>NC_080670.1:25285961-26736496 GCF_030247195.1 Topomyia yanbarensis | reverse complement strand
ATCAAATGACCATTATTCGGTCAAATGAGGAATATTCGGTCAAATGACTCTTATTCGGTCAAATGACCATTATTCTGTCAAATGACCATTATTCGATCAAATGACCATTATTCGGTCAAATGACCATTATTCGGTCAAATGACCATTATTCGGTCAAATGACCATTATTCGGTCAAATGACCATTATTCGGTCAAATGACTATTATTAAATCAAATGACCATTATTCGGTCAAATGAGGAATATTCGGTCAAATGACTCTTATTCGGTCAAATGACCATTACTCGGTCATATGACCATTATTCGGTCAAATGACTATTATTCGGTCAAATGACCATTATTCGGTCAAATGACCATTATTCGGTGAAATGACCATTATTCGGTGAAATGACCATTATTCGGTGAAATGACCATTATTCGGTCAAATGACCATTATTTGGTCAAATGACCATTATTCGATCAAATTACCATTTTTCGATCAAATGACCATTATTTGAGTACTAGTTTTGGGTACATCGTCTAACTAGACACCCAAGTGGTGCTAGTTACTGATGAGATGATTTCGAAACACGGAAAAAATCTAACTTACTTAGTCAGTGCTCGTGGGAAGAGGAACAAGTCTTTCTTGGCCAGGAGACGTGTTGCTACTCATAAGCGATTCGTAGTAACTGGACCTAAGCTTGACTCCTCGTACTAGCAAAATACAAAAAAAAATAGTCCGTAAGATTTGAAACCAGTTCCTAGCGTCCTGCCACTTACAGTTTTCAATATTCTTTACATCCTGTCTCTGACTTGAGTACAATGGCTCTAAATTTTCTAATTTCATAATCTCTAGCTCTAAATGCAGTTGAAAGGAAATAAATAATAGATATATTTATTTAATTCGAATAAATCAAATGAATTTAAAAAATTAACAACAAATTAAAAAATAATTGAAATGATAAAATAAATCAACTACCTAGCAGAGGGTCTAGGCCTCTTTTCCTTTGCTCGGGCATGCCACAGTCTCAAGTGACTCGCATTTGAAAAAAAAAAGCCAAAACACCCTGACTCCTGCGGTAGAAGACAAAGGGTTAAGTCGTCGGGAAGCTCTAAACTTTGCTCATATGACCCTATTCGACGCTTTCTTAAATATGCTTCCTAAACCGTCTCGCTCTTCCTTAAGCACTATGGCTCTCAATGTTCTCCAGTCCCCTGATAATTGAGTGTTGTTAAAACATAAAAAGAAAGATGTTTCACTTACTTATAGTAGTTAATAAAAAAGACCAAAAATAATGTACCTTGAGTAAAGAAGGAAAAAAAATACCGTAAATATAATGAACAAAATAATACAGCTAAGAAAACAAACGGACAAAATAAATAAAAAAGACACGAAATGAAATAAACTGAAAAAAAATCAATAAAACTCAAAATATTCGAATGAACAAAATAGAAATAAATAAAATTTATAGTTCGGGAAGCGATGTAAGAGAACAGAAAAGTGAAAGTAATAAATGCAAAAAATAAATAGAAGAGATAAAAATATGTAAAAATATGACAATCGAGTATGGAAAGCGAAAAGTTATACGATGAAACCATTAAATTGATTGATAGATGAAAAAAGAAAATAAAATAGAGGGAACGATGCAAAGGATATGTGAAAGATTAAAAAGTATTAAAATAAATCAAATGAGAGGTCTGCTACCTGAAGTAACCCGTCCGGGCAACAAATTAGCACTGAGTGCATAAATTAAGCACTACAATTCAAAATAAGAAAGACAATTCAACTGCCTGCCACTTGGTCGATGACTATAATTCAATCCAGCTTTGTTATGAGAAGTTATTGAACTTTCAGCGGAAAGTTTCAATTTTTCATGTGGGCGTAACAGCGAGAAACCAGATTAGGTTTACAGATGACAATACTTACCATATCGTCTGCTTTCAAGTCGTTGACACAACAGCGCCTAGAAAATGTTCACATCGGGAAACCTGCCAAGAAAAATGAAGAGAAAATACCCGAAAGTTGAAAAATTCTTAGATTTTTGAGCAGTCTGATAACGTTTGCAATGTTTTCTGCCAAGAGTAGTCTACACTCAGTTTCAACATGTACGAAATGTGGTTCATCGATTGATCGCCGATGGTTTCAGTCTGTTTTGTTAAGAAAATCATAAACCGCTCTATAGTCGGGATGCCCTTTCTTACATCCCGGTCGACTATCGTCAACTCCCGAAATGAAAATATTACGTTGGATAGTTCAAATATTTCGTTCCAGAACACGTTCAAAATTTGGCCAGAATTTTCTGATTTGGCAGGCGATTTGCAGGTAAAGTTGCGCTTCCTAGTCCTAATTTGAGCAACTAAAAGCGGGCTTCTTAACCGGCTCTTATTATGATTAAGGAAGCAATATTTTTGACGACCAGCCCGCTGGCTCAGTACTATTTAACCTGTATTTTTCGATTTTATAGAACCCAGGAAGGCTTGTAGATGTTTGCGACGACCGTCGTTTTCGACATTCCGGTCCATGAGTGTTGTCTTTCCCTTGATCGACCGCCACACCATCTAGTTCAGCTGCTGATCCAAAATTTCAGCACTGCGTTTAGCTTGAACCTTCTGGTTCATCACTCATCCGAATTTCTAAATCTTTTCGCCTTTTGATAGCAAACGTATTGCGGCTGGTCGAAGGTAGTGTAAAAAAGTACAGAAAATTTGTACTGCCGGGACAATTATCGGACCGGAACGTTGGCTGAAAATCGTTCCAGCATGTTTGCTAATTAACTCTAATTTATTTATTATCTCTCTAATGACTCTCTTTATGAACAATTTCTGTGTATTCTTTTCTTTACAGGTTACAGATGGTTTGCTGTTGAAATCATGATTCCAGTTGACATACGACCGGCGATAATTTTTTCTACTTTACAGAAATTAATAAAACCTTGCACCAGTGCTCTTTAAAGTTTATTGTTTGTATCCTGTGAGTTGAAATATGGAAAATCCGGAACATCCTGCATAGCGCTTTGGACAAAAAATGCTGAGAATTCCGAATTTGACCATCGCAAGTAGTAATACTGGAAAGTGTCGAGGAACGGCTTACATTGGATCGCAAATTAAAAAAATTCTCATCGATATATCTAATTTGGCAGGCAATCTGAAGATGTGGAAAGTGGATTCACGAAAAAGGCACCATCAATAGTGAAACCTGAAACGTTGGTTGTCATTTTGGGAGCAGCACAGTGAAAAATCACTACTTGGCAGGGGTTTACTTTCTGCAATTGATATTCTTAGGAAATAGAAAAAATTGAGAAAAACTGTGACGGTACAGGCTCTGATGAGTAGCTGCAAGTGAAAATCTCGAGAATTGTACCAACCAAAATCTAATAACACTATTCGACAAAAAAGAACTATCTTGAGTGTGCTGTGATCGGATGTGATTTTACGGAAAGTAGAAGCAAAACGACAAACTTGGTGTTTTAGTATATCTCTAGTATGCCAGGATCGATTTTTGTGAGTATTTCAATTTTTTTAGAATCATCAACATAAAAAATAACAGCCCAGTGGGATAGAAAATTTGGCAAATTAGAAAAAGTACCGTTTGTGGCTGTTTTTTGTGTACATTTGAGTGCTGAGTTAAATGGCGTAATTAGATTTTGTATGCAAGGTCAAGTTCCTAAGAAAATCAACGCGGAGACCGACCGTCTGCCAACCAAGTGGTCCACTACGTGGTCCAAAGAGGCCATTGATTTTTGAGATGAAACGGTGAAACTGAAACAAACGCTTATTGGATGATTACGAAGCTAGTTCAAACTCGGACGTTGAAAAGCATAAATAGAGGGCTCTAGACTCGAAAAAAAACATTGAAAATGATCTTTGCAAATAAAGCCGTTTCCCGAAACACCTGGACGTACTTCGACACAGGAACTGATTCTCCCAACAAGGTATGCATATGGTAAAAAGCTGAGATGAGGAAATAAATGTATTAAATTCAATTAAATTAAATTATGACACAATAAATACGCGTCAATTTCTTGAACACGCATTCGTGGCAAGGAATCAAAAGTTTGATTATAATACTGGTATAATTATGGTACACGTATTATAACTGAGCGGGCCTAGCCGCCGGGAAAATTGCCTCGGAATGTACCGCTAGGTCTCTGTCATTCTGAAATGGATCATTGGAAAATCGGTAGAGCTAACACCTACTATACCCCGAGATTAAGTTGTTTGATGATTGGACCATTCGCAGAAAACTTTTTTTTCATAATACCGCTGTCGGCTAATGGGTTTTAGAAGGTTAACGCACACACAAGGCCAAGTTCTCAGGTATGTACTTTTGACGTCAAAAATACTGAAATAAATGTTAAAAAACAGTTTACGGCCAACATCACATAATTCCAAAACCATCAACTTTGGAGGTTTGGCGTCTATTGAAAAAGTTTTATGACACAAAGCAGCGCATCTTTAAAGAAAATAATCGCATTGCCTTCCACAATCAGCGAGAGAAGCGTAACGCGCTGCTGAATAAGGAGAAAAAATAAATTGGATAATGCGTTTTAGTCCGTACCGTTGATGGTGGCATCGCAATCTGGCGCAAGCACGCGTGTGCAGTTTTTGCACCCGTCCGTAATAGAACCGGACAATGGGAAGGTAATTGAATCAATTCTACGATATCCATCAGTCAGGATAGATATGACACTGGTGCCTTAAGGCACGATGGCGCGTTAGATTGTTTGCTGTATTGTCGAGTCCGAGTGAACGAGAAACAGAGAGAGAGAGAGGATAAACTACTTGAGATCGTTAGCGCGGCGATTGTTGATTCAAACAAATTGAGTCCAATTACACGTGTAAGGCGACAATAAATCTCCCGGTAGCGGACAGTGAAAGCATCGATCACGTTTGCTCAAAACAAATCACCATCTGCTGGCAGTAATGTTGTTGCGAGCTGCTTGTGCCCTTTCCTAATAAGCCTTTCTTGGCTAGAGTCGAAATACATTTAAGCTGTTTTTGTTGGACCATATTTGAAACTTTGACAGCAGCTAAGCCTAGAATCAGCCTAGAGTTTCGTCTCATGCAAAAAATCTCATTACTGTTACACCTTCCCCCCACCAATTTAGCCTGCTGCCATTGACGGGTGGACACGAACACAGAAGCAAATTTGAATTGATAATGCGATTGTATAGTAGTTCAAAATGAAACGTGCATATCTAATTTGGCGGAATTGTTCTCGAGTCCAAATTCCCCGTTCAGAGGTTGACCATTGAATGTGCATGCCGAATGAAGGGGGAAGGTGTGGGTTGCCAGATGTGGTTTTTACATACTGTTTTAATGTTTGTGTTAACTTGCAGCACGTTCTTCTTCGGAAATTTGTTTGTCTGTGTGATTGGAAGGTTTAGAGTGTGTGCGGGAGAGAAGAGAGAGTCAGAGAAACAGAACGTCAATTCCAGAGAGCATGAAGTTAGTATCTGATAACGAATCCGTATACAAACAGTCCGAGACACTCATTGGTGTGTGAGTTGGAACGGGAACATAGATTGAACGACGAACATAAAGTCGACAGTCGACACGGGTGACAAACCTTGCAAATAACGTTGGGAATTCGCAAAAAATGCTATGAATGAGAAAAATCTGTCTCGGTTAACGGTGGATTTTGGGAAACAACATGCAAAAGGAAGTTTTTTATGTTTAGAGCTCGATTGCCAGGGTTTTCTGCAGACTTGTTCTTGTTTTTATTGGCCTTGACAGTAGTAGTATTTTATTGTTCATCCGAAATGTCGATGTAGTTTGAAACCATTTTCAGATGATGCAAAAAAGCACCGAAACGTCAAACGAATACACAATAAAAGAGAAGTTTAGTTTGGAAATAGTAAACCGATACGAAGCCATATATTTTGTCGGACGAGCAGTTTGGTGACTCCCCATCTATCTCGTCCTAATTTTTTTTATTCTACACAAACACCAACTTGGTAGCACAAAACTCCAATGAGAAGCTGGATTTGTAGTTTCGAATTCATCTCAGTAACTAGCACCAACTTGGTGACAATTGGACGCTAAATCCAAACAGTCATACAACGGCTAAAGCAACTGGCTGATCCCGTGTGATGCGTTTCTGCAACATTTGGCATCAAAAATACGAATTAGATTTATGAAATTTCAGAAGCTGGAGAGTTCAGAAGAGATTTTTTTTTCGAAATTTCACCACTTTGCGAATGCCCCTTACTCGTGTAGCTTGAAGTCATTCAGCCGCATGGCCATTAGGCCGAACGATCATCAAACCGAATGGTTATAATGCTGACTTGTCGTTAAGCTGAATAGTTCAGTTGGTCTGAAGGACCATTAGGCTGAAAAAAACTGGACAACATGATGCGTAGGTTATTAGGTTATCAGACTGAATGGTCATTGGGCCGATTGGTCACAAGATCAAATAGTCAGTAGAGCATTTGGTCATTAGGACGAGTGTTCATTTGGTCGAATAGTCGTTAGGCCGAATTTTCATTAGACCAGATGGTCCTTAGACCGAATGAACATAACGCGCTGGAAGATTGGACCGAACGATACTTAAACCGAATAGTTATTGAGCCGAATGATGATTGGAACGAATGCTCATAAGGCCGAATACACAATACAGTGAGTGATAAAGTTGTTGGAGATGGCAGCAAGATTTAAAAATAATAATTCGTAGACATATGAACATCTTATTGAAATGTGGGAAAATAATTTGTATATTCCTGCTATCTCTTTCGCTACACATTTAAGTTTGTCGATCAATGTTAGACGAATTTTTGTGTGTTTAAGTTCCTGTAACACATTAGATACCATTCGACAGAACTGCTCATGGTACAAAGAAGGAAAATAAAAAGATCAATGCAATTATTTTTTTTTTATGTTTTTTTTAATTACCCGCCACGCTCCCCTATTTGTATTTCTTAAAGAGGTAAAGAACATAAGAAATCAATTCTGTTTGCGGTTTTTTTACCTTTCAATTGTGAGCGATAGGTAAAAATTTACAGCAAATAGTAATCTAGATAGTGCAGGACCTGATCCAAAACCGAACTTGAAAAGGTTTATATAAGGTTATAACATTGAAATGTGTCGAACGATTTGTTAAAACAACCCCAGTGAACGCACTCGAAAGCTGAGAAACGGTCACTTTGTTTGAGCTCTAGTAGAACTATATGTCAGCCGTGGCTGAGAAATACAGTTGATATCCTAAATTTCATCACTGCAAAACTGCTCATGTCACAAAGAAGGATAATTAACAGAATACTGAGAATATTCCTATTTTTCCAAAAGCCATGAAATAATAAGTGAAGGATCTAGTGCAGCTGCAACATATTATCCCAATCTGACAAGTCTTGGACTGTCCCTTGTATGTAAATGTGACGGAAACAACGCCATCGATAATATTTTTCAAAAAATAAATTTGTGTGTTCGTGATGCTGCTGAAACTTTGTTCAAACACGGAAAAGTGAAATTTGACGACTTTTGCATAAGGAGAAAACAACTTTATTACTCGTACGTGCACGTACTACCAAGGCAAAATTAACGTGCGTACGATCTATATTAATAATTCCGAATCGAGTTTTTTTTTTAAATTATTCCTCTGGATTGGTGAATTAATTTATTCGTGAGATTTTTTTTGTTCCACATGTTAGAGATTGCTTTACTTCTCCGTTTTAAAATTGTTAATTATATGAATGTTTATTTTACATTCTAAAATTCCTAAATCCTTCAATTCTGCGAATGCTGGATGATTAGGAAACACCAAATACTCATCACACTGAAGAACTTTAAACCAAATAGTCGGGAGGCGTCGAAGCAATTGCCGTTAGACCAAATTATCATTGGAACGAGTGGTCATTTCATCGAATGGTCATTCGGCCGAATGGCCCTTAGACAGAATGATTATAGGGAAAGATACTAGACTGAATAATCGTTTGGTCGAGCAGTCATCAGACCGAATGGTTGTTAGCTCGAATAGCCATTAGGCCAAATGCTTTGTTAAGTCGAATGGTCGTTAGGAGTAGGGACATTAGATCGCATGACCATTAAGCCAAATGATCATTCAGGCGAAAGATACTAGATCGAATGGTAATTTTATCGGTTGATCATCAGACCCAATGATCGTTGCGTCGAATAATCATTTGAGCGAGTGATCTTTAGACCGAATGACCGTGAATCTCAATTTCAAAGCGATCGTTAATCGACCGCATGGTCAATACGTCGAAGAACATTACATCGAAAAAATCGTCACTAAATTGATCGCAATCGAAAAGTCATTAGTTTATTAGTGCATCTGATGCAATAAATTAAATAAACAAACCGCTTCATTTAACCACACCTCATCTCTTCTAGTCGCGTACTTTTGACTTCACCGCCCCCCCCTCCCTCTTACTCCCTTCCATCTCACTCGAACCTAAACTAATTCCTAGCTCTTCTGTTTGAATAATCAGGGCAAACGAAAGGATGACAGGATAGATTGCATCTCATACTGCGGATCCTCTTGTGCTTTTCCCCACTACAGTTCAGTAGGCTGTTTGGATACAATTCGAAAGAACTGCTCATGATGTAAAGAAGGATATTAAAAATGTATACCCCAATCGCTAGGAGCTTTAAGCCGTGACTTCCGCAGGTAGAACAATTGCACCCGTTCACTTTATTTCTGGGATAGCTTTTGACGAAGTCGTAGGCAATGTAGTTGTCTATCAAACGAGATTTCTTTTGTATCGATTATAGATATTTTTGCCTCAGGGTCATTCGCCTTTGTTATCGGATTAGAGAAATCTCTGAAGCGTCATCTCCCGGCGGCAAAAATCTTTGAAATATATTAACAAAAAATCCAATAAAAACTCCCAGCACGCTGGATCGATATCCAGAAATGCCACTAGCTTGGTACAGAGATTCATAGCGAGACAGGATATCGACAACGCGGCAGACCATAAAAGTTCAATTGTTCCATTTGGTGAGCATTCTTTCCAGATCAGAATGAAACAACAAGATTATTACAGAATACAATTTTCGTAACATATTGTGTTATAAATGTTTATAATCAAAACTGTCCGCTGAAATAATCGATCAATAAAATTTTGGCAAGAGTCGACTATTTCCATTTTGAAGTTATTTATTGGACTTGGCAGTCCTAAAATTAAAAAAAAAATCGCTTACGTTTCGGTCCATTTGTGATCATTTTCAAAGGTGCGACAGTTTGTGTTTTTATGTCCAGTTTATTTTTTTACTACAAACAATTCTGGTGTGTCTTTTCGGTATCTTGATAATTGCTCAACTTTTGTTGCGTGGCTTTGAGAACCTGTCAGTCCAGTTATTTCAAAATCAAACGTCGATAATTCGTTCTCTGTATCTAAAGTAGCAGGACGGGCGCGTACTGCGGGGACGACTTGCCGCGGAGGAATCTCACATAACATTCAAAGTGCTATAGCAAACCACCAAAGAGTGCTATAAAAGGGCAATGGTTACTAGGAGCGTGAGCCGACAAAAACGTACATAGTAACAAGTGTCGCGTCTTAACATTCACTTCTACGTTATATCACGCACTGTGATGAAACCCCGGTCACATTAAAGCCGTAGCAATGCGAAGAATCTCAGGGAAGACGTAGAAAAATGCTTGGTTTTTGTGCGGAAAAGAAAACGCAGCCAGCGCGAAATGTTAACAAAGGCATTCAATTTCACCACACACGTAATGCTGTACTGATAACGGTTGAAGCCTTGCCAATTGCGGAAAGTTTTGCAATGGATAACAACATACATCACGTCGTTAAATATGACAATGTCAGAATGGGTATTTTGATTGTATTTATATGGACAATGACAAGATGGATGTGCGTCGACATGATCTATCTCCGCGTATTAGCAATAAGTTCAACACAACCATTGTGTCGGAATACGGAGCGGTGCAATCCAATAAATTTGAGGCCTGGAGAAACTTTTTCCCAGCTATTTCCAGTCGGCTTTGAATCGTCAGAATGCGTTTCAAATTCGAGTGACGTAACCTATTCTCTCTTACATGAACTTTCAATATGAATTCTGTGTTCTCAAATCACGCTGTGCACCTATGAATGGCAGACTGCCACGTTCCACAAACAATGCGCAGAAATCAATTGTTAAAATTTATACAATATCAATAACGAGGGCAGTATGGTCGAAAACGAGAGAAAGCGGACTAAATGACCCGCAAGCAACAGCAGGCGACGCAGCTAAGTAAGAAGATCTTTACACGAATTAACAAATCGCCTACTTAAGATCCAAACCAAGTATAATAGAATTCCATTTTTTGTTCAAATTTAAAATATTAAAAGATCCACGGCTCAGTTCAGCTAACGCATTGAGCCGAGTCAAATAAACGAAATAAAAAAAAATTGAGACGGTTAAAATATTTCAGGAACCCAATTTTTGTGTTTCGTGATTCTGTCAAAAACTTGTTTTTCGCTTCTCAAGAAATCACTTTTTGTTTTTTCACTATTGTTTGAATTATGAGCGAAAGATTTATATAGCATGTAGCTTAAAAATACGAAAATGTGAAATTGGACCTTGATTGATCAGTACGAAAAATGACAATTATCTTCTCTGTCTCCCTCTCTAGTAACCAGTCGGCCTAATGTCCATACCGTGTTTATCCGGTAGAATGACCGGAAACCATTCCTGGATCACTTTGGTTTGGCTGCTGGAATTTTTCAAATTTTTATTTTTCTCATTGCATATTTTAATTGCTGATTTTCTAGGTAATGACTTAACATTTCGTCGCTGTTGTGCTATCTTATGACAAACGCCATTTTGGGTGAACTGAGTTAGATATACCATGTTACTAAGTTTTAAAATCTCCATAAAGTCGCGTTTTCAGAATTTTGAAATTCTGCTGGGTTACTGAGATATAGCGAAACACGATTATGACAAACGCCAATTTCTCGAGTGATCGAGTTGTGCTATCTTATGACAAAGAAAAAAGAGACAACATTCTTAGTTTGTTAGCTTTCTATAAGCCGAAAAGCTTATAGCAAGTCAACAGATGTCTCTGATGACATAGGTAATTCCTATGCAGATCAACCATAAGCATTAGCTAGGTTCTTGTTTTGGGAGCAAAACTTTTCCTACCATAGTTTTTTTCTGGGAATGGTTGGCTGATATATTCATGATTATTGAACAAATTTCCATTTGAGATTTCCACTTGTTTTGGAAAGTATACCGAAATGTAGTGATGGATTATGCAAGAAGAACATTTGTTTCGTCTAGTCACCTGTCAACAATAACATTGTTTGATATACATTGACTCTAAATTGTCAATGAAACCAATTTTTGTTCATTGTTTTTCCTGAATAAAGGAGGAAAATTGGAAAAACTTTGTGTTCTAATACCATCATTTTGTAACCTGATATTGCTGCTATCGCATGGAAAAGTATGATATTGGACATAGTGATCTATAACGCATAATTTTACGAATCAGTTATCATTCATTTTTATATGAAATCTTCTGTACACATTTGTGACACTCATACATATTTTATCATCAATACACACTTATGACACGTATGTGAGCGTCTTCGGTTTACATTTTAAGCAAAAACTGTAAATATAGTCAACCGATCTTCGCACAAATCGAGAGTTTACTTTAGAAAAGATAGAAGCATCGAATGCCTTCTCCGAAAAGCTTCTAACACTTTTTCTCGAAAAGTGCTAAATGGCGCTTGTCATAAGATAGCACAACAGCGACGGTTTGTGCTCGCTTTATTATTAAAGCACTTGGTCCCAATGTACTTGACCCAAGTAACTAATAAGTATTATAACGCATAATATCTGCTTTATATCTGCATAGAGAACACTCTTAAACAGCCATAAGGCATTATATTCTGATATAATGCTAATAAAATTCCAGAAAATTTTTTTTGATTTGCTCTTGCTGTGCAGAAAGCGTTTGCATTACTAATACTATTACATAGCACCAATGCATAAATGTCAATTTTAAAAGCCTCATATCGGCACTGCACATGTTTTTCGAAAGCTTAATTTGGCTGCTATTTTCCGGAATATGTTTGCTACGCTTTCTGTCGTTTCCCTTTCGATAGAATAAACAAAATAAGTATGTTAAAATATTGTTTAGAACTTCTTTCTGATGCATTGTAAGGAATATCTTAACCTCAACGGGATTTGGTTCTCACACGGTATGAATTATGTTTTACGAAAACTTCCTTGAGTAAGTGTCGAACAGAGGTACCTTGCCTCGTCATTCAAGGCAAGTTCGAGTGAAATGATATGGGCCGAATATAATTCTCGAGAGGAAATGCATAACGAATAGACTATTCTTTTTTTAATGGAAAAAAATAGAGAATTTTTTTTTTATTTTTAATAGCCCGCCTCTTACCCCCACACCAAAAAGCTCACAAACGGAGCCCCCTGGTAGTGGACACATCAGTTCTCAGGGTACAAAAAAAAGGTCAGCACAACAAAACAAAGTTACGAATCGCGGAAACGCTGAGAACAAAAAAAAACAATACGAGACCGACAAAACACAAAATTTGACAAGAAGCTACGGCGAGTACCCAGCGGAAAAGAATCCTTTTAAGGGTCCCATCGTAGCTTTGCAGGTAGCTCATAATAATTTAAATTTATTTATTACTTATTGCTATAAAAAATGCATTTATCAATTGTTTTTATTTAAAAAAAAATGTTAACCAATTATATCTAAAGGAATAAGCTCGATTGGTGGTGAACGAAGTTTATATTAAAAATTCTCCTATTTTATTTTTGAAAATTAGTTTCAATTTTGCTTGAAAACGAGTGCGACATGTTATTTGCTTTAAATCAGTAGGAAGCTGGTTGAATAACTTAGGTCCGATGAAAGTAATGCGTCTTTGACCAAGGTTCGTGGATACTCTGGAGTATAATAAATGATTGGCTTGTCTGGTGCTGTGAGCTCGAATTCCTGTCGTAAATTCTAGATTATTATGAGCAATAGTATTATGCAAAGCATTGTGGATGTACATTATTGTTTGGTAGTTAGTCAACCCAAGCAAAGGTAAAATGTTATGGGCATTATTATTGTATAACAAAATAGTAGGGTACATAAATGGTTTTTTATAAATAATTTTAAGACATCTGTTTTGAAGCGTTTGTAGCTTTTTCAGATTCGAAATACTGGCACGGCCCCACACAGATACAAGGTAGTTCAGCAATGAGTGGATGTGCGCATAATAAAATTTTAGAAGTACATGCTGGGGAACAAAAGAGCATACTTTACGCATAGCCCCACATAACGATGCAACTTTTCTCTCTATAGATGTTATATGCTCAATCCAGGAGAGTGTGGGGTCTAAGTGAAGTCCTAAATATTTGAAGCAGTTAGTTTCCTGAATTACAGACTGTCCCATACTTGGGTCTGGATGCACGCCTATAGCTCTTCTAGATGAACGAAACAGCATATATTTAGTTTTTGATAGGTTCAAGGAGATGTCACATTAGCATTATATCGGTTTTATATTTGCTCTATTATAGCAATAAAGGCATACGTAAAGCATACATGCTTTAAAGATCCTTGACGCTTGTATGCATTATATCGGCTTCATACCCCTTTACGGTGCTAATATAGAGTGCATTGTAAATACCAAAATGGAGTTGTAATGAAACAGTAGTGCAAGTGTACAGCCAATATTGTGCAATTGTTTAATGCTTATAGTTACTTGGGGAGTTCTTTAGTTCCTGCATTTTGTGGGTTTTGAATCCAGTTACAGTCCTCTTTGCTGAACTGTAATGTTACCATCTCCGTTTTGGAGGCCCTGATTTAAAAAAAAACTCATCCAGTTTCTTTGAAAGCCGAAAAAGCTCGTATTCTTGAGTTTTAGATTTGCGAATAGATTAATTTTTAAATCATTGAACGATAATGTTTACATATCTTATATTTTGTAGCAGAAATTTCTCTGCAAAATTCCTAAGTGGGGAACATTTTGTGCAAGACCAAATTGTTGTGCATAAGGACACAAGACCAAACATAAAGTAAGGTTTTTTAGGTGTTTCGGATTTTCCTCATCAGTAACTAACACCAACTTAATGCTAGTTAGACAAGTCCACCGAACAACTGTTACTGCCGAGGAAAATCCGAAACACTGAAAAAAAATTCAGATCTTGTGTTCTTATGCACCAAAATTTGGTCTTGTCCAAAATTTCTCCCATTTGGGAATTTTGCATAGTACCAGTCGTTTATTTCTTATAGCAAAAGACAGTTTCGGTTCCACATTCCTCGTCGACAATCAGAATCTCTGAGCTTACTTTCGAGACGTCACTCAGTATAAGCCAGTTGTTTGGCGTTTACGTAAGACGTGTTTTTTTTATTCAAGTGTCTAGCTAGTGCCAATTCGGTACTGGTTTGGACTTATCTAGCTAACATTAAGTTGGTGTTAGTTACTGACGAAAAAATTCTCATATTTGAATGTTCTGAGCGGGTAAATCGCGTAAGGAGCAAAAAGATTAGATCTGCCAGAATTTGCACATTGCGAATTTACACAACAAATCCTGTGCTTCCGGGACTTCATTTTGCACCATTTGTAGGGTTCTTGCGGGACATCACGCAGGACTAAGGGTTTGCTCAGAAACACAAAAATAGTGATTTTGTTTTTGAGCCAGCGTCAGGTTTTGTGTCTTTTACGCGCAAATGTGGTTTAAAACAATTTTCACCTTAGTGGTAAGAAAAATGGCTTTTACCTAAATTTTCTCCACTAAAGAGAAATATTGCATAGCGTTAGGGTTGCATTTTATAATAAACCGACTCTCTGCTTGCCAAGTCAGTGCCAGTTACTGATGAAACGAATTCGGAACGGAATCCATAACTTACTGACGAATGAAAATAAATTCAATCAAGTGATAAGAAACGGCTCGGAAACAGCAACCTGAGCGACATTTAAACAGTAAATGCATCACAATAGCCCCAGAAATTTCTCCGACAGATGCGTTGCACTGTACTGTAGCTACTCTATTCCCGATGATGTTCGGCCTTCATCACCGGGAGCAATGATGATGGACAAGCTCGGACAGACACGAACACATGTCAGTGACAGGCGATTTGCGAAGATCGGTGAACACGGCTTGCTTGCTTTTACTGCGATGCTGACAGTGTGTGGCAAACGGATGGTATGAGATTCGGTGCGGGTGCGGTGCATGGTAGAATTGGATAATCGTGTTCTGATTGGGGCAACGTGTGGTATTCGTTTTTTTTTTTATTATGAACAGATAAATTTATTGGCTGAAACTTGCACCGTAAGTGAGCGGGTTTTCAGTTACGGAACTATACAAATTTGATTTTTACTTAGGAGGAAACAGCATAGTGCATATCAAGTTTCAACTCTACTAGCACTTATAAGCTTAACAGAATCTTTTCTTGCGGGACATCACGCTTGACTAGGGAGCGGCGATCCATCGCTAGCTTAGTCGTGGGGCTAAGCTAGTGTCGGATTCTAATGAGACGAAGTTGAAATGCCAATTCTATAACTAATCTTTAGAACTATCATCTTGGAGTAAAACTAGCCAAGATAGGTGAAACTTTGCAGTTGCAAATAGAGTGTAACATGACAAAAAATAGAACAGCATTAGAAGTGACTCACCCCAAACATTGCGGAAGGGCAATATCTCTCATATTATTGCACCCTGTTGCTGCTGCTACTGTTGTTTTAAATGATGCGGTTTGTGCATACGCTAGACAATATCCTGCTGGTCACGTTACGACTTCCGTTTTGTCAGTAGATTAATCCCTCTCGGCGTTTTTACGGATACAAAACACTTGTTCTATTTTTTCGCAACAATCTCACTACTCTTCTTTTCGCTAGATTTTTTTTGCACCTGTCGATTAGTTGCCAGTTAATTATTCTTAAACTCTTCACAACTACTGCTCCTGTAATATTTTATCGTGAGTGTCAGTGAATCTTGTACACAACTTTATCACGCCTACTTTGTTACTCTGTTTTCACTACTCTCACCGGCCCGTGTGTATCACTTTTTATTCCGTCTACTGTTTTGCGTAGAAAAACAGTTCAAAACACTTCCAGGTTGCAGAACTGACAGCTTTCTTCGGCTTGCTTGCTTTTAAATTTTCTTCCGCCCCACTTCAGGTTCCAGTTCACTTGAATACTTCCTATGGTGGCTACTACTATCACCACCCGAACTGAGAGCGCGATAGTGTTTGAACGAATGAAGAAAAAATCGACCGCGCGAATTCTGGCTGGACCACCTCGCTGGAGCTTCCTCGGATCCGCTGTCAAGAACTACCAGCCGGTAGGGGCGCTACGCCTACTGCTGCAGACGTACCGGTCGTTTCCATGCTTGTCCGCTGCATCGTCCGCGATTAGGCATGATCATCGCCGCTGTCCAGTAATTACTGTACTGATGTTCTTTATAGCATTTGAAATGGATCCGCCGGCCGAGGTAGAAGTACCACTATTTTTATGACACCTGGCTTCACTGTGTATGGGTAGTTGTCGGTTTTTGTTTTGGCGAAGGTTGCTTGGATGCCTCACTCGTGGAAGTCAAATCTCGTTGACCTGAAAGATGTGGGAATTTGTTTTGGGATTAGTTGCAGTGTCAATTTTTGCAATATTAAATGTAAACAGAAAGTTTGTGCCACTATGTTAGTGTCGGATTCTGATGAGACGAAGTCGAATTGCAAATTACATAACTACACCAGAAAGTGCCTTTTTAGCTTCAGTTGAAATTTTTTTTTGAATTTTTGAATATTTAAAATAAGTACTATGGATAAGATTATGTCAACTATTGTCACATTAGAATGTAGAAGGAGACGAAAATCACTTCCCTACCGACAGTAGCCGGTCATATTCTCCATCCATATAGAAACGGGGCTTGAGTATTCCTCAAGTCCAACCCCATCGCGAAAAAGGTAAAACACTAGCTACTAATTTATGCAGACAAATGGTTTCCCAGCGCCTGGTACCCATCATCATCAACAGCATCATCGTCACCTACCACACTAATAGCATCGCAAATTCGCACGCGGAAACAAAAGAAAACCTCGCTCTACTTTCTTCGCCCTGCATTCACAACATACACAACAACAACAAATACCTAGGAATGGAAAAAAGACGGGATGGGCACGGATTGGCATCTGTTTTCACCGTAAACCCGAACCCCAAAACACACACTCACACTAAAACTAAAATAAAGGATTTGACAGCTTCCGCTGGTATCCTTGTTAGTGGGAACCGCTTACACATAGACACACGCAACGTAGTGGATTATCCGAGGCTCGATTACACTCCTACGCTCCTGCTCTGCGATTCTCATCTCGGTTCTGAATTTCCTGATGTTCTTCTCTCTTCGAGATGGTGTTATTAGGGACAGCGGGAAACTTGGACAACACTCACATGTAAACGGCGATCCTAGTAGGCCGGAGTGTCCTCTGTAGTCTAGGCACTTGCATGTATGAGGAGGGCGTCACCATACACATGTATTTTAAAATCCACTCTTTTGAGGTGCAAAACGAAAACAGGAAAATATTTTTACTTTTTCGTCGCTGAAAACTTCATTCTAGTATACAATTTGAACTGTAGTGTTTAGAAAATCCCAATTACGACGATATGCAAAATTAGTCCCCTGCACTGGTTACACCTTCAACTCGAATTTTTCGCACTTCCGTCATGAGCATTGGAACTTTTATCCGACGTCACCAAATCAATTGAAAGCAACTATTTTCTAATAAAAATTCACGTCTCACTTTCGGACAGGTTACTTTCCGTGCAAGCAACCACCAACAACTGACCGTCGACGTCGCCGAGCCGTCTGCGGTGTGTGATGCTTCTCCGAACGAAGCCCGAACGACTCTGTCCGTTGTTCGTTGTTTCGGTTTCTCCGCACCGCACCACAAATGCTGGAGCAATCGACCATCATCACATCATCGTAGTCGTCGTTGTCATCGATACGGCAATTGTTGTCTAGAGGGGGAATGTCAATATTTGGCACCTGATGTCCTCTGTGTTAGCACCTGTCAGTTTTGATTGTTTTATTTTCCGTGCTAAACTTGTACACGACTCATCGGTGGATGTGACGAAACTATCAACAGTTCTGGTTAAGATTAATTGATTAGGCTTGTTTTTAAAACTAACTACATTTTAGTTGAACCACAGTTTTTGGCTAGATGTCAACATCTGTTAGTCGACTAAACTAACGAATCTAATTCGATAATTCGATTGAGCTGAGATTGTGTCCTAATCTGGGGTCCTAACCAGAAAATGACAGTTGTACAGGGTGCATGCGGAACTTTTGCATTGAATTTAAACGTAAAACATCTCGTTCTGATGCAAACAAGACGTTAAAAAAATGGACCACCGTGTATTGCCCCCTCGTTCATTATAGTACATTCGATATTTTTTTTTTTTGAAGAACTATATGTCGACATGACTGGTAACTCTGGGGATATGAGGATTTGAACCGTACGCCAAAAATTAAGTATCAGATTCACGGTGCGCGCGATCACTGAAAAACACAAGCGAATATTCGAATGGTAAAACGGTTGTAAAATCGAATTCATACTCGCGCAGTTACATACACTCTAGCATACACACGCGACATACAAATGGCCACACGACATAATCACGGTCCACGGCAATTGGCCTTGCGTAGTGTTTTAGTGGGCGACGTTTTCCGTCTCGTCCGCAATTATAGTGAGTGATTCTGATTGAAAGTCTCCGAGAATCCAGCCCTGCAGCTCCAGTAGAACAACCCTCAAAAACGAGATTGCACACATCTTCCTACAATATTACATGTATCCATTCGAATGAACTGCAGAGTGCACCAATTATCAAAAATTATCAATTAAATCTCCATTTAAAATAGCCATTCATATTCTCTTAAACATAATTGTAGCTTTTGAGTTATTTGAAAACGGCTGTCTGTCCGACGTTTTGGCCTTTTTCAAGGGATATATAGGTATATCGTTTTTTTGTTAGAATGTCGATAGACCTATATTTCCCTTGGAAAAGGCCAACACCACAAGGCCGAAACGTCGGGCAGTAAACAACCATCGTTTTGCTTTACAAGACGTTTTCAAATAATTCAAAATCGCATCATCCCAGTCGTTTGAACAGAACCATAATTGTAGCTTTTCCTGTTGACCTCTAACAGAACGTAGCTTTTAGATGTTAGTTGCGATACGCTTTGCTAGTGGTGCATCGGGGAGACCGGCAGGGCTTAAGTGGGCTATTTCATTTCTATTGCTTCTTTCCAATTCTCGCCAGCCCAAACCAAAGTGAGCGTTTGTACTATTTCTGTAGTGTTCGGACTACTAATATTCTTTTTTGCTGTATCGATTTTGTTGGCTATTTTCGGCAAATTTGAGACTAAGAGAAACGAAAGCAATGAAATTGAAAGACGGATAGGTATTCTAGAGCGAATCAGTTATAAACTTAGAACGGAAAACTAGAACTAGGCGGCTCATATGGGCATGATCGAAAGGAAATGTGAAGAATTTTTTGCCTTCTGCAGAGTAGGAGTTGGGCGTTTCACCCAAGTCTACCGCATGGTCTATGGTAGAACATAACTCATCATCATGTTTTACCGCCGACGCCGGCGGTAAAACATGAAAGACTGGAAGACTGGGAGACTGGAAGACTGGAGGACTGGATGACTGGAGGACTAGAAGACTGGAAAACTGAACGACTAGAAGGCTGAAAGACTGGAAGACTGAAAGACTGGAGGACTGGAGGGCTGGAAGACTGGAAAACTGAAAGACTGGAAAGCTGAAAGACTGGAAGACTGGAACACTGAAAGACTGGAAGACTGGAAAACTGAAAGACTGGAAGACTGAAAGACTAGAAGGCTGAAAGACTGGAAGACTGAAAGACTGGAAGACTGGAAGACTGGAAAACTGGAAAACTGAAAGACTGGAAGACGGGGAGACTGGAAGACTGGAGGACTGGAGGACTAGAAGACTGGAAAACTGAACGACTAGAAGGCTGAAAGACTGGAAGACTGAAAGACTGGAGGACTGGAGGACTGGAAGACTGGAAAACTGAAAGACTGGAAAGCTGAAAGACTGGAAGACTGGAACACTGAAAGACTGGAAGACTGGAAAACTGAAAGACTGGAAGACTGGAGGACTGGAAGACTGGAGGACTGGAAGACTGGAAAACTGAAAGACTGGAAGACGGGGAGACTGGAAGACTGAAGGACTGGAAGACTGGAGGACTAGAAGGCTGAAAGACTGGAAGACTGAAAGACTGGAGGACTGGAAAACTGGAAAACTGAAAGACTGGAAGACGGGGAGACTGGAAGACTGAAGGACTGGAAGACTGGAGGACTAGAAGGCTGAAAGACTGGAAGACTGAAAAACTGGGAGACTGGAAGACTTCTCACAAACTGACTTTTATTGGATTCTGAGATGATTATGACTTTCATTGGTTTAGATTTCGATAAAAATACACTAAAAAATCACTTTGGACAAGGAAAAGTTTTTTTCAAATAAATTTTTTTCCTTGAAAGCGTCCAACTTGAATTTTTGACTGTAGGTATGGAATATAATTACCTATATTGGAACAAAATTTCATTAAAATCAAAGATGGGGTTTTATTGTAAATCGATTTTAAATTTTCAAAATCGATTTTTTTCAGTGTAGGAGGCGATGAATAATTTTTCAAGCTGATTTATTCAAAAATTTGATTCAAAATATGAAATTCCCTCCTACAACATTTTTTGTGTAGAATTTGTCATTTTTAGACTATAGCCTTTTGAAAAAAAAAAATGGTAAAACAAGTTTGACCCTTTTCAAAAGACAGTCTAGATCATTTTTGGAAAAACGAAGTATGCAAAGTAGCTTTTTGTGACAAAGTCTTCATGTACAGAAAGTATCATTAGAATCTGAGAGGGCGCTGCTAGCTGTGAATACGGTTTAGCGCGAAATTCGTCAATATCTAGAGTCTCTCTTGTAATATATTTTAGTATACGAGTCGTTCGTCTACCTAACCTCTACTGAATTTATATCTAATTATTGTGTTGTCTTTTTTTTTTCTCAACGATATTTTTTCTCAACGACAATGACAGCTCGAGGGAATATGCAAGTGGCCCTTCGCTTATAGACACGCATTAGTATATACGAAATTACAAAAGTACCAAAATACGCAACATACAAACGCCCACGCGAAAAAAAAAACGCGAACGATAACATACAAACGCTCAAGCTTTTCATGATAACACAAGTCCGGCAGCAAACGTGATCATTCACACATACCGACGCCCATGATCTTGCAATCATAAAAAAGTCCCCGCGATCAAGTGATCAAGTCAACGTGGTAGCACTTACGGATTTATAAACGTGGTCTCAAGCGCCAACATACAAACGCGCGATTATGAATCGTACCCGTCCGAGAGCCCCCAAATACGGAATTTATATACACTAAACAACATACTTTATGGGACAGCTCGCTTTCTTTCTTCATCTGAACCGTACATTCAAAATTAAACAATAGAATGACGACCCCCACGAGCCTTAAAAATCCCACACGAATGTACAAACGGCTACTCGAATATATGAACGAGTTCAAACGCATTCAAAGTTATACACACTTAAAAATGGCCACGTGATCAAATTCGTTAACATAGAAACACTTGGTCCCTTCGCGGTAATATGAATGCATGCCCATGATCTCGCAAACATAAAAACGCTTCGGAGATTAAGTCAATAAATTAACACTTACGTAAATACAAACGCAGTCTCAAGTGCGATTGTACTCACGCCAGTTCCCACACTATGAAGAATCGGTCACGTTCGAAAGCCCCTACCTTTGGTCCCAGCAGCCCAGATCCATGTCAACGGTCAAATACGGGGAAACTAAGTCTCTTCACACTTAACACCGCGGTTCGCGCGAATATGCAAAGGCTGACACGAATATGCTCGCGGTTATACATGCCCTCGCGATCAAACCCGTTAACATACAATTGCTCGAGCTCTTCGCGATGTGTCACCAAGGCGAACATACAATTGCGGTCATCCACTGAAACCCACGCCCGCGATCTCTCAAGCATGGTGATTAGGTGAACGCTTTAGCACGTAAATTTATAAATTTATTATATTGTAGTGAGTGATTCTGACAGGGAGCCCATCCGAGAATCAAGCTCCAGTTGGTTCAGCATTGGACCGCCCGAATTATTTAAGTTAATTTTATTCTGTCTCTCACACTGAGCCGTACACTGACAATTAAGTATCAGATTCACGGTCCGCGCGCGATCATCCAAGAATATACGCGAATTATAAAACGATTATAAAATCGAATTTATACACGTTGACGTACAAACGCTCGAGTCCTTCGCGTTGATACACACGTCGCGAAGTCACATACTGGAAAAAGACTTATTGTAGCCGGTAACGGGTCTTGCACGAGCCATTTGGTAAAAAAATAGATTTAAGACAACGACAACGATGAATGTCGAAATCCAGAAGCTGCCGGAAGTTTGAACAATTAATTCTCGATTGAAGCAGGTCAGTAATGAAAACAACCTTTGTAGCGCCACGAAGTTGACAGCGGTTCTAGTAGCTTGGAAGGTTCAGGAGGAGCCCATGGTAATAGCTTCTATGCTTGTGGCTGACGATTTGGTAATGAGGTGTCCAAACAACAGCAGAGCGCATATTCGAGAGTAGAGGTGCGATTCAGCGCTTTTAGGCAATGCACATTGACAAGGTTCTTTGTAAAGGAAAACACGAATGCTAAAAGTTTTGAGGTCTTAGAAATAACAAATTCTGTATGATCCTTGAAGATGAGTTTGGGATTTAATTACGGTATTCACAGAAATTTCTCGTTTGAGAACAGTTTGCAAATTTTACATTCAATGGAAGACGCATTTCAAACAATCTATTGCAAAGTTCAGATCGTTAAGGTAGAGTAGAAATATGAAGGGCCCTAGGTGACTTCCCTGAAGAACTCCAAAGCTAAACGACAATTATAACAGCGATTGTTGATCATTTAGTTGAACAAAACCGGCGGAGTTAAAATGGTCCAGTAGCCGCGAAGTCGATGAAGTTAGTGAAGAACATTGGGGTATAAATAATTAGAAGAAAAACGACTATTTAATATGAAAAAAATCGCCTTGTATGATGATTTTGTCATTCGAATCTATTTGACTTGTGGTGTATGAAAGCGAGCGCTAGTGTTGATGAATAAGATCAGAATCCGTAACGCGATCAGGTGAAATGTAAAGTACAGGAATATAAAGCGTAAAATGATTGAGCATGAGGGCGATCCAACGTTACTCAACGCTGGCAACGTTAGAGAGAGACACTTCGAACGCAATGCTATAAGCACTCCACCACTACTCTTCCTAATGCTTTGTTCGTTTCTATCCTGTCCAAACACGGAATAGAAACTTCCAAAAATCTGCTTGCATAACGTATTGCTGTTCAGCTACGTTTCAGTAAACACGTACATATCGTACTACTCACAGGGTTGTCCAATTGCGTTGGGCTGTTTTGTGAAGATGTGATTTCCTGTTCGTAATCTGCAGGATCGTTTAATTTGACTCATTGGGTGGGATTTTCGCAAAATAGCACCAGTTTCCGCTATAAGGCATTTGTTGTGTTCTCCATATATTTTTCGTGCTGCCTTTTTCAAGTAGTTTGTTTAGCAGGAACTGTTTCGATAATGCCAAAAATCTAAATTCTTCGACTAAATATAAGACTAAAATACGCTGAAAGCATTGAAGATGTTCCATTGATATCGTTGGTCTGATGTGCTGTGGTTGACCAGAGTCGCCGTTTAAAGTGTTGAGTAAAACCTCTTATGAGCGAGCTTTTTAAAATTATATACCATAAATAATTCGACATGATGATACGATTTTTTGGTAAATGTAGCGATTTGTCCTGACCCAATACTGCCATTATGGATTGTAATTAATATCAATAACACTGAAGGTAAAAATTGCTCCATCGTAGCTGCATCAGTCAGGCAAGCAATCATTTATATCAATCGCTTTGTTTCTTAACCACAAACAGTACAGTATCGTTACCTCCGGCTACACAACGACGTGAACAAGCCACTAAAAAGGAAAGTGTCCGTACTGCTGTAAAACAAATTTCGACTGACTAAATATGAATCTTTATCTCGACGAACTGACCTGTTTACAGTTACACCATGTGCGAAAATGTGCATTGATAACGTTTAAGAATGTACTCCAGAAAACTGCATTACGAAGAACACCATGCAACACGGTGTTGAATATGGAAACGCAATAAACCAAGATCCACACATTACGGAAAACCATGCACCTAAACCGCGCGCACAGTGGTTCCAAAGCTGAAAAACAGACGGTCAAAACTTTTCACTGTTGTACTGTTTTAATGTTGTACTGTTTTACCGTTTTACTGTTTTACTGTTTTACTGTTTTACTGTTTTACTGTTTTACTGTTTTACTGTTTTACTGTTTTACTGTTTTACTGTTTTACAGTTTTACTGTTTTACTGTTTTACTGTTTCACTGATTTACTGTTTTACTTTTTTACTGTTTCACTGTTTTACTGTTTTACTGTTTTACTGTTTCACTGATTTACTGTTTTACTGTTTTACTGTTTTACTGTTTTACTGTTTTACTGTTTTACTGTTTTACTGTTTTACTGTTTTACTGTTTTACTGTTTTACTGTTTTTCTGCTTTACTATTTTAATGTTTCTTTTTTTCACACTGATTGAAACAATGTTGCCTGCAATAGCCATTAGATTTTCAAATCCATTCTGCGGGCACCATTGTACTTGGTGACGAAGAATATCAATGAAAAAAACGGACCAAAAAACCCATCCACCCACCGCCCGACTCTATTTCCTGCTGTGGCATACTTTGTTCCCTGTTCATGCATTTTTCTCGTTCTTATCCCGCAGACTACTTACTGCGAATTTGTGATCCCGTCAATGTGGCTGGTGTTGTACCGACAGCAGGATGTGAAGGTAATCTGGCGGCCGATTCAACACCAACACCATCACATCAGTTTAGCGATGCTTTGCGAGAGAGCTTTTCAGTATGCGTTGTTTACCTGATTCATGCTCGCACGAGCTAATCGAATCTCATTTGAATCGGAGAGTATCGTTATAAACAGACACACTTACGCGTAAGGAAAATTGTACCTTACGAACGCACGTGGTGCTGGTTAAAGGATAACAGCCAGATTCTGTTTCTCACTTACACACACGCAAAACAATGGTCGTCAATGGCGAAAGATGTAAATTGTAGTAAACAGTAAGCGAGTTAGACACAAAGTACCATTCGTCTCCACCAAAAATGATAAACATTGAACGCTAGGTGGATGATTGATTTTCTATCCTGCCACTGTAAGTCCTAACTAAACAGTCGAATCATCATTTCGTCGGCTAGGTCACCTGGCGACCGTCGGAGAAGTTTGCCCAATTTCGCCAGCCTTGATTGGATTCTGTCGAGCAAACATGACCCACATATTTATGGGGCGCGCAGTGGTAAAACTTGCAGCTTCATCATAGTAGGCAGCAGCAGCAGCGAAAACACTGTCAAAAAAGCGGGGGATTGTCTCACAACTCAACAAAGGGTGTTTTCGAACCAAAAATATAAATGCAAAAGATTGTGTAATGCTGAGCTTTCTAACTCAATCCTATTTTGACACACACACACCCCTCCCCTTCCCTTTCATCATTTTCTTCCAGAATTAAGATATCAGCCCGAGTGCAGCAGCAGCTGGTGCATCCAGCCGAAAAAAAAGTGTTTGTGGTGTGTTGGTTGGTGCAGTACATTAGGCACATGATTCAGTCAGTTTGCCGTTTGCCAGCCGGAATTCCTGTTTGGCAGACACTTCCCTCATCCTTGCTGATTGGGTTGGGTTGGTGGGGTAGCGATTATGCAACCAGCATCATCGCTGCGGAACAAGATTGTGGGTTTATTTTTGTGTTTTATATTTGGGACGCTGAATTTGTGCGAATAAATTAGATTTTGCTAGCTCCGCAAATGGGATTACAACTTGAACCACCCTATGGGAGAGATTCGAGTAAATTCGGTTAGTGATCGTGCGAGGTTTTTTTTGTCGAAATTATTGTTACATGTTTGCAAGCCGTTTTGTTTTGTAGCGAGCGTTACGCAAACACTATTTTTTTTATTAATTCACATGCATGCATCAGTTTTAAGGACAAACATTTGTTTTAAGATGGCTATTAGATTGCATCTCGACAGTAGTGCATCGAGGAGACCGAGAGAGCTTATGAGCCTTTTTTATGTTTTGTAATTTTTCATACTCTGCACCTGCCCATAATAACGATCAACCATGCGTAGCATGCGCGCGGGCGTGGCCGACTGTCGGTTCAACGGACTTTTGCTGTGGGCCCTGTTTGCAGACATTGTTCTACAGCTAAATAGCAGTATTGGAGGATACGGCTTGCAGTGGAGGTCATTGCTTGTCGATTTATCTGTCAACTTCGTCATCGTCCACAGGCTAATTGAAGAAATGTAAAAATAAAAGCCTATTGTAGTACTAATTGTAGTTTTTAATACTAGTGTATAATTGCTATGTGCTAGTCGTGTGTATATGTGTGTGTATATATGTGTTCATCTAAATATTTGTGATAGAATTGGCGTATATGATAAATAGTGGGCAATCCTTCCTATGATTCGTTGGTCACTTTTTGAAAGTGTTTAATTCGTGCATTCGATTCGACTCATTGGGGAAGATCGGATAAGATAAAATAAGGTAAGGTTAATTTACCGACGCCCTTTGCATCTTCTTTCAAGGCTTACAAGTGCTAGTGGCCTTAAATTAGATTCATATTAACACTCACTAACACAATCAAATGCATATTATCTCCTACACACTCACAATCTTTCTTATTTCAAGAGTACAAACGCTCGTGATCTTCGCGATAACACAAACCATAATCATCCACACATACTTACGTCTATGATCTCGCTAGTATAACCACACTCCGGTAATTAAGTGAATGTTTTAGAATCTATCAATACAAACGCGGTCTCAAGCATTAACCCACCGCTAGGGCGATCATGTATCGGTTTTGTCCGTAAGTCTCTACTCTCAGCCCTAGCAGCCTAGGTCTATGCCTTCAGTTGGACCATTGAAAATCACGCTTATATCGACTAGAGAACACATTCCATAATGGCATGTCCGGGTCGTCTAGTAATATGGGGAAACTTCCTCTCTTCTAGCATCTGAACCATACACTAAAAATTACGTATTAGATTCACAGTTTGATCAATTAAAAATACACACGAATATGAGAATGGTCATACGATTATAAAATCGATTTCATGCACGCAAAACTACAAACACGCTAGCACACGCATCAAACACGTTAACATACAAACGCTCGAGCCTTTTGCGATCATCCATGCACACCTGCGCCCGCAATCTCACAAACAGGATGACTAAGCGAATGTTTTAGCACCATTAAATGTACAAACGCAATCTCAAGAGTGAACGTACAAATGTCCGTGTTCTCGCCCGGAAGTCCCTACTCTAGGCCCTAGCAATTAATCGGTTGGACCAATAAAAAATTACGCTCAAATCCACTAGACAACACGTTCCATGCTGACATGACCGGGAACTCTTCTAGTGATATGTAAGAGCTCTCTCTCTCTCTCTCTCTCTCTCTCTCTCTCTCTCTCTCTTCTAGCTTATGAATCGTACACCGAAAATCAAATATCAGAATCACGGTCCAGGCGCGATCATCCAAGAACACACGGTTATAATCGAAAACGTTAACATACAAACGCACGAGCCCTTCGCGATGATACATGCGATCGTGAAGGCTCTATGCCCGCACATATCTGAACCGTACAATGAATATCACATTCAGAATCACGGCCCGCTGCAATTGACCTTAAGCAGTGTTTTAGTGGGTTTAAAATTTCCCATCTCGTCTGCAATTGTAGTGAGTGATTATGAGGGGGAGCCATTCCGGGAACCTAGCTCTACAGGTCCAGTAGGACAACTCTCGAAAAAAAAATGCAAATATTTTCTCAGAACATGCGAAATAAATGGATTGGAATATAAACTAGTTCATTGATGGAAGCAAGGTTTCTTATCACTTTTAGGTGAATATATTGCCTCTACCATTTACGCATTCATACGTAATCCATACATAACGAAACATATTTCACGACGAACAAATTTGTGTGCATTTTTACAATTCGTTTATTTAACCCGGCTCAATGGGCGAGCTTGATAGAGCCATGTGCTTTTTATATATTTCATAATAAAAAAAAATAAGTATTATCATTGAATTCAGCCTACCCAATTAACTACTAGGTGCGCAGATACTTTTCCGTGGCTGTTCATAATGATCTCAAATCCCAAAAATACGGTCAAAATTCTTCTCTGGTTTTCAGTGGCGTTCTCGTGCTTAGATATTTTTAGCAAACTTTTTGGAAGCGGTTGATATCGTATCCCCTGGTTCGCAGGGTACGGCCCTGATCACATAAGCTAGTCGTCGTATGTTCGAGTGCCAGTCAAGAAGCATTTTTAGTGTCGGCGGTTATGATGAATATGTATTATTTTTTTTTATAATAGGAATCAGATGCAAAGTCCGTCAAAAAAGACGGTTAAGTTCTGCTACGGAATGTGGGCACCACGGTTTTGCTTTGCGCTGGTTATCTTTTCTTAGAGGGGAAGTCCCACTTTCAAATAAAAAACCAATAAACAACATTTCTTCCTCCACAACCCCTTATGTATGAGTTGCATTACAAACAGCTCATGTTGAAAAGAAGGGAATAGTTTATTATCTTTAGATTTGCTTTATCCGATATTCGTGTGAATTGTTTTAATCGGGTAGTTTGCCTTCTTTGAAACATGAGTTGTTCGTTATCGTTTTTGTGTTTATTTTAGAAATTGATGTTCGATTTAGTGAACATTTGCAATGTTTCCGACCATTTTTGATTGTTTCACAGCAATGATCTTGGCGATCGGTGCGTCGTTGAAAAACATTATTGCTACTGTTGAAATGATGCCGGATGACCAATGACAAAGAATGCTAATGGCAGATAGTCGCTTATGTTACGTCGGACATGATGGCCGTCAATTAGCAGAAACGCCGTCGAAAGCAAGGATTTCTTACAAGGAAATCTGAGATCCCCCCGATTGATTGTTTTTTTTTTTTCCAGTCGCGGGAGGTAAGCTTGCAAGTAATAGGAAATTCCTACATGCTTCAGGGACATCTCAGGAGCACTAAGATAGTCCGAAACACATCAAACGGTTTCTAAGAACCTCGTAAAAGGATTGCAAGCTGTCGGGGCGAACATAATTTAGCCGACTGCTACTTGACTGAATGGGTCTATTAGCCAAATGGGATATTTGGTCGAATGGATCATTTGGACAAATGCCATTTGACCGAACAGGTCAACTGATCTAACGGATCAATTAACCGAATGCCGTCTGGTCGAAAGCATTTTGACCGAAAGCCTTTTCGCCGAATGAGCCTTTTTTGGTCCAAAAGCCTTTTCGCCGAATGAGCCTGTTTTGGTCCAAAAGCTCATTTGGTCCGCCATATCAGAGATCTTAAGAAGTTTAAACAATATCTTTGAAACTCAGGCTATACAGAGAAGATCTACAAATGCCTACAGATTTTTGACTAACTTCACAATATGCCTATGCCTTTGTGTAGCTCTATGAGCTTCCGGGAAAGTTCACTCAAGAAACTCGTACGAATTCCGGGAATCTTACGATCGTCGGTAAATTTGTCCGGAACTCGTCAAACCCGACCAATTTTCATCAACTACATGAAGTTTTCACGAACTTACAGCATATTATACCCTAGAATACCATACAGATGTGAGGAGAATCTTACGTTCTAAGGAGTTCTTGAAGCTTCTAAAGTATCCGTTGGAATCTAGGGAAGACCTACAAATTACGATTTTTTAGGGAAACAAGCTTTAGTGTAACTCTAGGACATTCAGTGCGCCCCTCCTATCTAGAAGCTTCAAAAAAGTCTAACGGATATCTAACGGAAATTCCTTCCTAGTTCTATAAATTTCAGAGAAGTTTGAAAACTTCTAAGAAAGTGTCGAATTTCAAAAAAAATCAGACTTATAGAATGGTATAGAAATTTCCGGCTTACGAACTTCATAAACTTTCTATCAATTAAAGCTAAGTTTTACAAATTTCAAACATGTTCCTAACAGAATTTTACTAAAATCAGAGAACATGTTGAAGCTCAAAAAAATCCTTACAACTGCACATAAAAAAGATGGTTGGGTATTATTGGATAATAGTTACCCTTACACGAATAATACTATTGTCGAGCATCTGCATGCTTCTCATTCGACTAGCGAACGATGAATAAAGCACAAAAATATTTGCGGGCTTTGTATAACTTATCAATACTCATCCCAATTATTTTATTTACGTGATTTTAATTAGCAATATTCGATTATGGTTCACCATATTGACGGCTCTGCCTGGAACGGACTGCGATCATTCGGATTTCCGCGTTGCTACCGAAAGATTTTCTGACAATCGATTTTGTGTTATTCGTACATACTTCGAAAATGAATACAACACTGGTGCACACTTTACCGATGGATTAGTCCAAACATTGTTTGGTATCGTTCAATGCAATGCAATTTAGTAGCGTTCAAGAACTCTACCTCCTGTTTCTACCGAAATTTTGAAAAGAGCTTAGTCGTAGTCACAACAAAATGAACCTTTTGATAATTCATTCGGCGCATCACCGAATTGATTCTTAGTGCCACCAGGAATCAACGTTCAACGTAGTTCGGGCCACCCATGTCCGATAGCCATTTAGCCGAATGCTGGTGGGTCGAATGCTTTTTATCCGACTGCTATTGAGCAGAAAGGCTCCACTGGCAGAATGGGATATATGGTCGAATAGATCATTTGGACGAATGCGATTTGGTGGAATTGTCTCAATTGACCGAATGGATCAATTGGTCGAATGCCGTTTGGTCGAAAGCATTTCGACCGGAAACCATATGGCAAAATGAATAATTTTGGTCCGAAAGCTAATTGGTCGTAATTCTTGGTAAAAGGAATGCCCGCTCTATTCGACGAAATAACCGTTATTGAGTAATGCATCTGTACGAGCCAATTGCTAACGATAGTAATATTTGTGGCTTCATGTAAGTCTTGTATTTACAGTATTTATAGTTATTAACCTCAATATTCAGAGAATCTTTTCCTTCTTTTTGACATGAGCTGCTCTTTCTATACATTTCTTAAATATATGTCTAAAAAACTGTGCAATATTTATTTCATTTTTTTAGAAGCTTCATAAGGTTTTATTTCATTTTTGAGAGACGGAAAGGTAGAGAAAGAAAGAGATAGATCAAGGGAGAGAAAGCAAGAAGTCTAGATGGGTTACATGTATTCATTTTGGATAAATAGGCATAACCTTTTAAAAAACTACATTGCCATTCAGGTAAAAAGAAACACACCAAACCATCCCACTTTAAAGCAAGAACGATTACAAAATCAATCATCCAATAGGTTTTTGGGTCAATCGGTTGCCTAAATCATTAATTGTTATCGATACCAACGGAGCTATATTTTTCCAAGAAGCCACCACTTGCCGAATCAGCTCTCGTGTTCCCACAATTCAATAACTGAACGTTCCATTTAATGCCGAAAAAAGAAAAGTTCGCCCCTTGCCGAAAGCTTCAACAGTGCGAACGAACACTTCTAAACTAATGACACCCTCGCCCACCACCTCGGTCTCGGGCGGAGTGATGCTGCAGTAGCCCATGACGGGAGGAGTGCGAATGAGGTACACGTGCGTTATCGTCGCAGCTCTTCGCTTCTCTCCACTCCTACGCTCATTCGGTCGGAAGTTTGATTGTGCCACGCGTTACTGTACCGTGCTGCGACATTTCAACCAACGTTTGGCACTCTCTCTCTCTCTGTCTCTTTCTCTCGATGTCATCGGTCCACGCATCGGATCATCAATCAATTCGTGTGCCTAATCTAAAAAGTTGAAGCTTTTTTGCTTGCTTGTGGGTGTCTTCCAGTGTTTGGTTCTTCGAGAAAATTCTTGCTCAATCGAAGATTTCTGTCTATATTTCTAGACGCTCATGTCAAATGGTTCTAAGCGGAAATTAGAGCCTTTCTTTTTCTTTGATTTGCACTAGCGTATTATGGATAGAGTTAAGGAGCAAACGAGTTATCAACGGAAGCGAAAGTAAACAAAGAGAGGCTTTCATTTGTACTTAGGACTCTTTGACATGTTTGTCTTGATTTGTAGTGTACTGCGTTGTATTGTTTATTGGGACTTTGACCTCGATGGGTCGTTCGCTCTGTCTTGTTTTGTAGTTTTTGCTAGTTGTTTTTTTAAAATTATTTTTCCTCTTCATTCATTTCTTCTATTCGTCCATTTTTAGTTATTTTCTTTTAACTTACTAGGCGGTTTAGTTCCACTTACTAGGCGATATATTTTTTTTATTAAATCTTACTAAATATCTTAATTGTCCTTGTCAGAGAACACAACCACTCTGGTTTCAGCCGTGGCGCTTCCATATATTTGATTGAACCCCAAGGTCCTCTCTCTGCATAAGGGAAAACTCCGAAGACAATAAATTACTGTCACTACCCTCGGCCGAGGTGAGCCCGTCGAAACGAGCAGACATAATTCGTGAAAACGTGGTAGAAAAAATGAGTTTTTGATCGCAGATTATAGGTAGAAGAAAGGATATCAAGAGGGAAGACCGTTTGTCAGCACTGAAAACCGATCAGTGTAAAACCCTTCACCACAGGATGCCTGCCAGCCAGCCAGAGCCTGTCTTACCCTGTTCCCGGATGATGATAGTTCTTCTGACCGAATTCCGATAAGCGAACTCGGGGAAATAAGTTCAAGGTATGTCAGCTCTACTCTTCTACAGTTCAAGTTTCGATTGAACGATGATGGAATGTGAACGGATGAATCATAGGACTGTTTATTATTTTTTGCCAAAGTGTTGGCCCAAAGAAAAGAAAAGTTATCGTATATCTTTTCCACTGCCGAATTGTCCCATGTTCCAATCAGCCTACTTTCTGTCACTACCTTCGACAGGCAGCAATTGAAACGAACTGAAAAAACGATCTAACAGTCAGATGTAAAACCTCACATTTTATATATTACACTTCGACGTGGCTTGACAGCCCACCAATAGTCTCGCCAAAAGTACTAACCGAACTATTTATTCATTTATCTGTGGCCCTGGAGCCAAACTATAAACGACTTCTGCGGCGCGAAACATATTTCTGCCGACATCGATCTACCCGTGTCGGTACGACACCTGCATGGAAGGAGAGACCCCCCTTTTGCCTCACTCAAAAACCGAAATCGGTGTGTCAATTGTGACAAATCGGTTGAAAATAGAGTTGAGAGTTTTCACATCCGTGTTCCACTTTCTGCCGATCCGACACGTGCTGAAAAGGAGGTGAAATAAGCGGAAACTACTAACTGACAGAGGGATGCCGGTTCGGTTGCCTGTCACGGTCAAGCGCCTCCGTTTTCGTGGAAGTGATATACAGGATATGTGTTGAAATTGTTTGCTGAGTGATGTGTCGAATATGGTCCAGCGATTCTGTTGGGGGTAAGGGGTGTTGAAACGGTTTTGCCACGTGGATAGTGGCCGCATTGCTTTCAGATTTAAACTGAAATTAGTGGAATTATTTCTGTCGAACTGTCTGACATTCGATTTAGCGAAGTGGATTTCTCCATGCTTCTGAAGTCCGCAGGAGCTAGTTGGATGTCATTTCCGATTTGTTGAGTTCATTTGGACCACAATTGGCCCATTTGAAGAAACACTAACATACCAAGTCCTATCATCATTTAGTTGATACCAACTCCACCAAATTACTCGCCCCGAAGCCGTCGGCCATAAAAAGGGACGCTTGATGGAACCATAAATGCAATTTATTTGCCACCTAGTCTATTCAGTCTATAGATCACGCGAGTACGCAGTACCTTTATTGCAGGCAGGCGTCATTAACTTCGGTTCCGTTTTTTTCCTACCCTTATTTACTCTTTCGCATAGCAATTGAAATTGATTCATTGCCTTCGGGTTGTTGTGTTTGTTTTCTTCGTGGGGCCATATAGGTTGATAGTGATCGCACGCATCCACCGTATCTCGTTGCCGGGGGCAACGAGCGGTGTGGCATGCTTTGTTCATGCAGAGCTGAGCTCGGATTGAAAAAAAATTCTAGGAAAAAGCTATTTCATGTGTACCTCATATGGGATTTCAATACTCCGTATTGCGACAGATTTTTTATTGTTTTCTAGTTCAGTTCGCGGTGCTTTAATTGTTCATATACCCAGGTATACTGGTTCTAACGTTGTTGGATACGACATCGTGGTACATGTTGTCCTTCATAATGCAGTTTTCCGCCTCGACTATTTCCCAGAACGTTATCAGAACACAATTGCGCACATGGTGAAGGTGTACATGGAACGCTCAATTAAGCTCCATTTTCAATCTAAGTATCTGTTTCGCTTCGTACACTGTTAATATTAAAGATCGCTAGTTTCGCTCAAATTGAAAATCCCGGAAAACCCAATTTCCCAAAGACTGATTGTCGCTCATTTCTTGTTAATTCGAACCGTCCATCTTGAGCTGTAGATTTGTAAAAACAGTTGACGCTAGGTGGCTGAAGGCAACAGACGGAGCATCTATTCAGTAGATTTTATATCAAGACAATTTTTAAGAGCTCTGACTTGGTTAGCGGGTTGTTGATTACGCAGCATATCATTAGATTTGAATAACCAGTCCAAAAGCCGTCCCGACATTCCTTTCCTATTAAAGGTTATTAAACATTCTTTTGCCATTTGCTATCGGTAGCTTCCAGCCAAGAAAATATTAGTGACCACATTTTTGCTTTACTACCCTCTGAATCGTCTTTCAATTTCTGTCTCTTCTTCCGCGCTCTAAAAGTTTTCCTTTTACGCCCGGTAGACCCTGTAGACTCATGCATAAATGAGCTCTTCTGAAAAAGACATACTGCTGGCTGATACTCAAATGTACGTCAAACAAGATTCGTCTCCTACTTTCTGTTGAAAGTCACACACATTGTACTCAGTCGAACCATATCTGATCTTTCGGATTCAAGATAATCCGCAAAGTATTCTAAAAATTTCGAAGATAAGTTCAACATTGTGATAAAGCAAGTATATGACGTTACTAGCAACAAGCATTTTATAAAAAACAACCGAGTCTACACACCCACCCACACAGTCGAGATCGACGGCGCGGTCATCGATTCGAGTTTATTTGATGCTGATCTACTGAACCACAGGGTTTGCTGTTTCAAGGATCCCTAGCTCCAGCGAACGAAGATTTTGAATGGCGAAGGCCCGGTGTGTGTCAACTGCGTAGAGAATCTTTAGGTTTGCTGAAAAGCATGCCTATTGTGGAGAGAATCCACTTAATCTATTACCATGCCCCGCGTTCAAACTGTGTTCGGAGAATCCGGAGAACATTATATTCTCTTGGGCCAAGAAGAAGGTCCTCCTCGTTGGGATATCTGTTACTGCACACCAAAACTATACGCCTATGAGATTCCTTGTAAAGGCTAAACATTTTCTCTTGAGAGGCCACCAAATATAAAAGCTCGAGAAATGGCTAATACAAATTCTAAGCAAACAGCCACTGATCCTAGAAAACTGAGTTCAAACGAGTTTCCAGTGCGCTTTCAGGAACACCAAAGATCTCAAACGGTTCGTCATTTCAACCAGAAATTCAACCTAGCGTAGGACTGGATGGACTTATGATGGGTATCGGTCACTTTGTGTTATTGCGAAACTCCTCTCGGCACCGAGGAACCTTCAACTCTCACAAAATGGTGAGGGTCTTTTTTCTCGATTTTTTATTTCGATTATAGATGTTTGAACCTTCGGGTCATTCGCCTTTGTACGGGTTAACAAATCTCGGGGAAAGGGGGAGGCGAAGCGTGATCTTCTGGTCGAACAATGATTCATTGTTCCAATTGTACCCAGATTTTGACTTATTTTATGATTATTTTATGAACTAGTACACGATATCAGCGACCCCGCATAGGGTTGGTGTCCTCGGCGAGGGCCAACCCGTACAAACTACGGCTCTGAGTGTTGACTTTAAAATTTTACACAAAAGGCCACCGTTTGCGACGAAATGTGTTGTGGTGGGAAAGCGTGTAAATGATTAGAGAACCAATACAAACTGAACGAACGAAAAATGTTTGGAAGCACGGTGAAAGATTATTTTTTAAATGAGGCAGAAAATAATCTTGGACATGTTTAATATATTAATCAAATTAAGGTAGAATTGATGGAAACTGTGTAAGGTTAAATTAAGGTAGAGTTGAAGAAAATTTGTTCTTCTGAGTAAGACACAACTGATGCCAAAATGGTTGTCGAACAAGCTTCGCAATCGAAGTCTCCGACTTTCTGTAGAATATCATACACATTAAACTCGTTCGAACCATATCTGATCCATTAGATTAGATAATTTGCTAAGTATTCTAAAAAGATCTACATTGTATTATCCTATCTAAAGCAAGCCAACGACATTTCAGGCGACATGTATTTTGTAAAATATTACTGCGTCTGTATGCCTGCCCACAAGGTTGAGATCGACGGCGTGGTCATCGCTTCGAGTTTATTTGGCATTGACCTACTGAAGAACAGATGTTTGCTGTTTCAAGGATCCCTGGCTCCTGTGAGCAAAAATTTGGAATGTGAAAGGCCCGGTGTGACAAGTGCGCAGAGAATCTTTTGGATGACTTTTTGAAGACAGTACAGATTCGGTCTGTTTTCTTATCTTGCTCAGTATATAATAGACCTGTGCGCCGCCGCGCCACGCCGCCGATAATTTTTAACGTACGGCGACGCCGAACGGTAGATCGGCGGCGCGCCGCCGAAGTATTTTTCCCGCGCCGACAATTCGCGAGCTCTAAAATTATTGGTTCATAACTTTATCCACAAATCTAGGAACATTGTCTATGGACCGAATATACGACGTTAACTGATTCATGATTTATCACGTCTTGATAATTATTTGGTATTAGTGGTCGTCAATTGGATTACAAAATTAAAATAATCTTGATATTTTCTCTAAAACCACTACACGACACTCGCTATTTAATTCAAAGATCCATTCTTGCTTCGTCAACTGGTTATGATTGTGAGCATATAAGTTTCAATTCACCATTCGTGTGCGTGAAATGGTCCACAAATTAAAAAAAAACTTCCACTTTCAAGATATATGTGCGTGAAATTTACGATTATGTGCCTGATCCTAATCTTTGCACCTAATCAATTTCACTGGAACGCAGTGTATTATTCATTGATTTTTAACCGATTCTTAATTCCTAATATGCTACACACGATTCATGTCCGTGAAATAATTTATAAAACTATAAGACATGTGACTCTGTGTAAAAAATCCAACGGTAAGCTCAAGACTAAAATATCACGATAACACGACGAGAATTTACGAAAATCCTTGCACGTCGTTCTATTCTTGACTGTTTTAGTCAATAAAGTTAATAAAAATCAATGTTTCATCGAGTTAAGAATTAGAATCATAAAAATATTAAACATTCAGACACAACCACCTACTAAACATTTGAGTATAATGTCATCTTTTTTTTGCGTGAACTAGTTTTGTGAAAACATAAAAATTATTTTCAATACGTGGTTTATTTATAATTGATTGAATCGTTACCTATTTTAAAAAAAATTTCTCGAAGAATAGTTGAGCAAAGTGATCTTGACTTTTCGCGACGCTGGTGCACAGATGTGGCGATGCAGAGGGTAAGATTTCTAGTCTCATAAATTATGCATCGTATGATCTAGCCCCACTCAAGAAAGATTTTCAGTGATTTGCACCAGCCCGGTATCACAGACAAATAAGACGTAACACGAGATGAATTTTCATCACTCGTAGAAAAAAAGGTCGATTTCAATTACAAATCGGTGGCGTTAGTGAAGAGATTTTGACACAGAGCTAAATGCGTTACTTAGTTTCCGCACCCACCTGAAAACGTTACGGTCTTTTTAATCTAATGCAAACCAAAACAAACAATATGGGCCGGAAATGTGAAATTCATTCTTGTCGCAGTGCCCAAGGTGGGAGTTGTTCACAACCATTTCTTAAGTTACAACACGATGCCAATCGATGACTAAGCACATAACAGTATGTTAGTAATTTAATTGATTCGGTGTATCGAATGTATGCAATGGATTAGAATTTGTTGGTCCCCGGAACTGCTGGAGAAATTGGCGGGATGCAGGTGCTACGAAAACTAGAGATACGCTCAGGCCATTTTCAATCAGACTTGTTTAGTGATCAGTTTCAACCTAACAGGAGCTAACACGTCAAGTCGTGGAATGATTATGATTGATAGTAACTGTATATTTAGGTTTCGTCAGGGTGTAGAAATGTATGGTTGCAGCACATCGAGCATACTTTGGACTCAAGATAGAAGCAGATCGTACGTTTACCAGGGAATCGTATTCCTTATCATTGTGGCGATTTTGTACTTACAAGAAGTAAAAGTAAACACCAGCCTGGAAAATGAAGTAATGTGTCTACCTTGAAAGGTGTCCTTACACGATCATTAAAAGTGACATTTCTGCGCAGTAATACCAATAATAACGCCTCGTGTTAGGGTACCTGATATCTGCGGGATTCTAAAAGAGCGATGGTAAACAACCCAGGAACAACTTGACAGATAGTGCTTGTTTTATATATGCACCACCGATTTGATGGTGGCGCTAGTATGCCTTCTCTGTATGAGTACCACGAACAACGAAACGAAAAAGTTGCAAGAGAAAAGCGTGTTTCGTTACGTGTGTTATGAACGCCGTCAATGCGGCTAGAACAACATTTAGAAAAAGCTTATTCCAAAATGTGAATAAAGAAAACTATTATTAGAGAATAAATTTATCCCTAACTGAAAACCATTAGCAAAGTTACATAAATCTTATTAATATTTAGCTGGAAGTCTGTTTTTAACAACCGGCTCTCTCACTTCCTAAACATGTTTTGGATTTCTTGTTGTGTGAAGTTTGAAATCGTTAAATCATTGGTGCTTTTTATCTCGAGAATCGTTAATGAAAAACATTTTGGCAAATGAAAGTACACCACCACCAAGCTTAACAATTCGTTTTGAATAGAATTTGTGTTTTTATCAGAATTCTAGCAGCAAAAAAAAAATCACCATATCACCCCCAAAATTTGCTTATGAATTCAATATATTGGAGCTGTCAATTGTCCCCGGGCTTACGGTAAAGATGACTAAATAGAAACAAAAAAACAATGAAACGACAACAACAATTAATTTCCTCAAACAAAACAAATTTTTTTTTACCGTTGCTTAATTTCCCAAATATAGAACAATAAATAATTATTATGGGTCATTGAAATACAGTCGTTACTCTGCATTCTTCAAATTTGTCCATTGCAATCATTATTTCATGCGAAGTCGTAGTATGCGACATCGACAATTTTTCTATTTCGTTCTTAAAATTTTACAACTGTAAAAATAGTTCCACCTTTCATTTATTATCTTGCATTTGGCAAGCAGGGTGGGCACTATTGGAGTTTCAGTTGAAACAAAATTCGATATGGTTGCGAGAATAGGGATCTTTAATTTGGAAAAATTGTGCCAGTTTTTCATATGTATTGGTAGCGGGTGTCCTTACGAGTACACTCATATCATTCTTAAACCTTAATTATTCTTTTATGATTTTTAAATTAAAAAAAAAAAACAAATTAAATTCAACCAGCAAACTGATAGTTGTCCTACTAAATGACGTATCTGCAAATATCTCGTTCGCCTCATTGTTAACCGGGACAGAACCCCACACAGCATGATCTGGTACTTTGTCAATCCGCTAGCAGCCTGCCATTCAAGTTTCATCTGCAAACTATGGTAGATCTGATAAGGCAACCTATAGAGTCTTGCAAGTCGCATGGGTTTGGATGTGTTATTGTCCTAAAAGGAAACAAACTAAAAAATGTTTTTTTCAATAGTTTCGGGCCAAAAAATTTAAAAATACCTGAGATATTAACTCACGGTACTAATCTGCATCAGAATATACCTTAACCCGCACACCCCTAAAGATCCCTATTACATTTTGTGCAATGTGTTCAACAGATGTCGCTAGTACATCGTGGGCGATGATTTTTTTAGATTTTCTTTAAGCTGTAACGTTTGTTTGTATGTATGAAGTCTGTTACAATAGAAACCGAAAATTTAGGAAAGGAATTGTACAGCCAAGAATTTTTTTTAGTTACATAGGCGTCAATATTCGTCACGCCGACACACGCCGGCGCGCCGCCACCGGTAGGATCCAACGGCGTGACGCCGCCAACGCCGCCGCCGCCGGCCAAAAATGTCGCTTACGCCGCCGCCGATTAAAAATGCATCGGCGCACACCTCTAGTATATAAGTCTCATTGACCCAAGCAAAATCATTCGTTACGCAGAATAACATGGAGCACGTCATCGAATGCAATGACCTTGTATACAGCATCCCAGACGACGACGATAACAAACACATAGCAAATTGCGGAGAAATGAATAACGTTAAGGATGATCCTTAGAGAAACTGCTTTCGCAGGTATTCACAACAGTGCTCTTCTGGTGAGAATACAAAACAAAGAATTTGGAGCGTGGCAGTAACAAATGCTAATTCAACAACGATAGCGACCATGAAACCAACTGCTATTTGTAACAGCGAAGTAAGAATGATTGTGCCTAGTAGTAAATTCGTTCTTGCTGAAAGGATCTGATCAAATCACGCCCCTTCCGGATGTCGTAAAACGATTCGATGAGTATCGTGAAGCAGTTTCATTAGATATTCCCGAGATTTTCCTTCCAACTTCGGATCATCAGCGAAGATCAGCACTGCCAAAAGCTTCGGTGGAAGGATCGAGTTTCCAGGAATATCCCGTCGGCTAATGTCATGCAAGTGCTAACGTTCTGGTCGCCAAGTAATGCATAATATGTGAAAGATGAAAGCGCAGGACGGTTTAAGGACCAGTTTCCGGAAGCTGTAGTGTGGTATACGAAGAAGAGGCCGTGTAGCACGGATGTACGGTTCATACACGCCGAAGGTGGCTTCGAGATCCAAGAATCAATATCCGACTCAAAAAAGAATGCCATGGGTGAATATACCTGTTTGCAGAAGGATTCGAATAAGTCTAGCAAACTGGCAACCATGATTACCCTTCAAAAAATTTAGCGCTCTGGTGTCGGTTGGGACGAGGCGATACCCGTTCAACAACCTACGCTACATCACCTACAAAACGACTAGCCGTTCTTGAAAATGCAGATTACTCTGGAAAGTGGAGTAAGCATATCCGGACCTCTTAGAAAGTATGAGTAAGTAGCAACGCCGTTCACTGATGCTGCGGCAATCCACACAGGACACACCTTACCTGACTTCTTCGGATGTACCACGACATTCAAAAGTGGGTATCACGCAGCAATTCGCGGCGCAACCTTGCTGCACGTGTCGTTTGACTTGATGTACTGACGTGCGTATTTCATCAAGTTCGAATTCTTTTTCAGCCTCACGGTCCAGAACCATCGGATAGCTATCAGAGAATCGTCGCATACCTCAGAAATCCCATTTAGAAGCGATCGCTAGCTTTATGGTCGAACCAAGTATCTCTGAAGTCTTTTTCTCGTCCACGGTTCTGCGAAGATCGTAATTGCTGTCTCATCCAGTATGTACTAGTCGGTTCCCCAAGGTCCTAAGTGCGCCACTCTTTGGACAGTCCTGCCAATGCTTCAAATTCCTTGATTGGCCGAAATTCTACACCCCGTTTATATTTTTAGGTGACTTCTGGGAAACCGCTTTATGGGCAGCTAGTTAATCTTTGGGGAGACGTCCAACGGTACACCCCGACCTGTTTCCGTATTCAATCAGCTTCACCAGCTCTCACATCTTCGTTGACAACGAACGGCACCTGAACCAATCTTCTTCTAAATACTCGCAGCACTATCAACAGTTTGCCGATATCCTTGCTTTGAAAAGGCTCCGCGATAATCCTGTAGCATCAACTCTTCTACGTTCTATTCATGTTTGAATATTAGGCACCTACAACTGCTTCATATTTGTTTCTACGCCTTATCCCTCCACATTCGCTATGCCCTTCCTTCATCTGTCGGCATAACAGCTACTTCGCTGCATCGGCTAAATCCCGGCTAGTGGACCAAAGTAAAGTTTGGTGACGCCCACCTAGATTGGTTCTACAGTTCAGAATGACGCCCAGCCCCCAGACCATGGATGAAGTGCTAAAAATGCTACGACGCAAGAGTTAAATTGTACACCTAAAGTCTTTATTACAATTTCATAGAAAGCACCTGTGGTAAGATTGGTGAACTTGGCATTAGACTCGCAAGACCTGAATTTCTTCACAGCTAACCATTGAATAATAAATAACTTGATAAATTAACTGTTATGGCAATTGTATAATATTGTTGAAAAGCTTGAAATATCCTTACAAAATAAAGAATCCGTAGTTTCGCTTTTCATCCACAATTCTACCTTCGAATCGAAGACGATAGAATTTCTGATACGTTGTGTTGCCGGATTGTGACAGCGTCGTTGAGAGTCCAGACGACAACCATGAGAATCACTTGGGGTTTCCCTCAAGGAGGAGTGCTGTCATCCTTTCTGTGGCCCATTGTACCGGACGGAATCCTCAACGAATTGGGAGGTTCGGAATTACACAACCGACATTTTTTTATTTCGATTATAGAGGTTTTAACCTTAAGGTCATTCGCCTCTTCGGGTTATAAAATTCTCTAATGAAAAATTTCTAACCCCAGGTGTGCTGCGTACAAGGCAATCGATTTACCAACTACATTACGCTCACTCCACAACCGACATTGTCAGCACTGCATTAAAGCTGTTTTAATCGTAGGATGGCAATGGTGTAAAACCTAAGACGAAGGAAAAGGAAAGACATTCTGAATTCACATATCCGTAATTCTTCATACATACGTATTAAAGCAACGTTTCTAAACAATGAAGATTGTAAACCTCTTCTCTCAAACGTTTTGTTAGAAGACATTGATTACCAAACATCATTAGACATTTGTTATTTGTTTCAAATTTCCACATCATCCCCCTTTATATTAGCTACATTTCATAAAGTCTGTCTTACTTGACCGTGCAGTGATTCCGGTTCAGCACTCATTTCTGATCATTTAACTGTTCATCTAACGGGATTTCCAATATACACTTCGCTTATGCTATGCTGCACACTAGCTTTCCATCCCTACCGATTGTTTTCCTAGCAGGATTTTTCCATCCACACCGATGACACCGGAATGTGATAGGATAGGGAGGCTGTTCAATCTGTCATTCCACTATCAGTAATCTTCCGTTCTCCCGCTCCCGCATACGCTCACGATTACGAACACACACACACATTAACTCTGTCACTTCGTTGTTCGCTCTTTTGTTTCTGCTCGCCTGCTACGATGCGTGCGGCGTGAGTGATTGAGTGAGAAAGCGTGCGTGTGTATAAGTGTGAAGCATCACTTTTGGCCCAAATCCGGATACTTCCGTCTCACTCACACACGGTTCACGCCTTCTTTTGATTTCTTCAGATTTTCTTCGATATTATGAAACCTTTACGGGCACTTTCCCTTTATTTTAAGATGGATCTTAAGCAAAAATCTCCAATTTGCATCCTTCGCTGGTTCTGGTTCCCATTTCACACTCTGCTCGAACTCAAACTAACTCTTTCACCGAATTCATCTTTTAGATACAAAAAGGAGGATCTGGTGCCTCGACCCTAAAAATGTGCCCAATTTTTCTTACCCGTACGATTCACTGCACTTGACCGAACCCGTCTCGAAGCGCCCTGTCAAACGTGGATCTTCTCCATCCAAAGTAAACCACCGCCACACTCAGTTTGGCTTTGCTATTCCCTTCCTGCAGAGGATCGATTGTTTTGCACGTCCTTTTTGCACTTTTGATTCCGGAACAATTTTCCCCACAGTCCCGATTTTGTGTGGCCAGCAGTTCGGTTCAGTTCCCGTCTGTTTCCTTTAACGGGGCTGTGCCAAACTCCCCACACAATCAGTGAACACACGGACACGGACTCCTATCCTAGCGAGGAAAAAAAATGATTTTTTCCAAGCCCTCTAGACCTCCGACCGACGAAACTTGCTCGCGCGACACACACACTCTCTCTGACTGGACTCGTTACGACTCTGACTGGCTCTGGAATTGCAATTCTTCCTCTGATGAACCGTACGCCCATAAGAAAGGAGATTCCTCGCAGCAGGATGCTCCCGATGTGCCTGTGTCAAGTGTCAAAAGCGTAACGTTTCGTGTCCGCGGTGTTATCACTGGCTCTTGCTCTCTTTTCAGCTCTCTCTCTCTCTCTCTCTCTCTCTCTCTCTCTCTCTCGGCAAACTCACTTTCCACTGCTCGAAAGATGCATGGTGTAGTGATACTTTTGATGGGAGGATTAGGGTTTCCCATAGCTTACTTCGATCACGGTGGATCGACCCACCGGTGAATCGCGTTCGCATGGTTTAAGCGCGACTCAGACGATACATCAGCTTCCGTCAACGTCAACGGAACGTCACCGTTCCGTCAGGATAAGTTAAATACTTTTCTCTTGCGCCCGTTCACACGTGCCGTACGTCAAAACGTTTCGTGCCGTTGATGTTGTGTGTGAATGCCTCCATTTAACTGAATGTAACTTATCCTGACGGAACGGTGACGTTCCGTTGACGTTGACGGAAGCTGATGTATCGTCTGAATCGTCCTTTAATGTACATTATTATGATGTAACTATTGGCAACGTGATTCAACAAACGGTTATTTCAGGTTGAAAACTATTAACTCGAGAACTGGTTTCTTTGTATCGAATAGAAAAACAAATATTTTTACGTTCTTTCGAAACAAACTCCACCGTACTGTTATGAGGCGTGAAAGCACACGGAATATCCCCTCTCACAACTGATGATGATAGTCGCTCGAGAAATTGGTCCACGGTGAAGTTCATTTGGGAGCGGTTACGAACGTAGCAAAGTTTCGTTTACATTTTACATATCTCAAACCAACGCAAACAAGAGCGAAGCGGCAGTGGCTGACGAGTGGAAAACTCAAGCGAATGGAAAAGCGGTGAGAGTGGACGACACCGTGATCCGGAGAGCGCATGTGTTCTACGGGGGACTAGGGTGTTTTCACGCGTGGATGCTTTATTCGTGATATACCGTTTGGAGCGGAGGCTGCGTTCGGAAGAATCCTTGCTGTCAAAATGTTATGGCGGTTTTCGGGTGGGGTATGTGCATATCGAGAATGTTATAACGGCATTATTTGTCTTATGGGGGATTTGATTTGACCGGTACCCTATTCCAATCTGGGCAATAATACGGAAATGGCTGGGAGTCTACTATTAACGTTTGATACATCGGGAAAGATGGCCCGGAGCAGAATCAAATATTTGATTCACTTGGTTTCCAAACACCGGGTTTTTACATCTCAAATATAAATATAGTACTGCATTTAGTTTGGTTACACGTTTAACTTTTTACATGGTACTTTCTAGTTTATACTTCCGTTATGTCTACGGATTCTAATGTAATCAAAAGGCGCATTTACGATATCTGCGATGTCATGAAACTCCAACCTTCCCAATGGTACCCAGTATCAATTGATAAGCAAAAATTGTACAAAATACGAAGTAGCTAAAAATCGCAATATATTATTTTTGTTTCGTTATATATTCGCTACATTTCAGTCTCTTAGACGCGGATGGGAGTACTTCCTTTCAATCCGGCTACAACAGCTCACGGATACGTTCTGAAGCGTGCCAACAACCGGACATCACGTTTAAGGAATTGGGAAGAGTTTATAGGTAAGCAGCAGCCCCTTCAATATCAAATTGCTTTTATTTTATTTTTCAGATAAGTCGTATTTGAAGAAAGTCATGACGGCAATGACGGTGCAACATTCTCCGTGACATGTGACTGAACGACTGAAATTTGCTGGAAACCATGGATAAGCCTTAAATACGAGTTGAAAATAGGCTTGATTGAGAAATAGGCGCTGCGTTACTTACCTAATGGCGAAGTTATACATGACGTCTGCCCAAATAGTACTGAATCAGAGACCGATCAATTGCAAAAGCGCAATGGTCCGCTCTGAATCGCGCCGCAGAGGGAAGACGCCTTTCAAAATGCAAATCACTTATTGAAGTATTTCTCCCAAAAATTGTCATTTCCCAGCAACATTGTAGGATATAGGCGTTCAAGAGGCGTTTTTGATTAATTTGCTAAGTGACATTAATAATAGATTTTTTTTCAGAACAAACATTTGTTGTAGGAGAAGAACCACTGCGACCAGTATTTCGATCTATTGTGGTATTATGAGCATAGACATGGTCAAAATTGAAATTTAAAGAAACATTGCTCGGGATATGGATCGTTTGTTGCACAAGCATCCGCTGTGCTATACTACAGGTGGAAGCTGTTAAAATACGAGTAGGAAATAGACAATATTGAGAAATTATTTCTGTGCTACTGACATAACGAGGGGAAAGTGTAATAGGAGATGTTCATCGAAGAAGTTTCGGAGGCTGAGAAGGGAAAAAGCTTGTAAAACATCGAATCAATTTGGAATACAGCGTGCTACGAAGTTTAGAGTAATTGGTATGTTTCATTTTTTTCTGTTTTCTTTATTCATCATACGTTATTAGGGTAACAAAATCATGACAAAGGATAAGGTATGGGGAAGTAAGTACCAGTGCGAAACCGAGAAACAACTTAACACTAGATTAAGTTCTATCTAATTAAGATTTATCTAACTTAACTTAGATAAATAGAAACACCTGAATTCATTAATTAATTTCATAATTTTAGCATTCGATTATACGCATTTTTATACTGCTTTGAATGCACGAATATACGAAATTATTAAACAGGAATGAATTGTGTATGAATTACAATTTGATTTTCGCCTTCATAACGAAGTCGTATTTTCAAGAATGTATGTTGGAGGCAACGAAAAGAATTCTAAGATGACAGTTTAGATTTTAACGGCTAGATATGATTGTACTCATTTTCTTTGGGTAGGATGTTCTAGATTCAGTGTCCTAGTGTCTCAAAATCATGTTTCCTTGTGTAATAAAAATTGGACTAAATCGTTTTGCGCGTTAAGGGCACAGACCTAATTTTAATTTAGTTTTGTTTTTTTGTGTTTCGAATCCATTTCGTCAGTAACTAGCACCATCTGGGTGTCTAGTTAGACGATGTATCTAAACTAGTACCCAAATTAGCACTAGTTAGACACAAAAATTGCAAACAGTTCACACGACATATGTGAACGCCTAAAGCCACATAATACCAGGCATTTGGTTTCTTGAACCAAAAGACAAGAGTTCGTCTTCGCTTTCTCGTCAGCAAACCAGAGCTATATTTGCTTCCCGAGACATCACTCGGGACATGTGGCTTTAGGCATTCACATATGTCGTGTGAACTGTCTGGAATTTTTTGTGTCTTACTAGTGCTAATTTGGGTACTAGTTTAGATACATCATCTAACTAGACACCCAGACGGTGCTAGTTACTGACGAGATGAATTCGAAACACAAAAAAACTTAATGTTTCCTTGACTTTTTGTCTTACTGTGGCCCATATTCGTTTTGCCAGGAAATCCGGTTTCTCATTACCTATTACTACGCAATGAGCGCGGACCCATAGAGAAGTCAAATTGACTTACAAAAAGATATGAATTTTATGGTTGACTTAATTCCAAGCTTGACACAGTCTAATAATTCGTAGTTCACGAAATGACAAGAGGCAAGACATTGAGTATTATTGAATATTCTAGAGACACACTGAGGAATTTTGAGCAACTCTTTTTGCACATTATAAAATACTTGCTCCCATCTGCGTTTCTGAATTCATTTTGATTTTCGTCGAGGCCGTTTGTTTTTGCTGACGTTTGGATGTAGTTTTCCGATCAGTCGTGCAATTCTATCAGATTTTCGCAAGTGTCAGTACATGACCATCTTTAAATTCGCTGTGCTCTGAACTGCGTACCATTTTACGTGCAGTTATGTGAATTGTAGGAGATGCTTGGACTAAGAAAATTGTGCAGCTCGTTAGGAACTATGCTGGATTTACGACCAACCGTGAACAAAATCTGAAATGTGGAGGATAACCTTCGAAATCTTGGTCCTAACATGACAATGTCTGCAGTGACGACTCTTAACGACATCGATCAGTTAGCTATTGCATCCCATGTAGCCGTTCCTGAGAATATTAGTGTAGGTGGACAAAATGGTCGGGTGGTAAAATTAATAGTACTTTCCCAATTTTTTTTTAAATTTCCGCTATTTATTTATTTTCATTTTTCATCTGACCCATGTTGGTCTACATGAAATTTAATGTTGTTGTATGGGAAAAGCCCATTTCAAGGTTCACTTCAGAAGCAGACCTCGAATGCGCGTAAAAACCCATAATCTTTTCGCACGTTTTTTCTACAATTACAATGATCTGACATTACAAATTAACAAAATTACATACAAGGTATACATCATTGCAATAACAAATATTTTCACATAATCTTATAAGCTAAGTTAATCTCCTATCTCTATTCTTGAAAATATCACTAGAAACATAAAAATCGAAATAGTCATACACACTATTGAAAACATTACACATCGCCCTTATGGGTTCGTTCTGACCGTACTCGGTGCGCTGAAAGTCGTGTCTTAAAAAGTTACGTGATCTAAGGTTTCTGGGGGGTACATTGATGTTGATTTATGAGAGAATATCTGGGGCATCCATTTGGCCAGTCAATATTTTCCCAACAAATACCGCTCTGAATGTATTTCGCCTTTTTGCCAGAGTTTCCATATCGAGCAGATGACAGCAATCAATGTATGGTGGTAGCTCTGTTGGGTTACGCCACGGCAAAGTTCTAAGAGTAAAGCGGAGGAATCTTGCTTGTACTGCTTCAATTCTGTTAGTCCAAATGCTCGTATAAGGACTCCAAATGGCTGCGGAAGCTTCCAGGACAGACCAAACAAGTGAAAAATACAATGCCCGCAGACAATATGGATCAGTAAACTCATTGGCTATTCTTATTATGAAGCCAAGGTTTCTATTTCCCTGTGCTATAACGTGAGAGTAATGGTTTCTGAATGTCAGTTGCGAGTCCAGGAGTACACCAAGGTCTCTGATAACTGACACTCTCTCTAGCAATTGGCCGGCGATGTTGTAGCTCCAGAGAATTGGATTTTTTCTGCGCGTGAAAGGTATTATAGAGCATTTGGACACACTGAGAGCCAACAAGTTGTGATTACACCAGTTACAGAAAGCATCTAGATGTCGCTGAAGTTCGATGCAGTCCTCTTTGAGTTTGAGATCATCAGCATATATGAGTTTGCACCCTAGGGGTATAACATAGCAAACGTCGTTGAAGAATAAAGAAAAAATTAAAGGGTTGTGTACAGGACACGACCACGGTGACATTAAAAATGTAGCGTTTTTCAAGAGCCTGCAAATGAATTTTATCTATCACACATATCGACTCAAGTTCTTGCTCACTCGCCTGTTTTTTATGTTACAATTTGCTATATACCCTCCCCATCAAAACATAATTTATTGAAGGTCTTTTAACGGTAATCTATTAATTAATCAAGTATCTCACTAGGTGATTGGCATTATTTGGCTGATCCATCTAGTAAAAATAGGTTGGTCTGTCCAGAAAATATATTCAAAAGAAAAGTTCCATATTGAGAGCTGTGATGAGTAGGGTTCGTCGCGGTTGCGGTAAATACCGCAACCGCGCGGTATTTACCGCACCCGCACCGCAAAATCTGCGGTGCGGTAAGACACTTTTTCCCGCAGATGCGGTGCGGGAAATAGCTTTTACCGCGCGGTTTTACCGCAACCGCACCGCAAAAAATAATTGATAAAGTCTCACGTTTGCATTAAAAAGTGGATTCAAACTAGGACTTTAACCATTTGAGAAAAAACGCAACTACATTTATTTCCTTAGCAAATGCTTAGCAATGGTATTGTTAGGAAAACTCTTCTATCAGAACGTTCGAGTTTTTTTGTACTCTTAAATCCAATTTAAAAGTGCATCACTTCTCCCGATTCCTGTTGGAAATCGTGGGATTATGAATCGTTTTCGAAATGAATTTTTCAACTGTGAATTTTGACTAATTTAAAGGAATTAGAGATGAAATAATTATGCTGGGACTTAAACACAACCCAAAGAATATAATTATTTTCATCAAACCAAACAAATTCGGAGTAATTGGTAGTAAAGCAGACAAATGTATGAAAAGCGTCCAAAATAAGGAGGGGTCCAAATTAGGCTGATTATTCTATCATTCGTTCATCAATATCGTATTTCTATCTTCTTTGATTGCTGCGTAAATTCAATGTGAATTTTTCTGCAGTCAATTTTATTGGACTCTTTTTCAAAAAGTATGCTACATAACTTTTTTTCGCGTACCAAATTAAGTCCTAATATTTTTCAGTTAAGTCTATTTTGCAGCTTTTTTAAGGAAAGTTAGTCGAAGTTAGTGTTTTTATAGTGTAGGGTATTGATTTTTTTTGTAATTCTCAAAGCCCCCCTTCATATTGTGACAAGTGTGAAAGTTAGCTCAGATGCCAAAGACCACATAGTTTGACTCCCGTCCACTTCAATTGAAGTTTTTACCATTCGCTTTTTGGGAAAATATTAGAGGAAAATACATTGAATGCTAGAACTTTCACACTAGCCTTTAGCAAATTACAGTTCATACATTTTTAAAGGAAGCAATCTTAGCATTAAAGTGAGAATACATCCGTTTCTTGACAAATACTGAAGTTAGAGTTTTGGGATATTTTGTCCATAAAACCCCCTAGTTTTAACATTTTGGCTGTATGCTACAAATCATACATTTTTTGCAGTTTTTCTAATGTTCAATAATTCTGTACCGGTTGAGACCGGACTCCTGATTAGATCTAATGTATGAAATACAATATGTTTTTATTTCACTGTATTGGAATATATGCGCTACTATATAGAAGTGCTGGTATTTTGACTTTAATTTTTTTTTGTGAAATTCCTTTAAGAATGAAAGGTGGTTTCTACTACGTAAATGCAGAATGTCCATGTCATATGTCAAAAACATTGAAAATATGAAAATTTAAAGAAAAAAATATGCAACTTCATTTATTACATTTTTTCAATTAACTGAAGGGTTGCTAAAATAAAAATTTTCCTTTTACTACAGTAGAACATTTTGAATGTATAATGTTTGCCTTAAAATGTACGGAATTTTATTAACAGAAAATGCAAAAGTTGATTTTTTTTCATTAACATCATATTCTGAGGAGTCTCTTAAAGTTAAATTTCGTGTAAATAAGAATAACATTTTATTATATATGGTTATACAAATAAACAAATTTTCAACACAATTTTCCAAAATTCAAACTTTTTACCGCATTTACCGCATTACCGCGAGGTGCGGTGCGGTAAATAAAGTGCGGTTGCGGTAAGCGGTGCGGTTTTATTATTTTTTTGCGGTTGCGGTGCGGACAATCCATTTACCGCCCACATCCGCACCGCGACGAACCCTAGTGATGAGGAAGCCCACGCCCGCCAACGGAAATATACAGATTCTCCATGAAATATGAAATTTCATTTTCCATTTAAATTTTCAATAATGTACTCAATAATAATGTACTAATAAACAATCTTAAGTTTAGTATTTCTTGATCGATTAGTGGTGGAAAAAATGAAATTATTTGATAAATTACATTGTTATGCAACGTTCGCACTACCAGTTAAAACGGGTTTTTATGCTATCTTGGTGACATTTTTCTTGTTGCTAATTATTAAAACGTGTTATAACTCTGTAGTGTAAACATTGTATTATTAAACCAATTCTGCAGCGTTTTATGTTATATAGGTGTTTTATGTGGTAATAGGACTGACATAATTATATCTTCAGTACAGCGGCTTGTTTCATAATTTAAAACAGATTTATTTTAAAATTTAAATTAGTATACCCAACCGTTCTATTTGTTGTATACTTTAAAACGCAATTAGAACTGTGTTTTAAATACATAGGGTAGGACAGATATTCTGACTGGATAAACTGGGAAAACAATTTTAAGTCCAGTAACGCTTAAGACATGGCTTGAATTTGAATCGAAAAAGAACACCCGCTTCAACTGCTGCTGGGACGGTAAGTTCTGTTTTAAAATTTTCCGTTGTGTGCAGTACGAAACAAAAGTGTTTGAAATTATAAAACAAAAAATTCTGCTGGGAATGTGATTGTTTCCGATGCAATTACACTCAGATTTTTCACGCAGGGGATACAGGCCGTGTAAATGAAAACCGCGTAAATTTTAAAAAAAACGCGTTAATGAAAACCGCGTAAATTTCAAAATCCGCATAAAGAAACCTGAGTGTACTCTCCTATATAAAATACTACGCTGCTGAACAGTGCAATAGCTACAGAAGCACGTTGTCAGATGCCTTACTGATAAAAAACATATAACCGAAATATGAAACATGAAAACCAATAGTCTCTTTACCCTACGCAGCTACAAAGCGCCGTAAACATGGATTAACAAGTTACAACGCACACGCATGCATAAAAATAAATATATTATTTTCAAACGCAACACTCTTAAGCAGCACACACCGTATTGAATTAAATCAAAACCACCCCGCCCACCCACTTTGTAAATCATTCTGTGACACCGTGCTGGTACCCGAAAAATCCGCACACGGCCACTGCTGCCGAAAATGCATAGCGTCTACCGCTTATTGTAGTGCCCACACGCTGCAGCCATGATCTTACCCGTTCGACATAAGAACAAAAACTGATTCAAACGGGTACGCGTCACCTCTATTTATAAACTAACCGTATATGGTTTAGTCACTTAGGTGCGAGTGTGTGCAAATGCCAACGTTACCGAAAATCGATAGCGCTTATTGCATCGTCCGGAGACGATGTTGCTCATATGGGATAAGAGCAACAACTGATTTAAACGGACATGCGTCGCTTCTATTTATGACTTTTCGTGTGTGATTGAGCGACTAAGGTGCCCTCTAATGACGGCTGTGTCTGAGAAATCTGCCTCACGAATGGTAATTTTCCCGTTTTTCGTGAACTTTTTAATTTTACCAATTTCCAAAAGTCTACTTTTATTGGGGAGATATTAAATTATTACCAATATTTAAGTTAGGTGTTTCTGAATCGGTTGGTGTATGAATGATTAAAATCCATCTAGTAATATCGGAGTTATAAGCGTGCAAACCTTACATAGTTTCGTTACATGGGAGATAGTTTAGATTTTAGAATGACACCTAGCCCCAGATAGTGGAGTAAGACATTTTTAATGTCAAAAGCAACGGTCCGAGATTGCTCCCTTGAGGTACACCCGACAAGTTGATGAAGCTATATGACACGTTACTTCCTAATGTCATAGACAGAGAACGATCTACGAGATATGATTTAAGCCATCCTGTAAAATTTGATGGAGCACCCAGCCGCTCGATCTTTGTCAGAAGAAGAGAGTGGTCTACACGATCAAAGGCAGCTTTAAGATCAGTGTATATAGTGTCTACTTGTGATCTATCTTCGATGTTTTTAATACAGTACGATGTAAATTGGGCTAGATTGGTGGTTGTTGACCTGCCTGCAAAAAACCATGTTGGTCCTTCGATATGTATGCTTTGGTCTCACGAAAGAGCATATTTCCTACTAGGATCTCAAACAACTTTGATCCGGAGGTTATGCCACGATAGTTCGCAACATTTTGCTTATCACCTTTTTAAAAACGGGAAACATTACTGATTTTTTCCAACACACGGGAAACACTGATTGCGACAGTGATTGGTTGAAGGATAGTCGTAAAGGTGTACACAATGCGCATTTTTTCAGTATAATGGAAGGAATCCCATCTGGCCCCACCGATGTAGAGGACTTTAACTTGCTTATGGCAGCTAGAATGTCTTCGTCAGTAAATTGAATGTTTCCAAAATTGATTACATCGCGGGGGACATCTTGAAGGCCACAGTCCACCTGAGTTGAGCTAGCCAATTCATTTTTAAACACACTCGAGCAATTTTTTGCGAACAAGTTACAGATACCGCTGGGAGTATTGGACGTTTCACTTGCGAGGAACATACTGGAAGGAAGCCCATTTTCTTTACGTTTCCCATTTACAAAGGACCAAAACTGTTTTGGGTTTCGTTTTAGGTTCGATTGGGTTTATGCTACGTGTCTTGTGTAGAGAAAGCGATTATATGTTTTGTAGCTGTTACTGGATATAGTGAACTCCCTTTTTGTGATCGGGTTTCTTCGAATAGTGTAATGTCGAAGCGCAGCAGCTCGCAATCTGTTCAGTTTACTTAGCCGGTTGTTGGACCATGGTGGTTTTGTTCGGGGACGAGGTGCAGGCACATGTATACTGAAAAGCTGTTTTAACACCAGTGAGAGTTTTTCTACGGCAGCATCTCCACATCGATCGCGAAATTCAAGAAAGTCTCCCAGTCGATTGTTTGTAGTGAGTTATGAAGCCTAGAGCAGTCAGTCTACGAAAAGTTGAACTCCCTGACATCCTTCATCTCGTCATAGAGAACCAGCTGCGGACAAATCTGCGTAACCAGAAGTGGAGGATGATGTGCGTCTACAGCAACTAAAGGCTCAAGTGCCTCTGATACGGTACAGTTGATTGAAGTTTCTTCATTTATAAAGAGGAGGTCCAGGATTCGATTTCGTCTATTATTCACTGTAGACATTTGTCGCATGTTCAGCACAGACATCCGGTCAAGTAAGATAGTACTCGCCCTCGAAAAGGTTGATTCACAAGGGTCTGGAAAAACATACCCGGAGGGAGTGCTCTTCCAAAGAAGTCCAGGCTGGTTCTAATCACCAAATAGTGGATGTGCCGTATTGGGTTCAATGGAAGTTGCAATGTCAAGTGCGGTCTCTATGTGCTTCTGAATAATTTCTACATCACTTGCGGAATCGGGGGGAATAAATGCAACACCCACACAGAGATTAGTATAGAGGCCACGGATATTTACCCAGAGTTGTTCGAGATTGTGAGTGTCATTTTTGCAAATTTTCTCCTGACGGTTGAACGGTGGTAGATCGAGTGGTGGTGGAAGCAAATGCCTGTAATTGGGGTGGGCTTTCAACGAAGGCAGCTCCTGTATGTCCTACTTCGGAAGGACCTGAGAAAACGGATACAGGAATTCCATGTCCTTCGAGTTGGTCTGACTTGTTTAGAGCGTTGTTATCTGACCGAAAAAGGTTGATGTGTCCTTCAAGTTCTGTGGTAGACAGGTGGTTGCCGGTGACGGAGTTGACCTGATTACGTCTGTTGGCAGGCTGCAATGGTGGTTCAAACTCAGGGTGCGCAGTATCTCGAATAGCTTCGAGAGGACATATACCCTCCTTAGCTTTACCTGACCGGGAAAGGTCGCCGCCATAACATCCAAGTTCCATGGCAAACAGATGGGAGTCGGTGATGGAGTCAAGCTGATTTTGTTCGTTGACAAACTGCAATTGTAGACCAAATTCAGGGCGCGCAGTATCTCGAATAGCTTCGGGAGGACATATACCCTCCTTAGCTTTACCTGAACGGGAAAGGTCGCTGCTATAACATCTAAGTTCCGTGGCAATCATATGGGCGTCGGTGGCAGAATCGTGCTGGTTACATCGGCCGGAAAACTGGGCGACTTCGCCGTGTTGCACTAGTTGCTATGTACTGTAGTCAATAATGCGGCGTGACAGCCTAAGTCGAGTTTGATACAGGGGGCACTCAGAACTCCAGGAAGCATGATCAGTTGGCGTTTGATCTTCAGGATTTCGTGTCACATTTGCATTGTGACAATTAATGCATTTCGGAAGTCTGAGACACACTCTTTGTGCTCATGCCCTTCGGCGCAAATCGGACTGCATGGGGACTTCTTGCATGTGGCAGCTCTATGGCCGTACTCCGAGCAGCGATAACAGCGGAGCACGTTTACACATTCAGAGATCTTGCACCGCATCCAACCCAAGTTGACATGCTGTAGTTGCATCAGCTTTTCGAATGTTTTGGCATCAGTTTCAATAATGGCAGACATAGGATTATCTGTGTTTTTGGTTTCGCACAATTCGTACGACCGTCCGGTTGGCAGGCTGCCGAAAATTATTTTGCAGAATTAGTTTTTTCACGAAGTTTTCCGCAGTGCTGTCGTCAGTAAAACCAGCAACTTTTACTCTGGGTTTTAGAGCTTTCTGGACGTCGGCGTTATACTTCTCAGACAGATTCGCTTTCACTGTACTGAGCAATTTAAGCGCTGATTCACGGGAGTCACATCTAACAGTTGCTTCTCCATTGGGTCGGTAATATACTTCTATGACACCCAATGAAACTGGGTCAAGCTTGCCTTGAATTTCCTGCTTTGTAACAGTCGTGACTTGCTGCTCGATTGGTTTAATGATGACTGTTCGCTCTCGCTTCACAATTGCATTGGACTTAGCTGGATGTGTTTCTGCAAAGTTACATAGAGGAGCGCTTTTGGGCGTATTCTCATTGCCAAGGTTATCACTGGTAGGTGGAACAGTCAAAAATCGACGTTTGCCCGACCGAAGTTGACCTACTTCCATGGAGTCGCAGTTATTAGAGTTTGACTGTTTGTGCACCGGAAGATCACCTGCAGTCATGACGGCAGCTTTCCTCTTTCTAATTGATGCGGGGTGGCCCACATTGGCTTGAACGACGTCAGCATATGAACGAACATTTAAGTTTTCGCCGGAGTTAACATTCACGGACGCTTGTTTGCTAGACTGGAAAAGGTCCGCAAGTTGCTGCTTGATCCCGCTTTCGATTCTACTCACGCATTCATTCAACAACTGGAGTAAAATTACGAGATTTTCGAGATTCGACAATGTATAATTGAAATCTGCCGAAAACTATATCGTTTTAGATGCTCGCATATGCCAGGATCAGAAGACGTAGAACTACACGATTTGCTCTAGGTGTGCAGCCTTTTCGGCTTAAGAAAAGGCTTACTTTGACTTCGAGGTAAGCAGATTTGATACCCAAATCGAAATATTTCCGTTCTAGCAGGTTTGCGGTCCTTGTTGAATTTCCTGTTTTGAATCATCCTTTTATCGTGTAGTTTATTTCAGATAAAATCATTTTCTACAACCTTGCACACAAGCTCATAACGATGTCCACTGACAGCTTGTGTACAAGTGCCATTAATGGCTTTTGTGCAAGTTTTAATGGCATCTTGCATGAACGGCATGGTTCATTTTGTGCTCTTTCTATTGAGTTCTTGTCGCCCGGTCTCACGAACACTTGTTTAGCTTCCTGGTTGAAAACAATCCCATTTGATTTTGCCGTCTTTGTTTATTATTTTCCACCAGCTAGTGATGTAGTGTTTGTGTCGTGTGCCGTGTACGTACATGAGCCGTAGAAAAGTCTATGTGTATTGGGGAGGAGCTTTACAATGCTTGAGCTAATTTAAATTTATTCAAACTTGTAGCAGAAGCTATGTTCATTAGGCTCATTAGTTATATATATATATATATATATATATATATTGCGTAAATCGGTGTGGGATGCTCGCATTTCAAGAAAAACAATTATTTTCTCAAAACTTTCCCATGTGCTTTGCTCGGTCACCATTTCTAATTGAGCAGAGTGAATTTTCAAGATGTCACCGGCTGTTCGTATTGGAAAATAATAGTTTTTAGTAGCATTCATGTATAAACAGCAAAAATGAACCGAAAATATGAATGGTTGATTCGTTGGCTTTAGTATGGTCGCAATTCTAATAGCGGTAAGTTTGCATCTAGTTGGTACCGCCACACGGTACTATCTTTGATTTTAGGCCTGAGTTTAGTCCGACCTAAGACGTTAGTACCTGTCATTGCAGAAATGGCTGCATCCTGAAGCCAAATGAAAACAGTGTAAAAGGCCGCCATGTTCCTCTTGCATACATCTCAATAATTTGAATCAACTTTTCGAACTTTATGTGCAATATTATGGCCCATGTTGCACACAAACCATATGAGGGCAAGTAAGCAAGTTTTATCCCGTACGAAAAACAGGTGTAATTGAATTTTAAATGCATTTTTTTAAATATTCTTTATCATCCTATATCCAGAAGGTGCTACACGCTCATTTCAAAACGCCACATCGAAGAGTTATATTGCAGGTTAGCAGAAGTCGAATCATATTCAAAGAAACTGTCGAACGAGATTTTATAATTGGATTCAGAGATGAAAATTGTTTTCGTTCGTTAGTTTACCTATGGCTATCAAAATGATTGCAGTTTAATTTGCTCACAATTTTTTAGTTATTTTTACATGAGGAAAAGAATATATAATCACAATTTGTTCCCTTTTCTAGTTGTATCTTCTCACAAAGAACACCATAAGCAAGGGGAAGTTTATTTATATTTTTACTGCTTTTGAAAGAGCTCAAAACTAAGATTGAATAAAAAATTGTAAATGAAGCCATACCATATAGCCTAAGTAACACTTTTAAATATGACGGCAAACAAACTGTTACAAATATTTTCATTTTGATCGTTATTTAAATGTTATCGGAGCTTGCTTGTATTGTTTCGTAATTTATAATTTTCTAGCATATCTTGAACGATTTGCATTTCCGCTGTAGTACAAATTTTCGTTTAATTCTTTATGATAGAACAGATATGCACAGGGTATGAAAGAGCTGTGAAAGCTGAGACTAGACAGATGACTTGGCAAAATGACGCAAAAAGTTGAATACGGAAAAATCGCTTAAATCGTGTCGGAACTTAAGGGGGGTTGTGTAAGGTATTATCGGCAAAAAATTGGATACTTTAATTTTTTTTCGATGCAAAGATTCTTTGTCTTTTCAGTCAGGCACCACATCGAAATCTTGTTTTGCGGTATACACCATAACTCAAAATCTACTGGACAAACGTTGAGACATTTACACAGTTGTTTTTCACAGTATTTCACAAGTAATTAAGGGAGCTTTTATTTTTTGGTCGATTTTCGATTTTTTCGTAGTACCAAAGTCCGATTATTGCTAAAACAACGATTAACATGTTATTGTAAAATAATAATATTTAGCAGTTTGCAAAAAGCTCTTGTAGTTGCCTGGGCAATGATGTGAAGAAGAAGAATTGTGCAAAATTCAGAACGATTGGTCCAATAAATTTTGTCTGCATCCAGTATCAGGTTCAATTTGTAAATTTATAATTGTCAATTCATTATGATGGCAGACTATAAGAAGTAACTAATTATAATTTGTACTAATTAAAATTACTGGATGATTGAATAATCGTGCTGATAATTTGAATTACTTCATTTTCAGCAAAGTAGGTCTGCCAAATTCTATATGCATGGTTAGTAGACTAGTTGGGTAGGATGGCATAATAAGCCCCACCAGGCTAAAATTTCAGATTTCCATTCCATGGACGACATAATTACCTGAAGCAAATAAATATTTTTATGGCATTAGCTTCCAATCTTTTTCTATAAGCATTTGATTTAATTTGGAACAGTCAGATTTGGCTGAACTGACAAACTACTAAGTGTAATGTTAGAGAAGCTCTTCAAGCCCTTGAAGTGGCTAGCGCCTAACAATACAACTCTATAACGTTCTCGATAGTATGCACCATTATTAGCAAAATAACGTTTTAGTCAATTATGGATCTTAAATAATAAATTGTTTAAGCGGTTACTCCACTGTAGAATTATAAAACAATCGATTTTTTATTTATTAGTCTAAAATGTGCTTTAGGATGTAAAAAATGATATCCCAAAACATGGAGAACGAAAACAATTCAAAAAGATAATTTTCAATTTTGCCCGCGTTTTTCTCGAAACCACTGGCCGGAAATGTAGCTCGAGCAAATGAGTTTTGGTCGCTTTGAAATTTTCACAGTATATTCAAAATTGATTTTTCTAGTCACGTACGCAGGATTAAATTTTTTATTGCTTACCTTTTTATTGATTAACGATTTTGTATAGATTTTTATGACACTCTCTACGTTTTTTCACTCAAAACTGCGCCATTTCGCTTAAAATCAAAATATCGAAAAAATCCTATGTACATCGCTATTGACATAAGGAATCAGAAAAACTTTAGTTTTGGCGTTAGGTCAAAAATCACGGGAGATAGATTTCCGACCATGGACCCCTTCCAAAAAAACGCGCATGAGGTGAAAATGCTGCAGAGCCGCCATCTTGTGATGAAATTGCTCGAAAAAATTATTTGATACAATACTTATGTTATAAATCCCATTCAACAAGATGTCGATTCACCATTTTATTGAGCAATAAAAAAAATCCTCGAAATAATCAGACTATTAAATGGCATAAACAGTGAATTTTAAATTAACTTTATTGTACAGTTTTTGACATTAAAAATGTCTTACTCCACTATCTGGGGCTAGGTGTCATTCTAAAATCTAAACTATCTCCCATGTAACGAAACTATGTAAGGTTTGCACGCTTATAACTCCGATATTACTAGATGGATTTTAATCATTCACACACCAACCGATTCAGAAACACCTAACTTAAATATTGGTAATAATTTAATATCTCCCCAATAAAAGTAGACTTGGAAATTGGTAAAATTAAAAAGTTCACGAAAAACGGGAAAATTACCATTCGTGAGGCAGATTTCTCAGACACAGCCGTCAAGAGAGGGCAGCTTAGTTGCTCAATGAAACACGAAAAGTCATAAATAGAAGCAACGCATGTCCATTTAAATCAGTTGTTGCTCTTATCCCATACGAACAACATCGTCTCCGGGCGATGCAATAAGCGCTATCGATTTTCGGTAACGTTGGCATTTGCACACACTCGCACCTAAGTGACTAAACCATATACTGTTAGTTTATAAATAGAGGTGACGCGTACCCGTTTGAATCAGTTTTTGTTCTTATGTCGAACGGGTAAGATCATGGCTGCAGCGTCTGGGCAGTACAATAAGCGGTAGACGCTATGCATTTTCGGCAGCGGTGGCCGTGTGCGGATTTGTCGGGTACCAGCATGGTGTCACAGAATGATTTGCAAAGTGGGTGGGCGGGGTGGTTTGGATTTAATTCAATACGGTGTGTGCTGCTTAAGAGTGTTGCGTTTGAAAAAATATATTTATTTTTATGCATGCGTTGTAACTTGTTAATCCATGTTTACGGCGCTTTGTAGCTGCGTAGGGTAAAGAGCCTATTGGTTTTCATGTTTCATATTTCGGTTGTATGTTTTTTATCAGTAAGGCATCTAACAACGTGCTTCTGTAGCTATTGCACTGTTCAGCAGCGTAGTATTTTATATAGGAGAGTACACTCAGGTTTCTTTATGCGGATTTTGAAATTTACGCGGTTTTCATTAACGCGTTTTTTTAAAATTTACGCAGTTTTCATTTACACGGCCTGTATCCCCTGCGTGAAAAATCTGAGTGTAATTGCATCGGAAACAATCACATTCCCAGAAGAACTTTTTGTTTTATAATTTCAAACACTTTTGTTTCGTACTGCACACAACGGAAAATTTTAAAACAGAACTTACCGTCCCAGCAGCAGTTGAAGCGGGTGTTCTTTTTCGATTCAAATTCAAGCCATGTCTTAAGCGTTACTGGACTTAAAATTGTTTTCCCAGTTTATCCAGTCAGGATATCTGTCCTACCCTATGTATTTAAAACACAGTTCCAATTGCGTTTTAAAGTATACAACAAATAGAACGGTTGGGTATACTAATTTAAATTTTAAAATAAATCTTTTTTTTAATTATGAAGCAAACCGCTGTACTGAAGATATAATTATGTCAGTCCTATTACCACATAAAACACCTATATAACATAAAACGCTGCAGAATTGGTTTAATATTACAATGTTTACACTACAGAGTTATAACACGTTTTAATAATTAGCAACAAGAAAAATGTCACCAAGATAGCATAAAAACCCGTTTTAACTGGTAGTGCGAACGTTGCATAACAATGTAATTTATCAAATAAGTTCATTTTTTCCACCACTAATCGATCAAGAAATACTTAAACTTAAGATTGTTTATTAGTACATTATTATTGAGTACATTATTGAAAATTTAAATTGAAAATGAAATTTCATATTTCATGGAGAATCTGTATATTTCCGTTGGCGGGCGTGGGCTTCCTCATCACAACTCTCAATATGAAACTTTTCTTTTGAATATATTTTCTGGACAGACCAACCTATTTTTACTAGATGGATCAGCCAAATAATGCCAATCACCTAGTGAGATAATTGATTAATTAATAGATTACCGTTAAAAGACCTTCAAAAAATTATGTTTTGATGGGGAGGGTATATAGCAAATTGTAACATATGAAAACAGGCGAGTGAACAAGAACGTGAGTCGATATGTGTGATAGATAAAATTCATTTGCATGCTCTTGAAAAACGCTACATTTTTAATGTCACCGTGGTCGTGTCCTGTACACAACCCTTTAATTTTTAACATAGCCGTGTATTGCTGATCAGAACGCAGCAATGCAAATGGCAGCATCATGTTACCGGAAGAAGACAAAAATATGCAAAAAATTGTCATGCTTCTCTTGCATACATTTCGTTATTTTCAATCCTCTCTTCGGCTTTCTTCTGGATAAATATGGCTCTCTTTGCTCGCAATAAAGATGGCAAAAAATAAGCCAGTTTATCAGGTAGGAAAGACAAGCACTGTCGAACTACACTAATAAAATAAAATTCCAATTAATGCGTAGAAAACTACGCATTTTCAATAAAAGTGGAATAACCCATTAAGGTTCAAGTTACCTTTTTTAAGCATGTGTTAGAATTGAACGCTTGGTAGTGTGCGTAGGAAAATTTGTGTTCAGCTTTGCCACCGGATTATCCATTTAAACCTTTTTAAAACTCTAAAAGAAGAATATCAGTTGATTTATTAGATCATCATGATTCAATTCATGCAAAATACCTGCTGGAAAAACCATCGGCTTAGCTAAATGGTGCTTTTGAAAAAGTGGCTGTGGTTTTTTCATTGCGCAGTTGTGTTGCGTACCCCAGCTCGGTGTGGTAGTGTGATAAAAAATCACAGCCACTTTTTCAAAAGCACCATCCAGCTAAGCCGATGGTTTTTCCAGCAGGTATTTTGCATGAATTGAATCGTGATGATCTAATAAATCGACTGATATTCTTCTTTTAGAGTTTTGAAAAGGTTTAAATGGATAATCTGGTGGCAAAGCTGAACACAATTTTTCTTACGCATACTACCAAGCCTTGAGGTAACTTGAGCCTTAAGTGGTTAAAGAGTTCGTATCCATAAATGAATACAGCTCTTGTACGTCAACCTGGGTATGTTTTACCCTTTATTTTTTGCAGAATTGTTACAACAAAATGCGTGAAAAATATCCATTCATGAAAATCGCGCCAGAATGAAAAATACTGTCAATAGAATTATTTCTGAATTAAAAAAAACATAAAATAACATTCATTTCACATTATTGTCTCCTTAACTACTTAACAAAATAAAACCGCCAACTTGGATATATTTTTAATGGTTCGATCTTTTGGCTGCTCTAAAAATGCCAAACGCATATTTGCAACATCCTCAGTAGTTTAAACAGCCGTTTTTTATGAGCATTGCCGAAATGTTTCGTTTCCGCCACGTACTCAGATGCAGGCCAGTAATTTGCAGCTTCCTCTACGAACCTTAGTTTGCAGGTTAACTCGCTTAAAATAATTCTTAATGACTTTTCATTCATTTTTAAGATCAGTATATCCATTGACATTATCTCATCGAGTAGTTGTGAAATGAATAAAAAGCACCAATTGTTATAAGGAATAAAGTACCCATTTTTGACAGCTCGTAAAATGGGTAAAGTGTTTTTTACCGTATTTATCTACCCGCATTTTTTTTTATTTCCTCGTTCTTTCTTTCTCTCTACACGCTTGATTCCAATTGCACATCAAAGGGTTACAGTAGAGCACGTTTGGATAAATTGAGATCTATTCAATCAATTCAGATCAAAGTTGTTTTTGTGAATTAGAAACAGAACTACAATAAGAATTGTTTTAATTCTTTTCTTTTTGCTTATCGCTAAGAGAATAAGCGGGACCATTTAATTCGTTAATATAAATCGAAAACATATTTTCACGAATGATTGCCCATATATCTATTGTATCACACATCAAAGAAAGTAAATAACGGAAGAAAATTATTGTTCTTAGGGGATAGATCCAAACAAATGACAATTGGATATAGATCGTAAAATGCAATATTTTATGAATTTACTTACACTGGTCGTTAGCAAATTGAATCAGAGTGTTAACAGCTTAGAAATTAGCTCCTCAAATACCCTAAGCTAAGAGTAAATATTTGATTTTAAATATGTGCAATATTCCCATAAGAATAAAATCACATAAAACTTCTGAATACAAAATGTTTTGAAATTTATTGTGAAAACAACGGTGATCAATATATTTATTTCGATTTTTGGTATAAATCGTTCCAATCTGCATTGATGCATTATAGAAATATATCTATATTCTGCCTGCCACAGTGTAAAAAAAATTAAATATAACGCTCGTGAATATAAATGATCATTCTGTCAAAGTTTAATTTTCTGTTTGATCTTTGTATACTTTTTATTTAAACCTCGCTGAAAAACGTGTATAATTTTAATTCGCAGACCTACATTGATAATTGATCTTTATTCCAAACTTGTGAAAATTCACTTGAAACGAAAATAAATGTTCTCCCCCACGTCGATAGGTATCACGTTCAATTGGAATGACACTCACAGTTCATTTTAAATTCAAATTGAAATATTTTAACCAATTTTTTAATCGAAGTATGAAATCTCGACAAACATATAATTCCGGCTTAAAAGCCAACTGTCAAAATTCTCTTTGAAAGGGAATTCCGGACAAACCGTTACTCGCCAATCACAGATGTTGGCAGTAAACAAAAGAGAAAAAAATTCTCTTCCATTAACTGCTATGAACTGTGTTTATCCAGCGACGGTTTGTTCGGAATTTCCTTTCAAAGAGAATTTTGACAGTTGGGTTTTAACCAGTAATCATATTTTTGTCGAGAAATAACTATCATGGCACCAATTACAACTGATGGTTCAGCCACCTTTAATTCGACGAGCGCCTATTCAAACTGAATAAAAACATGCATACGTATATCAATTTATTTTCTTTTGCATATTATGTCACTACAAAGTACTGCACATCATCGGCCAACTTTCAACTATCCAACACGTTAAAGTTCTATGTTCAGGAACATATCGGCAACAAGTTGACAAAATTGTTCTCAAATCCTATGGAACGAGATATTTGATGGAGAAAAGCTATTTTACTGCAAGAAAATATCGGAATGAATTTACTCATTTTCTTTAACTTGAATTTGTTGTTTTTTAACATTGACGTGTAACGCAGATCAGAACGCAGCCATATAAATGACAGCATCGTTTGATTAAAGCTTACCAAATATTTTAGGCCGGTTTAAAAGTTAGTCCGGTTTAAAAACAGTTAGTACGGCTTTGTGCTTACGGCTATAAAAGAAATAGTACAATTCTAAACTTATTCCAACGGTGCCCGTGCAAATTAGATCGTTGGTTAGGCGAACCTGCGGATGCTTGATTTTTGGTCCGCCGGCATTCCTTTTATCTCAGAGGATGTCTCTTAGTCCTGTCACTAAGTTAGTGTCGGATTCTGATGAGACGAAGTCGAAACGAAATTTTCATAGCGAACTTAGTTATAGGTATAGTGCTCTTCACGCGCAAAGATGGTTTCTCCCTAGTGGAGAAAAAATAGTGCCCCCAAAATTTTTCTCCACTAGGGGGAAATATAGAATAGTGCATATTGCATTGGCTTGGTGATCCAAAACAAGTTTCGATTTCATTAACTCTCATCAGCTTAATCAGAATTTATTTTTGTTTTTTGAAGCTAGCGTAAATCCGACGGTCTAGAATAATCTTAAGAGATCTATTATGCATTGTTTGAAATTTATTTTATCGTAGCTCGAGAAGTTCGCTACGAATTTGAATGTTTGGTGTAGATGTCTCTTTGCCTCGTTAAGAGCCATGCTCAACTCGTCGAACGCCTGGTTAATTTCCTCAACTGCTCCAGTTGCTTTGTTCACATCCCCAACAGTTTCTACACTCTAGGGGGCGGTGCAATCTTGATCTGCTGTATAAAATAAGTGAGGTAAAGTCAAAATAAGTCAGGATATGTGTCTCATTTCCAGGTACATACAAAATTATAGTTTGAAAGTCGACCTGACAAGAAATCCAAAGTAAACGCCAATGAGGTGCACAAGTGAGACTACCAAAGGCGCCAGAAGAATACGCTACGGTTCTGGTAGTCCAGAATAAACAACGAACAATACCAACCAAGACTTCATATCCTTAAAAAACAACGAAAATCGTTTCAAACTTTTTTTTCTGCTCGCTTTCCCAGTTTCCTAGAAATACAAGGGGAACAGATTTGTGGCCATAGGCAGTAAAGCAAACCACCTCTTTCGGGCTGTAGCAAAGATCGTAGAGTAAACTAGATCAATTATTATGAAAATTGAAGTGTCCTCGATGCCGAGAGGAGTTACGTAATATCATACAGTTGACGGTTCCCAATCTAGGCCCAACCAGTTCTGCCCAAAGTTGAATCTCTGGTTGAAACGTCACGTGAGATTTTGGGTATTCCTTGAAGCATTGGAAGCTGCCTGTTTCTTCTCGAATGTCTCAGACCAGGTGCCGTTTGCTTCAGTTTTGTGGCAAAGCTTCCTCTTGCTGGTATATTTGCCGAAATCTATTGCTACAAAATCCCATTTGCTTGTAATTCGTGCAATACAGCATGCAAGATGCGCGGCACGAACAGATAAAAAGGCAGAAGATCCTTGTCGAAGAAGACGCAAAACTCGCCAATGGTCACCCGACACGCGTTTGAAGGAACACACCATTTTGTCCCGTACGGTGCGATTGTCACTCGAAATCTTTGCTGACTAGAGCAAGGGGTCCTTGAAACAGCCAACCCGAGCATAATAACTACATGAAAACATCATCACTATGATCCGATAGATCACAACCATTATTTGGTTATTTATGGGTTATTAAGACCATTTTGTGGTGCCCATGAGAATTTGCTCGAGAATCCCGTCCGTCCGAAGATTCACGAACGCTATTTTCGAACCGTTAACTACACCATCGATCTTAACTTTATGAGCGGGTATGTAAACGCGGTAGTTCTTCATAAGACTTGACGTCATTTATTTGTTTTAGACAGAACATCCAAGAGAATATCACAATTTTGAGCTTATCGGGGCTAACTTTTGAGATATCTGTCACAGCTGAATATTTCCGTGTCAGTTCTTGTAGAATATTAAAATATTTAGCGGAGTATCGTTGATCCGTAAGAGGATCAAATATAGTCGAACCGAATTCAATGTGAATCGGAGTCTTTGATGACAAATCTTGTTCGACTTCAATTTTGGAATCATTTTTAGAATCATTTGAGTCATTTCAGTTTATTTATGTACAGGCCTAGAGCCAGACGCAAAGTAAAAATTGAAGAATATGCAGGAAGGGACAGAAATTATAGGAAATGATATATAATTAGAAAGACAAGTCTATTTTTTAATTTATTTATCGCACACATCAACAGGCCGCACTCGGCCCCAATGATGGAAACGTAAATTAATTACATCTAAAAAAACTGCAGAAATCGCTTTCTTAAAGATATCCGAGACAAATGAAAGTCGAACAGGTACGACACACGATTGAAGATGCGTTGTGGTCCCGTGATAGCTGCATTAGCTGTTTGAATAGTTCGTCGAAACGGCACTCTCAGCGGAACATTTCCGCGTAACATTCTGGACCTTGCTTGGATGTTCACTCGCTCTAGTCAATCTGGAAAATCGATGCGTTCTGACAGAAGATCAAAGATGAATAAGGCTCTTGCAGTTTCTCTACGACGCTGAAGGGTATCGAGTTGGACGAGTTGACACCGACTCTCGTAGCTTGGTAGACGAACAGGATGGTGCCAAGGCAGGCGTCGAAGAGCATACCGTATAAATTTTCGTTGAACGCCTTCAATTCGATCGCTGCTGTTCGTGTAATTCGGGTTCCAGACTGTCGAACAATACTCCAGCGTGGAGCGCACTAAAGAGCAGTAGAGGCTTTTGAGACAATAAATGTCTGTGAAGGATTTAGCCGTACGGAAAATGAAGCCCAGGCTTCGCGATGCTTCACCAACAACATACGAAATGTGATTCTTAAATGTAAGTTTCGAATCTAACAGCACTCCAAGATCCTTAACGCAGCTCACCCGGGTAGCAAGAGCTCCAGACAAGTTATATTCAAACTCAATGGGATCTTTTTTCTGGAGAACGATATCACAACATTTTGCCGGATTCAGAATCATTCGGTTATTTTCACACCATCTGCTGAAAGTGTCAAATTGCTGCTGCAAGCACGTTGTTCTTCATCGGCTATTTTAGAAGTCTGACCAGTAATTTCAAATTTTTCAACCTTATACCAAATACAAATATTTGTATTTGCTTATACGTTAACTGCTTCACTAGATCTGTAGCATCTCCGACTCTTCATCCTTGTGCAAAATACCATTAGTCAACAATAGGACACAGAAGCAACTGGTCCTCGCAATTCAACACTCTCCGCAACTGCAGCGTCCATCATTGACAGCGATGTACTTGCGTCGAAAAGTGAATTATTTCACCACGGACTAACAATATCGCTCAAACTAAAAAAAATTATTCAATTAAAATATTCTTAAAAGCAAATTTGCTTCTGTTCCAAATGAATTTATTTTTCGGAATGAAAAAAATCTCCAAACTAGTACCCTCACCACCTGTGATCTGTTATATATTGTTTCCATAGAAACCTGTTGATGACAACTGCAGCGGTGACAATATTTTAAACATCGAGCACCTACGGTACCCGAGCAAAAATATTTGCTTGCAGTGTTGGCAACACAAGGCTTTCTCCATATTCAGCTTACCGCATATATAGTTCCAGGTCAAATAAAGTCATTTATTTTCCTATCAAGCGTTAAAGTTACGCAAACTACTAACCACTCCCATTCCGTAAAGGAGCTTCTCCTCCAGCACGTTCCAACCCCTCGCCTGAGCCCGTTCCAACTCATCCAACATGCCTCTCAAGTCATCGTGTTCCACAATGGTCCGCCCGTGATTCTTGAGAAATACGCTCAACCAACTCTGGCCCAGCTCAAAATCTTTATTGCTCTCCAGAACTGCCACGATCATACGCATGAAAGCGACCATTACAGAAATGCTGCCACTACCACCATCAAGTGGACTCAGATTTTGGATTTCGTAATCTACCATTGAAGGTCCTAGCTTGGCTAGGAATTCGATTGGCTCGCGGAATTCCATGTTCCCATTGGACACGCATGTTTTGAGTAGCTTTCCAAAACTGGTTAACTGCTCTACCTGAGTTGACTTCAATATTCTTGATTCGTTGCCAGCAGAAGATTGTTGGGCTTCGCTCAAATCGAACTGAAAATCCAAACCTGACACAGTTGGAAGAAAAAATGGGGCAGATTTCGGTTTCTGTGGCGCTTGCTTCGGTCGATTACGTTTTTTGATAACATCCAAATTTAATAAATTCTGCCAACGTGAGGCTGCCAAATTGGACATTGTAATCAATTCTCTTGATAGTTGTGGAGGGCTTTCGTAATTTAGGTTGATTGCATCCAAAGCTTCTTCTAAATCGTCGATGTCCATAACTGTGTCACTCGACACCACGGTTAAACCTTCGTCACAAGCCGTCGCTGGCAGAACCATTTGGGGAGCCGCCGCATCTGATTTAATAGCTCGTAAGGATACATGTGAGAACATGGATTTGTTAGCCCACAGATAGATTCCCTTGCTATCGACAAACGTGGTTGCTAGGAAATCGCCTGTCGGAGACATCGCTAGTGAAGTGCAAATCTGTGGCATCCGAAAGTGGTCCACTAGATAGGAAGACGGGATATCCCACACTTTTATGGTGCAATCGTGACTGGCCGTCAGTAGCCAACGACTGTCCGGTGAAAAACAAGCATCCGTTATCGAACCCTTGTGACTTACAAATTTACGTACCACAGCTCTACTGTCCGAGTCCACAATCATCAATGAAAAATCTTCCAGTGCAACAGCTATCATAGAGCTCTCACGATGTGTGCTAAACAGGGATATTGGCTCACTCATTTGAAGGATATAAACAGGTTTGTTGACTGAAAAATATGTACACAATATTGATGTTCAGAATAGTTAAACGAAACAATTGTCGTAATCCTCCTACCATTTTGTTTGAATTGCCACCATTTCATCATTCCCTCTGCTCCACCGGACACCACAAACTGGTTCAGGTTGTCCATCGATACCCCTCGCACCGACACACCATCATGTGCAGGTGGTTTACCATAGCTTGCACGATGGATTCCACTTTGCACGTTGAACCGTTCCAAATGTCCACTCGAGTAGCCAACAGCGACAAAATTTCCACAGTGACTTAGGCAGAGTGCAGTGACGGTCACTCCGAAATCGGTACGATTTTTGTTCTGGAAAACTTCAGGTACCAACTTCAGCTCACCCATCCGGCATTTATCAAAAGACCACGTAGTAACTTGGACTAGTCCACGGTGAGCCGCAGCAATACTATCCCATTCTTTGTCACGGGTCATTTCCGAAGTGAAGAAACTAATTGGTGGCATCCGGAAAGGATCTTCTCCTTTGCGGTGTTTCTTGGAAGCCTTTCGATTGTAGCTGGCTTTGCCTAGATTTTTGTTCATCGTTTCTGAAATTGTACTGAAAATACGTAGCGACGAATCCTCTCCGGCGGACAGGATATTCCGTCCGGATGCTCCGTGGTAGCGAATGCAAGTTGGGGGAGCTGCATGACCTTCTCGTACTCGTAACAAGCGTGCTCCTCCGTCTGGCAAATCGAAAATCCATAGCTTTACAGAATTATCTGGTGAGGTAGTCAACAGCAATGGTTCATTCGGGAAACATTTTAGACTTGTCACAACATCGTCGTGAGCCTGTAACGTGGATACGATGATCTGCTCTTCTAAATTCCAAAAAGTAATTTGACCGTTAGTGCTTGATGTAGCCATGATTGGGTGACCATCGGTGCGAAATGTGATTCCAGTTACGGGACCCCAATCCTGACTTAATTCCATTACATGTTCCTCGTACTTCAGATTCAATAAAATTATTCTTCCATTGTGTAGGCCAACAGCTGCGACATCAAGCGCAGGAGCCTGTTCCAGTATCACAATTCTACTATCAAAACCGCTGAATGTGTGAACTAATTTAGCATTCTTGATGTTCCATAGTTGCAAACCGCCCTGAGTGCTTCCCAACAAAATCTTGTTTTTATATGATGCTGGGTGCATCAGAGCTGACACCTCGAACTGTTTGTTGTCGAATGGAATCTCAAGGTAAACTTCCTCCGTACCGACAAACCAAATTTTCAGCAAACTATTCTCATCTACGGATAATAAATGCTTACCAAACGGAAGCAACAGGTGCACTCGCTTGGCATGGCCTCGATATGTCTTCCGAAGCTGTGTGCTGGAACGCCAGCCATAAATCACACTGCCAGCTGCAACGTAGGTCAGGAAGCCATCCGCAGCGATACAGCTGATTTCCTCCGGATGTAGACCGCCTACCCGTACTAGACGGAAACTATTGGCACCGTACACATGAAATGATTTTCCAACGCAGGTTGTGATTACATTTTCGTTACGGCTTTCGATGTACCGGACATAAGCCGGAACGTGATTACTAACGAGCCCAAGGGCACGATTTGGTTGGAAGATGACACTGCCACGCATGTTTATGGCGTATACTTTTTAAAATTTGAATTTATATGGTATTTTTTAGCTTTTCACGATTTTCCTGCATAACGAAACGCAAGTCGTCATCAGGAAGCCGATTTGGTAAACAAATGCACGTGCTTTACACGTTAGTTAAAAGCTAGTAAAGTTTGAGTAAGTTTTACACTGTAAAACAACGTGAACATTACACGCCTAACAAACTCTAACTAGTGCTAATTTGGGTACTAGCTTAGATACATCGTCTAACTAGACACCCAGTTGGTGCTAGTTACTGACGAGGAGAATCCGAAACACTAAAACAAAAACCGTACGTTATGTAAGGTATGTGTCCTTATGCACAAAAAATTTGGATTCGTCCCAAACTTTCCCATTTGGGAATTTGCAAAACTACTAAGCTTTTTAGTTACGACCCAGTTAAACTCATTCCGGAACCGGTTCGGATTTCTGAATGGAGTCATTATGGATTCCAAATCAAATGCAACAACCGATTCCGACTCAGAATCGGTTGTTGCATTTGATTTGGAATCCATAATGACTCCATTCAGGATTCCGAATCATATTCCGAATGGTTTGACCGGGGAGGAGTTCTCGACAAATATTATTGTTCAATATTCCCACGTTACTTTTACAGTAAACGGCAAGTTAAGGCGGGTAGCCCAGAACAAAGTTTCAATAGCCTACCGATCGCCAGCATCTAATTTAACCCATCTAGTCGTCCTCTCGATTACTGAGTTGCACGGTGAAGCAACCACCCAGTAAAGTTCAGCCGGAAATGAACTGGAATTCTGGCTGGTTCCAGTTCGTATACGGGCTCCAGTAACACAAGCGATTGTAACTAGAATCGGTTGTGTCACTGGAGCCGGAATACGAACTGGAACCAGCCAGAATTCCGGTTCATTTCCGGCTGAGCTTAACTAGGCATATTGCTAGGGGCAGATCACTCTAGGAATGTATAACAAATTTGCATCAACTTAGAAAAAATGCATTTAATTTCCATTTTTGCATCAACTTTGCACTCCCTCGCAGAAAAGATTACTTAACAATCGTCCTACGCAGATTCACTTTGTTCGATGTTTTGTTGAATGTAGGGCTGTTTTTTCTGTAGGGTTTTGACGTCTTACACGCAACGCAAAATACATTGCACGCAACGCAAAATGCATTACGAATTTCTATTTTGATGCAAAGAAATGCATTTAATTTCGCTGATTTTTAAAAATCCATCACAAGTGATCTGCCCCTAGGATTGTCACTACCTATTTTTGAGTAAACTCTTGCATTACACAGCGCTTAAGGTTGCACAGAGAATGCGCAAAATTCGCAAAAGAAAAAAGCAGTTTTTTTCCACACCGTATGTCAGATCTTTATAAAAATCAATCAGCAGTACTGTAACAACATTCTACATACGCTGATTGATTTTTATGAAGATCTGACATACGGTGTGGAAAAAAACTGCTTTTTTCGTTTGCGAATTTTGCGTATTCTCTGTGCAACCTTAACGGAGCTCGAGGTCGCACACAAAGTTAAATTATTTGAGTGAAATATTTTAAATTATTTTTCTATTTCAAATTGACAAGCCATCGGAAAAAATACATCTAGAGCACGATGTTCCCAATGCGATGATTTAGCCATCTGTTTTAATTTTTGTTCCCTCGATTTTGTTTATTGCTTTTGTGACATATATTGATTTTTCTGCTGTCAGTTGTCACACATACTCATGAAAGAAATTTGAAACAGTGTTCTATTTGTGTTTCAAATTGTGGAAAATTTCTAACAGAATAGTCGAGCTGTTCTAGTTGCATTTTCTAGCATATACTTCTAGTAAGTATTCAATGAGTGGATAGACCGAATATGTCCAAAGCATAAAATTTACAGCAGAAGAATCCGGATAGAAAAGTATGGTATGGTTCTAGGGGCAGATCGCTGTGATGCATTTTTCAAAACCAACGAAATTAAATGTATTTTGCCATCAAAATAGAAAGTAAGTACAATGTATTTGCGTTACGTGTAAGACATCAAAGCCCTGCAAGAAACTATCTCTACTTCCAACAAAACATCGAACGAAGTGAATCGCCGTAAGGCGTGTTGAACAGACTTGTCTGCGAGGGAGTGTAAAGTTGATGCAAAAATGGATATTAAATGCATTTTTTCAAATTCGATACAAATTTGATATACATTTCTAGGGTGATCTGCCCCTAGCTATCGATGCATAAATAAAATTCTGAGTGCAGATGGGACTGATATTATATTGAATTAGACCACTTTAGACCAACTTGATTTAAGCGTGTAGCGTGAAGTTTGTTGAGGCCTAATATTTTTCGCAGTGGGAATAGTGGCGAGATGGGCGAAATTAAACAATGTCAAAATAAAAAAGCTAAGAACGTGCTCCGTGTTGTCTTCAACAAAAACACGCGTGTTTGGTTCTTCATTAGGTTTCATTCAGTTAGAGAATTTCGGTTTAACTGGAATTTTTTTGTGTGCAAAATGAAGAGAAAAGGCCGCCGTAATAAGAAGGGCACTAATGTGAAATTTGTCGCGCCCATACCGGAGGAACCGACGGCGCTAAAAAATGCACCGCACACATTCGTTATTCACCGGGGAGAGAGATGCTCTTCGGTATTGGCACTGTCAAGAGATTTCCGCAGAATCATGGAACCTTTTACAGCCAGTTCGCTGCGAGAGCGTCGAGTTAACAAGATCAAGGATTTCGTGCATCTGGCCGGATTTTTCCATGTTTCCCATATGTGCCTATTTTCACTTTCGCCACAGACTCTTTCGCTCAAAGTGATTCGAATGCCGAGCGGGCCTACGTTGACTTTCCGGGTAAGTGTACTACAATGTCAGAGCCCTAAATAAATACTATGAATAAACCCAAGATTAGTAACAATTTGCTTTTCTCTCAGGTTACCCAGTACACATTGGCCAAGGATGTCATCAGCCTATCCAAGAAACAGTTTATAGACGAAGAAAGTTTTCAGGTTGCACCACTGGTAATTCTCAACAGTTTTAGCGGTGAGGGAAGACATCTCAAGCTGATGGCGACTACCTTTCAAAACATGTTTCCGCCGATAAACCTTTCTACTGTAAGTATCGTTGAGAAAACTTTTAAAATCGATGATAATTATTCCGTTTTTGTTACACAGGTCAAACTGACATCTCTGAAACGCTGCGTCCTCTTGTCCTACAATCCCGTGTCCAAACTAATCGACCTTCGCCATTACTCGATCACCGTTGTGCCGGTCAACCTAAACAAAGGTGTGAAGAAGGTGGTTACCCGGAATATTCCGAACATGTCAAAATTTGAAGATATCGCCGATTTTGTCGAAAAAGGACACCTGCTGTCAGATTCCGAATTTGACGATGAAGAAACACATGTTATGCTGCCCCAGAATCTTCGTCGCGGTAATCTTGCGGATAATAAATCTTCTCTTCGCCTTCATGAGATTGGTCCTCGCATAACGATGCAATTAATGAAAATCGAAGAGGAATTATTGACTGGGGAGGTTTTGTATCACGATTACATCGAAAAGAACGCAGTGGAAGTGGAGGAAATGCGTAAAAAGCGGGCAGCCAAGAAACGACTCAAAGAGCAGAGGAAAAGGCAACAGGAGAAAAACAAGAAAAAGAAGGAAATTGTGAAGGTTGAACATAAAGCGAAAACTTCCGGTGGAAAGCTCACGGACCACGATCGGCAGCTACTCAAAGACGCAGAGGAAGCCATAGGAAATGATTCCGATGAGGATGACAGCAAATATTATCGTGATGCGATTGGGGAGGCGCCGGAAAAGGAACTTTTTGAGGGACAGAGCGGTAACCGCAAGAGGCCCTTCATTCCGAAGGGAGCTAACTATTCGCTGAAACCGAAGAAACCACGGTTGGATAAGGGAAAAGAATTTGAGGAGGACGATCGGCACGAGCGTCGTCGTGGTGGAGCGAAGGGTAAAGGAAAAGGTGGTTTTAAGGACAAGGGTGGCAACATTAAGAAAAGTGGGAAATTTTCTGGGAAAAAATTGGGAGGAGATTACAAAGGAAAATCTAATTACAGCAAAAAGAAAGACGGCAGTGACAGGAAGAGTCATGGCAAATCTAAATTCAAGCAGGGCAAGAAAAAGTGACCAACGAGCGATGTGTAGGAACTATATCAACTTTGTGTATAGGATAAAAATATACCATTGTAAATGATTTATTTTTGCTGTACAGTTTATTTCTACAATGTCTTTCTATGGTGGGATGTTCTCGAACACAGCAGACAATAAGTTTCAACATAATTTCTTTACCTCTAAAGAGAAAGCGGGATGAGAATTTACTTGAGTTACTGTAGCAGTTTCGTTCCATCAGACTAATTTGGTTTTAGGTCCGGGTCAGGATCACGCATTGTCTTAGCGGTGTGAGATACACGTTTTTAGGTAAGAACCTAACTCTGTTTAGTTCAATCGTAACAAACTATGTTTTTTCATCACACAATGGAAATCAACTTAATAAATATAAAGAAATAAAGTTTTTAATTCGAATTTAAAAATTCTGAGTGATATTGCTGCTGTTGCTTTCTTTCAGTGCATCTCTTGTAACGTTTGTGTTTCTTTTTTGAAAAGGGCAAATAAAAGATGGGTGGGTAAGGTGGGTAATAGGGTGGGACAAAAAATAGATTCCGGCTCCGAGCAACTTTTTAGGTACCATTTGGGTCCTAGAACAACTGTGCAAATTCTTAGCTCGATCGGTGAAACTATATTTTTGCGCCCACTGTTTAAAGTTTACATGAGATTTTGTATGGGAAACTTAACTTTTACAAAATAATTCCTCCAGGAGTCGCCCATTACTTCCTAAAAATAAATCGTTATGTGGCTTGTATAGGAAATTTAATAAAGGAAAAAAGTCTCGAAAACCACGAAACGATCTGATGCTTGAGAAAAAAGTTATTAAGCAGAAACCGATTGATGCTCTGACGATTGATAAAATATTCATTTTTTCTAGCACCACTGCTGTTGGTTGTCCAACTATACTCAATTTTGTTTTAATCCTCTCTTAACGTATCTAAATCGTTTATCTATATTATTTGGCCACTTCGCAAGGTTTTGAGGGATAAATTGAGGCTTATTTTGTACATAATAAGAGAAAGTTAAACATTTTGTATATAATAAAACCGTCAGAAGCAGTGATGCTATGAAAAGTGAAATTTTCATCAATCTTCAGGGCATCAATCGGTTTTTGCTTAATAACTTTTTTCACAAGCATCAGATCGTTTTGCAGTCTTCTAGACTTTGTTTCCTTGACAAATTTCCTATAAAAATCAGACATCTGTTTATTTTTAGGAGATAACGGGTGACTCTTGGAAGAATTAATTTTCAAAAGACAATTTTCCCATACGAAATCCCATGTAAACTTTAAACCGTGGGCGCAAAAATATAGTTTCACCGATCGAGCTAAAAATTTGCAGAGTTGTTCTGGGAGCTAAATGGGACCCAAAAAGTTACTCGGAGCCAAATTTTATTTTTTTTCATATAACCATGTCCCACTCTACTGACCATGTTCGTCCACATTTTTTTGACCGGGATGATGGGAAACCTGCTAGACAAAAGAGAATGAAACAGTTAGCAGTTAAAACAGCGATGCGATTATTGAGTTACGGTTCTCATTCTAATGAATTCTTGAGCGTTTTTTCAAAACGTTATATCTGCAATGAGTTACTCTCTGTTTATACTTTCTCTTTCGATTTTTACGGCGTCACTATAACACTTTTCACTTATTTTACAGTACAGATCGAAAGACGGTGGTTTTAGCTAGCATATTATGCAAAGAGCTGAGGGATAAATGTTAAAGTGACCGAATTATTAACAGAAGAGAAAGTAAACAAAGAGAGTAACTCATTGCAGATATGACGTTTTGAAAAAACGCTCAAGAATTGACAACAGTCAGACGGTTCTCTTCTGAATCTCTCACTCATTGGAATCATTATTGAGAGAAAGGGAAACTTGACCGTCATTTAATTAACAATATAAATGACGGTCATCTTATTACAAACAGCGAGCTAGAATTACCAAACAGGCGGTTTCACATAAATAGCTATACATAAAAGAAATAGAAAGGTGTAGAAAAAATCTGACTTTTTGTTTCGGAGTTACAGGTTGGTTATTGCGGTCACATGAGAATTTCTCATTAAACCGTTACAATCCTAATAACTCAGGTTAAAAATCTATTGAAATTACTATCAAATTACTTCTCAAATGGAACGTATAATATGCAGATGGGGGTTGGAAATTAAGTTTCTTACATAAGCCATTGGCAACAAGCTTTCGTAACTAAGGTGGCCGAACGCCACCTTTCCAGCAAGCGCAAGTACACAACTAACTTCTCTCTGCGATGAGCAACAAATGCGGTTGCTAAGCATGGCGTTAATCCACCTCAATACACATAACGGGTTAAGCTACCTTGTGTCCATCTGATCAGAACTATTCGAATAAAGTCCCAACTTATTAAAGTCAGGTAATGTGGCAATTCAACTCTAATTAGAATCAGCTGAATATTTGATTAATTCCAGTTTGATCCCTAGCGAAAAACCATCAAACTACAAAAGGGGAATAGTAAAGGCAAAGGCAAAAACAAATGACGAGAAAAGATTGGTAAATAATTGAAAACACTTTCGAAATCCAATAACCTCATTCAACCACATCATCATGTCCATGACTTATGACAACCCAATAAAATCACGTAGCATTACGCTGAGCATTTACCACACGCCCGCACCCCGCTTGCTGGGCGACTGCAGCTCACCAATTACGTCCCACGTGGTCTCGCACTTTTCTGTGCGCCAAATCAGACAGTGACAGTGTGACTTTTTGCTTGATTTCAAGTTTTCCTCGTTCATAAATCATCGAAGACAAAACAGCCAGACGCAACTCACGGTGGACGCTTTTTCCTCATACACACACGGGTGCTTCTATATACACCAACAAAGGACAGGGAAAACTTCAATTCTTTACTTCTGGTACGAGGAAACGTCGACTGGCAGGCCAGCTAACTGAACTGCAAAACCGGGAACGGCGAAAAAATGAAATCGCTTATAATTCTCCCCATTCTGATCTGGGGCTGGTGGTTGCATGGGGCATGAAGCCCCTCTCTGATAACTTATTGTGGCAAGTTAGGTGGTGTGAGTGCACTAAGAGCTCGTCTTCTTTTTTCCCTCTTGCAAAAAAAAAAATCTTTTGTGTTATTATTTTCCGAGGGCTTTCTGAAAAATTCTTTGGACTATTTTTTGTTCCTCCCCGGCGACCGTTTTCCCCAGTGTATGGGATGAAAAATGGAGAGCAAGTAAAACAATGCAGAGCTTTATATTCACTTTATTTACTGAGTGGCACTTTGTGCTATTTTTTTTTTATTCGTTTGGCAACTATCCTTCCGGCATACAGTGGGGTTGAAGATGCCCGACCGATGACGAGGAAGTCGGAACGTGGTGGGCACTAATGTAGAATACTAAGTGAGGCCATTTTCGAGTTCCGTGGAAAGTGGGAGTGAAGTGATGATCGAACCCAGCATGCTTCCTTGTGCGGCCTGAAATAAGGAACCGCAAACCCCTCCCGAACGATGTTAACCGACAGCAACTTTGTAAGATATTTTGTTACAGTATTTGCACCTCGGGAAGGACACTTGTGGAGACGGTTGGCCTACGAGGCAAGGTCCTGTGATGTAGCAAACACTGTAAAATAGTCTGTTAGCCCGCATGGCTTCGGGGGGGAAACTATACCGAGACGGGATAAAGGATGTCTACTCTTGAGAATGTTTCCTCTCGGTAGGTGCAGGTACATGAAGCCACACACACCATAAGTTCATCCAAGCGCAAGCTCCACTGCACGGTACAGTAGGGATGATGAGATATGAAATATAAATGAGCAAACTTTAGTGATGAATAGTCATATGATTACATCTTTCTTTCAGGAATAAGCGTGGAACGGTTCGCTTATTGTGCTGTCTCTGTTTGACCTTGTTTCTTTTTCTTTTATTGACTGTGCTGGGATTTCACTGTGTTCTTCGAAAAGGAGGTAGTGAAATAATGAATGTTGCTATCAGCTAGTTTATCACGCTAATTTGAGTTACTTTACTGTCATGTAAGTACACTGATATTTGATGTGAAACTGACAACATCCTATTGTTGATGATTATAGTGGTATTGTACGATAGATCGGAGTAATGATAAATAACAGTCGCTTGGATTGTTACCTTTCAGGGTAACAATTTAGCACTGGGTGGAAATATACCTATTTTTGCATACTCTCTCCATAGAGTGCATTTGTTAATATAATGTTATGCTCACCGCTGTTCGATACCGTTCACATTTAGTTGTGAATTTTCGTTTATTTTCGCGTTTGTGATCAGTTTTGTTTGTGCAAATAGGTGTAGTAATTTTTGTTTGACATTTGTGAATAAGGGTTAGATAGGCCACAATTCTCCCTTGATGTCGAAAAGTGTGCTGAATTCGCGAAACGGTGGGTTTCAGCGACGGCGGTGGTGGTTTATTTACATCGTGCGAGAGGCGGCCATCGTAGTTAAGCCAGTTAGTTTCGGACAGTTCGGTTTGTTTTCGGTAGTGACCCGTTTGTTGTTGAAACATCCAACCCGCCAAGCAACGCGTGTGTGCGGAAGCAAATTCCCGCAAAAGTACCGACTCGTAGTTCGAGAACTCTGGTCTGTTGTCGGGTCGCCGATTAGGGAAGCTAATCGCGAAAGAGCCACTCGTTTCCCCGGCTAACCATAAAGGACCCAGAAGACGCCAAGTCGCTCTCGTAATGGAGGATCATGAACGAGCCTAGCTCTCCTCCACTGCTAATCGCCAAGGAGAGCGAAGCAGGTTGGACAGCCGTGGTAGGTCACTGTGGTGTCTGTGGTCTTTAGCTAATCGCTAAGGACAGCTGCTGAAGCAGCCAGCAGTAATTCTGGGAGAACTCGGCCGTTGTTGACCCGGCCGGTCGCACCATCCTCCATTCCGCCCGCAGCAGTGTGTTGACAGCAGCAGCAGTGAAGTGGAGAATTGGAGGGAAAAAAGTCGGTAAATTTGATTTATTTGTTTTTTTTTTCCTTTTTGTTTACATACGAAATTCCGGAAGAAGCACCTAGGCCGCCTTGACAAGAAAAGTCCGCCGGGCAAACAAAAACCGGAGTAGTGGCCAAACTGCTACTTACAGGATCTACTTTGCATTGCCTGAAGAACTATGAATTATTAAAATTCTTATTTTTTGGTTCATAGCGGTAGCTTAACGAAGCCGTGGAACTTTTATATGTTTAAAATATGTAAAACAAACAATTATTATTTATTACCTGTTAGATCTCGTGAGCGCAAGTTTTTATTGCAATCGGAGACCTTCTTTCACGGGAACGAAACATTTACCTGCTCGCGTTCTGCGTTAGGGGGGTCCTTTGATTCTCTCTTATTTTTCATGTCTAGGTCATCGTAATTTGGCCTGTGTTGGTGCCCGTGATAAAATGTTTTTCTCTGGTTCTTGTACATACGCCGATAATAAAGCAACAACAGCACTGTGGGCGTGAATTAAACTCTTCGGGAGAACTTGGGGTCCCAAACCGAGGTTGGCTTACTGGTCCTACATGACCATCGCTAGACCACGATTAACTTATTCCTCCATTGTGTGGAGTGGCCCAAAGTTAAGCAAAGCTAAACTAACTAAAGTTCAGAGGCTAGCCTACCTCTCTATCACAGGCGCTATAAAATCAACACCCATACTACAGCTATGGAAGCCATGCTTCATCTACCAACATTGCACAAACATGTTATGGGGAAGGCGAGACTTGGCTCTCTGAGAGCGCTAAAGGGTAAACCACTATTTGATGGGGATTTAAATGATCACCTGAGTATAATAAAGGAACTCAAACTAAAGCCTGTCTTGACCTGGGAGGGAGAAACAGACACTACGCACGAAGTGTAAATAATAGCACTTGTCAAGAAGCAAGAAAACTTTCGACAGCCAAAATTTAATTTTAGGTAGTTTTTCATTTCCGTGTAATGTCTACAGACTAGAGCATTCTAGTTAGAGTATGGCCAAGACGCGTTTGACGTATCCAAACGAGCAGAAATCGGACGTATTTCTATTGTGTAAATTTGACGTGACATTTTCGAGTTCAGATGCTGTTTAGTTGGTCAATGGTCTAGCTAGCGGAGGTCCAACTAAAAAGCGGCCCAGTTAAAAAGTGACCAACCAGTGAATCCCGACTGTACTCACATAGAAATGCATTGTTTTAAAAATTTGCCGCGCCGTGCTGCGACCGCATTGATTGTGTTCGGGCCTTAACTTCTCTGTGTCAGTTAAGAACCTACCCGAACAGAAAGTAATATCGAAATTGATCGTAGAAACGTTGAATTTACAACAGTTTTATTTGTTAACAACAACTTTTGTTGTAACATCAATATACTTATGATGCATACCTTCATGCCTTCAAAATCTACAACGGAAAAACAATGTAAATCGATGTTTTTGGTTTCAGAATGTATGGGAAAAGATCAATTTTTTCATTGTTACATCCCTTAACGACCCCCCTTTTTCCATGTAAAAATCGGGTTTACAATGAAATTGGATGTAGAAACAACAAATGTGATTATATTTCCATTGTAAATTTTCCAGAATAACATTGTTTTTCGTTGTAATGTAACAATAAAAATTCTGTAATACTGTTGTGCATTTCTATTCGGGTAATAGTTACAAGGACTAATGCCGTTTTTGCTTGACCCCGAATCCACGTCAGGTTGCAACCACAACCGCTGCGAGTTCATGCATTTTGACAGTAGCTGGGGTTAGAACCTGACTCAGTTTTGCTTCAATAAGAACGGCATAACATTAACGGCCAATTTCTTCACTGGATGAAAACCGGTTTTCGCTGAAAACCAGTTTTCAGCAGAGATGCCAGGTACTTTTTTCAAATGTCTGCAATAATCAAGGGGTGAGTCGCTTAGCACAAATCGAATTGTGCTCACAAACAAACAGCGTGGTAGCTTGTGCCGTATTGTGCGACGATGTGCCACGCTGTGCCATGGTGTTCAGTAAAACAAAAGCAATGGTTGCTATGATTATTCAACTACCCTTTGTTGACAATTTTTGAGTTGTCAAAAGTGTGCCTCATTGTGCCACACATTGTGGTAACGAGTGAAATGATCGTGTATTACTGTGAATCGTAATCTTATATCGTGTTATGGTAGGTGATACAGTGTGAATGGCACATTGTTCTAAGCGACTCACCCCTTGGCAATAATAATTTTAAAAGTCTGGGAAGAACAAAAAATGTGAGGAAAGCTAGTGTAACCAAAAGCCTTTATATTCAAAAATCTGCAAATATCTGCAACCAAACTCAAAAATCTGCAAATATCTGCAACCAAACGGTAAAATCTGCAAATATCTGAGTCATCGAAAAAATCTGCAGCTTAAATCAAAAGTCTGCGAATTTGCAGACTTGTCTGCAAATCTGGCATCTCTGGTTTTCAGGTTGCTGGTGACTAATTAGCCGAAAACCGCCGAATTGAGTTCTTGTCGGCCAGTCTCACGAACACCAATGCAGCTTACTGGTTGAAAACAATCCCATTTGCTTTTGCCGTCTTTGTTTATTATTTTCCACCAGCTAGTGAAGTAGTATTTGTGTCATGTAACGTGTACGTACATGAGCCGTAGAAAAGTCTATTGTTCATCAGCCTGGAATACAATGAAACTCTCCACATTAAATTATAAATTTTGTACTTTGACAGTGTGCTTTTCGGCCCTAATCATATAAAACACGCGCATCCTTAATCGATGACAAAATCTTATATCTGCCAGCACTGCACCTGCCAAACACAACATCAGCAGACAGAAAGAGCGAACTGTCCAGCCGACATTTTGTTTCTCATCGCAGCCAACCGCAACGTCTCTTTACGAACAAACTCCTGCTGGTGCTGGCTGTTTCATACGGCCGGAGTTTTCGAAGATTCTGTGTGGCTCTCATCCGTAGGAATCAACTCCGTCGGTCGTCGTCGGACTGTGTATAGTGTCTCGGTGATCGGAATTGAACGCGACATCCCCGACGGTCACTGCGGACGTGTCGGCCAAAAATTGCGGACGGAAAAATAGTGCTGAAAGTGTTCATTTTTTCTTTCTTCCTGCTGCGTTGGAAGTAGCCTCTCTGGGAAGTAGTGCTGCTATGTAGTGTCGGACCGTGGCCTAAGCTGAAGAGGAAAATTTGGCCCCTTGCTTGCTCCTAAGCCCAAGTGAGTGAACGAAAGGTGGTTTGTTGGATGTGTAAGCGCTGGAACCAGCCCGAGATTGTGCCCTTGTTGGAATTCAAATGTGCAAGGAGAAAATATCGTCTCATCATTATCGTCGTCGTCATTCACTCCTTGTCGCTTCTGGTCTAGTGGTATATGTGCGGGTTTGTGAATGGTTAGGTGTGGAAATGAGAACAATAGGGTTGGGAACTTTAAAAAATTAATATGCATATTTCTTTACTTTGTACTTGACTTTGTACGTTTATTCACAATTGTAATTCGTTAGCTCGCGATGCCCCTTTGACTGCATTTGTACAGCCTATTCCAGGTCAAGGACAACCCTTTAATGTATACTATTATGTGTCAGATTAACGAGTTTGAAGCAAACATTCGTTTTTATTTTTGTAATTTATTTAGAGAAATTATTGTATCATTGCTAACAAATAGTAGGAATGTCTAGCATTTGCTTTAGGGTCAAGGTCCTTAATCTTGGAAGGACTTTGCATCGGGATAAAATAATAAAAAAAAAAAGATTGAATGTTCTGAACTATTATAAAGCAATTTTTTGTGAAAAAATCAGCTGGTGGGGAAAAATTGTTAAAATGTTCAATTTTTTCTAACGCTTTTTTAAAAATGAGCTCATGAAAGAATTAAAAATCCATAAAACTAGATAGATAAATAATGATTTTATTTGGCCGTATATTTATGAAGAGCTGACTCAGCCTTATCACAAATCCCTGTAGATTTTGTTTTCTGAAAAAAAAACAGGTTCTCATGCCAAATCTTCCTTCAATGAAATGCTCTACATTTTTGTTAAATATCCAATAAACCCTATAGGAGGTCATTTGGACTTGCAGCATTTGACTCAGCCAAATATTCAGGATGTGTTAGATAAGAAAACTCCAACCCTATTTTCTCAACAATCAGCTTTTTGTGTGCATCCATCATCATATGACCCGTGAGACGTATTTGTGTGCTGTGAAAGTGCGACTGACTAACCAATTTGTATTATTCATATACAGTCGATTCTCTAATTGCACGCGGAATGGCTCCAAATAATAAAATATAAATAGGGTTTAATTCGTTTCATTATGTACCAGAATTAAAAAAGCCTTCAATACCTTACGTATTATTTAAATGGCAGTGGGTACATTACAACGTTGCAAAAAAAAATCTAGAAACAATCTAACAATGTCATGACATGGTTGCTAATGGGTGGAAATGGTGAAGATAATATAGGAATAGGCACAAGGGAATACCCCGAGGTCACAATTTCTGGTGGGGTTCATGGTAATAGTGCTTATTATGTAGTGGTACAAGATAAATCTGATCGAAGAATATTTATGTTCCGTTTTTCCTTTCGGATATAGTTTGTTCTGCGATATCGATAGAAACAGGCGAAAAAGCAGCCATCTAGTGGATTTATTCGGGTTTGGAAGGAACAAAGAACTAGTTAGAAGTTGTCGGAATATCAACAATGGGTACTCGCGACGATGAATACGACTATTTATTTAAAGGTAAGTAATGTATTATTTAGTTGAAAAACATCATTTTTTAATACTGGAAACTCTAATGCCATTTTCTAGTTAATTAAACAAATTGCTCGTCGGATTCCCCTGTCATGCCATCCGCTGTTCTAATCTGCTATGGAATCCTCTTTAATTCAGTTAGTGGTAGTGCGAGTGGGTTCGCTCCTTTTCTATTTAATTCCAAATTGCTAGAAAATATTTCTTTAAAATATTGAAGTATGAAAATCAAACTATTCTATCATGTTTTAAACGCGTTTCCATTTCCTATTATAACTGATTTTAAATTTCAAAAGAAATTATTCTGTGTTAACTGTTTCAATTACCAATTACCATACTATTGACAAAAAATGGTTGTATACCATTTCCCCGAAAGCCATTTCCCAGAAAGCCATTCCCCAGAATTCCCTTCCCCAGAATGTACCATTCCCCAGAAAGACATTTCCCAGAATGTACCAATCCCTAGAAAACCATTATCTAGAATGCCCCATTCCCCAGAAAGTCATTCCCCAGAATGCCCCATTCCCCAGAAAAGTTAATGGTTTATTCATTATTTGTGGTTAAGCCAAAGGTTTTCGCATACCTAATTCAAGGAACCTATGCGGTGTTAAGCTGCTGAGGATGTGTCGTCGAAAGCGGCGGCCTCTCGCAAGCAAACCTGTTAGGGTGCTTACAGAGTGACCGCGAGAGGCTGAGGGGCTGGTACTGATAGTAGAATGCGAGGAACCTGCTTGCAGCATATCAAATGGAACCCGTCAGAGTAAAAGCAGGCACTTCACTCTGACATCATCCCTTTGGTTTGCAGCAAGCAAGTTTCTCGCATCTCGCATTCTAATGTCAACATCAGCGCCAGCTCAGTTTCTCGCCGCCACTCTGTAAGTACCTTTATCCTCTCGTATAACCGGTTTACTCGAACATAGGACTTGGTTCCTTCTTTCAAACATGAGCAGTTCTTTGAATATGTACGCCAAATAACTTTTGCACGCAAACTTGTGATCTTTTCGTCTGCCCGGTTTATTCAAACATATATGTTGATTCCTTCTCTGGAGCTTCGGTTGAATCCACATTAAAATCGAAATGAATGCATATTTTGACAAATGGTTTCGTGGGTTTTAGAGCATTTATCTTTCTTTTGTATTGGGAATGTTTCGTACGTAAATGTACGATCCACCCGATTGCTCGGTTTACTCAAACAGGTTGCACTAAATACATTTGAAAGTATTTTCATACCTTACGCCAAATGCTACTTATACCACAGAGTTACAGACATAATACTCGACAAAAATTATTTGTCAATGTTAGCGGTCATTTTGAATTGAATATATTTTTAGTTGGGACTGTTATCGCATTTGCGATTATGGCGCCACTGACATATGCGCAAGTATACGGGGAATATACCAATTGTTCCTGGGCCTGAGGGTAAACTAATTTGTAAATGAGTGGTTGAAACCGTGTATAAAAGGTGTAGCTACTTTTATTTTGGCCGAATTGGTGCAACGATATTTTTGCGAGGAGCCGCCGCTTTCGACGACTTATCCTTACCAGCTTAACATCATGCATCAGTTCCTTCACTTAGGTAATTCTTCTGGTTTAGGAAGGGGGCTATCGCTTTCTATGGTTGTTGCCAAATGGCACTGAAAAACACACCTGTACTGAATTTGTCCTATATGTATGTTTATATTATTAAAAGAAAAGTAAAAATATTGCTATTGTCTAATGCTGCTACCAGTGCACTCTTCGAGGGGAGTAATATGACCAACTTAATAAAGAAATGCTTTGATATTCATCAAAAAAAATTCCCGCTTCAAAAAAAAAATGTCTGGGAAATGGTTATAATTGTGGAATGAACTTATGAACCAATGCTCATTCTGGATATGGTTTTCTGGAGAATAGTCCTTTCTGGGGAAAACACTTCGGTATTTTAGTTTCTGTGGAATGGGTTTTGGGGAAAGTCAGCCATTCTTTATTTTAAATCGGAATAAATAATGTCATCCTAACTTCCGGTTTCAACACAGTGCAAATCATTTCAAATGTGACCGAATCGAAGAATGTCGTTCGATGGAAGTGGGAACGAGTAGTACGTTTGAAAAGATCAAATCAATAAAAAAAAGTTAAACTTTTCTGGGGAATGATTTTCTGGGAGATGGTGCATTCTGGGGTATCGGATTCTGGGGAATGGTACATTCTGGGAAATGACTTTCTGGGGAATAGTATATTCTGGGGAATGATATTCTAGGAAGCGGAATTCTGGGGAATAGCTTTCTGGGGAATGATTTTCGGGGGAATAGTATACAATCACAAAAAATACATCGCGTACACGATCCAAAATACGCGTTGGGCGTAGTATAGTTTATGGCGTTTCCATTTGTTTTTTGCCGATTTCAGTTTTAGATCAGAGTCGCCCTAGGTTCGCTCTAATATTTACAAAATCCATACAAAAGTGACAGCTCAGAGCGAACCTAGAGCGACTCCGCTCTAAAAACGAAATCAGCATTTGTAAAACATTTGATATAAAATTATTTCTATAATTCTATCAGAATTCTAATAGAAATCGATCATTCACAGGCAGTACCGCAGCAAAAATTAAATGTTATTAGTTTATAAGGGATCATTTATAAATTATGTCACGTTTTTAGGAGGACGTGATATGACAAAATCGATTGTATACTATTCCCCCGAAAATCATTCCCCAGAAAGCCATTCCCCAGAATTCCACTCCCCAGAATATCATCCCCCAGAATATACTATTCCCCAGAAAGTCATTTCCCAGAATGTACCATTCCCCAGAGTTCCATACCCCAGAATGCACCATCTCCCAGAAAGTCATTCCCAGAAAAGTTTAATTTTTTTTATAGATTTGAAACTGAGAATTTGATCTTTTCAAACGTACTACTCGTTCCCATTTCCATCGAACGACATTCTTCGATTCGCTCACATTTGAAATGATTTGCATTGTGTTGAAACCGGAATTTAGGATGACATTATTTATTCCGAATTTAAATAAAGAATAGCTAACTTTCCCGAAAAATCATTCCACAGAAGCTAAAATACCGAAGTGTTTTACCCAGAAAGAACTATTCTCCAGAAAACCATATCCAGAATGAACCAATGCTCATAAGTTCATTCCACAGATATAACCATTTCCCAGACATTTTTTTTTGAAGTGGGAAATTTTTTTGATGAAAATCAAAACATTTTTTCATTATGTTGGCCATATTGCTCCCCTCGAAAAGTGTACTGGTAGCAGCATTAGACAATAGCAATATTTTTACTTTTCTTTTAATAATTTAAACATACATATAGGACAAATCGCAAAATTCAGTACAGGTGTGTTTTCCAGTGCCATTTAACAACAACCAGCGGTAGCCCCCTTCATAGGGTCCTGGCGAAACGAAAACTTTGTACATTACCTAAGTCAAGGAACTGATGCATGATGCACGATGTTAAGCTGGTACGGATAAGCCGTCGAAAGCGGCGGCTCATCGCAAAAATATCGTTACGCCAATTCGGCCAAAACACTAGCTACACCTTTTATACACGGTTCCAACCACTCATTTACAAATTAGTCAACCCTCAGGCCCAGGAGTAATTGGTATATCCCCCGTATACTTGCGCATATGTCAATGGCGCCATAATCACAAATGCGATAACAGTCCCAACTAATAATATATTCCATTCAAAATGATCGCTAGCATTGACGAATAATTGTTGTCGAGTATTATGTCTGTAACTCTGTGTTATTTGAGTAAACCGAGCAATCGGGTGAATCGCACATTTGCGTACGAAACATTCCTAATACAAAAGAAAGATAAATGCTCTAAAAAACCATGAAACCATTTGTCAAAATATGCATTCATTTCGATTTTAATATGGATTCAACCAAAGCTCCAAAGAAGGACTCAACATATATGTTTGAATAAACCGGGCAGACGAAAAGATCACAATTTTGCGTGCAAGAGTTGCTTGGCGTACAAATTCAAAGAACTGCTCATGTTTGAAAGAAGGAACCAAGTCCTACACACTAAATTTTGATTGCCGAATATTAACAAAATTTTGCTGAATTTTGCGTTGCTGAAATATCAGCAATACTCTCAGCAAAAAATATTTCGCTGAATTTACAGCAATGCAAAACTGTCAAAATTTGCTGAACTGTCAGTTTGATTTGCTGGAACTGTGGAACTGCTGGAAAAATTGTCATTCTTTCACTGATTGATTCAGCAATCAAATTCTATAATTTGCTGATTTTCGTCAAAACAATGAGCTTTACCACAAATCAGCGAAACAAAAATTGCAAAGCTGAACTCTTAGCAAATCCAGTTGTGCTGAAAAGTTTCAGCAAAATATTTTGCTGAAGCAAAATGCAAAAAATTGGAGTGTATGTTCGAGTAAACCGGCTATACGAGAGGATAACAGGTTTGCTTGCGAGAGGCCGCCGCTTTCGACGGCACATCCTCAGCAGCTTAACACCGCATAAGTTACTTTAATAAGGTATGCGTAAACCTTTGGCTTAACCACAAGTAATAAATAAAAACCATAACTTTTCTGGGAAATGTCTTTCTGGGGAATGGTACATTCTGGGGAAAGGAATTCTGGGGAATGGCTTTCTGGGAAATGGCTTTCGGGGGAATGGTATACAATCGACAAAATCAACACTTTTTTGTGAAAAGGGCGATACTTACAAATGTAAACATAAGGCTTTTTTCATATATGCGAATGAGGGCTTTGAATCGCAACAAATTAACTTAAAAATTTGGATTCTACGATATTGCTTTCTTAAACTACAGCAAAAAATACAACGGGCGAAATTGTATTTTTGTTTGTTTATTTAAAGTTTCGCCCTCCACGCTCCATGCAAACAAACAGGGCGATACTTTTTTTGCTAGCAGTTTAGAGGCGAAACTTTTCGTATTTTTTAGGATTATTAAGCTGATACCAGCTGTAAATAGTAACAATGATCGCTATTGAAAAAAACTCGGACGAAATCGGTGGTGTAAAACGGTAGTTATTGTAAAAAACGTAAGGGCGATACTTCAATGCCGATAGGTGGGACCGAAAAAGTAAACAATCGCCAAAGGGGCGATACTATCATTTTGTCAATTTCAATAGCAAAAACAAATTTTAATTTAATAATTTCAAATACTTCATGAAGTTTTGGGTTTCGATCACTGAATCATGCAATCTAGGATGTAAAAAACACAATAGTTCTTAAATAGGAAATAAAACCAAGTCTGGAAATATTCACTGTTCATTTTCTTTGAATGGTATCACTGCTAGTATCGCCCTTTTCAAGAAAAAGCGTTGAAATGTGACATTTGTTGGCATATGGGAGGAGGATTAAGCTAGACTAGGCTAGAGCACAGACCTATCAGATGATTCTATCGCATTTGCCCGAACATCAATCATCCGAATGCAACGTACACCCGAAAGACATTCGCCCGACTGCCACATAAATTCCATTCGCCCGAATTCCATATATCCGAAAAACATCGAAATGTAAATTGAAAAAATTGAATATATTAAGCTGAGGTACGACTTTTATTACATTTTATACTAAGAAGAAATTAACACTAAAACTATATCAGTCAAATAGTTAATCCAATCGCCTAGTTTGTTTGATTAAGTGTTTTCAGTTTTAGTCCTTTCTTGAGATTTTTTAGATCTTTAAGCTGTTGGTTTCGCTAGCAGTGTACGTAAAACGTCCGCACTAGCGTTTTTCTCTTCTAGCGACTTTTAAATTTAAAAATACTTAAATTTTTACATTTTAACGACATTCAATTAGCTAGAGATTACTGGGTAGGGAAAGTTATGAAAATTAGAGCCATAGTAGAGCAAGGATGTGAAGTAAACAGATCGGAATACTAGAAGTGGCAGGGTCATTAGAACAGGCTTAATATCGTACGGGCTTAATCTTTGTCTTCTGCTAATGAGGGTCGAGCTTAGGCAGCATTTTTAAATTTTGAATTTCCGATTTTTTTTTATTTTTAAAACTGCTTCAACACACTATATAATGTAGGATTCCTACCGTTTAACAAACCGTTCCACTTATCGTGCCAGCCATCCGCATTATTGGAAATCCTAGAGGAATCTTTCGATACATTTTCTAAAACTGATCACAAAGCGGGGGAAAGAGTGGTCCTCGAGAAACTTTTTGGTTAGCTTTCTTTCTACCGAAAATATAATTTTCACTAATGTTATCCAAAAAATCGTCGAGAACCCGAGGACAACTTTTTCTCAACTCTTCGAGTGCCATTGAAATATCTTTATGAGGCAAAAAGGTCAATGCAACAATTTGTTTGTAAATAAGTTGTATTCGGTGAGCTTTCGAATATTTTGTCTGATGACCAAGTTGTTTTAGTTTTCTGAAAAAAAAAACTTTGGTTTAGATGGAAGAAGTGAAGGGCTGCACCGGGCAAACCCTCCTAAAAACGTTCCTCGCAGCTGCCTCAAATACAATATTATGTAATGGGAGTTGAATTCACAGCGACATTTACCAGCTATTTCTCCTAGCTTGTGTATATTTCTGTGTCGATGTATAAATCAGGATAACACCATAATCAAAGTCAATTTTGACTTCAAAAAGGGGTCCTCCGTCCAATATTTTACTGAAACGTTCATTAATGTGATTCAAATCATCACATTCGTGTGGTTCTGCATAAGAAATTATAGGGGAGACTGAGGAGACTTGATCCCCTTTTTTATTTTTCAATACTACTCCGTGGAATGATACAAAAACTATGTATTTTTTGTAGTTTTATATTGTTTCTAGGGTTGACTGATAATCATAAAAAATTACATGGAAATATTATACTGTACATGAGCTATGAGCATTTTTGGAAAACAACAAAAAACTGGAAAATTCTTTGATTAGTGGAGACTCGATCCCTAATTTGGGGACACTTGATTATTTTTTGAAAACGTGTTTAAAAGAGCATGTAGGGTAGTAAGCCTATTTTTACCCTTTTTCTATTATCATCCTACCCATCTGAAGCCTTTGGTTAGAGCAGCTTCTGCCATCTTTGCTCAACGCATTGGCTCAAATGGTGTTGCGATAATTGGGGTACTCGATTAGAGTTTTTGCTGCGCTCAAACAGAAGATATTCACCATTCTCAAGACAATTTTGTTATTATATTGGCTCTTAATAAGAGGCGAATGACCTTAAGGCTAAAACCTCTATAATCGAAATAAAAAATGGCTCCTAATAACAAAGCAAAGAAGCTGAAATAATAAAATTAATAATGAAATAATGTGGTATTCTCCCTAATAGGACAAAAATAGGTACCTAACCCCATTCAATGTTATAAATGTATTGTGGTATTGATTAAATTGTTGTGATTACATATTACTATTTTTGTTACTACATATTACGCATCTCTCACAAGATTTTTTAACGAATTCCCCAAATCTCTGTGCAATGTCGTTATTATGGTTGAGGAACGTCAAATGTGGGATGCATATACTGTAGTAAACAATTACAGTTATGTTTCTGTACGATAAAGCGTTCATTTTTGACAGTATTTTTTGTTATTTTATGGCAACAATGACTTCAATTGTTCTGGTGTGAATTTGGTTATTTTCAGTGGTGTGTATGAAGCATGGCGAAGGGGATCAAATCTCCACAAATTTGAAGGGATCAAGTGAACCCATAGCATCTATTTCAGCAAATTTAGGCACAAGTGTAGCTGAACAAAAAAATCAGCTCAATCATAACGTATTCATATAATTGACATTCTCCAGTAATTCTGTATGCAAAAATATAGTATGTAGTGGGTTACTTTATCAATTGTATAAAAGTTTGGAAATTTAGAAAATAAATCTTCTTCAGTTCTTCCGAGATTTTTTTCTTTGAATCGGTAAAAATTCAGTAACACATGTCCAATTTATTTTTTTTCTGTTAAAGAAACATATGTTTAGATAAAACTGCGCAACTTTCTAGTATATTCGATTAATGTATTCTGATCCGCCTTTGAGTTACAATGATGGGATCAAGTCTCCCCGGGGATCAAGTCTCCTCAGTCTCCCCTATGGTTGTTGGCCTTTGGAATAAGACCATTGACATCTGTATATTCTATGTTTTGAAAGAAATTTGGCATAATGGTCGATGCAACACTCAACTGCACATTATGTCTTCCATTTGAGACATGGTTTGGGAAAATCGGTCCAATCATCACCGAAGAACTGATGTAACTTTAATTGTCAAATATGCCTGAAGTCCGGAATTGTCGATATTGGACAATATATTCAAAGAATGTGTTATTGGCAATCAGTGATCTAGGCCTGCGATCCGAAGTAATTTGGTGAACATTTCAATAGATTTTTAACCTTAGAAGTATTACGATTGTACCGGCTTATAGGAAAAATTCTTTTGTGACCGCAGTAACCAACCCTGTAACTCCGAGCTTGCTTCGCCGTTATCGATCTGGACCAGCTGAAGTTGCACAGGGAATCAGTAGATAATTATGCTTTGGAGTAGCGAAACACCTTTCAATGTGCAACTCGTGGTAATCCTAAAGTGTTCATCGATCAATACTGGCGCCGGCCAGGCCCGAACGTAGCTCGCGGCAGGAAAGCGAAGGAATGTTAGTCCGATACTTGCTTTTGCTAGAGGCCGTATATACTGCTGCGCACTCCACAAATATCACTGGAGGAGGATATTTGTTAGTAAGTGTTAGAAGGTGGAGTCTACTTCTTTACCGACGCCAGAGAGGTGACTCCACCTCGGACTCCACTATCTGGACTAGATATCGATCCAACTCATGGACCGGGGACCAACGGCTTTACTTCCCTTCCGAAGGAAGACGTGACCACAGATTTTTTCACCTCAACGACGTCGACTGGGATTGAACCTAGGTCAACTGGAATGAGTGGCGGTCACGTTTACCACTCAATCTCTGGCGCCGTCATTAGCTGGCGGTGCACAGTGTTTTTTTTCTCGCCAAAATCATGCAATTTATTAATTACGCCTAAATTGTTGGATTTTGGTCTTCGGAAGAATTTGTGAACATTACAAGCCCTTCCTTATGGTGTTCTTATTTTGATGAACTAGCATAAAAATAGATTATGTGGTTTTTGAGGTCGCTGATTACGATTCTGATAACAGAATTTGAAAATTCCAAAATTTTGTTAGTATAAAACTCGGGAGTTTTTTTGGGTCACACAGCCGCCATACTGGATTCGCCATTTTTAATATTACATTTTTCCACGTCAGAATCAGAATCAGCGGCCCAGAAAACCTATAATAAAGCTTAAAATAACAGTATTATCAATGAAAAAATTCGCGTTCAAAGGGTTAAGAAGTTATAACTCGTTATATTTGGAAGACCCAACAATACTGTTTTTTTAAATATCTTTCCAATTATCATTCCTACGGATTTCATCCCTCCCCCAGGTTGACGGGTTTGACGATATTGCAAACATCATCTAGCATATTTGTGGATTAGTTTAACCCATTCATGCCCATGTTGTTTCTGAACAACAACGTTTTTAAACAGCTTTAACTTTGGATTGAGGCGAGATTTGCTCACGAAAACCAGTAAGGTTCATCAATGTGGTTATTGCCTTTAATTTGAGTATTAACAGTTACAAGGATCAGCTCTAGAACTGAAGTTACTGCAATTAGTCTGATTGGATTCCGATGGAGCAGTGCTGCCAGGGACAGTTTACGTTGACCACGGAAAATGATTTTTTCATATATCTTCGTTATGGTGCAATATTATTGAAAACTGATAAAACTTATCAATATAGACTGTCGGTGGCTACGTTTTCCACGTAATTGGACTATTGTAATTATTCTAGGAGAATTGTAGTGAGCATTAGAAGGTAAAAATTGAACAGCTTCTAGCACTGCCATGGCAGCAACAATCTTTATGAAAATAGGCTTTTCGGGTTTCTTGATTCCACCGTTTACAAGGAAAAATAGTTTTGAAACCCTACATGCACTAGAAAAAAGTTGGGCATGAAAGGGTTAAAGTACATCTGATAGAAAACTGCTTTAAGATGGTTATTGCATTACGCCGGTGCCGAGAGGGCTTATGGGCCATTTTTATGTTTTGTGTTTTTTTCATACTCTGCACCAGCCAAAACTAACGATCAGCCAAGAGCCTGTGCACACTGACGTGGCCGATTGGCGGGTCACCGTGGATTGACTTTTTCTGTGGGCTGTGTTTGCAGACATTGTTCAACAGCTCCATGGAAGTGTTTGTGGGCACGGCTCGCAGTGGGAGTCATTGTGTGTCGATTCATCGATTGGCCTCGTCCACCTGCACAGGTGCGTAAAAAATAACAGTTGAACCCTATTAGTTGTGTTGTGCTCGTCTGGGTATTTGTGACAGATGGGTCAAGGGATGGATGCAGAACTGGCTTATATGATAGAATAGTGGGTAATCCTTCTTGGGATTCGCTAGTCACTTTTTACCCGTGTTCAATTCGTGCATTCGATTCGAATCATTCAGGAAGATCGGAATGGATAAATTAAGGTACCATTAATTTACCGAAGCACGTCAATCATCCATTCCCATAACATGAAAAACTTCTAACGGAATGCAATTGTCGTTAATGGTAGTATGTAATTTATATCATTTTCTGGAATTTAGACGGTTCCAAGTAGTTTTATTGCATGTTACATATGTTCTCCTCTTCTACTTCAATAGTCTGTTTCTTGTACTTTTATAGTTTGTCTTTTCACTACTCATGTGTATCAAAAATAATATTGATCGTTCTCGCTTCTACTTAATTTTTTTTCCTGTTTTCTTTATTCGGTATGTTATTTTATCCTTTATTGCTATATCTTAGATCCAAACTAACACTCACTAACATAATTAATTGTTTTTTTTTCTCATGTACACTCACAATCTCTCCCACTCCCAACGTACAAGCGTGACCTTTGCGATAACACAAACCTGGTCACAAATGCGAACACCCGCGTTCTTGCCAACATTCAAACACTCCGGCAATTAAGTGAACGTTTTAGCGTACATAAATTTACACATGCGGTCTCAAGCATCAACCCACTGCTCGCGCAATCATGAATCGGTCACGTCCGGAAGTCTCTACCCTCGGTCATAACAGGCTAGACTCATGCCTCCAGTTGGACCAATAAAAATGACGTTTATATTCACTGGACAACACGTTCCATGGCGACATGATTGGGAACTCAAATCATGCGGGGGAACTGACTCACCTCTAGCACCTCTACCATACACTAAAAATAAATATTAGACTCACGGTCTGCGCGCGATCATTCAAGAATGCGAATGGCCACACGATTATAAAATATGCGAATGGCCACACGATTATAACATCGAATTTATGCACGCGAAGGTATATACACGCTAGCGCAAGCGACAGATGCGCTAACATACAAACGCTCGTGCCCTTCGCGATCTCCCTATTGCGCAGTTAGTGAACACCCACGCCAACCCAGACAGATATGCACCCCTGGACTCGAACGCTAAAACTCACACCTTCCACGCACACACCACCATAGTATTCACGATTAGACTTATACAGGTATACCTCGATAGTACGTACACCTTCGCTTCGTTTAGCGTAAGTACTATCGAAACGTACGTACTATCGAATCACAAAAATAAAATTCAAAATATTACTTTTTATGTTTAATATTTAACGAAACTTCACAAAAAATTTATAAATCACTAAATTCATCACCCTATTAGTGATAAACTGTCCTATCACCAAGTACTTAATCTTTAATGTTATGGTTTCCATCAACCAGGATGGTTGAAAATGGAGTGTAAAAACATTTCCATGGTCCCTTAAGTTCCTTTGAAATTGGTAGCATTGTCTTGAGCATTTCGGCAAATTTATTTGGAATTTTGTAGAATTTTATTTAGCACTTCTTTAAAATTCTAGAACTATCCTGAATCTCTGAAATTCGTAAGACTTGCTTGAAATTCATAGATAAATTCCCTGGAGATTTTCTTAATTTTTTGATCTACCTGAAGCAGAAGGAATTGTTTTTTTGTATATTTGATTCGTGTAATAATAACAGTACAACTTTTCAAACTGTGGGAACGAATCGAAATTTGGTGGGTTAAAAAAAAACAGAAGTTCCCGTTTTGTGGGCGCGATAACAATTCTTCTCAGATACATACAGGATTTCAGATTGGTTTTTCTTCCTTTCAGTCGTTAATGAACTTTAAAAACCCCGAAAACGAATATTTAAATATATTTGCAAAGGAGATATGGTTTTTTAAAGCAATGTCGGCATATAAACTAAAAGGTATAATAACCACAGTTTTTGACTACATAAGATAGGTTTTACTGAGCTAGGAAATATTTCGTGAACCACGCCAATATGGTGGATACATTTTTTTCATCACGCTCACAAGATCCCTAAACGAAGTGTTGAGAAAATACTTATTTTTTCAGCTCTTTAAGTACTACCAGCAGCCTCCATCGAAGTCGCTAGTCTTGCGAATCTCACCCATTCCATTCTAAACATTGTATCTCCTAGAATGTATGAGACTCATCACTCAAATTTTATGTACATAATGTTAGCAGATCTTTCATCAAAAATCGTTTTATCATCGCTCTAGATATTAACCTTCAAAATTGCCTAAAATCTACTTTGATGCTCGAAAAATGTCTCGAATATTTTGCATTTTTCCTTAAAGTTAGTAAGACTTGGGACATGCCGTACCTAAAGCTTGAAGAGGCTTTTTGATATTCGTCACTTTTCCAATTTTGTAAGTTTTCTCGAAATACTTCGTTTAAATTAATTGAGAGTTTCATGAAATTTATTTAAGTTTGATAGAATTTTATAAAATTTGCAGACGTTCCCTGATGTTTAAAAGATTCTTCATAAATCCTTAGAATATTCTTGAAACCTCGCGAACTTTCTAGAGCTTCTTAAGATTCTACCTAATATCGTAGGATTTCCTTGAAGCAGCTTGACTGAATCACCGATAGCCGTTAACCAAACGTACTGAAACTGTACTATTTCTAAATGTTCAGGTTGGAGAATTTCACGAAGTTGGTAAAATATGTGTGAAAATCGTGAACACTCCGTTTTCTATAGAAATTGTTAGTATAGAAAGTTTGAAGTATTACTGAAATTCCATATGACCTTCGAAGATCATCCTTAAAGTTCATTAAGATACTCTGAATTTTGACAAAACCAAACTATAACTAATGAGTGTCGTACAAATTATCTGAAGAATTAAAGATCTCCTTGTAAGTCAGCAGTCTCCCAAAATATAAAAGACATTCCTGGAACTTGTAGGGCGTCCCTGAAGCTTGCAGATTTGTTTATACTTGTTTGATTCCTACAAGGGACCATTCATAAATGACGTAGCATTTTTTGAGCGATTTTTAACATCCCCCTTCCCCATCGTAGCATTACGTCACAAACCTCTAAATACCCCCCCTGGTAATTACGTAGCTTGGCGGCAACCCTGCCCCCCCTTGTCACGGTAATTTTTTTTAAAAATTCTATTCTATTCCCCTTTAAAAAAAGCTACATCATCACAAAATACAAAACTCCCCCTCCCCCATATAATGCTACGTCATTTATGGATGATCCCCAATGAATTTATGACTTAAAGTTTGAAATACTTTACTGGACTTTATAGAACTACTGTAAGTAGCACACAACTTCTCTAAAGTATGCATAAACCCATAGAATTTCCATAAAAGTTGTCATACTTCGTTGAAGCTTACAAAATCAAAGGAAAAAAATTGATGGCAGGTGTACGTACTATCGAGGGTGCGTACTATCGAGGTATACCTGTACATACAAAGTCGCACGACGTGACTTGACCCTCCGATCGAATATCCTTTCAAACCCTCCCCCGCCCAACCAATTTTTTTTTCAATGGAGTGCATATCGTCCGCATGGACCAGCTCAGGCATCACTCAAACTATATACCTGACTGTACCGGGACTGACATAACCATAACCAGTGATGCCACAAGTACAGATTTATCTAGAAAGGTACAGATTTTTGAAGCGTTTTTGGTACAGATTCTGTACGGTACAGATTACAGATTTTTGTAAAAAAGTACAGATTGGTACAGATTTTTTTAGATGACAGAAGAGTAAAATAATTTAACCTTGCGATGCATCCCATAATGTGCACAAAGAGCGAAACACAAAAAAGAGCGGCACAAGAACACTGCGATGTGGAGATCACCCGCCCAAAGAGAAACTTGAAAACGAAAAAGAGAAAGAGCTGTGCACCAAGAGATGCAAAATTTCGCACATTGAGTTACCTTGAAGAGCCACTTTTTTGTGCCTCCCCTCACTGGCAAACAGGGAGGAAGGGGAATCAAACTATTCAGATTCAGAAAAAGATTGATCGGAAGAACGTTTTTAAAATGTTTTTTGGTCGTCTTCTCTGCTTCCGTGCGCATGGGACCATGATGCACACTAAAGAGCCTCTTTATTTCTACTCTTTGAGGTGTGCGGCCATGGAGTAGAATGCACACATGGGAGCAAAACACATAGGAGTGAAGAGGTTTATTGTGAAAGAGAAGAGTCAAAATTTCTGGTTTGATTTCCCCAAATGAAAAATATGTATAAGAAAAATATTTTTTTCTAAACAACCTTGTTATTGTTTCGGTACAGAATCCGGTACAGATTTTTCTATAGCAGAGTACAGATAGGAAAGATTTTTCAACTCCCGGTACAGATTTAATTGTGGCAACACTGACCATAACTGTTCTGTCTGGTTTCGATGAAAAAAGATTAAAAAAGTTTTCAAAGTATTGACGAGATTCAAGGTTTATTTTGTACCATTTTATGATCTAGAAAAGTAGTCAATAACAATCATATTGTTTCTGCAAAGTGAAATTGCTTAAATCGTTCTTTTCGCGATTATTTAAATTCCATAGGACTATGTAATAAAATAATCCCTATTCTGACAAGTTTTTTTAAATGATATCACGTCCGAATACGGATACTCCGGGGGATAATGCCGTTATTTTGCAGTTTATTGAAGCCACAAAATCACAAGCTTGGACCAGAAACTGAAATCTCAACATAGGTAGAATAAATCAACGAAGATACGTGAGTTGGGCCAATAAAGCATGAACGAGTACCGGAGTGAAGCAACGTATCAAGAAACGAAACGACCTAAAGATCTATAAAAAGCACAAAATCGCCAAACAAGAATCAAAACAACGTGCTACATCAAGGGCTCGCGAGTTACGAAGAAGTTGTAATACCAAAATAATAATTGTAGTATTAAACAAACGCGAATTGTGCCATTGCAGTATACATTTACTTTAGGACCTGACCAACACAACCATATTTCAAACACTAGTTGCACTTGATATGATCAAGTTATTTATTGTTATTCAATAAATAAAGAATTAAAATTCCAATTCACTCTCAAGGCAACGAGATTGACTTTGAATAATCATGCGCAAATCTGTTCCAGATTTGTCATAGATCCATTTTTTTAGCAACACAAAACGCTTCGTTGGACTGCCGAACTTTAAAAATGACTTACAATATAGGTGACTTCGGAGAGTCGCTCTGAATCATTTCACTTTCTTTTTGATCGTTCCGTTCTATCTGTCATGCTTACTATTATCCCGTTTCAAACAGAAGGACACTACCGAAAGCATCCTATAATACACTAGTTTGAAGTTAAATGAAAATATATGTAAAAAACATGCCGTCAACGATAACAAAGCATAGGTCAGTTGGGCTCTTAAGTCCAGCTTATAAAAACTCATCATACACAACTAGACAATCGATAGCAATATAGAAGCCCGCCCTTATAATCTGACCAGTTGCTATCGCTACGCTTCGCATTTAAAAACAGATCATCTGTTAAGCCTCATTCGTAGCTGGTATGAAAGAACCACTTAAAGCAGAACTAAAAAAACGGAATTTAAGCGTCTAATGTACGTACTGGATGCTTCAGCGAAGAAACAACGAGCATCAGAATGCGAGTAACTGATATGAAGCTTGAAATTGTAATGTGTAATGGTAGCACACGCTGATAGAGGGTGACTGACTAGGGGCGTGCTTTTTTCACGATGACATGACGACCAACACAAATTTTACCATCGGGTACAGGCGCGTGCACGACGGAATAGTATACTGACGGATGATGGACGGACAATTTAAACGGTAGATACTGAAGTCGATGATTTCATCCGCCCCCATATATTGAGCAAGATGTGAGATAAACAATAAAGAAACGATTTTTTAAATCCGTTACTCACGAAGGTCGACGTTGATGTAAGGAATTCATTGGGAACAATTGGGCTAACATATTTTAAGATTATCAATTTGCACTATCCTTATTTTAGCAAAATTCAAGCGCCAGTAAACATGTTTTGCCGGGAGCTATTTTCAGTTTATTTGCCTGTTGGGACACAGCTCTCCCAAACATGGCTATGTTTCTATTTTTAAAATCGTGATCTGGATGCCGAACGTCAGTTTCCGTACTCCCACCAAAGTCAATATCAAGTTTAAACACTTTTTGACAGCGAGCGAATTCCTATGCTACATTTTACGAATTGATCAGTGTGTTGTAGTTATATTTACAAGACTAGCAGAAGATTGTACAATTTATCTTATCAGCAATGATAAATTTCTAGAATATAGACTGTACTTTGTTGAACAGCCATCGATGACGATAACGACTGAGTCACCACCCTCAACAACAATCGGTTCCCACAGCGTACCGATTAGTCACTGCATGAGATCTACATGCGGGTTTATATTCAAATGACATTTTTCGCAAAGTTAAAAACATTCAACTACTATAATAGAACCTATGAAAATCATTTGTAATCGTCTTGTAACTTTGAGCTACTTTTTGTGATTTTGGTCAATTTTGCATCAATATGCGGGTCGTTTCCTTAGATTGATGGTTTACCTTAACGTATCTTCACTGATTGTACTTTGTTTCGCTCTTTTGCAGTTGTACTGATTGGGGACTCCGGTGTCGGAAAAAGTAATCTACTATCGAGATTCACGAGGAATGAGTTCAACTTGGAATCAAAGTCAACCATCGGCGTAGAGTTTGCCACCAGAAGTATAGAGGTGAGTACGCTTTGGAAATCGACAACCACTCGAATGGTGCTTGAACTTCCCTCCCTCCGCTCAGGTTGACGGTAAAACAATCAAAGCCCAAATATGGGACACAGCCGGACAGGAGCGCTATCGGGCGATTACGTCGGCCTACTACCGGGGAGCGGTTGGGGCGCTGCTTGTGTACGACATCGCGAAACATCTGACGTACGAGAACGTGGAGCGGTGGCTGCGCGAACTGCGTGACCACGCCGATCAGAACATTGTGATTATGCTGGTCGGCAACAAGAGCGACCTGCGGCATCTGCGTGCGGTGCCCACCGACGAGGCGAAAGGTTTCGCCGAGAGAAACGGCCTCAGCTTCATTGAAACGTCAGCGCTCGATTCGACTAATGTTGAAACTGCATTCCAGAATATACTCACAGGTGGGCGTTTTTTTCCTTTTAGGTCTTTTTTTTATTATTTTTTATTTGTTCTTAATGACAACATGGTATCGGAAAAAAGTGGTTGGAAGTCAAACCACGGAACGTCTTGTAATATATCATTTTAAAGTGAAGAGTAAGAACAGTTAACCTTGCGCTGATAAGCGTCTGTCTCGAACTGGCCTTCTTTGTATGAGAATATACTTATTTGAAGCTTGTTAGGTTCATTCCATACCATTGAAAACTGTCGGGTGAGTTGAGGAATTCATAAGAATGATCCAAGTGCAACAAAACTGATATGTAATTTTTTTTTGAGTCTCTTTGAACGTCCATCTCCCTCATGTTGGGATGCTGAACAGTGACTAATCTGCCAAGTCAAGCATCTTACATAACAAAGAGTATGGAATGTCGCGTTCAATGTGATATTATGCACCCTTTTTTAAAAAAAAAAAATTGATAAAATGGGGCAGCTGTTTCGATTCTAGTTCTCAAATCGAGAGATGAGACCGTTGATGTTTCTGCTTTACTTGATTTCGTTTCATCCGCTTTTTTTAGATTTGCCTTGGTGATCGAATTCTCATGAATGGCTTTTTGGCAGAGCTCTACCTGCCAGACACACCCAAATTTTTTTACTGCCGAAGTTCTGCCTGCTAGACCCCAGAACTTTAAAAATTGTGGGATTACCATGATTATTCAGTATCATGGCGGAACAATCCGGGTGTTCGAATCATTACCGAATGTTTTTCCGACCAATTCACTGGATTTAGTAGTACGCACATCACCTGTGTATTTTCCCCGATTGCATTCAGCCTGTGAGTGTTCTACTGGTCGTAACTAACTGCTGTTTCGTTATTCGCGTTACATGCTCAGTTCTCTGTAGTCTGTCGTGCTTTAACAATACAGAAAACGGACATATAAGCTAGAAAAAACTATTTCGAAAAACCTTTATAAACATTTGAATGAAAACACGTTGAAAATCATCATCGCACACAGGTTTGCATGCGTGAATCACCATTGTATCCAAGCTTGCCGGCTAGTGACTAGTTGCTACTTGCTGATAGCATTTCAAATTAACAGTTGAAAACATGACTTGTATGGCAGTTATCAGTGGTTATGAGTCGGCTCCTGACAAGAAGAATAGACGCCCATAATGGGATTCCATGATATCATGGCAGCGTGGGCATTCGTCAGATTCCGCTCTTCTTTGTCAGCATAGGGCCAAGGATCCCCACAATATTTCACACATATCAAAGGATCATGAAGAATATCGAACCCCTTTAAACAAATTTTCTTATTTATTCTTTCAGAAATTTACCGGATTGTGTCGCAGAAGCAAATACGGGACCCGCCGGAAGGCAGCGTGATCAGACCGAACCTGGAGAACATCGACGTGAAGCCGACGAACCCAGCGACCGATTCGGTGCGAAAACAGTGTTGCCAGTGACCGCCACAAGCAGAGCCGACGCGATCTGCTATTAGTTCTGCTGCTGAAGCAACAATAAAAACTAGAACTGCTACTGCAACTTCATCTATTACAACTAACACTACTGCTATTATTATTATTGCAGCAGCGATCATCGTCAGTAGAATCAGCAAGGAGATATTTCTCAATAATAATAATAGTTTCGGTAATGTGCTTTTGATTTGAACAAAACCAACCAAGATAATTCAAATGAAATGTTATAACAAACACCTTATCTAAAACACACAAAATAAAGTAGTCGAATTGGGAAATAAGATAAAAAAAATCAGCTAATCAAATAACGCAAACTACTATTATCCCTCCTTACAAATTGAATAACAAATAACTTTCAGCGGTACTAGATGTCAAATTTTCAGATGAATTGTCGAAGAAGTTTAACGCAACCTACCTAAAACTTGTTGTTTGAGAACCACAGAGTGCTATTTCCATTTTCGCATGTTTTTTGATTAGGTCTGTTCCCAACACGAATCCAACAAAAAAAAAAAAGAAGAAAGTTAAAACAAGCCATTGACGTTATTTTCATTTCGATGGACTGGAAAGAATTGATGTTCTTGCACTGAAACAAAAACTATAGTACACCTATAAACAAAAATACAAACACACGTACACCTAGGAATACGCTCGTTTGCATTATTCGATGGGCTAATAGAACTATTTCGGAATTATTTTTAAAATGAGCAAATGAACCGGTTTGAAACACCTTCGCCGATAGCAGAGCTGCTACAGTAATAGAAAAAGGAATCCACGCAAGAGGCCAGCTAGTAGAAAATTTCGCTTAATAGAAAAAAATGCCGCTTGACTGCAAGGAATCAATCAAGCTACGCAACAATTTTGTGTTTTAACTAAAGATCAATGCTGACCTTGAACACGCAAAACATATAGGTGATATGCTGAGAGGGAAGAACTTTATTTTAATGACCATTATGATCAAAAGATGAAAAAATAAAAGTTACTTGGAAAAACAAAGCAATTGTTGGCGATCGGAGTTTTTTTCATTTTATCTTATTTTTCGGTACCTTTCTGTAATTGTTTTTGTTTAAAAAAAACTTGCCTGCACCACGACGAAGGTGAGTACATCTGAAGCTCATTTTGCACGACGCCAACAGCAATTTAGCAAACACCAAGTCCGGTCGGAAAAAATGACTGAGTCACTGACGTGCGTACACCAATAGAAAGTCCTCAATTCATACTTTCAGCGCTGGAAATTGCGAATATGAGCTGGGAAGAGTGGAAAGCTGGTAAATTGATTAATTAGAAACGAGGTACAAGGGTCAGTCAGAATATAAATCACGTTATACGAAATACGAAATAATGAACATACCTACGTATTGAAAAAAAACAGAGTAAGTGACATGCAAAGTAATGAAATATGGTTTAAATTAACGATACAATGCATCAACTTTATGTAAAATTATGTTCGATTTGAAATTTATTTTCTTATTACACACTATTAAACTATATATAGGTACTATATTATTATAAACAAAACATCCAAAAAGCTACATAAACGCATTTTGAATAATTTTGCTTAATATCGCATCCCTGCTTACTGCACTGAAATCCGTTTTGCGCTTGTTGAACATGCAAATTCGGTTGACTCAAGTTGAATTCCATGTCTCTAATAACGCCTTGTTCCTCAAGTTGAGGGTTTATTTTGAGACTAAAGGTGTTTTCGTGCTCTGGCGTTTTTCAAAACTGCATTCCTTCGACAATTTTTAAGAGTGCTTCCCATCGAATCATCATCATCGTGACCAAACAATCCGGATGCTCCGAATCATGGCTGAGTGTATTTTAGATTGTCATAGATTGTCGGATCTTGGGTCGCCATTCTACAGTCTCTTTGAACGTCCATCTCCCTCATGTCGGGATGCTGAACAGTGACTAATCTGCCAAGTCAAGCATCTTACATAACAAAGAGTATGGAATGTCGCGTTCAATGTGATATTATGCGCCCTTTTTTTAAAATAATTGATAAAGTGGAGAAATTTGGAATCAACGGTAGTTTTTGCAGCTGTTTCGATTCTAGCTCTCAAATCGAGAGATGATTGTCATTGAAGATTGCCAGGTGCTTATCGTTACATCAGGAATAGCGCATGGAAGCTATTTGAGACCGTTGGTGTTTCCGCTATACTTGAATGACGTGTGTTTAGTGCTGAAAACTTCTCGCCGATCCTGCACAGACATTCTCAAAATATTTTGTTTCATTCGCTCTTTTTAGGATTGCCTCGGTGATCGAATTCTCATGAATGGCTTTTTGGCAGAGCTCTACCTGCCAGACACACCCAATTTTTTTTTACTGCCGAAGTTCTGCCTGCTAGATCCCAGAACTTTAAAAATTGTCGAAAACCTAGGGAGAATGCACAGTCGATTGAGAGGTAACGCGGGAATGCAGTCTCATTTCGATTGTCCTGAGTTGTCTGAGAAGCACAAAAAACTGTTTCAAAATCGTTAAGCACGGATCCAACGATGGACGTCTGTTGAACGGTTATTTGGACGTCGTCCAACGTTGGTCCAACGAACGTCCTTCATTGAACGATTTTGAAACCAACCGTTCTTAGAGGGTACTCGCTCAAAATCCAAATTCTGGTTGGTTACCCTAGTCATAAAGGCTATGCCCTGTTTCAGGTCTTTTCCGAAGCTGCTGATGTCTAAATCATTTTTTTTTATTTTGTTATCAGTGAATGATAAACAAAATTAATTTTACTAATTAAAAATTAACAAGGCATTTTCAATTCAACCACCTTGGGTTTTATCCTTTTGATATAGGTTATTTGTCACAGATGGTTAACCCCGAAATAAATCAGAACTAGGGTTGCCACCTCTGGAGAGGCTTTAACCCGGAGATTTTCACTGACCTGGGGGGTGGTGGATTTTGAGTGGAACTAGACGGCAATTGGAATCAAAGCGATTGCTCGTCATTTTAGAGCACTTTAATCGCTTTTTATTACTACGTTACAGTAAAGCAGTAAATTTTTCACGTTTAAGAACGGTTTTATCAGTTTAATCTGGTGTAGTATTTCACTTCCCCGACAAATTGCCAAGAAAACAAAAGCACCAACTACTCTCGCTGTGGAGGATAAATTGAACGAGCTTTCCTCTCCTCCATAAATAACAGGAAAAGGAGAGCAAAGGAGGCAGGGCTGCGGAATCACATGGGAAGCAATATGTGGTTTCGGTTATTCATCAGCAGAGGTCGCAACAAAGGGGCAAAATTCGCCTCTCTAGCCCTCAGTTAAGGGTCGCTGCAGGAGTAGCAACAACACGGGAAGAACTCGATTGCTGTTGACCTAGTCAGTTGAATTAGAACAAATCAGCCATACTGTTGCCAACACTGCAAGCACCTAGTTTTGCTCGGGTACCGTAGGTGACTACGCTTCCAAGGAAACAGCAAAAAACAAACCGCAGGAGGCGAAGGTGAAAATTTTTCCTTTTATTTCATTCTGAAGAGATTTTTCCTATAAACAAGAAGCCAATTCGTTTTACTTTGAATAATTATAATTATAATAAAAAACTAGTAATAATTATTTTCAATCCACTGTTGATGAATCCAGTACTTGTATATACTGTCTGGGAATAAGGAAAATTTGTATACTGTTCCCAGCACGCAGCTAAACTGAGTCTGGTCCTTCTTCCGCAGGTGAGCACTGTCCCGCTGTTTGCTACCAGGAAGTAGCCTACATTTTGGTCCTTCGAATGCCAATTGCCAGTTTATATGGAAGAACAATTACGTCGCTCTAGCAGGAAAAACCAAGGCGCAATTCCCAAGCGGTTAGAAAGTTTTATAGTTGAAATTTCGAAGCACAGCAACATGATACGCACTCCACCAAGCCAACTGAATCCAAATGTCCAAGACGGGGAAAAAGGTGCAGATAATCAGGACAAAGTACCAGAAAATGAATCTGTTGTCTCTGACGTATCGAAAAGAGGTACATCGCGAAGCAGCATAATTGACAGCCAAATCAAGCTCTTAGATCTAGAGGAGGAAAATGAGGAGGCGGAACTGCGTGCTTCTATTGAACAAGACAGGATTGTAGCCGAACAGAAACTAGCCGAATTGCAGATTCAGCATGACCTGGCACTGAAGACGGAACAAAGGAAAGCTGCGTTTCTGAAGCGACAACGTGAGCGAAATTTGAGAAAGGTTGAGCTGCTGTCTAGATCGAGTACCTCGAGCAGATCGAGTGCGTACACTAATGCGTCTAAGCGTGTTGAGGAGTGGGTTGCTGAGGCAGAAAAGGTAAGGCCACACAACGAATATGAAGAATCATCCCACCGGATGGATCATGCATTTTCACGAGAAACCGTAGTACGGAATACGTCGAGCCTGGGGTGAACGAAATCTTGTCTCAGGCCTTTAAAGCGTTGCAGAGTCGAAACATGAAAGACCTGCCCTCGTTTTCGGGTGACGTAATGGAATGGACGATTTTCGAAAGCGAATTTAAAACGTCAACTAAGGAATATAAACTAACTGACCGCGATAACCTGAGACAGTTGAACAAAGCGTTGCAAGGTAAAGCGCGCAAGACTGTGGAATCACTGCTTGCATCCCCTGAGAATGTGCAGCAGATTATACGAATGTTGCAGTCAAACTTCGGACGCACCGAATGGGTGGTGGCAAATAGACTGGAAGCGCTAAGAAACCTGGAGATCGTAAAAGAAGGTAACATCGAATCTTTCCGTGCCTTTTATAATGCGGTAATTGGTACCAAGGTTGCGATGACCAACGCGAAGGCGGATAACTACCTGATGAATCCCGAACTCATCTCTCACCTGGCTGATAAACTGCCTGCTTTCAGCAAACAGATGTGGGTTCGGCATAAGGCCGCTTTGATGAAAGAAGGCGTCATTATCGAGTTTAACACTTTCTCGCGTTGGTTGGAGGATGAAATGGACAACCAACTTGCTAGTCTCAATCCTGTATTTAGCGCCAAGAAGACCAGCTACCAGCTCAAGCCGAAACCGATGGTTCTGAATGTCAACTGTCGCGACGATGAAGGAAGATTTGTCCTTTGTGCTCGGCAAATTCTCACGTTGGTCTAGACAAGTGTGAACAGTTCCATAAGCTGTCTGTTGCTCAACGTCGGTCTGCTGCTAATTCCTGCAAAGTCTGTTACATCTGCCTCAAGTCAGATCACTCCAGAAGAAACTGCAAGTCCGAGAAGAAATGTTCAATCTGCAAGAAGAATCATCACGAGTTAGTCCACTCCGACGATTCTGCGAGGAACTCGAAGTACACCCGTACGAACACGTATAACAGTCAGCAGAATGTATGCAATGTCCATGGCAAAAATATGAATACACTGCTCCGAGTAGGAAAGGTGAGGATTCAAGGTCCGAGAGGTACAGCAGAATTATTTGCACTTTTCGATGAAGGTTCGTCTCTGTCGATGATGGATGCTGCAGTTGCGGAGAATATTGGATTGCGAGGACCGATCGCTCCTGTGTCCTATCGTTGGACTAATGGTATTTTGCACAAGGAAGAACAGTCGATGATGCTGTCGTTTCGCATTTCCGGACCATCGGAGCAAGCGAAATGGTATAACGTTAGCAATATCCAAACTGTGCATAATATCGCTCTACCTCCGGTGAAATTCGACGTTGCGAATATCAAGCGATTGTATCCTATGTTAGACGATGATAAATTAGTTGCGATCCAGGATGCCTGTCCCTGTATACTGATTGGCTCGAATAATGCGGGCCTGATTGTACCTCTGAAGACGGTGCAATATTCGCTTCAAGGCTTGCAATTGACTCGTTGTCACCTGGGATGGACGATCCATGGAGTAATAGATCCGACCATTGCTGGATCGAATAAACATCATGCATTCCTGTGCTCAGAAAATGATGACATTGAACTTACTGATCTGGTGAAGAAAATGTACAAAGTTGAACATTTTGGGATTTCTGGTCAGATGGCGAAAATAGCTGATGAAGATCAGCGTGCACTAGATATCATGAACCGCACGATCAAACGGCGTGGGGAACGATTCGAGGTAGGCCAGATTTACAAATACAACAACTTTGACTTCCCGGATAGCAAACCACAAGCGCTACGTCGGCTCCAGATTATCGAAAAGAAAATGGACTCAAACCCCGATTTCGCTGAGCGATACTGCAACAAAATTCAAGACTACGTTGATAAGGGGTACGCTAGGAAATTGGAACCTGAAGAAATAGCTGAAACATCGAACACCTGGTACCTGCCACACTTCAGTGTGGTGAGCTCCGAGAAGTTCTGTTTGGTCATGGATGCCAAAGCAAAGTCACATGGGTTTTCTCTGAACGATCTGTTACTGAAGGGTCCCGATTTAGTTCCACCACTGATTGCGATTCTGATCCGCGCCAGAATGAAAAGGATTGCTTTCGTCGCGGATATCAAGGAAATGTTTCACCAAGTACTCATCCGTAGAGAAGATCAAGACTCCCAACGTTTCCTGTGGCGTGGTATGAACCGTATGGACCCTCCCAGCGTGTACGTTATGATGGTGATGATATTTGGCGCTGTTTCGTCTCCGTCGATGGCGCAATTCATTAAGAACTTCAACGCGAAAGAGCTTGAAGAAAAGTACCCTGGTGTTGAACGAGCTGTCGTCAAACAACATTATGTGGACGATTATTTTGATTGTGCTGACACGGAGGAAGCGGCAATCGAAATGGTTCAGCGTGTGATAAAGGTACACGAACAAGGTGGATTCAAGCTGCTAAAGTTCTCGTCGAACTCCAGAGCTGTGTTGGATTCACTTGATCCTGAAATAGTAGCTGAACAGAAACAGGATGGTATTCGTGTCCTCGGAATCAAGTGGGACCTGCAGTCCGATGAATTTGTATTTCCATTGAATTTTCCAAAACTGGATGCGTTGTATCGGACCGGAAAAGCGGTGCCTACGAAGCGGCAACTGTTGAAATTTATGATGGGCATCTTTGACCCGCTAAGTTTACTCAGTCCTGTTACGATTCAACTGAAGTTCATCTTTCAAGAACTGTGGCGGCTGCAGTCCGGATGGGATGATGAAATTCCGGACGGTCTTGTTCCCAGATAGATGGAGTGGTTAAATGAAACTGCAAAGCTAGGAGAAATACGACTGCCAAGATACTACTATCCAACGGTACCGTCATTCGATAATGTGGAATTACACGCTTTCTGTGACGCGAGTGATAAGGCCTTCGCTTGTGTGATCTACATGGTTCATCGTCGAGAGGGTAAGTCACACGTTGCTTTAGTTTATGCAAAATCAAGGGTAGCGCCCCTGAAGGCACAAACCGTGCCACGATTGGAACTGCAAGGATGCGTTCTGGCCAGTCAAATGATCCATGTACTGCAGTCAGAGCTGACGATAGAAGTCAAGAAGATTTTCTTCTGGAGTGACTCGAAGATCTGTTTGAGTTGGATGAAGACAAATCAAAAACTGACGGCATACGTTGGTGCTCGCGTTATGCAAATCAAAGAGAATGGTCACGGCGTAGAGTTGTGGCATTGGCTTCCGTCGCAGCTGAACGTGGCCGATTTGGCTACGAGGTGGTCTAAGTTTGGCAGCATGCTAGAATGGGTTCGTGGTCCAGACTTCATTTATCGTGATAGTGTCAACTGGCCGAATTACGAACCGTTGGAGATGTCTTCTGCAGAGCTTGTGAGTTTCCACTCGGAACTGGATTGCACGGAGCAGGTGTGTTGCGGTGCATTCGCTGAAGAATTGATTGATCTTCCTGATATTGCGCGGTTCTCTGACTTCAATCGATTGGTTAGATCAACCGCATACTACCTGAAGATGAGAAAACTTTTAGCGTTGCCGAAATGCGAAAAACCCGAACGATTGACGATAACTATGAAAGACATAGTAGATGCTAGAAGTGCATGGTATAAGAAGGTACAGTCTGAAATTTTCGGTGCAGAGTTGCGCAGCTTGATGAAGATCGGTTTCGTGAAGAGCAGCAGTCGCCTAAGAACATATTCACCATTTCTACACGATGGAATCATCCGTATGAAAGGCCGTATTCAAGATCACAACAAACCGTTCGAAGTGAACAACCCTGTCATTCTTCCTGATAACCACCCGTTCTCAACATTGCTCATCCGTATGTATCATATTGCCAATGCACATCAGGGATTAGAGACCGTCGTTAACAGTATTAAAGAACGTCACCGCATTTTGAAGATTCGTTCGCAAGTAAAGAAGTACACGATGTCCTGTGTGAAGTGTCGAGAGCTAAGAGCAAAACCAGCCGTTCCGCAGATGGGCATCTTGCCAATGGAGCGCACAACGCCGTTCGTGTATCCGTTTACCTGTACGGGCATCGATTACTTCGGGCCGATGGCTGTGAAGGTCGGCCGTCGTGTCGAGAAAAGGTGGGTAGTGCTGTTTACTTGCATGACGTCAAGAGCAGTACATTTGGAGGTGGTCTTATCACTCGATACAAGCAGCTGTATAATGGCAATTCGCTGCTTCATGTCGATTCGTGGACTGCCACAGTGCATCATGACTGATAATGGGACCAACTTCACCGGTGCTAACCAAGAGTTGAAGACACTGGTGAAGACGCTGGATCATCCACAGATTGAAGAATCATTGAGTGTTAGAGGTGTTCAATGGAAGTTTATACCGCCTGGTGCTCCTCATTTTGGAGGCTGCTGTGAGCGATTGGTACGTTCCGTTAAAACTGCTCTTCGTGCGATGTTGCAGGAACGACAACCCACCGACTTGGTGCTACGTACTGCATTGTGCGAGGCAATGAACACAGTAAACAACCGACCGTTGACGCATGTTGCAGATGACCCGTTGGATCCAGAACCGTTGACACCGAACATGTTGCTGCTAGGACGAAACAATACAATCCAATTCAACCATGATTTCGATGAACGAGACCTAAGCTGCCATGCTGCGTATAAGCATGCTCAGATTTATGCGGATCGTTTCTGGCGTAGATGGGTTGCAGAGTATCGTCCGGAGCTGATCCGAAGTCGCAAGTGGCCTGACAGCAGAAGCTATCACGACTACAAAGTTGGTGACATCGTGATGATAGTAGATGAAAGTTTGCATCGTGGTACCTGGCCAAAAGGTGTGGTGGAAAAGGTCTATCGTGGTCCGGACGGGAAGGTTAGGACATTGTTGGTCAGAACGATGAAGTCAACCTACAAGCGTCCAGTCAGTAAGATTGTTTTGCTGCAAGCCATCAGTTCGGTTCCTGGCCTGGAGAATGTTGCCAACACTGCAAGCACCTAGTTTTGCTCGGGTACCGTAGGTGACTACGCTTCCAAGGAAACAGCAAAAAACAAACCGCAGGAGGCGAAGGTGAAAATTTTTCCTTTTATTTCATTCTGAAGAGATTTTTCCTATAAACAAGAAGCCAATTCGTTTTACTTTGAATAATTATAATTATAATAAAAAACTAGTAATAATTATTTTCAATCCACTGTTGATGAATCCAGTACTTGTATATACTGTCCGGGAATAAGGGAAATTTGTATACTGTTCCCAGCACGCTAGCTGCACTGAGCGTATTCAGATTCCTGCAGGTGAGCACTGTCCCGCTGTTTGCTCCCAGGAAGTAGCCTACATTTTGGTCCTTCTTCCGCAGGTGAGCACTGTCCCGCTGTTTGCTACCAGGAAGTAGCCTACACATACCTTGGTGCAGCTGGTGATAAGCACCACTACCAACAAGTGATTCACCACCTTGAAAGGAAGGGTTAGTCGGGCAAATTAAATCTGAACCAGAGCAATAGTTAACGTAGACTTTTTAAATATTTTCTACAGAATCAATTAATTAAAAAAAAAAATGAAATTATGCTTCTTTTCAGCATTAGTGCATGCAGTAAAGTAGCATATAATTCACATTTAAGATGCTTCTTGCGGTATATTAGCATTCGTTATGCATAACTGATGTTAATTAGCATTCAAAATACTGTTTAAAAACTTCTTGCCGGTAAGCAGCATTCTGAATGCACAACAGCTAGGGCACAGCAGTAATGTAGCCAAAAGCAACTTTTAAATAGCATTTAAAACGACTGAAATGCTTAAATGCTTATGCCGTTAACGCGCATTTTGCATGCTTATTGGTTACCTGGGTAGTGTCAAACAACATAAATATTGAATAATATGTGAGTTAATACGGCTGACATGTCAAACTACCTCATTACCTCGATTCCACAACCGGACCAGAGAAAATACTACATAGTTTAGCTAGTTATTTCGTTAAATATTCTTGATAAATTTAGCACCATTTATGCCAATAGTATTTTATTTATCCTTCATTTTTTTCTTTAAACTTATAAAAAATACTGCTTAAGTCAACATTTCTACAGCGCAAATTCGTTAGTTGGGGGTTCGCTAGATGGGGTGTTAGTAAGTTGGGTGTCCGCTAGCTGGGGCATGCCCCCACTAAAAGACACTCTTATGTCAAAACTGAAAGTCAAAAAGTAATTGACGTTTGAAAGTCATCGAGTTTAAGGGATAGTTGATTCCTGGTGATTACCTATCTAGAAAAAAAAACCAATCCAATGTAACTTTACTTTTTCAATTCATATTCCGGAATGTTTTTAATGAAATAAATGTGACAGATGTTGCGCTTCTTCCATTCAGCATTAATTAGTTTGTGTCGTTGTGTGTTAGTTGCTAACTTCTTGGAGGTCATCTCTGATGTATTTAATCACATTATCTAATGATTTTTTGAGCTAGTGATAAAGCGCAAGTGTCGGTTTTTTCCAGCGGCTTATCCATTTCCTGTTTTATGTGAAGGAACTATTCAAAAAAATCGCAAAAAGAACACTAATGACATACTTTATTACACAAATCAACTTTAAACTGGGAGGAAACAGCCAACTTTCGTGAATCGCAAAATATTTCTGTTTGTTTTTTATCGAAAGAAAACAATCTGCGTTTCACTCGGGTAATTTTTGCCAGTTGTCCCAATTAACGGATACGATTCGCTACTTGGGGCGCAGTCGTGGCCCAACTAACGAATTTGCGCTGTAGTTCAATCCACACGCAGAAGAATCAGGCCCTTTTGAAACAACGAAACGTTTAGTTGAATTTCAAACTTGAGGAATGACTGTTTCAAACTGAAATGGGCGCTTCTCGAAAGCATTCATTTGGTTTAGTTTAACAAATACTTCTGTTTGCATTTTAAAAAGAGACAAGGAACAAAATAAAATTTGTTTGATCGAACTGATCCCTTTGTTAAAGCCAACACAATCTTTGTTTGGTTTCAACTAAATTTGAGTTGTTCTCTTCTTTAGTTAACACTGAAGAACACTTTTTTGTCCAGAATTTCCGCTCCAAGTGAATTTTGACAGTTGACTTTAACGCCGTAATCATATATGTTTGTCGAGACTATATCAAACAGAAAAATTGTAAAAACTAAAATTGTAAAAACTAAAATTTGTCTATTTCTTATTTTTCTGCGTGCATTAAGTGAAAGTCAATCTCGAAATCCGGTCCTGGCTCTCGGTCACGTCAAAGACGTAACGGGTAAAAATAAGCCGCCATCTTGCCAATCGGTGAAATAAGCAAATATGGCAGAGGAAAAAGTGGACTGTTTTTGCAGCAGCCGAGTGTAAATTATCGGAAAAGTTGTAGTAACAATGTACAAATCTGCAGTTAAATAGTGGAAATACGATGTGAATCGCATGCACTGAGTGCAGAAGCCAAATGTAGCCTGTAATAAACACTAGGAATGTTGAAAAAAAGTTTTTCTTATGAGCGGGCGCCAAGCGTCCCAAAATAGTGTAGATCACTGACAAAAGGCGATATTTTCCAGTGTTAAACTATCGAAAAAGTGCATTCTCGAATGAAATAAATAGTGTGGATAGAATTTGGATAAAATAAAGTGTGAAAAACAGGTAAATTTGTGCGAATTAATAGTTGTCTTGTTGGCGTCATTGAATGGTTTCTCCTCCCAGTTCTTGTGTCACGCTCCCTGTAATGAGAAGCTTGTGCGACGGGGTCGACTGGCTGGCAGAAGTGGGTGGTTGGGTGATTGGGACTAGTGAAGGATGTAAAAGAGGTTAGTCGATGAAGCATAGGAAAGGTGGGCAAAAAAATAACGGCTGAAGCTCCCGAGCAAATGATGCTACTAAATGCTACTCGAAATAGTTTCAACAAGCTTTGGTCAAACTTAGCAAATTGCTTAATTGGTAAATGAATGAGTAAGAGAAAACATTCGAGGAAAACTATAGCAAAGCAAGCGTCTAAATAAATTACAAATTATTTATTAATTTTGTTTATTGTTTGTTGCTTATTATTATCAGTTTTGTACTATAAATTAGGTCAAGGAATAATATTTTAAATAGAAGTTATACATGGGAAGATTAATTTAAATAATTATTAGTTATTGCTTATAAGGTTATCCCTAAAAATCGAATAGGAATCAACATGAATCATATGCGATTTTATTTTGCCTGCGAATTTTCATTTTATACTATCTGACACAAAAAAATCTACATATTCAATATATTACGGTCCAATAGGTAATTCTTTTTTTTTTGTAATACAAGATCTACAGTTTCATTGAGCCTTGTGGATGGGACAACCGTGTTTTGGTATTTTTTCGATATTTTTTGGATAAACCTGGTAATCTTATTGGTGCATTCCTACGGATCAAGGAAATTAGATATTAAATTCAGGTGTCTTATATATCAAATACATAAAGAAAAAGGTAATTCAAAATGTTTTCAAGTCTTCGAATACCAATCATGACCAATGTATTGTTCGAGTCATTTTGACTTATCTGCTTTATTGTTTAAAAATTGAGACGGACGTCATGCATCCAGTTGCTATGGGTAAAAAAGTATACCTGGTATCCTTGTATTTTTTTATATTTTGAGCCTTAGGATTCTGAAATTCGCTGATTAAGTAATTTACATTTCGTTGAATATTTTTGTGACTTCAATGCATTAATGTTTTCGTCCGTCACTTACTCGAACATTTATATTGAACCGAATCATAAATTTCTTTATTTTTTCCTTCAAAAATTAAATAAACATATGGGATGACCCTATATCTACCCAACATGAGAGGACGTTCCTCGATTAAAACCCACCTTTTTTCTACTCAACAGTAAACAAAAAAGTATCTTCGCAAAAGCACCAGTCCTCGCAGAAGGTGGGGAAAAAGCTCCATCATGTTTTACGCCCACATTGTGCTGGCCAAAAAGGGTCCGCTGGCCCGTATTTGGCTGGCGGCCCATTGGGACAAAAAAATTACCAAAGCGCACGTCTTCGAAACCAACATCGAACAGTCCGTGGATGGTATCATGCAACCAAAAGTAAAGCTGGCACTACGAACATCCGGCCATTTACTGCTCGGCGTTGTCCGTATCTACGCCCGAAAGGCCAAATATCTTCTGGCGGATTGTAATGAAGCCTTTGTCAAGATTAAGGTAACGTATTCTTTCTAACCGTTGTGCAGCACCGTATGAATTCGACTAACATTTACCCTGTTGTATTGTAGATGGCTTTCCGGCCTGGAATGGTTGACTTGCCGGAAGAGCACCGGGAAGCGGCCGTCAATGCGATTACGCTGCCGGAAGTGTTTCATGATTTCGACACACCGCTTCCCGAGCTGAATGATGTAGACATTGAGGCTCACTTTTCTATCAACCAATCGCGTGCCGACGAGATAACGATGCGCGAGGATTACGGCACATTACCGATGAACATTCACGACGATGGCTTCGGCGATATGGGATTCGACGACACACCGGACATTGTCCGTGAAAGAATTGAAGAGCCGATGGAGGTAAGTTCGCTCGGAACAATTTCTAGATTGATAATTGTCTTTCTGTGTTACGTCCACTAGCTGTAAGATCTTCGTTTAAGTTTATTTTCCGTTTAGTTTGAAGATAAACCATTTGGAAAATAAATTCGGAAAAGCGCACAAACTTAGCACACTTGAACCAAAATCTTCCTGTTGCCCCATTGTACTTTCCTATCTCTCTCAGACTATCAGATGGAGAAGAACAGGATGAACCAACCGCTGTAAGATGCAATCATTTGGTTCAACATTTTGATTACCTTTTGTACTGTCGCGGATCCAAATCAAACAGTCAAAAAGTAGATTATTCGTTGAAGTTGTTCCTAATTTATTTTCCCTAGTAGCTTAAATTTTTTGACTATTTTGCTCGTTCAATTTTTCTTGAACAATCAATTTTGCATCGATTTTGATGGAAGAGCTCTCTCATAATTGATTCCCCCTGTTTTTCTCTCTCTGTTGTTTATATTACTCTTCTTTTCACTCGCGCCAATCATCACCAATCAATCATCATCACCTGCCACCGATAATCAACCAACCGACATGAAAATCTCTCAAAAAATTTGAAACCCGAAAAAAATACCCATTCGTGCGATTCCCTTGTGTGTTGGTTGGCGAGTAGGGACTGAGAGACGCACAGGACGCGTCGGCGGAGGAAGCGGATGCGACGATGATAGGAGGCGAAAGCATGTCAGGGACAGACGCAGCAGCAGTGGACGGTTCCGGCAAGGATAAAGTTGACAAGAAGGGCCTTCGAGCCCGCGCCAAAAGTCTGTACGAAGAGCTCAGCGAGCAACCACCGCAGGATACCCGATGGAACGAGTATCTTGTAAGTAGACTTCCTGAGAGAGATTTTCCCTGATCGAATCAACCTACACCTATCAACGAAAAACAAAAATGAAAGAGCTTTATCCTGCTTACCCTTTTCTTTTTCTCTCCCTTCAAGTAACATTAACCTTCTTTGTAGTAGTTTTTGAACCACGCCTGAGGGAAGGATAGCCTTCCGTGGGGCGTGGAACTAATGTTACTATTACTACATCTTTTACTTGCTTATCACCGACATGTTTCTTTATCTGGCATTGCGTGCTTTTCCTGAATTGTTTTTCTGAATGGTTTGCGAATGATGTTTTCGGGTATTATAATAGACTTAAGTTTAATGCATACTCTTCAACATACCACCGTCTCAGCGCATGCCGGGTAATGGATGGGCTTTGGTCGAGGTAAACTAGAAAAGCTCACTGTAGGCGATAAGCGGAGACCCAATTTTCTATTCAGTTGAACTTTCGAGACCGGATCCAATCGATCCTGATAACACATTGGACATTTTTTTTCACTAAAAATTTAGTTTTTACTCTTCGCTTATCTCTTGCTCTGAGTTTTTCTAGGTACATCGTTACCGCGCATTCAAGATCACAGCAGCACTGGATGGAACTCTTCTTTCGCATATTAAGCGTTAATTGTAGTGGTTAATCTTTTGTGTCAGGTTGGATATGGCTCAGTCTGATGGAAGCTGAATAATCCGCATGAATGTTCCATCGAAGGAAAACGCTTTCAACCAATACCAATTTTGTGAGGTATTGGTCTTCACATGTATCGTTCGCGATGTTAGCTACAATAATACAGTCTTGTGATGGGTTTTAATTAGTTTTAAAGTTTAGTTGAGGACGAGAATTGAGAATCCGACCAGCCAGTGAAGACAAGCGATTTTGATCAGGGGTGATACATATAGTGTCATAGTTGCATTAGCCCCTGATGTTTTTTTGTAGATTCAGCGGCAAAGCCTCTTGAAGAAGAATGTTTGAACACAGTTGAAATGTTTCAAACATTTTTTTTGTTAATGCTGTGATTGATTCACAAAAAAAACATTGGAGGTTTGAGTGGGTAATGCATATTTTTTCTGGGTCCAAGCATTCAATCGATTTACAGTTTTGAAACTATCTGCAAACAAATTTTCTGGCAGCGCTTATGTTTGGAGCTGCCTCAGTTTCAGCTTCGATAAAAAGAACAGAAATATTCGCTGTTTGTTACGACTGATTCAAAATTTTCTTTTGTTTGTATGGGATAGGGCCGATTCGTTGAAGGTCATTTCATAGAAAGAAAAATAAAATAATGTCAAAAAACAGCTAAACATGAAAAGCGATGTACTGGAATTAATTGTGCTATCAACTTAGCACCTCTATTTATCCCACCCCTTTGAACACATTAGCACTATCCTTCTTCACTGTATTAGCTCAAATGGCAGGATAAATATGAACTCGACTTTTTGCTTCGCTCAGATTTTTTATTGTAATACATCTTAGGAACGAAGCAAAGATGTGATACATATTTGAGCACATTCCAATCACTGTAAACCAAGATATCAAGAAAATAGTGTGTCATCTTCACTGATGCGATGAATAAGGGATCGTCCTGCCCTATAACTTTTTATTTCTTTTAAATAAGCAGTTTCCTTGTTATTTACATTTTAGAAGCAACTTTATTCACTTTTAGGGGAGAGTTTGATATTTGCGTGAGTGAAGTAAGCTAGCATGTTCTGATTGAAGAATTTTTTTTAAAGCATTTGTTACGTACTAGGGGAGGAGGATAAAAAATTTGTCACAATTCGTTACATTGAGAGCGGTGGAGTCAATTTTTGGCTATTTTTGTGTTACGTTATTCGGAGATTTTTAGCCTTGCCATGTCGTCAGATCATTTTCTTTATGGAACCATGCACAACCCACAACAGATGACCCACTTCCTATGTTACTGTTATGAGTGAGTTTGTCGTACTCACAATTCTGATCCGAACTATTGGTATTCGGAGAAGCCCCAGTTCGTGGGCTTAAGTTTAAGATATGTGCAGATATCTAACAAAACGTTGGCCGAACAAGATGTATTCATGTTTACATTACAACGCTTTGTTAGCATACAATACAATAAAAGCGTTTATTAAAACAAATGTTATAAATTGTCTGTAGCAGTATTTACATTAGTTTACATGAAATAATATATTTAGGCTTACAAGAAATACGAATCCGTCCCGGACAACGTTGATTACGAACTAACAAATACGACGGCGTAGGCCGTTGGTAGGTTGAGGAAGTATCAAGACCAGAGTTAAAAATAATCGAAGCTCTTTGTTGACGGCTGAAAATGAACCTGATGCGACTCGCGGTGAATAGAAAAAATATTCATTCAAATATCCATGTTATTCATTCAGTTGAATATCGTACAATATATTCATTTCGCTATTTATGTAGGAAAATGTTTTCAAATGCCGGTAAAGCATATGAAACAACAATCATCATCGCTTACATTGTGCCATGGCCTACTTTGATGTGTTTGATTCGTTGCTGCACGAGCGCTTCGTGTAATAATCGGAGACGAATGAAAATCTGCATGGATGAATGAGCGGTTTGTTCGTTTGACGTTTTCAGCTGCGTCACTGAATATTGAAAATGAATGCAGCTGAATATGATCAAATTTCATTCAATGAAATTGAATATTTTTAACTCTGATCAAGACGGTGAAAAGGAAAGGTGCTCGTATTATGTGTAACGTTATTGTCGGAGCAGCGAGTCATATCTGGCACCCCTTTCTTTCAGATCGTGCAAATGTTGGACGATTTTATATGTTGTGTATTTGCAGATTTATACTACATACTACAAAGACGTTTGGCATAATGGACATTTGGCATAATGCTTATTGAGAGGTATGGACATTTGGCATAAGGGACGTTTGGCATAATAGACATTCCATGGCTAAGGGACATTTGGCATAATGAACGTTTGGCATAATGGACATTTGGCATACACACTTAATTTTTTCTGCTGAATCTCAGCTTTTTTCGCATCTTTTGCCGAAATCTACACAGCTGAGATCTCAGTAAAAGTGACGTTTCATAGCTGGATACTCGGAAAATATTTCACCGAAAATCAGCTAACAAATCTCACTTTACTGAGATATCAGTTTCTAAATTTGCTGATTACGCGGCTGTTGAGAAATTGCAGAGCCGAATTGAGTGTGTAACACTTATCGGGGAATGAATCCAAATTTATCAAACAACTTTTGTCATATGTTGTCTTTCGTAATTTGGAATCAACTCAAAAAAAAAATTTCATGTATGAATCATGCGATCTATAAGTGTTTAGATGAATCACCACAAAAAGGACTAAAGATAGGCACATTTACACACATTATTCTTAATGGATTAAAAGAATCTTTTGGATAACGTGGTGTAAATTCAGCAAGTAAGACTTCCGTAAATCGATAACATGTATACTGCCGCTTTCAGCATAACAGTCCCATTTGCAAAATCATTAAGCCGAGCAAAACGCATTTGAAATTATTCGCTGTTTTCATTTGATTCTTCTTGAAACAGCAGGAATCCCTAGATTTTTTCAACGTATTCTATGCATCTAGCACTAAACTCTTATAACTTAAATAAAAGGGTTAAAAAAAGACGCATATTTAATGAAAAATGAGTGTGGGACGATTATGCTGCAATTCATTAGCATAGTCTGCTGAATATACGCATAACAGTCTCATTGTCTATGTGCTATGGCTTCGGAAACGTCATCATAGAGTGCATTGTTTACACATTTCAACAGCACGCATCATAATTTGTTTTGAATTTTTCTGTGGTATATTATATTGAATTCACTATGTCAGCATTAGATTTATTAAAGTTGTATGGCAGTGAGCTAAGTTCGGATGAAGATTTTCTTGGTTTTGATTCAGTCGATGGAGTATGTGAACGTTTCGCACAAAATTGGAATCAATTTCAATTTTCATCTAATCATCAACGTATCGAACCATCTTCTGAATCAGAGGATCCGGTTGACTCTGATGGAAGTTTCTTCGGGGAAAAAATAACACGCAAGAACAACCGCAAAAGAACCTCGAAAGAAATAAAAAAGAAACTCAATGCAAAAAAACGCCGAGCAGCCCATCAAGTAAAGCTACTTCATTGCGATTGCCGGAAAATGTGCTGGGAAAACGTGTCAAAAGAGGATCGAGTGATTGCCCACAACATATTCTGGAAACAAGACGCCTCGGGTCAGAGCGCGATTATCCGCGGAAAAGTCCAGCGTATTACTGTCACAAGACGAAAAAGGAACCGGTATATTATTAATAATCCCGTTAAAAAGTATCATTACGTCTTCAATATATAAACGTCGAATGGCGAAAACGTGGCTGTCTGCCGAAAGTTTTTTCTAAACACACTCGGATATTCGGAAGATTGCGGGTAAATTATAAATAATGCTTAAACTACTATTAAACTGAATTTACATTTAAAGCTTCTTTCTACTTGAACTCATGATTTACAGTAATGTTATTTATCGATGTTTGACTTATGATGAAGACAGCGCAGTGAGAGTATCGAAACGTGGGAAGTATAGACGAAGTTCTACGAAGAGAGATGCTATAATAGCCCATATTCAAACATACAACCCAACGATATCGCACTACCGACGTGAACATGCCCCAAATCGACTTTATTTGCCATCTGATCTCACTGAAAAATCCATGCATCAGAGCTTTCAGAATACGCATGATTTTGAAGTGAGCTACACGACATATTCTCGGCAAATAAAAGCAATGAACATTTCGTTTGTGAAACTGGGGCATGAACAGTGCGAAACTTGCGTTGCGCCATCCGAACACTGTAAAGATTCTGGTCATCCAATCGAAGAATCGACACAGAACATATCTTGTTCTACATGCTGCAAATTTTCGCAGCATAGGTGATTTGCAAAGCTATCTCGGGCTGCTTATCAAGACGACGGCGATGAGGTCCAGCGCGGACATATCGTGCTGGCTGTCGACCTTCAGAAAGTAAGAAGTGTTTTAAAAATCCATACAATTTTTTATCTGCGTTTATTTGTAGGTTACTCAGCTTCCCCGACTAGAAGGGCTTAAAAGCGTGGTTTTTTCTCAGCGGTTGCTGGCATTCGACGAAACCTTTGCTCCTGTCGGAAAGTACACCCGAACATATCCTATAGTGTCATGCCTTTGGGAAGCATCAGTCAGTGGACGGTCCGCTTGCGATATAACCAGTTGCTTCCATCGCGTACTAAAAAGATATGGCGATTCGATGAAAATTACGCTCTGGTTAGACAATTGTTCCTGACAGAATAAGAACTGGAATCTATTTCTTCATCTAATTCTTCTATTGAATTCGGATTCAGTTAAGGTGAAGAAATTAGTTCTGAAGTTCTTTGAATCTGGACACACATTGATGTCAGCCGACAGTTTTCATGCCGCAGTAGAGAAACGAATGCGAAACAATACAGGTGGTCCAATAGTAACATATTCGGATTTTAAAACTGTAGTTGGAGAGGCAAAGAAAAAGGTTTGAAGTTCTCGATATGACACACGATCATTTTTTCCAAACAACGCTAGTTGCTTCTCAGTATACACTGAATCAACTTCATCCACGCCCATACATCGAGAATATCCGACAAGTAGTTTTGAAAAAAGGAAGCTATCAGTTTAGTTATAGCAGCTCGGTTGAAACAAACTGCCACTTAGAACATTGCATTCCGTTTTCAAAAAAGCAGCTGAAAATAATAATTGGTAGCAACTTTCATTTGGAAAACTTTCTCAAGCCACTGAAAGCACCGCGTGGAATAGATCTGAACCGAAAGAATGCACTACTGAGCACAATTTTGCCAGTTATTGAAGAGAGCAAAAAACAATTCTGGAACAATCTTCCACATGTTGAAACAACACAGAAATAATTTTTCCTTTACTTGCTATTCTATTAATTTCTTCGAAATAAAATAATCATTTATGTTGCAACTATTCTATTTTACTAAATGAAACCTTTAAACAAAAAAATTCGAAATCGACAATAATGCAGGTGGGACTGTTATGCTGAAAGCGGCAGTATAGTACTACAGCAGAATACAGATGTATAAGTGTTATTTATAAAGAAAGGTGTATCGCTATGCTTTTCATATTATGTTTATTTATTATTATGCACAGAATAGTGATGCATCCTACATTACATATATATGGGTCATTCCACGCAAACTTTACCACCCCGAATTTCTCTTACCAATGTTTTCCGATTCTGCTGTCTAAAATATTTGACACGTAGTTTTTTCTTTCAATATAGTAGGCAGGAAGTCTCGAGATATTTTGTCTTTAATTTGCAAAAAAAAAAATACTTTAAGAAATACTTTTATTTAATCGCCAATACTGTAATAACTGAAGAAGACACTAAAAATGGTCAAAAACATGAAATGTTTGCCTTTTTCTCATTTTTTGAATGAAGCATATTAAGAATAATCGTACTGCCTATTTAATGTAAAATATTGGAAGCTTATAAATAATTTATCAAACTTGGACGTGATTTTTTTTCTCGATTTTGACGTTATAGCCGACACATTTTTCTTAACGCTATTAACATTTTGTAGTGGATATTTGAGTATTCCTGGGAATCCATCTAAATACTTATAGATTGCGTGATACATACAATATGAAAAATATTTTTTGACGTCTTTGTTTTCGATATGGGGGTGCACTCTGCAAATTCTACAAAAATGGTATGTAACGAAAAGTGGTCCAATTTTAAACGCATATAATTCAGCCATCTCACGATAAATTTTCAAATTTTTTGCACAAATCGCTCCGAAATACTTCTAAGAATAGATTCCAACAGATAAACCCATAGATTTTTGATATCATAGCATTAAAAAATTAAATAATGAACAACCTTGTCAAAATATCGCACATTAACACACAGAAGATAGCGCTTCCCAAGCCCTGTACGACAGATTGGTGTACCTAGCGCGCTACGCTTTCATGAATGACGTCATCATCGACTATTTAAAGAACGGACTTGGCCAGACACGCTCAGTTCCCTGTTGAACGGCTGGCAAAGCAGATCACTGCGCTGTGTTTTTTATAACCAGTGTAGCTGAGTTAGAAGTCCGTTACACTGGCTGTGGAGGGACGCTACACTGTGTCGTCCAACAGGCGACCGCTCCAACTGCTTCCTAAATGCCGCTGTAATGTTGCCAGTAAATTTTTGGTTTAACTAGCACATGTATTTGCTATTTGCGCTTGAAATTAAGTAATGTAGTGGTAGTAATTAGCTTCCCATTTTGGTTTAAACGCAAGGACAGTTTTTAAAACAGGATTTGATTAATTAGTTTAGCTCATCCCAGCAATTTTATCAATTCTGTAATTTAAAAGGAATTTTACGGAACTTGGTAAATTTGGCCCCACTTGCAACTGGAATAATCAACCTGCACAAAGTGTTGCATAACGCAGGGCTGTTTTTGGAACAAAATGTGTTATCATTCAGCCCTTCGCTATGCAAAATCACGATATTATGACAGATGGGGTAATCGGGAATAGCCGCGTTGAATTTTGGTGAAATGCGCTAATAGTGTCGTGGTGGTACTAGTTGTCTCTTTCGCTCTCATCATCAGCGTTGACTCATTTTGCATTGTGCGCTTGGGTTCAATGTTTGTGGCGAATGTGTTGGTAGGTAGGGGAACTGGCTGTAAAATGAACACGATAAGCAAAGTCATTATTTTCTAACTAATAAGTGAATGATATTACAATCACCTTATATGTTTCTTGTTAGACATGTTTTGTACATATCTGGTAAAAATACTTCGTCATAAACACATTTTTTCAAACATGATTCTTGATTTCTAACCATGTCCAAAAATGATACATGTTTATAGCGAGTGGGTAAATTGAACATGTGGCGGTGGTAAAATGAATTGCTTCTGGTGACTTGCAAAATGTCCTGTATGTATGAAATGCGCAGCGTTGGAAAGCATTTTTCCGATCAATGCTAATATCCCAACAAATCATGAGCTTTGCATACACACAGGGCATTTTGCAGGCAAAAAAAATGTCACGAAAGAATTGAATTTTCATGACGTAATAGGGTAAAGACTTAATTTTCGCCCCATTAGGGGCTATTACTATAGACTATTCTATTAATTACGCAGTCTACAGTCGATGAAATGCACATAAATTGGCATCAGTATCAGTATATTTCTGAGAACTCAAATAGTAATCGATAGTAAATAAGTACCCCTAAACTTTCTATGATAATGGTAAATATTCGAAAAATTATTTTTTTTTTCATTTAAAGATACCAGGGAAAAATTATGGCTCTCAGTTCGCTTTGGCATTTGTACACCATGGCAAAAATGTGATGATTTTTTAAATGTTGAATTTTCCTAATTCGACTTAGACAATTTCCATAAAAAAATTGTTGTTAAAATCATTCGTGTGTTTTACTAATAATCAATTGAACGATCCGTGAACGTCATAAAAATCTGATCGCTTGATATAAAAGGAATATATCTGAGCTTCACTGCTATGTCTACTCCGCTGGCAGTATGAGTAGCTCCTCCTAGGATTATTGCTGTTGCTGCTAGTAGGATAATGTAATAATTGCACAAAAAATAGCGAGATGCTGAATTCTTCCGCATTTTACGTGAGCTGCGGAAGGGAAACGTTCGTCGATGCGTGCTGGCACACAGCAAGAAAAATCTTGTAGCTTTCATTCTTACAAGATGCACACATAAAAGGTGCGTTCAAATAGGATTGTACCATATTTGGCATAAAATCAAAAAAGTCATTTGGCATAATGGCCATTTGGCATAATGGTTATTTGGCATGATCACTGCACTGAAACAAAAACTTTGGACGGAATATTAATTGCAAAATCAAAAAAGTAAACCGTAAACCGGGCAAATGAGTAGATTAGATTTGCTAGCGATGTATCGTCGCACCTCGAAAAAAAGTAGTGTACAATATACCTCAACATTTCCTGGACCAACGGTCTGAAATTTTGCACAGTTCTTCGCATCATTGTTTAAGTAACTACTGGAGCCTTTTACAAAATGTTGATCATTAATTAAGTTTTGTTTTTTTTTGTGTTTCGAATTCATCTCGTCAGTAACTAGCACCATCTGGGTGTCTAGTTAGACGATGTATCTGAACTAGTACCCAAATTAGCACTAGTTAGACACAAAAAATTCCAAACAGTTCACACGACATATGTGAACGCCTAAAGCCACATGTCCCGAGTGATGTCCCGGGAAGCAAATATAGCTCTGGTTTGCTGACGAGAAAGCGAAGACGAACTCTTGTCTTTTGATTCAAGAAACCAAACGCCTGGTATTATGCAATAAAAATTGGACTAAACCGTTTTGCGCGTTAAGGGCACAGTTACTAGTTACTGACGAGATGAATTCGAAACACAAAAAAAAACAAAACTTAATTAAAATTAGGTCTTGTGCCCTTAACGCGCAAAACGGTTTAGTCCAATTTTTATTGCATTTTTATCATTGTTTTTTTTACAATAATATGTTAATCGATTTGTTTTAGCAGAAATCGGACTTTTAGTTTCAAAGTTTGATGAAAACTTAAAAATAAAAGCTCCTGTAGTTACCGGGAAAATGGTGTAAAGAAGAATTGTGCAAAATTTCAAAACGATCGGTGCGGTGCTTAACAGGGTTTTTATATATGGAAATTGAATGGATATACAGTGGTGAACCGATTTTATCAACCCCCGATTTTATCTACTCTCGATTTTATCAGCTTATTGACCTGATTTTATCAGCTTCATATGAAAACTGATAGTTGGTAGTTTGATGGGCTCTAGCAGACGAACCAAGTTGAATTCGAGTAAATCCTTTCTTGGGCATATATTTCTTATCTTAGAGATCCGAAAAATGCAAAAATAAAAAAAAAATAATAATTTTGCACTTTCAGACCCCCTTAAGGGGAACTTAAAGTAAATAATCATAAAAGGTTGCAAGGCTATATCTAAGAAACAAAGGAGAATATTTTAAGAGCTTCGGTTTATTAAAAAGACAGAAAAATATATGTCCCGATTATATCAATGTTCCTGTTTTATCAGCTTAAAATTCGCCAAGGGGCTGATGAAAACGGGTCTTTACTGTACTAACATCGCTACAAAATTTTTTGAACAGTTGTGCTTTTTTACCGAATTAACCATACCCTACCCTTAATCAAAATTTTCTATCTTGGTTAGAAAAAATGATGAAAATTCCTATGCTGTCTCAATCTGCAACTTATATAACCTCTTAAAAACCAAATGGAAGACTAAACAATTAGGGGATTTTACGCGTGAACGAAGCGATGGGTTTCTCCTCCCTGTGTACTTACCGGCAGTTTTTGGTTGGTTTGTAGACTTACAGGGTTGTCGTACAACTTTTTAACGAAATGCATCTAAAGATCGGCATGGTTGATGTACTGTCGCGTCTAATTTACCAATATGTAGAGCCCAACAAAGATTTTTTAAGCCTGTACGAATTTCGAAGAAGACCTGAAATGGGGGGTGGGCGTAGCGTATTGGTAAATCGATTGCCTTGTACGCAGCGCACCTGGGTTCGAGTCCCGACCCCGTACATAGGGTTAGAAATTTTTCCTAAGAGATTTTTCTAACCCGAAGAGGCGAATGACCTTAAGGTTAAAACCTCTATAATTGAAATAAAAAAAAAAAAAAAAAAAAAAAAAGACCTGAAATCCGTGCCAATCACACAGTTGCCACTCAGCTTGCGGATGGCGGAACAGGCGACAGGTTCGGAACCAATCCTTCAAAAAGTGTACCGTTTTATCAAAGATGGTTGGCCTAAAACTCGAATCTAAAGAATCAGGAATTACTACGCTACTACAATCGTCAAGAAGAAGCACTGTTTACCGTCGAAGGTAGCATCATGTTCAGCGATAGGTTAGCAGTTTAGTCTACTGGTCCCATCTCAACGAAGAAATCACGAGCTACGTTGGAGCTTGCTGCGGTCAGCTCTTCATCAAAAACAGCACCAAAACAATGACCAAAGGCCGAGGTTCCTTGGCAAACAGTACACGTCGATTACGCTGGCCCTCTGGAGGGCGAGTTCAGGTTATTGTGGACGCATAGGTGGCCAGAAATTAAGTCCATCAATTTTACAAAGTACAATAAAGGAATGCCAGAAGTTCTAGTAAAATATAATGGCACGCTGTTTTCAAGCACTGAATTCAGGGTGTTCTGTGACGAAAATGAAATGGAACACTATAACAGCACCATTGCACCCATAACCCAACGACCAAGCTAAAAGGTTTATAGACACCTTCAAGCGGGCGGTCAAAATAGTTTGAGAGGAAGAAGATTGTAATGACGTTAGATACGTTCCTGCTTACCCACCGAACCTCTCCAAACCCAAATGCACCCGATGGAAGATCACCTGCGGAGCTGATTTACAATCGTTGGCGCAGAACATCGTGCACCACGCAACCGAGCATTGTGGACAGAGACGAACATTGATCATCAGTTCAGGTCGTTTATTTTGAAGGATGTCGTATACAGGTACACTAGAGTGACAAGAAAAAAATGGCCCCTATCGGCCCACCCCTGAGTCGATTCCTAGTCCTACCAGTACTGCCCATAACAGCATAAGAGTCCCATGTTGAAAAACAGCAAGCCGAGAAAAACGTTGTTCAAGATTGTCCCATCCATTGAGCCAAATGGATGGGACAACCATGTTTTGGTATTTTTTTTGATATTTTCTGAACAAACCCGGTAATTTTATTTGTGCAGTGTGATTCAGTGGTGATACAGAATACAATCCAACGGATAACTCATTTTCGACAAAAATCCACATGGGACTCTTATGTGTTTATGGGCAGAGTAGTGCTTGCTCCAAATTTGAAGCAAATCGGACAAGTCTAGCTACAGGACCAATGTGCCTGAAGTTTGCATGGGATTTTTCGACAATTTATGGATATGGAGAAAATCCACTAACTCGCATGTTTACCGCTAGGTGGCACTGTATGCATCGTATTGTCACTATAAGTTAAAATAAGAAAGATGATTTAATTCTCTACAACTTTGTCGAAGATTGCTATTCAATCTGAATTTGTTAAAAGAAGTTATTAACCTTTTAGTGAAGTGATGTCTGAGTCAGTTTGTATGGGGCGTAGCAGTGAATGGTTGTGTATCAGTAGTGCAGTAAAATTTCATTTCATTCAATCGAAACTGAATGAACGCAGTCAATCAGTCGTCTACGGCAGCATTCACATTCATTTAACGCATCCAGTTGCTGTTGATCTGAAGCTGGGTTCATGGCACTTCACTCACCGCTGCTTTCAAATGAGTCGCAATTCATATTCAACCTCCTTCGTTTGATCCTCTCAAATGAATAGATCCGCTTTCAATTTACCCAGTGAGCACCAGTCAAACGAGATCCGGGTAAACCTAAGACAAAAAGAGGCAACTGGCTTCGTATTTTTGGTTATCATGCCTCTCAGATGACAGATGAGTGTATGCAGCTAGCGAGGTTGGCAGTGCAGCCAATTTCTTTGTCATATTTAGATATGTTGCTATAATACACATAATAATGACTGTTTTATTGGCACACATTTCGCCAACATTTATCTGGTACTAATCAATCCAACATTTTTGTCACATACTACATGTTTTTAGCAAATTTGGCCAGCATAACAGCCTATTCATCAGAATCAAATTTGCAACAAAAATATTATAGAGATGAACGTACTACCAAATAGCATTTTTCATTGCAACCAGTTTCAATAAGCTGTTATTAGTAGATTCATTATTTTCGTCTGAACTCTGCGAATTTAAGAAATTTTGAAAAAAAAATATGATAGCCGCAGTATGCTATCATAATTGTACGAAGCTGTCAAATTTATTGCTAAAATCAAATATGTAATTCAGCTATTTTTTGCACCTCTACCAATAGTTTCCTGTGTACAATTCCGATGCCATGGTGAAGAGGTAAAACACTTCCACACTGGTTCTATAGGAACACATTACGAGCACAGTCTACAGATACGAGAATCTTTTCTTTTTCAGACAGAATTCGAAAAGGTTTTGCTCGATATGAATGCTATAAATAGGTCATATCGAAGGTGAGTTTATTGATTTGAGGTAACCAAAAGGCGCCATATTGGATTGATTGATTGCAAAATGTCCTCAATCATCAGTTTCCGTCATCTAGTGACCATCATTGCAAAAGCGATATAGATATTAGGGTGGGACAAAAAATAGATTCCAGCTCCGAGCAACTTTTTGGGTACCATTTGGGTCCTAGAACATCTGTGCAAATTCTTAGCTTGATCCCTGAAACTATATTTTTGCGCCCACTGTTTAAAGTTTACATGGGATTTTATATGGGAAAATTAACTTTCACAAAATAATTCCTCCAGGGGTCGCCCATTGCTTCCTAAAAATAAACCGTTATATGGCTTTTGTAGGAAATTTAACACAGAAACAAAGTCTCGAAAACTACGAAACGATCTGACGCTTGAGAAAAAAGTTATTAAGCTGAAACCAATTGATGCTCTAACGATTGATAAAATATTCATTTTTTCTAGCACCACTGTTGTTGGTTGTTCAATTATATGCAATTTTGTTTTGATCTTCTCTTAATGTGTTTAAATCATTTTTCTATACTGTTTGGTCACTTCGCAAAATTTTTGAGGGATAAATTGAGTCTTCTTTTGTAAATAATAAGAGAAATTTAAAAATTTTGTATATAATTCGACCGTCAGCAGCAGTGATGCTATGAAAAGTAAAATTTTCATTAATCTTCAGGGCATCAATCGGTTTTTGCTTAATAACTTTTTCCACAAGCATCAGATCGTTTTGTGGTCTTCTAGACTTTGTTTCCTTGACAAATTTCCTATAAAAATCAGACATCTGTTGTTTTTTAGTAGGTAACGGGTGACTCTTGGAAGAATTAATTTGCAAAAGACGTTTTCCCCATACGAAATCCCATGTAAACTTTAAACCGTGGGCGCAAAAATATAGTTTCACCGATCGAACTAAAAATTTGCAGAGTTGTTCTGGGAGCTAAATGGGACCCAAAAAGTTACTCGGAGCGAAATTTTATTTTTTTCATATAACCATGTCCCACTCTAATAGATATATATTGATCATGGTTTTTACTGTGGTGGTTACCCGAAACCGCCATCTTTGTTTTCAAAATGGCCTAAATTTATAAATTACGGTATTTTATGATTATTTTAAATGATACCCATATTGATAGTTGTTTTCACAGTTTCTTGGTCACTATAGGCCGCAATCTTGGATTTCAAAATGGCCTAACCTCCTTTCAAATGGTATCCATGTTACCCTCATCTCTGATTTAAAAATGACTAACCATCGAACTTGAGCTTGAGCTTGACCTTGTACGACCACCCCTAGCTGCTACTTCGTTATCGATCTAGACTAGCTGAAGTTGCACAGGGAATCAGTAGATAGTTATGCTTGGGATTAGGGAAACATCTTTCAATGTGCAACTCCTGGTAATCTTAAAGTGTTTATTGATCAAAACCGGCGCCGGCCTGGCCCGAACGTAGATCGCGGAAGGAACGTTAGTCCGATACTTGTTTTGCTAGAGACCGTAAATACTACTGCGCACTCCACAAGTATCACGGGAGGACGATATTTGGTAGTAACTAGATATCGACTCATCAATTCATGGACCGGGAACCAACGGCTTTACTTCCCTTCCGAAGGAAGATTTTGCACCTCAGAAAAATCTCAGCGACCTCGGCTGGGATTGCACCCAGACTAACTGGGATGGGTGGCTGTCACGCTTACCACTCAACCAACTAAGCCTTCATTTAAAATGACTTAAACCATCGATTTCCGTTATCTATCATCTTGGACCTTTAACGAGTTCGCCCGTTTACACCTAAGACAAGATAAGGCAACTAGTAATACGATTTCTGTATATTTCTGTATTTTGGTAGTACGTCCATCTCTATTTCAATGTTTGTGGCAAATTTGATTCTGATGAATAGACTGTTATGCTGGCCAAATTTGCTAGAAACATGTAGTATATGATAAAAATGTTGGATTGATTAGTTTCAGATATATTTTGGCGAAATGTGAGATAATAAAACAGTCATTATTAGGTGTATTATAGCAACATATCTAAATATGACAAAGAAATTGGCTGCACTGCCAACCTCGCTAGTTGCATACAGTCATCTGTCAACAATTATTCAGCAGGGCACAAGAAAGGAAAGAAAACTCTCCAAGAAGAAGAGAAAGAAAGGTTCGGAACATTTGTCATTTTTGAGTGAATTTGTTTTATACTTGTAAAATTAAGCAGAAAAGCCCACTACGTCATTTGTTTTATTCTTTTCTTTTTTTCATATCCTCCTGATTTATCAGCTTCATCGAAAAAAAATACAACCTCACTCATACAGAGAAAAAATGCTCGTACCTGTATCCGTCTTGAGTTGCCTCGTCTTATCATAGCTTTTACCCTATATTATTTATTATCTTGGTCGGAGTTATTTTTATGTCAGTGAGTGTTCCTTCATATTCATTTGTGAGTGGTTCATTGGAATGGTTCACTTCCATTAGCTGAGACCGTGCTAATGTGAGATTGGTGTTTAATAGAAACTAAACAGGCAAAAACGTCAAATGACCAGAACCTGTTATTCAATTGACAGTGAACTTTGAGTGACTCAAACGAAGACGGCAGTCGAACTCAACTGATATAGTGGTGGTATGTTTACAGTGAAAGACTCGAAGTTTCACTTGAAACGATTATTTTCGTTTGAAATTGATATTTTACCGCACTGATCAGTACTCGATTACCACGAACTAAACATTTTTGTGAAATAGTGATTAGGTTTAGTTCAATAGCATTTTCAGAAGAATTATAGCAAATAATACGAGTAATGTTTTGGTTAGAAAATTTTAGTTCCACCTGTTACAGCATAGAGGGCGCTAACACTAACGCTAACACTTTTCAATGAGTAGAGATAGAAATTAGGTGTCTTTCACAAAGTTGTAGAGCAGGCAATTTGCAGTAATTCTTCCGAACAATATTCTATCTCTCTTCCATAAAAAGTTAGTGTTAGCGCCCTCTATGTGACTACAGGTGGAACTAGAATTTTCTAACCAAAACATAACACGTATCATGTACTACAATTCTTCTGAACATACTATTCAGCTAAATCTAACCATTATTTCACAAAAATGTATAGTTCGTGGAATTCGCGTACTGATACACAACCAAGCGCTGCGACGCCCCATGCAAAACTGACTCAGACATCATTTCGTTAAAAGTTTAATAACTTCTTTCAACAAAGCCGGATTTACTGGCAGTCCTCGGCAAAGTTGTAAATAATTTAATTATCTTTCTTTTTTTATTAGACTATTGTCACTGTTCTTACAGTCGTGGCGGGTTTGCTACATTGTGTAAGGCAATGGCTGTGTCTACAGCGGCTACCCACCGCTGCCGATGGATTCCCATCAGAAGGCAAAAATTAAGCCCGCACGATATTAAGCCTGTTCTAATGACCCTGCCACTTCTAGTTTTCCGATCTGTTTACTTCACATCCTTGCTCTCACTTGAGTACTATGGCTCTAAGTTTCATAACTTTCCCTACCCAGTAATCTCTAGCTAATTGAATGTCGTTAAAACGTAAAAAAGAAAATGTGACTAACATAGTCGAAATAAAAAAAGGAAAAAAGAAAAAGAAACTGATGGGAATCCATCGGCAGCGGTGGGTAGCCGCTGTAGACACAGCCATTGCCTTACACAATGTAGCAAACCCGCCACGACTGTATTATCTTTCTTATTTTCACTTACAGTGATAATATGATTACAGTGCCACCTAGCGACGAAAATGTGAGCTAGTCGGTTTTCTCCATGTAAATTGTCGAAAAATCCCATACAAACTTCAGGCACGTTGGTCCGGTAGCTAGACTTGTCCGATTTGCTTCAAATTTGGAGCAAGTACTCCTGGTGGGACCAGGAATCGACTCACGGGTGGGCCGATTAGGTTTTGAAAAAATCGTTATTTTTCTGGGCAGTCTAAGGTACACCCTAGGCTAACAATAAGTGGACTTGGACACCGGGTGCGGTAGTGGAAAGGATCGGTCGAGTAATGTACAACGTCTGGGTGAATAACAGAAAGATGATCCGATCGCACATAAACCAATATCAGAGTTGCGGAACAGAAATTTGCCGAACAAGCAAGCAGCAAATTTTGTCCGTGGACATTTTGCTGAGTGAGTGCAACTTAAATAAGTTTTTAGCGACACGTAAGTCCAGTAGCGACAACATCCTCGCTGGATCCGACCGACTAGAACTACAAATTCGGATGTCATATAGTTCAGAATCGTCAACGTCACCAATCGAAGCACCGTACTGCCAGAGCATATAATAGCCACGCGCATTCCGGCCTGTGTGCGAACGCACTGCCATGCTACGAATTATCTTGATCTCGGAATTAATTTATAAAAAATACCGATTCCGAATCGATCGATATGGGAACCGGTTGTTGCATTTGAACCGGAATGCTTGCGTAATCCATCCAGAATTTCGAATGTTTTGATCGTGTTTTAGCTCTTGTTGCTTAACGAATCGCTGAAAATATTATATAAAATTAGCAAACATGATGGACTATAATGGGATTGTTTTTTGACAATCTTTTTGAGTCGCCCGCTGTCTATTTAATTCATCTCATAACGTATATCAAACATATCAATAAGAAGAAAGATACCCAGATATAGCGAAAAATTGGCGACACTATTATGAGCCTTCACAGAAGCAGTAAAACATCAGATGACAGAAAACTTAGCTTTGAATGTTTTGTTTGCCACTCGTCAGTAACTGTTATCAGCTTGCTGCCAGTTAGACGACACATCCAAACTACCGCCAAATTGGCGCCAGTTCTTAGCCCTTTAACCTCTTTGATTTGATTCGATTTCGAAAAACTTCGCAACTGATTCTTCAAGTATTTACAATATTGCGAATATACATCAATAGTGGAAAACTACATTTTGACCATTCATAAAGCACTTTCGTAAACAAGAAAAGCAAACCCAAGGAGCATGAAATATTTATGATTTTCTCAAAATATCTATTAACAATAAAGTTGTTGTAGTTCGAATTCGACTAATAATCCTATAAATGAATCTATTACAGTCTGTTTAGGGTTATCGACAACTCAAGCGATACTAGTTCGCCGGAATAAGGCAATGTCCTTAAACCAAAGTAAACCTGCTGCAAAGTAACTTATCCGAGATTAATCATTAAAGGAGCCGATTCACTACACAGAAATGTAATAGAGATGAATCTTTTGAATAACCATTATCTAATTAAATTTGTACCAGTCACAAGAACCAAACAAATTGATTTACCCCAACGCAATCTCTGTAGTATCTTAACGTTGCGACCAGTCGAATTAACCTTCACTTTCCTTCAAATTGCTCAACTATTAGCTTAACCGAACCCTCTTTGTTTCACACCACCCAGGATGACCTCTTCACGGATCCAGTCGCCCCGCCTCCTGATCTGGAACTGGAAAAAGAACCACTACCGGGCACCTCCCGCTCCTTGCTGGATTCATTCGATCCGCACCATCCGCACGTTGTAGATAACGACGGCTTTGGTGACGAGGGTTTTGGTGCCGAGCCAGCAGCGGGACTGTTCGAAGGAGACATATTTGGTGATGCTCAGCTGGCACCGGAACCGGAATTACCGGCTGAAACCACGCAGGTTCAGCAGCGAGGAGAAGCGAACGAAAGCGATGACGACGATGATGATCACTTCGATGCGGGCGGTGCTCCATCACCGGCAGCGAGCTCAGATGGTTCACGACCTCCGTCGCCGATAATGACGCAACAGTTGTTGGATGATCTAGAGAAACCGGGAACCAGTCAGAGTCAAGCTCCGCCAAAGGCTCCGATATATCACGATGCAGCGCTGGAGGCTCCGCCTACACCTACATCCGATCCACATCATGAAGAAGCAGAAAGAAGGATGGATGCCGAACCCGAACGTTCCGGCGAGTTGATGGCCATGGACGAAGAGGGCGATCATGCAGAACAAACGACTCTGTTGCAAAATGAGGAGGAAAGTTTTGCACTTGCACCAGTGGACGCTTCTGCTTTGAAAGGTGTGACGAAGAGCAAGCGAAAGCGAAAACTGATCGTAGATGAAGTGAAAAATATCAGTGGGGAAGAGATGAAAAGTCAGCTGGCAAATACTTCGGATATAGTAACTACACTGGATCTGGCCCCTCCAACCAAACGGTTGATGTACTGGAAGGAAACCGGTGGTGTGGAGAAATTGTTTGCACTTCCGTCACGAGACATTCCAGCGCGATGTCTGTTCAAAAATTACCAGCGTCATTTGACCTCACGATCGATCGGCATCGAGGACTTCGCTGCTCTGGGTCCTTTGGATGTGTTGGGTGTCGAGCAGCAACAACCGGAGCGACCGGAATCACCAATAAATCTACGACGCGGCAGGAAGCGAAAGCAGTTAGAACTACTGCCGCCGGAGACGCCTGCCACACCCATGATGCCAATGACACCTGCTACTCCAGCCCATCTGGATCAAACATCTGTCGATCAGATCCGAGAGGCAATTGACATGCCACCGCCGACGCCCGTCTCAATGGAGCTTCGTGACCAGGATATTTGCCCCGATATCAGCCAACACTACCCCCTGGATGGAAGTATGATGCCACCTCCGGCTACCCCTGGTCTCAGCCATTTGGGCAGTCCAAACATGGGCATGCACACTCCGCAAATGATGCCACCTACACCAGGAATGCCGAGTATACCGATGACCCCAGGAGGGTTGGATCACGGCGGTTTAACGCTGGCGGGATTACCCCACGGAGGTTTAACACCCAGCGATTTGCAACATGGTGGAATGACCCCCGTTGGTTTGCAACACGGAGGATTGACCCCTGCCGGATTGCAACACGGTGGATTGACCCCTGCCGGACTGCAACACGGTGGATTGACCCCTGCCGGACTGCAACACGGTGGAATGACTCCCGTCGGTCTCCAACACGGTGGTATGACCCCTGCCGGTCTGCAACATGGTGGAATGACCCCTGCTGGATTGCAGCACGGTGATTCTGGTCACGTTATGCCTGATCTGCCGGGAGCGATGACTCCCCATGGGTTGGATCATGGTGGAATGACACCACATCACGCCAGTTTGGAGAGCATCGATCAGATTCCAAATCTCCCGGCCGATCAGGTTTCATCGATTCTAAACGAACCGGGAATGGAAAATTTCTCCAACATGGGTTACGATACCCATGCGCAGTCACCTGCGCGAGGAGTTCTCGCCGACGATGTGCCGAACGAGTGGAATCAGGACTACGAGTTCCCGCAGTCGGTCGGAGCGGTAAGTTGGAATTGATTTTCCATTGACAAAATACACCATTAATGTGCCTGTTTTCGTTTCATAGCAACAAGTCAGCGAAGAACAGCAGGTCGACGAAACGATCGAGCAGTTCGAAGAGCGCGTTTTGAACAAGCGTGCTGCACAGCTATTTCTGTCGGTTCGATCACGCCTGCTCAAGAGTGACAATATGGTCCTGTCGGATATGACACATCGTAACAACAAGAAACAGGTTAGTTTGCGAATGTGTTATGAAGTAGTTAGTTGTCTATTAACAGTATTTGGTAATTTTTCTCCGTAGGCTGCGCAAAAGTTCTACTCTCTGCTGGTGTTGAAAAAGTTCAAAGCCCTCGAGATCGCACAACCTAAACCGTACGATGATATCCTAATCAGCCGGGGTCCAATGTTTGATAATCCGAAGCTGTAAGCTGCTGTACGCACGCTTCCGCTTGATAGACTTAAGCCTAAAATGATGAACTAAAAGCAGCATTGAAAACAATTTGTTAGTAAATTAAGAAGAATGATGAACGTGCATATTTTATTATACTAGGCTCTTAAGTTGAAAATGAAGGATGTAAATAACCTTAATTTACTCTTTAATCTTATAGGAAGTAAACTTCGAAATTTCTTATCAGCAGGCTGGATCATTTCCGACTTACGAAATTTTGCAGCTTGTTGAGAGCTTTGCTTCGATTGTTATTGTTTTGTACGGTGATGATTCGAGAAAATATGCATATTTATTATCCCTCCCTGCTCTGATAGCACAATGTGCTGTTTCATCGTGATGAGGGTTTTTCGTATATTCTTCCTTGTTCACTATTATAATAGGTGATAAGCGGATAGAGCTAAGTTGTAAAGAGATGATTATGCTGAAACTGATTTTGTTCGTGTAAATATATATATTTGTCTAGTGGATAAGACAAAAATCTGCACCATAGAAACCAATAAGACTACTGGTAGCAAAAGTACTAACAAAAATCTAGACGATAAGGGAGAAAGAGAGTTGCAAAATTAAACAAAACTTGTCTGAGAACTGTCGGTTTGTATTTTTATATGGCATGAAGGTAGAAACTGACGGGATTCGGATACAAACTAGTTGTGCTGTAGGATTTTTTTAAGAGTAAGGGAAAAACAAATCGAGTAGGATTGTATCAGTGGCGACCCTACAAAACGTGGGTTATGATGTCCATCATTGTTCCATAGGTACAACACAGTTTACTTTTGATGATCAAAAATCTTATTTGATTTGTTGTTTATGGCGGCAGATGGGAACACAACCTTTGAGATGATTGTATTATTTCATAAACAAATGTACACAAATTTATCAAGTTGAAATAAAGTAAAACTTACATAACTGATAGAATTGAAAGTTTCTTTACAATTCCATTGACAAACATTCGGTAAAAGTGATATCTTATTCTTCCATATTAAAAAAAACCCTCAAATATTTAAAAAAAACCTTACCGCAAACAAGAGCTTCTCTTCGATTACTTTCACTTCTGGTGCAAAACGATGATTTTATTCAGTCTTATATTTTATTTCGACTTATCAACTTTTTTGAATGAATGACTTTAGAAGGTGACTTCTACGAAAGACCAATCTGTTTCAATGAATTTTTAAATATTTCTTGTTGGGACGCCTGAAAGTTGGCATACATCATGAAGCAATGGAGAGTTAGGACGGTGGCTACATTCTATTATCCCGAAGGTATTAACGAAACTTTGGTTTAAAGGATTAGATGTGGGTCGGGATTTCATTAGTGTGATGTCTCGGCTCATGTCCCATCATTACACGTTAGACACTTATCTTCGACGTATTGGATTCGCGAATGGCGGTGCCAGCGCTTGTTACGGCGGTTATCACGATATCGAATATGTTGTCTGGGCATGCTCCGTGTATTGTTCTACTGGATCTCAATTAGTAAATTCCTTTCATACCCGTGGAAGTCCCGGTTCGCACGTACTGGCAAGCCGCGATCCTCTGTCTCTCATGTACGCATTCTTTAACATCACCAATTTACAGATTTATCTGCTCTTTTTCTTTTTTCTTATCATTCTTAGAAGTGCCTCCGTCTGTACTGTACGCCTTCGACGGTTTGATGCGACTTCATTTTGGGACGAAACTGTCTGTCGAGTGAGTTAACAAACACGGAACCTACATCACGAACATCACACACCCAGCTCGGTGGGTTGCCGATCCGTACTACGATTAAGGTTGAACAGAGAAATGGCAAAAATCGAAAACGAAAAAAAGGAGTTTTTTCCCGCACCGTGTTTTAGATCTTCATAAAAATCAATCAGCAGTACTGTAACAACACTCTACATAAGCTGATTGATTTTTATGAAGATCTAACACACGGTGTGGAAAAAGTGTTTTTTTCGTTTTCGATTTTTGCCTATTCTCTGTCCAACCTTAAGTACGTATACTCTAGAAAAGAATCGGCGTCCCCAAACATTTTTTATTTATTTTCTAGTTTAATTGGACGTCGGTAAGTACCAGAGATTACAGAGAGAAGAAAAATATTAACATTCCAGCAAACGGGAGATCAACGGCATCGATTACAGACTCGGACTACCTTCATCAGAAAACATCATGTAAAGAGATGCCCGGTGTCCTCCTCTAAACGGCAGTAGTTGCTCCAGACGATTGCGTGGTGCGCCTTTTTCGGAGCTCTGACGGATTTCTGGCAGAATTCTCTCTCAAAATCAAAAACCGATTTAGAGTCCTGGTAGTTAAAGACAAATGAAGATATTTATTTATGAAATGTGAAGAGATTTGAAAAACACACCTGGTATGCTTGGTTTGAAGTTACAGAAATCTAGAGTTCTGCAAACTGTTGTCAACTATCTGGGTTTGATCCGAAGACTCCAGCTCGCGGCATATATCTAGGTCTCCAGGTTTTACGCCAATATATCCGTGCCGATGGGGTTCAGCTCTGTTGTGCTAAATTGGGTTCGGCTTTATGGTGCTAGATTGATGCTTCGTTTCAAGGTGGTACTTACATTTGGAAAGTGTATATGTGTACTACACAATATTTGGAAGCCTTGTTTGACTAATTTATTTCATTTACAGCCAGCATGAGCCGTCAGAGTTAGAATAAAAGGAAAGCGATGAATTCTCGATGAACAATCTGTGAAGAACAATGAAATTCGAGCAGGGTTTAGAACTCTCGGAATTGAGAGGATCTTTCGTTGTGTCACTTCAGCAGCAAAAATTTCCCGATGATTGGAAGTGTCCAGTCATGTTTCCAGTACACAAGAAAGTTGACAAAAGCAACATCGAGAACTACCGGAGAATCACTTCGTTGAGAGTCTAGTCAAACATTTTCGAATCGCTTATCATCGAGGTGCTGTATTCTGGTAGTAAACATTACATACGGACGGTCAGCACGGATTCTTTCCCGGTCGATCGGTGGAGACGAACTTGGTCTCCTTCACATCCTTCTGTACAGAACAAACAACTACACAGATCCTAAGGCTGCATTCGACACTGTTAACCATGAGATACTGCTAACGAAGCTTGATAAACTTGGATGCACTGCCCGATTCTGCCGTTGTCACCTTCTTCACCGTGAAGTCGTTGTTCAAATTGGTGACTATGAATCTGAGTCCTTTTCCAACCATTCTGGAGTTCCTCAAGGTAGTACGCTTGGTCCGCTACTGTTTTGACTGTTCGTGAATGATGTGGTTTTCGTCTTAATGCGTGGAGTTTCTTCGCCGACGACTTGAAAATATTCCTAGTTATAAAGAAAGAAGCCGATTGCCATAAGCTAAAGTATCTCGATGATACCTTTTATAGTGGGTGTAAAAGAAATATGATGGTTCTTAGTGTTGCTAAATGCTTTGTTATCAGCTTTCATCGAACGAGAAACATGTTTACTTTCAACTACAACGTTGCTGGAACTCAGCTACAACGCGTTGACCATGTAAAAGATTTGGGCGTTGTGGTAACCAACTATCCCAACCGGTTGACACGAGGTGTGAAGTGAGACTGTCTAGCCCAGTGTTGCCTGTGCTAGGGCGCAGTGTGAGATACGAACACGTACCAATACTAACAGCGTATGATCGAGGGGTACCACAAGCGTTCCTAGATGAATGGCTAACGTACACCCATCACTTCTCAGCGATCATTGATAATGCAAAACGTCTACTAGGTTTTATGTTAAAAATGTCCAGCGGATTCCAGTATCCTTTGTGTGCTTCAAAGCGTTATATTGTTCACTGGAGCGCTCACAGTTGGAATTTGCAAACATCGTCTGGTGCCCCTACCATGCAACTCGGAGCCAAAGAATTGAAGCCGTCCAGCGCATATTCATGAGATATGCGTTACGTCAATTGCCTTGTAATGATCCGCTGAACTTGCCACCATACGAAGACCGTTGTCAATTAGTAGGACTGCACACTTTAGAAGATCGTAGACACGCGTCGTAAGCTACCTTCGTATCTAAGCTTCTTTTGGCTGAATATGATGTTCCTGATCTCCTATCGCAAATTAACCTCTACGCACCAACCCGTGTCCTTCGTCCTCGAACACTGCTGCAGACTGAAATGCGCAACACTAACTACGCTGCCAACAGCCCGATACTAGCAATGGTCCGTCGCTTCAACGATTTTACCGACATCTTCGACTTCGTCATTAGTTCTGCACAATTTCGAAACCGTTTGTTACCACCTTAGGTTAATTATTTGTAGATTAGTTCATTAAGATTCAATGTCAGTTGGGCTTAAATTGTTAAATACATAAATACAAAATGTGACATGTTGTGACATATGGGATGGGGAGTAAGCAAGAACGTTACGTAACGTTTTTTATAGAAGATTTTTTTAAAATAATTTGGTATGTACCAGAGGAGGGGGAAAAAGTTTGCGACAATTTGTTACATGGGAGAGGTGAGTAAGTTTTGGCCATTTTTTGTGTGACGTAATTTATGAATGGTCCCTAACCAGATGCACACATCTGGTTCATTACTAACGGTTTCGAAAAATGAATGAGTTCCATAATCCCAAACATCTAAAGTGCCCAAGTCTGTTACAAGTTGTCATAGTAATGAGCATTTTAGTTGTGGGTTTACGCACATACTCATGTAAAACCTTCGAAAGTCGCATAGTTGGCTCGCAAAATGTGCAGCCGCTTGTGCTCAACGATGATTTCGCTAGAGTTTTCGAGCGTCGGACAGCCAATGCAGAAACGCGGCTGCTAAAAAGTTCAGTGTTTTTCTTGTACTCGTATCGGTTGACGGTGAATGTTTTGTCGAAGAAGAACCGATGGGTTGAAAAGGCACGATGAGTTCTTCGGTTTGCCTACCGTTCGGTGTGCTACGCGGAGATCGCCGCATTACAAGGGGAATCTCTTTCCTAAGTGATCGTTTTTCTTCGCCCCTACCGACGACAGCTGCCTGCAGTTCTTATGTGGTTGAATTTTAAACACTGCTGATGGATTAATGGTCATTATTGCCGCTGTAATTGCGGTGAAATTGCAGTCGTTTCTCGATTGTCATTGTCATTGTCGTCGTGAATGTTATTCACATGTATGGTGAGAAAAAGATGCCCGTGAAGAAATCAATTTCGTCTCCCTTCTAACATACGTTATATTCCATAATATCGTTTTGTTTAGTATTGTAAAACAAACTGATCTCAAAAACCTTTTGTATTATTCCATAGTGTCAAATTACGGCAACAATTATATTAGACGTTTACTGTTCATGGACGTAAACCAGTTCCATAAAGATAGAAAATCCCATAGCAAATGGGACAAATATGCGATCATAGACATTTTATAATACACACACAGAGATCCCGCATTTTTACGCTACCACCAGGGGCGGGTCCAGAAAAAAAATTCGGGAGGGGTCCGAAATCTTGATTGTGGAATGAATATTGTACAATATGTTATACGTCAAAGCCTCATTTAATGAATATCAGTTGTAGTAGTCAAATTATATCACTGATATTTCAGCAAAGATATCTTTGTTTGCTAAGTCTCCAATAAACAACTGTCACTTTGTTTTCAAATTTACTAATTTACCAGCTGTACGGGTAAATGGGTCATGAAGCCTCATACCGTTTTTGGTCTTTTACGATCCAGCTGATGTTAAAGATACGTAGTCGAACTTTATTTTGTCTTTGGGTAGGTAAAACCTTCCAGTTTACCACCTTGACCCCTATCACTGGGTTAACTGCCAAAGATGGCAGCCCATCTGGCTAAAACCATTGTCAAGTAAGATCTATAGTGTCAAACAAGTACGTGTTTACATTATCATAAAAATAAAAAATCGTTTTGACGTTTTGAGGGCCGGACATATGAATATTGTTACATTTAGAATGTTGAGCTCTATTAATTTTAAAATAGAGAAAGAATTTCATTCTTCATTTAACTAACAAATTTCCGGTTTAAATTGAGTGTGCACTAGAGTGGCTCGAATATGACATTTTACAGCACAGCAATTTTTAAGTTTCTTTTGTGGTTCCGAATGCCTGTGCAAAGTTTGGGAGCGGCCGGTTGCTTCCCGGGTTTGGGCATTGCGTTCAAAGTTTGTATTGGATTTTATATGGGGAAATAAATTATTTTGCATTTACCGTAATACGATCGCAATTTAATTCAATATGAAAAACTATAATTCAAATAGTTTATAAAACTATAGTTCAAACCTTGCTTAACAACTTTGTCAAAGACGGTAACTAGCTACGAGTTTTCAAAAAATAGTTATAACGATTTTAAAACTTATGGTTGAATCCAAATGCAGAAATTCATTATTTCTTCCAACACTGTCAGTATACCACCGACATCGATACTTCAAACTTAAATAAATGAGAATGTATTGATCGCAGAGACTTGGTACCTTTGAAAGAAATATTCAGAATGAATTGCTGAATAACATAGACGTAGTCAGAAAATGAAAAGAAGAGGGGGGGGGGGGCTTGCGTTCTCCCCAGTCCCCTTTTTCAATAGTTTAGTATAACATAAGGGGTCATCTTGAGCGCAGGTTTATACCGCCGAATTAAAAATTAATCTTATGTGTTTGAGTCCTACTATTTTAGGGCCTTACGATTATCTCATTTAAAATGGCTCAATGGTTTATAAGTTTTACATATTTTAAAACCCTATTTCTTACCGTTCAGGGTCAGAATTTAAAAAAAAATGCATATCCTTAGATTCCTTGAAGTCTCGGAATTGTATCTATTGACGTTTTCGTTTGGAATCTAGGGACGAAACCAGGATAGTTACTTCAAACAAACGTTTTTTGATGAAATTGGGTTAGGTTTACGCAAAACAGTGGTGATGTTGACGAACCAGAAATATACATCAGGTTAGAACCCAACGCCATTTCCAGACCACCTGAATAAGTTTTAGCCTCAAGCAAAAACAACACATAAATTTGTAGGCGTAAATCCTATATATTGTAAATGTTATTTTCCACAACAACGATTGTAGTATGATTCATATTTGGGTCTATCAAACTATTAAGAAAGTTTAGTCGTTCACATTTACAAGAACGTAATGATTCTTTGTCTTATACAAAACAATCTAAAAAAGGGACTGCCCCCCATCTTCTTTTCATTTTCTGATTACGTCTATGTTATTCAGCAATTCATTCTGAACATTTCATTCAAAGGTACCTGCGTCTCTGCGATGAATATATTCTCATTTATTTCAGTTTTTATTGTCGATGTCGGTGGTGCACTGGCAGTGTTGGAAAAAATAATAAATTTCTGCATTTGGATTGTACCATAAGTTTTAAAATCGTTAACTATTTTTTGAGAGCTCGCTGCTAGTTACCGTCTTCGACAAAGTTGTTAAACAAGGTTTGAACTATATTGCACCGGCATTTGGGACCACAAAAGGAACTCAAAAAGTGCTGTGCCCGCTAGTTTAAATCATTTTGAAGTTTTCCCACACATCCGCGAGCCACCCTAGTGTACACATCCGAAAAATAAAATGACAAATATTGTCGTATTTCCTATATTATATATTATGGGCTTAGTTTATTATAAATCTATAATACTGAGCACTGGAGCTACGAATTTTTCATTTATAGTTTGTCTTTTCCACACCAGGGGTAACTTTGCAAAGTAAGGTTCATAGGAGCCTTGTCGTTGACTAGGAACAAAAATAACACCCGGCATGGTACAGGAAATATCGTTCTGGTTCCTGGAACTTTTCCGCTACTAGTTTGGTAGGTTTAGGCAGCTACATCGAGCTGCCTTGATCTTGCACCGTTTTGACGTCTTAATTTGGAGAAAAATAAATCGTACTTAAGAATAGGGCTGTAGTGAAACCATGCGTGATCTCCGTTGCGTACATTAAACGTCAGATAGCTCAATAGGAATAGTAGTAGGTTCATGAATGAATTAACAGAAACTACCTGTTATCAGACCGCCTACACAGCGTGTCAGTGCCGGCGGCGACAAGCGCTCGAATATGTATAGCATGCGCGCGCGCGAAGATGATCGCGTGTTGTTGTGTTGCTGCCATTGGGCAACCTCCTACAGCTTAAATCGTTTTTCACATAGGTAGATAGGTAGGTAGGAACTGAGAGCGAAACAGCATACGATAGACGAGCTAAGCTGGAGCATAGAAGTTTAGCCGGTCGGTCAGTTTCGCGACAACCGTTAAGTTGAACGGTCGCGGTTTGAATGAGAAATTTCCGGAACTACGGGTGAACCTTTGTAACGGAGGAGTTCCTAACAGGAACAAGGCACGAGGAAGCCCGAGTAATCGGGTGGAAGTCATCTCAGCTTCGGTTATCACAAGTGACTAGATAATTTACTGTTGCGATTGTTAGTTGGTGACAAATTTAAACTTGCCGTGGGCTTAAATTTGATTTACGCGCGTTGCATTTGTTTAGCGAGAACCACAGCGGCTCACGGACGTATTATTTGTAGCTGCTGCCTGCCTCTTAATTGACAGAGATGGGCTTGAGTGAACGTTTCACAAGGTACTGAAATAAGTCGTAAGTGATATTCTGAGACCTGAACGAGAAGGTTTGAATTGCATGTTCGTAGTCGCCGCGGTGAAAACTGTGAGTGGTTTAAAAAATTTATCAAGGGTTTAGTGGCTTTGGTTGTGTTATTAGTTGTTTCGTTGTTTTTGTTTAAATTGTGATGTGGGGCTGGTCTAGACGGATCAATCTGGAAAATTATCCCGGTTATAGAGTAATCCCGAGCAAAACCGAATGGAATGTGAGCCTGCAATGTTTGAATGAAGTTTTTAGCAATATGCTTCATCTACTTAGAAGAGAGCAATCCGAACCATGTTCAAATAACTAATCAAACCGTCGATGCAGATCGAACTCCGTGCATCTAAAAAATCTACTGTACAGTGTATTTGAGTTGAATTGAGTAACGTTGAAAACTGGTTTCTGTGAAAAATGCAGTTCTCTTCAAAGCTTTAGCTATTTTGAAACAAAGCAAATATCAACAACAAAAATAATAATTCAATCAGCGTAACTTAAAATTTCGTCCACGTTTCTGGATACCCAAGGTTTTTTGCCAATCGTGCTTGTGTTTATTGCATAAAAACTTCACAGCAACTTCGCTATAAAAATCATATCCATTATTGTTACACAACGTGAAGTATCAACATACTCATGGAGACGCGTGGTGCATTCGGAACATTGATTTTAGTATGAATGAAATCTATTCGCGTCTTCTAATTTGTACGCTTCCTGTGTGAAAAATCTATAAATTCATTCTTTTTATTTAATTTGAATTTGTAACTGAACTGATCACGATAACCTGCTTACAGTACATACAGTAATTTGAGTTAATGTATTAATGAAGTCTTTTCTAAAACATTTTACATCAAAAGTTTCTTCATTGATAGTAATGTTAGTGCTTTACCACCGGGCAGAATTTGACCATTTATTTCGACGACATTTTTAACCAATTCTTACTCCTTAGTTTAACCAGAGCCGTAGCGTGATTTTCTGGTGTCCTTGGCGGAGTCTCAGTTATGCGCCCCTTTGGTGTTTACTTTGACTTTCTTTTTCAGTTCGACCATCAAATAATAATTTGTGTACATGGAAATGGCACATCTACTCCTACTTAATTCATGTCCAACTGTCGTTTTTTCATGTCAATTCCAGCCACAAATCTTTCATTGTACATTTATGAAATCAGTTGACGCTAAGTGTTAAGGCGATGGAGGGAGCATCTATTCAGAAGACTGTAAATTAGGGTGCCAATGCCATGTATGGGAAACAGGAGATCATCGAATTTAATAACCAAACGCACCTCAACAGCATTAGCACCTCGAAAAAAGTTTCTTTGCAAAAGTTTAGTTCAATCGGACACGATTAAGGGGTTGTTCAAAACGGCCACAGTGCAAAAATTTTCGCCCGTGAAAAAATACAAAAGAACCCATAGAATATTCAAACATTGATATCGCATTTTTTATGCTAAATGGCTTAGGATTGAACAAAATGTCGAGATCTACCGGTTCCATGATTTTTTTTTTTAAGATAGCCTTTACGGAGCATGGAAAATTCTGGATTTGAGTATATACTAGGGCTTGAAAAGGCTGCTTTTAATTTATTTTCTTTGCCAAATTGCTTAGAAATGCATGAAACAACGGATCTTGTATCCTCTCATAAAAAATTGTTTTGACCAAGTTACCTCTCTGGTTCTTTTAATTTTTGTACTGAAATTTTCAAATAAAAATAAAAAAAAATATTTTTTTTCCGAATTGACACCAGATTTTGACATTGAATTGATTTTTAAAACATCTGGCAACCAAAAAAAAAACTGCCTTTCTAAACTCAAGTCCCATCTCAATCCAAGAATTTTCCTTGTATCACAAAGATATTTTTTAACATTACGCCAGACCTCGACGCTTGATGACATTGTTTTCCAATTGTGCTCAATTTTTGCATGGCAACTTTTTTCGAGGTACCAATACTTTTGAGGCGTGTCCGATTTGAAATTTCAGGAAGGCCATAAATATTGGCACTCCACCGTATATCAAGCATACTGAGAACTTTGAATTGATTGGTAGAATATTGATTATGGTGCATCACGGCATTCCGCTTATTTTCCAGACAGCATCCACTCATCTTTTTGCATAGATTAAAAGAAACAAAAATGCTTTTATGATCTATTGCTGATTGAATTTTTCACATATTCTTGGTTACAGTTATTAATAAAATGCATCCAGCCATATATCGTGTGAATATAGATGCCCACTTAATTCCTTTACTATAAAATTCAGATTTGACGTTCTAATTATATCCCTAATGATTTCTGTCTCTTTCTTCCTATTCTTCAATTTTCATCCGCGCATAAATAAACTCTCCCGAATTAACCCAAATGATCCTAAAATGGATTTCGAGCTTCTATTTGAAATCAAACACATTGAACTGGATCCGTCCGTATCCGATCTTCGCCCGCGAAGTAGTCTAATATTCCGCAAGACGCAGAAATATTCAGCTGTGCCATATATCTCAAAAGTACGCCTATATAAGTTCAGAATTGTGATATTTTGTCTAAAGCAAACAAGTGACGTTATTGGCGACAAGATTTTCATGAAGAACTAACGCGTTTACATGCCCGCTCACAAAGTTGAGATCGATGGTGTAGTTATCGATTCGAACGTGGCATGCGTAGCTTTACTGAAGAACGGGATTTTCAGCACTTGGTCTTAGACAATTCAGAAGAAACAAAGTGTTTCCAACGCTTCCAGGAACACCAAAAATTCCATGTGAAATTTCAACCAGAGATTCAACTTAGTGTAGGTTTGGTTGGACCTAGGTTGGTACCCGGAAACTTTGTGATATTGCAGAATGCCTCCCGGCATCGAGGAGACTTCGATGGGTTTATCTTCTCGATGGTAATTGATCTGGCTTACTCTACGATCTTTGCTACAGCTTTATAAAGGCGACCTGATTTACTGCTCATGACCACATTTCAGTTCCCCTTGTTCCTATGAAACTGAAAACGAGCGGAAAAAGTTTGCAATAATTTTCATTATTTTAGTTAAAATTTGAAGTCTTTGTCTAGTAGTATTCTAACACCTTTGGTTTTGTCTCAATTATGCGCCTTTTTGCTGTCTGCTTAGGTTTTCTTTTTCAGCTTTCTTTCAAACAATAATTTTGTGTGTATCTGGGAATGATACTCCTATCCTGACTTATTTTATGACTTAACCTCACTTATTTTATAAAGCAGATCAAGATATTAGCGCCCCCCCCCCCAAACTGGCCAACCGCACGCTACGGCTCTGAGTGTAACATGACAAATCGCAGGGACACCATAAAGCCTATTCTTGAACGGAGCTCCGTCTTGCTACTGAGACTATGACCAATCAAGTTTGATCAAAACATTGGATTTTATCGATACTTTTTGGTTTCTGCTGATTCCATCTCGGGAAAGTATTTAAAGGGACTTAAGTACATCGAGAGCCTCACTGCACTCTTATAAAAAATGAAAATTACATTTGACGTAAACAACATAGCGACGTATTTTTCTGTCTGATAATAGGATTTTACATGTTCTGATATGTAAAATTAAATATTGTGACTTATTTGATTTAAAACGCAGACTGAATGAACTAGTTAAAGCCGAACAACTCACATCTTTACATGTAAGTGAATGCAAATTTATGTGACTTGGGACGCTCCTTTTATGTGCATCTGGCAAGACGTAAAGTTACAAGATTTTCTACTTTCTCTTTCAAGTACAGTCGTGATTCGCTAGTTGGACATTTTTTTAACTGGACCGCTTTTTAGTTGAACCTTCGCTAGTTGGACCATTGTCCAACTAAAAAGAATCAGAATGTCAAAATCTTATGTCAAATTTACTTTGACAATCAATCTGACAATTATTAGAGATGTGAATATATGCAATTGCACTACTAACGTCTCCTTAGGAGAGTTTTTGACATCTGTCAGTCGGTCCAACTAACGAATCAAATTCGTTAGTTGGACAGAGGTGTGACCCAACCAGCGGATCACGACTGTACTACGCAAGGGTCTGCCCCAAAGGGATGAAGAGCGTGTCCGGATAAGAATAAGAAGAGTGGCAGATTTGACAAGCGCAAAAAAGATTCAAGATAATCTGCATAAGGTGCATGCATGTGTGTATAATATAATAATTGGTAACAAACGCCTTGAGAACCTCAAAAAGGCTGAAAGCACTAGTTTCTATATTCAAAACATTGTTTTAATTAATTTCGATTTCAACAACTTCTTTTTTCTCGAAGTAAAGCAGTATTTACGCAATATAGGTGTTGCCAATGGTAAAATCAAAACTCTCACTTTACGTATGCCTATACCTTATCTGGTATCATCTTGGGTTTTCACGTCATTTGCAGTTTGACAAGACCAAAATTTGACAAGACCATAATTTGATGTTGGAACGGTCTATTCCTGAGAATCAACATAGGAAGGGCAATCCCTCGGTACTACGGCGTCACTATAACACTTCCCTCTAATTTTGACATGTCAAAAGACAAAGAGTTTTACTATACCATATGGTCTGTATTAAGTCAGACCGGACATTGTATTGATTTTGAAAAAAACGAGTTAAATGTTTGAATCGCAGCATCCTTTACGTTATAATTCAAAATTATTTTGTTTCATAATTCTTGCTTATTATAACATATTTCATCATAATCTGATAAAAGTCGAATTGGGATCATCCATAAATGACGTAGCATTATATGGGGGAGGGGGGAGTTTAGTATTTTGTGATGATGTGTGACGACAGGGGGGTAAGAGGTCATGTCATGCTACGTAGCTGTATTAAAGGAGAATAACTAACATCGTTTTTATTTTTTTTTAAATTTTACGGGGACAAGGGGGGGGGAGAATTACCGTCAAGCTACGTAATTACCAGGGGTGGTATGTAGAGGTTTGTGACCAAATGCTACGATGGGGGGGGGGGGTGTTAAAAATCGCTCAAAAAATGCTACGTCATTTATGGATCGTCTCAATGTAGCTGAAGAAATTCTTTATCCAGTGCGATCATTATCTCATTTCAGTGGCGGATTCAGGGGGAGGGTCTTGGGGGTCTATAACAATTTTTTAACTTGTTGAGAAAATTTAAAATAGTTTCTATCTTAATTAGTTCTAAGCTCAAAATCATTCCAAACCAGATTCGACCAGCGAAACTGGTATTAATTATGTGAGATTATTACATATTACGTATTGTAAATCGGACATACACTACAAGCGTAAAAATCGAAAATAGATGCTTCAGCATAAGAATCGCTTAAAAAATGTTTAGCCGTAAAACTCGGCAAGGATGAACTTCCAGTTTTTTATCCGACTCTTACAAAAGAAAGTCCCAGTGCGATTTTTATGCTTGAAGTTTATATTCGATTTTTATATTCTAATATACTTGAAACGGGTTTTACGAAGCGTGTTCTATCCTTGTGACTTTTATTTTCGGTCGCTCAATTATCTGTCAGTGTGATTCCAATCAAGCACGCGACCCGTCAAAGACCATCGTTCGAGAAGGGTTCAAAGGTTTTTCTTGTATTAAGTGCTTTTAACAGGTTTCGTTCTCGATTGGAATGACACTCACAGATAAATGGTAAACAAACGATTGAAATGGCGAGTCTTTATTCAAACATACGGAGTCTCTAATTTTAACGTTTGACCGTAAACTTTTTGAGGTTAGCCCAAATAATCTTCATTCGTATTAGAAAATAATTGAAAATACTTGGGATCTAAAAAGAAACAACTTGTAAAAGTACTAGAGAATTAACTTAGTCAGCATCATTAAACAAATTTCATCAAACAAATAAGAAGACCGATTGTTACATGTAGAAAGATGAACTCTTTCGATGCTTGCTTCAAAAGCATTATTTTATTTAATTAATGAACCAATTCGTCAAATTTTATTTTCAAAGAACATACTAAACAAGTCAGTGGTTCGGAACATTTCACTGGCGTAGGGTTAGTAAAAATCACGGAGAGTTCGACAATAAAATTGTTTTACTTGATTACCGAACGGTTTGCGGTTCAAAATCCCCGTAAATCTTTACTGTGGGAAGTAACACAAACTACGCGTGCAGTTCTAAAAAGCAAGTTCTAAGCTAAACGATACGATACTTACTGATACTGTACCCTACTGTGCGCCTATCATACCTAACGATCGACCGGTGGAAAACCGTATGATCAAGCTACCGGCTAGTATACTATATAGTTATTGTTACAGCGGTAAATATTGTCACTTACCCGCACATACTGACATTTCTGTGATAACAATCACACTCTATAATGCAGGTGACATGACACATTTACTGTAGGGTGGTTACAGAGATTAGGTGGTGCAACGAAAATGCCAGTTCACTTTACCCATCTGCTCGTTGTGCCAATGGCTACACTGATAAAAAATATCACACTATAAAACCAAAGAAAATTTAACATCAACTTCAAGTGCACTTGCAAGTTGAAAAGCAAATCAAATGATTTCCCTTCGAATTTCACATGAAAATCTATTAAAACGCAGTTCATGTGCTATTTCAAATTATATTCATACTACTTTCACGTGAATACGATATGTTTTACCATTGAATTTTGGTTACCATGCTGTTATACCGCATTGTATGAACTTTGCACATAACATATGTAAAACAATTGATTTCGCCGATTCTTCTACCCATTACATCTATGGGTAAAACTAATCGATATTCACGTGTAATCCATTTGGAAATCTTAGTCAATGGTATTTCTTATGTTATTTATGTGATTTTCTCATAATCTTCGGAAGAATTCCACTTAAAAATAACATTGTCCACACTCTACTCGATATTCAAATGGCAAACGTCTTCTTTTCAAGTGTTTTACAATTGAATCAATTCAAGTGTTTTCCACATGATGTTAACGTGTCTAGTTTTTTGAGTGTACAGCTCCAAAAGCGTAACTCTGGTTGATGGAATCAGCTGAAGTAATACTGTTAGACACAACACACCACCATACCTAGATTGTAATCTGTTTAGCATTGTTTAGTTTGATGAACACACTTTTTAAAACACTATTCCATACGCATTTAAACTATAAAAAGGAATCATGTTCTAGTAAAAATATGAATGATAGTACAAGTTTAAGTTCGTATTTCTTTTTCTAGAGAATTTCTTTGCGTATGAATAACAGAAAAACAATAAAAATATACGCTAATTCCCAAAATAAGAATCAAATCAATGTGAGACATGTTTTAGGCACACCGGTAAAAATACCGACATCTGTTCAAAACGTGCTCCTATAGCAAAGATTACCTGACAAACTATGTTCGCGGAATTCAGGTAGCAAAACGTGACTAGCTTTGGTCAGATTGTCGTGAAAACGTGAACTATCGATCTAGTATGCCGGGTGTTGCTTGAAATATTTATTAGGTATAGATTCAGATGTGTTTCTGTGAACTCCAACACTTTTCCAATGCTTGGAACGGCTTTGTTCGAGCAACCTACCGTAACACATATTTTAAACATTTATCAAAGTATGAATAGTAGCTTTGATTTACGTGCAAAAGTTCCATGGTATTGGATGAGACAGACCGCATCTTGTCTGTAACAAGAACGAATACATTTTATGATGATTGTTAAATCTATCTTCATCGTCATGACAAACGAAATTATGGCCATTTATAGACTCAAAACAAGCCGCATCGTGTCGTCTTAAATTATCCTAATAAGATGAACCAGTTTGTAGCCAAGGCTTTCACAGTTCTCTAGTACTAATGCTCTTATCGGAATTAAACCATACTCGCAACGCTGTTTGGTGGGTAAAAAGATTTTAACACTTACTGGTTGATTGTTTCTTGCTTAAAACTTGATTATGAAAGCTTGAAGATCACTAATCGATTACCCCATTAGCAGGTGCCAATCGAAGTTGCGCTAAAACATATAGAAATAGAAACATTGTCGTTATTCATCAACAGTCCTAAACGATGGTATGATGTTCGGTCCAGTTGTAGCCGAGCTGATTGAGGTTAGAGTAAGCTGTACCTACTACTACGTACACAATAAGAATGGATGGAAATAAATTGCAGTTTGTCAAGTCTGCTGCCACCGCGCGCATCGATGTCACGTACAATAGACAATTTAGGAAATTAAATTATGTCCACTGATTCAATTTACCAGCGACATATGGGAATGGTTCAGTGTTTTAGAATTAGAGAAGTTTAAATTTTAGCTGGAAGCAGAACTGGTTTTACGTAACCTGGATCTAGAACATAGGGTCATTAAATGGAGAATAATATTGCTTTTAATAACACAAATCAATAGAACCAAAATTTTCCAACTCTCGTAACTGTAGAATGGTTTTCAATTCGTTGTTTGACACAATCTGCGTTACATGATAGCGGTTTCGGCCAATTTTTTGACAGTTGTTCCAACCAATAATTATATTTTATATTTATTTATATTATATTTTGCATTTAACGAATAAAAGGTCGTTTCTTTAACGTCAACTTCATTATAAAAGAGCAAATACAGCACATAGCTCAATGACTCTATTGTAGGCACACTGTGGTTCGAACGCTTAGTTCTGCAAGTCTGTACCGAGAACATATTTATAATTGTTATCTTAATTACCGTCTCACACAGAGTTGGAATTGTCAACAATAACATGATAACCACGTAGTTCTCTAGTCCATATACAGAACTTCGTTGTCATAGCCGTCTTGATAGATGTACAGCAACTGTAGCAGCAACTTATACATATACCGAAATGAGTTACAGTATTCAATTGAAACAATAAAAAAATTTATGCACAGAACATGATTTTGCGAACATCCCGAAAATTAGGCCTCAAGTTGTCTCTTTATAAAAAAGTTTGTCCTGGATTGTCTTCAAGAGATACGACAGAAGCAACAAACCCATAAATCACCACCCAAGAAGCACATGAGATTTTGTGCGTTTTAATTGATGTTTGCATGGTGTTGTTTTGGCGAAAATGCGTAGTGTTAATTATAACATGTGTTACTATGCGTGTTACTAAATCTATTCCGCACTGGCCAGTAACAACCAATGGCAGATTCCCAACATTTCTGTGCAGAAACGATTGTCACTAGTATGCAGGCTAGAGTGGTAATAAAAAGTTTTGCGTGCGATTATCTCCCAACTGGATTCTGAAAATATACGCAAAAACAGAAATTTTGAGCTGTTTCTTTCATTGAAATTTCAACCGGTGCCGAGGCCAATGAGATCCACCATTTTAAAGCCGTCATTTTGAATTTTCCAAAAAAAATCATATTCTAATTATCGATAAATAACACATAGAAGATGTCTTTTCATTTTTTTCGGAAAAAATCTCAAATATTGCTTGATTTTCCGCCAAATCCTGGAGAAGGTCCCCTTAATTCAATGAAACTTTGAAAATTGCAATATTTTCAAGTGATGAGAGTATATTTTCAGCAGTAGCGACTCGTGATGTATAGAAAATATATTCATTCAAAAATCCATGCTATTCATTCAATTGAATAATCACTAATTATATAGGTAAATGTTTTCAAATGTTGGTAAAATAATAATTACCATTGCTTACATTTTGCCAGGGCCTACCCTGAAGCGTTTGATTCATCGTTTAACGTTCGCTTCGTGCAATAATCGAAGACGAATGAAAATATGCAGGAATGAACGGGCAGTTAGTTCGTTTGACGTTTTCGGTAGCGTCACTGAATATTGAAAATGAATGCGGCTGAATATGATCAATTTTCATTCAATGATTTTGAATATTTGTATCTCTGCTTACAGGCAATTACCAAAAATCAATAGCAATACAATTCGTCCGCAGCTTGGCTAGTTTTTGCTGTGTATCTATAGCGGAACGATTTTTAGCTTCTGCTCTGGGTGAGATGAGAAGGTAGACTAACCTTAATCAGTATTCATATTCATAGCATGTTAAGGTAATTTCTCCCCTAAAAATACATTGTGTTGAGAAAGAACGTTGACTATAAGCTTCACCAAAGATGCTTGTGATTTCTATAAAAACCCAATTGAAATAAAGAAATCAATCCAGTTGAATTCAGCCACCAGTTCCAGTGGTCGATTACCCGCCACACTCGCAGTTGTATGTACGATTGCTCCGTTCTGTGTCTTTATTATTGCGATTTCCTCCGTAGACAACTTTATGAGCACGAATTCTCCACCGGTTACACTTTACCTGTCAACATCACCAGATGCTTAATCTCGCTAAAGGTTTAACGGGTAGGAAGGCCTTTGAAATCGATCACTGCTGTGTTAAGGACATGCGGAACTAGGCAATCCATGAGACATTCCTGATCAGCTGATTATTTCTTGTTTACTTATTCTGACGTTACTCCGAGGGGTGCGACGTCCGACAATATCGTTGATTCGATCCAACATCAAACGAATCGGACTAACAAAGTTGTTTGTCGGACGAGTTTGTCTGTTCGCAGGAGTACACTTGTCGACAGAACCCACCGTTGAATTGTCAAACAAACGTCTAATGGATTGCCTAATAGAGTGACAAGATGGCAGCTAAAATGGCTGCCGTCGTTTCTGCTGCTTCTTTTTACTTCATCGTCAACATCAAAACATTGCATTGGCGCGCAAAACAAAATTGTTTTTAACTTAAATCTTGAGCGTTTTTTCAAAACGTCATATCTGCAATGAGTTACTCGCTTTGTTTACTTTCTCTTTCGATTTTTACGGCGTCACTATAACACTTTTCACTTATTTTACAGTACAGATCGAAAGACGGTGGTTTTAACTAGCATATTATGCAAAGAGTTGAGGGATAAATGTTAAAGTAACCGAATTATTAACAGAAGAGAAAGTAAACAAAGAGAGTAACTCATTGCAGATATGACGTTTTGAAAAAACGCTCAAGAAATGTCTTATCTCAGATTGTTTAGAAATTGTATCACTGTATGTGCTTATGTTAGCACATGCAGATGAATAGATTCCCTTCACGGAATTTTGATTCGTTTGGGAAATTTGTACCTTTTTATTTTTCAAAACAAATGAAACACGCGGTACAAAAATCAGTCAGCTGATTGCTGAACGATACCCTTGTGTGCGTGCCATCTCCTATCGGTATAGTACGTTCTAGTCGCACACAGATGCTGAACGTAACCCGAACATACCCGAAGATAACCGAACGTTTGTTGTGATTTTGGCATCGCTTCACCTTAATGTTCCACAGTCACAGGAATATTGTTCCTTAAATTCGTTCATTTTGATAGAATCGCTAACTAACATAATAGGAATGTGATCAACACAAAAAACAGCATGAAATCAAATAAGGTTTAATTTGAACATTACTCGAATCAAGATTTACATAAGAAGGTACAGGGAAGACCTGTCAGTAATGCCAGCCTTGGGGTCCGACGCGGCTCTCGGACGTCCTTGCTAGTATGCTTTATAAGAATATGTTTAGCTGAAATTTAAACATTCAAAGTTACCTCTGAATATTATATTCGCTTGATTGCGAAGTAGAAATTGATTAATTTGGAAAGCTCGCTTCAAGATATTTTGACTGTTTTCGACAACTTACATATAGTAGGATACAGTCCAAAACCATAATAAATCTTTTACAACAAATCGTACATATACAAAGATAAAAAAATTCACATATTACTTAAGTCTAAATAACTATGAAACAGTGCGCCGAGATTATATATCACCGTCTATTACGTAAATTTTAGATGCTTCGCGGTTGAAATAAAGACAACGGATCAACAAAAAGGCGGTGAAATAAACTTTGAACAAAAAAGTTTATAGTTTTTGCATATAATTAACAGGTTTATCATCGAAAGTCCCCGCGCCGTGTTTTAAGCAAATTAGCTCATTATCTGATGTTGACGCTTGATCTTTTAATCGGATGTATCGCTTCCGTAAATATGTCAAAAGGATGTAATTTATCGTATCTATAACTGAAAGATTGAAAGTTTTGAAGTGTGAATCCCCAATGATATGAACGTTCACGGAATAGAAGAATGAACTCTGCATAAATTGGGTGCGCGACGTTGGGCATAAAGACGTTAGGCATCCATACGATAGGCATAACGTGCGTTAGGCATAATGGACGATTGGCGTAATGTACGTTAGACATCATGGACGCTAGGCACCATTTACCAAAGGTTTACAAAATAATCGCATATTTTTTTATTGTAAAGATTTTAACCTTAGGCTTTTTTAATTCGTTTATTTGGCACGGCTCAAGGCGTTAGCTTCACGGAGCCGTGGGTGTTTTATATATTTACATGATGTAAACAATAAAAATAATAATTAATGCTAAGATCGATCCCGCACGCGCGACTTGCCATTGCGCGCGGAGATCCGTTTTCGTGTCGGGGAAATCCTTGCATTCACGTCAACTATATCATGGGGGTCATTTGTATCTTTGTCGTCTTCGCACATGTCCGGGTCATCATCGAGGTTACTGCCTTGATGTTCGCGATCAGGTGTTGTTCCTAACTTCTTTGCCTTTCGGGTCACGACCGTGAACCCTCCGTCATTGCTAGTAGCTCCCTCGTTGCTCGAATTAGCTGTTGAGTTTGTGGTACTTGACGCGGCTTTCGCAGTTGTCATTAACCATAGGCTTGTGTTTGCGGTTAACTCTTATATGCGAAGTGTATTTTTCAATTTTTTCGTTTTGTTACAATGGGAGAGCTGGATGTCTAGCTTTATTTAATTTATATTTCGCTTCATTTACGTTAGCGAGTTTCCATTTTCACTTTGCCTCTGCTATTATACTAATACTAGATATTGATATCAATCCCAAGTAGCAATACTAGTTTTATAACACCATACAAGTGCACCTTAAGTTTTACGAAGGTCTTCAAGAGTGCCGTAAAACCTCAATTGTTACTAGGTATATATGCTCAATTCATCGGTTGTTTGTCGACTAGTTAACGTACGTCAATTTTCGGTCTGCATTTTTATTAGAAGAAGGATCTCTTCATGATTATACAGCAGTTTGTGCAGCCTTCTGCGTTATTAAGCATGAGCATATGCATGAGCATGATGTACGTACAATTCGTAGTGGCTACTCCGTGATTGATAAGAACAAAAATTTCAAAGAGAATCCACGAATGGGACCTAGGTGTAGCTATCCATTCTCAATGTGCACGTTTCGAACGTTCTATGCTTTGAAATGCCAATAACGGCGCTGGCCACGTCCTTACAGTCATCGGGGAAGGAAAGGAATGTTAGCGTAGCAAACGTTGTTATGGAGACCGTGTATACCTATGCATCTGCACGTTTGCCATGGGAAGGAGTTTTTGTTAATAAGATGGGGTAAAGAGTTACGCAAATCTGAATTCGCCTTGATAAGTGATACGACCTATGCAACTCTCAGAAATGTTATCATGTGTATATTGCTCTGTGCAGCCGGCTGCCGAGAATTTATGATAGATTTATCGTTTGTTGAATTAATTTGGCAATGCTCGGATTGTAATAAAGCAACTTCAGCGCCGGAAAGCCGACAGTCGGAAGTGTTGCTTAAGGTTAATTGAATCAAACGGTATGTGAACGATTTTGTTATTTCTTTTTTTCCGGCCAAAAACGACATTGCAACAAAAATACAATGCAATGAATGACACATCTCCATAATTTTACTGAACTCAATCGCTGTAGTTGGACTAGATATCATGTAAACAATGTAATGTAAACTAATCAAATACAACTAAAAACGTGAAAAATGTCTATTTCCTGTCACCTAAATACAATGATCACCAACGCTATACCTATTGGTATCGAACCAGAAGAGTACCAGTATCAACAAATCATTTAGATGACAAAGTCAAGGTATACATAAATAACCTTTATTCCAGGCGCGGCAGGCGGATTTATTTTTCGGCTAAAGCATGTCGCAGTTGGATGGAGTTGAAATGTATACAATTACAATTCAGCTACTTCCGCAATTATCGAGCAATTTAAGCCAATTAATCATGCCAATGCCAGTCATCATGAGCATCTCAGCAAAAATGCATTTTTTCGTTTATTTCGTTGTGGAATGTTAATAGGTAAATATTGTAGGTAATTTCTTCTGCTGTTACGTTTATGCGTCTTCTTGTTGTAGGTTTTGGAAGCTAAGGATTGGATGAGGTATTTCTTTAAATTGGGTCATTCAGCCATGTACTGTTTTTAGCTTTATCCAATGTTGCTGAAGTCGAATTCGAACTTTTTTTGCAATTGAATTGCAATTCTTAATTTTTTGCAATTGAACATGGGCAACACTGTGCATTAAATCACCACGATTTCTATTATTTTGCTTGATTAACTGTCAAACATACTAGCCCATGTGGCAGAAATCATTGTCAAGTACAACCGATAGCGTCACAGAAGGACCAGTGTAGATAAATTTCTTGATTCATTTGATAATCCAATTGAACCAAAATATCTAGAAAATGCGCCTTTGCCGTTTTCCGGCGAGTAAGTTATTGTTAGAAATATCTAAAACAATTTTTATAAACATTCCGATGGCTAGCAATTTAAAAAAAAATCGAATGATTCGACGACGTTGTATCATGAAAACAGGAGCTGTATTTATAAGCAACTGCTGAATCTGTACCTACATATGCAAACCTGGTGGAATGTACCTGAATGCCATGTCGACTGACTGACAACAATGCATATTGTCCGGTCGCTAAATTCCGCGGCAACTTGATAACAATTATGTGATGATTCGACTAATTGTGTGAGATCTATAGGCAAAGCGACTATACAACGATATCATTATACACGGCGGGAGGAAACTGTTCTACAAATATTCGAGAGACTTTTGCATAATGTTCCAGCTGGCATGGCGCACGTGCTGTCAACCGTACCCACAAGTTTCTGTTCGTGCAAGATCGAATAATTCAACCGTAACGGTCAGGGCTTCTGCCTAGACCGCTTAAATGCTTTATTTTGCAGATTTCAATACGAAACAGAGTCGTGTCAGCGATGCAAATCATAATTTACCACCCTGAGCTAAATCGAGTCTTAGGTGACTGTGTTGTGGTGACAACCATAATAAATCCGAGGGTCGCTTGTAATTATTGCATTGCATCTTAGGCGAAATCCACGCTTTCTCCCAAACTCTGATGACCGCGAAAAAACTAGTTTTGTTTGCTTGCAGATTTTTCTTTACACCAACCAGTCTGCAGCTGGCTATAACTGGACAGCATGAGTGGGACCATGTTTATGGAGGTTGAATGGAAACGACGAATGACGAATAAAGTGGTACTTAAATTTGCGAACTTCTATCGGATGTTTTGAACGCTTAGTGAATTCGTTAGTTGGCTCCAAGGTGGTGGCTCCATCAGCGAAAAAGGATTATAGTATGTAAATGTTTGGTTATGCGAACTGTAGATAACAATAGCCTCACATGGTTGGTAGCATTGAAATACGGCGAAAGGGTGCAAGATTTGTTAGAGGCTGGTTTCGACCGAGAAGAGTCTACTGCCACAAAATGGTTAGGCTTTAGGGACCTTTTCGCCCTGAACGGAAAATATATTTGAGAGCTGTAACATACGTAACTGGTAGTGTTATTGTTTTGTTACCGATCTATATGATGGTGCTTTGAAAAGTACCGGAAAATTTATCAGATTTCGAGTATCGATTAAACTGTGGCTGCAATGCTCCCCTGCGCCTTGCGCTTTAAAAGCTTCATTATGCAAGCTAAAAACAACTCTGAAGAGACTCGTCGCGAGTAAAATCGAATGACGGCAATGATGTCGAGCCGGTTGATGAGTTAGTGTTTTAGGTTAACAGGTGATGGTCTGTAACGGCACCAACAGAAGCATGCAAAAGTGCTTCATAGCAGCAATTCGTGCCCACTGTAGACTCTGAAACACTCTTCGGTTGGCGAGTTGATGACAACACTCGGGTGGCCGGTTGTGATGAGTCCAAGTTGTTATGTATAGAACATTTACTCTCGGTTACTTTTTACCCAGGGGTTTAAGGATATAAAAAATAAATAATAACATAAAGTATATATTAGTTATGGAATTTGCGTTTCGACTTCGTCTCATCAGAATCTGACACTAATTTAGTGACAGGACTAACCCATCAAGTAACAATTGAAGCTTTATAGTACGCTACAAGTGCAATCTTTAGTTTTATGAGATGCTATAAAACTATCATAAAACCTCAATTGTTATTAGGGAAGCTAGCCCAGGATTTCGTGCTCTTCACGCGCAGAGATGGTTTTAAACAAATTTCTCCTTTATGGAGAAAACATAGTTTTTACCAAAATTGTTCTCCACTAAGGAGAAATATAGCATAGAACATAAAGTCGTCTGTTAGTCAGTTGATCCAGGATGAATATCATTTTTTAAATAACGAAATTTTGATCTCAGTCGCATGGCGTACATGAAATAAATAAAGATTAAACAATCCCTTAATGTAGTTACTTTTTCATGGTGTAAGTTCCGGCAGAGATATACTACTGGCCGCAATTGATGGCTCCTAACCAGTATTCTCTTTTAAACTGGAACAAACGTCGCTCGCAAGTATTTTATGCGAGAATGATTATACCCTCTTCGAGATATATGTAATCTGGGAAATATCTCTTAAGTGAATAACTAGGCCATATATATATATATGCAGATTTATTCTGATGCGATGTCGCTGAAACTCTCACAGCTCTAAAACTACGCACTAGACCTCTCCACATTTTGAAAAAGTTTTGAAATATACATGGGTCAGCTCAAATTTTTGTTCTAGGTGTGAATTTAAGAACTTTCGCCAAAAATGGCTTAATTTGGACATGATTTAGAGGTGTCTCCAATCAAAAATCGTGTTTTTGCTATGTTTCCATAGGTAGATCACTTACACTCTGATTTGATAGGCCCTACAGGCCCACATATCATCAAAGGTTGTTCTTTACACATATCTTAACATATTTTAACAGGTGAACATAGCTCTAATCACAATAGAAAATTTGTTAACTGGATTTTCATATTGAAAAGTATTTCAAAACGAAGGAAAATTAGTAGTATTTTTTGTTGGTTTTGGTATTCTTTTCTATTTAAAAATCCAATTATCAAATTTTCTATTGCGATTAGAGCTATGTTCACCTGTTAAAACATGTTAAGCTATGTGTAAGGAACAACCTTTGATGATATGTGGGCATATAGGACCTATCAAATCAGAGTGTAAGTGATCTACCTATGGAAACATAGCAAAAACACGATTTTTGATTGGAGACACCACTAAATCATATCCAAATTAAGCCATTTTTGGCGAAAGTTCTTAAATTCACACCTAGACCAAAAATTTGAGCTGACCCATGTATATTTCAAAACTTTTTCAAAATGTGGAGAGGTCTACTACGCACAACCAAGAACATTTTGTAATAAATTATTTGCAATGAATGTCTTCACAGAGATCAATGGTACCCTAACCCTATTATTGCGAAACATGTTGCTAATTTCCTCTAGCCCGTATCTGTGATTACCCTAATATATCGACCAGCTGTTTCGCTAATGTTATCCATCAGCCACAAACATGTCAATTGCAATTCACACCTTCATGCCTACGTTCCTCTTGAATCACATCCATTCCAAGTCGGTTGGTTGGATCATGACTTTCAGGCTATTTTGGGCGAGGCTGAAAACCGACCATATAGAAATATAATTCTAGACTTAGTTTACTAGTCCCTACAAAGAATATGTGTGAAAAAATTGAATACTGAGTGCTAGATATGTAGAAGATACAGGCAGGGGTTTGAGCGAAACTAGATCGAACCAGGACGCGCATAAATGAAACTTGGTGACGTGACCATACAGACTATTTACTATATTGAAGATAGTCAATGATCATATGATAGCGTATTATAAGACTATTTGCCACAGTATAAACTTACGTTAAACTAAGGGATTCACAACTAAATTAGATTGTAGGACGATACTGTGTAATGCCAAGAAGCGTACACGCACCAACGGATGTAAGGTTGCGAAGTTTTTGGTACAACAATTACTTTTATTTAATGAATCATGGATATTCGTCCAGTGTCGGATTCTGAAAGGAACTTGAAACGCATCTCCATAACTAATTAGTTATATGCTTTTGTGCCCTTTACGTGCAAACCCGGGTTCAACCAATTTTTTCCACCGGTAAAAAAGGTTTTCACCCAAAATGTTCCCTTAGCGAGAATTATAGCATAGCACTTCTATTTGTGATTGTTAACGTGAAAACATTTGTAGTAGTAGTAAAAAGCCTCCTATTTTACCTTAAATGTAATGACAACTTTTTTTAAATAGATCTTGTGGATTTCATTGAAGCTGCTGAATTTGCACCACTTGCTTCTGTTATACTGATCCTATACACAACTTTGCAAAACGTGGTGCTGATTTTTTGCACAACATGTGGTCACACTGCACATTCGTTATGTACGATATGATACAATTGTGATTAAATGCGCTAATAATGTTATTTTTGTTGCGTCTTTCTCGGACCATAAGAAAACCATGTATCTGAGATCTGGTATCGCAATATTCGACGCATGACCAGACAATATGCTCGATGTCCTGATAATCGTCGCAAAATCGTCATACAGACTGCTCTCCACAAGCCCAGACCTCTGCATTAAACGTATATTCCAGCCAAGACATCACCCGCATGAAGTCACAGCCCACATCCATCTTCTTGACCCCAAGTCGATGGGATAATGGAATGTAACTTCTTTTCTAGGTTGAGATTTGCCAACTTTCGAATGTCCTTCAACGAAAAAACTCGTGGATGCTAATTCATCACTTTACAATCGGCTCACCTTAGCTAAACGGCACACCTTATCAATCGAAATGGAGCAATACAAAGAGCCTAAACTAAGGTAATCTGGTCATTCAAGATTTTTTCCGAACTGGGAGGACCGTGTCTTATATACCAATCGACTCAGATCAAAGATTTGGGTTAATGTCCGTGTGCATTTATTAGACTGTCCTGAAAAATAATGAATTTTTACAAACCCAATTGGCCCACCCCTGAGTCATTTTTTTCTCTAGTCATTCTAGTGTGTATGTATGTGGCAAACTCTGTTTCTCAGCAATGACTGAACCGATCTTATCCAAACCAATTTTAAATGAAAGGCCCAATACTCAGTCAGATTACTATTAACTTAGTTTTGATACCGATAATTGTGTGCGTAAAAAGGTACTTTTTATTATTTTTGGGTTATCTGTCAAAATTGACAACATAGACAAATGTTCTGTATATCACCAGCAGGCATTGCATTTATCGCTCATATGAGTAAATGCGCCCGGATAGTTTGCTACTGCGACAATAAAAACTCACATTTTCACACGAAAAGTTATTGGCACTCACACAACTTCTCCGGATAAATACAACGTGTTATTTCTCCGGATAAATAAAACAGCCGGAGAATGAGTGAATGAGTTTATCACGGTATCCTTTTGGCGTTCCCTGCTTTGCTGTCGTTATTCCAAAACACGATAAAACAAGTCCATCATACTTCTTTGCCGCTTTTCTTTGTAATTAAGTGTATTTTTTGAAGTTTTTATTGATTTCCACGAAATTAAAATTTTATCACCTTCTCCGGTGAGAAGGAAAAAGTCAAATAAATTTTATCCGGAAAATCATTCTCACGCTATTTGTGGAGACGGAGAATTTTGCGACTCATCTTATCTCGGAAAAGTTCGACATCGGATAAGCTACTTCTCGCGTGAGTGAGAGAGAATTACAACCCCTGATCACCAGAAATTGTATGTTCCCAGAGAGCTATAAATTATTATAATCGGAGTATCGTCAAGATGAATATTTAACATGTAATTCGCGCGAAAGATTTTTATCACTTTCCTTTTTTTCTGAGATTGTATTATCGCAGATTAGGGGATTAATCTGCAAGTGAGAAATTTTTATTAAGTTATTGTATTGAGAACATGCCTTCAGCAAATTTGTAGCTCCTACTTTAGGAAACAACTTTACTGTGGACACCACATATCTATCTTACATACTTAACATTTTCACTTTTTTTAAATTTTTTAGTTTTACATTTTTTTACCTTTTTTACATTTTTTAACCTATTTAACATTTTTGACCTCTTTCATTTTTTATCTTTTTTACATTTTTTATAATTTTTGCTTTTTTACCTTCTTTGCATTTTTACCTTTGTGCATTTCTACCTTGTATCATTTTTTACCTTTTGTACATTACCTTTTTTAGTTGTTTTTACTTTTTTTTTGTCTTTTTTATCTTTTTACATTTTTTTTACATTTTTTTACCTTTTTTCATTTTTTGCGTTTTCGATTTTTTACAAATTTTGCCTTTCTGACTTACATTATTATATTTTTGTCTTTTTTAAGTGTTTTACCTTTTTACATTTTTAACCTTATTTACATTTTGTACCTTTTTGACATTTTTTACCTTATTTGCATTTTTATCTTCCTTCCTTTCGTACAATATTATTTTTTTACCTTTTTATCTATATTTCATTTTCTACGTTTTTGACTATTTGTACATTTTCAACCTTTTTTTACATTTTTTACATTCTTCACTTTTAACTGTTTTTACCGTTTTTATATTTTTCACGTTTTTAACATTTGTTTTCCTTTTGCATTTTCTTTATTTTGCATTTTTTTTCCTTTTTACCTTATATTACCTCTTTTATATTTTTGACATTTTTTACCCCATTTGTATTTTTTACATTTTTACATTGTTAGCATTTTTACATTTTTAACATTTTTGGCTTTTTTTTTACATTTTTTTCCTTTTCTACATTAATAACTTTATTTTACCTGTTTACATTTTTGCCTTTTTCATATAGAAAGGTTATGCAATCACTCTAAAAATCGTCAACCTAATCCCCGCGATTTTTTTGACTTATTTAGGCGTAGGTAGGAGTATGCTCATTGCATACTTTAAAATTGAAACTAATTTAAAATTTCTTAACAAGTTGAAAATTTTCGGCGGGGTCCGGACCCCCCAGATCCTCTTCCTTGATCCGCCGCTGGCTTCAAGCGATGTTTCAGTGTCGCCACATTGCATCTCAAGATCGTGGCTGTCGATCCATTGTATGTAAAGGGCGAACACGAAATTATTGCGACACCGAAAATGTCATGCCAATTTTCTTATGTTTAAAATCAAACCAAAATTTTGGGCTCCACCGGGCGCAGCTCCGGACAGTTTGGCGGATTCATGTCCTTTGAAACAAAATGGACAGAATGGGCCTCATACCACTCCAGGACTTTTTTAGAATAGTGGCATGATGTCAAATCTGGCCAAAATAGCGAAGCTTCTTCGTGCTGCTGCAAGAACGGAAAAAGGCGCTTCTCGAGGCACTCAGATTTGTAGATCTCGCCATTTACTGTGCCCTTTGTCACGAAAGGCTCACTCCTCAGTCCGCAAAAGCAGATGGTCTGCCAAATGAGATATTTGGAGGCGAACTTCGAAATTTTCTTCTTCTTAAATTTGTCTAGGACTAGGACTTGCTCTTGCCGGTGAAAAACTCCAACACCGGAATTTGCTTAAAATCGGCTTTTATATACGTTTCGTCGTCCATCTCACAGCAGCCATATTTTGTCAGCATCTTCTCGTAGAGCTTCCGTGCCCGAGTTTTTGCCGTCGATTGTTGCCGCTCATCGCGGTTTGGGAAGTTCTGTACCTTGTATGTATGTAGTCCAGCTCTCTTCTTTGCATTCTGGACGTAGCTCTGCGACATGCCGATCTTTTTAGCCAAATTACGGCTTGAGACGTTGGGATTTGCTTTAATCATCCGCTTCACCTTTCCCTCCGTCTTTTTGTTCTCCGGTCCCGGTTTTCTTCCAGCTGCTTTGCCGTGGTCCAACGTCAACCGTTCCTGGAACCGCTTCAACACTCTGGAGACGGTTGAATGGTGAATGTTCAACAACTGCCGGTGATGTCCCTTATATACACGTTCCTCAGAACCATCAATATCCAAATTTAAATGCCCCTATCTTTTCTCTTATCATTCCCAGAAGTGCCCTCTTCCGCCTACCGTACCCCAACGATGGTTTGATACGACTCCAAGACGAGACAAAACATCTGTCGAATGAACCAACAACACGAGATCTACAGTACAACATCACACGCGCAGCGCGGTGTGTTCCCGATCCGTATCTGAGCCGTACTACGAAATCGTCTGGAGGAACCCCTGCCGGCTCGAGGAAAACCGCCCGGCGTCCCAATACTTGATACATCCGTTCGAATCTGTAATCCTGGCCGTTGATTCCTGATGCGGAAACTGAAGTTTATATCCCCCCCCCCCCCGTTCAGTCTTGTCCACCCTCTCTCCCATGTCTCTGATACACAGATGTATGTCTTCACCCCCTTCTCCCCTTGAATATCTTCCCAAAACTTATGTGCCCCCCTATCTTCTAGTGTTAGTTGATCAATCCATTCGTATCTGTAATCCTGGCCGTTAATTCCTGATGCCGGAAACTGAAAGTTTATATCTCACCCCCCCCCCCCCTCTTCAGCCTTGTCCACCCACCCTCCCATGTCTCTGATACACAGATGTATGACTTCACCCCCTTCTCCCCTTGAATATCTTCCCAAAATTTATGTGCCCCCCTATCTTCTAGTTTTAGTTGAACAATATTTAATCTCGTTAAGAAATGTGCAACAGTACCACTACTTTAAAATAGTCCTAATTAATTCCCCTTAATCTTGAACCACTCTTTCTAGTTATCTCTAGTTAATAAGCTTGTAAAATGTTCCGCTTAGTTAATAATTATTTTTTCTACAATCTCCCTTCTAAAAATCATAAAGTGAATTACTATACAAAGAACACACAAATGAACCGTCCCCCAAATCTTACGAATATTATACCCTCTTTTATATGTATAAGTTAGCTGTAGTTTTTTTTTTAGTTTTATTATATAAAACAAAATAATATTGAAATGTGTATCCCCCTAGTTTTAAGAAATTCAAAATGTAAAACAATGAAAAAATGGCACCTTTAAGCTAACGCATACGTGCCTTATCAAATAAACAAATTGAAAAAAAAAAAAAACAACTGCCGGTGCGACAGGTCAGGAAATTCCAGGTGCTTGGAAAGAATTTGTTCGTTGGTTCACCTCCATTTTCGTTGAATCGAAAAACACGACTTCGAGTTTGACAGCATGTAAACAATACACATCCATGAGAAAGTGTGCAAAATTTGGTTGATTTTTACCCAATGGTAAAAAAGTTATGCCCTGTTGAATGTGTCGCAATAATTTCGTGTTCGCCCTTTATGTGCAAATCGTACAGAATATGTAATATTCATTTTCACCGTTGTATTGAACATAAGCAGCCATGCAATCGTAGTTTGGACAAATGAGAAAAGCACAATTGCACCACTAGGTGGATTAAAAGAGATTTTTTATCTTTTTAACTTTTTTTATTTTTTTTAACATATTTACATTTTTTACATTATCTATCTTTTTAACATTTTTATCATTTTTTAAATTTTTACATTTTCAACTTATTTAGCTCCTATTTTTTACTTTTCTCAACTTTCTTACCTTTTTTACCATTTACAGTTTTTACATTTTTTACCATTTTGACATTTTTACCTTTTTTGCATTTTTAACCTATTTTACGTTTTTTACCTTTTCGTATTTTTTGCCTTTTTTACATTTTTAGTATTTTTTTACATTTCTACATTTTTTACCTTTTTAAATTTTTGCCTTTTTAAATTTTTTAAACATTTTAGCATATTTTTCCTTTTTTCCTTTTTTTGCCTAATTTACATTTTTTACCTTTTTTTACATTTTTACATTTCTTACAAAAGAAATGTACAGAATTCGCTCAAAATTTGAAAACTTTTTAGCTTACTTCTCCTCCTCCATAGGTCACAACATGACACTTTATGTCCTACCCCCTACACCTCCCTTAAAAGTGTTGTTTAATTTATGAATGGTTCCTTAATTGCTTGTAACTTTTTCGATAACTTCTATCGCAAATTTATCCGAATTTTTTGTATCACAAATATCAAACCAAAACGGAGATCGAAAGTGCTTTGTAAACATCAACCGTTTTGATGTGACAATAACATTGGCATTTCTGTAATTATTAGCTATTTAATCCCCGCGGATGAGCAGAAAGATACGAATTCGCAATAAACAAGTGTCATCACGCGATTCGAATCAAACCGGTCGGATAAAGTTTGAATTATATTATGTTACCGGAAAACACATGAAGAAGATAGAATTGGTTAAATCTGGGTACATATATATTCATATTTTAAACATTCCATTTGTCTTTTTTAGAATCTCGAAATGTTAGGAAAGAAACAATTTGGGAGCATTTCCCTTTCGCCGTTACTTTATACTGTTAGTGTTTTAGTGTAATTGTATCCGTTTCAATTTGTATGTATAATTTAATTTGTGTTCATGAAACAAACATATAAACTTAAGCATAAATGGTTGCTTTTGGTTAAACGGAATTTCCATATGATACATCAACAAATAGTTATACGTCATCTGGCGATTATGTGTTTAGCATTGCCCACCCCTAGTTTTTATGGTTTCAAATTTATCTACTGCTCGTAAAATTATTGCAGCTTCAACCCTTTCACGCCCAACTTTTTATAGGGTTCTAAAACTAAAACAGACTGTTGGGGTCAAGAAACACGAACAAGCTTTGATAAAGATTTGTCTTATCTCGTAGTGCCAGAAGCTGCTCAATTTTTACCTATCGATGCTTCATACAGTTCTCCTAGAATATTTGCAATCGTCCAACTACATGAAAAAGGTAGTCGAAGACAATCTGAATTGAAAGGTTTCAATAATATTGTAAAAGGACGAAGATATATCGAATCATCATTTTTCACAATTAACTGAAAATGTGCCTGGCAGTAGTGGAATCTAATCAGATTAATTGCATCGAATAATTGTTATAATTCTTAGTGCTCCCATGAAAGGTCCCACTCAAACTCTTAGTCCAAAGCTTTACTTCCTTTACCACCCTCCCTGAGCAATCTAATTGCTTCCTTCTTTTCAACGGATAACGGGTTCTAAAAATAGCGTTATATTTCGTGATGGTGATTCGCAACTATGCTCTTCACCGAATTACAGAAGTGCTAGATCATGATCACCTTGGATGATTCTTGATTTGAATATATTTGAACTATGTTTATGTCCATTCCGTTCGCTGTAATTATCAGCAAGCATCGGTGGTTCAGTGGTAGAATGCTCGCCTGCCACGCGGGCAGCCCGGGTTCGATTTGCGGCCGATGCACACATATGTTTTTTCTGCCACCTGAACGTTGTTTCTTATCACAAAAGCATTAGCTTTTTTGTTTAGCTAGCTGCACGCCAACACAATTTATATTGTTATGATAAATTATAGCAAATGTTGATTGCGGCAAGCACCGGATATGAACGTGTTATTTTTTTACAGGCACTAATGAACGAGGCAGTACCGGAGAATAATGCAAGAGACGAATGCACCTGTGCAAAATAAACAGTGATCGGTTTTGTTTGGCATAGGTACCTCACAGGAGGTGTATAGCAGCAACAACAAAAAATGGCGGAATTAAGCTCATCATTGGAAAAAATGAAGGAAAAACATTTGCTCTCGCAGCAGCAGCAGCAAACCGTACCGAAACCACCGAGATCGTTTAAGGAAAAGCTTCGATACTTCAAGGACAACATAACGGTCGAGCCCATTGTAGCTTGCTACATCATGCCAAGCGTGTTGGCGGGTCTTGCCACCCAGAATCTGAATCTGGAAAAGGCATGCCGGGTCAATTTGAACTACGGGGACACCGTGTGTGACGCCTTGACACGAAGGGAAACGGCCAACTACACCCAGTAAGTATATAGACTAGTTTATGTTTTAATGTGCTGGTTTTCCTTGTTTGACTTTACGCACAGACTGACAGATTTTAGAAATAGATATTTAAAAAAATATCAACTATCTAATTCCAGCGAGGAGGAAATGATTCAGCAAATGGTCGCCCGAATGGCCGGTTGGAAGACGGTCCTGCAAAGTGCTTTGCCCTGCCTGCTGATCCTGTTCTGGGGCTCGTGGAGCGATCGACACGGCCGGCGGAAACCGTGCATCCTAATTCCGATCATCGGTGAGTTTACCACTGCGATTGGTCTAATTCTGTGCACCTATTTCGAGCGGGCCCCGATGGAAGTTGCTGCCGTGACGGAGGCACTCTTTCCTGCCCTTTCCGGTGGATGGTTCACCATGTTCATGGGGGTGTTCAGCTATATTGCGGACGTTACAACCACGGAGGAGCGAACGATTCGCATAGGCATAGTGAATCTCTGCTTCTCGCTGGGTGTTCCCATTGGAATGGCGTTCAGTGGCATCCTACTCAAGTAAGTACGTGAACTTGGGGCCTAATCGATATGCCGATGGCATAGTCGCTCCATGCTAGTGTTATGATTTCCGGCTTGAATGAAGCTTACTTAACTGTTTGTCTAGTTATACTAGATATGTGACACGCATAAACTGCGTGTCTATTTTGTTGTTTGTCCCAACCTGGCCGTTAACATCGTTCATGTGCTACCTAGTTCCACACACATTTTGAGATGTTTGATTTACCGGACTCCATTTGCATAAACTGCTCTAAGTTATGTTGCAACGGCTAGTTTTACGACCAGGATCCACAGTTTAACTCAACGATTTAAGTTAACTTCTCATTCCGCAGAAAAATCGGCTTCTACGGCGTATTTTCGATCTCCGCTTGTCTGTATCTGGTGGCCTTCTTCTATGGGGTGTTTTTCCTCAAGGAGGTCAACGTTAACGTCGACGAGAAGGAACGACTGAAGGCCAAAGAGAAGAGCGTGCTGGCGGATTTCTTCGACAAGGAGCACGTGCTGCAAACTTTCCGGGTGGCATTCAAAAAAGGCGAACGCCAACGCCGGCTGCGGGTGATAATGCTGATGATTGTGGTTATGGTCGTAATCGGACCGTTGCACGGTGAGTGAGGAGGTGTTTATATTTCGATCGTTAATTGGCCGAAACGAGAATTTCTCGCACACTTAGAAAAATTCTTGCAATTTTGCGTTCCGCAAGATGCATAAAGAAAAGCCATCGCAATTCACACGAATTTACATTTAAAACATGTAAAAATACGCGTCGTGCGAAATTCGCTAGTTTATTAGCACAGTGTTAAATTGAAAGAGACACAATATTTTAATTTACATGTCAAAACATGCAAAATACTCTATTCGAAAAAATGAATAATACATTTGACGTAAACAATGCAGCGACATATTTTTTGTCCGTCAATAGAATTTCACATGTTCTAACATGTAAAATTAAATATTGTGACTCTTTTAAAATAAAAATCAGACTGAATGTCCTAGGGGACGGCGAACACCTCACATTTTTACATGTAATTAAATGTAAATTTATGTATATTTATGTAATTATCCTTCCAGTTGCCTCTTACAAGACGTAAAGTTTACAGATTTTTTTTAACTGTGTATAATTATCAGAAACAAAAATACTTCGGAAATTTGCTTACGTCCATTGTAATATTCATTTTTTCTAAGTAAGCGGTTCATATAAAATACAAGAATATTGAGTCTCATTTAAATAGATGCTTTTGGTTAGATGTCTCTGCGATCGATTATGACCATCTATCAAGTAACTTAGGCCCTTTGGTAAATTTACGATCGCTGTATTTTCTTTATCCTATAATTTTAGATTCATAATTGTTTGTATCATCTTGCATTTAGTTGTCTGTGCGACGTTGTTTTGCCCTCAGTTCTCCTGAACGTGTTTAATTGACGACAGCTATTAGCTTAAATATAAGATAATGAGGCTGGTACGAGCGTGCTCATTCACAATATTCACCATAGGAATAAATATCGCGACGGAAGTTTCACATTGTCAAATTGACTTTGACATTGAACAAACAGTACTGGGGTTGTTTAACTTGTGATATTCAGGACGGGCGGTCGTATTGAGTGGCTTACTATTGCAAATAGGTTTAAAAGATTGGATATTTCTGAGACTATTTGATATTCAACATTACCGTGTTTGAAATTAACATTGGTTTAGTGTGACTGCTAAAAAAAAAAACTTATTAGCATGATGATTTTCTCCACATTATGTTTTTAACAGGTTATGTGTGCGTTTCCTTATTATACAATAGGCAGCCTGGGCATTTAAGCCGGAAGGTTTCTGAATTCGTTCATATTTTGTTTGATTTATTTTCAGCTTTTTCGGTGTCTTCTCCATCCTATCCAAGCAACCAATAAGCATTGAAGCAGCCGGGTATCTGTTCTCTATTTACACATACAATAGTTAATAAGGGATGGTGGGCCTATACGCAGGTTTAATGTTTATATATTTTCGTGAAGTCGAAATGTTGTCATATTATAATACTGAGATTGACAGCTAATTTTTTGCATTTCTAATGCTTCGTATCACCCACGTTGTCAATTTGTTAGACTCGTTATTGGAACCAGGGTGGCCAGATAGAATTCCTTAATAACGGTAAAGTCACTAAAAGTTTATCGGTAGTTATCGGTAAGCCGGGTTGTTGCCCCAAAAACGTAGTGTTGACATAGAAATGTACAAAATACTGAAAACACGGATCTCAGACCAAATCCAACTCAAAAATGAATGTTGAGTAGGATGTGTCCAAAATCAATAAAAATCGGTAGTTTTCGGTAGGGATGAGAAAATATCGGTAGTTTGGCCTTGGTCGTCTGTGAATCGGCAGGGAAGACCAAAATCGGTAGGACTACCGATAAATCGGTAGGTCTGGCCACCCTGATTGGTAGTCTGAATATCATCTGTGATGTATATTCCATGCTAAACGGAAAGTAAATATTATGTGTTATATAAGTACTATATATTTCACCAAACATTTCGTTTGCACGTCTCGAGCTAGGGAATATTCAAAATCATTCCCGAACAAAGCGCTTCTTTTACTACCTAGGCTATATAGAATGTGTTCGAATGCAACAAAATAAGTCAACTATAACTCTTCCTTTGTGCTGGAGCCATTTTAGCGTAATTTAAAATCGTAATGAACTCTTAAAAATCGGACATATATATATTGTTACATTGAGAAAGTTTAATTCTATCGATTTTAGTAATATTTTCATTCAATGACCCAATTCTCTGTGCTTTGATTTTGGGTGTTGACAGTTTTAATGTTTGTTTTGGTTTTATTTGACGTTTCTTCCTTCCAATAACGGCACATTTATTGGAACTTCTATAACGCAGCGGATTCAAACAAAATGCACCGGGTAACTGTTTATTGTTACCTTTGTTTGTCGCTTGCATTGAACGCAAATTTTGACTTCATCACATTGCAAATTCTTAAATAGGGTGTTAATGCCGTATTAGTACTAATTAAATGCCAATATGGTGCAATGGCCTAACGTTTCGATTACTCGAGAAAATGTACGGCGAAACAAGTCTGATGCAGTTTATCTGTATAACGTAAGCCAGGGAACAGAAGTGGCGTAAAGCCGTTAATCATTCGCTGTACGAGGGGATCACCGACTCGTCGTTAGAAGTGGCGGCTCCTGGCAAGCAAAACTGTGATCCAACCGTTTGCTCTGCTTACTCATTCTTAGGCTCTATCAATTAGTTTAGGGCAGAAAACGATTAAATGCGATTTAACGTAGACATTCGATTGCTAAGAAGAATAATAAATTTTTGAAAACTCAATCGGTAATGAGTCGATTTCTAGTCCTATCAGGAAATTCCAAAGTTGAAGCAATCCATGCAGTTCTAGCTAGCGGACCAATGTGCCTGAAATTTGAATGGAATTTTTCGACAATTTGCATGGAGGAAGCCTATTAGCTCGCATTTTCACCACTAGGTAGCACTGTATACATCAGATAATCACTGCAAGTGAGCATTAGTCGAAGACAGTAAGTCAATCTGGTTTTGTTAGAAGAAGTTATTAAACTTTTAACATAGTGATGTCAAAGTCACTTTTGAATGGGACCTAGCAACGCATGGTTGTGTCTGTTCGGAATTTTCAAGAACTGTATATTTTTATGAAATAGTGATTAGGTTTGGCTGAATAGTATGCTTAGAAGAATTTTGATATATAATATGAGTTATATTTTGGTTAGAAAATTTTAGTTCAACCTGTAACCCCATAGATGGAGCCAGCACTAACTTTTCAAAGAAGAGAGATAGCATATCGAAATGTTTAGAAGAATTACTGCAAAATGCCTGTTCTACACCAAATATTTATCTCTTTCCTTTGAAAAGTTAGTGCTAACACTCGCTATGCGGTAACATGTAGAACTAAAATTTTCTAACCATTACATCACAATGTTGAAAGTTTAATGTTTTCAAAATACTTGCATAACTTACTTAAGACCATCTTTTGAAATTATATTGTGGTGATCAATTCCCATAAAAGTAACTACCTCTTCAAAAAACTTTATTTCGAGATATTGTGTCTTCAGTAAAGTTGTTGAGAATGATATTATGAACAACTTTGTTGAAGATATAAATGCTCTATGTCCGAAGGGCTTTCGAGATAGGATGGGCTATTTGTGAAAAATATGCTTTATAACAAGCTGCTCTAATACTAATGATTAAGATTGATACATTTGTTTGACCTTTTGCAACATTCTTGAAAAAATGAAATACATATTTTTATCTAAAGTGAGAGCTTCCAAAACTTAAAATAGAAATTTCGCAAACATTGTTTTATATCTCGCTTCATAAATAAAGCTCTCGTGTATTCAACAAAGTTGTTTCTAATATTATTTTCAACAAACTTTTCTGACTCCTCCAAATCTTTAAACAGTGGTTTTGAAGAGGTAAATCTTCTTTGTGATTTTGGAGGGCTTAATCACCAACATAGTTTTTTTTTTCGAAATATTCGCTGTGTTATTTAATAGAACTTCTATGAAAATCTCCAAAGCTTACGGAAGTTATGTGACCTTGACTGTAAAGCATTGTTTTTGATTTTTTATTTCAGTGCATAACTTAAGAACTCGACCTCGTATACAACACCTAAATACGTCATTCAATTTTCGCATCATTTTCCATTGCACTGAGTCATTATTTTTATAATTGAAAATATTTTTAAAAAATTCAAATGCTCGTTAAAATCTGTCGTGACTTACTAGAGACAAGCTGGCAACGGAATATGTCATCATTTACCATTTACTTTTCGAAAAAATAATGTGCGATCTCAGCGCACTATTTTTTTGTCGAACAAAATTCTTTTAGGTGAGGTTCTTTCAGATTTGGTCAAAATACATCGAAATTCGAGAATTTGTTTTGCGATAATGAAATGAGGAACATCCAGTAGAATGAATGTGTTTATTTCTGGGCACGTTGAAGTTTTTTATCATACCGAAATTCAAAATGGCGATTCGCGTCGACTTCTGCACGCCAAACATCGACTTCGAACTTCAAGTCTGCAGCCTTTTGTGTTGAACTGAAATGAGCGATGTTTATCTTTGCTTAAAATATATGAATTTCTTTATGACTTATACCTAATTAGATAATTTTTCGTCAATAAATTACTAAATTTTTGACATCCCAACAAAGCATTTTTTCTAACTTTTTTTAACTTAAACCATGGCAATTCATTTCCCACAAAAAATTTCATACTTCGATGTATTTTTTACCAAATTTATGTTTTGTTCATAACAAGACTAATTAAAAATCTTTGCTAGTGTTCAACATAAACTCAGCTTCAATCAGATTTTTCATCCATCTTTGAGACTTGCTTATATATGTTTTTAGTTTCAACAAAAATAATTGTTATTGTCAAAACTTAGTACTCGGAGAGTATGGTAGATATGCTATTACTTTACATATATTTTTTTTCTTTGTTCTAAAAATATAAAATAGAACCCTTTTAGTTTAGACCTTTTGTTCCTTCGACGTTTAGTTCCTTTCAATCTTTTGTCCTTTCGACCCTTTGTCCTTTAAACTCAGGCAAACTGACATTCCTATCTCTGTATACAGAGTTTGACAATAGGGAACATTGTTTTTCCTCCGATCATTGGGGGGTCAGTTTAACAACGTCAAAGTCGCTTGAAATGTCAGCAACAAACAGCAGTAGCAGTAAACAATAGAAAACAATGCACACTTTCTCTGATTTGACGCAAACTACTGTGCTACGTCTTATGAACAAATTTTGTTCATTTTGTTACAAACAAAGTTCTTATGTTGACTACGATAATATGACGTCAAGCCGCCGTCCTGTTGAAACTAATTTTATCTTTTGTCTTTCGATGTTTTGTCCTTTCGACGTTTCGATTTTTGATCTTTTGTCAAGGATTTATGCGAAATAACGTCAGCACACTATCAACATTCACTTTGTGGAAAATTCCGTTCAAACCGGAGCACGGATGTTAACATTTTATAAAACAGAAAAGTGGAAGTCAGCGCAATATGCTGTAAACTGTATTAATAAAATTTATTGTTCAATTTTTAAAGCAAAATATTCCACTTCCTAGGAAATGAGCAAATGATTTTATTATTTCTTGCTTTTTCGTCGGCATTTCAAAATCACAATATACAATAACTCACTTCATGATTATTTTTGTTTTGTTGCGGGTATACATTGTTTCACACATTTTTTGAGGATATTATTTTTCTATTATATCGGACTGAGTCGAATTTTTTGAATTCATTAAGGTATTGAATTAACGAGGATATTCAAATATTTGGCAGTTTACTCCCATTCATTGATTTATTTGAACAGGTTCTGTGGAAAAGATGTGTTTTAGAGTTTTCGTAAATATTTAATTTATTGAAGTACTTTAAGATATTCACACAGCATTAGAAATCTGTCATGAATAATCTAGATTTTTGGGAGTTTTTACGCTAATGTTGGCTCTTGCGATTAAAATAATATTTCATTGAATCATACATTAAAATTCTAATCGGTTTTCACCTTCAATTCAATTTTGTTAGCCTCATTGTTGTATTTTATCGATAGCGTCGGGATTCGTTTGAAAAATGGCCCAACTCACGAACCTGTGATGGGATCGCTTATTTTTTGCGTTTCTATCATTGTCCGATAGTTTTTTTGCTGGCGATCGACGACCTTGGAATCGTCTTACATCGTCAACAGAATTGTAAAACTAGTTTTTGTCAGCGAGAACAAGTTATTTTATTTGTGAATTGTTTACGATCAAAGTGAAATAACAAAATTATAATGTGGTTTTGGCGAAGAAAGTATCTAAGATCGTATAACAGGTAGCGTTGGTAGTTTAGATACCAACAATTATAATAAAGTTTCCAATGGAATATATTATTTTGAAAGCATTTTTATATGATCATCTGATCAGTTTAGTTGTTCAAAAACTGTTTAGCTGCCTTCTTAGTTTTTGTTATGACACAACGAATGAATTTCAGCTTCTACTGCTGAATTCTACGGTAGAATAATATAGCAAAACCACGACGAATTTTCGTTTTCAATATTCCATTGCTAAAATTACTAAAAAATAGAATATTGTAAATAGCTTAAAAACTTTTCTCCTAATATATCAATTTATTTGGTGTTTTTCGTAAACTGCTTCAATTATTATAGATACTTTCACCAACAAATTCTTTTCCCACCCGCAGGTGAAATGTCCGTGATCTACCTCTTCACGCGCTACCGGTTCAACTGGAGCGAGGTCGAGTTCAGCTTTTTCTCCACATACGGCATGCTGACCGGACTGATCGGAACCATTTTCTCGGTGGGTGTGTTCTCCCATCTGCTGAAAATTGACGACGCACTGATCGGTGTTATGTCGTGCATGTCCAAAATTTTGTCCAGTTTCGTGTACGCCTTTGCCGTCACCACGTGGCAGTTGTATCTAGGTAAGAAATTGACCTGTCATTATTCAACTTTTTAATGCCAAAACGGCAAACTTTTGAACCGATTTCTGCAGGACCAGTTGTGGAAATGTTAAACGGTACCTCATTCATCTCGATGCGTTCGATTGCCTCCAAGTTGGTTGCTAGTGACGAGCTGGGAAAGGTGAATTCATTATTCGGTGTAGCCGAAGCGCTGATGCCGTTGGTGTACGCCCCGATGTATACAACGGTGTACGCATCTACCATTAACGTGCTGCCGGGCGCATTCTTCTTGCTGGGAGGTGCATTAACAGCACCAGCTGTGGTGATTTTCTTGTAAGTTTAAATTGATTAAAAAGTGCGACGAACATTTGGAATGGATCGTAAAATGCGATTATTTTGCAGATGGATGTACCGAGTGCACAAACGAGAGGAAAAGGTTCTGGCAGAAGAAGCCCGGCTGAACGACAAATTCAAACAGGCAGCGGACGAATCAAACAATGGCTCCTCGGGAACTAGTATTATGAATGGGGCTGTGATTAGTGTCGATACGAGTAAGCTTGTTGATGAGCCTGGGTCACTCATTCTCACAGGCAGGCTAGGTTCACTCCGGAGACCATCCGCAGCCAGACGGGCCTCGAATGCTGTTTCGGAAGGTGCTGTCAATGTTGGATTTTCAGCAAATGATTCGGAAGGGGTGATACATGAGACGATGGAAATAATGAAGGATCTACCGGTGCTGCACCTGGAACATTGTAAACTGTGATTTTCAATAGTGGATACATAGTAAGCTGCTACACTTTGATAGTATTATATGTATGTTAAGAATATGCGTTAAAAATAAATGAATAGTTTATTGTTTATTAATAGTTTATTATTTTCACTTCATTTACGTTCATTTCGTCCAAGTTTTATAGGTAGCGAAGTTGTCATCATTCGATTTCTGGACTCGAGTTTTTTATCCATTCAAGTTTTATATAGGAACAACCTGAATTTTTGTATAGGGGAATGTGGTCGGTTGTCGGCACCCTTTTGTTTTTGGCTCGTAACATTTCTTCAATTGCGTCATATAGGACCATAAGCATACCAATGGAAAGCTAGAAACATTAGCTAACAACTGGTAAAGGAATTAAATTTATTCTGTCAATATGAAAACTACCAATTTATGATGATGATTTTTTGCCATATAGAAAAATGTGGTCGGTTGTCGGTACCCTAAGAAATTTTAGTTAAATGACAAAATATAAATGGAAATCATCAATATACAAAGAGAAAAGGAAATGTATTTATTTCAACTACTATCAAAGGCACTTTGAACATCATTCCTCATCAGAAGTACAATGTGTGTATGTGTAGCTTCTGACAAGTAAGACAAAAGTCCACGCAGGTACGTAGTCTGAGGAAAATGGGGCTTGGGGTGCTCCCCTCCTCCCAATTTTCTGACAAACATAAAAAATTGACACAAATCAAAAAACTGAAATTTGCAAACAATAGAATGGTCTCCCTGGGCGTGACCATCTAGTGTTAACAGTGCCAACCAGCGATGAAAACACGACCAGGTGGGCTTTTTCCATGTAAATTGTCAAAAAATCCCGTAGAACGTCATGTCCAACAACAAACGTAACCGTGTCATTTTCCTGATGATGTTCGAACATGCACTGGGAAAAAACGACACGCTTCTTTCAAGTGTTTCTGCACATGATAAACTACCAACTAACAACATCATGATTTCAAACATTTTCCATTCACATTCCTAAAACTTTACACTTCCAAAACACATGCTTCGTTACGCCAACACTTTAGATCCCACCGCACTATGATTCAATGTGACTTCCTTTGGATTTCAATACCATGCGATTTGGAAATCATTTTTTTTACTTTTCGTTTTGCGCCACTGTTTCGTACTAGTGTATTTCAAGCGGTTGACACTCGAAAATCGAATGCAAAGGTATTCGATCAAACCTCTTAGGATCAAAATCAACAAACAAAGGAATCATGGCTGGTAAAGACGCTAAATTTGGAGTTAATGCAAAATCCAATCTAAGTGCGCTTGGATTTCCGCCTAAGATAATTGACATCATAAACCGTAAGCTTATTTTCAATAACGTTGATTTTGTTTTCTTGGTATTAATCATTTAAATCATTTAAAATGTTGATTTGCAGAATACGGAATAGATGAAACCGATGTACCAGCTGTGGTGACTTTTCTGTCGCATTTGAAAATCGCCACAGTAACAGAGGACGATCATCAGCTGTCGATTGCGTTTCCGGTATGTTTTAGTTTAGCCGTACATGTCATTTATATGATCTTAATAAAAATATATTCGCGCAGCATCACACTATCGAGGAAGAAAGGAGTTACTCGCAGTATCCCCCAGCCCGATCAGAATCAGGCAGGCATCGCATCATACGATGATCTTTGCGCTAACTTATCGGTGTTTGAAACAGAATCTCCGAAGCTGGCCATAGCTTCGGCAACCACGACGGTTCCAATCCAGGTGAGTGTGAAGACTAGAAAATAGTAAAGATTGCTGCTTTAAGCAATTGTTTTTACGATTATAAATTTGTAGCCTTCATGCAATACAAATACTGCGGAAAAAGCAGCAGCAGAAGAGGATATAGGATCGGTGGTAAAAACGTTTCACCGGGTGCCATTAGAGGAAACAACCAAAACGCTGTTGCTTTCACTTGCCGTACCGGACACGGCTCCACCAGAAATACCGATAGAGACACCTTCATTCAGCTCAAACTTTTCAACGGAAACTCCGAGGGTTTTACCACAGAGAACAGACGTCTATCTTCAGCATTCAACTTGTGTAAAATCTCTAACGGTTTCGAAGGTAGTTTGGATATCTAAACCAGGTGCGCTACTGTCGTCATGTTTTTTTGTGGCTGAGTGCGACAGAATTGACAGCGGTTATTCCTCTACCCAGTCAAACTAGTCCGGAACCTATTCGGACTTCCAGCATGAATTCCAGATCAAATGCGTCAACCGATAGAGTCGGAATCGGTTGTTTTCTTTGAGCTAGATTCCATGCAGAATCCATCCAGGATTTCGAACCGGTTCCGGAATCGATTTGACGGATAGTTGGGATAGGTTGGTGTGGCGGCGCTAGTGTTTTTAGTATATTAATTCAAATGTTTACACACGTTTTTTAAATATTTTTGTTCGATCATGGATGTCTGTTCTCTGTGGTTTTACTATCCTCTCCGGTAACGGCAATTTTGTCAATAACGTAGAGGTTACTCACATTATTCAAATATTACTTTTGTTATAGCCTAGGCTGTGATAACCGGGAAAGCAGTTCTGATGCCATAAAAAAACGCTGACAACTTAGAGCCACTACAATCACCAATTGATTCTTCAGTAATATATGGTAAATCTATAAAAGTACCAAAAATAAAGAGCATATTTGATAGTCCAATTTTCTGTGAAACGGGCGATACTGTTTACAACAATAAAGTATTTGCTTTCAATATGCTTTTCTATTGCTTTCTATGAGTACAACATTTGAAAACTATGCTAGAAACAAGCGATTTCCGAGTTTCTCTGGTTGATAATCATTTTCTGATATGTTTATTTTGATACGTTTGCAACATCAAGATAATGTGCACTGCGCTCTAAATTAAAGTGTTTTATGTTTTGAAAATATGGTGTGTAGCGTTGAAAAATTTGAAGTGTTTTCCATTTGAATAAGGTAAGATTGACACTATGCGCAAATTGAAGTGTGAAACACATGGAAGAACAGTGTGTAGTTTTTTCAGTGTGACTTACATCTTTATTTACAGGGTGACCAACTTATGCCAAACAGCTTGAATTAGATTATTTATTAAGTCATCCAGGTAACCAATAAGCATGGAAAGTGCTTTTGGCAAAATAAACCTCTCTACTACTGTTGTGCCATGAAAATATTTTTTACTGTTTTTCTGCCTTCAAAACGCTGATTTTAAATAGTTTATTGAAAATAGGTTTAAATAGTTATGCATAAAAATGCTAATATACTGCATGAAGCATCTGAAATCCAAATAAAATGCATATACTAGTACATACTTGGTAATTATTTGGGTAATATCGAAATGTTTGGTTTCCAGAAGATCTCTGGAGTTCAATAATTTATGTTCACCGTCATTCTAAAAAAACCAAAATTGCGGAGACTTCAGAATTCAAAATGGTGATTTTTTCTTGGCGAGTTATCATATGAAACCGTACAATGTGATTATTTTTGATTTGCAAAGGTTGTAATAGTAGGATATCTTCATATCCAAAATTGATATTCACCAACATGCAAAAATGCAACATGTCGAAACTTTATCTATCGCCATCTTGGATTTTAAAATGGCATCAGATATGGATGTTTGGCATCGACTCATAAAAATCGTGTCGAAAATATCCATGTTGATTGGGATATATAGAAGTCCGCTAAACCGCAAGCCGCCATCTTGTTTTTCAAAATGGTGTCAAAATCAATCTCTGGTATCTACTCGTCAAAGCCCGATCCGAAAATACTCATTTATTGAGTTATAGAGAATTCAGCATTTGCCCCAAAAAATGAAGTACAGACAATCGACCAAGTTTGGGTTCTGATAACCGATTTTAGCAACCCTTTTGAAAACAGCGAAAATATGGTTGTTGCTAACATTTCGGGTGGCATTTAATGTTGAAGCACAAAATTCAAATAAATTCACATGGTAAATATTCAATGGGAATATTTTTTCGATTGATTTATTTATTTTAATAATACTAAGCAAATGAGAAAAAAAAAACTTTTGAGTAGATTTTCACTGATTCAAAAAATATTTCGTTTGTAGAATGGAACATAGTAGTTTGTTTGCATCGGCAATCGGCACAAAAAGAACGTGCTAATGTAACACACAAATAATATTATTTGACCATGTCTGCTTTATGTCAAAAGTCAAAAGACCAGTGTCGGCAACCGACCACTTTGCCCTACTCGTTTCAAAATGTTTGACAAATTTTGAAATACCCTGTTTAATATCAAATTTTCAAGATCAGATCAGATTAGATATTTTGCATAATTTGAATCGCGATTATCTATTAAATAGACTGCTATTTTTCTTTTAGAGTTTAATAAAGGTTAAACTGATGGCAAGCTGAACATAGTTATTTCCTACGCATACTATCATGCGCTTTTTTATTATACTACGCTCAACTACAGTTTCTTGAACCCTAATGTATTATTTTGTTATGTGCATTCACCCGCTGGCCTGGATAGTGTCAGGAGCATCGTTACACTAGCTCTCCAATTTCCCAACACGCTAAGAATCAGTAACCGAAGTTTGTCGAGATAACAGACCGAGTTGGATGAAATCGGTGCAACCGTGCCGTAGATCATGTTCTTGTAATTGCGTACAAGCTCTCTTGTCAAATGGACAAGTAACGTGCACACCACCGTCAACCAGATAGTAGTCAATACTCTGGTCTTATCAAACAAGTGGGCTTTAGATCCGAGCTTCGCAGATGCGTCTGCGATGTTACATATATCAATCATTGGAGGCTCTCTGTGGTCGTAGCCGGCGAAGTCTTATCTTGGCGTAGGTTTTGACTCCCGATCTTGCTCACTCGTACAAAGGCGGGTCCCGGGGGTGTTAGGGTGATCGGAGGATGATTGTGCTGCGATAGGGTTAGAAAAGTATTTGCGAATATTACTAGAAGTTAAATGTTATTAACCAGCAGTCAATCGAAGCTTGCCGGAGCGTAAAGGTGGTGGCAAAACCAATCGGTGGAATATAGCAAAATAAAGCCGTTCGTACTTAAGCTATAGTTGCGGTGCGGTCGAAAAATCGTGGAACGGAAGGTTCAAGTAATTGCGGCGGTGATATTATGTGATTGAAATATTTAATAGGTCTATTGTTGAGCAATTTGGCTACGATCGGTGTCGTTCGGCTAAACCTGTTCGGAAGGAGCGGAAGTCCCGGGAAGAATTTTTTCGGCAGTTTTCTGACGGCAACCGTCGCTGAGTGTAACTGTGCGTGTGCCCGCGAAGTCAAGTGCGGAATAACAAATGAGCTGAGCGGTATTCGTTTTTACTGCTAACTATTTGGCGGAAATTTACAACTTATTGCGATGAAGGTAAGTGCGGCAGGTTTGTACAAAGGCTGTTAGCAAAGGGTCAACTCGGTAAAGGAAATAAAAGCGTCTAAAATATTAAAGTGTGAATCAAAATTGCGCATCCAACGACTGGAATTAGCTGAGAGTGCTGACAGCAATCGCTTCAATAATAATTGTTAGACAGCTGAGTCGGTTGATTGTAACTACCGAAACAGCCTCCGTTAGGGTGAGCTTTATGTTTGAACAGTTTGTTGTTATTGTTAAAAAAATCTATTCTATACCAGCGATTCTGGCTATTTGTGGGATTTTGACGTCATTGTGACCAAAAATGTAAATATCGTTGGAGACTTAAGTTTTATCTGTTATTTCTAACAGCATATCCTTCTTAGACATATTTTTTTGCAAAATTTGAATCTCAAAATTTTCATTACGTAGATGTGATAGTTACTACACTTGTATTACGGTCTACGGATATTTAACAATTACGAATGTTGAAAGCCGTCTTATTATTCGTCATAAATTGTTCTAGCACCACACAAAGGAACTGAGACGTAACGCAGCCGGCACCCTATGTTTCCAGCTCGCAGAACAACGGATAATCGAACGGAATTGATTGCCGTGAAATCGGGTGGCGGGAAGTGGTTAGCGTGTGTGTGTGCTGGGTTTTTCGGTTGTCAGACGTAAAAATGATCGACTACAAGTGTTAAATCAATCAATCAGCGAAATAAAAAAAAAAGAAATCGAAACTGATAAAACTGCCGTCCATTGAAAAGTGAGCTTGACGCGAAGTAGCGATGGGGAGCGATTGCGAGATTAGTTCGGCTTGTGTGTAGTGAGATGATTGCTTTGGAGTGCACTTGTTTACAAGTAGGTAGATAAGTGGGTGTTGATTCGGCTGCTTAAATTATGATAGTACTAATTGAATGTAATTCCTCAAAAAATGTTTATTTTCAATTTAGTCCTAACAGGGATTGAGTTATCATTCTATATGCAAGGTATATGAAGGTATTGACGATTAGAATTATCGACTGATTGAAGGCATTCAGATTTATTCGCAATTGATTTGCTTCGGCTAATCGATCAGAGTGGAGCTTCTTTCAAATTAATACCTTTGGAAATGTAAATAATTATATGATATGGAAGCACAGAAACTGCAATGTAAATTTCTCAGTTGCAGTGAATTAAATAATCATCTTTGCTGGATGTTAGTATCGGTGAGTGAAATTTAACCTTGAATTATCGCGGTGGGGAGAACCGCAGCCGCTGTTTCCGATGATGAAGTACCTGCAAGTACGCATGTACGCAGGTTTGATTCGATAGTCTGCTTAGTCTAGTATTTTATGATTGACATTGTGCACTTAATTATAACGGACAATGTGGGCATTGTTTTGGGTCGGTTGCAAATGATAACAAGGTAAATCAACGTACATGTGGTGGATGATAAGTTTTATGTTTATAGGGGTTGATTTTCTTAGTACGATTTCAAAATAGTTATCTAGTTACATGAAGTAAATAATAAAGCTGGCCCGGTACACAAAGCCACAGTTTGACTATCTCTATATGCAGAGAGTCTTTCTCCCTTATAGTTTATCTTAGAAGTTAAAGTGTCTGTGCACAGTAGTGTGGCAGTTATTTTTGCGATTGTGGAATTTTGTCCATTGCCGGTCATGAAATGAATCAAGATATTAAAAAAATGCATTTGCCAAATTTAAGTAAAATCGGATCCTCTTGAGACGGCCCACAGATCGATTGAAGTTTTTTTTAGAATTATAAGTATTTTTCGCATTCTTGATTTGAACATTTTTTTACCTTTTTCCACGATGCTCGAAATATTTTGGAATTTTACAAGTATTACTGAAAGTAACAAGCATAGCAAAAGCTTTCAAAAATTCTAACCTCGTATAGTGCTTCATAAGCTCTTCGTATAGTGCTCCAGCGATTGCCCATGAATCCTCCAGCGATTGCCCATGAATCCGTCGAGGCATCCAGTCCACTGGCTCTCTGTCTTGCTTCGACACTTTTTCGCTTTCGTGTCTTTTTTACCAAAATAACGGATCTTCAAAGAAACGTTGGAATACTGTTTCAAGAGATCTGACGCCGGCGTCGGCGGTAAAACATGATGATGAGTTACGTTGTACCATAGACCATGCGGTAGACTTGGGTGCAACGCCCAACTCCTACTTAGCAGAAGGCAAAGGATTCTTCACATTTCCTTTTGATCATGTCCATATGAGCCTACCTAGTCCTAGTTTTCCGTTCTAAGTGTATAACTGATTCGCTCTAGAATACCTATCCGTCTTTCAATTTCATTGCTTTCGTTTCTCTTAGTCTCAAATTTGCCGAAAATAGCCAACAAAATCGATACAGTAGAACCTTGCGGCAATTAAAACATAGTAACATAACCGTATTACTACTGTAAATAAAATAATAGTCATTTTCAATTCCTCTCAATGATGAATCCAATGAGTGAGAGAGTCACGGGAGAATGATCTTGCCAATTAATTGGAGTAAGAACCGCTCCTCAATATAAGCATCACTTACTGTTGTAATTGCTAACCGTTTCATTCTTATTTGTCGATTTGCCATCAGTACTGATCTTAATTATTGGGTTCTACATGCGCGTTGAGATCCTTTTTCTTGACGTTGAAGCTATTTCAGCATTGATTAATACCGTACCTCATGGTCCTTCAGTTTGCTTTCAAAGGTGTTAATGCGTTTGTCAGTGCTGATTGTTTTGTGGTTTATTCGCTTTTTGGGACACTGTTGTGAATGTTTTTCTTGTTGGTTTTATCTTCATAGTAGGTGTATAGGCGTATAGGTGTATAGGTTATAAATATGTGCCGTAAAACGGAGGAACATTGATCACTTTTTCGAAAGCATTTTGAATAAATATCTTCACTTCAAGTAGATGTAATTGTTTGCATTTTTAAAACAGGTACTGGTACTCATAGAATGAAATTGTTACTTTTGGGGTAACTTTGATCAACAAAATATGTCTATCGAAATAAGAGAAACGCTTGAAATGTTGTGTAAATTGCATATCTGCAGGCAATTTCATGGTCCGATATTGTAACGTCTCTAACGAGAACAAAATTGCCTAGAGGGATACAGTTGGCTTTTATCAAAGACTACATATTAAGAAGACTGATATCTCTTTCCTTCCCCCATACAAGCGACAGAGGTTACAGCGCCTCTATTGGAGGAAGATAGGACGCTTAATGTAAAAGTGTATATGTGTGTGTTCATCACTATGGGAAGTACCACCAAAGGGGCGTCATCGGTTGTATATTCGACATACAAAGTTAGTCGGTTAAGGTATTTCGGTAGTGCTTATTTAAGGCTCAAGTTACCTCAAGGCTTGGTAGTATGCGTAAGAAAAATTGTGTTCAGCTTTGCCACCAGATTATCCATTTAAACCTTTTCAAAACTCTAAAAGAAGAATATCAGTCGATTTATTAGATCATCACGATTCAATTTATGCAAAATACCTGCTGGAAAAACCATCGGCTTAGCTAAATGGTGCTTTTGAAAAAGTGGCTGTGATTTTTTATCACACTACCACACCGAGCTGGGGTACGCAACACAACTGCGCAATGAAAAAACCACAGCCACTTTTTCAAAAGCACCATTTAGCTAAGCCGATGGTTTTTCCAGCAGGTATTTTGCATGAATTGAATCGTGATGATCTAATAAATCGACTGATATTCTTCTTTTAGAGTTTTAAAAAGGTTTAAATGGATAATCCGGTGGCAAAGCTGAACACAAATTTTCCTACGCACACTACCAAGCGTTCAATTCTAACACATGCTTAAAAAAGGTAACTTGAACCTTAATATCGTTTAAAATGCCCCTTAGATAACATAACAACGCGCTCGAATAATTATAACATAAACATCAATCGTCCACGGAGAATGAAACCAATACATAATTCAATATTAATTCTTCAAAAGGTCTAATGAGATTTTTGTAAACAAACTTCTTTCGCTCATTACTCCGCTTCCGAGTTGAATTTCATGAAAAATACACTTGAATCAACATATTTACCCTTGGTAGAATCCATTTCAAATATTTTCTGTGTTGACATTATAACAAAATAAGAGAAATCAGCAAAACAAAAGTTTGTTTACAAATCTTATTAGCCCTATTCAAAAGTTGATATGGAATTGTCAGTTCAATTACATAGCTTGTTCGACAAATATATCTGGCTGCTAAAAGCAATCGCTATATATTGTATTGTTTTTGGAATGTCGTGTTTCGTCGGAATGAAGAAGCAAGGAATAAATCGTTCATCGCTGTCCGGAGCTGAAGCGGCTTTTTTTTGATTTTTTTTCAAGCCGAGCATTTCAAAATTAATTCAACATACGATAAATCTATCATAAACATTCAGCAGTCGGCTGCCTGATACACATGATAACACTTCTAAGAGTTGCATAGATCGTATTACTTATCAAGGAGAATCCAGATTTTTGTAACTCTTTACCCCAAAACTCCTTCCAGTGTCAAACGTGGAGATGCGGAGGTATACACGGTTTCCATAAAAACATTTGTTACACTGACATTCCTTTCCTTTCCCGATGCCTGTAAGGACGTGGCCGACGCCGTTATTGGCCTTTTTTTAAAATATAGAACTCTCGAAACGTGCACATTGAGAATGGATAGCTACTTCCAGGTTCCATTCATTGATTATCTGTGCAATTTCGCTTGTTATGATTAATCGCGGAGTAGCACTTACGAATTGTACGGTCATTATACTCATGCTTATGTTTTAGATTCTTTTGATAACGTGTCTTTCGAATCCATTGTAGAAGCACCACGAGGTCATGGCGTACCTTCATATATCACGAGCTCTATACACACAATGCTTAGTAACCGACATCTGTGCTCATCGTTAAATCAAGTAGAGATAAGGAAACTGAGTGTCTGCTGATGCCCTCAGGATGGTGTGTTGGCAGCACTTCTATGGATCCTTGTCGCCGATGGATTGTTGATGGAACTTAATGAGCTTGGGTTTTCGACATATGGTTTCGCCGATGATTTTCATATAATTTGCATTAACACACTTTTTGATTTGATGCAGCAATCCTTATGTGTTATTGAGCAGTGTTGCCTTTATGTTAAACTATCTGTTAATCCAAATAAAACATCAATGGTGCATTTCACGCAACGAAGGATTACAGCCGGAGCTCGTCCATTGCAGTACTTTCTTTTAATTATTGTCGCAGATCAAGCTAAGTACGTTGGGGTAATTATTGACTCAAAGTTTAATTGGTCAGCTCACATCGATTTCAGAATCAAGAAAGCTTGCATGTCCTTCGGCCAATGTAGATGGGATTTCGGCACATTTTGGGGACTCAAACCCAAGCACATTCAGTGGATCTATACAACAATTGTTAGACCAATACTGGCATGCGAGTGCCTCGTGTGGTGGCAGAAGAGATGAGATCAAAAACATGTCTTGATGATGATGACTGGTGCGTTCACGACAACTCCTACTGCTGCTCTATAGGCATTCTTGAACATAAAATCACTATATGTGTTTCTGAAACAAGGAGCATTTGATCTATCTATCTATCTTTTATGAGCACTCGGTCATTCCGGTATCACTGGAAATGTCGATAAGTTGGATAAAGCACAAGATTCGATCTTGGGCTGCATTCGATCATGCTAACCATGCAAAGAATTTGTTGCATTTTTCCGAGCACAATTGCTGTATTCTAGTCAGCACATTGACTGGATATTGCAAACTCAATTATCACATAGAGACTGTTTATAAGTTAATTAAACTATATAAATCTAAATTTAAGTTGAACCAAATCTAATTAATTAAACCTAAATACCTAAAAATAATAAACTAAATTAAATTCTATGAACTTCACCAACAATTAATGCTAAGCCAAATCTACCACCATGAACTGCTATACAAAAGGGTGCGCCACCCTACTGAGCGATACACAATCCCGCAATGCAGCAGAAAGTGATATTATTGCAGATCGCACCAAACAGTGACCGTACAATACCAGTAAAAAACCAACGATCGTGATACACTGGTCCGTAGGTACAAAACAATCATCAGCTGTACAACCCAGCTGACAAAGGAGTTGACAAAATTACCCCGATCGAGACAGTCAGGGCGTGTTGCCTTTTGCCGCGATTTGATAAGGTTGTGAATAATACCCCGGTCGAAACAGACACTGTGTATCCCGTTAAGTCAGCCGTCGCGAGTGAATAATTTAATCGCAGAATAAAATTGTGAAGATTCCTTCGTTTTACACCGCGAGTGCAGTAAAAAAATTGCTAGTTCCCTAGCGAAGAAAGGCTTGTGTGTGGGACAGAAAACCCTGTCCAAAAAGGGTTAGTGCAGTGACGTCCATACGGACACGGCTAAAGACAAGTGATTTGTGCGCCGTATATTTCGAGGAAAGCTTCCCTGCTCATCGACGATCGTTCTGGGCCGTCCTTCTGCGGACGGAAGCAAATCCTTCGAGCAAGGAACCGGAAAATTTCTGGTGAGTCGCCCCAACATTTGGTCCTTCGAACCGGATCGGAGGAAACCCCAACCAGAAAGGATCGGTGCGGTGAGTACACCATTGCAAATTGCTGCTGACGCGACGCTACGGCAAAGACACTGCCCGTCCCAGCCCCCTGAAGGTGCCTACCGTTAAGGCCATTTTGGACGCTATCGCTGCAGTTCATTGCGAAGTTTTGTAATCGCAGCTGATTTGCGCCTACTCGGAACAGAATTTTTTGATAATTTTCTGTTTGCGAAAAAATTTGCATGTTTTTGCTAAGGTGGTGGTGAGTGGCAAATTCGCGTAGATTGGTACGCTCGCGTCGGGAAGGATAATTTCATTCGATTTGCGTACCATTCTCGGTCGTTCCGCGTAAAGGTGGCATATCGCGACGGGAAGGATTTTTTTTTCGTTCGAATTGTGCCATTTTCGATTCCGTGTCGTGTAGGAACGGTACCCGCGCCGGGAAGGAGTCCGAATTTTCGATTGGTACCGTTTTTCCCGTTTCCGATATTTAAAGTGGTGGTAGTGAAGATCAGTGTAGTGGTACAATAATGGCGACCAAGACCGAAAAGAAGCTGTCAGAGTACGTGATCCAGCGGAAAGGGATCCTTGTAGTGCAGAAGGCAGTGGAGAAGTTTGCGGAGAATTTCGATTGCGATCGGGATGCCTGCCAAATTCCAATTCGCCTCGATTCATTGGACCGGATCTACAAGGAGTTCCTGGAGGTACAAGGACAGATCGAGTTGTACGATAAGCCGGAGATGTTGGATACCCATCTGGAAGAGAGAATGGATTTCGAGACGCGTTATTGTACAGTGAAAGGATTTCTGCTGTCCAATCGTGCTACGGACCTCAACCCAACCATGCTGAACAGCACAATGGCGGCACCTGTTCATGCTTCGTCCTCGTTCCATCTACGATTACCCAAGATCGATCTTCCCAAGTTTAACGGTGATTTTTCGCGTTGGCTCGCATTCCGTGACACGTATACGTCGATGATCCACAGCAATGCAGATATTCCGACGGTTGCGAAGCTGCAGTACTTGCTGCAGTCGCTGGAGGGAGAAGCCCGAAAACCATTCGAGTCCGTAGACATTGAAGCGGACAACTACGCATCGACTTGGGAAGCATTGCTAAAGCGGTACGACAACAAGCGGTTCCTGAAGCGTCAGCTCTTCCGTGCTCTGTACGACCTCCCACCGGTCAAACGAGAGAACCCTCCAGAAATCCAAGGATTGGCTGACGATTTTCACCGGCATGTGCGGGCTTTGGCAAAGTTAGGCGAGCCAGTCCATTATTGGGACACCCCATTGGTCAACCTCCTTTCCTACAAGTTGGATCCAACTACGCTACGTGCTTGGGAGGAAAAAACCAGCAATAACGACGACGTTACCTATGATATGCTGATCGAGTTCCTCTACCAGCGTGCCCGAATGCTGACGTCTGTCGTAACTGACCTACAGTATCGGTCCCAACAACCGGTTATAGCCAAGGTGGCCGGTCCGATTCCAACCCCGAAGCCGTTCAAGGTGGCGTACAAGGCAGCTACCGTTGAACCGAACTACAGTGCTCCCTCGTGCCTCGCTTGTCCAGAGAAGCATTTCCTCTTCCAATGCCCTGCATTTTCCGAGGTGTCCGTCCGCCAGCGCCGTGAGCTGGTTTCCCAAAAGCGCTTATGCTGGAATTGCTTCCGTACTGGACACCAAGCCCGGAACTGTACCTCCAAGTTCTCTTGCCGTTACTGTCACGAAAAACACCACTCCCTGCTGCACGAGTCAGAATCGTCGAAGATGCTATCGACTCCTGTTAACGAGGAAGGTCAGCCGATTCCCTCGACGTCCGCCCACGCTGACCCTTCAAGCTCGGCGAAATCGAACAGCCAAGTAAGCTTATCGGTTCAGGCTCAGCATAGTACAGTTTTACTGGAAACTGTTTCCCTCTTCGTCGTAGGTCAGAATGGCAAGAAGATCCCCGCACGCGCACTTCTAGATTCCGGATCCATGTGTAACTTCATCACCAAGAAGCTTGCAAATTCCCTGAACCTTCATCGCACCAAGGTGGATATCGCAGTAACTGGTATAGGAGAATCCACCAAGCAGATTAAGTGCCAATTAACTGCTATGATCGAGTCGAAGTCGACACCGTACTCCACCAAGCTTGAGTTCCTGATCCTCAAGAGACCGACGGTCAACCTTCCGACCGTTCCGATCGACATTTCCGCGTGGAATCTTCCCAAGTTGTCGTTGGCAGACCCCAGATTCCACATCCCATCCGACATTGACATGGTTGTCGGTGGTGAAGCGTATCATGAGCTGCATCCTGGCAGCAAGCGTTCCCTGGGAGAGGGACTACCGTTGCTAATAGAGACGGTGTTTGGATGGACTGTTTCCGGGAAGATATCCATCAATCATCCCACCATTCCCCGCATCTGCCATCTAACCACTGTCGATCGAAGCTTAGAACAAGCGTTGCAGAAGTTCTGGGAGCTAGAAGCTGTTGAGCCGTGTTCTGTGTATTCCGTAGAAGAAAAACAGTGTGAAGAACTTTACGCTACTACCACCACTCGCGATTCGTCCGGTCGTTATCTCGTTCGTTTGCCACTCACCCGTGATCCGCTAGTCAACCTCGGCGAATCCAGAGCCATCGCCGAACGTCGGTTTCTGAGCCTTGAGAAGCGACTAGAGCAGGATCCACCCACCAAGGATGCATACTGCAAGTTCATGGACGAATACGAACGAATGGCGCACATGAAGAAGCTCGTCGATCCAGTAGACGATGTGAACCCGCACTGCTACCTCCCGCACCATCCTGTGTTCAAGGAATCCAGCACAACCACGAAGGTCCGAGTTGTTTTCGACGCGTCGTGTAAAACATCGTCAGGATTTTCCGTCAACGATAAGCAGCTCGTTGGTCCTGTCGTCCAGGAGGACCTGCTGTCTATCGTCATGAGGTTCCGCACACACCCGATCGCCATCGTAGCCGACATCGAGAAGATGTACCGACAGATTCAGCTGCATCCCGAGGACCGACCGCTTCAACGCATTCTCTGGCGTTCCAACCGCGACGATCCGCTCATATCGTACGAGCTCCAAACCGTTACGTACGGTTTTGCATCCGCGCCATTCCTGGCAACTCGCACCCTCCTACAAGTTGCACAGGACGAAGGCGACAAGTACCCCGCCTCCGTAGATGCTGTGAAGCAGGATTTTTACGTCGATGACTTTTTATCGGGAGCTGACGATGTCCAATCCGCAATCCGCCTTCGCCAAGAAGTTTCCGCCATGCTTACGTCAGCTGGCCTTCCGTTAAAGAAGTGGGCATCCAATTCCTCCGAAGTCCTTGCGCAAGTCCCGCAAGAAGATCTCGCTCTACTACCACTGCATGATCTCCAGGACGAACAATCCATATCCACCTTAGGACTCGTTTGGGAGCCGAAGTCCGATACGATGCGCTTCAAGGTCCAGTTGCCGTTACCAGCACCCGTCCTGACCAAAAGGAAGGTCATGTCCTACATTGCGCAGATCTTCGACCCACTAGGGCTAGTTGGCCCGACAATCACCGTAGCGAAGCTGTTCATGCAGCGCCTGTGGGCATTGAAGACCGACGCAGGAGATTCATACGAGTGGGATCGTCCGCTGCCTCCGCGTCTACAAGGCGAATGGAAGGAGTTCCATGGTACGCTAGATGCAATCTCCAAAATCCGCATTCCCAGATTCGTGTCGCAGATCAAGACCGAAACCATCCAGCTCCACTTTTTCTCCGATGCTTCAGAGAAGGCATATGGTGCATGCTGCTACGTCCGTTCTGAGTCAGCTGCAGGGATTCGTGTTCAGCTGCTAACGTCAAAATCAAAGGTCGCACCGTTAGCCACCTGCCAATCGATTGCGCGCCTAGAGTTGTGTGCCGCTGTGTTGTCGGTTAGCCTATATGAGAAGGTGATGAAGTCCCTTAAGACATCGTGCGAAGTGTTCTTCTGGGTTGATTCGACGATAGTCCTCTACTGGCTACAATCGTGCCCGTCGCGCTGGAAAACGTTCGTGGCAAACCGAGTGTCCACAGTCCAATCCTCTACCGCATCTTGTTCCTGGCAGCACGTTCCCGGAGAATCCAACCCAGCAGACCTTATATCACGAGGTGTCAATCCAACCGATATCGTGAACCTCGAGTTTTGGTGGATAGGACCGCAATGGTTAGGGGTTTTGCCACACCATTGGCCACGCACTGTGCTGCCAGCGTTCGATTTATCCACAATGCCAGAGAGCAAAAGCAATGTCGCCGTGATGTCGGTAACGGTAGCCGAACCATCGTTTTCCGCTCGACTGTTCAGTCGCTACTCCAGCTTTACAAAGCTACGACGTTCCATCGCGTATTGGATGCGATATTTCCGCTCTCTACGAGTTGCCGTGCAGAAAACCAAGCCAGAGCCGTTTGACTCGCTTTCAACGGCCGATCTACGCGAGGCTGATTTAGCCTTGTGTCGCGTAGCCCAACGGGAGATGTTCTCCAAGGAGCTCTCTAAAATAACCAGACGTGAACCCCTTCCCGCATCGTTAAAGTGGTTGAAACCGACGATGTATAAAGATGGCGTTATTCGAGTCGGTGGGAGACTCAAATACGCCGTAGTTTCGGAAGAAATGAAGCACCCGATAATGCTGCTTGCGAAGCATCCGCTGTCCGTGTTGTTGACCGAGTACTACCACAGCAATCTGCTACATGCAGGACCACAACTGACGCTAACTACACTGCGTCAGAAGTACTGGGTGATTGGAGGACGCGACCTCGTTCGCCGCACGTACCATCAGTGCCACACGTGTTTTCGCAGCAAGCCCCGTTTGATCCAGCAAACCGTAGCAGACCTGCCGTCCTCGCGAGTCTCGCCAACTAGACCGTTCTCCGTATGCGGTGTAGACTATTGTGGACCTGTCTACATTAAATCGCTGATACGCAACCGTGCACCTACGAAGGCATACATCGCAATCTTCGTGTGTTTCTCCACCCGCGCTGTCCACATCGAACTGGTTTCTGACCTATCCACGCCAGCCTTTCTGGCTGCCCTCCGCCGTTTCGTCGCCCGCAGAGGAAGAATGAGGGAGATCCATAGCGACAACGGCACCGCATTCAAGGGAGCGTCCAATGCACTCAACCGAATCCACCACATGCTAAAGTCCGATCAGGGTGGACGAAAGCAGATCCTCGACTGGTGTTCCGAGAATGAGATCATGTGGCGATTCATTCCACCTCGCGCTCCGCACTTCGGCGGTCTGTGGGAAGCAGCCGTCAAGTCAGCAAAGCACCATCTGCTTCGTGAGATCGGCAGTGTGAATGTCAGCTACGAGGACATGATAACCATACTCGCCCAGATCGAGATGTGTCTAAACTCCAGACCTCTCACTGCCATACCGTCCGATCCGTCAGACCTGGAAGCTCTGACCCCAGGCCATTTCCTGGTAGGAACCAGCCTACTAGCCGTTCCAGAACCGTCGCTGTGCGATGTACCGGACAATCGACTGTCGCATTGGCAGCTCACCCAGAAGCGTGTCCAAAGGATTTGGGCAAGGTGGTATCCCGAGTACCTTCAGCAGCTGCAGTCACGAGCCACGAAGCAGCACCCCACAGTCACCATTGAACCCGGACGAGTTGTGGTGATCAAGGACGAATGTCTGCCGCCAACCCAATGGCCACTTGGAAAAATCACCCAGGTGCACCCGAACAAGGATGGAGTCGTTCGCGTCGTCACTCTGAAAACAGCCACGTCCGATTCAGTTGTCCGCGCAGTCGTCAAACTGGCCTTGCTTCCGACACCGGAAACGCAGTCCACACCGTCAGATCCCAGTTCAGACGATGAATAGAAGAAGAAGTAGAAGAAAAATGTGACGAGTGTTTAAGTAGCCAAGCCACTTCAAGGTGGCCGGAATGTTTATAAGTTAATTAAACTATATAAATCTAAATTTAAGTTGAACCAAATCTAATTAATTAAACCTAAATACCTAAAAATAATAAACTAAATTAAATTCTATGAACTTCACCAACAATTAATGCTAAGCCAAATCTACCACCATGAACTGCTATACAAAAGGGTGCGCCACCCTACTGAGCGATACACAATCCCGCAATGCAGCAGAAAGTGATATTATTGCAGATCGCACCAAACAGTGACCGTACAATACCAGTAAAAAACCAACGATCGTGATACACTGGTCCGTAGGTACAAAACAATCATCAGCTGTACAACCCAGCTGACAAAGGAGTTGACAAAATTACCCCGATCGAGACAGTCAGGGCGTGTTGCCTTTTGCCGCGATTTGATAAGGTTGTGAATAATACCCCGGTCGAAACAGACACTGTGTATCCCGTTAAGTCAGCCGTCGCGAGTGAATAATTTAATCGCAGAATAAAATTGTGAAGATTCCTTCGTTTTACACCGCGAGTGCAGTAAAAAAATTGCTAGTTCCCTAGCGAAGAAAGGCTTGTGTGTGGGACAGAAAACCCTGTCCAAAAAGGGTTAGTGCAGTGACGTCCATACGGACACGGCTAAAGACAAGTGATTTGTGCGCCGTATATTTCGAGGAAAGCTTCCCTGCTCATCGACGATCGTTCTGGGCCGTCCTTCTGCGGACGGAAGCAAATCCTTCGAGCAAGGAACCGGAAAATTTCTGGTGAGTCGCCCCAACAGAGACTTTTCTGCGTGTTAAGTATTATTCGGGTGATCTTTGTGAATCCGGTTACGGAATCTCATATCATTTGGTATGTAGCTGCCCTGCAGTAATGCAATTGCGTTTCCGGATTTTTGGTTCTCCTATTTGGTAAAGATCTATAGGCTTCATCAGAAGGGTTCATTATTCCTTCGGAAGTCAAGAATCCAAGCTGTTCATTGTTTTGTGTTGTAATTTTATTGTGTTGCCATTTTCCATTCCCCTTTCCCTTTCTTTGGAGTTTGAGGCTGTTGTGAATGTTTTCCTTATTGTTTGTATCTTCGTGGCATGTTAGGTTATATTTATTTGATTTGTAGAAAATTTGATGCTGATGGCCAGTAGATTGTGATTGGTTGAAGATGTTGAGATCAATTACTATTTATCAACAACATAGAGAATATATGGGATAAGTTATTCCCGACAATTGTTTTGAAAAAAAAAAAACAATAAATTCACAAATATTCTACACCCAAAACGAATCAGCGGGAGCGTAAAGGCATCTGTTTTTCTCGCTCTTGAACTGGGACCGAAAATCTCTCAAATAATTCGTTAATGTTCAACCGACCTCATACTTGTGCAATACAATATCGAACTTCATAGCTACAAGTTGTTGGCTACACATTGCAGAGAAAACTTGAATATCACATCCTAACGGCGCCATCCCTGTAAAAAAAAGCGGGCGAACATGGTCAGGCGATTAAAAAGTTTGACGTTTGACTCAACTCGCCTGTGCTAATTGCCCCTAAGAACAAATGCAATTTGCGAATGCGATTTAAAGGCAATTTCAATACTTAGACAAATTTTCTGGCGGCTGAAATGGACTTAATTGTTTTTCGCGTTTTTCCAACATGGCGGTTCATGTTTGGCTTATAAGCTTAATATTGTTTTTTGAACAATTGGCGTGTTCTAACTTGTACTTTGTTTGTCTAGTGCACTTCATTTAGCCAACGAACGTGGGAGATTGTGGAATCGTGTGTAAGTATAGTAGAACAAGATCTCTGACCTAAAGTCTTAATGAACGTCAGATTGTGATAAGTTTTGGTGTGCAATACTAATTTCACCATTGATTCTTCCTATGGTTTGGTAGTGATTATCTAGTATACTGGTAAGTATATGTGAGTAGATAATGAATCCGAAAATAAGAATTATTTGTAATTTTTATATTGGACAATTAAGGGCGATTAAATGGCGCGTTCCGTAGGCGATTTGGGGGCGATTAAGGGGCGGGTTGCGCGGCAAAAAAGACGGCGGCAAATCGCTCAAATGTTGCATTTGAAATAGCCCCCTAATTGCCAGCAATTTGCTGGCAAATTGAAGGGCAATTAGCGCATCCGAGTTGGCAAGTAGCCCCCCGTTAGCCAGCAACTTGCCCTTTTTGCCTGCGATGCTGTCCAACTTGTGGTGGCTGCTGCACTGATGAGAAGTTTATATGGCTCATTCGAACAGCTAGTAATCATGCGTCGTCATGGCCTACGGTGCTACGGTGAAAATAGGCTAATAGTTTCATGTTCAAAAAGTATTCATGTTCAAAAAGGACATGCACATGAGATTGTGAGCGCAAAAACAGAAAATGTTCGTGCTGTTTTGCATGTTACGGCAACAGACCTGTAGCCTATTTTTTCGAGAGGGGCTTCAAAATTATTGAATAAATTCTGATGACTTATGATAGTTACTTAAAACTGAATATAAATTTTAGTGAAAGCAGTTCCAAAACTAAGACAATAGACACTAAAAATCCTAAAAATATAATATCTGAGAGGTTATTGATTTTGTAATTGATTTTTATAATTAATTTAGAAGTTACCATTTTCTCTAGCTACAAATATGAATATTCAATAGTTCAAAGTATCTAAGGGAGCCAAAAAAATTCAAGGTATTCTAAAGACATCCCTAATGGTGCTAGAAAAGGCAAGGTATTCTTGACTACACGTTTAAAAGGTGTTGACGATGCTGAATTGGAATGAGTACAAAAATATTATCCAAAAATACGTCTCACGAAACTTTACAGACGTTAGCTATTTCTATATCGTGTTCGTAGGAGGCGACTGAAAGTAGGAGACCCTAAGTCAAGGTGTAGTTCCGTGCCGAGGACTTAATGATTGGAGGGTCTAAAATATGCCAGTCGCGCACGGAGCATTTTGGGTTTTGCCCTTGCTGTGTTATGCGAATCTCTGACACAGTGGACCATTATTTTCTTCGCAAATCGTGGGAATCAAATGATCATGTCCCATTTAAACCTGATATGGCTCGCTAAATGCGTTAACATCCCAACTCGCTTGGTGTCCTCTAGTTGTTGTGCAATTTGTGTTGGAGATGAAATGTACAGTTCTCTAATCAACAATGGTTAGAATAGCACAAGTCAATCTCCAACATAAACGTACAGCAACTATGAATTTATCTCGACTCATGCAGGAAGGTAAAGCTTCCATAGCATTGGTTCAAGAACCGTATTTCCATAAAGGAAACTTCTATTTTGGAAAGTTACTTAACACTGCGTTCATTGCTTACAACAAGACAGGCATGACTAACCCACGTGAAATGCCTCGTGCTTGCATTCTTGCAAATAAGGCTATTGACGCGTGTCTCATATCGGAGCTCACAACTCGCGATATCTGTGTTGTCACAGTTACATTGACTGTCGGAAACGTAGACAAAAAATATATATATTGTTCAGCATACCTACCGCATAACGAATCATCTCCTTCTGATGATTTCAAAAGCGTTGTATCATATTGTAGCAGAAATGGGCTTCCGCTCATTATCGGCAGTGATGCGAATGCTCATCACATCATTTGGGGCAGCTCAGACATCAATCTGAGAGGCTCTGAACTGATGGAGTACATAAGTAGTACAAATCTCCATATTCTGAATGTGGGAAACCGACCAACTTTTGCGAGGTCTGGGAGGGAGGAGGTGTTAGACATAACACTTTGCTCTGATAGAATTTTGCATGAACTGGGAAATTGGCAGGTTCCAAATGAAACTGAACCGTCTCTATCCGATCATAAATATATATTTTTAGAGCATTTTGATGTCACCTTCAATGTGGTGACATATCGTAATCCTAAATCTACAAACTGGGACCTCTTTTTGGAAAACTTGGCGACTAAATTTCATGGATATTTTCCAACAATTAGTCAATTAGACGACTTAGATGACGTCGTGGATACGACAAACTCATTCATATTAGCATCCTACGAAGAAGCTTGTCCACTTCGTACTGTTAAATCGACTAGGGGAACCCCTTGGTGGAGGGCTGAGCTTGATAGAATGAAGAAAGTTATGAGAAGAGCTTGGAACCGGCGTCAGCGTGATGACTCCAGGGCTTTCAGGTCAGCTCGTAGTGCATATAAGAAATGTCTTAGATCTGCAGAACGGGCTGGCTGGCAAAGCCTATGCACTAATGTCTCTAGTCTGAACGAGGCTAGCAGATTAAATAAAATTCTCTCCAAATCGAATGATTTTCAGATGAACTCCTTGAAAACCAGAGATGGTGTTTATGTGACGGACGAAAAAGATGTTCTTAATTGTCTCTTCGACACACACTTTCCAGGTTGTATCGATCCGGAGTTGATCAATGTTCACAGATCTCATTCTGGTGATTCGGACTCGTGGGCGTTAGCACGCACATTGGTTTCCACTGAATCGGTCAAGTGGGCAGTTGACAGCTTTGCTCCATGCAAATCACCCGGAAAAGATGGAATACTTCCCGTGCTACTGCAAAAGGGATTTGATATTCTTAAACATGTCTTGAAAAAGATTTTGCTTTCCAGTCTTGCTACCGGGTATATCCCGAAAGCATGGCGAGAAATAACTGTTAGATTTATTCTCAAAGGGGGGCGCTCAAGCTATGAAGAAGCCAAGAGTTTTAGGCCTATCAGCTTAAGTTCTTTTCTTCTGAAAGCTTTGGAACGGATAATCGATCATCACATCAGGAACGTTAGTTTAGTTGAATATCCACTGCACAAAATGCAACATGCATATCAGTGTGGGAAATCCACGATCACTCTGCTTCACGATGTTGTTTACAACATTGAGAAAGCCTTCTCGCTCAAGCAATCTAGCTTGGGTGTATTCCTAGATATTGAGGGTGCTTTTGACAATGTGTCCTTCCAGTCTATTCTGGAAGCGACGCGCGGTCATGGGATACCTGCATGCATCTCGGGTTGGATAAACGCAATGCTTAGTAACCGCATACTTTGCTCGTCACTGCGACAGGCTGAGATACGGAAGTTGAGTATTTGCGGTTGTCCTCAGGGCGGCGTTCTGTCACCTTTGTTATGGAACTTAGTAGCTGACGGCTTGTTGAAGAAACTCAATGAGCTTGGATTTCCAACCTACGGGTTTGCTGACGATTACCAAATACTAATTACTGGATTTTGCATCGGAACAATCTTTGACTTGATGCAACAGGCATTAAGAGCTGTCGAACAGTGGTGTCGACAAGTTAAACTATCAGTTAACCCAAGCAAAACTTCAATGGTTCTTTTCACGAAGAAGCGAATAACAACCGGGGTTCGTCCCTTGCAGTTCTTTGATTCTGAGCTGCTGTGTGCAGATCAAGTCAAATACGTTGGAGTCATATTGGATTCCAAACTGAATTGGTCTGCTCACATTGAGTTCAGAGTCAAGAAAGCGTGCATGGCCTTCGGGCAATGCAGACGAACTTTTGGAAAGACCTGGGGTCTCAAACCTAAATACATCTATTGGATTTACACGACAATTGTACGTCCAATACTGTCATACGGATGCCTTGTGTGGTGGCAGAGGGGAGAGGTGGTGACAGTACAGTCAAAGCTAAACCATCTGCAAAGAATGGCGCTCATGGCGTTGACTGGTGCTTTCACCACGACTCCGACTGCTGCTCTTGAGGCACTTCTAAATATCAAACCATTACACATACACTTAAAACAAGAAGCACTATCATGTGCATACAGACTGCAGGTTACTGGGCTTTGGAACAGTAATCATGTTGATCTTGCTACCAGTCATACACGATTGTGGTCACAAATGGTTACATGGGGTGAAGATATTCTTGCTCCCAGCGATATTACACTCACTTGTAGTTTTCCTTACAGGACATTCCATGTTAAGATTCCCTCTCGAGAGGAGTGGTTGTCTGGCTTTATGGAAAGACAACAACAAACGCAAGTGGTTTGTTACACTGACGGTTCTCTGATGGAGGGACGTGCTGGTGCTGGTGTCTACTGTCGTGAAATGAGACTGGAACAATCTCACTCACTAGGTAGATACTGTACTGTATTCCAAGCAGAAATCTTTGCGATTATGTGCGGGGTGCAATCGGCCCTTCAACTGAGTTTGTCCGGCAGAGTTATAAACTTCTGCTCCGATAGTCAGGCTGCAATCAAGGCCCTTAGCTCAGACAAATCCCGGTCCAAGCTAGTGATCGCGTGCCGAACCCAAATCGAAGAACTAAGCATTGTCAACACTATCTACCTTGTCTGGGTGCCCGGACATTGCGGTATTACTGGAAATGAATGGGCTGACGAATTAGCCAGGGCAGGTTCAGCGATTGACTTCGTTGGTCCTGAGCCCGCGCTGCCAATTTCGACAAGTTGGATAAGGGAAAAATACGGTCCTGGGCTTTGTCCGAGCACCGCAATTATTGGAGAAATCTACAAACGTGTCGCCAAACAAAGGCGTTTCTAGAACAACCATGCCCAGTGGTTTTGAAAAATCTCTTACATTTTTCGAAGCTCCACTGCGGCATGCTGACCAGGGCTTTAACCGGCCACTGCAAACTCAACTATCACATGGCAACTATTCAGCGCGCTGAGTCTTTTTCATGTGATCTTTGTGAATCCGACTACGGAACCTCATATCATCTGATATGCAACTGCCCAGCGCTAGCGCAATTGCGATTACGAGTCTTCAGCCGTCCTTATATAGACGAAGCCATGTTTGGTCGACTGAAACTCAGAGACATACTAAAGTTTCTTATCCAATGTGGTAAAGAGCTTTAGGCTTATTCGCAGGCAAGTTGAACTACTTGTGAGTTTAATTTACCTGTTGTTTATTTTTTGTTTTGTGCTGTTTTTCCCACCCTTCCAAGTCTACTTCCCCACACCTCCTTGTCCTTTCCTTCCGCTCAGGAAATGATGAAAACACACGGCAAGGCACAAATCCCCGACTATGTACGGGGAACGTGCCATTTGAGCCAATATATTCTGATTCCTGATTCTGAAGACAATAGACACTAAAAATCCTAAAAATATAATATCTGAGAGGTTATTGATTTTGTAATTGATTTTTATAATTAATTTAGAAGTTACCATTTTCTCTAGCTACAAATATGAATATTCAATAGTTCAAAGTATCTAAGGGAGCCAAAAAAAATCAAGGTATTCTAAAGACATCCCTAATGGTGCTAGAAAAGGCAAGGTATTCTTGACTACACGTTTAAAAGGTGTTGACGATGCTGAATTGGAATGAGTACAAAAATATTATCCAAAAATACGTCTCACGAAACTTTACAGACGTTAGCTATTTCTATATCGTGTTCGACTGTGATGGAGAACTTAACCTACGTCAAGGTTGTCTGCATATATATATATATATATATATATATATATATATATATATATATATATATATATATATATATATATATATATATATATATATATATATATATATATATATATATATATATATATATATATATATATATATATATATATATATATATATATATATATATATATATATATATATATATATATATATATATATATATATATATATATATATATATATATATATATATATATATATATATATATATATATATATATATATATATATATATATAGGAATATATCAGCCGGAAATCGAAGTTTACCGTTGCAAAGAATGTTCGAACAAAGAGAATGTCGATATTTACTCTAAATCTTCTGATCAGGCAGGCGATTTGTTGATGCGGAGAAACGGTTAAACTCCTATTTTCTTGGTGTCTTGCCACTATTACCAGTTCTGTGGCATCACCCGAAGTTTGTGTTAACTTAACTCTTTGCTGTTTTCAATTTAAATGATTATCGTTGATAATATTATCAGATAAGTGAGAAAAACTATTTATTTATATATTTAAGTATTCAGATTCTTTTACAGATTATTTACAGAAGTTTTTATGAAATTGATATTTTTATATCATGTGATTTGAGAATTAAAAATTATCGCAGTCCGATTTTTCGAGATCAGAAGAATTTCTGGATCACTGAAACTATGGCAAAAAATGGTACTTTAGCTCTATGGACTTTCAACACAAAACCGTTGGGATTTGATAAGATTACCTAGATTAAGTAAATAATATATTTCGGCATTTGAAGCTTATAGGTTTTATTTCGGCAATCATGGATTTTTGAACAACGCAAAACATATATTTCAATGATTTAATCTACCTTTGGAAACTACCCAGAATTTAATCTACTGAAGGAAACTGCCCAGAAATTGTTCACTAATCGAAAGAAAATCACTTAACTATCGTCCAATTTATGGAGAATTTGTTGAATGTAACATTGATGACACCACAAAAATAACTAGAAACTATAAATATGTGTGAGCTCAATAATTTCAGCATCACTTGCTTTCGGCACATGGTGATCGGAAATAGCAATCTTTTTCAACTTTTTCTCAATAATTTATTCAAACCAAACCAGCTACAAACTTGTCAAAAGTCGCCGAAAACAAGTTTTTATTCAATCCTGTTTCAAGAAATTTCGGGTGAAGGGAGATTTTAGTTCCCTGAGTAGTAATTAATAAAATTAATAACGATAATTATAATAACGATAATTATAATTCATTTTTTTCATTCTCACAGCTCCTACAACGCATTTTACCATCATTGCTATGTCTGCTACCGCTGACGTACGCCTTGCCCCAAGTGGTGGTCAAAAGCGACATCCTGCCAGAAGAGGAAATGGTTGCCATTTTGCAGCAGTACGACGCTGAAGTGCGCGAGTACTGCAATCGCCAGGTGCAGGCTAACTGGAATGTGGCAACCGACACGGAGAATGAAGAGCACCAAGTCCAGCAGGTAAGGGTCGTAGGATGCTTTGTTCCTAAATATTTACTAAAATACAATTTACCTTAATTCGGTCCAATTTAATCTAATCTAGGAGAAAACGGTCGTGTTTTTCCATTATAAGTTATTATTGTCTCCAAAACACGTTACGTCATTGTATAGAGGTATTGAGTGCAAATCAAAGTCAGGGCCATCAGAAGGCTCAGTTTCATATTTCAAGATAGCGTAGAACCAGCAGACGAAAACAATGCATCGACCTAGATGGACAGATAATACACATGATTAATGGTAGTCGTTTTCACTGACAGGATAAATGATCTCGAGTTTAATTTTTGCGCAAAATCAATACTGTGAGCACGTGTATGAAATTGGTGATTCAAAGTTGAGGCTTTCCTATGCACAGCAAAAATATTTCCGTTGCGTAACTAAAATTTTCCTTCAAACTTTTCCACAGAACGAGGCTAGCTTGGCATATGCGAAGTTCCGGAATGACTACTACGAGCAATACTTTAAGGCGGCGGTAGTGGAAAACTACCAGAATGAGAGCGTACGTAAACAGTTGACCCTGCTGAAGGATCTCGGTACGGCCGCCTTGCCAACGGCAAAACTGGAAGAGTATAACAAGGTTATGAGAAGGTTGGACTCAGTCTACCAGCTGGCAGAAATTTGTCCGTACGATAATCAGAACTGTGGTGCAGCTGATCCAAAATGGACGCTGGATCCGGAAATGGAGGAGGTATTGGCGAATTCAAACGATTATGATGAATTGGTTTATGTCTGGAGGCGCTGGCGCGAAGAATCCGGCAAGAAAATGCGAGCAGACTATAAACAGTACGTAGACTACGTAAACGAAGCAGCCACACTGAACGGTTACTCCGACTATGGCGAGTTGTGGCGAGCACGGTATGACGATTCCGACCTACGTGGAACATTGGAACGACTATGGACGGAGGTTGAACCTTTGTACAACGAACTGCATACATATGTGAGATATAAATTGTTAGATCTCTATGGTAAGTAGGACACATGTTAGATTGCTACCTTCTGTTTACGTTTTCTCATCCTTAGGCGACAAGATGGATCGCGACAACAAATTAATCCCTGCACACATTCTGGGTAACATGTGGGCTCAGTCGTGGGTTAATCTGTATGACCGTATCAAACCCTTCCCGGAGGCTAGTCTCGTGGATGTGACGGCGAAAATGAAAGAGCTAGGCTTCAACGCGAAGAAAATGTTCGAATTATCGGACGAGTTCTATCAGAGTTTGGGCCTACCCAGCAGTGCCATGAGTTACGGTCCGAAAGCTGTTATTGAGAAACCTGCGCAGAAAATGGTGTGTCACGCTTCGGCCTGGGACTTCTGCGATGGCGAAGATTTCCGTATCAAGATGTGTACCAACGTCAACATGGAAGATTTCATCACGGTTCATCACGAGATGGGCCATATCATGTACTTCCTTCTTTACAAAGAGCAACCGCAGTTGTTTAAGACGGGTGCAACACCGGCATTCCACGAAGCGGTAGGTGACACTATTGCCCTTTCCGTTTCGACTCCTCAACATTTGCAGAAAATCGGTCTTTTGGATGACTACGCGGATAGTGAAGCGGATAACATTAACGCCCTGTTCGAGATGGCTTTGGAGAGGGTGGCATTCTTACCGTTTGGCTACCTGATCGATCTGTGGCGTTGGGATGTGTTCAGTGGAGCAATCAACGAAAGCGATTGGAACCGTCATTGGTGGACATTGCGGAACAAGTACCAAAAAGTGTACGCTCCTGTAAGCCGTACCGAGGACGATTTCGATCCAGGAGCGAAGTATCATATTCCTGCAAACTCACAGTATATCGCGTACTTCCTAGCACATATCTTGGAGTTCCAATTCTACCGCTCACTTTGCATTGAGTCGAAACAATACGATCCAAATAATAGCGCAGGTACGCCGTTGCACAAGTGCGATTTCTACAATAGCCAAGCTGCGGGTGACAAACTTAAGGAAGGGCTTTCACTGGGCTACAGTGAAGACTGGAGATTGACGCTGGAGAAGTTGACCGGAGGACGAGAGATTGGTGGCCAGGCATTGCTGGAATATTTTGCACCGTTGTATACATTTCTGCAGCAGGAGAACAAAAAGTTCAAGAATGCAGAAATGGAGTCTATCATTGAAACGTATAACAAAGAATACTCTGTTGCCTGTAATCGTCAGGTTAAGGCACAATTCGCTACGCAGGTAGATGTCGGAAATGTTACACTGCAAGAAGAGCTGGCTCAGATCCTTAACGAAAACACTCAGTTTGTGTTGGAAAATTTCAATAAACATTTCGCAGATGTTGACATTTCGTACTATGAGAAGCCGGAAATTCGCCGGCAGCTGGAGTATTTGACGCAGATTTCGGTAAATCGTCTTTCTTCGGAGGATTTTATTGCGGTAAGCTTCCCTAATATCTACAGAAAGCAATGGGTATAACTTGTTATCTCTTCTTTTTAGCTAAACAGTGCTCTTGGTCGAATGCAGAGTATTTATAGCAGTACTTTGATTTGTCCTTACGAAAATCAGAGCTGTGCAGCTGGTACCATGAGCTTGGATCCCGATCTGTATGGTGTAATGGCGGACTCCGACGATTACGATAAACTCCTGTACGTTTGGAGGGAGTGGCGCGATAAGACAGGACGTTTGATGAAGAACGATTACGTAGAGTATGTACATTTAATGAACAAAGCTGCAGGAATCGCTGGATTCGATGACATGGGAGAACTTTGGAAAGAAGCTTTTGAACAGGATGGGTTCGTAGATTCAATGAAACGTTTATGGACTGAATTGAAACCGTTCTACGATGAGCTACATAAGTATGTCCGACGCCATTTGTTGGAGTTATACGGGGACAAGATGGATGATAAAAACCCAAACATACCAGCTCATTTGACGGGAAATATGTGGGCTCAGTCTTGGGTCAATCTTTACGAGCGCACTAAGCCGTTTAAAAATGCGGCTGACTTGGACATTACCAAGGCATTGGTAGCGAAGAACTACACCATCAAGGAATTGTTTGAAATTTCAAATGATTTCTACGTCGGTTTAGGACTTCCTGACAACAGTATGAGTTACGACGAGGCTCGTGGAGCTTTAATTGAGAAGCCAACGGATCGAACTGTAACATGTCACGCATCTGCGTGGGATTTCTGCGATCGGCAAGACTTCCGTATCAAAATGTGCACTCGGATGAATATGGAGGATTTCGTTACAATACATCATGAGATGGGACACATTAACTATTACATACTGTACAAAGACCAGCCAATTGCCTTGAGAGCCGGAGCGAATCCCGGATTCCATGAAGCGGTTGGTGATACAATTGCTTTGTCAGTGGCGACTCCAAAACATTTCAGCAAAATTGGACTCCTCGAAGATTACAAGGATAGCCCTGAGAACGATATCAACGCTCTGTACCAGAAGGCACTGGACCGTGTCGCGTTTTTGCCTTTCGGTCTGTTGATCGATATGTGGCGTTGGGAGGTGTTTTCAGGAAAAGTGGAGTTCCCCGATTGGAACAAGCGCTGGTGGGAGCTACGAGAGGAGTATCAGAAAATTTCCGCACCGGTAGAGCGTGACTTGGATGCCTTTGATCCCGGTTCAAAATATCACATTCCTTTTGATAGTCAATATATTTCGTGAGTAGTTCTTTTTAAATCGCAGTAATTGAAACAAACCGTTTGAGTTTAAACATTTTTGTAGATATTTCATCGCCCACATCCTGGACATGCAGTTGCACAAAACACTTTGTCAAGTAGCCGATGAGTATGAACCTAACAATCCGGATAAGCCGCTGCATAAATGTGACATCGATGGTTCCACGGCAGCAGGGGACCGCATCCGAGCAGGTTTGTCCTTGGGTCGTTCCGTGCATTGGTCCGAAGCGCTGCGTGAGATGACCGGTGAAACCGAATTGAAGACCGATGCTCTGCTGGAATATTATGCGCCGTTGTATGAGTACCTGAAGGCAGAGAACGAAAAGGCAGAACCAGGTGCCGGTGCTACAATTGTACTGTCTACCGTCCTGATCGTAGCAACGACCGGGGTTAGCTTGTTGTTGAGATTGTTGTAAATATAGATGCGTGGACGCATCCGTGCCTATCAGTGCTGTAAATAAAATACTGTACTCAATGGAATGATCATTGAAGTTAAATGCTTGAGAATCAAACTACCGCGATACGTATGACAGTCCCATTTACACATAAATTTCATAGTAAATATGACCAACAAGCGTATGACGGCAGTAAACTCCAGTTAATCAATTGGGATTGGTCAGTTATCTGTGTCGTCCCATCCACTGGTTTGCGATGAAAACAAAACAAATACAGTACAAACTCGTTAGTTGTAGACCCAAAAGTTGGTTATTCGCTACTAACGCAGCGCAACATTAAACTGAACTTTAATAGTCGTTTAGTTTAAAATTTGAGAATTTGTATCCTGAATTACCAACATAACTCCTTTGCCTGATTTTTGAGATACATGCCAAAAATAAATGTATTTTATTATTTATATTATTGAAGTTAAATTTGCAAAATTCTTTAACTTGTTAAATTTTATTGTAAACCGACAAAAGTGCCCAAATAGCAGAAGATATCAATACTATCTTACCCGATTGATCATTTAAAACGGTGAGTAGTGAATCAAAATCATACTTTAGTTGGGTAACAACATAGATTATCGTTATCGGGGACAGCTTTTCGCCACGGGGATTACTTACGTCAAAATTAGAGAATGATATTTGAGCTTAGAGTTAAAATTTGAGTGTATTTTTTGACAAAAGCAAAACATAATTTTATTCGTTGCTTCAACACAAATTCAATAATTAGTTATAGCTTTAAGAGAGTGCTGGTAAGTAATCGTAGCAGGCGATGAAACTGTAACATAAGATAGACGCATAACACATTGTAACTTAAGGGGGCGTCAGGTGTAGTGGGCAAAAGAATCAACTTCTTTTTCATCAGCTTAATTGTTAGTGTTGAACCTCTAGCATAGTCTTCCGAAATCTTGGTGGTTACGCTGAACTTCTTTTGCTGTAAAAAACCATGCATTCCTCGCGCGTATTTGCTATAGCACACGCAGATTCCAATCTATCGGCAACAGTTTTAGAAAACTGGCAGCGATAAAATACAACTACTTCTACCCAATTTTTCAAGAGAAAATACCCAATTGGTTATTTTATATATTTGTTGTGAGACACCCTTAAATCGCGTTTTTCAAATTCAAATTGACTTGATTTGTTTATGAGAATGCATAATATGTGTAGCCTGTTGATTAGAGTGACAGGAAAAAAAATACCCCTATCGGCCCACCCCTGAGTCGATTCCTAGTCCCACCAGGAGTACTTGTTCCAAATTTGAAGCGAATCGGACAAGTCTAGCTACCGGACCAACGTGCCTGAAGTTTGTATGAGATTTTTCGACAATTTACATGGAGAAAACCCACTAACTCGCATTTTTGCCACTAGATGGCACTGTATACATCGTATTATCATTATAAGTGAAAATAAGAAAGATAATTTAATTGTCTACAGCTTTGTCGAAGACTGCTAGTCAATCCGGTTTTGTTAAAAGAAGTTATTCAACTTTTAACGAAGTGATGTCTGAGTCAGTTTTCTATGGGGCCTAGCAGTGCATGGTTGTGTATCAGTACTCGATTCCCACGAACTAAACATTTTTGTGAAATAACCGGTGAATTTAGCTCAATAGAATGTTCAAAAGAGTTGTAGTAAATAATACGAGTCATGTTTAGGTTAGAAAATTTTAGTTCCACATTGTACCGCATAGAGGGCGCCAACACTAACTTTTCAACGGAAAGAGATAGATATTAGGTGTCTTCTACAAAGTTGTAGAGCAGGCATTTTTCAATAATTCTTCCGAACATTTAGATATTCTATCTCTCTTCTATGAAAAGTTAGTGTTGGCGCCCTCTATGCGGTCACAGTTTGAACTAAAATTTTTCAACCAAAACATGACTCGTATTATTTACTACAACTCTTCTGAACATACTAATGAGCTAAATCTAACGGTTATTTCACAAAAATGTATATTTCGTGGGAATCGAGTACTGATACACAACCAAGCACAACTAGGCCCCATAGAAAACTGACTCAGACATCACTTCGTTAAAAGTTCAATAACTTCTTTTAACAAAACCGGATTGACTAGTAGTCTTCGGCAAAGTTGTAGACAATTAAATTATCTTTCTTATTTTTACTTATAGTGATAATACGATGCATACAGTGCCATCTAGCGGAAAAAATGCGAGTTAGTGGGTTTTCTCCAAGTAAATTGTCGAAAAATCCCATACAAACTTCAGGAGCGTTGGTCCGGTAGCTAGACTTGTCTGATTTGCTTCAAATTTGGTGCAAGTACTCCTGGTGGCACTAGTAATCGAATCAGGGGTGGGCCGATTGAGTTTTCAAAAATTCATTATTTTTCTGGGTAGTCTACTGTTGATGAACCACAGAAAACGGAATAATTTTTTCCCCTATTATTTTGTAGCAAATTTTACAGTGAAATATGAGATTTTTCGGTTTTCATGAAGCCACTTTCCGAAACTCTAACCTTTTTCTATTTTTTTGGTTCATCGAGTAGCTAAAAGTTTAAGCTTCATAAATCTTATTGAATTTCATGTGTCAAACAATTTTATCAAGAGTTATCGTGTTCTCCGCGGTGCTCCTCGACGTGGAAATAGTTGGACGTCTACTCTTGGAACTCTCATGTGTGACTCTGCGTGACTGGAAATATTTTTTTTCGAACACAATGAATGTATAAATAAATCCTAACATTACACAAAGGATCCATTGTTGCGTTGCCTTCAAAAACACTAAAGAAAATATCTATCGATTTGAGTACTTTACGCCAGACGCCCCCTTAAGTAAAACCTAATAACGATTGTGCTTTTGTATGTTCAAATTGGATACATTTTGATTAAAATTTATGAAATGAATGTTTGATTTTCGTTAAGTGAGGTTAGGTGCTGTTTTCTGGATTATGGAAACTTAGGGCCTAAAATTCTCATATCCATTCAATGAACGATGCAACTCAATGGATTCACCCAAAGTCTTTATAGAGGAAGGTCCTGACATGTGTCAAAACGAAAACAGCCTCTGCGCTCGTATGTGTGACAGTTTTTCGACGCTCGGTAGCGTCTACGTCACTAGTTCCACGCTTTATAGGCTGTCTCTGTTCACTAACACTAACAATTTTAACGCATGCTAGGACCTTGTTTAGATTTTGGGATTCATATCTTTTCACTACCTTCTTCGTCACTAAATAATAAAAAATCAAACAATAAAGATTCTACGGTAGCAATCTCGTTTTAATTTAAAATCGGTAATTTTCGATTCTCATTTTAAATTTCATTGAATGAATTCACAAAGTGCAATTTGGATGCAGACAGAAACGTGATATGTATATGTGCACACCTATAGTGATTCAACCTTCAATATCATCGCTAGCTCGTAAATCCATGGAATCGAGCAACCACTAGTAAGTATGTGGTCATTGTCTCATTTTCGTTTTCGCAAAGTTCTGGTGGTTTAGAAAGTAGCGAGCAATTAATGAATTTGTTTGGTACCCTCATTAATAGGATGAAAATGGGCACTTTACCCTGATTGGTGTCATTGTTCAAAGTCAATCGTTTCCGATCCAACAAGAAGAATGGAATGAAATGTATCTGTTCCATAAAAAGATATTATAACTACTAGAGAGCGCATGTCGCTGTTAACACTGTAAGGTTTATTATTTCACTCTTACACATGATAGGCCAATTAGTTTGACATTTATTGTGCCCGGTACACACATGTCATAATAAAAGGAACAGGACCCTGTTTGGCGGCCACTTTTTTCCTAGCCAACATCTGCCTTTGTTAAAATGAAAACAACCCAATGCAAGAACATGGGCGACATGGGTCTAGAAGTGGCTAGGCCCATCATATATTCCGACGATAAGTTAGTGTCGGTTTCTGATGAGACGAAGTCGAAACGCACCCATGACTTTATTAAGTTAGGATGTGTACCCTTCACGTACAAAGAGTGGCTTCACCAAAAAATTTGGCTTTGGGAGAAAGATTGATGTTTACCCAATTTTCCTCCTTTGGAAGGAATATAGTGTAGTTCCTCCAGTAGTTATAATCAATTGTTTTGACATTTCATAGTTTACCCTATTTGTGGCGGCGTCTCATAGACAGCATATTCTGCTTCATATGCAACAGATGATTAAGGCACTATAATCGCATAAACAAATCTCTCCTACTCTACCTTATTTAAGGTTGAGATTGGTCAGTGAGCTTGAAACGAATATGCTAATCATCATCATCATCATCATCATCGTTCACTTAGCCCCTATTCGGAAACTCAGAGGTGTAGCTCGACAGTACATACATGCATACATACATACTAGTGATTATACGGATTGATCAGCAACGAAAGCAGAATCAAAACAAATCGCGTAGAGCACGTGGAAAAGTAACTGGCTGGCTCATTCAAGAAAATTAATGTTCGTTACGAGCTGAACACGAAGGATGGTGGTAACTCGTATACTCGTGAGAGTAAGCAAGCAGTGAGAGCTGAGAATGAGTTCTTGTTGTCGTGATGCGAACGGGGCTAATTGGATGCATTAGCAACCAATATAACATTGGGGTGGTGTTACGATGAATCGACCAAAACACTAAAATACTGGTTTATGGTGTCGATTTTGATCACAAAAACTTTATTTATATTTTTTACATTTTAACGACATTCAATTAGCTAGAGATTACTGGATAGGGAAAGTTATGGAAATTAGTACTCAAGTGAGAGCGAGGATGTGAAGTATACAGATCGGAAAACTTGAAGTGGCAGGGTCATTAGAACAGGCTTAATATCTTACGGGCTTGAGTTTTGTTTTCTGCTGATGAGGGTCGAGCTTAGGCAGCATAACTACGAATCACCCGAGTTCACCAGCATGTGTCTTGGCATAGACAGACTTGTCCATCTTTACCGTGACAACCGATTTATTTTTATGTAGAATTTACTCCCTAAGGGAAAAATATAATAATCAATTTGGGCACGTCATCAAACTTAGAAATGTTGGATTCCGGTATTTCGAAATATAACTATAGAATTTCGTAATGCCATATGGTCATTATGCCTATAGTTCTAAAGGCTTACAATTTGGTCATATCAACTTAAGAGGATAGAGCACGAAAAAAATAGACGAGCTGCATCTCAGGACAACAGGTTCTCGTTTAATGGGATGTATAATACTACTTGTGAAGTACAAAAACATTTTTTTAAAAGCAGTTGTATCACAAGATGGCGGCTGCGTAGTATTTTTTCACCGGTAAGCTAATTTTTTTCGATTTCTTGGAACAATTGCAAGCCACGTACCGTGCAGAGCCCATCGAAGGATCGACTCCCATTCATAATAATTTTGACGCCAAAATTTTTTAGTTCGAATATTGAATGGGAATTAGAAATAATAATAAACATAAAAGTAGTACGTACCACATTAATATAGTATAAATTTTCAGAGTGCATCTTGTATTCCACTGAATAATCATTTACTTTTGTCGTGTAAAAACTGTAACTTATAATTCAAGAAAATAAAACTGCTTACTGATAATATTTCTAAGTGTTTTATACTCAAATTGAATAAATAAAGGAATATAGATTTATAGATGGGGTGTTGGTCTCGGCTATTAATCACAAAACATTTATTTTGCGTTAAAGTCTTGACTTTAACGCAAAACAAATGTTTTGTGATTGAAACTCGAGACTAAAAAGCCATCTCTTAATTTATAAACACAGTGGGCGTTCCGGTACATAGCAAAATATTATTTTCTCAGAATTTTTGGTGGATGGATATCTATTATTTGTAATATCCGGTGAAGTGTGACAACTTTGAAGTTGGAGTTTCGGCTAAATTTATGTGTTCTTAGTATTTGAATATACATATATGCTAGTTGAAAATGGAACTGAAATATCTTTTACATTTATTTTTTAACGAGCTGACAAGGCACATGTTATCCTGCCTATAATTAATTTAATTAATTGGTATTTACCATGAAAGATAAACATATCAATGTTTTAGGAGCAAATTTCTATTTACATTGAGGCTTGGTTGTGCCTCTACCTGAGAACGAGTTACATTTTAAATCAAAATGTTCATAACGAAATTTTTCTGAAATGTAGTAGTTCTCGTGATATTTTAAATTTTGTTTTAAAACACATTTTTTTTATTTCGATTATAGAGGTTTCAACCTTAAGGTCATTCGCCTCTTTGGGTTAGAAAAATCTCTTATGAAAAATGTCTAACCCTATGTGCGATGTCGGGACTCGAACCCAGGTGCGCTGCGTACAAGGCAATCGATTTACCAACTACGCTGCGCCCACCCCCCATAAAAACATAATTATTTTATTTTATAACCTTTTCATAAGTTATTCGCGTTTCTCCATCAATAACAATAGGTTTTTCAAAATACATATTCACACGAATCAATTGTTTTTTGTAGCAAAATTCCAAATATCTAGATAACTATCACATTTTGGAAGATTTTTTTAAAATGCATTTTGATTTAAAATGATACTTAGAATTATATTCTGTAATAAAATTACAGTTTTGTATGCCAATTAGTATAAATTTTAAAAACATTTATAAAATTATTGTTAGAAAAACATTTTTGCTGAAAAAAATATAAAAAAATGGGTTTTTAGCATTTTTAAATGTTAGCATAAATTTTGGTTTTTGTGTGAAATGACACAACATTTTTTTCAGTGTATATTTTTTTCGTACAGAAGTATTCATTACCTGTAACACGTTCTCAGAAAGCTTTTACTGTATAAAATACAGTTCTCGAACAATTTTTTTCTGAAATTAATCCTCGTAGAAACGTGTATGCCCTTTTAAAAAATCTCTCTTGAGTCAAAATAATCTTACTGACTGTGGAAATTGTTTAGTCTTCCATGCCGGTGAAACGTGTAAAGTTTAATCGGAATCTAAGAAGGCTTACAATTTCACGATTTCAAAGATTTTCGGACGGATTTTCGTGGATTTCCTCTAATGCCTTCATACATGTTGTTCATCAACTTCTTCGCCGCTTTTCTTTTTAAATGCGTGAAAGCAACTTACATCATAACGTTGCACTTTTTAACGAAACCCTAAATAAATAAATAAATAAAACTGGAACATTATTGCACACATGGTGACATTTTATTACGTAATTCCATGGATTTATTGATAGTATATTTGTCCATAGATTATTGAAACCATAAAATTCCATGCATGAAAATGGACAAATTCAATTTTATTTAGTTATTATAAAAAGCATATGAAAATTTTCTTCCATAAATGCAAAACGTTTATTTTATTACTTTTATAAAGATCCTTTTGAGGGGATAATGAACTCAGCGTTGTCAATCGGGGAAGCTTCTCTCGTCAAACCGTAATATTTGTATTAATCCTTTCTTGAGCATATTTATCTTATCTTAAAGATGCAAAAATAAATGCATATTTTGCATCTCTAAAATAAAATATGCGTTTTTATTGAACCTCCTTAAATAAACCTTACTAAATAATCAGAAAGAGTTATGAGGCTATGTATAGGGACTGAAATCAGCCTAAAATAAACGGGTCTTTATTGTATTTGAACTTCCAGTTTTCAAGAAAAAACCTGTTTTAATCCACCTAGAGGTGCAATTGTGCCTTTCTCATTTCTCCAAACTATGATATAATAGCTGGTTCGTACAATATAACATTATGGAAATCTCTTTCATTCTTATTACACTTGGCAAGTACATATATAAGAGCACCTTTTTGCATTCATCGCGGTATCGGTTTGAATCGGAGTTTTCTATGTGATCGCACTCCACAACCCGTAACTCCGGAGCCGGAAGTCGGATGGAGATGGAATTTAATATCAGTTTCCGGGGACGCGACACCTTTCATTTGAGACTAAGTTGATCAAATCGGTCTAGCCATTTTAGAGAAACCAATATAACCGTTATTCTGAATTTGGATACTTCAGGATCCGTCGATGGTGGCCAGTGTGACCAAAGAGCCTTTGAATGACTGTTGGGGACCTAGATCTACAAATTCAACAGTTGTGCACATTTTGGAAAAAAATCACCTTTTTACATTCATCGCAAAATTCGTTACAATCGGAATTTGCTGCGTGATCGTACGTATCACCCTGTAATTCAGGAACCAGAACTCGGATCCACACAAAATTCAACAGCAGCTGATGGACCTTTCATTTAAAATCAAGTTTGTCAAAATCGGTTCAGAAAATTCCGAGAAACCGATGTGGACAAATCAACAAATTTTGTTGATTTGTACTCTTCAACTCGTAATCCGGATCAAGATGTCGGTTGAAAATGAAATTCAATAGCAACCTAGGGAATATTATACCTTTCATTTGAATCTTAGTTTGTAAAAATCGGTTCAGCCATCTCAGAGAAACCGATGAGGACATTTTGTTAACAAATCCGCACATACACACATACATACATACATACATACATACATACGTACATACATACATACATACATACATACATACATACATACATGCATACATACATACATACATACACACATACATACACACAGATATTTTGCGATCTCGGCGAATTGAGTCGAATGTTATATGAGACTCGGCCCTCCGGGCCTCGGTTAGAAAGTCAGTTTTTGGAGCAATTGCATAACCTTTCTATATAAGAAAGGCAAAAGAATAATATTTAATTAGCTTAATAAGCATGAGTTCAATCCATACTATGTAGCATAATGAGTTCAATGTTATCTTCATGTGATTATAATTTGGAAAGGTTGGTGGAATGGGTTTGAACATGTAGGGAATGGGGGGTTAGTAGAGTGGGAGTGGAGGATGCGTCAGAAATCCTTCATCTTATTTTGGTATACGGGGTGGATGAAGGAAATGCGGGCGTGAGGGTAGTCCAAGAGGAGGGGAGTGATGAAGGAGGGAGGTGCAAGGGCAAGGCGGAGGGGGGGGGAGGGCCGGCGACGCAATACTCAACTGCATATTTTGCCTTCCATTTGAGACTTGGTTTGAGAAAATCGGTTCAGTCATCACCGATGAACCGATGTGACTTTAATTGTGGAATATGCCCGAAATTCCGGACTTCCGGAATCGTCGATAGTGGACAATATATTCAAAGACATAACATATTCAAAGAATGTTTGATTGGCAATCAGTGATCTAGATCTGCGATTAGAAGTAATTTGGTGACCATTTCAATAGTTTTTAGCCTCTGAGGTATTACGATTGTACCGATTTATATGGAAAATTCCAGTGTATCCTTACTAACACCCCTGTAACTCCGGAAGCAAGAGTCAGAACCGAATGAAATTCAGCAGCAGTCAATGGCATTACTGTATCTTTCATTTGAAATCAAGTTTGTAAAAATCGGTAGTGAATTCGTTGTGGAATGGGTGTGATATTAGTTTAGGAACTTGGCGGGTTCCCCGGGGGTGTCATGAACCGTCATAGGTGGCCAATGTGGTCAAAGCTGCTTTGATTGATCATTAGTGATCCAGACCCGCAAACTAGAGTAATGTTACATCAATTTTGATATGTTTTACATCATTTGAACATCATGGTGGTACCAGTTTATATGGGAATTTGCTGTGTGACCGCACTTTTCAACCCGTAACTCCGGAACCGGAAGTCGGATCAACTAAAAATTCAATAGCAGCTTATGGGAAGGTTATACCTTTCAGATGAAACTAAGTTTGCGAAAATCGGTTCAGCCATCTCTGAGAAAATTGTGTGAGTTTAAATGACACACACACACACATACACACACACACACATACATACACACACAGACATTTGCCGATCTCGACGAACTGAATCGAATGGTGTATGACACTCGGCCCTCCGGGCCTTGGTTAAAAAGTCGATTTTTACAGTGATTGCATAGCCTTTCTTTATATGAGAAAGGCAAAAAGGATTTAAAAATGAGCCAAAAAGATAGTAAAACGAAAAACGCGGTAAAAACTCCAATACCCCCTCAAACAAACACGAAAATATCAAGAATTTTACCGAGACAAATGGTAGATAAGCCCTTAGTGGAAGCTGAGCGTTTTCTGGGAAAGCCAGGAATATTGGGGACCACTAGAGTAACCTGCGGATTATTAATGGATCCTGGACTTTTTGGGGAAACGTAACTTTATAGAGAAATTATGGGAATATTGGAGAATAGCACGGATATTTAGAGCTAGAAATTTCTTAGATTTTATTTTAGAAATCCCTGCTTCCTAAACATTCTACTACCAATAATCAATTTCAGTTTTTTAATTTTCTTCAGAGAATTTGCAGCATAAAGATTCTGTCATAAAGATTTCCAACTTTCAAAAGATTTATCAAAGAAAAAAAGTTTCTTTGAGTATTCCCAAGTTTATTAGAACATTTGCACAAGCCCCTTAATGTTCATGCTCACCTAAACAATCGGTTACAAAATCTGTGGAAAGAGAAGTGCAAGTATATTCAACATTGTCAGTTACAATAAATAGCTATGTGGTCCCAGCTACACGTCCTTAACTCGCGCGACCCATCCGAAAACACGATGAACTCAATTATCTGTTCAGAAGTGTCACATTACAGGACAACTAAAAGCACAGCAACACGTTTCCCCACGCGATGTCAAGCATCAGTGTCGAGCTCTAATAATTATCTCGTGCGATATTTCGCTCGTGCTAACCCTCCCAACATCCGTTATCATCATCATAATCAATCCCTTCGAAGCATGCTACCAACACCCAACACGAAACAGTCCTTCGTTAGCTTTATGTCCGCGGCGGTAGCGTTGGCGGGACACGACAGCGGGATACCACAACCGTCTATCGTTGTGCAGTACATGCCGCAACTGTTTGTAAAGTTTTTGTATCTCAACCGAATTACAAGAGGGAATCCTTTACGTTCAAGAGGACGCATGAGGACAATCGCAGGGTGCCACTTTGTATCCGGGGGCCGCCGCTCCGGAAATGTAACCACCCACCGTGCCGTGGAAACCGTCCGACCCAACCCCCGCCTACGGGGTGGAAAACAGCTGAGTGCTATAAAAAAGGAACCCTCCGTCGGAAACTTGCTTCAGTCGGCTGTGAGCGGCCGTCGCGTGTGGTAAAGTGGTGGAAGTGCTGTTAGCTGAATATTCCTAAGCTGGTTCGTACTTCCGTTGACATGGTTATCGGATCTTAGTTGGTTGTGGTGGTGGTTGTTTGCAGTATAGTGTAGAAGTTAACAGGTGTTATGGTTCTGTGTATTTGTTCTTCGGTTGCTACTGTGATATCCTTTCAAAGTGGCTCACTTTATAAATAAAATCTTCAATGCGTTACATAGGGTGTCAGACTGAGACAAGGATTTATGCAGAATAATACTAATAATATGAAAAAGCTGAATATTTTGGCTTAGGTTTCATGTGGATATTAATGATTCGTGTGTTCGAGGAAGTGATAATCTGCCTGACGATTTGAGAATCGAGCAAAGATAAAATAACTGATCTACTGATGCTATGCTACGTGAGAAGCTAGCCTACCTACAAAATTTGTTCATGGAAGATGGTAGCAATAGCATGCTGGCCGGATGTGTTTTGTTGTCAAGTTCGAATGAAAAGGGTTGAGGGTTTTTGATTCAGAATGTGATTTATCGTATTTAGGTACCTGAATTCATGTGTGACAGGACAGCGGTTCAACTTTTCAAGAAAAAGGATTTATCGAAAGGACTTCACAAAGCATCCATCATCCATTATCCAATTATTCAAAGCCAAATTAAATCAAATCCTTGATCTAATACCGTGAACGCGAGATGGCCGATAGTCTTTTTTTGAGTTCTTCGCAAATGCGGCTGTTGGAAGTTATCCTTCCTTCGTAATCGCAAGCCTGGATTCACGTTTGTTTGAAAGGGTTAAAATGGGACGAAGTTAATACTCAAGGGCGCACATTATCAAGCGAAGACACGTTTTCTGGTTGTAATTTTCAGTTTATTTGTCGAATATGAATGAAAGATGTTTACAGTAAGCAAATTCGAACCCTGATTCAGAAGTGTATTTGGTTTCTTATTGGTTGAACTCAACATTTGCAGATTGGGATTTTCTCTATCGTGAGTTTGATAATTTGTTTGAGTATTCGTTTTCGAATTCTTTTAAATTTTAAAAATTGTTAAAAATAAAAAAAAACAGTGTAATAAAGGGTCTGCTACATTAATAAATTCCTCCGAAAATACCAATGGTTAAGCGGTTTTGATGCTAAGTTTTTTACGATGAAAAGATGAATCGTTTTCAAAATTGTTTTTGGTGCTACAGTCAATTTCCGTACAATAATGCAATATTTGAGCAACATTTTCCTAAATTTTCATTGTGAAATGTTGCAAATTGAGCGAGTGGCAGTGTGTCTCCGAAAGCTCCCCGAAAAAAGGGGTATACAACATAGATTCAAATTTTATGGATCAATCGTTTTGAAAACATCATTCCCAGGTAACAAAATTATTATTATATTTACAATAACAAGTGGACTTTATTTTAGTGACCATCGGATTTTTTACTTCAAAGTGATACAATAATTTCAAAATTTGATGAAATAGAAAAGGCTCCCATCGTTACCTGGAGAACTATATGGACAAATACAGTGTAAAATTTCGAAATTTCAGTAGATTTTGAGTAATGATGTACACCGCAACACAAGTTTTTTTTTCATGGCATCTCTGTCACTGTCATTTTCGGTATTTTGCAATGAAAATTTCTATTGCACGCGGTGACCCTGTTTCGCGGCGGGGAATCGTTCGTCTGCTCGCCTACTACGTTATTGGGGTCACTCAATTTTCTGGTATCTTTCATGTCAAGATCGTCATCGTTAAAGCTGTCTTGGTTACCGCCATCAGAGGTTCTTGCCTGCTTCTTGTACTTATGGGAGACCAGTGTATATTAGACTGCCCAGAAAGATAATTAATTTTTAAAAACTCAATCGGCCCACCCCTGAATCGATTCAAAGTCCCACAAAGTACTTAATTTGAGGCAAATCGGACAAGTCTAGCTACCGGACTAACGTGCCTAAAGTTTGTATGGAATTTTTCGACAATTTACGTGAAGAAAACCCAATAGCTCGCATTTCCGCCAGACGGCACTGTATGCATTGTATTATCACTGTAACTAAAACTAAGAAAGATAATTTAATTGTCTACAACTTTGACGAAGAGTGCTAGTCAAACCGGCTTCGTTAAAAGAAGTTATTAAACTTTTAACGAAGTGATGTCTGAGTCAGTTTTGCATGGGGCCTAGCAGTGCGTGGTTGTGTTTCAGTACTCGATTCCCACAAACTATACATTTTTGTGAAATAATGGTTAAGTTTAGCTGAATAGTATGTTCAGAAGAATTTCAATACATGATACGAGTTAAGATTGCCACTTGTACATATTACCCATGCCAGGTATCCATCTTTCTCATCCTAGTCATGAAATGAAGATTTTGTGCCTCCTTGTCACCATTTCATACATCATTCGGTTTGAAATTTTTTAGCAAAAGTGAATATATTGATGGAATATGAACTCAAATCAAGGCGGACGAATTTGACGAATTTTGTTCAAAAGGAAAATTTCAAAATCGAATTTGCATTTTCGATGCCAAATGACTTCAAAATGCATGAAACGTCGAGATTTGATGCAATCTCGAAAAATAATTTTTTAACGAAGGTTCATTTTTGGACTTTTTTGGTTCAAAGGGGCGAAATTTTCAAAATCGGGCTGGTATTTTTGATGCCAAATGACTTCAAAATGTATAAAGCGTCAAAATTTTATGTAATCTCACAAAAAAATTTTTGACGAAAATGGACTTTTTTGACGAATTTTGTTCAAAGGGGAGAGTAAAGGAAAATTTCAAAATCGAATTTGCATTTTCGATGCCAAATGACTTTAAAATGCATGAAACGTCGAGATTTGATGCAATCTCGAAAAATAATTTTTTTAACGAAAGTTCAATTTTGAACTTTTTTGGTTCAAAGGGGCGAAATTTTCAAAATCGTGCTAGTATTTTTGATGCCAAATGACTTCAAAATGCATAAAGCGTCAAAATTTGATGTAATCTAACAAAAAAAACTTTGACGAAAATTGACTTTTTTGACGAATTTTGTTCAAAGGGGGGAGTAAAGGAAAATTTCAAAATCGAATTTGCATTTTCGATGCCAAATGACTTTAAAATGCATGAAACGTCGAGATTTGATGCAATCTCGAAAAATAATTTTTTTTAAACGAAAGTTCATTTTTGGACTTTTTTGGTTCAAAGGGGCGAAATTTTCAAAATCGGGCTGGTATATTTGATGCCAAATGACTTCAAAATGTATAAAGCGTCACAATTTTATGTAATCTCACAAAATTTTTTTTGACGAAAATTGACTTTTTTGACGAATTTTGTTCAAAGGGGAGAGTAAAGGAAAATTTCAAAATCGAATTTGCATTTTCGATGCCAAATGACTTTAAAATGCATGAAACGTCGAGATTTGATGCAATCTCGAAAAATAATTTTTTTAACGAAAGTTCAATTTTGAACTTTTTTGGTTCAAAGGGGCGAAATTTTCAAAATCGGGCTGGTATTTTTGATGCCAAATGACTTCAAAATGCATAAAGCGTCAAAATTTGATGTAATCTCACAAAAAAATTTTTGACGAAAATTGACTTTTTTTGACGAATTTTGTTCAAAGGGGGGGAGTAAAGGAAAATTTCAAAATCGAATCGAATCGAATACAATTTGCGCACATTATATCAATGGATGAATAAAATATTAAAAACTTAAGTTGTCCGTTTTAGGCATAGTTCCCTTGGTAGTTTGCGACGGATAAAGTTGCTATTGTGGTTGTGCCATACAATACGAACCTCGAGAAATCGACAGTGATGCGACGATGTTCCTTGGGGGCCTTCGCTTCAAAGAATCGCCAATGGAAATTGTCGCCACTTAATCGGATATGGTAATGCAGTTAGGACGGGTGGATACACGAATTGCTAGAAGAAATAGCATAGCAGGAATAGAGCCGAACAGTAAGTTATTCAGATTGTTTTCTCTGCGGTATGATTGACTGACGGCTGCCCGGGCGTGAAGGAAAATGTGTTGACGAATTCTTTTGTGTGGAAGAGCGATTGTTGCTCTAGGTCCAGCGAATGAAGCTTTCCCTCTGATCTCCTTCATTATCATAATAATAAATCCCATAAGTGCTTGAGCAAAGATGGTAAACTTGTTGTTTTTGTAGTTCATCCATCAGAAAGTTTTTTCCGAAACTTTGACGTCTGTGATTCGTGTCGACTGAGCAAATGGATTGAAATATGTGGGAGCAGCTTGATGCAGTTTGGGTAGAGTTTTGTTTACGTTTCTGGTGGATTGTGAGTACAAAGAAAGGTGCTATTTTTTCGCAGTATGTAAGCGTCAGTGTCTATGACTTTAAGGCGATATGGGAGCATCATAAGTTTTAGAAAAGTTTACACTAGATGTGCCCTTCACTCGATTTTTGTTGGATGGCGATGTGCATTAAATGAAAAAGCGAAAGGTTTGGGTCGGGATTCGACATTATTAAGAACGGAATTTGAAAGTTTATTCTATTGTGCATTCAGTTTTTAGCTTGCGTTGTCTCAAGCAAAATATCTGGTTATGAAGGGTACAATTCATTCAACCGACAGCTGGTTTTCGCTGTGGGCAGAGAAATCCTTCAAACAATAAGAGCATAAAGTTCAAGGTTTGTTCAAATGAAAAGGAAACAAACTTGTCTTTGAAAAACAAACGCAGACGTTGAAAATTGTTGGTTGTTGATGGTCGTCATCGTGGTCGGAAAATAATATTTTAGTTGGGAGGAAAAAACAACAAAAACATTTCGGCCACCAACTGGCGAACTACTACAGCAAAAACAAGCATCATCTGGTTTGAGCTTGAATAATTCACTTTATAAACCATTGTTATGGGCTGAAAAATTTCGCTTTGCCTCATCCCAATACCGTTCCTTTTTTGTTGGTCCTGATGGCGTCAGTGAGCAGAACTTTGAATCTTTACAAAAAAGCGGAAGTCTTAGATCGGTGTTCGGCTATCGTTTTTATATCATGCTGCGTGATTGATAATTTTCCGCATCATCGACGTGTATTGTGAATGGTGTGAACAAAAACTGTGAATGGTTTTTAATGGTGCAGCTAGTCCCACATCTGCACTAGACGTGGGGAATGGTGGGGACGCGTGGTTATCTGATTAGGTCAGCATGTGTGCAAATCTGGCTTTTTGATATACTAGAGCTCAATTGCCCTCAACACGTGTTGTGTTGTTCCTACCCATGCAGCAGTAAATAACTGATTCCCAAATCTTCCTATTTCTGCCACTCTAACAAAAGCACTGTTTTGAGCGACTTAGTGGAATGTTATATTAAACACTTTAATCGTTGTCTTCCGTTTTAATTCCACTATGATGAACAAAATGCAAAATTGCACTTTTCTGTTACAGATACGTATTTCGGCTACGACTTGCAGTCTTCTTCAGTGTATTGTATCAGTACAATACACTGAAGAAGACTGCAAGTCGTAGCCGAAATACGTATCTGTAACAGAAAAGTGCAATTTTGCATTTTGTTCATCATAGTGGAATTAAAACGGAAGACAACGATTAAAGTGTTTAATCTTATTTCTGTCTTTCAAGAATTATCAGAACGCAATATTTTCTATAAAAAATATTACTCACTCGCGACTCTTAATGGGATTAACAGTCCAAATTTTTTCTCAATCCATTTTTGCATTTACAAAACATGCCTTATTATTTTCGTTAGTTTACCTCTTATTCAGGGCTCGTCGATAACTCATCTGGTATCCCAATATAGGTTGTGGCATCCCTGAATGTGCATAGTATTCACGTGTTATTTTCCTATACCTTTTCGGCAGTATCCTGTAGCTACTAAGTTGCAAATGTTGTTGTTTCAGCTTGCCTACTATCAAGATGTGATGACACCCGTGGGACTGAAATTAACTCAAGTCGCACAGCGATTTTCTTAGTTCCACCAACTCGCAGGCAGGTGAATCGAATATCCGATATCTCCTGACAATATGCTTATCCATAAAGATAGAGAAGATGATAGAGATAGAGAGAAAGATAGTCGCGAGTTTTCGAAGTTTCGGTAGTCAATCTATACCCGATCAGAACATCATAACAGAAAGCTATCAAATTTATATCTCATGTTGATATATATATTACTCTCTGTGTTATCTTTATGATATACCGATCAGGAATGCAAGAAAGCTTATATCAAGATTATATCTTCTTGTGCTATCATCGGATTAATAATATGATATTAATGTACGCATCCAACGATGATGTTACAGTAAGTTATATATTCTTTCACAATTATCTTTGAACGCTAACAAATGACAGTATATTTGCTTATACACTGAAGTCTCTTTTTATGCGTCGTAATTCAACTTTTCAAAGCGAATTTTCGAAGTTTTTGATTTTTTGATTTGGATTTTCAAAATTCAGCGTTTTGAGTATAGACAAGTTTTAGATGCAATTGGTCGGAGAACTTGTCAGTGAGGTCTTTGATTGACTTACTTGGTTGCAGTTGGATCAAGAGATGACATTGCCTATGTTCTGAGAGATTCGTCTGACATTCGAGTAGGAGACGTATGATTTAAATGTTAAAGCCATTAACATAAAAAGCTTTGGAATCGTGAGGTTATCAAAGAACTTTTCTAAAGATTATCATTTTCCTATAAAACTTATTTCGAAGAATATGCAGGAAGTATCATGCAGTTCAGATGGAATAAAGAAACGTGAATTGAAAGCAAAAAGCATTTTAAAACTAGTTTTCGTGGCTTAGTCTAATAATTAATTTTCCTCTAATCTATGCTGCATATTGCGAATACGAATTTTCAGGTCACAAAAAACTATCTGATATATTATACTGATCTCCAAAATTTTCGTAGTGTATTTTTGAGGATCTTGATAAGACTTTCAGTGCGATTTCTCCAATTTATGCAGGTTTTTATGAACACTTAAACCTTATCCAGTTTGTGCGTTTTTGGAATTTCTAATCTATCGCGACTTTTTTATGTTATCCTCCGCATAAAAAGTATTTGAGTTTACTTGAGCATATTTAATGGTTAAACTGACAAGTGATTTGAATGCGTTTTAGATTATCCTTGAAATATATAAAAACTTTAATGCAAAAATATTGTTAATTTCCTCCTTAAAATTTAATCAAATTTGGAAAAAATGTGTAACAGAAAAAACATGAAATATTCAAGAATCCGTCCCATCGAAGAAACATCAACAATTTCTCGAATTTTCTCATAAATCTGTTATATTCGCAGTTGGTAGATATAACTTCTGTGAATGATTTGCATTTCTAGAAATTTATTAGGTGCGAGATAATTGTACTGGTTTGTTTAGTATTCCCCATATCAAAAATGCCAATAACAAATTTCCAAAAGAGACTTATTTTGAAACATCAAAGCACATTTGTTGCTTTAAATCTATGCGGAATCCTAAATAAGATTTGTCGTATTCTCCGTAAAATAATGTACGTTAAATATCCGCTCAATGTTACCATGTCGCATCGACATTATTTCTAAAAACCACGTAAAACACGGTAACGTACAAGAGAAGCGCCAAAGCGCACTATTTAGAATCTAAAAATAGCCCCTCTTTCCTAATCTGAAAAGATATTATAAAGCTATTCAGTCTATCGTCATATAGACAGCTGTATTGGTGAGTAAAACTAAATAAAAACAAAACGTATGACACCAGGAAAACAAAGAGCACTTAGGCTTGGGCAAAGTTCAATGTGTGCGTTCTGGAAACGTCTTCTGCATCTATAATCGTTTTGCCCTTGACGGAAGCGTGGAATATTATGCTAGCATTAAACATCAGTCGAAAACAACGTCGTTGGTTCATGCAGGAAACTTCCCCATCAAACTCAGAATACCCAGGTTCAAAGCGGCAATATCGATAAATAATAATCGGTGTGTCATATATTCACAATAACAATCAGCCAGCAGGTATGCAATCATTTGGCAATGCTATGAAAGCTTTTGATGCATAAATGTGATATTCGTAGAGAATTTTTTGTTAGAATTTTTGTTATTTTAACACTTAACGGTTTCTGCTTTATAACAAAATTTGATAGGAAATTTTTCGTAACAAAATATCAGCATGAGTTATAATTGTGTTATTTCCTCCTGGTCGGGTATCGTATGTCATCATCGCGAAGGATGTTTCAGAGATTACTCGTGCAATTGAAGCGTTAAGCGTTAAGCGAAATAGGTATAAGGGTATCTAATCCTCTCGCTTCCTCTGCGATTCAGAAAAAAATTCGGAGGGAATTTGGTTTTGAAATGTTCATTGTGCAATACGTAATATGTAGTAACCTCATTTAATTAAGTTTTGATGGTCGGATCTGGTGTGGCACGAATCTGAGTTTAGAGCGAATTTAAAATAGAAATTAATTTATAATTTCTCAACAAGCTAAAAATTTTCGGGGGGTGGTCCGGACCCCCAGGAGCCTCCCCTGGTTTCGCCACTGTCAAACCGTAACCACGTACCATTTTCGTTGAATTTACGATGTTCACTCCCAATATCAAAAACCAAAAAAGTAGTCCTACGTCAACATATTGCGGAAACCGATTATCGTGTGCTGTTAAAGCCAATGAAAAAGTAACTTAGATTGTTGTGGTTGGGGATATTGACAAAATCGGGACATCTGTTAAAACATTCTTCGTTTGTGACGTAGCCTAATAATCCCTTCTCATTATTTAGTGGATATTCCTTCTAAGGGGGTCTTCCAGCGAAAAATATAAAAAAAAATGAAAGGGTTAAAACTTACTGCTTCGATGTAGATTGTTGAGCTCCTAGAATATATCTTACCTTCGTGTTGTTAATTATTAAAATTCTTTTAAAAAGTATCTCACAACTAACATGCTCAACATGGTATTCAAAAATAACAGTAACATCCTTCAATTCTACTAGTTCATCTCTATTCTTGAAAATGTCAAAATTCAGTATTTCCAGCGCTACCGTCTTCTCCGTACCTGACGTAAACACGCCAGAGATAATGAGTAAAAGAACGGATATTGTGTCTAATTAAATAACTTTCAAGACATCTAATCTCCGCTCGCAAGGAAACGAGGTGCACGTGCTTCTTTGTGGTAACCGGAAACCTTTCGACGACAAGGCCACATTACTTATTTATTTTGTCATATCGAAAAAGGTTCAAATGTTGTCCTTCAGAAGAGTATTTCCTCTCAAGCTACACCCTGTTCGCTGTGATGATTTGAAAAAATAATCGATTGTATTTATGAGCCTTAATGTTTCGGATAATTCTATGAATAATGAATTTAAGGATTCTTGTATTAACGAATGCTTTATTTCCTTGAAGTATTTATTTGATAGTGAGACAGTCTTTTCGCAATACCGTACTAAATTGCATATTTGAAGAAAAGACGAATAGTTCAATATTTATCTCCCAGGGCACAAATGTGAGGGTGCTGAAGGTATGCAAAAAGTCATTAACATTGGATTGAACGGTGTTCCGTAGAAGGTCACACTATTTGTGACGGTATCCAATACATTTGTAGTAGCAGCTTAAAGGAAATGATCAGGGACATAACAAACAATTCGAAAATCCGATGGTGCCCCGTGAAAAGGTTGGGATCTGCCGACCTACAGTATTAGCACCAGAAAAAGGACACCATAAATAATGTCGGAACATGGAGGGATACCACCCAGTAAAAAATTGACAACTGCTGCTGTGGGTCATATCGAGATTCAATATGGTGACGAATGTCGATCAAATTAACTTCTATTTCTATTTTTTTAGGTCATTGTTAAATCGGTACCCGATTTCCATCCACTTAAAGAGCTTTTCTCGGCCTATTATCGAGCTACCCAGCTTCGGCACTCTTTGCTATTCTGAGTAGCAAGTGCAAAATTGGAACAAAATTTGTGAGCAGTTATTTTTTTCTCTCTTGCATTTTACCAAAGCTGAATTACGAATGAAATTGAATTTCGTTGAACTTGCGACAATCGCGAAAGCGTAGAAAGAAGAGAGCGTCGGAATTTTAATTAAAACCTTCGACAGAGATTGGCAAGGACACCGAGGTGGAAAAAAAGGTTCGAGGATATAGTAAATGCCCTTTTATGAGGGTTCCACTGCGGGGAAGGAGAAAGTATTTTCTTATGTAGCGCTGCCAAGAGTGTCAAATATTCACATTGTGGCTGTTGGTTAGTTTCTTTTATTATCCGATGCGGTCGAATGTGGATGATTGGATGTGAAACATTGAACGTTTGATGGGACGTGACAATGTTTTTGATGCAAAACAATAAGGCTGAGTAGATTTTCCCATTCGTTTTTGTTAGACTTAGTAAAATTTGGCGAATTGTTGACAGTCTAAATTGTACTTTTGTATTTATAAGGAGATTATTTTTTTCTTCTCTTAGAGTACTCTACTTTTTTTTCCAAGAGAAATCATCACAACACAACCCCTATCACGTTCCACAAACCCAGTACGTTTTCGCATTTTTACCGATTTCGTGTCGACTGGTTGAGTAATTTTACTTCAGATAGTATGACATCCGTGAGCATACCCTCCTTTGAATAATGTTCAACTTCGTCCGCCACGTTTCAAAATTTACAACTAAGGTGCTGTAGTGATTTATTATTGTCGTTGGTCGTAAATATCCTATACTGCGGGAGGAAGGCATGTCTCAGTTAGCTGTATAATATTGCATGGGAGATTGTAGATACTTTTCTGAATGAGGGGATTTTCTTTCAGGAATGAATGGTCTATAGCTATGTCGTTTTAGATACCTGCAATGAGCTTGAGGTATTAGACTGTCGCCCCAGAGAATAAACGTCCATCTAAAGCGTTCGAGTTGTGAAAAAGCTAAGGATGTATTTACATGTAATTTTGATACTGCGGCCAGGTGTACATAGTAGAGTTTGACTAAACTGACAGCTGTTTACACTGAGATTCCAAAATGACCGACATCATTTGGGATACAGGTCCGACTCGATTATCCGGGGATTCGATTATCCGGGGATTCGATTATCTGTGAATCGATTATCCGGGGAAAATGATTAGATTATCCGGGTGTTTCTAAAAAAATTCAAATTTCTACTAGAATGTCTGATTATAGCGCTAATTCGATCATTGCAGTCAATAAAAGTTTTTTTCGGGGGGTCTACGGTTAAACTCCTCACAAATTTTGCCCTGCCTCAAAAATAGCTTAAATATGGGTCATTCCGCGCAAAGTGGTCAAAAAACTAAAACATAGGATCGACCTTCACGGATTGGAACTAATTTTGAAGGAATTGTTCATCTACAGCCAATATATAATATCCTAAATTATTGTGTCATTTTTAACCACCCCTCGGTCCATGGGAACACTCCTAATTTGAACTAATTGTTTCAAAAAATAATTGTTTCTCGGATTATATCTCTGGTACTGTTTACACTAGAATCAATCAGAGAGATGATTTTTGAAGGATTTGTTCAATGAATCTGTAAAAATGCTAGTTTTTACAGCAGTGTTGCCAAATATGCAACTTTTTAGTTTTAAACTAAAAGTACCTACATTTTTCTTGTAATAGACATATCGATTACTGCAGACGTTTTTTACACATAAATACTTAATTACACTTACTTGGTCAGTTTCTGGCACTCTCTTGGGATAATGATGATATGCTTTTCAGGATTCAGTTTGGATACTTTCTAGGATTCTGATCGAAGTTTTCTAAGCATTCCGATGGAATCTATTTAAAATTTCGATTGAATCCTTATCCGTATTTCTATGGTTCTTTCTCTAAATATTGATGCAGAATTCTAGAGAAAAGCTTCTCAATGGTCTGGTAGAATCCTGCTCAAAAAAGCATTCTGCTAAAGATTATGATTTTTTCAAGATGTTGATAGAATCATGTTCCTAATTTCAAAGAAATTCGGTGTAAAATTCTGATGAATATCCTGCTCAGAGTTCCAGTGGACTTTGACACAATATTGCTCTTCTTCCATTACCCCTTCAACAATTGAGTTCCAATGGCATCTTTAACCCATTCATGCCAATGTTGTTGATAAATAACCACGTTTTTAAATGACTATAACTTTTGGTTTACACAACGTATGTTTACAACGACAAGTAAGCTAACAGTTGGGACTAATATCTTTCATTCGAGCACTAACAGTTATAAATATTATGAGTAGAACAGAACTTATTACAATTAATCTTATTGGGTTCCGCTGAAACAGTGCTGCCAGGGTAATGGTTAATGGTGAAAGTCCAATTTTAGAATATTTTGGTAGCCTGTAAATCTGTAAATATTATTGGAAACTAATAGAACTTTTTAATTTAGACTGCCTTAAACTACCTTTTTCATGAAATTGGACTTGATCGGAAGGTAAATATTAAGCAGCTTCTAGCACTGCGAAAGAAGCACCTATCTTTAGTAAACCAGATTTTTCGTGTTTCATGATGCCAACAGTTCTAAGAAAAATAGTTTTAGAACCCTATATGCGGTAGAAAAAAGTTGGTCAAGAAATGGTTAACAAGATTCTGATAAGAGATCCGGCAGTCTCTGGAGGCGATTTCAACTCTTGGGTAGCTCAAGCAAAAATGGATGTTAGGCTATGTAAAGAGGGCGACAGCAATACTTCTTGCTGAAGCCGCCGAGAACCCATCATCTACGTAATTTTCTGTATTTCTTCGCTGGTGACAAACATGAGTGGGAGAGTTTCCGAAGACTACATGCGTAGTGACCACCTGACAATCCGGTACGACATTGGTTAACTAAATGATGCTGCAAGATTGAGTGGGCGTTGCGTAGTTGGTAAATCGATTGCCACCTGGGTTCGAGTCAACGTGCACTCTTCTAACTAGAATGAGGGTTAAAAGAAACGTTAGCAGGAATATGTGACACCACCACGTACACTAAACTGGTACCGAGAATCAGACGACCCGCAGCTTACTTACTTACTTTATTTTTCTCTAGAATACGAGTAATCGAGTCATTTACCCCGGAAAATCGAAGCCCCGGTTAACCGAGTCTGACCTGTATTGTAGAAGACACACCTTGTTACAAAGTTTGTCATAGAATTCTTGCACAAATATCTATAAACAACTAACACATGCCGTTAACTCGTTACCAATATAAATAATAGATGAAAACCAACTAAAACGTTCAATGTTATAAGGATAGGCAATGTTCGATTGGATTCGTTTTTTGATAGCTAAACGCGAATCCAATCGATCCAAAATGGAGTATCCGCATTTCTCTTTCTAGAGTTTTTCTAGGATATACCGGCGCTAGTATTTTAAAGGGTTGTCATTCAAAGCTGTCATACACAAGAACATGGATACCTGTTCTCCGTGTTATCATAGATATATCCGTCAATTATTTCAAATACGTTTCCTTTCAGTGCCGCACCAATTTTCTGTTCAACATCACTACAACCACCACCAACAGAATAACTGTCCATTTTGTTGATTGAAAAAATAGCGTGATTTACAAGAACAGAGTGGCGATAAAAGAATAAAGACGATTTTGATTCCCATTTTTTTTTTTCCAGATGACCGTTTGACTATTCGCAGCAGAGCGTGCCGAGCAAATTATAAATTGAATTGCGACAAAAAGTTAAATACATCAAGCCGATCAATTAAAAGTTTTTTTTGATGCGATATGTTTGGACGGTTGGAGCACCGAAGCAGCAAAACGGGTCAGCGAAGTGCGGGGCAGTGAACTGAATGATGACAAAGTAGCAGCGACTCCTCGCGCTTTCGATACCGAGCATAGTGCATCCGCTTGGTACGCGGTCCCTACCGTGGTGAGATAGAACGAAGCAGCTACAATTGGCGCCCCGCCTCAATTGGGCTCAATAGGATAGCGCTGCACTAAAAATAGTTTGAAGATCGATTCGATTAGCTACATAAACTAGCAACATGTACGGCATGCTGCTAGAAAGTGTTCAGTACTTTGTACAGGTAAGTTTGGTGAATAGAATCTATTTCACATTCCCCTATATTATTTGTATCTTGAATCAAATTCAATTTATAATTTATATGTTGAATCAAATTCAACATCGAAAAACGTGCTTAATCCACCTAACAGTGTGATGAGACATTTCTTATAACTCTTATCACTCTCTTCGGATATTATATCGTTTGAGAACATTTAGAACTTGATGCTTCGCGATGTTTTTGATAACACATACTACATGGGATAGTGGCAGGACTCAGAGAATCGCTCAAATCAGCATAGGACAACATCAGTGCTAGAAATCTCAAACCAAATCAATGGGAAAGCGAAAAAATGGCCCATGAAATAGACATACCAACGAATTATTGTTAATGCTCTGTTAATAAAATATCTATATTGTGGTGGGAAAACTGAATTTTCCTTTGTACTGAAACAAAAAAAACGATTTTTTTTAATCGATTTGAAGTTTATATTTTACTCAAACTTCCAACGCGACTGAGAACTAAGAAATCAACGCTTTTTCTTGAAAAGGGCGATACTAGCAGTGTACCATTCAAAGAAAATCAACAGTGAATATTTCCAGACTTGGTTTTATTTCCTATTTATGAACTATTGTGTTTTTTGACATCCTAGCTTGCATGATTCAGTGATCGAAACCCAAAACTTCATAAAGTATTTGAAATTATTAAATTAAAATTTGTTTTTGCTATTGAAATTGACAAAATGATAGTATCGCCCCTTTGGCGATTGTTTACTTTTTCGGTCCCATCTATCAGCATTGAAGTATCGCCCTTACGTTTTTTTACAATAACTACCGTTTTACAACACCGATTTCGTCCGGGTTTTTTCAATAGAGATCATTGTTACTATTTACAGCTGGTATCAGTCTGATAATCCTAAAAAATACGAAAATAACAGTTTCGCCTCTAAACTGCTAGCAAAAAAAGTATCGCCCTGTTTGCTTGCATGGAGCGTGGAGGGCGAAACTTTAAATAAACAAACAAAAATACAGTTTCGCCCGTTGTATTTTTTGCTGTAGTTTAAGAAAGCAATATCGTAGAATCAAAATTTTTAGGTTAATTTGTTGCGTTTCAAAGCCCTCATTCGCATGTAAGAAAAAAGCCCTATGTTTACATTTGTAAGTATCGCCCTTTTCACAAAAAAAGCGTTGAAATGAAATCGCAGCTCCTGATATCACGCTATCTCTGAAGTACATGCGTGCATAGTTTCAAATTTTACTTCTACATCGACTTTTTCTAAAGGTGACTTCCCAGTAGTATTCTTGATTTGAATTATTATCGCTAATCCTAATGCCAAAGAATAAATAAAAACCTCACGAAAACGAACCGTTTGGGAAAATCATCATCATTACTGGAACTTTCATTTTCACGAAACTTTTCGATAACCTTCCGTCACTTGCGTTAATGCACTGGGTGTACATTTGGGTGACAGGACAAAAAAATGACCCCTATCGGCCCACCTCTGCGTCGATTCCTAGTCCCACCAGGAGTACTTGCACCAAATTTGAAGCAAATCGGACAAGTCTAACTACCGGACCAACGGGCCTGAAATTTGTATGGGAATTTTCAACAATTTACATGGAGAAAACCCACCAGCACGCATTTTCGCCGCTAAGTGGCACTGTATGCATCGTATTATCACTGTAAGTGAAAATAAGAAGGATAATTGAATTGTCTACAACTTCGTCGAAGACTGCAAGTAAATCCGACTTTGTTAAAAGAAGTTATTAAATTTTTAACGAAGTGATGTCTGCGTCAGTTTTGCATGGGGCCTAATAGTGCATGGTTGTGTATCAGTACTCGATTCACACGAACTAAACATTTTTGTGAAATAATCGTTAGGTTTAGCTCAATGGTATGTTCAGAAGAATTATAGTAAATAATACGAATCATGCTTTGATTAGAAAATTTTAGTTCCACCTGTTACCGCATAGAGGGCGCCAACACTAACTTTTCAACGGAAAGAGATAGAAATTTGGTGTCTTCTACAAAGTTATAGAACAGGCATTTTTCAGTATTTCTTCTGAACAACTTGATACTCTATCTCTCTTCTATGAAAAGTTAGTAGTGGCGCCCTCTATGCGGTCACAGGTGGAACTAAAATTTTCTAACCAAAACATAACTCGTATTATTTATTATAATTCTTGTAAACATACTATTCGGCTAAATCTAACCATTATTTCACAAAAATATATAGTTCGCGGGAGTCGAGTACTGATACACAACCTAGGCCTAGGCTAGGCCCCATGCAAAACTGACTCAGACATCACTTCGTTAAAAGTTTAATAACTTCTTTCAACATAGCCGGATTTACTAGCAGTCTTCGACAAAGTTGTAGATAATTAAAATATCTTTCTTATTTTCACTTACAGTGATAATACGATGTATACAGTGCCACCTAGCGGCGAAAATACGAGCTAGTGAGTTTTCTCCATGTAAATTGTTGAAAAATCCAATATAAACTTCAGGCACGTTGGTCCGGTAGTTAGACTTGTCCGATTTACATCAAATTTGGTACAAGTACTCCTGGTGGGACTAGGAATCGACTCAGGGGTGGGCCGATTGAGTTTTCAAAAATTCATCATTTTTCTGGGCAGTCTAGTGCACAGTGCTCTAAAAATCTATCGAAATCGTCTTAGGGCACCAGCGGGTCTGTAAAGAATACTAAAAAATAATTTCTATTCCATAATTTTCAGTTCAGCAATTCGAGAGTTCGTGCTCACCGCAAACCATGAAAAATAGACTACGTTGTGAAGCGATGATCACTATTTATTAAAAAATCACGGTTAAATAAAAAATAAAACTATTAAAAAATTTCAAATAGTTTATAATTTTCACAAACCTATTAGGAAAAATTGTGTAATAAGCTTTCGCAATATTGTGTAGGAAAAAAGCTGAAAATTTGAAAAGAAATCTGAGGATTATGATTGATTACAGAACTCTGGAATTTTCTATTGGAATGTTTTCAGGCATGAATTTGATATTGATGCTATTAGACAATTGTGAAATCAAGACCAATAGATCAGTTACATATCAGGACCCCATTCCGACAATTTATCCAAAGTCCTCATGATGTTTACAACAACAGGTTATCAATCTACGGATCAGATAATGTTATTGTAATATTGAATTAAATCAGTTTGCATCAATAAATTTTCAACTCCAATCCAATATTTTTTTTGTGTGGTGGGGGGGGCTGTATGGTGTTAAAACCTTCTCTTGGCTACGCCGTTGCTTGGAGTTATTTATTTCGCTTTTCATTTTCCGAAAGGTTTCAGATCGATCCGATGGTCATAAGTTAGAAAAATTGCAGTCAGAAGGTTCGCACAAATGAACATTTTGGCACTGATAAGTTATCAAGTTCCTTCCAGACAACTTGGAAGTGTTCGGTGATTATTTCTAGCGGTTGTAGATAGAAAAATGAAATACAAAATTCGAATTATCGAAATAATGTTTGGCTTATTTCAATGGATTATTACTATATTGAACAATAAATAGGCGACGAAGAGTAATCCACAAACAACAAGCCATAACTTTTAATGTATTCAAAATAGATATTTGAAGTCTTCAGTAAAGTTATTCGCAAAAGTAAGAGCTACAAATTTGCTGAAGACATCATTTCGATATAATCACTTCCAAGAAAATTTGTGAAAATATCTCACTCACAGGGGGATTAATCAGCAAAAGCACAATACCAAAAGAAAGAGCATATTACCTCCATTAAATTCTCCGAAGATACTATTGACCTAAAATAAGCCGTTTTGGCGTTAATAATAGATTACATGTTTTTGGTCATATTTCTGGCAATGGGAAATGATAGAAATCTTTCGTCCGCATTTAATGTTAAATATCTCTTTTGATAATAGTCCGATTTCAACAATCTATAGCTTGTTCGAAAGGTATTCGTTAAAGCTGTCTAAAAACATATAAATTGTTAATCTATATTGTCAATTCCGGCAGATAATTTAAAAAAAACTGCAAAAAACGCCATTTTTACGCATTCAAACATTCATATCTTAAAAACTAAACATCAGAATCAAAAACAAATTAATAGCGTTCATACTGTTTTTTAGTTCTTTCATTTAAAATTGGTTTGGATAAGATCGGTTCAGCCATTGCTGAGAAACACGAATGAGAATTTGTCCGTTACATACACACACACACAGACACACACACACACAGACATTGTCCCAAATCGTCGAGCTGAGTCGATTGGTATATAAGACTCGGCCCTCCGGGCCTCGGAAAAAATCTTGAAAGTTTGAGCGAATTCTATACATTTCTTTTATAAGAAATGTAAAACACAATCAAATTTATCCTCATTTCCGTTTTCTCACTGAGACTGTCACAGATTTCTCTATGAGATGTTTGATTTCGGCTGCAAGTGGCCACCCGCACCTCTAAATTGAAACAAGATTGTGTGCCACCGAAAACTTGAAAATCGAGTATTGTTCCTTCCATTTCTCCCCCAGTTGAGAGTTGATCTGTGAACACGTTAGCTACAATGTATAATATATGTATGTGTTTGTGTATATACGAAAATTGGCTTTCAGAGAAGATACGAAGAATGATGACATCGTGCGAGCCTACCGTAACCGGAAGCTTTTGCGACAGATGGCGAATGTGAGAATACAACAAGTTTGTAAACGTTCTACGTCTTGGAACCAATCTTCCAACGGAACCGAAAATACACAGTGAACAAGTGGTTTTCGGACAGTGATGAAAGTGTTTTTTTTTTGTAAAGGGATAGACACACAGGGCACACTCGGACTTGATACAGTCGGTGGTAGATTGTAGCAGTGTTGGGAGCATCGTCTTATGCCCTATTTACAGCTTTGCGATTCGGCTCAGTGACGGTTCAGTACCTTCAGTACCGTGCACGGATACTACCATTCTTCCACATATTTAACATGCGTGCATTCGCACTTTTTCGGTACAGGCACTTGTACATAAAATGTATGGAAGAATATTGGCACCCGTGCACGGTATTGAACCGTCACTGAAACGGATCGGGATTCCATCCGGCATTGTTGAACGCATCGTTGACGACCTTTTCTGCTCGATGATTACCCAGTTTTATATTCCTTCCCGGATTTCGAACTGCCTGTTTGACAGACCGCTTTTTCACCATTTCCAAGAGCTATCCGAGAGTATCGTGCAGATATATGGGGCCCTATTTTCTCACAGTCTAGACACTTGGTGACTAGAAGGAAACTTTCTTCTAGTCACTAGGTGACGTGACTGTGACAATAGTGCCCATGATTGCGGGTTTGTATGATGCTGGATCTTCTGGCGCTTTCTCTGGCTCCGTCAGTACTAGCTTCTGTATTGTATGTCTGTCTAGTATAAAGTAGCCTGCTTCCAGGCATTTCGTCATTACCGTCCTCAACATGTCTGGGACACTTAGATTTGCAGACCACCTCTGTCAGAAGTTCGAAATTGGAGGCCAGTATATCTCCGTTCGTTTCTGCTTATACCTCACCTTATTATCTTCTCTACACCGTCTTCCCACCTACTAAGCTCTACCACTAAACTGTATCACCGAATCGAAAACATTCGTGACAAATAAAAAATCAAGCAAGAAATAAAAAACAATCAAAGTTAGTACGAACACAATAACACAATAGTGTACAACAATACCACACAAGTGGCTGGATCGGCATCCAAACTCAGAAATCTGGTTCAAAAACGGGCACAATAGTAAGCTCAATGTACGGCATTATATTGCAAGGCATGAAGAATGCTGTCCTGGTAAGTACTGGCCTTCCAAAACTGGTGAGCTGTCTGGTGCCGTCTGTTCGTTCGATAATGTCCATTCTGTGTGCGTTTGTGTGACGTCCGGATTTGCTCAATAACATACTACACAATCCCTACCAGTTTTACCGTCAGTGTGTACATGATCGACTGGGTCAGCATTTGTATTACCTAAGACAAATGCTGTCGAATTTTTTGCGTTTTGCCAACTATCCGCTCATTTCGTTTCCACTAAAGACGCTGAATCCCTTTGGATAAAGCCTCGTCAACTCTATCTTATTCTTCTTAATTATCTGTAAGTGTTATTCCAATCGAGCACGAGACTTGTCAAAAACACTCAATCCGAAGAAAATCGTTTCGAATCCTTCTGGAACGAGGGCCGTTGACAGGTCTCGTGCTCGATTGGAATGACTCTGACAGATAAATGGTAAACAAACGATAGACGTGTCGAGTCGAGTATACAGAGTTAGGCGGACACAAAAGCCGGAAAACTGGCAGCTATTATTTTGACCATAATCACAATACCTTTTCCATATACATCCAAAAAGAACATATTTTGTGACGTCATGCTCGACTGGCTCTGGCGTTTGACATGTTCAATTGGCTCCGCTCAGTGGTTCCGTGACTATAGTAACCATAGTGTCGAGTCTTTATCCAGAGGGATTCAGCGGCGTTAGTTCCCACTTAATGCACTTTTTGCAGCCCTGTCATGAATTTTCGTTAGTTTTCAAATTTTTTGACAGGAATGTAGTACATAATGGTTTTTGTTTATTTTCACATTCGTCAATAGCTCGATATGTTTTTTTTTGGAAATGGCCTACAAACCGTATTGTCCAAATCTTTGAGAAGATATCCGAAGTTAAGGATTATGTTCAAACTAGCTCGCTTATCGGCACCGAAATGAGACGAAAATTTGGCAAACACCCCAAAATAATCTGTTTGTGATTCGTCCCCAGTTTTATGTTTATACGACCTTTTTTGAGTTGGTGGTGTGCCCTGTGTGCCTATAGTGTTTGTGTGTTCTGTACACGTTGCCGTTTCGTGACCATACTTCTTCCGAAATAGTACAGCTTTTAGATTTGAAATGCATTAGATTTTGAAGTAAAAACAACATTTCGGATAGTTCCTTCTGCCGTCGGTGCTTTATTGATATAGTGAAAAAATCATTATTTACGTGGCACACGTTGAGCGCATCTATTTGGTTCTACAAGGGAAATTGGCTTTCAGATTGTAATTTTCAATTTTATTAGTCAAGTCAGGTCAAGTGATATTTATAGTTGAATGCTTTTTCACCGCTTGTTTATTTGTTTGAAAAAATATAAAGGTACAAATTGACCAAAACCAAATTCAAATTCACCGGAAACAGCCTGTGAATAATCTGACAGAAAATGGTTTGTTTTTGTTTCATGTAAATACCACTGCTATCAAAACAGTCGCTGGTATATATTCTCCAATAGAGCACTAAGAACACCTTCTTCTTCTGCCTCTTGTTGCAGCATTCAATCGACCACCATAGTGTTTTGGCACAGTACTATGAACATCGAAACGAAACATTTCCAAGTGAAAATCATGTTTTGTGGTGTGTGTTATGTGCGGCCTTAGTGCATCCAGCGCAACATTTAAAAAAGGGCTTTTAAGAATCACAATTTCACTAAATGCGAAACGTCTACACAGTTACACATTCCATATAAATCAATATCAATCCACAAATCTTTGGAGCCATTTCCAAACTATTAAAATAATACCATATTGGGAATACTACTTATAAATTCCATCATTATAATTCAGCTTTTGAACTACCATAGTAACTTTAGTTACCATTTTCAGTATCTTCCGTGTATCCTATATTAAAGATTTGTATACTACTTTGTACTTTTGTGCCAGAGGTTAATATTGCTCTTTGTTATACATATATTTGTTTACGCTGCTCCAAAAACCTGTAGCTTAACAAGATCAAAAATCCTCGTCTTACAATATTGCGGCGATAGCTCATTGGATAAAGCGACAGTCCACTTAGTGTCAGCGAAGCTCTCTTCAGAAGATGGCGTGTAACAAAACAAAACGTCATCAATCGATAGAATAGGGATCTTTAATTTGGAAAAATTGTGCCAGTTTTTCATATGTATTGATAGCGGGTGTCCTTACGAGTACACTCATATTATTCTTAAACCTTAATTATTCTTCTATGATTTTTAAATTTAAAAAAAAACCAAATTAAATTCAACCAGCAAACTGACAGTTATCCTACTAAATGACGTATCTGCAAATATCTCGTTCGCCTCATTGTTAACCGGGACAACACCCCACACAGCATGATCTGGTACTTTTTCAATCCGCCAGCAGGCTGCCATCCCAAGTTTCATCTGCAAACTATGGTAGATCTGATAAGGCAACCTATAGAGTCGTGCAAGTCGCATGGGTTTGGATGTGTTATTGTCCTAAAAGGAAACAAACTAAAAAATGTTTTTTCAATAGTTTCGGGCCAAAAAATTGAAAAAGGACTGAGATATTAACTCACGGTACTAATCTGCATCTGAATATGCCTTAACCCGCACACTCCTAAAGATCCCTATTGAAATGTGAAAGGGAAGACATTTTTTTTCTGTGCCAAATATTTTATACATCGCTAGATCTAAAATATGCATGCCACCATAATCTGTATAGTTCTTGAATGGTATGTTGTTCAAATGTATATGGAAAACAGCACATTTTGGTATGGTGACTGTTCTTAACGACCCGTTGTTTGTATGGTCGAGCATGGAAAAACGACACTGGTTATGTTCGATATTATACTAGGCAATGGTTAATCTATTGTTGAACGAACCATATAGAAAATGGTTTTTCAACGTTTGATTCAATGGTTGGCATATGGTAGACATTTATGCGGGTATGTTTACTCTGCTCCAAAAACCTGTAGTTTAACATGATCAAATAATCTAGTCTTACAATATTATGGTGATAGCTCATTTGGATAAAGTGTCAACGAATCTTTCTTCAGAAGATGGCGTGTAACGAAAAAATCATCAAGCGATAGAATTGAAATATGAAAATACCTAATATTTTATGCATCACTAGAAATAAAATATGCATGTCACCATAACCTGTATGGTTCTTCAATGGTATGTTGTCAAAATTTTGTGTGAAAAAAGCACATTTTGGTATGGTGACCGTTCTTAACAACCCATTGTTTCCATGGTCAAGTATGGAAAAACGATATTGGTTATGTTCGGCAATGGTTAATCTATTGTTGAACGAACCTAGTTGGCATATGGTACACATTTATGCGGGTAGTAGCTTTCTTACCTAAGAGCAGTTTATCAAAAACTCCCATCCGAAAACAATGATGAATGTTGAATCCTTCCAAATAGCAGCTGGTAAACATCCTTCGACGTCATTATTCAGCCAGTTTAACACGAGACAGGGTAATAATTAGCAATTCCTATTATTTGATCACGAAACTATAGATAAGACGCACTACGATAATCACACAAACCCACTTACGACCTCGATAAATATTGTTTCCATTAATGGTTGTTTTTATTGACAGAGAGTTTCACCTTGTTCGAGTGACCTTATTTCCTGTCACCTTTAAATCGGTGATAGTTACAACTGTACACAATCCATTGTCGAGTGCTGATTATTTTCAAGATTATTGACATCTATACTAATTTAATGGGATTAATTTATAATTTAGAATTGAAAGAAAGCATTTTGACGTAGTAAATAGTTACTAACAGACTTTTTATCAGAGTGGACAGCAGACACAGAAGTCTTCATTTGATTTTTTTGAAATATGAAACATATTTTACAAACTTTGAACCCTTTAAGTTGCGTTATTTTCTATTCGATATTATTTTCTGGTGTAACGAACAACTTCAAAACCGCCCTAACATCTACTAACTGGCAGTTAAGGTGTCATGCGAGAAGGGGAAATTTGGATATGAAGCAAAGAACGAAAAAATAGGTATATCCTGAAACTCATGCCATCGTGTTCCATGTAGCAAACTGAGAAGTGCTAGCAAGTACCTCCTCCTGCCTTTTCGTTATTGCTTATTAATCTTTCATGTCGTTATCAGCAATTAACAAATACAAGGAGTCGACTGGCGGGTGGAGGGTAAACAGATATCTGAATAGGGTAACATGATTTGTAGTTCATTGCCCCGTTCTTTTCCAGAGTCTTGGAACGCTCGTCACTCACGCGATAAGTGATTGATTGAAGTTCAATCCCATTGCTTCCTACTTTCAACACTCTTTCGAATAGGGTATAGGTATAGGGATTGATGGGGATTATATTTATTTAAAATCATCATACTCAAGTAGCCTTATAGGATCGTTTGAACATGGTAGGGATTACAGGTTTAGTGTATGCAGCATAAGTTTCCCGACTGATGGCTGAAATACGTTCATAAGGAGTAATATCCAAAATTCAGGTTTTAAAGGACGTCCAAACAAACTTCTTCAGTTTGATTAATGAACTTGGTAGCGATTCGCATTTCAAGCTTAGTGTGATATTAATTTCCGGTGATTTGGTTAACAAAAAGGTCAAATCAATGCAACTGGGCGAAAGTTAAGCGGCAAACCGAGAATTAAATCCCAGTGGGTGCTCGTTTTGGCACCGATTTGAAGTTATATTTATAAGGATTATCGTTCGGTTCAAGAACTTTATCAGTGGTAAGAGCTTTATCGGCGGTTAGAGGCCGGAAATGGGGAAATTTCTCGCTCGAAGTTTACGTGAAACTTTTGGCCAAACCGTGGTTGGAAATATCCACGTAACTTTGGGTACATAATTGAGAATGCCACGCTGACACTGTCTCTCTGTCCTTGAAATTTTTTTTCTATAAATCATTATAGATACAAACACGTGGCACGTGCGGGACACATTTCAACGTTCAACTCTACCGCAATTTATAATCGCACGTTCAATATTGTGCGGCATCCAAATGGCGTCGAAGTGGATAAGTGCTTCCACGAAGAACAATCTAAATAGTGATTAAAAGCTCATCAAACAGCAATCGTCCAAAAGTTGATTCCGATATTGGCTCGATATCGCACTCCAGACCCATTCCATTCCAGATTCCATTCCCCAGCACTCGAATTTGGGTGCTTGAGCAAATAGGGTAAGTCGTAAAACTAAATTACTTTTCGAATGACATATCACGTAATGTACGGAAACGATTAAAATACTTACCTACTCCTTTCCGTCACACGATCTGGTGGTGCAAAGTATTGACAGCGAGGGTTTATCACGCACCGGGCCTCTTTCAACTGGGGGAGTTAAATAGCAGTAGTTGTTGCTAGGCGGCTTGTTTGATTAATTGCTTCTTAGTTCTAAGGATCTGACCTCATTAATTGAGTTGCTAGAATCGAATCGAATGGAAAACTTGAAATATTTAGGATATACTGTTAAGATGCTGTTCGAATTTATTGGTTGGTCCCAAGTTAGTGTCAGTTACTGATGAAATGAATTCGAAACATGGAAATTCAACTTTCTTATGTTAAGTATTGTGCCCTCATGCACGAATTGATTTTTTATTTTTTTTCCTTTTGTGTAATTAATGTTTTTTTCGTGAATACTTCTAGGTGATTTACTCTCAAGCCAAACGATATTTTCGTTTTCTCGTCAGTAAATCAGAACTTCTTTGGGCTACCCGAGGCATCATTCCTGGCTTGTATTAACTGTTTGGATTTAGTGTTAATTTGGATTTTTTATCTAACTGGTCCCAAGCTGGTGCCAGTTACTGACGAGATCAAATTGAAACACAGAAATTCAACTTTTCAACGTTTTCATCACTGGACGATAGGGAGAGGTCCTCCAAAAGAGAATTAATCAATCGCATGAACATTCATAAAAATTCAAAATTTTTAATTCGAAATTCAAAACTAAACATTAGAGGTGTGCGCCACGCCGCCGCCGCCGCGCCGCGCCGACGATTGCATGTAAAAATAATAAGCACATCGGCGTGACGCTGGCGCGACGCCGACCTTTACCTGAAATCGGCGGCGCGGCGCACACCTCTACTAAACATTCTAAATTTGACAATAGAAATTTGAAGATTGAAATTTGAAATTTGAAATTTGAAATTCGAAATTTGAAATTTGAAATTTGAAATTTGAAATTTGAAATTTGAAATTTGAAATTTGAAATTTGAAATTTGAAATTTGAAATTTGAAATTTGAAATTTGAAATTTGAAATTTGAAATTTGAAATTTGAAATTTGAAATTTGAAATTTGAAATTTGAAATTTGAAATTTGAAATTTAAAATTTGAAATTTGAAATTTGAAATTTGAAATTCGAAATTCGAAATTCGAAATTCGAAATTCGAAATTCGAAATTCGAAATTCGAAATTCGAAATTCGCAATTCGAAATTCGAAATTCGAAATTCGAAATTCGAAATTCGAAATTCGAAATTCGAAACTCGAAATTCGAAATTCGAAATTCGAAGTTCGAAATTCGAAATTCGAAATTTGAAATTTGAAATTTGAAATTCGAAATTCGAATTTATAATGTAAAATTTTGAATTTCGGATTTTGAATTTAAAATTTCGAAATTCAAAATTTTAAATTTGAAATTCGAATTTCGAAATTTTAAATTGGAAATTCGAAATGCGAAATTCGATATTTGAAAATCGAAATACGAAATGCGAAATACGTAATACGAGATACTATTTCTTAATTCCTAATTCTAAATTTGGAATTTAATTCTAAATTCTGAGGTCTTAGGAAATTCTTAATTTTAAATTCGAAATTCTCACTTGTAAATTTTCATTGGATTTACTACCATCTAAACGTTTAAGAAAAACTCAATATGTTTCAAAAATAATGCTTTTCCAAACCAATGTCCCGAAAGATATGGCTCGCCAGTCTCAAGTTCGGTGCTGAAAGCCAATTATCTCAAAACCATATATATTATTCATCGTCGCACACCTTTCATCCGCAAAACAACCGCTTATGTTTTGTGCCGTCTACGCGGCCACCGCCAACAACTCCACCTGCTGTATGCTGTGGAGCGTTTTTGTACACCACCGACCACCCCTTTTGGGACGGCATCGAAAATCACTTTAATTCAAATTTATGTATTCCTTTACCAACCTGTTTTCTTTTTCTATCTCTTTTCGCATCCGAACGTTACTCGCCCACCTAGCTCGAGTATGGCGAGCACATATGGAGACAGGCGTTACTGACGACCGGCTGCAAGCTAACCGTGTTCAACACGTACCAGGTGAGTGATATAATTGTATATATCAGAGGGCTCAATCAGAGCTTTACCGCGGCGCCGACCGGTACTGGCTTTTGCATACACACTGGGCGTATGTGCCTTAACGGTTTATCCTATTAGACTGAGTATAACGAACCGGTTTTATTCATCTTATTCTCCTACTCGCGATAGCAATACCCGGATAGTCTTATCCCGGACCTGGCGGCGGCCTTATCGGCAATTACCGGAAAAAGCATCGATGAATTTATGGTATTTTTTGGGCGCTGCTTCGTGCGGTTCTTCAGCAACTTCGGATATGACGAATTGATCAAGGCTACCGGCCGTTACTTTTGTGACTTTTTACACTCGGTGGACAACATTCACCTGCAGATGCGGTTCACCTACCGGAAGATGAAAAGTCCCTCGATGCAGCTAACTGAGATGGACGAGAATGGAGCGGTGCTGGTTTACCGCAGTACCCGGTCGGGTTTCTCCAAGTATCTACGCGGTCAGCTGATGGAAATTGCGAAAATGCTGTACAACATGGATCTAACGATCAAGGTGCTGGAGAGTCAAAATGATGTCCCGGGTGGTACGGCTGGTCCGATTTCCATCCAGGGAGGACTGAAGACGGTCATCGTGAAGTACCGGTTGGATTTCGATAACCGGGAGTATGTGAGTATAATGGTTTTGTAACGCATCAAAAAGTGGCCATTTTTGAAAAGAAAAAAGGCAGTTTTTTTCTCACATCGTTGGAAAATCTTCATGAAATTGAATCAATGTATACGGGGGGGCATTGGTAGAGTACTTCTGATTGATTTTGATCAAAACGTTTCCAACAGTGTGAGAAATAACTGCGTTTTTCGTTTACCAAAATGGTCGCATTTCTAGGCATTCTCGGTTGAACCTTAAGCTAACGAATGGAAAACGGGAAGCGTGAAACCGGATATCGGTTTTGAATGGAATACTTGTATTTAATATTTACAATTGTGGTTGTGGAGATATAATTGAGAGGGAGGTGATTTGGTATTATGCTATTGAAACTCATTTTGAATGATCCGTCGGTGACCATTAAAGTATATTCCATTTACCAGAGCTTCTGGCTTTGCTTCCAGGAAATCACTCGGGACTTGCTAGATGCTTTAGGCGTCATGTCTAGTTTAGATACATAATTTAACTTGGCCCCAAGTTGGTGCTGGTTACTGATGAACTGATCAATTCGAAACATGAAAATCCAACTTAATTTTAAGAATTCAGTACCGTTTTTACGTATTGCCTCATAATCCATACGATCCATGAGTTGCTCATCTAATGTGTTATTTTGAACTCTTTGGTGATACAAATTTCAGAAGGCTCGTCGAGTTTAATTCTCACACGATTTATCTGTTGTTTTCTTTTGATACCAACAACTACAGATGCGCAAACGCATCCACATTGAGGCACACCCATCGCAGCTGCAGCTGGCTCCGGTGAACAGTGGCCTGCTACTGGATCTTTTCCCCTTTGCACTGATCCTGAACGAGCAGATGGAGATTACAGCAGCCGGCGAGAAACTGATCGAATCGTGGATGCTGAATAACGTTAGCTGTTCACCGACGGAATTGATGGGTTCGAAGGTGACCGATTATTTCAAGCTACGGCGACCAACTGGGATTACCTTCACTTGGGAGAACGTAAATATTCAGTTTGTGTAACAAAGGACGCAACGTTTGCGAGGTATTTCTTTCTTGTTTTGTAGATGAAACGGCTGCAAACAGTAAATTTCGAGATTCAACTGCTGAAAGGATCCTCCATGAATGAGACGGAAGAAGCTACAGCTCCGCTAGATTCCGTCCCCCAGGAATTTGATGATCCCTCAAAGCTAATGTCCGTTGCGCGGCGTGGATCACAGGGTTTGAAAAGTATACTGCTGAAAGGTGAAATGCGGTATATCAAGGACATCAACTCTTTAGTTTTTCTCTGTAGTCCTTTGTATGTTGTTGTTTCCAGTGGTACAGGATTTTTGTTTTCTAATCGAATACATTTTCAGGATCAACAATCTAGAGGAACTGCGCGAAGTGGGGCTCTACCTGAACGATCTCAACACACATGGCCTTAGTAGAGAGATGGTGTTCACCGGATTTTCGCACAACTCCCGGCTAGATCTGATGTGTGAGCGTGAGGAAAAGCGAGCTGAAGAGCTGGAAACATCGTTGGCCTTGGCCGATTCGTGGAAACGGCAGGGCGACGAGCTGTTGTATTCGATGATCCCCCGCTCGATAGCCGAACGGCTGCGAGAGGGTCAGAATCCTCTGGAGACGTGCCAGAGCTTTGAGGAAGTGACTGTTTTGTTTGCAGAAGTTTCGGAATCGCTTATGTCCGACGACTCCATCAAGTATGCCATGACGACGGTGAACACGCTGAATGCGGCCTTCACTGCGTTCGATGAGTTGATACAATCGCCGATGGCGTACAAGGTGGAAACAGTTGGCAAGGTGTACATGGCGGTTAGTGGGGCGCCCGATGTAAATCCTTGCCACGTACAGCACACTGCCGATCTGGCGTTGGGAATGCTGCGAAGCATTCATAATCTGAACTTGCCGGGAGTTGGAGTGAAAATCGGGTTCCATTCCGGACCGATTGTAGCGGGGATAGTTGGACTGAAGGTGCCGCGATACTGTTTGTTTGGTGACACCGTGAACACTGCTTCTAGGATGGAGAGTAGCAGTGATATCAACACGATTCAGGTCTCCGGATATACGGCCAATAAGCTGCAAAAGTTAGGATACAATCTAACGTTCCGTGGAAAGGTGACCGTAAAGGTAAGGGGGAATGATCAACAATGTAGCTTTTAGGTTGAAATGAAGTGATCTTTTTTTAGGGCAAAGGAGAAATGGAAACTTTCTGGTTGAACTCTGGTCCCCGGAGTTCCACACTAGGTAGAAAAATCACGAAAAAGTGATGGAAGCTCAGCCAGGCGGGACCATTTTGATAACTGCCAACGTGCCTTCACATCTGCAATTACACCTGTAGGACTCAATTTATAAGCTCACAAAGCCTAACACTAATGTACTCGTAGTGGTGCGATGGATCTGTGTTCATTGAAAGAATATATGTTTATAGCTGTTGTATTAAATCAATCGCAGTTCAATTTTATTGTCGAACCAAAGGAAATTTCTTCTAGCATCCGCATCCTATGCCGTAGTAAATAATGAAATCTATGTAGTTCTGTACGTTGGTAAATACGGCGGGTTGGTTTGGTTCTCCGCAGCCCTCACAGGGAACCTGAACGGTAATACCAATCAGTGTCATCTGGGTGTGGTTGATTCTGGAAGGGGCCATCAGTCCAGCTCCGTCATCGCCCTTTCATATGGAAATAAATACATAAATTTATAAGCTTAGCGACCTGACAATAAATCCTTACCTCACAAGTGGATACAAGAGACCCCTCTGGGGCTGGTTTGACGATTCCTCCGCAAAGGTTATTGTTCGTGAGTTTGGCGTTTGTCATCTTGCATTCATAGTACGAATATAGCGGGATCGTTACTTCCTGTGGGATGGGTGATGGCTGACCGCCTAGCGAATTGGAACCCCAACCGGCGACAACAGCTTGCGTTCCTCCATAAGAATCGAACGAGGTAGGTAGACATATTGGAACAAATGTTTTGGACAAAGGAACCGGACCATCCACGATCACTATTCCAATATTGTTGTCGTATGGATTGTTCGGGTCGAACTGAGGATGAGGGACAACTCTAGCAATTTTTTGCACGTGTCGTTGTTCTGTAGTAGACTGAAGATCGTAAACATTGAATAGTACTGAAGCTTGCGAGAAGAGAGGCATGCTGTTGACGGTGGTAGCTGTCGTAAGGATTACCCGGTCATTGATCAGTGATCCTTGTCCGGCGTCGGAGTTGAAATATATGAAGCGAGCGGTCCATGGGTATTTATTGGGAGGCTCAACGGCAGATCCTCCGATAACTCGTAATCGACGTGTAGCAGCTGTGTTCATTGTTCCGCAAACTTGTTCGCAAGCAGGACAGCTCAGCGTGGGTCTTGCATTGACGTCTGAAGGGCGGTTGTTCGATCCGAACCAGTTACCTACCACGGGAATCTGGTTGAGGGTGTTCCAATTCAGAGCTCCGTTTGTAGATAACAGTTGAGAACCGAAGTTCTGTATCTGACTAGCAAAGTTACCTACATCATTGGATATGCTAGGAGCAATGTGTTGTACTTGAGCAACTACTTCGTCCTGCTGTTGTGATACGGAGTTTGTGTTCAGAGTGTCGATAAGTTGGTTCGTCGATTGCGATACTGTGTAAGTATTGAGTTGGTGGAATAACTCTTGAATACCTGCATCATCCTTTCTAGTACTTCCGGTATTTGGATTTGTGAAGTTGGACGGACGATTGGCTACGAGTGATTGTAGTTGGCTTGAGACTCCGGCCAAATTTGTTATATTTTGAGCGTTAGTTCCGTTTGAAGGTTTGCCCAAGAGTTGTGACCCCAGATTTTGTAGCTGCGATACTATTGCTGCATTGTTTGTACTGTTGCTGGTCAGACCATTAGAGAGTCCCGCGAAAAAAATTGAAATATTTGGTGATCCCCCCATAAATTGCGATGCTAGATTGTTGATCAGCGAGGTTGTACCGCTTCCGTTATTGCCGTTGCTTTCACTAGCGTCATTTAGTACGCCGACTAAACTTGGGGGATTCACGAATCCAATTAGGTTTTGAAGTTGGGAAGATATGGCAGAGCTGTCATTTGTGTTGTTGCCTCTATTGGTAATTAGTGATCCCAGTTGCTGGAAAGTTCCCAGCAAACTGGGATTCTGGGATGATGTAGCATTATTTGTAACCGGAGCGTCCCCAAGTGGGGGAATAGTTATACCAGATGTATTGGAGAATTGATTAGCTATACCTTGAAGCCCGCTTGAAGTATTCGAAACCCCACTTGATATTTCACCTCCTAGATTCTGTAACTGTGTATAAATGCCCCCTAATCCTGTGGAATTTGAGCTATTGTTTGTGTTACTAGGTCCAAAAGGGTTGGTAATGAGTGATCCCAATTGCTGTAAGTTTCCTGTAATACTCGTATCCTGCGAAATTTCCGACGGCAACTCATTGGCAGAGGGAGCATCACCAAATACAGGGATAGTAACGCCAGTGAATTGATTAGTTATGTTTTGAAAACCACCTGAAGCATTGGAGAAGCCACCTACAATTTGGGATCCAACAGTTTGTATCTGTGAATTGATTCCATATGGGCTTGTGGCGTTGTTATTAGAACTGTTACTTGATCCGATGAAAGTGTTTGAAAGATTTGTTATCCCTCCGGTAATCTGGGACCCTACAGTTTGAAACTGCGATACTATTCCTTCGGATGCCGTAGGTCCAGAGTTATTGCTACTATTGCTACTTGCGAATGGATTGCTTACCAGTGATCCTAGTTGCTGGAAGTTCCCTATAATACTCGTATCCTGTGAAATGTCTGACGGTATCTCATTGCTAGCAGGAACGTCGCCTAGTGTGGGAATGGTAACACCAGACACATTTGTGAATTGATTAGTTATGTTCTGAAGACCACCTGTAACGTTTGAAAAGCCGGCAGCTATTTGGGATCCTATAGTCTGTATCTGAGAGTTTACTCCGTCTACGTTCGTACTGTTGTTATTAGTATTGTTACTTGAACCGATGAATGCGCTTGAAACATTCGTTAAACTTGCGGATATCTGAGACCCAACAGTCTGAAACTGCGATAGAATTCCTCCCGATTCCGCGGATCCAGAACTACCGTTTGCGTTACTGCTCCCAAAAGGATTGGTAATAAGTGTTCCCAGTTGTTGGAAACTTCCTGGAATACTGGGATCCTGTAAAGTTCCCGTCGGTAACTCGTTGATGACGGGAACGTCTCCCAATACGGGAATGGTAACACCAGCAAATTGATTGGTTATGTTCTGAAAACCACCAGTAACGTTTGAAAAGCCGCCAGATATTTGGGATCCTATAGTCTGTATCTGAGAGCTTACTCCGTCTACGTTCGTACCGTTGTTATTAGTACCGTTACTTGAGCCGACGAATGTGTTTGAAATATTCGTTAAGCTTGCGGATATCTGAGACCCAACATTCTGAAACTGCGATAATATTCCTCCCGATCCTGCGGATCCGGAGCTATTGTTTGTGTTATTACTTCCAAAAGGATTGGTAATCAGTGATCCCAGTTGCTGGAAATTCCCTGCAATACTCGAGTCCTGCGAAACTCCCGTTAGTATCTCAGGATTAGCCGGAATGTCACCCAGTACGGGAATGGTAACACTAGCGAATTGATTGGTTATGTTCTGAAAATCACCTGTAACGTTTGAAAAGCCACCCGCTATTTCGGATCCAATAGTCTGTATCTGAGAGCTTACTCCATTTGTATTTGTACTGTTTTTATCAGTACTGTTATTTGATCCGATTAATGTACTTGAAGTATTCGATATTCCTCCGGAAATCTGCGATCCTACAGTCTGAAACTGTGACAGTATTCCTCCTGATCCCGTAGCTCCAGAGCTTTCATTAGTGGTACTACCTGTGAATGGATTGGTAATTGAGGATCCCAGTTGCTGGAGGTTACCTATAATACTCGTATCTTGAGGAATTCCTGGTGGTAACTCGGGACTGACGGGAACGTCACCCAGTATTGGAATAGTTACACCAGACACATTAGTAAATTGATTGGTTATGTTCTGAAAACCTCCGGTAACATTTGACAAGCTGCCAGCTATTTGAGATCCTATAGTCTGTATCTGAGAGCTAACTCCGTTTACGTTTGTGCTGTTCTTATCAGTACTGTTACTCGAACCAACGAATGTGTTTGAAATATTTGTTAAGCCTGTGAAAATCTGAGAACCAACAGCTTGAAACTGCGATAATATTCCTCCGGATTCCGTAGAGCCGGAGCTATTGTTTGTGTTATTAGTTCCAAAAGGATTGGTAATCAGTGATCCCAGTTGCTGGAAGTTCCCTAAAATACTCGAGTCCTGTGAAGTTCCCGGCGGTAACTCGGGATTAGCGGGTACGTCACCCAGTACGGGAATAGATATACCAGTGAATTGATTGGTTATGTTCTGAAAACCACCTGTAACGTTTGAAAAGCCTCCTGCTGTTTGGGATCCTATAGTCGATATCTGAGAGCTAACTCCATCTACGTTTGTACTATTGTTATCTACACTGCTACCTGATCCAATGAATGCGCTTGAGACATTAGTTACACCTCCGGAAATCTGCGACCCTACAGTTTGAAACTGCGATATTAGTCCTCCTGATCCCGTGGATACAGAGCTACTGTTAGTTTTGTTACCTCCGAATGGATTGGTAATCAGTGATCCCAATTGCTGGAAGTTCCCTATAATACTCGTATCCTGGGAAATTCCCGGCGGCAACTCTGGGCTAACAGGAACATCGCCCAGTATGGGAATGGTTATACCAGTCACATTAGTGAATTGATTGGTTAGATTTAGAAAGCCTCCGGTAACGTTTGAAAACCCTCCTGCTACTTGGGACCCTATAGTCTGTATCTGAGAGCTAACTCCATCTACGTTTGTACTATTGTTATCTGCACTGTTACTTGATCCAACGAATGCACTTGACGCATTCGTCACTCCCCCGGATATCTGAGACCCAACAGTCTGAAACTGCGACAATATTCCTCCCGATCCCGCTGATGCAGAGTGGTTGCTGGTGTTGCTACTTCCGAGAGGGTTTCCAATTAATGATCCAATTTGCTGAATTGTTCCTATAAAACCTGTATCCTGTGAGCTACCAACGGGGACATCGCCCAGCGTAGGCACAGTTACAGCGGAAATATTGGTGAACTGGTTGGCAATACCCTGAATACCACCTGCTGCTGCTCCGAAAAGATTCGTAGCGTTGTTTCCGTTCAACAGCTGAGTTCCAGTGGTTTGAATTTGGCCAACGGCTGAATTAAAGGGATTATCATTGGCTATACCGGGACTTATCAAAGCTCCAAGAGTGCTAAGCTGGTTGCCATCGGATGCGTTACTTGGAAGCAAATTGGATATAAGGATAATCGCATTTGTCTGATTTGATAGCGAGCTAGATCCACCGGAGATGGAGTTACTGACTGCAGCAGAAGTAGTTGTAGGCTCTTCTGTTGTAGTGATCGTGCTAGATGCGGTTACATCTGCTGTATACATAGTTGTTGCAGTAGTTTCTTCTGCCGAACTCGAGGTGGTGGAAGTAGTTGATTCTTCAGTATTTAAAGAGGATTGCGCGGCTGTAGAAGTGCTTTCCTCTGGTGCAGTAGTTGAAGTCACCTCCGTAGTAGGCGTGCTATCCAGGAGAGTAGAACTTGAATCCGTCGACGAAGATTCAGCTGTCGTGGATGTCGCTTCTTCAGTAGTCGTTGAAGTTACAGCTGTTGTGAATTCTTCGGTAGTCGTTGAAGTTCCAGCTGTTGTGGAAATCGTGTCTTCTGTAGTCGAGGAAATCGTAGTTGTTGTAGAGCTCACGTCTTCGGTAGGCGTTGAAGTTCCAGGTGTTGTTAAAATCGCGTCTTCTGTAGTCGAGGAAATCAGAGTTGTTATAGAGGTCACTTCTTCGGCAGTCGATGAAGTTTCAGCTGTTGTGGAGGTCGCTTGTTCAGTTGTCGTAGTGGTCGTTTGCTCGGTAGAAGAAGAAGCATCAGGTGTCGATGACATAGGAGTAGTTTCAGTAGTCGGTGATGTTGCTTGCTCGGTCGTTGTCGAGTCGGTTGAGCTTGATGAAGTAGTTTGTTCAGTTGCAGTCGTGCCAGGTGTGGTATGGATGATTGTTGTTGTGGATGGATCGGAATGAGTTGTCACTTCGGTTGTAGTTGATGTTGAACCAAGTGTACTTGTAGTAAATTTTATGAACGAGATAATTGCTTCTAAAGCTGGAGGGGGCGTTGGAATAACTAAATCACCTCCACTGCTGCTCAGGTTAATGTTGGAAAATGGTTTGTTAGCGACATTTGCTTGTTTAGTCTCACTTATTTGACTATTGATTGGCGAATAATCCGGTTTTATCGTTGACAGCAATCGAACGGTGGTTTCTGCAAATGTTTGTTGAATGGGTGCAGAGGGTTTCACGGTAAGTGACGTTATGTCTCTCAGGTTACTTTTAACGAGAGGGGTTCCACCAAAAACATTCAACTCGGCTGTCGGAACATCAGCTATTAAATTTTCTTCAACATTCCCGGGGTGTGCATTTTTAAAAATACTCGCTAAGCTTGGAACCGAATGTCCTAATCCTGGAATAGGCGATTCAACGGTAGAAGATGACTTTCTTAATTGTGATTTGGAATTCGTTAGCCTCGATTGTATACGTCCAAGTTCTAGCCGATTCTGTAGAAGGTAACAAACCACTTAATCACTTCACTAGTAACTATAAATCCATTTGACTTACAATAGAACTAACAACACTGCTATCCACAACCATCGCACATGATAGGACCACTGAGGCCGCTAAAAACTTCACTCCGAGCCCCATTTTTGCGGATGGCATCAGCGAATCACCTCCGACCTGTATCGCGATCACTTTGCGAATGTTCAGCTGTCTTAAGGAAGTTCTTAAAAAAGCTCCACTGCTTCTTCCTTTTTCCAGCTATAAAAATATCCCGGACGGATAATGACCCATATGGGAAGCACGATGATAAATGTGAAAGTACCGCTTGAACTGGCATCCAGCCGAGACTGCAAATGCATCCGAAAAAATTACAACCGAAAATTAACGATACCGGTTTTGCAACCTTCATTGAATCTGGTTGTTTCGTTTTGCTAACGGTTTTTTTTTCCTGGACCTCTGTGTCCTGCGGGTATGCTTTTGTTTGATTGATTTTATGATATGAAGCAAGGCTGAGTTCGTTGACTTTTTGTTGGATATTTTGGCACGTGTGGATAAAAATCATGGGAAAGGGTATACGGTTGGGAGCTGGTGTTGGGTTGGGGATCCCTTAATCCATGTTGCAATTCATCTCCCCTAGGGCGGATTCACAGATGATGGAGATGGGAAATGAATAAATCGGTATTATTATAATATTTTTTGTTACTTTAAGGGGCAGGTAATGACGAACTCCTACACATTTCAAAGTAGTTTTTGGAAAGGACTTCATCAGGAAGCCGAATGTTCAATGCAGTTCATGTGCTTTGTTTTAATTTGATATGACCCATTCAATCTGGACGTTATTACTAGGATGCATTTGTTAAGCAATTACTAGGATGCAATTAGTTAAGCAATAGAACTTGGGCTAGAGATCTGGTACCAAGATGCAAAAGTTGGTCATTTATGTCATATGTATATCATTACATCTACTTTGTTTTGTTTCCATGCCACGTTTAGCCAAATATTTATGGATTGGGCAGCCTTATTATTTTTGGGCTGGGATTCGACGTTTCAGTCCTTTGTAATAACTAATTTTCCCTGTTTTCTCTTTTTCAAACGTTTCGGTGCTTACTGGACCTTATCAAAGAATCGTAAAGTTGTCATTTTCTTGTCAGTGAACCTTGATAAAAGTATAGCTGTCAAGATCAATGATTTTGGTTCATAAAACTACTCGTCGCACAAAAACAGTTAAAATGAACCGATACGAATTTTGCTGTTTGCTCACTGCCCAACGTGCAAGACGCCAACCGGGATAAATTGCAGATATTCTAGAAAGTTTTTTTTTCCGACAAGCAATCAAAAATTCGCTTAAAATCTTCATCGTATTCAAGTTTGCACCCGTGAATTGCCGTTGTTTGCAAGTTTGCAAGCAAGATCTGAATAGTGATTGTTGGAGCTCTGCTAGCAGGTCATAGTGTCGGCCAGAGTGCATGTAAGGAAACTGAATACAGCTATCATCAGAATGAAAAAACGACCTCATGAAAAACATGGATTTCACTCGTTTGAAATGACACTGACAAATAATCATTGTTCTATTTTTGACAGTTGTCGTCATTCTCCTTCTATATACTCAGGTGTCGGCTAGTGGCGAGCTGCTAGTGGCTGATGTCTTTTCAAAATGACAGTTTAAGTTCTTACGCACACGGAAAACTCAACTTGGACGTCAGTTCTTAGTGGTATTGGATAATGCTTTACAAAGTAAGAAGGTCCAAAAACGCAATCGGAGATATTGAAGTTGACCAATTCTTTATCGTAACACCCATTTTCCCCATTAGATGGAATACATTCAACATCAGACTTCACCAAACCACGCTTTGATTAACATTGCAACATTGCGAAATGACGTTATCTGAGTAAAAACACTCTAAAAACTGACAGTTCAACAAGCAAAACTGACAGTTCAGCAAGCAGCAAATCATTACTTTTTACAAATACAATGATCTAATTAGTAAAAATGACCCAATTGAATAGGAATTGTAGAAGCGTCAGTGTTTGGTTCAGATGCAGTATATCGTATTAAACAGCAGCTGATTGGTTTCCCCGGGTTGGCGGATTACATTCAGGGACCCTAGGGATACCCCAATCTTTGTAGCAGACGAACAGTTGTACGTCGGTTCAATTGCATCCCAGTTTGCAGTGGTATTCGATTATATTTTACATTATCCGTTCAGTGGTTACAACACAAAGCTATTGAATTTCGCTCAAAAGTGGCTTATCGACCAGACATGACTTGTTGACGATTAGAGGTGTTTTTGGATAGGACCTAGGATAGGATCCGCCAGCTCTGTCCCCTGTTTTTGAACCAATTCTGAACCAGCTCGTGATTGGACGAAAGTGACATAGGCAAACCTTCGGCTTGGAAACTAAAAGTACTAAAGGGCTGCTTGGCAGGCCCGTAGCCAGGAGTTTATTTCGGGAGGGGCTTAAAAAATTATTGTATAAAGCTTTTTTATTTCGATTATACATGTTTTAACCTTATGGTTATTCGCCTCTTTTTGGGTTAGAAAATTTCTTTAGAAAAATTTCTAACCCTACATGTGCGGGATTGATGAACGAACCGTGATGAGCTGCGTAAAAGGTAATCAATTTACCAACTACGCTTTACCCGCCCCTGCATAAAGCTTTTAGTTCTAATTACTTCATATTGTCACTAGAAACTAAACGAAATTTTGAAAAGTTCTTAATGAAAACAAAGCCAAATCTAAGACAATCCATGTTCTTTGTCACAAGAAAGGCTATAGTACATCAACGAATTATTGATGTTTAATTTGATTTTTATTATTTATTTTTATTTACAAGTTACAATTTACTCTCGTTGCAACAATGGATATTCTAGAGTTCTCAGTATTTATGCGCTAACCGAATATGACAATCCTTGACGGTGCTGGAAAACGCAAGGTGTTCTAAGCTACACGTTTAAAAGGTGTAGATGACGCTAAATCGAAATGAGTAGATCCATAAAATCCATAAAATGTTCGATCGAAGAGAATGTCGAAATTTGCACAAAATCTTCTGATTTAGCAAACGAATTGTAGATGGTTCAACTTCTATTTTCTTGATCTGGCGTCCTGTAACTATTACCAGTTCTAATGCATCATGCTAACATAATTTTTTGGCATACCCCAGTTAGGAAGGAGGATCTTTGGTGATCAATAGGATCAAAATATATGGGTCATTCCACGTCTGATTTACAATCAAAATTTGAATTCCTTCCAATTATTTTTCTTGCATTCATTAGTTAAAGTAGTTGACACGTATTTTTTATTTTGGCTGAATATGATTTTTTTTCAAGTTATTAGTTTTTGAACTTTTGAAGTTTATAACATTGAACATTTTTCAATCACTTATAACTCGGAAACTAGGGGCAGATCACTTGTGATGCATTTTTAAAAATCAGCGAAATTAAATGCATTTATTTCCATCAAAATAGAAATTCATAATGTATTTTTCGTCGCGTGCAATGTTTTTGCGTTGCGTGCAATGTTGTTTGCGTTGCGTGTAAGACGTCAAAACCCTACAGAAAAACTAGCCCTACATTTAACAAAACGTCGGACAAAGTGGATCGCGTAGTACGTTTGTTAAACAAACTTTTCTGCGAGGGAGTGCAAAGCTGATGCAAAAATGGAAATTAAATGCATTTTTTCTAATTTGATGCAAATTTGTTATACATTCTTCGAGTGATCTGCCCCTAGCTCGGAAACGATTCGATATATGGAAAAAAATATTAAATAAAAAAGTTGTGTACTCAATGAGCTCACTGAAAAAATAGCAATTTCTTTTTGTTATATAACTTATGAAATTTGCAATTGTTTGAAACAAATTGAATTTTTTAAAGTTGGACCAATTTTTTACTTATTATTTTCTTTAAATATTAAAAATCATGTTAAAATAATTGTGCAAAAATTTGGGAGTGGATATCAAAATACTTCGCGAGATATTACAATTATAAACTTAAAACAAGGCAATTTTACACCAAACGCCTAGTGATAGGCCTATTGTAATTGAAATATCTCGTAAAATACTTCGAATTTCGTTCTGAAATTTGTACACAATCTTCTCGATATAATTATAAATTATTTGAAAAAGCTAAAAAGATTTTTTTGGCTCCACCCTGAAAAAAAATTTGTTACTAATATTTGCATAATACATAAATTATTTAACAAAAACAAATATTACAAAAAAAATCCGCCGAGATCTTCCGAAAACGCAGCTTTTATTATTTAATGCTTTTTTCCAGAAATCTAATAGTTTCTCAGTTATGAGGGAATGAAAAATGTCCAATTCTATTAAATTTATAAAACTTTAAAAAATCACTATATTATTAAAAGTCGATATTTGTATGTATGTGATTTATGGACTCCCAAACGGCTTAACCAATTGCCGTAAAAATTTATGTATAGTAGGAATTTGTTATGGAGCGTGTTTGTGTGCTATTGGTGGGGATTATCTGCCTACAAGAAGGCGCTTCGGAACAAATTATGGTTTCCTCCTATTTCGTTGAAAGTCGCATCAACGTGCGATGGGTATTAGCTAGTACTTTATAAAGTTCAAAAACTCATAACTTGAAAAAAAAAAAAAATCAAATTCAGCCAAAGTAAAAAAATCGTGTCTATAATTTTCAGCTAAAGAGTGCAAAAAAATTGAAGGGAACTAAAATTATAGTTGTAAATCGTGGAATGACTCGCATTCTGCAAATTTAAGACTTTTTTGGGGGTATTCTCATGTTAAAAGCAAATATTTTCTAAAGTCCCCCGAAATCAAATTTATTTTGATTACATAACTATATTAAGAAGATTATGTGAAAAATTCAGAATGGAACTCGAAGTGTTACGAGACATTTCAGTTATAACAGGCCTTTCGCTGGGCGTTTAGTGTAAAATTGCCATGTTTTATGTTTATAATTGTAATATCTCGCAAAGAATTCCACTGCCAAATTTTTACACAATCTTTTTAACACGATTTTAATACTTAAAGAAAATAATAAATAAAAAATTTGGTCCAGCCTTAAAAAAATTCAATTTGTTTCAAGTAATTGCAAATTTCATAAGTTATATAACAAAAAAATTGTGATTTTTTTTTGGTAAGCTTATTTGAAAACGCAACTTTTTTATTTAAAATTTTTTTCCATATATCGAGTCGTTTCCGAGTTATCAGTGATTGAAAAATGTTCTATTTTATAGACTTCAAAAGTTCAAAAGCGAATAACTTGAAAAAAATATAATATTTAGCCAAACCAAAAAATACGTGTCAATTATTTTTAGCTAAAGAATGTAAGAAAACAGTTTGGAAGATGCTTGACGTTTATATTAAGCGCACATTGCTCTAATCTATTATATCTAGCATAAAATGAGTATTGTTAGATACCATTACTAGCGATAAATGTTAATTTTGGGACAGTTTTTGTACTCAGTTTTCTATGAAACTTCTATTTTTTTATTATACAATTCGTTTACTTGAGTCGGTTCAATGCATTAGCTAAATGAAGCCTTGAGTCTTTAATATATTTCCACGATGTAAACAATGAAAATGATAAAACGCTAATGGTTGTCCAACAGATCTCGTGCGATTGACCTGTTTACTGATTGAGAAATATTTTTCATAACCAACCGCGTCTTGGTGGTCGTTCATATCTATCTTGTACACTTCCGTATTATTATCGTGGTAACTGCCATGGACATGGCAGTTCGCGAATATCTGATTTCATTTTTGTTTTGTCCCCTTACGGGCCACAAGTGTCGACTTCCTCAATGATGATGCTGACTGTTAATTTTGAGATACTAGAGGCAGTTTTTGCCGTCAATATAGCAGCCACAAATTTGGCAATTGTTTGTTTTTCAGGTAATCGTATTGGAGACTATGGATGTGCAAAGATGTTACGTGTATGATTATATTATCGCATTGTGTTTTGTGCGTGCAGGGTCAGCTAGGACGAAATCCTAGCTGACCCTACCCGTCTAATTCCTAGATGTGTCCTTTATAATAAATTACATTTTTTCCAAATGTGACAGGAATCTTTTAATGGCCACGGTTCAAAGAAGTTAAGCTTGTTTATTGGGGCTTTAACCTCCTGGTCGCTCGCCCGCGGTTCAAGTAAGAGGTATCAGATCTTGTAGCCGAACATTGATTTTCTCATCATCCATATATATGAGAATCAACCACGTGTTACAAGTTGCAAAATGACTGGTTTCGCCTAGGCTAATTTGTTGAGTAACATAAGTACTGAATGCCTGACAAGGTAGAACTCGTTAAAGGCGATGTTCGTAAGCATAACCTCTATTTTCACCTTCAGCAAATATTTCCCATCATGAAATTCGGTTATGCAAAAATTCCAGAAGTCAATAGCCTCCACGTTTGGCTGGAGCACCACTTCTTGCTTTTACGATTCAATCATCCGACGGATTACCCCAGCATGAATTAAAGTCATCAGTTTGTCTTCACATCTCGCCCTGAGCAGGAGCAAAAAATCGTCCCGCGCAAGTGAAACGGTCAATCAAATCAATCGGTGCCTATCACACAAGCAGTCCATATAACAATAGCCTATACCTACTGTGCGATTTAGTGATGAGTGACGGTGCCCAGCAAAAAGCAACCCAGATACGGCCGAACTGTGTTGCTGTTGATTTTTCGAAATGCCCCGTAAGACCAGCCATTCGGGAAGTGGAACAGTTATTAAAAGTGCAGATGAAACTCAATCTGGCTGAAGTGAAAACCCTACAAATGCATCATATTAAACATTGCGTGCTGATTTCGTTCAATAACATTAACCAAGCTGAGTCATTCGCCTCGCGAAACAACATGCAGCACACCGCCGAATGCGGCAATGTTAAATATAGCATTCCCGTATACATCGAGAACGGCGCTGTAGAAGTTCGTGTCCATGATTTGGCTACGCGTACCCCTGACGGCGTGATTAAAAAATGCTTGCAAAAATACGGAGAAGTAGACTCCGTTACACATGAGACTTGGAAGAATTTTTTCCCGGGCATCCCTAACGGTGTTCGTGTGGTGAGAATGCGTGTGACCAAGCCAATTCCCTCATACATAACCGTCACAGCGTTAGGAAGTGACGATGTTCTCATTCATCAAACATCGCTAGTCACGTACCCAGGGCAAATTCCTACGTGCCAGTTCTGCACGAAGAAGCTGCACCTCGGAAAACCTTGCGTAGAAACTGTTAAGGAAAACTTAACCAATCCAACTGAAATCAGCCCAGAACCATCTTACGCTAAACCACTAACAGCTGCAAAACCAACAACCAGCAACAACAACAACGAAACGAATGCCGATAACGAACATAATAAAACGACCCTTAAGAGTAAAACGCAAACTGGAACATCCGACTGCGAGCAGCAGGAAAGTAGTACGGATGAGGACATGGACGTGAACGATAACGCGAAAGAAGACAAACGAAATAAACCTCAACTTGCAGTGGACAACATTGGCAATATTTCGCCACCTAGAAAAAGGATCTCAACACGCAGCAGAAAGCTGCGCCTGAACGAGACCAAAAATTTAATGTAGCTGTTTTTTTTTTATTCATTGTAAAAAAACAAACAATCGGCCTCGTCGAGCTACCGCATTTGGGCCTAAATAAATTTATCAATTATAAAAAAAAAAGAATTAAAGTAACAGTTTCTTTTGTTCTTCCGACGAGTCACACAATATGAAAGGAAGTGTGTTATCAGACTCGGCATACTGAGTAGATATCGTGACCGATGTCTTCGGTGGCTCGAAATAGCAATCTTCCTCACCATTCTCCCATTAATTTGTTGAAACCAAACAAGATACAATTTTTTTACGAGTTACCGAAAAACATATTGCTTCTTAAATTTATTTTTGAAAAGTTTCGGGGGGGGGGGCTTTAGCCCCCTAGCCCCCCCCTCTGGCTACGTGCCTGCTGCTTGGAAGTGTTGTCATATTGTGATATCAAACATGAAACGACGATTGTTAACTGTGTTGATTTTTTTGTTTTCTCGAGATACCGCTTTCTTTCTATAACATCGAAATCAAACATATTATCCAGAACTGAAGTTCCCGAAAGATCAGGTAGCGCGGTTATCATGGATTCTGTTCTGTGTGCGGAATAATGCGGAAATGCCTCTTTTCGAAATCAACAGGCTGTGTAGCGTAAGTATGAAAATATTTTGAACTTCATGTAAAAATTGTCTTTGTTCCAGTACCGAGTAAATTGGAAGTACTGAGCAAACAGGGAGAACGCAAGTCGCTTCTTGTTCTTCCTTTGGTATTATCGATACAGTTGAACTTTACAGTTTTCAACTGAATCGATCATCGGTGTAAATAGGAGCGTGTATTTTCTACTGCTGTTTTCTCCGAAACGATCACATGTAGTCCTGGAACAAACCTATACATTGCTCCAAAACAAAAATTAAACCTTGCAGAAAAGTAGTTTTAGAATATTTAAAATAAATCCGAACAGAGAAGATTATTCTTGTGGCAGAGGTTGCTTGACTCAGAAAGCAACTTACAAAAATGAAGAGGCATGAAGATATTTTTCGTAATGTCCAACAACGAATATATATTATTTTGTTTTGCTGTATTCCGATGGAAAAAGACGTTATGATCGTTTGAATGCGGATATAAAGACTAAATCTTTGATTTTTCCAGAAGCATGAAATTGGTACATAATATAGAATATTTTAATCAGAACAAATATACGACCGAAACAAAACAAATATTTTGGCAACATTGGTCGAGTGGGGGTATGTCGTTTTCAACAGGGATTAGTAAAATATAAGAAGAAGCCAGCTGGCGGATCCTATCCTAGGATAGGACGAGTGTAACTATCATCATACAGTATTTGATCTCTTCAGTCTATGGACAGCAAAAATTTGCAACCTTGGTCATAAATTTTGTAATGTCGTTTTTTTTTTTTAAACTAACCAAAACATGTGCAAGTGTAAGAAAATATACAACCAGTTTTAGTACTATTTCATCAAAGTATACTGTCACTTTGACAGTGCAAAATTCTGAATGATTGATTTTTAACTGATTCCGGTTTACTTATTAGTTACACACGCTTTTCTGGTAACTTAAAAATTTTATCTCTTAGGTATGTTGGCAGAACTTTTGTGCATTTAAATTGTTGCAAATTAGGGAAATGTCAATAACGTTACCTTGATATTAAAATTTCTTCCTAATAAGTTTAAAATATAGTATGTTATTACAATATACACGGCATTATTTTGTTTGTAAAATTACGTACACTATTCGTTTTAGTATGTAAGATTACAGACATTTGATGTTATTTTCGTGTAAGTTTTCGCTGATGAAATTTCGTATGTAAAAATACGTTTACCTGACATAATTCTGTATGTATTAGTTTGTACATTTAATGTAACTTTGTGTGTAAAATTGTGTACCCATGATGCAATTTTGCATTTAAAATTACTTACACTGGACGTCTATTGGTATGTATAATAACGTTCACTTGATGCAATTTTGTGTACAAAACGTTTCAGTACACTGGATGTAATATTGTAGGTAAAATTGCTTACACTCCACGTAATTTTGTATTTAATTTAACACATATGACGTAATCTTATATGTAACTACATATAAAAATAGATCAAGTACACTTAAACTAACATACAAAATTACTTGAAGGGTACGTAAAACACATAAAAAAGTATGTCAAAATACGTCATTTTACCTCTAAGAGTAAGAAGGTAAATCACTTTATAGCACAAAAATGGGCATATTCCTGGATTTTTTCTAGATACAATGAAAACATGAATCGAGATTCTGTTAAATGGAATTTATATAACTAATGATGAAATATAAATAATAGTGCTTCCAATTATTTTTTTCACAAGAAAGTGGCTGTGCAGCGTTTTCTGCAAGTGCAATTTTTGTAAAGGTTTGATAGCCGGAAATCTATATCCCGTATTTTTCTACCAAGAGTCAACAATTAAAATCCTTAGAATGATAACAAGTGATGTATGTAGGATGTTTTTGATATTTTTAGTTTCGCGAAATGGTGCATACTGAAAATGTCATTAAAACCGAAACAATATTGTTTATCAAAAAAAATAAATTATGCAATAAAAAAGAAAACCCTGCCTAAGTCTCTGGAGAAAGCAATTTTTATTATACTGTGATAATTTCAAAACAATCAGAAAAGATTGGCTAGAGTCACTTTTCCGGTTAGCTCAGACAAAACAAAATAATTTCGACAAAATCTCGTTTAAAGTTTTAACAGCAAACTTATACTTATACACAAGCTTGTATATAAACTTGTGTGCAAACTTATGTGAAATTTGTGTCATTTCATATGAAATTATGTCAAGTGTTCGTAAATTTGTATATGAGTGTGTTTACAATTATTTATAAAATTTCGTCAAGTGTACCTGAAAAGGAACACAAAATTACAAAAAAAGTCGAGTGTTCTAAAAATTATGTATAAAATTCCTTCAAGTATACCTAAATGTGTGTGCATACACTGGGTATGTAAAAAATCTGTCAAGTGTACGTATAAAATTACGGCGAGTGTAGTGAAGTTTTTGTATGAAATTACTTCAAGTGTACGCAAAAGTACATATCAAGTTACGTGAAGTCTTGTGCAGTGTTTGCAGGTAGCTTGTATGCAAAATGGAACACAACCGAAGTAAACAAACCACCGAGAATTGTCAAACCTGATCATTCGTCACGAGTTCATTCGTGTCGTTATCTTGTAGAACTCGTAGTCTAATGACAAAACAACACATAGGGTGGCGCTGTAGTCAACATGATCATGTTTGCTAATGGTACCACAGAGAACAGACATATAAGCTAGAACAAACTTTCCCGAAAAACTCGTGTAAACATTTAAATAAAAATACGTTGAAAATCACCATCGCATACAGGTTTGCATGCGTGAGTCACCATTGTATCCAAGTTTGCATACAGGTCCCGTATAGCAATTCTTGGCTGATCGAAGTGCCGACCAGTGTCAAGTTGCTACTTGCTGTTGTCATTTCAAAGCGACAGTTTAATTTCTTACACAAGTTGAAAATTTTACTTGTATGTCATTTCTCAGTGATGGTACTGTCAAAATACAAGTAAAATTTAATTTTCGTTATGAAAAATCGCGATTTTTTAAAGTGTTATTTGCAAACTAAATTCAATCGGCGAAAAGATGAAAGTGGTTTTGTATAGAATGACTAATTGTAATTGTGATTTAGCGATATTCAATAATAAAAATAAGATCGAAATTTATAGAAAGCCAACCTTCTTCCCCGTCCTTTCGTTTGCCACTGAGAAATATCACGTTCTTACGTATATCATCGATTTCATTAACGAGTTGTCAAACTTCAAATCATTTCCTTGGGTGATGACCTAGAAAACAGGCAGCGCTTACCAAGTTGAAGATTTTTGTTAAAAAGCATCAAAACAGCATCCGATTTGAGGTTACGGAAAAAAGATTTTTGATAAAGTACACAGTGTATAGTTCTTGAACTACTATACAAAAAATAATATTTAGTGAAAAGTTTGAAATGTCACCCGAAACATTGTACAAAAATATTTTCTATATTTTGCCCCTCAAAGATTAATAAAAAAAACCTACAAAATGATATTCTTAGTGCTTTCTTACCCCATTTCCGATTGGAGAAATTGAAGATTGGAGGATTGGAGAAATAACCCATTTTAGTTGTAATTTAGATGATACGATGCAACGGAGTAATATTTTTTAGGTTTTGTTATATTTTCCATGTACATTGTTTTTGAATTGTAATTTTATTTTACATAGTTTAAATTTGAAATATACTGATAAGGATGTAGACATGAATAAGTGAATAACAGTAAAATATTGCACATTGCCTCTCAATGATTAGATTTTGAGGAATGGTTAAGTGTTCGCTTATACCTAATCTAAATATAACATTCTAACATTAAAATGTCAGTACTTTAGTTGATCGATTTTGTTAACAAGTTAGTGGTTTTTAAATGCGTGCATAAATGATATCGACCGACTCGCTAAACAAAATTCTATCCAGCCGCATTTTCTAAAATTTATTGAACACAAGTTTCGTCGAAGAGATGTCCCAGTAAACGTCGTATGATTCAAGAGCCTAACGACCTGTTCAGGGTATCATCCAAACAATATGTGGAACCGTTGCACTATATGTGTTAAAGTTCGTGTATAATTTATTTTTATTAGGGTGCTTACTTTTTCGACCATTCCAATCCTACTGGGTACAGTAACACCCATCAATAGTATTGTTCCGTATCCATCCCTCGTATCGATTAACCCGGGTATACACCCCCGGATGATCCGGTTTGGCACAGCCCTCACCCCAGGAAACTACACCCGCCAGCTGGTGGATACTCTCCGATTCCATCTCTTTGCTGATGATATGCAGCGGTCCACCACTGTCCCCTTGGCAGGAATCCATTCCTCCCTCAGGAACGGCAGCACACAGCATATTATCGGTGATACGTTTTTCGCCGTAAGCTGATTTTCTGCATTCTTCGTTGGACAGAATCGGCACGGACACTTCTTGCAGGGTAGGTGAAACATCACCGCCTTGCGTGGTCGTTCCCCAACCGGTCACGATACCCTACAAATGTGTCATATATGGACCAAAATAACACAACATAAAATTTTAACATTTGCAGTCAAAGATCAATGAATCACAAAAAAACTTACATCATATCCAGCGAAAGATTCGCCGGAGCTGGGTTGGCACACCGGACGCAGTTTGTCGTTCATCTGCATAATGGTTTCCAGCCGCAGTATAGCGATGTCATTGTCATAGTTGAAAGGGCTATAGCCACTGTGTTTGTAGATCTTATCCACCTTGGACGTGATGGTTTCCGTCTCCGTGCTTGAGGACCGATCATGATCCAGCAGGGTGACACTAATCCTTTGCTTGTTGAATCCGTGAACACAATGCGCTGCGGTCATGACGTGCCGATCCGAAATCAGTGTACCGCCGCAGTAGAAAGAATCACCATACTTGAGGATCGCCATCCAGGGATACTGATTTACTCGGGTTTCCATTCCACCGACGATGCGGTTAACCTGGTTGGTACGGCCGCATTCTGGAAAAGAAACATTTCTGAATATTCTTGGACAAAATGTTCGGTATCGAAGAGCTGAGCACTCACTGCACTCGGTGCAATTCTCAGCTGGTTTTAGAGGAGGCCCTGGTCGTTGAATTCCGGTTAGTACCTCCAGCCATTCCAGAAAGGGGTTTCCTTTATTTGCTGGGACTGCTTCCTCTGGTTCTTGGATTACCTGTAAGGAAAAGAAAAGATTCGTGCGGAAGCTAAGCATGTGGATGTGATGATTTATCTGTTCATATCTCGATGAAATGTAATGAGTTATAGCATGATTAATCAGCCACCAAGCTCCAACAGTTCCAGGTGTGTAGTTCGGATTTTACAGACGAAAGCTGATAAACTGTACATTGTTTTTATTGTAGCTCGATCAGTCCTCGGAACAGAAACACCCATCAACTGTATTGGCCATTATCCAGGTCCGGAATCGATTCACCCTTGTATACACTCCCGGATAGTTTGGTTTAGCGCATCCTTCACCCCAAGAGACAATGCCAGCATTTTGATATATGTTTTCCATTGTCTTTTCCTTGTTCATCACATGTAGTGGTCCCCCACTATCACCCTGGCACGAGTCCTTGTTCCCTTCAGGGAATCCCGCACAAAGCATATTATCTGTTATCCGCTTCTCACCGTAACCACTCTTCCGACAATCGGTATTGGACATGATCGGCACAATAACCTCCTGCAAGGTAACAGATATCGCGCCATTCTCCGCAGTAGCTCCCCAACCTGTCACGATTCCCTGAAAATATAAGAAAAACAATATTACTAGTGTTAGTTTTAACCACACCTTGCACAATCCCAACTTAACCTACATCATATCCAGTGAATGATTTCTTCGCCGTAGGTAAACAAACGGGTCGCAACCTTTCGTCGAACTTCAGCATCTGATCCAGCTTCAGAATCGCGATGTCACTGTTGTAGTTGCTCGGATTGTATCCGTTGTGTTTGATCACACGCTCCACCTTACTGGTAATGGTTCTAGCTTCCATCGTATTCGAACGATCGTGTTCCAGCAGTACGACACTGATCTTGGCCGGATTAAATCCGTGTACGCAATGAGCCGCAGTTAGCACGTGGCGGTCGGAAATCAACGAACCGCCACAGTAGAACGTACCACCGTACTGGAGTATGGCCATCCACGGGTACTGGTTGACGCGAGTTTCCGTTCCGCCCACTATTCGCGTTGCCTGGTTGATTCGTCCGCATTCTGCAAGATGTGACGTTTTGGTGTGTCTGTGTGTTAGGTTAGATAGCTCTGCTTAAGACGAAGTCGGTTGTTCCCCGATACCGACTTCGAACATACTTACTACATTCGGTACAGTTGTTTGGCGGATTCAGGGGTGGGGCTTGGGTTGTTGTAGTGGTTCCAATTAAACTCGCTAACCATTGAAGAAATGGATTGCGTTGGGTGGGTTGCTGTCGTGGCGCGGGTTGGGTATGGGTGTCATAGGTCGTCTGGAAAGGGCAGCACACCGTGAGAGATTATGAGGGTTAAAATGGGGTTGTCGTTTGGATATGGTAGTGAACAGTATGATGTATGGTTTATCGTATATCATACAATGATTCATTGCAAAGAATATATAAAAATGTCCACGAAGCCCATCGACACTTTTTCGATTAACAATATTCAAACAATACAAGAAATGTTAAAGAAATTATAGCGGTTATGGAGGTTTTAACCTTAGGGTCACTCGGCTCTGTTTTCCGAGCTAGAAACATTTTAATACAGGCGAGCTGCGTACAAGGTAATAGATTTACCAACTAATATGTACCTCTTGGTTGTTTGGTTTTTGAGAATCATTGACTACAAACGCATTAATAATCTGATTTATGTACCACATACCTCTTTTTTGGTTAGCGTGATTCTAAATATTCCAAGATAAAAATAGTCAGCTTTTTAATCATTCTAGATGGAGTCATACTACCTTGAAGTTGTAGAATTCTAAAAAGTTCGCTGAAGACACGTAAGCTCTATCTGTCATACTTTTCATTGTGAAAGAAATTTAAAATCAAAGTTCAGGGTGTTTTAAAAACTGTTTTATTCACTAGGTGACGTGACAGAGTATAGGGCCCATAAGGTCATAATTCGTGGCATAATTGAGCCAATTATAGCGATCACGATATTTTTTAAAATGTCGCAAAATTGATTTCATAAAGCCAATTTTTGAAATTAGAAGTACTTATATCTTTTTAATAGCAGAAGATAGAGGTTTGATGCGTGAGAAGAAAATGTTCGTATTCAACAATTCTAAAAATCTAGACAATATATTGAGACATTTACCGAAACGTACACGCCGCACCTTGCTATTTGCGGTAGTAATAAGCCTTCCATTTTGGTTTAAACGCATGGATAATTTGATTGATAAATATTACTCATTAAACCAATTTTATCAATTCTGTAATATTAAAAGAATTTTTGAATTTTATTAAACGTCGTGAATTTGGCACCACTTGCATCTGGTATACTCAACCTGCACAAACGTTCCATAACGCAAGGCTGACTTTTGAAACAACTTGTGTTCTCATTTAGCCCTTCGATATGCAAAATTGCGACATGACAACACAAAACAAAGAGATCTCAAAGGGCTAGAAAAAAACATTGATATCCGGCATCGTCCCGACAAAATCGTTTTGAAAATATGTTTAACAGACAGATTTTGGAGTGAATAAGTTTTTATGTGGTAAATATCCAACGCGTAAAATTACTTATTGTAGTTTTATATACAAATCAATATAAACTTTTCAAAAGGGATAAAAGATTTTGGCAACAAACCTAAAGGTTCGTTGATAACTCTTCACTCTGTAGCGGTATAATGAATTTGTTTATAAACATCTCTTTAGCCTTTTTGAAGAATTAATTTTGAATTTCACAATTTCTATCGCATTCCAAATGTGACACGACTATCTCTAGTCATTCCCAACAGTCAAAAGCGTCGTCCTACAGTCCTAGCCTGCGAAGTCATATGAGATAGAAGCAATATTCAAACTGTTGTGTTATATTTTCGCGTAATTCTCCGCCCTAATAAAAATAAAGTATACACGAACTTTAACCCATATAGTGCAACGATTCCACATATTGTTTTGATGATTCCTTGAACAGGTCGTTATGCTCTTGAATCATGCGATATTTATTAGGGCGGCTTATAATCACTAAAAGGTTTCCGAACCGAACGAAAAAACTGACGAAACTATCTAATGCCTACAGCTCTGCAGAAACGAGGCATACCACGACTCATTCTTATTATTGGAATTATATATATGGAATCCACTGAACAAGTCAATGAATGCATTCGATGAGTTATTGGATTTTGATTTATTCAGAATTCAATTAGGTTTTTTATTGATATAGTTAACCTCACTTTTATTGACGGTTCACTAGTACTGTTTATATAGTCTTAGACTAGATTCCCTCGAAGCAAATCGCAAATATTATTTCTAAATCCATGTAAACAGTACAAGCGAACTGTCAAAAATGAACACTCGAGCTCATTTGTGACGTCACCGTAAATTATTTGATTCCATCCTATTAGGTTCTTTACTGGCACAGTTAACCTCACTTTTCTTGACAGTTCACTAGTATTGTTTACATGGACTTAGAAATATTTTGTGGACAACTAGATTCGTTCGAGGCAAATCGCAAATAATTTTTCTAAGTCCATGTAAACCAGTACAAGCGAATTGTCAAAAATGAACACTCGAGTTCATTTGTGACGTCAGCGTAAAGTATTCAATTCTGCTGACATTCGAGTCATTTCTAGCATAGTTTTAATAACTCGCTACTAGTGCGTGTTCACTGACTTCTTGGATTGCACAAACATGGCGATTGAGAGAGGATTCATCGCATTTTTCATGGTTCGTCGCTCCAAGCTCACTATGCTGATTGTATGCGGCTGAACCAAGGATCAATGGCTATTAGATGGAATCAAATGAATAAGTCATTTTTTCCACACAATTAGGTTTTTTACTGACGCACTTTTTACATGGACATATAAAAATTTAGTGGACGACTAGATTCGCTCGAAGCAAATCGCAAATTGATTTTCTAAGTCCATCTAAACAGTACAAGCGAACTGTCAAAAATGAACATCGAGTTTATTTGTGACGTCAGTGTGAAGTATTCAATTAACTTTTTCTGCCGAATGTCATCTTTTCTTAACAGCTGAGATCCACACGAACACATTTTTGAGATCTCTGTAAAAGTGACGTTTGATAGGTAAAACTTGGTAATTATTTCGCTGAATATCAATAAACAAATGTCACTATACTAAGACATAAATTTACAACATCGCTGACTACACGGCTGCTTCGAAATTTTTGAGCTGAATTGACTGTGCCTAGAGATTTATGGTCTACGGATAAGTAGCAAGTTCTATATTTTCACAGATTAGCACAAAACATCCTTCTTCAATGATGTGAAATTTTCGACGAATTAATGTCTATAACGTAAAGTAGATGGCGTTGTGCAAAATTTTATTATGGATTCTGCCTCAAAATTGAAGTTTACAATCACAACCAACAAACGTTTACATGCAACTCTACTGAAAAGTTTTTATAAATTTATAAATTTTTTTATCTTTTTTTATAAATACAATAATTAAGTTAACCAAGAAAGTTTATCTTATTATTTGTTGATTTGACCGTACAATTCATTAAAATTGTTGAAGAAATTGGCTTTGTGACTGTTCAAGGCCTTGAACTTTGTCTAATATTTCACTGCATTTGCTTTAGATTGATTATTTTATAATCAATAAACAAACAAAATAATTTAGTAAATTAGTGTTATCACCGTGCAAATCTGAAATTTTGACAATTTTTGAAGTAAGCCGTGTCTAGTTTGAAGCTAATACAATGAACACAGTGCATGTCTGACGGCGTTTTATTTCATGTAGTTGTTTCAATGCGGAATTTGAACTGAAACAATTACAACCCCAGTGTAGCATTTTGTTTTAAAATTTCGAATAGTTTTGTTACTGGAAGAGATTTTGTCAACCCAGTTGAGTCAGCTCGTGTTTTCGAAATGCCTATACAAGCAAGTTGTCTGATGCATTAGTGATAAAAAAACTCATCACATATATCCGAAATATGTAACGTCTGCGCCAGTAGGCTCATTATTCTACGTGCCTACAAGCCGCCGAAAACATCATGGAATGAGACTTCCCTTCGAATCGTCAACCCAACGCACACACAAATATTAAAACTAGTTTATTTGTAACAACGCAAACCCACAAGCAGCGCGCACACGTAGCACCCTGCAGTGATGAAGTCAATTTAATCCCATTCTACCCCCATACTTTGCAAATCATCGTGTATACACGACTCGCACCTATCGCATTTCTATACTTTGCATGTATGTAAAGTTTCGAATCGACGAGCACACGGCAAATTTTGCATACAGCAAGGAAACGTGTGCAAGTAGTACTGGCACCCGAAATAACTGCTTAACTGTGTGCGGGTTAATGCTTCCACTAAAGAAAATCCATGGTATGTACCGCTCATTGTACTGTCCGGACGATATAGTCATGGTGCGGCTCGTTTGGCATGCGAGCAACAAATGACTCAGGCACGTGGCACATCTCTTTATATCCTGTTTTATTTGACTAAGTCACCTAGGCGCTTCTTATTAACGGGTTTTCCCGAAAAAGCTGCTTCATCAATGGTAATTTTGGCTATTTGTGAACTTTTCAATTTTACCGATTTTCAATAGATTGCTTTTATTGCCCAGTTATTCAATTATTACCTATGTTTAAGTTAGGCGTTTCTGAATCGGCTAGTGTATAAATTATTAAAGACCATTTAGTAATAACCGGGTTATAATCGGGCAAACTTTACATAGTTTCGTTACTTTAGGATTTATAATGATACCTAGTCCCAGATAGTGGAGTAGGACATGTTTAATGTTAGACATACTATTTAATAAAGTTCACTACTATTAAAAAATACCATGATTTTGCAGTTTTGGCTATTTGTTGGTAGGTGTAGAGAACAAATCCGACAACTGCTAAAATGCAGTAGTATTACTGCAGTGTTGACGGTCGTTCAATGGAGTTCCTAGAAAAATAAAAAATTTCAACTCAGCTATGGTTTTCAGAGTTTCTATTCTATTCTATTCTAACTTTTACACAGCCAGTATTGAAAAGCATCCTGGAAATCACTGCAGGTATTCTTTAGTGTTTATCTTGTCAACATTTATATTTGAAGCATATTACAATATGTCGCAAATATTAAAATGGCCAGGCCTACTGTGCAGTGTTGGGTTCGAAGATGTTTCAATATTATACGGCAATTGAATTATTCATTTAATGAACAATTCAACCAACGAATCGTTTTAAAACATGAATGAGGAAGAAACGAGGACAACCGTACCGACCGTTTCAGTTTACAGGGGGTTATGAGAAAACGTTGGGAGTGACTTTGCTAAGAAGGCTAAGGTCACTCCTTTGGTCCTTTGGGATGGGACAGAAGTATTTACACCTTGCCCTGGTTCATTATGCCTAGGTTAGCGCCTTTGCTCGCTTTCCTCCAAACTAATGCTAACTTCGTTTCTAGATCCGAGTCGCTCTAGGTTCGCTCTAATATTTACAGAAGCCATATTAAAATAACAGTCAGAGCGAACCAAGAGCGACCACGATCCAAAAATAAAATCAGCATTAGCATGCACCTGTGCTTTAAACTTTCATTGTTCTTAGGAGATAATTTCGAGAAAAAAAATATATGTGATAATTTCCTAGTGATAAGTATAAATAGATTGGAGCATGCCAGAATGGTTATTTTTGTTCAGTTGATGACTGACAGAAAGGAAACAAGTGAAACAAAAAGATGATTATGCGTTATAGAAGCTATGAGCTTAAAATGAACTTCTCAGATGTAACAGTTGGACTCATGCCAGCAGGTTTATTGCTGAGTCTAGTTCCATGGTCATGACTGATTCGCTCTAGAACATCAGCAACTGGTCGCACATAATCATTAATAAAACCTTCGTGAGTCAATAATAAGGATTACTTTGCATATCCAGTGATGTAACTCCTCGAAAGACAAACTCACAATATCTCATTACCTCACAAAAGTGACTTTACATACGAGATACTAGCATCTCACCCCTACTCGGCATGTCTCCCGAAATTACCCTACGACTAATAACAATGCTCTATAAGAAAAAAATCAAATACTCCCTTATCATTCAGGTCCGCCTTCGACTCCTTGGAGCTGTCTGCCATAGTTGCTCAATCACTCCCACGTAATACAGTTTGATGCTTCAGGGAGAAAAATCCCTTCCAGTAACTCCAGTTGAGGCAAGAAAACTTCACCGGAAACATTTGCTGTAAATTGTTCAAAGTAAACAGTATTTATCAGGACAGCACACAACATTGTAAGTTCGGACCCTTTCGAATAATATTGCGAGCAAATTCAATCGTTTCTAACACAAGGAAGAAGGAAGATTGACACAAAAATTCTCAGCTATGGTTTTCAGAGTTTTAGCGAAAATGTTTAAACTAAAATAGTTTAAAACTGAAATTGTAATATGCCTTTGTAGAGGTTGTATTTATAGCTTTAAGCAGCAGGTATATGTAATAAGAACTAATAGAACCTTGTACTTTTGGTTGGTAAGGTTCAGTGGGAAGTCTGTAAATAAAACGAAAATTGCGCTGAATATCAACAATTAAGTACAGATTTACAAAACATGTTTGCGAAATATTTCACAAAACCATAAAGTACCCGCAATCGAGTACACTTTCTTGATCCACTTCGTATTGCCACGTTACTCTGTGTTAAAATTACGAAAGCTAAGCTTCTGAAATCATTAAATAGAGTCATTACATTACGTGAAAAAACTAAATTAGTTATGGAATTTGTGTTTCGACTTCGTCTCATCAGAATTCGACACTAACTTAGTGACAGGACTAAGCTAGAATCTGATCTTAAACTCAAGAATAAAGTATGACGATAACGCAACGAATAATTACGAAAATGTTGAAATTGTGAACATGAGCCACATCATTCCACGTGAAAAATCCGATAGTAATCTTAAGAATAACGCACAGAAAAATCACAAAAATCGTGATAAGGTTCCTTAAATTACGAACATGACTTACGTTACTACGAATGAAAATCCGATAGTAATCACAAGAATACATGATCCCAAGAATACGATAGAAATTGTGAAAAAGGTGCTTTTGATTTTTTTATGCCGCGGCTCAACGCCTCTCACTGACAAACTACAAAAAAACGGATGATCCTGGTGCCAACATGTTATTTACGAAATATCTTTAGTCGTTCTCGAAACAGCGACAAAAGCTTTATTGCCTGAAATTATTTTAAATACGCTACCAAAATAAACAAACTTAAATTGTTGTCAATAATTATCAATGAACGTTGAAAAAACTCCCTTTGTAAATGATTGAAAATCAGTCTTCCCTTTTAAATATTCTTTGATATAGACTAGTTTCAATACATCTCAGTTGAAAATTTTCCCTACTGCAAAATGATCTGAATTTCCTCTCTGATCTTGATACAAATATTGCACAGAGTGTGAAGTTGCAAAAGCCTCTATAATCATTTGAATAGTAATGAATTTGATACAAAACCAGTTTCAAGAAGACTGAAAAAGTAAAGAAAGCAATATAAAAATAACTCGTCAATGGGAAATATTTGTATATTCCTGGTTTATTGAACCTGATTAATTACATCTTCGAGTGTCTCCTGGGACGACATCGTATAGCATTACAATCCTCGTAAGTTACCTGTTTTAATTAAACTTACTTTTGCATTGATCATCCCGGTCAGGATGCAAATAACCAACAGATGCATTAAACCTAGAGGCTTCATTTTCGATTTCTGTAATTCTTTTTAACTTTCGTTCGCTTTAACGGATCAATAATTCACAATAATAATTGTATTTTTGTCACACTTTCGCCTGCTTGAGCACGATTGGTTCCGCTACGAAAACCACGACTAGAACAACTGGAAACATTCAAAAATCGGGTCTTTACAATCAGCTTAGACCATTTTTCCCTTATCTTCACTTCACGGGATCGGTTTTATCACTGCCAACGCTGCTGGTAGGTCAACGGCAACCTTTTCTTCGGTCCGCGCTGTTTAACGGTGTATTTACTAAACACGCGGATCTTCTTCAAGTTCGATCTAATCTCGGCGCGTGGCCAACGGCTACTAAACCACATTCGCTGATTCTGAGTGCGGTGAACTGTGCGATTGCGGATCAAGCGGCAGCCCATCGGGCGCGAAAAGAAAGCGAGCTCATCTTCGCTTCCCTTCACCCGTGCGCCCGTCAGCTGGAAGTGCCTGGTGGACCTAGTAGGGTGGCTTAATATTTACTGCTGTATGATTTGGAGGTATCCGTTTGATACGAAAACGAATCAGTCACGTTGCAGGCGGATTGCTCTTGTATTCTCGAGTGTGAAAATTGTATAAATATTGCTTGATCGAAAAAAAATGTTCACATTACAATCTTTAGCCTCAAATAAGTTAACGATTGAGCACCCACATTAAAAATGAACCCGCTGCAGACAATTTCAAATTTCTCCATGATCGCCTGAGTCATGCTAAGGTGATCACTCGCTGCGCTCTATGGCTGTCCAATCGACCGATCCGGGGGAGACATAGCAGAGAGGCACCGATCGGGGTGACAATCCTCGTCCGATCCAGTTCAATTTTTATGCGTACGATAGGCGAGGAAAATAAATGAGCATCGCCGGAAATAATTCGAATTGTTGCATATCTTCATGTGCGGGTCGGGAGAATTGGCAAAAAATGCATAAGCGATTTTGCTCATCTGTTATAGTGGATGTCCTATTTTAAACCAATTTGCTCATTCTGGTTTAACATGAAATCTCCCTTCTCCCAGATTCGAATATTCTGAAAACCTTTCACCAAATACAAATAATACATCAGCTGAACGGAAGAATGGTTCGTGTAAACCAGAGTTACCAAATATACAGAATATAGTGCACTTATACAGATTTCATTTTCGGACCAATAATCTGTTCTACTGACATACAGATTTTTTGTCTTTCTCCTATAGAAAGGCTATGCGATCACACTGAAAATCGACTTTATAACCGAGGCCAACAGCTGCACATCTGTTGCTCGGATATAGCTGAACCGATTTTATCAAACTTAGTATCAAATAAAAGGCTGCTATTGAATTTCATTTGATTCCGATTTCTGGTTCCGGAGTTACGAGTTGAAGAGTGTGGTCGCGCATGAAATTCCCATATAAACCGGAATGTGTTCTAAATTGCTTGGTTTTATAGCTACAGCTCAATGACGACTTGAAATAAATAAATAAACAATGGTGCTACAGTATTCCTATTGACTGTTATTAAATTTAATTTGAATCGGAGTGCTGGTTCCTGTGTTACGGGTTGAAATATGCGGTCACATGCGAAATTCCCATATAAACCGATATAATTATTATATATAAATGATCCACATTGGTTGCAACTGAATTTCATATGAGCGAAGTATTGGTTCCGGAGTTATGAGTTATTATTTTCTTTCTATAAACCGTTTTGCCTTTCTATTACTGAAAGGTTATGCAATCACTCTGAAAATCATCTTTTGAATAGATACTCAGAGGGCCGAAACTCTTATACTATTCGACTCACTTCATCGAGTTCGGCAAACGTGTGTATGTAGGTGACTCGGAGATGACCGTATCGATTTTATCAAACTTAGTCTCAAATGAAAGGTATAGGTTGCTATCGAATTTAATTCTGAGCCAACATTCGGTTCTGAAGATACTGGTTGAGAAGTGTGGTCATACAGTAAATCCCCATATTAACTGGTACCACCATGATATCTAGATGATGCCAAACTTATTAACCCTCAAAATGGCTAGGGGTCTCAGAGGCCCGGCTAGTTACAGTTCTCTACTTTCAATGAACTTGTAATTTGAAATACAAATGATGAAGTGTTTTCAGGCTTTCGTTTCTCTCGCTGAAAAAGGTTTTTGATTTCATTGGGTCTTTGGAGCGATGGTTCTTAAAGTCACAATTTTAGCTTGCCTTTTTGAGGGTTAAAATGGGCGTTAAATTACTTTGATTTGCAGGCCCGTAGTCGCTTTGATCATATTGGCCACCTGATGCCTCGAAGAACTTGCAAATGAGCGATTTGAGAGTTGATTCACACGTATTCCTCATCAAATTCTTGATCGATTTCCACTATCTTCTAAATTTGAACTGATTGATGCAATGTTTGAATTGGCTGCTATTGAATTTCATCCCGATCTGGCTTTAGGTTCCGGAGTTACAGGTTAGCTTGTGCGGGCACGTAGGAATTTACCATACACCTGTACCTTCATAATACTTAACGGTAAAAAAACCACAAAATGTGATTATTGCAACCATGACAAATTAATTGATTTCTACCGAAGCTCTGGCGAAGCATTGCCTACACCAACTGTCAAATTAACTTTGTGATGTTTTGGTTTCGAGTATTGGTGGATACACGAAACTTTCTCGATTACAAAGTATGTCAGTTGTGCTGGGATAATACGGAGCTGAATCTTGATGTATCCTAAATATTTAGTTATTATTATTATTCATAAATAATTGCGTAGCTGTGGGTTGAGTCGGTTTCTTAAACATGTCAGATTGAAAATGATCTCAGATTATATTCAGATTCCGTAATTCCTGCACCCAGCATACTTTAAACATCTTCATCAGATAAAATGACCGACATACCATGCGACTCAGTTGGACAGTATCGGAAAATGTCTGTGTGTATGTATATGTGTGTATGTGGCAAATAATGTTTCTCAGAGATGGCTGGACCGATTTGCACAAACTTAGTCTCAAATGAAAGGTACAACTTTCTCATCTATTCCCATGCTATTGAATTTTTATTGATAGGACTTCCGGTTCAGGAGTTATGGGTTAAAGAATGCGATCACTTAGCATGTGGTGAAAACCTCTTCTTATTGTGAATGCATTATCTTCAATGTACAAAAGAATCTTGACACTAACATTGTCTCACTCAACAAAGTGTTTCATGTTGTTATGGAAAACGTAAGATTCTGTTCGTCCTTCAATACTATCAGTACAATATTGTTTGTATGGTTGAACTGAACTGAATCTGGTTAACTGTATGTTTTCCTGCTTGCTTTGTAAGCTTTACGTGATCTTCTTCACTGGTTGGATACACACTTAGAAAAAATGACAATTACATTTGACGCAAAAACATTTCCACGTATTTTTCTGTCTAGTAATAGAATTTCAAATCTTTTGGCGGGTAAAATAAAACATTTTGTCTCTTTTGATGTAAAATTCGACTAAACAAGCTAGCGTATTTTGAAAGTCACATTTCAAGAAGAAGAAGAGACGGATAAAACTACCCATACAACCAATTAGGTTCTTTACTGACACAGCTAACCTCAATTTTCTTGGCAGTTCACTAGTACTGTTAAAAATTTCCAAAGCCAAAAATTTTGTGGACGACTAGATTCGCTCGAAGCAAATCACAAAGAACTTTTCTAAGTCCATCTAAAAAGTACAAGCGAGCTGTCAAAAATGAGCCCTCGAGTTCATTTGTGACGTCAGCGTAAAGTATTCAATTTTTGCCTCAGCGATTACTTTTCTCCCATGCTTATACTCCAGCGGTCAACGAGTTTGCGACAGCCCGAGTAATGGCAAATGATGTTATGGATGACCCTTTTTCTTGTGCTCTCGATATCGTACAAATCGTCGCTCGCTTTCCGGAGACGCGCGAGACGTGTTTATGCGACAAACCGCACTTTCTCATGGTCATATGAATGGTTCAGTGTTTTAGGGGTAAAAGTGTTTAAACTTGAAATAAAAAAAACCGGAATGACTCCAAAACGGAACTACTTAACATATTCCAAGTTTCATTTAGGTAAGATACTTATCATCCATTTGTTCTAAATATTCGGATATTAGGTCGCACTTTGTCTCTGAACTCAGCGGCCTACACTCTACTCTGACTAAGCATTTAAACCCCCCAGATTGACCAATAATCAGGGCCGTCGAGAGCCGCGCCGGGCCCCGGGGTTCGAAGTACTGACGGGCCGTACCATATATGACTTCTTATTTCAACATCGATTGGAGGAACTATACAAATGCAACCGTTTCAATTAAACTATTTTTTATGAAAATTGTTTATTTGATACGATTCAATGCGTTAGCTTACCAGAGTCGTCAGTATTTTAAATAAGTAATAGATGAAAAAAATAAAAATAATAAAGGAATATTTGTTTGTGGCTGGCCATTAGAATGACTTGCGTCCGATTTGCCATTGCAATTGGAAACCTTTTTCGCGACATTGCCATACAGTCCATATCGCCATCGTTCATACTCCCTTGACGCACGTTAATGCTACCATCGTTAATGCTGCTCAGAATCCGAGCTTAGAAAAATTGACATCCCTTCGTGAGCTTGAAAGAGAAATAAAATTCTATTTATTCCCGCCGCGATGAATCGAAGGTTTGTTTGTTTTCCTCGTCCGTCCGCTCTGAGATCATCAAGCAAAAGTGCACCAGATATAGATTATGCAGTTCAGTTATGCTCGAAAATGTAAAAGAACTTCTGCTTTCAAACTGTCCACATAATAACAAATGAATGCTTTGGTTTGTGAGTGAATTTATATTTCCTCTGCACTCAACCATTCGATTCTGCATAAAATTTCAGTCAGTTTGGAAGTGAATGAACGAGGGAAGCATTGAAACTGAATATTAAATTCAGCAAATTAATCAGAAATAGGCAACTGAATGTAAAATTTCGCACCACTGATGCTGCCTTGTTTCTTATTGTTGGTACATGTTGATGATTTTGAGGCACTGGATGCAGCTATTGCAGTTGTCACTATGACCTGAACGAATTTTCTTTATTGGTTTCTGAATATGGTAAAATCGGTTTTGGAATCAGTTGTTACATTTGCGCCAACATTCAGAGAGAAAACATTCCGAATGCGATGAATGGGATCCAACAGCGAAGTCTGCTGTTAGAAAGACTGAGACAGAGAGTTGTGAGAGAAAGAGTTTCAACTTTTGGTGAATACTAATAGGTAGAATAAGTATCTAGTTCAATTCCCACATTTTTCTGCATCAAATGTGTACACTGGAACCTCTATTTACGGACCAAGCCAAGGGTTCGTAAATTGAATTAGTTCGTTTTTTGGGATTTAGATCATAAAAAATTCGCTTCACATTCTTATCAAAATTCGTTGGTTGAGCAACATTATCGATAACCCTAACAATATGGGTATTTCCGGAACGGGCTTGACAAGTACATGATGAAAATGGATATTTGGCACCTTTTTGAAATCCAGGATGGAGACTTCCGATTGAACAATAATCTCGATAACCCTAACAATTTGGGAATTTTTGAAACGGGCTTAATGAGTAGATGATAGAAATGGTACCTTGGAGCTATTTCAAACAATATCTGTATAAACTATGAGGGTATTTTTAAGCGGGTTTGCCGAGTAGATGAGCGATGCCCTTTTGAAGGCCAATATAGCGTCTTCTGGTTCAGAGAAGTTTTCTATAATCATATCATCCGCATCACAAATCAATATACCTATATCAATTCTATGATTATCTTTTTCGAAAATGTCAATATTTTAGGTTATAGAGATGTCTTAACTGGAATTCGCCATCTTGGTTTTCAAAGTGGCTTCATTCATTGATTTTCGTCATCTACTCGTCAACCCCATTCCGAAAATATCCAACTTTTATTAGTAACATTAGCTAAGAATATGATAAATTGTAAACAACTTCATACTGTACACTTTGACAAACACTTGCGATAAATGAAACCAGAATGGTTCTATTGCACTGTTGAATGAATCTAATTGGGTTACGTTCACGTACTTCAGAAAACCATTGGAACGATTGGAACGTAGTTTTTATTATTGAGAGGGAAAAAGCCGCGGGAGTGGATTTTCAAAAGCTCCTTCTCCCGTAGGCACAAAACCTCTATCTTTTAGGTATCAACATTTAACAAACAAACCAAATGATACAATGACTAACACTAAACACTGCTTAAAATAAACACTTCTTAAACTCTATCTTACATAGGTAAAGTATTAACATTAACATAAAAAATTGGCTAACACTATCAGGTTTGGGAAAGGGTGCGCGAAAACAATTTTTTTAAAGAAGTGCAAGACAAATTGAAGTCAAAGACATTGTAACATTGATTGAACACTCTACACATGCTGCTGGCGGGTTCATTTTTGCCATAATTAGTACGAGACACTGGAAGACGGACAAAAGAGTAGGAACGAAGGTTTCGGAGGCGAATATCAATGTTGAGAAGACGGAGTAAATCAGGGCAGTCAATGCGAGACAATAACAGATCAGACACAAAAGACGCTTTGGTCACATTGCGGCGCAAAGACAGTGTTTCAAGACCAATGAGGTTGCAACGATCTTCGTATCTGGGCAGATTGTAGGGATCGCTCCAAGGCAGGTGGCGCAGCGCAAAACGCACAAATTTACGCTCAATACTCTCGATGCGTTGAATGCTGTTCTTGTAGAAAGGAGCCCAAACAACGGCGGCGTATTCCAGTGTGGAACGAACGAGCGAGCAGTACAACGTTTTTAAGCACTGTACGTTAGTGAAATGCTTAGTAACCCTAAAAATAACTCCTAGATTACGCGAAGCCTTAGACGAGATAAAAGCAATGTGATCCTTAAATGTAAGCTTTGAATCCACAAGAACCACTAAATCTTTCACTGTAGTTTCTCTTTTTAATTTGTTTTGCAAGATAGTGTAGTCGAATGTTACGATGGAGCGTTTTCGTGCAAACGTAATCACAGAACACTTCGAGGCATTCAAAACCATCCTGTTAGTCATGCACCAATTAGCGAAAATGTCTAACTGAGATTGCAAAAACAAAGCGTCAGAGTAACTTTTAACTATATGGAATAACTTATAATCATCGGCATAAGACACCTTGAAGCACTTAATCAATGAATCCAGATCGTTTATGTATAGAAGGAAAATATAAGGACCGATATGGCTGCCTTGAGGTACGCCGGACGTTACGTCGAAGGATGAGGATAAATGATTCCCGATTTTAACAGACATTTTACGGCCTGACAAGTAAGATCGAAGCCATTGGTTGATTTTATTGAAGGCGGCCGACAGATCGGTGTATATTGCATCAGCCTGCAATCGATCCTGTAGCGAGCGAGCGATAAATGAGGTGTAGGCTACTAAATTAGTGCAAGTAGCCTGGGAATGAAACCGTGTTGAGTTTCTGAGATGTATCTAGAACAACAATGTGTTAAAAACTCGAGAACGATGAGCTCCAATAATTTCGATAGTGCACATAAAGATGCGATTCCTCGGTAATTGGGAACTTCGCTTTTGGATCCTTTTTTATAAACCGGAAAAACGTAAGATGATTTCTAGATGGTAGGAAACACTCCGGAACTTAACGATATATTGAAAACGACGGACAGAGGTAGGCAAAGCAACAACGAGCAATTTTTAATGATAGATGATGGGATTCCGTCAGGTCTAGGAGTGTTAGAACACTTGAGTTTTGTGCAAGCTTTTTGTACAATATCGGAAGATATCGTGAAATGAGGTCCAATACTAGTCCTACGGGGAATGTTGTCGGCTGCTGCGGAGACTTGTTGATTATTAAGAGTATCATTGGTAAAAACACTGCTGAATTGTTGGCGAAATAACTCACAGATGTCCGGCAATGAAGTCGCTTCTAAATCACCCAGCGACATAGAAGTGGGTAAACCTGACTCACGCCTCTGTTCATTAACGTAATTCCAAAACTTTTTTGGATTGTTACGAAGGTGACTCTGAATACGATGAAGGTAGGAATTGAAGAGAGACTTATTAAGTCTCTTGTAACAATGATTTAAAAAGATTCTGATTCTTTGCATATCGGTTCGGTATTTCGAAAACTTTTTTAGAGCTGACCTTTTGGCCAATTTAAACTTTTTTAGTGTACGATTCGACCATGGAGGATATTCACAGCCATGATTGAGTTTTTTAGGAGTAAACTGGTCGATAGCATAATTCAGTACGTTCGAAACAATTTCAGCCGCTGCGTTTGCATCAGATTGTGACAAGATTTCATTCCAATTGATACGAGACAAGAAAAGGTGCATTCCTCGAAAATCTGTCTTGCGATAGGCATATGTCAGTTTCTCAGTGGTATCTTCGTACAAGGTACACATTTTCGGAGAAAACAATGAAGAGCAGGGTGGTGTTGGCATAGTTTAACGAGAGGAGCTGGAGCACGACAAACGGCAAAGTGATCGGAGAGCTCCTGGCTTCCAAAGCAAAGATCCAAAATACAGTTGTTGTCATTAGTGACGTCACATAGTTGAACTAGCCCCGCGGTGCTGTAACCGTCGAGTAGCTGAGTGATACACGTGTTAGTTGATGAGTGTGATGAGTCTGGGTACAGAAATGATGTATTATTGCGAACCCAATTAATGCCGCTAAAGTTGAAGTAGTTGATTGTAATATATTTGCAGTGTCGACAGAAACAATAAACTTCATCAATTAAATTAAAATAAATTTAATTCAGTTAAAAATGCGGGCCCCCAAAACAGACCCGGGCCCCAGGGTAGTTGCCCCCCCTGACCCCCCCTCTCGTCGGGCCTGCCAATAATCTTGAACTTGCTACGGAACGCGTGTTACCGCTATACTGTGGGAGATAGTATTTTTAGCCCCTTTTTCACTGATGCTTTTTTGCGACAACTTCCTTCTCTTTTTCCGACATGGCCCAGTCCGGTTTGGCGCAACCGCGTACCCCTTTCGGTAGGTGGATTGTACCGCTATGGAAACGGAACGACATGTGAATAAATTAGCAAATGGTACACTGGACTATTCGGTGGAACACAATGACGATCATGAGGATGATCACCGCGGCTAGATTACATTACTACACCATCAATCGAATTGCAGACTATCGCGTATGCGGGGGTACGGGGCTAGGGCAATTGGAACTGCGATCGTGGCATTTGGACTATTATCGCATAATTTGGTGCAATCTTCAGTGCACTTGGCTGGAGGGTTGTCGCGATGGTTGGCTTCGTATTGTTCCCACTTTTGCAATTCCGGTCACGAAGCTGGCGGGGACTGGGTTTAGTGTGCTCGAAAATTGTCGGAAATGTATGTGAGCTAATTCCGTGATGTGGAGTGACCGCAGTCGATGAATCATTCCAATACTGAAAACTATCGCACTGCAAATTAGACTTATTTTATGTTTAAAAATAATTGCACATCTGGTAGAAGTTATTGGCATTATTTCGTGTGAAGCACTGTATAAAAGTATCCGCTAATCATTACTATAAATATCGATTGATTGTACGTTGCACATATCACATAATATAGATTCTGAGAGTAAAATGCAATTTACGTTCAGCTAAATATAATCTAAGGCTATCGATCCACATACCTCATAAAACAAAATGGAACGTTTAAAAATAACCGGTAGCTATCAGCTGTTTTGTGGTAGTAGTGGTTGTGCAACATTCGTTTTCTTTGTAGCATTGGTGCATGCTATCTCTATCCAAATATCTTTTTAGTGGGTACGATTTCGGATCCCACCGCGTTTCCCCTCGTTTGGAAAGTATGTACTCATCTGGTGCAGGGTTGCCAAAATTAAATCTGTATTTTTGTCCATTAAAATCTTTTCATCTGTATTTATTCTTCGAAAAATCTGTGTCGATATCTGTATCGAATCAGTTGAGTCGTTTAACTTGGATTTTGTTGGATTATCTATCGAAGATATTAATTCCTGTGGTTTAAATCAGCCAAGCAAGGACCTGTCTACGTCTTCATAAAAAACACTACAAATCGTTCTGATATTTTACATCCAGAAACTTTAACTTTACCGATGTGCACAATGGAAAAATAAATTTCTTCATTTAAATACTTTTGTTGATATATAATGTTATATACATTAGGTCGACCCATGTAGCTATCGAATTTTCGGACAAAAAATTGAGAATTAACAAAGTCACAGAGCATTACAATTAACGTTTCTGGAAATAGACTTCAGCCAGGCGTTTGCTGGGTGCTAACCTGAGTGTATTACAAACACCTTTCAGAATGTGCGACCACTCTCAAAAGTAAAAATATATTTTAATATAGAGGGCTAAGCTGAGAGAGACACAGATGATGTATTACTGAAACAGAAAAAAATATTTCAAAAAATAGTTTTTGTAACATCATTTCTCAAAAATCTGTATATCTGTACATACACACAAAAATCTGTATATCTGCACATACAGATTCTTGGTCTGAAAATGGCTGAAAAATCTGTATAAATGCAGATTATTCTGTATTTTTGGTAACCCTGATCTGGTGCATGTCGACACAGCAAAACCGGTAGTTGTGAGAAGTGCACCGTTAGAAAAAATATTTAGTTAATATTTTTTTGTGGCAAGTTGGCAAATATCAGAATAAGGTCATAAATTATAAGGAATGAAAATGCTTCAAAAATGCTGTTTAGGGAAAATAGAAGTAAACTTACTTTTTTATCAACCTACCTACTGGCTTGTTACGGCAAGTTTTCTACGTATTTCATCAATTGTAGGTATCAATTTAACGTCACTCTCCCTAATAGTCTCCGAAAAGATTAATTACCATGTAACATATTCAAATGCAGTAAACATTCTGAACTTGTCATTATCACCTGTGAAGCCATTATTTCAAAAATTGGGTGACTTAATAACTTTCTAAATTACAGAAAGGCGACTAAGTGCATTTAGAAATTGTTTATTTTTTTATTTTTTTTCTATCACATTAAAATAGCTTCCGACTTATATTTTTAATTGTACCAAATGCTCCGGGACAAGAAAGCTACTAGTCTAACATGTTCCTATGGCAAAAGCCGTGCAACGAGCAAATTGCTAGTTCGTTCAGCCTTTTTTTTTACAGTGGCACCAAATATAAACGACAAATCAAACCGAGGAGACACGGATAGCACCAATTGTGGAAGAAACAGACAATAAATCATGTAAGAAGTGTCGGCCAAACTCGCAAACATGTCAACATTGATACAAGCCTTCGTATTTTATCGGTCGTTAATGGGGAATTCGGGTTTCGGAAGAGGTGTGAAACGATCGATCCAGCTAGTAGGCAGTTAGTAGTTGTTGTATAACCTATAGGAACCGGTATTGCCAGGTGGAGTTTTGTTTCATATACATAGTATGCTACTGAGTTGCAGCTGTGATCCTATGCTGCAGACATATTTTAGGTCCTACTATTGCAATACTTCATAGTCATGCATAATGCAGACTGAATCACCACGGCCTGGTGAGGATGAAAAGATATACGAACGCTCGTGTCTGGTATCGTTATAGGGGAAACTGGTGTATCTATAGTGAAGATAAACAAAGTTGTGCCATGTAACAAAATATGGGAAGTTACCGAACTTAGGAAAAGTATTATATTGAATTAAAAAATTGAGCTCGATTCTTTGATCATTTTCAATAAGAAATTACTATTCAGTTAGTACTACAATCGATATAGAACACCTTTTGCTAAAATATTCCACTGATGTTTTATTTTTTCATTAGATTAATAAAAAACTTTAAAATAGCTTTAACTAGAAGATCAATATCACTTTTATTGTCTTTGATATTAATATGTAGTTGTTCCACTTCTAGTGTTACAATGACCACATCTTCTAAGAACTGTCGATCTCATAAATATACTCACATTATGTCGTAGTAATCGCTTATTTCGGAAATTTACGGTTTATTTCAATAAATTAACGAACACTAACTTTGATTATACAAAAAAAAAACAAGATTTGCAAGTTTCACTCTAAAACAATGAACTTGATATTGATCAAATCCTAATAGAAAGTATGCCTATTAACTTGTAATAAAAGTTTTCCTTGCTTAGAAGTCCTTAGTTTTAGCTAGAGTACCCAGAATCGTTTTAGTACAACTTTCGCACCTTGTTAAATACAAATCGATACTGCAACTGCTCCAACATACTTACACTCCTAACGCATAAAAATCGCAAACTAACACTCGGATGAGTCGCATTTCAATCGAAACAACCCAGCTAAAGACTGCCCGTGCTTTAGAAATATCTACGGATCACGTGACCCAAAATATCAAACGTGTGTGCAAATAAAACATAAGCTGCGCCCAAAGTATTTTAAGACATGAGAATTCCACCCGCTACTTCTTATCCGTACAACGCACATACAAATATACAAAATAAATGCATTAAGCGGCCAATCGAACCCAGTAAGTCCAGCCGGAATTCCGGATTTCTGATTGACTTTAGTTGGTGTTTCATCTTCTGTGACACAACCTATTCTAATTAGAATCAATTGTGTCACTGGAGCCGATTACTAACTAGAGTTAGTCAGACTTCTAGCTGAACAATATCCAAAATCCGACGGGCAAATTTCAATTACTTTTGGGTAAGATTATATTATCATTTTGGTAATAGGCCCTGGAATTGCGCATACCGAAAAGATATAAAACGGGAATGGTGAACTTCTGTAGCTGCACACTTAAAAATATTTACATCTCGCAAGATGCACATAAAAGGAGCGTAACAATTCATTTGAATTTACATTCAAGAACATGTAAAAATGTGCTTTGTTCACAATTCTCCATCTCCATTCAACCGAGTTCTACATCAAAAGAGACACAATATTTTATTTCACATGTCAAAATATGTAAAATTCCACAGCAAAATACGTCCAAATGTTGTTTACGTCAAATGTAATTTTCATTTTTTCTAAGTGTGTGTATGTTTGTGTGTGGAGTAATTCAGCCGATTTCTGTGATCGTGTTGGTACCGAGTTAAACCAGCCGAAATTCTGGCAAATTACTAGAAAGAGAAGTAGGCAGGTTTATCACGAATAGATTAATCAAGAATCGAAGAATGATAAGAAATCATTTACTACTTTGGTACAAAAATTTTATAGTTCAAAAGAATTAGGAAATGGAGAGGGTCCTGCTTTCGTCGCTTCTTATGACATCGTAATACACCCAAAACAAAAATCTCTTACAATAATTGCAAGCGACAATCACTTGCAAATAATGTTAGCATCGCTTGCAATTTTGCAGTTAAAGCCACTTGCATCTTGCAATTTTGCAGTTAAAGCCACTTCATCTCTTGCTATACCTACGCATGTTTTTTCAGCACGTCTATCCAAGGATTACCACCACATTCACATAGCAACGCGAGTTTTTATTTACTGTCTGCTTTTTATTCATTCCTCACCAACATCATTAAGCGTAATATTGTGGCTGATTCATTATACATGAGACATGAGATCGAATTGCGGATGTGCTGTTTTAACGCTTCGCTTTCATATACAGGAACGGTACAGTGCTAGTAATCAGTGCTACGATGCGCGAGAGTATGAGTTCAAATCGGGGTTGGTGCGTTTGTTACTTTTTTTTTATTAATCGTGGAAACGTCCAATTGTTTATATACGACTTTTATCCACTTATAACGGTCTGATAGTTTGGTTAGATTGATAAAGTATTGGTTAGTAATATGCCCGTGCTGAGTTTGGTTTTCAATGTCTGTAGGTCTTTTTTTTCTAACGCGTATTGGTCACCATCGGTAATAGATAGGCAAAATTCCTTTTTCTGTTTCTTGCATTACATGCAAGAAAGCTTCTTGCAATTTTTGCTCATTACCAGAACGTTTGAAATTTTTGCTCGTATTTATTGCATTAATGCAAGTGATTCTTACAGGGTTTGTTTTGGGTGGAACCCAGTGGATTAATAATTAGCTTCTACCGCCGGATGACCTCCTAGCAGACACCAGCCCCTTTTGGTTTCGATTCGATAACTACAAACTCAAATTATATTTCCCAGTTCGGTAAGTCTTTTGACTAAAGTTTCGGTAAAGATCAAAAGATAACCGGTTTTTCGGTAAACTTGATTTATTTGACAGAAAATACGTCAAATTTCACCGAACAGTTTGTTATATACGGTTTTACCATAATCTGTTATTGAAAATACAATTCATTCGGTAATATCGTATTATTCCCGTATCCGTATACCAAAATTACTGAATTTCGATACATTATGTTATTCATGAAAATTAACTGTCAAATCGCGGCCATTTGTAACTGTATGATGTGTTTGGCAGAAAGTTTGTGGTCGTGCCCGTAAATAAAAGATTATCTTTTAAGGAAATTTCCGGTAAGCATTTCTTTAGCTGAAACGCAATGCATTGGAACGCCAGCTATAGCGATCGTTGAAATCCATCCATTATACATCCGCCACCGCTGCCATTCCGATGCATTGCGGCGCATAGATCTTCATTAATCGCAGTTAAAAATCTTCCAGGCTCTTTCTACTATCGAATAGCTGGTTTCCATTTTTTCGATTGAAGTGTCATTCAAGCTACAATAAAAGTATAAAAGTTATACATTGTTTTTTTATAATTAAATCCGAACCATTTTTTTAATAATTGTGTTGAATTCAAAACAATGAATGTACCGAAAACGTCCGTTAATATTTGTAATAAAATTTCCGAACTATTCGGTAGTTTTTGACAGATCCGAAGAAATCTTAATTACCGAACGCTCTGTAACTAGTTCAATTACCGAACTGATTACCGAACGTACAGCTGTTGAAAGTTCGGTAAAAAATTACCGAATACTGCGAATATTTCTAAGTGTGTATAGTCGATCTACTAATCAATATAAAGTGTCGTAATAAAAAATCGACTCACCCTTTCAGTCAACTTTTTTTTTAACAATTTCACGTACCGAAATGAATCGAAGCACGCACGGACGCTAACGCTACAACACTTTCCCCTACACCTATCGGGGACAGAGATTATCGTGAACGGAACTGCAAACCCGTGGTCGGCGGCAGGGGGTACTCGCCTCGGCGCAGCGCAGTAGTTGCAGTGTGGGTGTTGAAAATTGAAAGTTGGAAGGACTGTCCCGCTACCGATGTACCTTCGGTAAACTGGAATCGAGATCGGGCGGGCTGGGCTCGACTGGTTGGCTGACTGATTGGACGGGAGAGTTGAACAATCGCATAATAACAGGGCGCTGTTGTGAGCATTCAATTTTACCGTCTAGCGATAGTTGGTGGTGTGATGGACCGACCCACCGATCGCGTAAACGTAATCACCGCCACAATACACACCTTGGGGGTACGTATTGGCGGCGGAAGGTGGCTGCGTGTAGGAGGATCGCCACTTCCATGTCCCAGGAGGCTGCATAGACCTACCTCGTGGAAGCTCAGTCGCCCAGTGACGTTGCAGCGGTAGCACGGAAGGGCTGGGTGGTTTACCGTGAATCAGTTACTATTTTTCAATTATATTTTCATTCATTTGTTGACTCTGTTATTTCGAAAGATAAAGAGAAATAATGTCCCGAAGTGGGTTCGTATAAGTGGACGTTAGCTTGGCTACTGCAGTGAGCACGAGTAAGTCAACGCGAGGAAGTCGATACTTTGTTCCGTGCCGGGTTCCAACACTTTAAAGTGCTGCTGCAGTGTAACCCGGAACGCGCGGTAGTGGAATCGAGTTTTGTTGATCGCGTCTGATCGGATTCACGTCCGATCGGTGTTTCCGACGAACCGTAGAAGAATGAGGATATTTGTGATAGTTTTGTGCGTACTGTTAGTTCTAATGTGCTGTGTCCAAGCTGTGAGTGATCCCACATACCGGAAATGGTTCGAAAGAGATTGGAAGATTTGAAACTGAATTTATTGGTTCCAGAGTAATCGAGACGACTACAACAAGATCAACTATGAGGTTTACGTAACACCAGTGATGTCACAGCACGCAAAGCTACGCGCCAGGAATCCGCTGCTATCCTGGTTGGCCAACGTGCTGACGTTCGGCGGTGGGCAGCCGGAGGACCCGCAGCTGAGCAAACCGGAGGCCAACTGTCCAAAGTGCAGTAAATAAGTTAATCTATTTGGATGTTTTATACAACACTTTTAGCTCGAAATTTAAGACGCAATGGCCATACCATAAATAATAACTTTGTTTTTATTATCAATGTCACGAGTATAATGCTTATCAAGGTGTCATTTTGATTGAATAACTGCATTTTAAGATATGATATTTGCAAAGAACCCAACGGGTTGAAGCTGACCTAAGCGCCACTATAGTATTGAAAATGTGAATAAAGTTTAACGGATAAGAATCAACATAAATATTTGACAATATTCAATCCAATTAAAAGTAGACTAAACCAAAATGTCAAATTCTACCGCCATTTTAGTGATACAAATTTGTCAACAAGTTTAGTTTCAAACAAGTAGTCTCACCCCGGTACCGTCTTATCGTTTCAGCATGCGGCGTCTCGCTGGTCACCTCCCGCATCGTCGGTGGCATCAAAGCGGACATCAACGAGTTCCCTTGGATGGCCATGCTCCTGTACCGGGGTACGTTTTATTGTGGCGGATCGCTCATCAGCGATCGGTACGTGCTGACGGCGGCGCACTGTGTGCTCAATTTCAAACCTAACCAAATCACGGTCAAAGTGTTTGATCCGAAGAAATCGGCAATGGTGCCCAGGGCGGTGGAGAAACTGTACGGAAATGAACGATTTAGTCTGGATACCTTCAACAACGATATCGCGCTGGTGAAACTTCAGAGCGCGCTGGATGTGAAGGACCAGTTTGTGACGGTTTGCTTACCGACACCGGGTAAGAACTTTGGTGGTTTGGAAGGCATGGTGACTGGTTGGGGGAAACTATCCAATGGAAGCTTGTCTCATACGCTACAGCAGGTCAAAGTGCCCATAATGACCAATCAGCAGTGTAAGAAAAGTGCATATCGAGCTTCCAGAATCACAGACAATATGATGTGTGCCGGTTACTCGGACGGCGGCCGCGATGCATGCCAGGTAGGTTCGACATTGCTTCAACTATAATGACGTTCATAATTAGCATTGCGCTTCGGTATTTTTTTTCAATACCCCAACCTACAGGGAGACAGTGGCGGACCGTTACAGGTGGGAGATGCGAGTGAGCGGGAGATTGTCGGTATCGTCTCGTGGGGTGAGGGCTGCGCCAAGCCAAACTATCCAGGGGTCTACACTCGGGTGAACCGATATCTGCAGTGGATCAAAAACAACGCGAAAGATGGCTGCCTTTGTGATCCGCCAGCGTAATAACCGGGAAGAGCGCACCCGCTGCACCTGTTTGGTGGAATATGGTCGTAATAAGTGCTATTGTTGTGCAGTGTAATTGTTCGGTGTAAAGAAGAAAAATAGAAATGAAACCTGTTGTTGAGAGGAATGTCTATAAATTAAGTTTTGATGAAGCTCAATGCATGGAAGTGCACCGGTAATTGCTATGGTCATAAAATGGAGCATTTACTGGCCAAGGTCGTGCGGGTAATTCTCTGAACTGGGCGCAAAGTACTGTAAATGAGTACAGAAAAACTAGTGCATTACCTAACAAAAAGTGATACAATAGTTTAGCTTCAATCCCTAGTAATGGTATAATAATCCAAAATTCTGAAGAATTTATTGTTATTGTTTCTTAACTTTCTTGTACAAGAAAAACTTGAAATGCAAACTTTGAAAAGTTTTTGGAAGCTCAGGGGACTGAGGCCAGTGGCAGATCACTTTACGAATGTGTAACGAAAGCAAAAAAAAGCATTTGATTTTTATTTTTTGCTCCAATTTTGCATTCTCTCGAAGAACAGTTCGTCCAATTAACGTCCTTCGTAGGTCTATTTCATTTTTGACGTTTACACAACCCTCCCGAAACTTGACTTTTAGCCTAAGTTGCTTGAAACCACCGTGTTTGAGATAATGTCGCCACCATAGTGTGCCGTCCACTAATTGTGGTACAGTAGGTTTCTATGCGAGAAAACAATTTCGTGGCGTCTTTTACGAACTTTTGTTTCTTTATTTACATTCTGAGCAGACAATCAGGATAATCATTTCAACAAAACAGCGTAATAATTTAATGTAAATACAAACAACTCATTTTGGTGTTTCATAAAATGGATACAAATAGTGCCGAATATAAAATGCATGATTTGAATTGAGTGCGTTTCTAGTATGAGCCTTTTTTCCCCGTCGCCCTTGAAACATCTTTCGCATATGACTATTCTCGAAAGTTTCTCTTTAATCCTTAAATACCTTTAGTTTTGTGATTGTCATTTTTAACTTCGCATTTAACAAAGGCGAGAGTGATGTCGCTTGTTTATCTCTGACCGCATGTTATCTAACTGACAGGCGCTGTGATATTTTCGGTGTAAAAATTACCACGAATTTCAGAAGTTATGACAGCTCTTTTTTTATCGGAGAGGAAGAAAAACAGTCCAGCATCATTGTGAGCTATATTTACATTGCAATACAAATACTGTCAACTGTTGTTACAGCATTTAATTAGCAAGGGACTGGAAGGTGAAGTATATTTTTCAATATTAAGAGCCATAGTACTCAAGGGAGAGCAAGGAGGTGAAGGGAGAAAGTTTAGAAAAGCTTAGAGTTTACCGGCGACTTAACCCTTTGTCTGCTACCGTAGGAGTCAAGATCTTTTGGCATTAGAAATGAGAATCACCTGAGTCTACGGCATGTCCGGACAAGCGTAAAGTAACTTGCTACTTCATGCGGTCGGTTCCGAAAATGATTTAAAATTCCACAGTTACTAAGAGGAATCGATAGTATTTTTTTTGGTCAATTCGTTTATATGATAAGGCACGTTTACGTTAGGTTAAAGGTGTCTTATCAAATTAGATGTTTTGTGTTGCCTTGGAGTCGCATCAAACCATCGTGGGTGTACAGTACAGACAGAAGAAGGCACTTCTGAGAATGATAAGAAAAATAGAAGGAGCAGCTAAATCTGTATATTGATGTTTTTTTGGAAGGTGCATACGAGGGATATATGGTCGGTGTTAAGTCAGACCGGATTAAGTCGCAAAATGTTAAAAATTGTGATAATGATAGCACTGAATAAGAAATTTCTTCAACTGCTGTCGACTTTTCCCAAATTGTAATATGTTGGAATTAGCATGAATTGTGGCAAAAGTAAATTCCGAATTATAATGTAAAGGATGCTGCGATTGAAGCTTTAAATTCGTTTTTTTTTCTAGAAATCAATACGATGTCACTTAGTCCGGGTTTTAAAGGGGAATAACTATCATCGTTTTATATTTTTTTTAAATTTTGCGGTGACAAGAAGGGGTAGAGTTACAGTTAAGCTACGTAATAACCAGGGAGGGGGGGGGGTTGGTATTTAGAAGTTTGTGACGAAATGCTACGATGGGGGAGGGGGGTGTTCAAAATCGCTCAAAAAATGCTACGTCATTTATGGATGGTCCCTACTTGCTTTTTATAGAGACCGTATATACTACTGCGCACTCCGCAAGTATCACGGGAGGAGGATATTTGTTAGTAAGTATAGAAGTTGTGTTGAAAACTGCCAATCTGCCAATACTGTGAACGGTAGTGCAGTTTCGATTGCACCCCGACTGCGGCAGCTGTCATCGTTAAAATCAAAACAAACGAAGAAGAAAGAAAGGAACGGTAGAACGTGGGGAAAAGAGCGAAGTGAACTTCTTTCGAGACATAGAATCTCTTCAAGTGCATCCCAGTTAATCCCTAAATACAGCCTCGATCGATGGAAAGACTGGTCACTGTGATTCATTGCCACAGAATTTGTTACCGCTGGTAGCTTTCGGATCGTGTTCCATTATGGTTTCTGTAGGAGATAAAACTGTACGTGAGTTAAATTAAATTGTGAATTCCATATATGTAAACTAATGAAGAAGTGACTCCACTATCTGGAATAGATTTCGATCCTTCAACTCATGGACCGGAGACCAGCGGCTTTTACTTCCCTTCTGAAGGAAGGCGTGACCATAGATTTTTTCAACTCAGAAAAATCTCAACGAACTCGGCTGGGATTGAACCCAGGCCAACTACAACGACGGTCACGCTTACCACTCAACCACCGGCGCCGTCCAAATATACGTATGCGTTCCAATAGTTTCCTTAAACTCGTATGCCTTCATTTAATAAATGATGATGCAATAAACTTAAAATCAAAATGCAAATTCTGCACGATTTTTCGAAAAAATGCAACTGCAAATATAATCCACAATAGACGTTTACGTAATTCGAACCAAACATTTAGGTAGTGTTTGGATTAAACCAAGTATACATTCAAATCTTCTCACAGATCAGTGATCAAACGCGTATACCAAATTGAGACGAGGGTTTTGACTGCGGATCGAATCCCATTTGTATAGGCACTAAATCGTCAATTTAAACAGTCGGCATGTCAAACGAAAGAAGAGAGGAAGGTTGGTACGTTATGGAAAGTTAATTTTATCTTTTGCTGTGTCGATAAAGAAGGGAAGTTTTTTTAAAAACACGGCTCTATGTTAACATTGCTGACAGCCATTAAGCTGCTTCTGAACTAGCTCTATTCTGGCATACTGATTCTCTTTTTTTTATCACTAAGTATGCCTTAATGATCTCTATAGAACTATGAAACCGTAAAGAATATGTTTAGTATGCGAATATAGAACATGTCTAAAGCCATTAAATAATGCTTCGTGGTCTTTTGGGTATATTTCTTACTCCTAATCTTACCACTTCCCCAATCCTTCCCAGGAAAATCATGTAAAGACGATTCATGGCAAGGCACAAATCTGCGATCAACATGGGGAACGTACCATTTGAGCTAGATGCTACTGATTCCTGAGTACCCACAAATTAAAAAACTCGTAGCTATGGCAATTTTACCCGATTTGGATACCACGGAAAAAGAAGCTATCGAAATTCATATGTCTGCCACGCTATGTGTGAACGTAGCAATATGAGTCAACCGGAGACTAATAGAAACCACGGACTCACACACTGAACTAGACGCGGTTCTCGACGGCCCTGGCGGCGACGTCGACTTGTATCAGATTTGGAATGACTCCTCAAGTATTAAAAAACAGGAAACTGCCCTTCAAATCGTCCGAACGATGCAACAGAAGACAAGTTTAACTAGCTTGTTCGAAATGTTGTTTTGAAAACCTAGATACGAGTAGTCTGATCCTGCCAAAGAGGATGAGAATAGCATCTCATCAAACCATACCGCAATGGCAGCACTTGTTAAACAAGACTTTCCTTTTCCAAACCGTCATCTGATGTTACGTTGAACTAGTTTACATATAGGATTTTTCTAGTCACAGGAGAGATCGTGTGCTATTGTCGGGCTAACCATGACTCGAATGAAATGCAGAGCTGTTGTTGCGTTGTTTTAAACCCACATCCTCGGATCCACGATGGTCCGATCAACAAACGCTAATTGAAGTGACAAACAAATTTCTTCGGTGAACACAACGTGACACCGATCGAACCGGCCGTGCTTTTACTCGATGAAACGTAGCTGGTTGATTCCGAGCACCGATGAGACAGTGAGCACGCGAAAGGGAAAGTGATTGAAACGAGATGGAAGAAAGATGCATACCGGGTACGTGTATGACCCACTAATTGTGACTATGGCCGCACACTGGGCTGGTCAACCAGTTGATATTTATAGATTAGTAAGATTCCGCTACTATCAGTCCAAAAGTTTATAATTTTTTGAAAATTTCGTTGTGCAAAAAAAAAATCCTATACACTTGTAAAACATTCATTTGTCTCAAAATACACAAAGAACACTATAAAATTACACTATGCAAACATTTGTTATCAACTATCCAACTGTGCACAGGAACCCCGAAGAGGGAATGAAACAGCATTTGTTGAGCTGGTTGCTTTTTGTTTCTTCTCCGTTACTTTCGGGTCAGATTGGGCTTGGGGAACAAACCGACCGCAGTACGCGGTGATTTCGGGGGAGATTCACCAGCGACCCGTGATCGTAAGTGAACATTGTTTCCAATATCGTTGGTAGGGCAGTTGGTCCAGTTAGTTCAAGTTCAAAAGTTGTGTGCATCATATGGCGTCGGTTGTCGCGGGTAGAGAGTTGGTTTCGCTGCTTTTGTTTCTACTGACCACTGCCATTTGCTGGCAGTCGCTACTTCCGGTTACAGCGGGTCAGTTTAGTCTCTTGGCGGCACCAGAAAATGTAATTATTTAATCTCATTTATCGAAAGCTGCTAACTGGTTGGCTAACTGAATCAGTTGACTAATAGACATAACTAATCTAGTATCTACTTCACTTAAGAATGCATCGCTTGAGGAGGCAAATGGCGCGTTTGAGATGCGACCGGGCAAAGATTGGAACGTTTGGAAGGCCCCATTGGTGAATCGTGGTGTGTGGACCTGGATTACAACCATGTTTGGTCTTCCGATTGCAAGCGTGTTTGCATACCGAGCAGAAGCTCGTAACTGTCAAGAGTGCAGTAGGTCTACCGACACCACTTGAGTTAAGTATAAGGATGAGTTATTCTAATTCTCGATCACTTGCAGCATGTGGTGTCAATGCCAATACTTCCCGCATCATCGGTGGCAAGGAAGCTCCGGAACATAAATACCCATGGATGGTGGCCCTATACTACAAGAATAAATTTATCTGTGGTGGATCGCTAATCAACGAATTGTACGTACTAACGGCGGCTCACTGTGTTTTCAATACTGATCGGAATTTGTTTTCGATAAAATTTCTCCTACACGATCGTCGCATTCCTGGGCCGGAATCATTCGAACGACGAGTCTCGTACATTATGACAAACTGGTTCCTGAATGCTTTGGTGTTTATTACAAATGATGTTGCACTATTGAAGCTTAACGAAACAGTTCAACTGGGCGACTTTTTATACCCGGTTTGTTTACCTCCGGAGGGACCTACGTATGCTGGTTACGATGTTAGTTTTTTATCAGGTTATGGTTTCAAACGTACACTATATTGTTTTCTTTTTGTTGTAGGCCATCGTAACTGGTTGGGGAAAACTGGCGGACGGCTCGTTTCCGCGGAAGCTACAGGAACTTACCGTTCCAATTTTATCCTACGAAGATTGCAGGAACCAGAGTGGTTATTACGGCTTCCAGATCAATGATCATATGCTGTGTGCGGGTGTTCCCGAAGGTGGCAAGGACTCATGCCAGGGTGACAGTGGAGGACCACTACATGTGGTGGATTCAGCTTCGGGCAAATACATCATCGCTGGTGTCGTTTCCTATGGGTTCGGTTGTGCGCGGCCCAGATATCCGGGAATTTATGCACGAGTCAATAGGTTTCTTTCTTGGATTAAATTCAACACACGAGACGCTTGCCAGTGCGGCTGATGATGTGAAACTGTACACAGCTTGATCGAGTGGAATTTGAATAAATAAACAATTGATATCGACGCCACTGTGGATGATCAAAGAGAAACAGGGGCGTGGCGACCTTCGAAATTTACTTTGCATTCCCTGCGTATTCTGAACACTTCAACGTGTGGATGTCAAATGCAAATGGCTGTATGGACAGAGTGCTTCGTTCAAGTTCAATGCTGTTACAGGCGAGTGCCTTGTAGAGGATATGAACCTAGTGTTACTAGGAACGATGTCTTCTCGGTGCGACCTGAGCTGTAATGTATTCATAATTAAGGTCATTGGTATTTACTTTTGAATGATTGGTACGCGATAAGATAAACGTAGGTAATGCAGGCTGAAATGTATTGTTTAATAGAATGAAAGCATCAAATGTGCATGTTTACTTTATTTTATTGTTGGAAGGCGGCGACTGGTGCTAATTAGTGACAACAATTACAGATCTTAGTCTTTGATTTTTGAAAATACCTTGCTTATGATGAGTTTTTGAATTCAATATATCTTCACCTAATTCGTCTTTGGTCACACCTCTCTTAGAATATACTTTCCGATCGTTTTCATGTGTTTCTTCGTAGGTAATTATAGTGTAAGGTTTGTACTTACCTTCGCGGACTTTAACTGCGGTCGAAATGTTCCCGAAAATCGAAGTATTACATTACGGACGAAAAATATTGTGTATTTATATTCGACGATTTCTTGTATTACTGTAAGTATTTCTTACCGGGCTGGCTCTGGGTGTACTTACACCACATCAGCCAGGTCAAGTTAAATATGTATTGTCGAGTGTAAGGTTTATTGCAACGCTTTGTACATGGGGATAAAATTAATCTATTTCGCAGCTGAAAATAAAGATGAATCTTCGAATGTGAGATGAACTATAGCATAATTGTTTGTTAGTTAGATTTGAATAGTTCAATATTTATGAGACTCGCTTGCACGGTACTGAACTGTCACTGAATCGCATCGGATAGGTGATTTTAGGATGCTTGGGATGTCTTCTCCGGCCATAAATTGGCCTACTTTGTATTGTACCATTCCAGAACATCCTTCAAGTAATATCCAGAAAAGCGTGGGTCCACCGTGAGGTCTCAGAAGTAGACGCTTTTGGGACATTCTTTCCAGCATACCTACCTATTCTCCGTTCCGGTTGTCACGTACGAAGTGGTCCGCTTTCCACACGAGCAAATTGCCTGCCAAATCATGTATTTTTGGTAATTTTAGACTTGCGCAGGGACGTCGAACTTATGACGAGAAGTGAAGAGACGGAGCCCAGGAAGCTGTCGAAAAGCTTATGTCACACAGACTTGTATGATACATTCAAGGTGGGACAATTTGTTTTTTTTTCAACAGCTACAGATTCCATGCACGTGATTTCCTCGCTGTATTCTGCCGTTCATCGCGATTCAGCCCCTTTTAGACTTTGTACGTGTGTAGTCCTTCAAGTCTTTTCGCATTTGGCGCAAAAGTTATGCTTGAATGCTTTTTTCGCCGCGTCTCTAACTGAACTATTGGGATTACTCTTGGATGTTACGCCTATCCGCTTGTGATCCTTTACACTATTTAGGAGATCCATTTTGGCCATTTTCTCCTCCCTATCGACGGTCAAATATTCGTTGTTCCGTTTCATAACACGACTTCCCGTAAATTGAACGAATGCCAGCATCTGACCAATAGCACGGTGAAAGAGAGTCGAAATTTCTAGGTACGTGCCCAAAATTTGTTTGCTTCGCTGATTTTCTTCTGACTAAATTTTCGCGACGGTTGCGCAATTTCTAGTGAAACTCACAATAACAACAATACATATTGAACAAATTTCATCTAAATTTGCAATGGTAAGTTACAGTAATTTTAAAGTGATGCAATACGAGATTCCGTACACCATCTTCATTGAGCTGTGGCAATTATAACGAAAATTTTGATTTTTAGCCTACATGTGCAAAATTTGGTAACTGGAACACCTGGATTTAATCAAGAATTTTCTCGGCAACTTAGATCACAGATGAAACTTATCTTGAGCAATTCGTTTTTTTGGCACTTGATACTGTGTGATATCCCAAATTTGGGGTCGTCATCGCTAATGGAAAGGTGTTCCAGTTATTGCAGAATTCTGATTTGGCATCATCAATAAATGACGTAGCATTGAAGGGGCAAAGGGGATTAGATATTTTGTGACGATATGTGAAGATGGGCAGGTAGGGTCTCCACCAAAGCTACATAGCTTTATTTGAATTAGAAAAAGGAAAATTAAGTTGTGCACTTTCCTAATAATAAGTACAAAATAATAGAAAACCACAGATTTATTTAAATTTGTTTATATATAGTTAGTTTTTATAATTATTCTGGCGCAAAAATATTGCAACGACTATTGATCAATACTCTTCAAGCCTTGCTATGCAGAGTTGAATCGATCGCTCTGTATTAGGCATCACACAAGACGTTTGTTTGACGATTCAGTGGTAGGTTTTGTCAACGCATTGCAACTGTGTCGGTGTCCTAGACGTCAAATAACTCAATGCTTAATTTTGACAGTATGATAGAAACAAATTTACATGCGAAACAACAAGAAAGGTGGAAGCATTTGTCAGTGCTTGTGTGCAGTTTCCATTTTTTTAACTCAAAATAGTTACGTTATGAGTATAAAAACTCGTTGCATCAAGCTTCGTTTGGGTTAAGTTGTGATACGAATATTTAAGCTTCAGGGATCAGACTGTAACCCTTTATTTTAAAAGCGAAAAATTAAGATTTAAATAACGACTATTGTTTACTGAAAATGCTGAATCTGTTACAAAGACTCACTATCTTGACCGTTTACTTGCCGTTTATCGGTCAGGCTCATTTCAATCCAGCACGAGACCTGTCAATGGGCCTCGTTCGAGAAGGATTTGAATAGCTCAAGTATAGACGATAATACCCATCGCGTTAAAGGGTGCACAAACGCAAGGATAATTTTGGAGTGGACAAAAAATGTTATAAACACAAAACTTAAAATAAATTTTGCAAAATTAGATGATATTCTTTCATGGAAAATAAACCCTAAAAACCAAAAGCAAAAAACAGCACTATGGCTAGTAAGTCGAATGGTAAGCTACAATCTAAAGTCAGGGAATGGTAGTCTGTTTATATTTCAGAAAGGATTGAGGGAAATGCGATGGAACAACAGAAAAAATTTTAGGAAGAATTTTGGTAAATTCGTGAACTTCTGTTATTAGATACTTAGATAAATAGGCGCTGATGAGATTGATGTAAATGTAAACAATGTAAGAAATGCATTTTCCTCGGATTGAGTGTTTTGACATGTCTCGTGCTCGAAAAACAATGATAGATAAATGTGAAACAGAGTGAGATTGCGAGTCTCCAGAGATTCAGCTGAATCCCAGCCTTGAAAACACGTCTCCACGAGCAATCGCTAGTCACTTGCACGAGATCTGTTGGACGACCATAAACGTTTTATGATTTTTAAAGTTTACACCATGGATATATATAAAAGATCCACGGTTCCATTTAGCTAACTCATCGAACCGAATCATATAACAAAAAAAGAGTTTTATAGAAAACTGAGACATCTCTCACTCGTATATTACTTAATTTGCTGATATGGAGACGGTAATGGTAGGACTAACTATCGTAATTTGGCTTTACTTTCCATTGGATATCAATTGATGCTAAATTACATATTAGTCAACCAATCATAATGCACTCAATATTGCTACCAGCAGCAGAATTTTAGTCGCTTTCTATGATTTCCAATTAATGTCTATGTTAGAAAACAACGTGACGAATCAGCGAGCAGGCATCAGTAGACAATCATGGAGAGCGACTAAAATGTTGCAACTAGTTGAGTCTATAAGTCAAAATGTTTGGATTATTGTTTCAATTTCATGTTTTCAGTATATGACAGTCTTTCGTTTTATTTTTGTTCGTTATAGAATCAAATGAGAGAAATGATCAAAATTCACAAAGAGCACTTCTTCTAGCTTTTCTATAAACTCAACTCGAGCGCTTTTGGAATTGTGCTCCGATCCTCTCATTTCCGAAAGACCCTTTCTTGCACAGCAAATTACTTTTATTCAAAAAACAAACCAATTACTGAACAGATTTGTGGCAATATATTTGTTTAACGAATTGACGATTTAACTTGGGCAACTTAACCGAAATCGTCATAGAAAGTCTTCCGCAAAGGAGAAGTAATTGTGTATTCCCTTTTATGTGTCGGAAGCAGGAGATGCTGAAATTATTGAGGTTATTTATATTTATTAGTAATAAGTGTTGAGTGATTTCAATTTGTGGTCAATTTCTGGGCAGATTCCTTTAAATGATTAAATCATTGAAATATTCATTTTGATCCCATTGACCACCGTGAATCCTTTCTGGGTGGTCTGCTAGGCTATGGTCTTGAAAATAATTGCATTTAATTAGAATATATCAAAAAAGTGGTGATGTCGTAGAACAGGTAATAGTTGGAGGTGCCAGATCAATAAAATAGAAGTTGCACATCCACATTACCTGAACCGTTTCTGAGGTTCTACGAATCGCTTGCTAAATCAGAAGTCTTGGTGTAAATTTCGACATTCTCTTCGTTCGAAAATTTAATGGACATTTTTCTATTCATTTCGATTTAGCGTTTAAAACCTTGCATTTTCTAGCACCGTCAAGGATTGTCATATTCGGTCAGCGCATAAACACTCTAACTCTAAAATATTCATTGTTGTAACGAAAGTAAATTGCAAATAAATAATAAAAATCAAATTCAACTATAGCCTTTCTTGTGACAAAGAACATGTTTTAGTTTCTATTGTTTTAGATTTGGAATTATTTTCATTAAGAACTTTTAAAAAGTTCATTCAGTTTTAGTGACTATCTCAGTTCATCAGGGGCGGCGAAACACTTTACGCCCGAGTGGGTAGAAAGCATAGGGTGAGGGGTCCATTAGTAAGGATTGTTTTCATTTTCGCAATGCACACGCTTACATTACATTCACATTAAATCACGTTCGTTCATGCAAATGGAATTGTGGTACACCGATGTTTTCAAATGTGTGTAGTGCGAGATACATGCGTTGCGCATCTAAATTTTTTGAAATAGTTCAAAATTTCCAGTGGATATTACCCACTCGGTTATTTTCGAGTGGATAGTACTACCCATACTACCCACGCTTTCCACCGGTCCTGCAATTCATCAGAATGAAAAGATTTATGCAATATTTTTTTAAACTTTTTGCAACTTTTTCTCTTCTATTGATTACCCACTTGTTTCAACATTCACGCAACTGTTTGCATAATATTCTAGCAAAAACCGTCGGCTTTCGATATGTACAGGAAAATGAGCGCAAAGTGTTACAGTGACGCCGTGTTAATCGGAAGAGAAAGTAAATAAAGAGAGGCTCCCAATGTTACTTACGACCTAATCTAAATTTTCTCCAGAGCTCTGGATTTAAGCTGCTATTTAGCTTTTGTGAGTTCTGGTCATTTTGGGATTACTCGCTATGGTCGGATCAAGTACCGCGGTTGACTTTGTTGCTCAAGAACCAGTTCTTCTTTTGTCTATTAGTTGGATAAAGTACCAGGTCCGCTTTAAAGCTTGACTTCCCAGCGGATGCTCACTAGGCCACTCGAAACGCTGTACCACACTGATGTAAATTTAATTTTTATGACATTTTTTCTTCTAAAAATGTGCACTATAAATGACTGAATCCTTAATGGACGCTCTATATGTGAGTTTTATACTACATAGAAAGATAACACTTTTATTTATTGGTTTAAAGTACAGGGCGTGGGTTAGGAATCAAATCCAGATGAGCGGCGTATAAAACAAACGATTTACTAACTACGGAAGCTAATAACCTTTAAGTGCCAAGTGTTTGCTGTTCTAGTTTTCTCTATCGGCTTACAAGGAATCTAAATATGAATATCTACTGACACAGCTATTCTGCGTGTGTGCATCATGACCTACATTCATCGTTTGGTAGAGGACCTACTTCTTCACTTAGCCAAGTTTTTATATGTTTTCAACTCATCTCATGATTGGAAGAAAGATGACAAAGCATCGCTACAAATCGTTGGTCCTATGACATTTGGCTACATTAGAGTTTTAAAACGTTGCATTGAAGTTTAGTAATAGTTTAAATAAAGTTATACAATCTGTACACATATTAATTTTCGCGCACCGAAAAGTGTGATTAAGATATATTTGTCAAAGTTTCGCAAAGTCCAACACAAGTCAAACCTATTCCCGATGAAAAGTTTTTTTTTCAGTTGTAAGATGATGCCGCAACTTCCATAAGTTTTTACACGAGCTTTGGTCATCTACTTTCACTTTCCGTTTAATTGGCGTACTCGATGACAAGACAGATTTTTCTCAATTCTAATCTCCAACGCATCTAACGACTATTTAATAGACTAGCTGGCAGGTTCAGTGGTACATTGAGAGGAAGTTCAGTGTTGAGCACCTATCCAAGTCCAATGGCGATGAATAAGGAACAGATGCTGCGTTCAGCTCTTCTGGTAGCTTGCATCTTTTGTGTGACGAATCTTCCAATAGTCGTAAGTCTTCGAAGTGCAGGAAGCTATCGGTATGGAGCGCTGAACGAAGTAAGTATTTGATTCGTTAATCTGTACTGTATCCGGTAGATAATCTCAACATCAATTTGATGTAGAACATACCGATTGTGCAAGCGAATGGTTTAGGTGGCAACATTCAGAGGGCTCCCGTCGGCGGTCCGTTCACTTGGATTTCAACCATCACGGGTCTGCCCATTGTTAGTTTTTTCGCTTTTCGCACGGTGCCCACGAAATGTCCATCCTGTTGTAAGTAAACAAATGGTATTGGAAAGGCGACTATATTTCAAATTGAATTTTTCATTTAGCATGCGGAACCAACAGCTCAAAAGTCGTTTCAAACGATCTGACTGATGTCAGCGATTTGCGGATCAATGGCGGACAGGATGCTCCCGACGGAAAGTACCCTTGGATGGTCGCTCTGTACTACGACAACAAGTTCATCTGCGGAGGATCACTGATCAATGATCGATATATCCTGACTGCGGCCAGCTGTGTGTTCAACACCGATTGGACATTGTTTTCCGTGAAATTCCTAATGTACGATCGTAGTAATCCAGATTCGGATTTCTTCGAACGGCGAGTTACGTATGTAATGACAAACTGGTACGTGGACACCGGGATTATAGCAATGAACGATTTGGCCCTACTGAAGCTGAACGAAACAGTTCCTCTGGGGAAAAATCTATCTCCAGTTTGTTTACCACCGGAGGGGCCAACGTATGGAGGCTATAATGTAAGTAATTCGCATAGCTAAGGCATGAAATGTGCAAACAATTCTGCTTTCTAGGCCACTGTGACGGGCTGGGGCGAAACCCAGAACGGAACGTATTCCAAGGTGCTGCAGGAGGTTACCGTTCCTATTCTAACCTACGACGAATGCTTCAAGCAGAGCAACTATCTGTTCTTCCAAATGGACGACAGCAAGTTGTGTGCCGGAGCGGTTGACGGTGGGCGAGATGCTTGCCAGGGAGACAGTGGCGGCCCGCTGCATATTGTGGACCAACAAACCGGTAGGTCGGTCGTAGCCGGAGTAGTCCCTGCCAGGACGGAATGTGCTCAGCCAAAGTATCCGGGAATTTATACCCGGGTGAACAAGTTTATTTCGTGGATCAAATTCAACACGCGGGATGCTTGCTATTGCAGTGCGTAGAATGAGCATTGGAGGAGAAGATTTTTTTAAAGTTGCAGGGCTACTAAAAAATTGTATAAGGAATGAAAATTAAAGAAGGCTGAAAATTTGATAGTTCAATCACTTGTTTTATCGAATTTGAAGAATTTCCATTCTCTCTTTTTTCTTTTGTTAGCGGCGTTGATAAAGTTTATCTAGTAGCGACCCTAATTAATTATAAGAAAACTTGAACGTCCTAATTAAAAACACTTTTTTGGTAAAAGATTTCTATCAAAAATATTCGGTTTTTTAAGGCGTTTTTTCAAGCGCTCCTGCACATAAATTTCTTGGTTGATGGTCCCGGTTGCTACGCAAACGTCGTTCCTCAAGCTACAGCAACAGATGGCCTGCCATACGAGATATTTCTTTGCGAACCTGCTGGATGTGTTTGAAAATCTCTTCCAGCTTTTCTCTTCCAGTAGATGTATAATATTCCTGTTCTGCCTTGACGTAAATTTCGTCATCTTGTACCACGCAATCAAACTTCGTCGGAATCTTCATGTACAACTTCCGCAGTCGTTCTCTGGTCGACTTGTTTTGCTTATCCTAACGATTTGAAGTCACCACCTTCTGTAAATCGACAGTCCGGCTTGGTTTTTACCTCAATGCACGGTGGAGTGTCATTCTCTCAGCTTGGTTGCTATATCTTTGACGGAGAGGTTGGGTTTCCGCTTGAAATATTGGACACTCTTTTCATAGTTTTTGTAACCTCTGGCTTTTGATTTCCCCTCGACTTGAGCTTGAGCTTGTGCGACCACCCCTGGCTGCTACTCCGTTATCGATCTGGACTAGCTGAAGTTGCACAGAGAATAAGAAGATAATAATGCTTGGGAGTAGCGAAATATCTTTCAATGTGCAACTCCTGGTAAACCTAAAGTATTGATCAATACCGGCACCGGCCCTGCGCGAACGTAGATCACGGAAGGAAAGGGAAGGAATGATTAGTCCGATACTTGCTTTTGCTAGAGGCCGTATATACTACTGCGCGCTCCACAAGTATCACAGGAGGAGGATATTTTTGTTATTAAGAGTATAGAAGTTGGATCACTTCTTCTTTACCGACGCCAGAGAGGTGACTTCACTATCTGTACTAGATATCGATCCACCAAACTCAAACGTCTTCCTTCGGAAGGAAAGTAAAGCCGTTTTACTTCACTTCCGAAGGAAGACGTTGGCACAGATTTTTTCACCTAAGAAAAATCTCAACGAGCTCGGCTGATTGAACCCAGGCAAATTGGAATGAGTGGCGGTCACGCTTACCACTCAACCACCGGCACCGTCACCGACTTTTGATTTCCCCTCGACTGTCGACAAACGTTTTTCGAACGATTTTATTGCATTGGTGACAGTTGATTTTGACGCATTTAAATTTCTTTAGGCTTCAAGCTTAACGGATTAAATGATTGTCAATACTCGGTGATAGATCGTGCAGACGAACATCGATCTTATCATCGTCCATATAAACTGGTATGATGATTATCGTTATCAGTTCTGCATTATAAAATTGTGTATCATCCGACGATCTCACAGTCGCTATTCAACAGTAAACCAGAACATCTGAATTTGCTTCACGAGACATCACCCGGGAACAGACTATTGCTTTAGGTCTCGTGTGACCGCTTGGTTTTTGTGTATAACTGGTGCAAATTTTGTATTATTTTGGAATAATCGTGTAACGAATCCCAATTGTGTGCTAGTTACTGATGAGGAAAAAAAATGGTTTAATCAATTTGTTTGGTTTAATTGCGTTTAATATGCAAAAAATAGCTATTGGGTAGTTCTTTAGCCCACAAATTATTCTATAAATACAGGGTCACTGTTTTATTGGTAAAAGTAAAACATTCAAATGCTCATACAATTCCACACTGACCTACTAGGAACACCATCTTTCAAAATTTTTCATCTACTTTCCGAAAAATAAAATGCAATTTCAATACATTCAAATTCCATTTTTGTCGTTGTGTGTTATATGTACCTCTGTTTGGACTATACTGGTGTGAAGGCAGTAATGTTTTAACGGGTATTCGTGCAAATGAATACAAAACTCTTTTAAAATTATTCGTCCGAAAATAGAAGTCTGTGACAATATAAACTTTATGGCCCATTGTAATTGAATGAACACAAATTTTACTTTTAAGTAAGGTATTACTGAGCGAGCGATAACACTGTCACTTTCCTGAGTGGTACTCCGCTATTCTCAAATCTCGTACCAAAAGACAGTATGCGTCAGCAAGCGAGTAACCCCCGAAATGGTTCCCAGTAAGGTCGTGCAATGATCTCCCAGCAAACTATGGATGGTAGAATGCAAATTTGTCACCATAGATCGAACAAATCACCTTCTTCCCTCCATCCAACGACAACAACCAGCTTCGATCGCATCTCCGCAAATGATTCACTCGAGCTGTGAACTCTGCATCCATATTGTCGATGGCGGCGGCGGCGCGGGTACAAAGCAATGTAAACAAACACGGCCGAGCACGACAAAGTTCTGTTCCAAGGTGACGCTGGAAATAATTGTATACCCGTCCGATAGAGGCATGAATGGTTTCGGTTTCAAGTACAACACATGCAACCGACATCATCTGCATTTCCTAACGCGGAGGAGCAAGAGTGAAAGAGAATTGTGTGTGATCGTTTGAACTAGGGGAAGTGGGGGCAAGTCCGACACTGTGGGTAAGCCCGACACCCCATGACTTTTCCTAGAAACTAGCTTTGAAATAATCTCAAAATGATAATGAACCTTTAAATTACTATTTTGGGCACTTCGAGACACATTTGGTACATAGTGATGTGTCAAATATCGAACAATAAACAAAACAAACACAACCGGTGATTCGCGTACAGGTAGATATTACTTTTCGCTCGTTGATGTTAAGGTTTTAAGAGCACTAAAAATACCGGAAACAGGATTATTTAAGTTTTTTAGCCTTATCTACACTTCAAATTATTAACTGTATTCAATAAGAGGTAAGTTAGACCAATACAGTATTAATTATTATGATTTTGAAAAATTGTGCGTTGTTGGGGTGAGACCGACACTTCTAATGTGAGGTAAGTCCGACACCCTCTTTGCATAAGTGATTAGGATTCTGTAATTGACTAAGTAGACTAACGCAGCTACGAATTATAATAATAATAATATAAAATTGATAAATATAAAATTATAAGTGTATATATTTATGTTTTATAGATGCCTCGAAACTACAAAAGGAAGACCTGTCGTAGGAGCTGGAGCAAAGAACAGTTGAATCTTGCGAAAGATGCTGTCAGTGAAGGTGTTTCCATAAAATGTGCGGCAAAATCGTTTGGTATTCCAAGAATCACACTATTGGATCACGTCCGTGGCAAGGTGACGAAATCAAAACTCGGACCAAAAGAAACCGTCTTTACGGCAGATCAGGAAAATGAATTGATACATCATTTGCATGACTTGGAGAGTCGATTCTATGGAATTACAAAAGACGACGTTCGTCAACTAGCCTTCGAACTTGCTGAAAGAAACGGGATACAACATCCATTCAACAAGCAAAAAAGAAGAGCTGGACGCGATTGGCTGTACCGATTTATGAAACGTAATCCGAAACTAACATTTCGGAAGGCAGAAGCAACGTCCGCCGCAAGAGCCAGGGCGTTTAACAAAGTGTCCTTAGATTCCTTCTTCGATATGTACACAAATCTTCTAGAGACAATGAAATTTCCTCCGACACGCATCTATAATGCTGATGAAACAGCTATTTCAACGGTTTGTAACATGTGGGTGTGTGCGTTACTTTGTGCGTATATATGTATGTAGGCAAGTTTGTGTGAATGCGTGGGTGTGTCGATGAGCAGAATTAGTAGATTAGCGTTCTAACGTTTTTCACTTTCTGATTTTAGGTTCCCCCCAGTAAGAAGAAAATTGCGGCCCTCAGAGGTAAAAAACAGGTTGGAATGATTTCGTCGGCAGAACGAGGAGAGACAACCACTATCGTTATGAGTATGTCAGCGAGCGGACATTACCTTCCGCCTTTCGTCATATTTCCCAGAACTCGAATGCATGATTCTCTCAAACATGGAGCGCCACCGGGAACAAAGTTCGCCTGTAATCCCTCAGGGTACATGACCATCGAAGTATTCAAAAATTGGTTTGATCATTTCCTCGAGCACGTCCATTCTTCAGAAACTGATCCTGTGCTGCTTTTGGTGGATGGTCATTCGTCTCACACCAAAAATTTAGCGGTTACTGAGAAAGCTCGTAAAAATCATGTGACGATTCTTGTGCTTCCGCCGCACTGTAGCAACAAGTTACAACCGCTAGATGTCTCGTTTATGTCTCCATTTAAGGCACATTATTCAAGCGCTACCGAAATTTTCCTGAGATCTAAACCAGGGCACGTCATAAGCCAATATGACATTATGCAACTTATGGGTACTGCTTTTGGAAAAGCGGCTACAATACCGATCGCAGCTAACGGTTTCAGGAAATGTGGACTGTGGCCATGTGACCGTACAGTTTTTGACGAAAATTCTTTTGCACCATCATTGGTCACTGATCAATTCTTGCCAATAATAGAGCCGGCAGCAACTCCAACCAAGAACGATAAAACTTTTGAAGCAGATATCATCAAGAAAGGGGAAGACGAGCAGTCCTCTGTGAATTCGTTCCTAATTTCACCGGAGAAAATTTTACCATTGCCAAAAATGGTTAGCCCACGCGTTACTAAGAAAAAACGTCAAGCAGGAAAGGCCGCTGAAATAACATCTGCTAAGTATTGCCAAAGTTTGATTGATGCTCAAGCCGCTAAAGACATTTTGTTAATCAAAAAAGGACGCAGAGTTATAACAAAGAGATCCAAACGACCAAAATTAAAAGAAAATTGCATGGAAGATTCTTTGTGTGATCGATGTGGATGCTGCTTTTCCGATTCTTCGAACGGAAGAGGATGGAGAATGTGTACTACATGCAAGAAGTGGATTCACACGCAATGTTATCAAACTTTTGATACGGTTTGTATTTCTTGCAAATAGATACACAAATGAACCGCTATCAATGTAATACAAGAACAAAAGTAATCTCAAATAAAAAATTTAAACAAAATGGCCAACAGAATCTATCCTTTCTACTTTATAGATTTCCTAAATATCAGGATATATATAACTATACACGCCATTTTAGTTTCGTTTCTTATCAACCATATTGATACCATGTAATTTATACTGATCTGTGACCCCTCAAAACCTCAGAAATGATCAAACTCTTATCATGTTCACCAATGACGGAGAATTGCATATTGCGTTTATACTTCGTATTCATCAATCCATACTCGACATCCGGAACCATCAAAAATATTTCGTATCCATCAATAACATCAGCGATTTCAAGAACTGCTGAAAAAAGCTGATACTGCCTAAAGCACGTTTCAAGTCCTTTTTGTTTATTCTGGTCCTGCAGTACGAATCTTGAAGTCTTGAATACTGATAATGTTTTGTCCAATCTGAATTCTGGTCACTTTCAGTGGTACTTCCGGAATCGTCAGAAGTGTCCAATGACATTGTCACGCCAATGATTGGGGCCTATCGAATCAAACAGTATGATAGTTATTTTAAATGGGTCATCTCAGAACCGATGCAGATGGAATTCCATGAGCGAACGCGCATTTAAACCCTTACTTTCAGAAACGGAACTCCAATAGACCCTAATCTCATGCAAAATCTATGGAGATAATTCACCATTCATTTGAGTCTAAGATTGCGCAAGTTTATTCATTCATCACCCTAAATAAACCAAATCAGAAGGAGTGTCGGTCTTACCCCTTCGGGGTGTCGGTCTTACCCGCACAGCTTTAAATGGGCTTGATTTTTCACATTTTTTACAACGAACATTTGGTTATAAAAATAGCACTTTTTTATACTATAAATGCACATGGCTCATAGAAAAACATCTAAACTGAGATTTGGAATGGGATATCCATTAATTTAAGCTCTATAATACTCAAAAACAGTCATAATGCTTAAGGTGTCGGACTTGCCCCCAGTTCCCCTATTTCAAGTTCAGCGGGCGGTGTCGTACTACGGGGAACCAACTTGAACTTGGCATTCGTTTAGATTGTAGATACAGATGCGAAGCACCCGAAACTCCACGAACGAAATTGTTACAGAGTGAATGACACGCTTTATCAAGCCGGTACATCGAGGGAAGGCCGTATGGTGCAACATCGTTCAAATATGCAATTGTTGTTTGGGTATGGTGAAGATACGCGGATTGTCATTGTCTTATCTCTGGGTTAAGTAGACACTGTACACTCATTATACACTTCAGAGCGACTCAGTGTCCGAATTACATAAGTTTGAATGAAAGTTTCAATTTCACAGTTATTTTTTAACTAATATACTGGAATTGAAACAGATAACATGTTTCAAGCTAATGTCAATTCTGTTTTTCATGTTTATACTAGGAGTATTTAGTTTTTGGTATTGAATGCTGATTGTAAAAGCTTTTACATCAAAAGTATATTCGAACATTTTCATTCGATGCTAGACCTCTTAAATAAATTGCAACGTTTATTAAAATTTCTGTAAGGTTGGTACAATAAAATGTATAACTAACTTAAAGAACCTGTATACAACCCTGCACTCTGACGGTGCGATGTGGCGCCTCGCTTTTGTATCTGGCTCTACATATGTATGTAAACAATATAATGTAAACAAACTAGCATCTTATCTGTTTGTGCGAGGGTTGCTGCAATCATGCGGATATACACAGCCAAGATTGGGTTACCAACCTAGCGCGATGTGTTTTTGTTTACTTTGCCAACAAATTCCAGACGAAGGTACCGACCTACCTGCATAAATTTCGATTCGACGAATGTCAAACTACTGCGCAGTAGGGCGAATTTTTCTGCTTATCCAGGGCCTAGGGCGCATGTAAATAACCGTGAGGTTGCAACAGTTAGCGCAGGCCAAGATAAGGTTCAATGCAGTTGGGATTCAAAGCCGCTTTCCAAATTATTTTTAATTCATGCTCTTGCGTACTGCGCTATTACGAAATTTCGGTCTCGGAAATGCGCCCTTCTAAATGTTCTGGAGAAGCTTTGTGCATTGGGGTGACTTTAGTACAAAAATATAGCGAATGTGAAACTCGTAATTTTGTATTATGTTTCTAAAATCTACTATGACATTTATTTTTCATTGATTCAACTCGAATGGTTGTTTAATGATAACCATTAGCCTATCTTCGCTTCCCAAGAGTTTTTAATAATCATTCAACTGAAATTTCCATAATAAATAAAATTATTATCATGTTTGTTTATCCTTTCAATATACAAGCACTGTTTCGAAATTTTTTGAGAAATAGTAGCAATCGGAACATTTTTTGCCCTATTCACTCGTTAAACTTAGAAAAATGTATATCTGACCTAAATAACGAAAAAAATGACTATTCGTATATAATATTATTCATGGCTAACTGTTTGAAGGTAACAAAGCCTTCGCTTCGGGACTGTGTTTCAAAACCGGAATACTAGTGTGGTTTTTGCTTGAGGCGAAACTGGGTCAGGTTGGGGTAACCCCAACTGCTGTCAAAACGATTGAATTAACACCGGTTGGGATTACAACCTAATTCAGTTTCGTCAACAAATTCAGCAGTTATATGATGCTATGGTCCGATGACACAAAAATCGTCCTGTTTGGGTCAGATGGCATAATTACGACCCAAGGAGGTAGCCAAGAGAGCGCATGAACGCAAAGTGCTTGCGGCCTACCGTGAAGCCAGGAGGAGGTATACTTCTTACATCAAGGTTTCTAGAAGGAATGGACCCTAATTTAAGTTTTTCTCTAGGACGAGTGATGGTATGTCTTGAAACGGCCTTGGAACGTTGGAATTTGTTATCTCTAGTTGGTGGGAGAAATTATGATTGTCTGTGGTGAATATGAATGTCACCCACCGTCAAATGCACTCATTTAGAGGATGACACATTTGCCTTCGGTAATATACAGACAATGCAACTAGACTAGGACCAGCAAACAGGTGTGCTTACGCAGGGGATGCTCAAAAGCTACGACCTGATTCGATTTCCTGGACGACAACCAACGACGAGGGCTGGCGACTCCTTTTTTGGTCCGAGCAATATTAACACGCGATGCAAATTCACTAATCCAAGGTTCACTTAAGTTATAATATCACTATTCTTCACTATTAAACATCTTAACTCTATTTATTGCTTATAAATAACCTAATTCTAAGTGACGTCACTTGTTACTTGTGGTTTGGTTTTTCTGGTGTAGACGGAAGATGGCTGGATCGCCGACTGGGTGGCATGTTGGGTGGATCTTGGCGGTTTATGTTGGTGACAATGGCTGTGTATGGCGGCAGTGACGGTACGGCGGTTTTAGCTAGAACTGTCCAACGGTCTGCGGTCGGCGCGTCATGGGGACTCTCACAGCAGCGTGTGGCGAGCGTATCTCGGCCGGCCGATGGTCTTTTCTGCTATCGCGTGTACATCCGATCTGTGGCTTGTGGTTGCCGGTTTTCAGGGTTGCCGGCAGTTAGAAGAATGACGTAGTGGTTGCCGGGACTGTTTTCAGGTGTTCTTGGCACGTGGCGACAGACAGAGAGCCGTACGTTGCTGATAGTTTCCGTTCCTGTTCTTGGTATCATCCTGCGAAGGAATAGGTTCCAGATGACAATCTGGAGCCGAGAATATAAGGCCCTATGAGGACCTACCCTGAGGTATTAGTAACATAGCTATACAACCATGTGGTAACCGCTACCAATTTACCCAATTTTTACCTCTTTCCGGTATTTTAATTTATCTGTGAACCGTCTTCTCATAGTTATTTTATTTTGCGTACAACAAAATTTTAGATTAATTGTTTTAAACGACAAATACCTTTTAAACACTATTGTTCTAGCACATTAATCAATCCGGAAAGAAGGATCAGTGCCTGGAGCTGAGCCTAAACCGGTGTCGCATTCGTAATTCGGCACCGGAGATAAACCGAACACCTCCGAAGTTTGACAGCTCGGCTATATCCGTTTGGTAACCTTTTTGCGGGCTACTCTACCCGTGGCGTGTAGCGGCGGCTAAATAAGACTGGTACCGTTGTAAACAAGTACTGTGAAATGATGTAGGTCAAGATGAGCGAAAGGTGGGAACAGTTGACACTTTTGAGTGTATTAGTATTGTACTTGCAAAATTAAGCATGGCGGCCGGGACCCTTGAAGTAAGCATCAACATCTGAACGAGCATACTGATTCTTTGGCGCTCGATGAAAAGTGAAAAAAGGCCGAGCTTCACTTTGGATCTATCGATTAGAACACTTATGGACACTTTTTACCACGAAAAAAAAAAACGATTAAATTAACTGTGACCGAAACGAAACAAAACTTATGGCAACAGAAGAGCCCACTACGTCAACTGTTTGTGTTTTTCTTCTTCATATCCTCTTGTATTTTCGGCTTCATTCAAGAAAAATGACAACCACACTCACACACAGAAAAAAATGTGCACACCTGTATCCGTCTTGGATGTAGGTAGGGTGTGGAGACTATTTTCGCCCTATTTCTATTATCGCCCTACCCATTTGAAGCCGTTAGTTAGAGCAGCGTCTGCCATCTTTGTTCAACGCATTGGCCCATTTGGTAGTGCGAAAATAAGAGCATTCGATTCGAGTTTTCGTGGCGTTCAAACAGAAGTATTTCCCCATTCTCAGGACATTTTTGGTATTAAATTGGTTTTTGGGAACGAAGCAAGGATACTGATGCCAATTTATGTGCATTTCATCGACTGTAGACTGCGTAATTAATAGAATAGTGTGGCACCCTCCCTAATGGGGCGAAAATTAAGTCTTTTACCCTACCATTTGGGTGGCAGTGGAGCTGGAAGCAGGAGAAGGCAGAGTTGGATTTGGATATCGGGAGGGCAAACTATTGAACCGCTCGATGATTGTTATTTATTGTGGTGGAGCCATCAATTGCTCATCGTAACCGACGGTTACAAATTCATCAAAAAACCATGACCAAAGAGGTTTACTTGGATATTCTGGAGAGAAACTTCCACGCCAGTGCCCGAAAGGCGAAACTTTCGGGAAACTTTATCTTTCACCAAGACGGAGACCCTAAGCATACAGCGAAAGTAGTGTCACAATAGCTAAGGTCTTGGATTGGGTTGCACAATCTCCAGATCTTAATCCTATCAAGCATCTGTGGGCCATCCTCAAGAATAAAGTAGGAGACCAAAACCCAACAAACTTGAGGGACTTAAAACGGGTCATCTTCCGATCAGAAACACATAACAAAAAGATTTCAAAACTATATCTCGCGTTGTTACTTGTTATAATTTTCTGTTATTTTAACTACTAACGAGACAAAATTTGTAACACAATCTGTTACGAAAATTTTATTGTGTTATAATCCTGTTATTTCATTTTGATCGGGCTTGGATGAATGAGGAAAAATCGAATCAACTGTCTTCAAAAAACTTGTAGAATCCATACCGGATCGATGCCAAGCCGTGATCCTGGCGAAAAGAGGCCACACGAAATATTGAACATGAGTATAGGGTGTCTTTAATTTTTTGTTATTATTTTTATAAATTTTTCTAAATCTTACCCCCACTGAAGGAGAAGATAAAAATACTTTGTTATTTGTTTTACTAATTTAAATCAGAATAGTTCGCAAAACATTCAAGAAACAATAGACTGTTTTTTTATATCACACAAAAGTTTATAATAAGTGAAAAAAGAAAAGAGTGGGGGTGTCTTCAATTATGGGCCATAATTTCGGCTAAGCAGTCTCATATGGATTAAAACGAATTATGTCATGATTACTCCGACGTTTCAATGCAGGATGCGTATCGTATCGTAGTTAACCCAAATGAGAAACTGATATAATTTATTAAAATAGATAATATTTCCTATGACTAACACCTAATTTCAATAAATTTTGAGGAAAAATAAACCAATTTTTTAGACGTTAAAGAAAAAAAAGTGAATTTTGTATCGTTTCGGTTTACTGTGAGCTCGTTTAAAAATGATAAATAATTAATTTTTCATCCCAATGTTGGGTATAAGTCAGACCAAAAAGTATATACTTCCACTATACTTGCTTCCGATTTTTCAAATTAGTGATTTCCTTGTTAAACCAAACCGGATTTTGTATGCATGATTTCGTCGTTTTTCGTGAGTGAAACTTCCTCCTATATTATTTGCCACAAATAATAGGGACTGTCATTTTGCGCAGTTTAATTTATATATTTGCTATTTTCATAATTAGCCTTTCTATATTCAAAGACATCCTAGAAATCATAGTCAATGGAATTATGAAACTGCGATGAGAACTCCTCCACCTGACTATTTTTGGGTTAGTCGTCAATCACGATAATCTCTAAAAATTTTGTAGTTACTTCCATAAACCTCTTCACTTTTTATGTTCTGATTTCAACCTATTTTCGGTGCCCATAAATATCGAAAATGAGGAACCTAGTATATTCTTTTGGATTTCGTACATCTGTACAGCGCTCTTCATTAAAATTTGGACAGTAAACGAGAATTTCAGTGGTTTTCAAAAAGCTAGTTGTGATTCGTCATGCGTAACAATATTATCTTAAATTATTGTACTATTACCAGCTGCGTCATATTTGTCCTGGTCTACCTGTGAAAAGTGCGTTAAAATTGGCGAAAACACGAACGTTCACAGGAGCAATGATGTTAATTATTATGATGATTGTTGTTGTGTCCATTGCAGTTGTAATAGGAATGTAGCTGCTGCCGTTGTTGTTTCTATTGTTGTTGTTGGCCACAACCTTAGGTATGGTTGATCAAATGATTAATGTTTTCAACTCTTTCGTGGCCTTGGCGATCAGCTGCTCATCCATTTTAACCCCAAAAGTAACCGCAGGAGTCAAGATATTTTGACATTTTTATTTGAATGTGAATCATCATTTACGTGGACATTTTGGAACAAATATATCTCATCTTAAAACACGTAACGTGTCTCACCCTAAAACACACAACACTTCAAATAGTTGTCCTAGAGAAAAGACACATCAAACACAAACTAATCCCACTTGCACATCAATTATCGCCGGCACTTTTGCACTTCCGACAACTCCTCCTCGTAACTAGAACTGGTGCTAACCGCTTAATAGCGTCTCGCCAAACAATGAAAACAAACGGAAAAAATACCTAATGCATCCACTGCGCACCTCTGTCTCCCCGGCAATGCACCGTGAATCATCACTATTATATAGTGCCACTAACCTAGAGGCCATCGTAAGTGCGAATGTTTGACTGTGTCGCTGCACACACTATATAGTTTATAATACATACAATTGATGGACGTCGGCGCCGCCGCTCGACGCCGTGAGGATGTGTGCTACCAGAGCCAAGGACAACACCCTTACTCCGCTGTCAGCCATTCGCCCGATCCTTACCGATCCCCTCGTGACTTTGTCAGAAAACTCCCCCGCTCTCTTTCTCTTTCCCGTTCGATCACAATTTAGGGGGGTCTTCTCTTGAATCTCTAAAGCTCTCCGATCCTCCCTTAAACTTATGGAGGATTGCTTTCGGTTACGAGAGTGAGAGCTATAGCTGAGCATAAGTCACATCGACCGATGGTGTTGCTCGCGACCTTCATGGTGCCAACCACCCAACTTCCGCCCTCCCCAAGTTATGGAAGTTCCTGTACGCACCAACGGAGAATATCTACCGTCTGTAGATAGGCAGTAGTTGTTGGTTCGCCATATGGTTATGGTGGCAGGATACGGGAGCACGTGAAGGATATGGGAGGCACGGGTGGGACATGTCCTCGAAGGTTCCGAAGCCCAAGAGCACGGGCTCATATTCGTTTTACGCTCCTCGTACTCACGCGTATGGTACAAATGAACTTATCCATATGTATAAAAGACGATCGATTTAAATTCCACAGCCACAGAACAATACTGACACACTCTTGTCTCGTCTGCAACGGACGGGACCACAATTTTGGTTTACAATCCACGAATATTGCACGATCGTTAGCCGCGGTTGCAGCAAGTGTTGGCACGCGCGTGGCTCGTTTTGGACTGGTTCTAACTTGTTCTCAAGTTTTCTCACGGGATTCTGACTACAGGATGCAGCTACCGTTGGCGATAAGTTTGATCTGGTTAGCCCGTATAGCACTGGCACTTCCGGCGAATGGCAGCAGATCCTGTAACTGCGGTAGGTTTACGTGTTTTTGATTTTCCGGAAATTTGAAACAATCTTACCGGAAATTGCATCTGTGTGATTGTCGAGTGTTTTGTGACCCGATTGTTGTATAAAGTGATTATGAAACTGTCCCAGTCGACCATAACCAGCAAAGCTAAAAGGAACTGCTGGACAACAGGATGTTGACTGTTCTTTCGGAAAGAGTTACACCCAGATAACACCGTGTGGAATGCAACAGCCGTACGCAGTTGCATCTGATTCAGAAAGAAAGAAAAGTGAAAGGTTAACAGTGTAAACAGTTGAACCAGAGTCGACAAACAACAACATCGATGATGGGACAAATTGTCGTATTGAGCAATTATGCAATGAACACAAACAGTGACGGAGAGTTACACATACCAAGCTCGGTTGACCAGACCAGGTTCCCAAACTTGGCAGTGCGTCGAAGTGTCACACAGTCAGCAAGAGCACGTGCTAGTTATTGTGATTGTAGCTTTGGGCAAGGCTAAAAATAAAACGTGCTCTTTGTTTTTGTTGTTTTTCTGCGGAAAGCTCCCGGGGTGATGTAGGAGCGCCTGGTGCCTAAGGGTGGAGTTTGGCAAGGTATTTTATTGCTGCCCCAAGCGATCAGTACCTCGCCGTAATCCGGACCATATCCCACTTCGACGGGGGGCATCCTCGAAGTTGTAGTTGCTATACAATGTAGTTTTGTTTTTTTGGCAACATTACTGCGTTGCAGTTTGATTATGCGTGGAGGATAGCCATCAACTCAATATTAATGCTCGTCGACGCCATGGTGGTTGTTTGGGTTTGGTTGACAACGATAGTGACGTCTCACTGGTAACCAAATATGTTTGCCATTTGGCATTTGTTGTTGGCATTTGAGATTATTCAGATGACGAGGGCGAAAGTATGGCTGTGTCAGAAAGCGATAAACAGAGTTAAGTTGTGTTTTGGACTAATTAAACTGGAACGTAGAAGATGTAGAGCACTCTAGTTAGAGTGTGGCCAAGAGGCCATGACGTATCCAAACGAACATGGAATTTGACGTATACACAATAGAACTCTTGGCCACACTCTAACTAGAGTGCTCTAAGAAGATGGACTCTTTTTGGTTTTTTTCAAAGATCTAGCACACATTTTCAGAATACTTTAGCAGTATTACGCTGGTATTGTGGAACTCCAGTCAGAGTAGCGAAACCAAATAACAAAAAAAAAGTTCAAGAGAATGCAGCTTTACAGTCCTACCTTTCCTGGGATGACGCTTGTATTCGGCCGGTTTCATAATTCGCTATCGCACCACAATGGCGTCTGACTCGATATAATTTCTGCGACCAGTGCTCACTGGTGGCTCAGTGGCAAAGGTGGTGTTGTTGTTTCGCCACGACAAATTAGTGGTTAGAAGGTTAAATTGTTTGACGAATCGAGTTTGCTATTGTGACAGTGAGTTCCTTGTGGTATACTACGAAGTGAAATAGCAACAATTTCATCGAATGATTTGGAGTGGAGATGTTTCGGCCTTTTTTCGGTTACTTTGAAATAGTTACACTAACTGTGTTGTGCTAGTTGTGAAGGTTTTATACAACAGTCATGATTTTGAGGTATTAGATCCAACAGTACAGTCATCGAATGTTAGAACTCCAACCAGAGAGTGTTCTTAACGCCAATAAACTCAATGTGGCAGCCATGTGCAATATCCCTAGGTTTATTTTTGAATTTGTTACCTTGTATTCATACACATCATATCATTTTTTTTTAAATTTCGATTGTAGAGGATTCAACCTTAGGGTAATCCGCCCCTTTTTAATATTAGAACAAACTCTAACCCTATGTGCGGGATTCGGAATCCCGCCCAAGTGAGCTTACGTACAAGGCAATCGATTTGCTATTTACTGACAAGAGGAATTTGAAACGCCAAAATCTTTCTTCAACCATTCTTATTGTAATCATGTCAATTTAAAATCGGTTTTGTTCAAAGCTTTTACTAAAATGATAGGGCGATAGTTAAAGCGCTTGAATTGAATGATCGTTTCACACCCACCTTCACTTCAGCAATTGATTTTACATTGATTCATATCATTCGACAAAGTTATAGGCAATTAAGTGGTTTCTCAGATTCTTCTTTTTGGTGATATTCTGTACAAAATGTACAGCACAACACTTTTTGCACATATTCATCGCAGAGGCTTGGTATCTTCGGAACAATTACTCAATATGATTTACCGAATCACATGAACAACAACTTTTTTTATCTGTTGTAAATTTATACCAAAATTTACCCTGGTACTGAATTTGGGTGTCATTATTTTAAAAAGAAAATCATCAACTTATTTGCATTAAAGCCTTCATTTGAGTGAAAGAATCACATCGGAAGCGATCTAACCTATTCGTATAACTCAGTTTGTTGAGATGATTCAACACCGTTTTGCATAACCATCGGGCGTAATTTTTTTTTTGGAAAGTCCGAGAGCGCTTGGCGCAGCACTATACATTCTATAAATTGATGCTGGTCTGCTTCTTAGTAATCGAAGGCTTCAAGGTGAAAAAATCACCGTTATGATGTGCACAGATAACTGTTCAGTGCAAATTTCGTTAAGACACAAATGTAATGCTTAACGCGCTTCACGTCCTGAGATTTAATATAAGCACGGGTCTTTAACTTTTCGAATTAATTTTCACGCTTCACGCTATTCCATCACGATGAAACCCTTCCCCTTCCTATTCTTTATAAAACAAACAAAAATAATTTGATGGCCATTTAAAAAAATGAAGTCAATTTGACCACATCGTTTTTCTTTAATAAAAAAAATCAATGTTGTCAATCGTCTGAACTGCGAAAGATCAGATAAATAAATTCGGGTTGGCGAGATAAAAAGATCAATTTTGAAAAAATCGCGTCGACTTCGCCGGTTCCTAAAAATGATACGCACGGACTATATCTATTTAAAATCAAACCTTTAACATATTTCATTCTCCCATTTCCAGTGTGCGGAATCAACGGTCGTGCAAATCGGATTGTGGGAGGCATCGAAACCGAAGCTCACGAGTACCCCTGGTTGGCCGGTTTGTTCCGGCAGGGAAAATTATACTGCGGTGCTTCCGTCCTAACCAAGAACTATTTAATAACGGCAGCCCACTGTGTGAACGCCTTCGAGCCCAGCGAAATCAGGGTATTTTTTGGGTTACGAGTTCGATCCGGCTGTCTAAGTGTGCGTCGATTCATTTCAGGTGTATCTGGGTGGCCATAATATTGCCAAAGACTATACGGAGCTTCGTCGAGTCAAGCGGATCATCGACCACGAGGATTTTGATATTTTCACATTCAACAATGATATCGCCCTGCTGGAGCTGGATAAACCGTTGCGCTATGGTCCCACGATACAACCAGCCTGCCTTCCGGACGGAAGTACTTATTAGATGCTAGTTAAGGCGATATATGAGTGTTAATCGTTGCTAATTTCTTATTGCAGGTGAACGAGATTTGAGCGGGTCGCTGGGCATCGTTGCCGGCTGGGGACGAATCGAAGAAAAGCTACCGCCCTCGAAGACGTTGCGCTCGGTCGTGGTTCCAATTTGGTCACAGCAGCAGTGCTTGGAGGCCGGTTATGGCAGTAAGAAGATCTCCGACAATATGATGTGCGCTGGGTATCATGACGGCAAAAAGGATGCCTGCCAGGTAGGTATACGTTAACGGTTTATGTAATTTTGTTACTGTTGCCCTGGTGTGGCAGCACTGGAGGTGTGCGCCGCGCTGCCGATTTCAGGTAAAAATCGGCTGCGCGCCGGCGTTACGACGATGTGCTTACTATTTTTACATGCAGTCGTCGGCGCGGCGGCGGCGGCGGCGTGGCGCACACCTTTACTGGAGGTAAGATACTCGATACTAAACAGTCGTCGTTTTTTCGAACCGCGACCAGGAAGGACTCCGTAGGATCACAGAACTAGCCCTGCAACTGTCTCGTATTCGAACAGATGGTCAGTCTTACGAAGAGATACTGTGATACTGAAGAATTTTATAAACTATTAAAATGGTAATATTCACCACTTCAGTGAAATGGAATTTTGCGCACCCATAATACCTACAATCAAGTCAGTCCCATGTAGATAGGAAATCCCATAGAACATGGGACAGACTTACGATTATGGGCAGCACAGTAATTGTTAAATCTGAACTTCGAAACTTGTTTGCTTTTGAACCACGTCGAGATAATTTTTACATAGTTTTCATTAGAATTTTTATTTCGACAGATTTTAGTAGCCAAATTGCAGAGAGCACCCATCTCCTTATTCATAGCAATGAAACTTACATATAATTTGTAGACCACACTCAAACTTTCGATTGCTTAGAATAACTCCATTCAGTATTGTTTCTTTTCCCAGGGCGACAGTGGCGGTCCGATGCACAAAATGGGCAACGCCGGCAGCATGGAGGTTATCGGAGTTGTCTCATGGGGTCGAGGCTGCGCAAGGCCGAATCTGCCTGGAATTTATACCCGAATCGTAAACTACTTGCCCTGGATCGAGCAAAGACTGGCCGGGGAATGTCTGTGTGTACCCAAAGATGTCGCCGCCCGGAAGAATGAGTGACGGATGAGAGACATCTTGCCAGGCTGTTATTTATTTATTTATTCTAGTCAGCAAATGTAATTGTAAGGATTGGATTAGTGGAGTACACCGAATGCAAGAGCTAGTTTTGTTGCCAAAAATTTTTATGCCATGAAGTTTGAAATACAGTATTGTAGGTAAATGATGATTCATTGTTATTACATTCAAACAAAAGAAACAGTTCCAAACGTACATGTGGTCTGTCCGCTAAAAACTCGATTGCGTTGCTTCTGTAAAACTAGTTTCGTCCTTGTTGTTGAACAGCTTTTTCAACGCTTCTTTCTTCTTCTTCGTCATTATCTTCGCTGGACGTCCGCTACCGGCCTACCGCTCCACGCTCAGGAATGCCAGGATCCGGTAAACTGTACTCACGGGCAAGTGTTCCTCTCGAAAGTGGTCTCCCGTAAACTTTTTTCCACGATGACCATGCGATTCGTAAAACCGTACAACACGCTCACAGAGTGCTTGCTGTTTTGACGCCATCTTCGATTGAACTGACAGCACCCGAACGAAAAGAAACATGCCACTTATTTCTAGGGAGTCCAGAGAGAAAAAAAAATTACGCTCTTTACTTTAATTACTGAGAGGTATTGAAATCATTCTCATTTTTATTGAACACCCGTTAGCTTGCACTGTACTTCTTACGATGTAGAGGACACTATTGTTATTGATGATTTGTTCTTTATCAAACTTTCTTCAAATTTTTATCCAGCGGGGTGTGTGTCCTGCAGTATTTTTCATTGGTATATTTCACTCATTGTGTACATCGTGTGAGTAAATAACAAAACCGGACATGACATGATCTCATGGAGTCTCCTAATATCATGAATCGCGTGATAATCCATCAACAATACAGTGAAAGAGTTTGTGGAACGTACTTGATGGAATGACAGGTTCAAAGATCGGTATAAAATGTTACTGGACGAGATGAACGTAGGTCGGTCAGTAATGCTGCAGCAAGCCACTCGACAAAACGTGGAAGGATATAGGCATAAACAAAATCAACAAACTCGTTTGCTCCGGCAGAAGAAACGTCATCTGGAGGAGCTAGAGTGTGAAGACATGGTCTTGCTGTATTGTTCACAAGAGACGCGTAAGTTCTACAAGATGCTGGGTGGCACATACCAAAGCTTTGTACTGTAAGTCGAAACGTGTAGATACAAGGAAGTGGACACCTTGACGGACGAGCATGAGGCAATTGAAAGGTGGAAAGACGACGAGCAGCTAAATGGCGGACCAAAATAATATCAGGTGATTGCAGAAATTAGTGCAGCATACGAAGGGGATGTTCCAGTTGCAACGATGAATGAAGTTAAAGAGTTCATTCAGCTGCTCAAGAACAGCAAAGCAGCTGGTAACGATGATCTGGTAGCGGAACTTCTTAATTTAGCTGCGGTGAAACTGGCCAAATGCACGCACTGATTGATAGAAAGAATCTGGGACCCAATCGCTACCGGAGGATTGAAAATAAGTGGTTATCACACTAAAATACGAAAAGTCTCATTCTATTTCCAACCACCAAAGACGTGGGTCACGATAATCTGCAATTATCTGAGTCAGCACAAAACGAACCAAAAATCAGTTACTTTTAATTGTGCTCATTGTATGAAGACCAAAGGAAACTTTTCAATCTACTGTCTACTTCCGCCATGTCAGAGTAACAAACGAGCTAACTGAACGAGAACTAATAGATGCTGGCATACACTGTGCCTAGAACCAACGTTGTATACATTCCTTCGACCCATCATCGCGGTCGTTGAGTTCAAATTTCGTTCCATACGGTTTAGTTTTGGTGAGGTAGAATATATTTTGAAAGCAAAAGTCGAGCTTTCCGAAGTCGCCTATCTTCAGTATCATCATCTGCGCAATACAGTACTGATATCATTCAACATGTTAAGCCTAACAGAAAGATTCATTTTACATAACAACCTAAAATGCGTGATCGAAAGTGACAACGTCGAAATTAAGATTCCCGTGTATTAAGAAAATAACTATATGATATTAAAGCTACTTGACTTGTCACCACGTACTCCGCCCGAATAAATTATAAAATACATGTCGCAATTCGGAGAAGTGGAATCTGTTACACCTGATACTTGGTGAAACTTCTTCACGGGTATTCCTAACGGTGTGAGGATGTGTGTCGAAAGACTTATTCCCTCCTACTATACAATTCTGATATAACGGAACAAACATTAAACAAACCACGCTAGGCATCCACGAAGGGCAGATTCCGTACGTACAAATACTGCAACCAGACAGCACACAGATATCTTGAGCGGAAGATGCTGGGGAGATTGTATCACAACCGATTGACCACACCTCTACGGCAAATCAATTCGGAACACAGTTTTCAATACCATCACCTGAACCACAAAGGGTTGCCAATTTTCTGGCCATAATAACAACTGTAAAAGCAGCATCCAATACCTTAACATCAACTGCTAACATCATCGGCGAGGAAGCTAATGACGGTTTTTCGTTGGTGACCTGTGAGTGCTATAAGCAAGAAAGAACATCTGATCGTGAGCATTAAGACAGCATTTACGATGATGACATTAACGTGAACACGAGAAATGTAAGACTCTCAAGATTCAGTAAGCGAGTAGATAAATGTTTCCCCGCCGCGAATGAGGGTCTCCGCTCGCAATAGAAAGTAGCGTGAACGAGGTCCGTAGGATAATTAATAATATTTGTTTTTCTTTATTTTTATTTTTACATACACTGATAATATAAATTCGTAAATATTATGAAATTGAACCTGAAATACACGAATTCATTCGTCGTTTTCTGCAACGAAGTATTTTCGTGCATTGTAAATAGTAGGTTTCGTTCATTTCATGAACAAGAATGGCCGCTTCGTGAACGAAAGCTTTCGTAAATTTTACATATTTGGTATACACTGCACGAATGTTATTGTTGATATCGACATTATTTTTCGTGAATGAAACGAATTGTTTTGTTTATTTTAATAAGCGTGTGTGTATATTACGAACGATTTCGTTGGTCGCACGAATTCATTTCGTTTATCTTAGAAAAGTTTTCGTATTTATTAGCATATTATTTTTGTCATTCGATCTTTTGGGATCGATATTTGACAACACCGATTTTTTTTAATTTAAAAAAATCAGTCTGGCCAAATCGATTTTATTGTGGTATGAAGAAATGGTCGTTTGATGAACGAAAGTTTTCGTAAATGCTACTTATTTAGTGTATATTGAACGAATGTTATTGTTGATAGCGACATTATTTTTCGTGAATGAAGCGAATAGTTTCGTTTATGTATATTACGAACGATTTCGTTGGTCACACGAATTCATTTCGTTCATCTTAGAAAAGTTTTCGTATTCGTTGGAATATTATTTTTTTAATCGATCTTTTAGGATCGATTTATGACAACAACGATTTTTTAAACTGAAAGGATCGATCTGGCAAAATCGATTTTATTTCAACCTGCTCGCCTCTATAGAGGACTAGAAAGTTTGTGGTGTGAAGTAATGGCCGCTTGATGAACGAAAGTTTTCGTAAATTTTACTTATTTAGTGTACACTGCACGAATGTTATCATTGATAACGATATTATTTTTCGTGAATGAAACGAAATGTTTTGTTTATTTTAATAAATGTTTGTGAAATGAACGATTTCATTTGTCTCACGAATTCATTTCGTTCGTCTCAGAAAAGTTTTCGTATTTATTAGCATATTTTTTTCATTCGATCTTTTGGGATCGATATTTGACAACACCGATATTTTTATTTAAAAAACCGATCTGGCAAAATCGATTTTATTGTGGTATGAAGAAATGGTCGCTTGATGAACGAAAGTTTTCGTAATATTTACTTATTTAGTGTACATTGTACGATTGTTGTCGTTGGTAACGACATCATTTTGGTAAATGAAACAAAATGATTCGTTTATGTTTATCTTAGAAAAGTTTTCGCATTTATTACCATATTTTTTCAATCGTCCTTTTAGGATCACAACAATGATTCATGAGAACAACGATTTTTTTTTATTTTTTTAACTGGCGAAATCGATTTTATTTCAACCTGCTCACCTCTATTGAGGACTAGAAAGATTGTGGTGTGAAGTAATGGCCACTTGATGTACGAAAGTTTTCGTAAATTTTACATATTTAGTGTATAATATAGTGTATAATACGAATGTTATTGTTGAAAACGGCAATATTTTTCCGGAATGAAACGAAATGTTTCGTTTATTTTAATAAACGGTTGTGTATATAACAAACGATTTTGTTGGTCGCACGAATTCATTTCGTTCATCTTAGAAAAGTTTTCGTATTTAAATGCATATTATTTTTACATTGCTCCAGCAGAGAAAAACTCAAACTTCTTCATACAAAACCAACGAGCAACGAGTTCGCGATGGCTCAATTGGATCCGTACTGCTCCGGATTATGGATCAACTGGAAGCGAAAGAGGTTCAGGAAATCTTTCTGAAACCGGAAGACACGGATACGGTTACTAAATAGTCAGGCCGAGATCGCCGTGATGATCAACAATTATTGACCCATATTCTACCTCTCTTTTGACGTTGACGGTTTGGCGAATGATGCTTGTAAATATTACGAAGACTTTCGTATATAGCAGTGAACAATTCGTTTGCCTAATGAAGCCGTTTCGTAATAAGCCAACGAAAGTCGTTTCGTGGTTTTCACGAAAAACTCGTAATAAAAAATAAAAGTGTTTCAATTGAACTACGAATGATTCATCATATGTACGAAAAAATTCGCATATTTTATGAAAATTGTCTGTACGAATCTAATTCGCAGCGATTTACGAATATATTCTATCAGTGTATTGTAACTATTTAAAAGACCCGCGGCTCCATTAAGTTAATGAAATGAGTCGAATAGATAAAAAGTTCTATCTCAGATTCTATTGTGTCGAAGTGAACAGATTTGTTCGTGTTTATAAATCCGGTTCACTGATGGTCGATCGATGACTGATCAAATATTTACCATCCGACAGATCCTCCAAAATATTGTGAGTATCAGGTCCCAGCCTACCACTTGCTCATTGACTAGAAGGTCGCATATGACACGGTCGACCGTATTGAGCTATGGAAAACCGTGGACGAAAACAACTTTTCCAGAAAGCTGACCAGGTAATTTACCGGTATACAGTGTCGTCTAAAGGTTTCGGTTGGTATGAAGTATGATACGAATCAACTGACGGCGCTGGTGGTTGAGTGATAATAGTGACCGCCACTCACCCCAGTTGGTCTGGGTTCAATCCCGGCCGAGGTTGATGAGATTTTTCTGAGCTCAAAAAAGTTTGTGGTCACGGAGGGAAGTACAGCCGTTGGTCCATGAGTCGATGGGTCAATATCTAGTTCAGATAGTGGGAGTCACCTCTCTGTCGCTGTGATTGGCCTCGTAGCGGAAATAGGCCGACGGAAAATAACTAGAACTAGAAGAAGAATCAACTGTGAAGATCGTCGAAAAAGATCCACTAGAAACAAATTATTTCCAATAACGCAGCTTGCTATTTCGAATTATATCTTTTCATTTTTTACAACATGAGCTGTTCTTCATAAATCATAGAGCACCTAGAATCTTCTTATTCAAACATGATTTCTATTGTGCGATACACTTTGTAGGCTACAAAGTGACAAGCAACTGTACTTTTAAAATAATTTTAACGATTGAGCTAACTTTATTCATATCAATCAAAACAAAACGCTTCCCGATCAGAAACACATAACAGAAATATTTCAAAACTTCAAAAACTCGCATTGTTACTTGTTATAAATTTCTGTTATTTTAACTACTAACGAGACCTAATTTATAACCCAATATGTTACCAAAATTGTGTTCTGTTATAATCTTGTTATTTCATTCTGATAGGGTTACCTATAACTAGAAAAAAATATATGAATGAAATGTCGCCATCCGATAAAATTGCATTTGAGATTAGGTCAAATTACTTTCGTCCAAGCTTTAAACCTGTTAAAATGGTTGGATGTAAATATTTATAAACAGGTTCAAATTGATTGAAATATGGCGAATTCGGCAAATAATAAGCTACTCACTCTCCCCTCCAGGAAACAGTTCGAATTGAAATATTTAGCATCACCTTGAACATGCGTACGTTTCCAGTCCCTATAGAAATGATAGCTTTGATCGATATGCTAATTGCCACCATGAACGAGTTATCGAACTTTCCCTACCAATGCCCCCATCGAGAGTGAAATAAAAGATAACGCGTATAAATGAATATGGAAATGGGCCAGCCCCAGCAGGGATTTTCGAATGGATGACGCGTTACACCGTTCCTTATGCCCGTCGTGTTATGCCAGGCGGCGACGTCTGGGAGACACGAAAACTGTTTATAGTGCTACTAACGACGTGAATCCCTCTGGATAAAGACTCGACACGTCTATCGTTTGTTTACCATTTATCTGTCAGTGTCATTCCAATCGAGCACGAGACCTGTCAATGACTCTCGTTCCAGAAGGATTCGAAGTGATTTTCTTCGGATTGAGTGCTTTTGACAAGTCTCGTGCTTGATGGGAATGACACAGATAAATAACAAGAATAAGATAGAGATGGCGAGTCTTTATCCAGAGAGATTCAGCGTCGTTAAGTGCCACCTACTCATAATTACCGCATCGATCGTAACTGTGGCTATCGTACATTCGTGTCTGCTGTACTGTCAAGCGATGAATTCCGTTTAACGGATTCTTCGTGCATATAGTAAATCGTTCGGGGTAGAAAGGATCACAGTGTGAACAACAACGGATTGTACGGGCAGATATTACACCGATATTTGGGTTTGTACATTATAATAGATAATGGTAGGTAGACGTTTCACATTCTATTCTATGTTTTAATTTAAAATAAATTTTCAGCACATGACTTTCAAGAGTATTATGAAAAGGTTAGGTTCACCTCAGTTGGTTGTGGACAATTTTTTATATATTTGGCAAAAGATCGGTAGCGACAAAGGAGAGATCGACATTTGGTTTACAGTTTTTTCGACTTTAGGAGATGAACTAAATTTTGAAGCGCGGAAGTTAAACAATCGCCGAATAGTTAAGTTCGCCGCTTGCAAATTCATGTCTCCGAACAAAAGCTATTTTTGCTGACGCTTTGGCAATGAATTTTCGTTGGCTTCCGAAATGACAACAATGATTGAATGAAATTGTTCTTTAGCTAAATCTGTCCTTTCCATACGATAATTTTCTATTGAATAATTTTCGTTCGTTGATTCGCCCGAATCACTCACCCGCTGTGCCATACTAGCCCAACGATGCCCAGTTTGGCCAGTACATGGCGTCCGAAGCAGCTGGATCAGCCGTTCGGTAGAAAGTGAGCGGTGCGGGTCCGCCGGACGTCTTCGCTTCGCATTACTCACCCGGTCCAGTTCAGTCGCATTGCAGCTTGGGTCATCTGATCAGGCCCTCGCTATAACGGTGCCGAAGATCGCCGAATGAAAATGAAAGTACCGACGCGACGCGACACGACGCTCCGCATCACGCATGTCTGCACGTTGGTGTTGGCTGGGAACGTAAGGCACGGCAGCGTTTACGCAGCTTACTGTGGCGGAAAATGAAAGTGTTGCTGACTGGTGTTGAGGAAGCTAACGGATGAATGATGATCACATATCAACGCCGAAGTCCATAGCCGCTTCGGATGAAAGTCTCGATCAGTGCAACTGAATTACTCGCATTGTCAAGGTCTTTTCCTGTGGGCCGGGCGGTCGTAAATTGACGTCGGTGAGCGAGTGATTCGCACAGGAAAGGTAGTTCGGACTTTGAAGGGGTAGCGCGTTCGATGACGGTGTAATTCTCGGTTATCTTCAATTGTGTTGTGGTCGAAAGTGATTGCAATTTGTTCGTGAATTAGTGACGGTTAATATGGTTAGTCATGCTATCATAATACAATTTGTCAACGGCTGTTGCTGGATTTGCTTATAAATGCTGTTCGCGTATCGAATTTGTGCTGTTTGAATGGCGGTTGCGGTCGCACCTGTCGATTTACATAAGATTTTGGCTCGTGGTTTTTTTTTGCAATCAATGGGGCGGGTGGAAATGAGTGAAATTTCACCCTTTGATCACGGACCAACTGAAGCGAGAAGAAACGAAACGATTTCATCGAGTGGTGCGAGTATCGAACCAGTGTTGAAAATGTTTTAAACTGCCCAGCCGATGCGGTCTCAATCGGATCATAAGCACCACCACCAAGCAACGGGGAGTTTGGAGGAAATATCAGCATTTCAGTTGACACACAGTGTCGCCCGCAAATGAATTTGTGAATCGCCGAAGTTGAAGGTGTAAAGTAATGGAGTGTGGCAACTGGATACGGTTTAGTGTCTCCCACTTTTTGCCGGGGAGGAAAGGTGACTTGGTCAGCGACCAAATATCGACAGTTCGAGTCGCGCCGCGGATTGTGTCGGAAGCTGTTGAGTGCGAAAAAAATCGTTTGTTTGTGATAACGGTTTTAAAGCACGATGTAATTATTCATGCAAAGTTGATTGTGGCGTTAATTTAGATTATTATCTATTGCGCCGTTGTATAAGATGTTTTGTTAAGGATCGGAGGCACTCTCCCATCGTAGTGTGAGTGAGTTTGAACTGATGTAGTGACGATTTCGGCGAGGTGAAATGGAAGAATGTGGACGCCTATGGGATGCGAAGATTGAAAATTGAAAGTGTCAGTTCGATTGAGTTGTTAAGACAGTGTGTTAAGGTCATTAGGTTCTCCTGTTTCATTTGTGATATGAATAATATAGTTCCCTCACTTACAGTATAGCACGTGTTTGGTTTATCCCTTTTATGCACAATTTTTTCTAGGGCATATAGCGTTTCGAAATTCTTTTTCGAAGTTATATCGAAACTAAGTTTCGTTTCTAGCTAAAATTTTGAGTTAGTTGGTAAGATGCACTGATTAGAGAAAACGAATTAATATTTTCTTTTTTCCAGGGGAAATAAACAATAAAAATTTCTAATACACACAAGCTGAAGTTCAGGCGTTTTTATGAGGTTAACTAGTTTTTTGATTCACGGAATTTGAAACTCGCCAAAATGAATGGATTTATTATGGCGTTTCAAATGTGTTCAACACGTAAGAAATAGACATTACATTAGATTTTTATGTGTTTTGACATGTAAAACAAACGGTTCACTTTTGCTGTCAAACTTGGCTGGAGAAGCTGAGAAATTGTGAACGGCGCATATTTTATATGTTTTTAACCCTCTCAAGCCCAACTTTTTTGTGGTGCATATATAGTTCTAAAACTATTTTTCCTTAAAACTGTTGAGCTTCGGAAACACGAAAAACCTGATTTGATCAAGATATGAATTTCCCTCGCAGTGCTAGAAGCTACTCGAGTTTTACCTTCCGATGCTCAATACAGTTCTCCTGGAATATTTATAATAGTCCAATTACATGAAATCGATAGCCGAGGACAATTGATAGGTTTTAACAGTTTGCGATAATATTGTAAGACAATAAAGATATATCAAAATTTTATTTTTCACCGTTAACCGAAAAAGTGTCTGGCAGCACTGCTGAAGTGGAATCTCATCGGTTCAATTACAATAACTTCAGTTCTACGAATAGTACTTGAAACTGTTAGTGTTCAATTGAAAGGTAATTGTCCTAGTTATCAACCTTACTTGTGTTTGTGAGAGAATTCTACCTAAACTAAAAGTTACAGCTATTTTAAAACGTTGTTGGTTATAAACAACATGGGCATGAAGGGGTTAATGTAAATTAAAGTGAATTGAGACGCTCCTTCTATGTGCATCTTACTAAACGTAAACATATATAAGAGTTGACACAGTTGGATAGCTGAATTCAAATTACGACGAACGCATGATTTTTAGAATAATTGCCAATGAAACTGCAGCAACTGCGTAATGGTGCGTACTACAAGATCACCAAGAAATATCAAATTCAAAACAAACCTTAAAAAGGATGTCTTTATACACAATTGGCAGTCCGTAGTAAAATGTTGATGTAAGCGGTCTCTAATTTGTATTTAAAAGTATCATGTAAAAAATAGGGGGAGGATAGAATTTTATGACAAAATGCTAGGAGGGAAGCTTCGGAGATCATCGAAAAGTCTGGCCTCTTACAAATTTATGAAACGACGTCAATAGCGATATCAAATCTTACATGTCTTTAGACTCTTGTCCGCGGGGCAAGCACTAGATCTTCGATACGACGCAGTCATAATTACCTTTAAATGCCATAAAGTACATTAGAAATTTAAAAAAAAATCGATTTTTTATTGGCCTAAAACTTGCTTTAGGGTTTTAAAATTGTTATACCAAAAAAGGATGGCTACACAAATGTGTATCTAAATGTTTAATTTTACAATGCAGCCGCAACCCCACTGCATATTTTAAAATCGTTTTTCTCAAAATCAGCTGACCGTAAATGTAACTTCTTTTTTTTATAATTTTGAATTGTTTTTGTTTTGATTATAAACTTTTTAATCTTATGTGTGGGGTTAGAAATTGAACTCAGATGAGCTGCTCCTAGGTGATGTACCACCTATAGTTTAGGATTCTTCCAAAAGACAACGCTATTTTGCATGCACATTCTTGATTTCTGAATCTCAAGGTTGCGACTATTTCGAAGTGCAGTCCGTTTGCTAGAGTTGTACGTTAGAAGTCGTTCGAAACTCTGCCAGCAGGCGAAATCTTGGACGGAGCGTGTGAGATGAAAAAAGTTTCCGCGATCCATGAATCCACTGTGATCTTGAACCGGACCTTTTTGGACAATGTTCATTAAATGAGTCGTATCTTAAAAAGCGAGTCAATAATTATTAGGACACTCAAATCTGCGTACCTTGGGAAACTCAAATCTGCGTAACTTTTTAATACTTGACCGAACTTACCCAAATTTTGCCTAATTTCTCCATAGAGTGTAGGGGACGGTGGGGAGTTGTGAACATAGTTTTGTTTTCGGGGCATAACTACCATAAATATTGATCGATTTTCAGTGTTAGACCTGGTATTTGTTAAGGACACCTTAATACATCAACAGGCTGAAGCAATTCAAATTTTTTTTTTTAGTTTGGTAAGGAGTTGTGAACCATCACAAAATGTAGAAGAGATGAAATATTTTTGTGATTTATTTTTATTAGGGCTATAGAAGAAAAATTTTAAGATATTTCTAAACAAAACACGAGATGGAAAAGAGACCTGATTCGCAATGAGTTGGTGAAAACTTTATTCGCGCCAAGCCACCTGAATTCGCGGTTGTGGCACAGGGAAATTAAAATTGTGGCAGAATCCTGTTCTTCGCATAAATTTGAACATTTTTATATCCTAATATGTATGATTTGTCCCTGATTATCGAATTATGATGCTGTTGTATTTAAAAAAACAAACTATAACCCACTGAAATGTACGGTTCACAACTCCCCACTAATGGTGGTTCATAACTCCCCACTTTACATATCTTCGAAAAATACGTATCTCCATCGACACAGTAAAGGTGTGTAATTGTAAGTAAGATTTCCGTCGAGATGGAAGAAAACCATTTGTGAAAATATACTGTTCACCTGCAAGCAAAATCCAGGGCAGTTGCATCGCGCCTTGCGAAAACTGATAAATTTGTATTATTCGGCCATCTCAAAGGTTCCAAGAACGGATGACTGTGGACTACAAGCCAGGAGCTGGACGAAAACCGGGAATAACGGGCCAAAAGAACCGAGATTGTTGTACAGTTACATTGTACAGTGTACTTGTGCAAACCTTTCCAGATTGGTATGAACGCCAGTGGAAGTTCGACAAAACACGCATCCGGAATCTCTATCCGACGCTGTTAACGAAATACCACTGCTGCGTCACTGAAGATGAGACCTACATCATTTACGGATTTTAAGCAGTTGTCGGGACGGGAACATTTCATGGGTGAGGTCAAGGACAAGTATCGTTAACCGTTTCAGACGGAAGATGCTGACGAAGTACCTGATTTGGCAGCACTTGTTGCAAACGTAGTAAGCCACCCGTGACCAAAGACACCATAAACGATGAGATTGACAAAACTGAGTGCCTCCGAAAACGGGTCATGATGAAGCGAGAGATTCGGAAGAGATGCGAGGGATGAAACGAAAATGATGAGAAAGTGGAAAATACTGAGGAAAACGTATCGGAAGTAACTACAGGTTCTAATGGAGGGCATTAATCGAAAATGTCAAGCTTTTTACTCTAACTTAATCGATGGATGTAAGCTGAAATAAATTCATGTAGGGTGTTTGGTTTGTGATTGAGAGCCACTCGAGGGATGATAGACATTTGAGGAACCAAATCGTTCTACACATACCATCTAGTCTCAACCATTATAGATGTGTTGAACTTTTTCTGTTAATAACTTGTTTGTCGCAAATACCTCAAAAAGTAGCTATACGTTTTATTATATCTCCTTAATTGCTGTGAAAAGGTAAGAAAATTTCCTATTGAGTCATGTCCTCATATCGATCAGTTAATTATTATAAGTTTTAGTTACCTTTAAGAAGTAAATTATTGGAATGTTTGCGTTTTTATTGACTTTTCGTTCATTTCTCCCAACTTATTCCGTAGAATGAACAATTACTAAAAATAATGGAAAATGGATTTTGTGAAGGCAGTAATTATCTGCGCCATTATTGGTCCGTACAATTCGACCAAGCAGCTAACCTTGCTACCCTGTTTCAACCACCACACGTATATAAATCTAACATAGGAAAAATCGTCAGTTTGCATTCTGGCGTCGTAGCAGCTGCTGCGTTTCATGTCAGCTCGCATTCTTCGGTGGCAATACATCCCGTTCCTGCCACCAGGCAGTGATAACATTTCATTCCAATGATGCACTGGCATGTCAGTTTCATGCATATTCAGAGGATACAATGAACACATATCTTAGAATGAGCAGAATGCTTTTTCTTTTGGAGCTGAATAAACGGATTTTAAATGTGCGCTTACGATGTAGTGGTTTGATGCGAGAGAACCGCCTTCTCTTGCTCCTTGAACTATGTGTGGCGTGTTTAGATTAATTCACGGCGCGCGCTCCAGAGTGCACTACAGTGTAAACATTGAAATGAGCACTGACGTGTGCTCTTTTGTTCGTTTTCCTCTCACAAGGTGTAGTGTGGATGCGATTGACGATTTGATGGACACTAGTTGTTGCGTTTGTGTAAAGGAGATGGTGTTGACTTATTGGATGCTGAATCTGTATTGCTGATATTACGATTGTCTGCTGATGGTTTGACACGAGTTACTTCGTACAGCTTACTTACAACATACGAGTTTACAGAGTATTGTAACAGTACCGTTTGGCGGGCGTTTTCCCTACAGTTTTTCGTCGCCGGCGAATTTCCCGCCGATCGGAGCGCCGGCGCAGGACCAATTCTCCCAGAGTTCAATTGTTTGCAAACGAATCTCTCACTCTCCTTCGAGCCATCCAATCAAACCATTTCGTTTCAGCGCTTCTATATTTTATTACAAAGAATCCCCCGCCGGTTAATTCTTGCCAGGCGATAAGTACCTGTGGGAAAGCAAATTAGGCGCCCCAAAGCCCCCGTTAAAGTCCACCCAATCCAGCAATAGAAATAATGATGATTGATTCTAGTAGTTCATCGGCAGGAGCGCGAACATGTGTGTATCGGTACACGATTTCAGAGGACAGAATGCATCACAATACTTTAAGTCCGTTTCATTTGTACTACGGTCGTGATTCGCTGGTTGGGCCACAGCCTCTATCCAACTAATGAATTTGGTTCGCTAGTTGGACCGACTAACAAATGTCAAAAACTCTCCAACGAAGACATTAGTAGTGTAAAAGAGTGATAAATTGTCAAATTGGATTTGGCATAAGATTTTGGCGTTCAGATGCTTTTTAGTTGGACAATGGTCCAACTAGCGGACGTCCAATTAAAAAGCGGTCCAGTTAAAGAGTGTCCAACCAGCGAATCACGACTGTAGTACTACATGGCCTGGTATACACAGTTGAATATGTATTTGTGAGCTTTTTCAAAATAGGACATAAGATGGTCAAGATTGAGATCATTTATTGAGAAGATCGAAACCCCGATTTTCAGTGCTATTGACCTCATTGACCTTGCTGGATTCTATTCGATTTTCTGCTTTTGGGGTGTGTACGACATTTTTACAAACCTTTTTTCTATAAAACAGTATGATTTCCAACACAATTTCCTACAGAACTATCTCCATTATGCTTACACCGACGAGCAATAAAAAAAATCGACATCTGCACGTTAAGTCAATACTGTTTGTTTACATCTGACATCTGACAGAATGAGCTATCCAGTGCTGCCAAATATGACTGGATCGTGTTCCGCAAGCATCGCTATTTGAAACTTGCTGCGAAAATTCGTTACGCACCCTGTATATTGGACAGTTGCCTTTCAAGATTTTAAGGGCGATGCACTCAATGCGCCCAGATCTCTGGTGCCCTACTTGCCCACGCAGAAATACGTCATTGGATTCATGTCAATTTCTTATAGCTCTTCTAGATTCCATTTTTCGCTTATTATTTTTTTTTTTTTTGAAGGAGCTAGGGAAAACCCGAATGGAGTGAATCTCCTATCGAGATCTATCTCCATCAGGCATAAAACCTACTCATCTTTTGAGAGACAATCTATCAATATGTTTGTATTCTGTTTATACCATAGGAAACGTATTTATGATCAATTTATTTCAATTCGTGTCTTTTTACTTTCTCCCTGATCCAATGTCTCTCGACAACGTCATAGGCACCTAGAAAATAAATTTTACTATGCAAATTTCAACCTTTAGTCAATGTTGCTGTTATTGGAGTTGAACTAAAAATCCAACACAGCGTCGATTGTTGACCACCTTGACTTGATTCAGCATCTCAGCTCATCGCCGAGTGCATCGAAAGCAAAATCCCCGAAAAAAAAACTTGTCCCATTCCACTGTTAGCCCACACAAAAAACGAGCAATTGGCCAATACGGAGTATCCAGTCATACATTTACTTTCCTTTGTTTTGCTTAGGAAACTGAACGTGAGACACGACACACTATATTTACAACTTTTTCCGTCAACTTAACATGTGTCAATCTTGTGCTTAGCTTTGAAATTGCATAACTCATTCCACGGGTAGATTTGTCCGATAACTCCAACCTAATTTAAATATTATCCGATTTAGTTTTCAAACCAACATCCGTTCCCAAGTCGTTTAGTTGGAAAGCAATGCCAGCTTGATTCACCGTCAATCATTTCCACTGACCTCCATTTTGGGAATACGGCGCCGCCCGTACATTTCCGCCTAAGGTATAACACCGTGACCTTTTCGAAGTGTGACTGGTTTATGATTTCAACACACCCGCCCTTTCAGTATGGTAATTAATCCTTTCCCTTTTTCCCGCAATTTTCGTTAAATTGTATTCGGTTCATCAAACAAAAATTGAATTCAAATTAACACGCATCACATATTTGCTCACTGTCCCGTACTGGAGGAAAACTCTTTTGAGAGGTAATTGATTTTCAGTTTACTCAAAGTTTGACCGCTTCCCTCCGGTCTGCTGGAAAACTCTTCCCTCCGGTCTGCTGGCATAGGCTCGCCACACACGCATCTACCTCGATTTTATCGCGTTTGCGGTCTTCCGAAGTCAACCTGCTTGTATAGGCTCAGCTCGTATTATATGCAAGTTCCTATTATTCATTATTGTCTCAAACATACCGAGTACTAGAACGTGCAACGTGCTTATTTCATGACCTATGCGGTAACAGGGAGTATCAGTGATTTGTACGGAGTAAATTTCCTGCGCGTTTGTAATTCACTCGTTTTGTCACTTCGGACAAAAGAGTATTTCAATACCAGGCGCGGTCAGAATGTGGGAACATAATTTTCAGGTAGTAGTGAAGAATATTTTACTATGATAATTGTTTAAATAAATTTTGTTTTCATTTGATTCAAACCCGCACGCAGTTTGTTTTTAATTTTTTTTTTTGAAACGGGTTCAAATGTTTACTTGAATGAGCCGTGACTTTTTATAGTAATTACAATCGCCAGACTAGATCCTAGACACACCGATTCCCACTGCGATTAAATATCTTCTTTTTCGGTGGGACGCCATTTATTCAAAGGCCAATATTCATTTCCTAACTCTGAAAGATCCTAAACAACATCACCTCAATTATAAATCCAATAAAACTATCAAGCCTATGAAAGCAAACTCCCACGACGAGATAAGAATAACTTGTTCCAACTTCACAGATCCTGGTTCCCACTGAAATATTTCTCTTGCTCATGCGTGAAGGTGACATACGAGTCGGAAGTTACCGCATTCGTGCAGCACATTTTTTACGTCCAAGTCCTTCTCCCATTATATCACCGATCAGCTGCTGATTTAAACTTGTTATGCTATGGCCACCGCCGGTCACGCCACTGGAATTTGCGAACTGCTGATGGGACCGCGGCTGTATGTCGGAGCATATCTCTTTCTCGAGACACACACGTACCTATACCTACCTACCTATGTTCATGTAGCGATACGGGCATGCTTCTCAATTTCTTCGTTTCACCTCGCTCCAGACCTTCTACATCATCACAGTGATTATACCGCTGAAAACGAAAGTGAAAGAGTTGTTTCCGAACAAGTAAACAAAACACGTTGAGCCGCGGCGGGCGGAGCGGTACGATCGTCGCGCGGTTGTGATGGAGGGTGCTGCTGCACCGCCGCAAAAGTGATGACGAAAACGATTAGTGTTAAATAATGTTGTCGGGAGGCCCCCCAAGGCCGATGCATGTAAGAAGAAAGTGAAATGAAGAGATTATGAGCAATAATAGAAACATTATATTTGAAAGAAAAAAAACACAAAACATAAAACGAGCAATAAAACAGGCGAGCAACTTTGCGCCACTAGAAAGGAAGTTTTTTTTTGCCGGTGCTGCTGGAGAAGTTCAAAACGGTTGCCGAGCAGTTTAAAAGTGAATTAATTGCAAATAAACAAGTCGCGACAAGGAAGAGCAAAATAAAAAAAAGAAACAAAAGAGGCAATAATGCAGCCTAATTCAACTGTGATAGTGACCGCTGTAGCTGTTCTGCTTACGGTAATGGTTAGGAAGTGCAATGGGGCAGCGTGGCACAATCAGAGTGACCCAGATTCCCGAAGTGGACGATTTTTGTTCGATGCACTTTTTGGCCTTGACGGAGCTGCGTTTTCACTGGATGACGACGGGCCCGATTTGACGAATCAGGTCAAGAGCTGCGATTGTGGTGAGTTGGTTTTGGACCGAGGGAAAACGGGTGTTACCTTGGTCGGATGTTTTTTTACAGGTTCTAACAGGAAGTTTGTCTTTTAACCATGTTTACTCAAATTTTGCAGGTACATCGGTTTTGGGTAGCTACACGGAAAAATCTGTTCATAAATTGAGTCTGACTGATAAGAACTGAAATGAACACTTAAGATGACTAAGTGATAGTTGAAATACTAGTATCTGACTGATGGTGAAAAGCAACTGTTTTTAATTATTATTATTATAGTGGAATTAAACGGAAGACATCTGTCTTAAGAGGATTAAAATTTCGAATGCCGAATACAGTGAAGATCCGTTTTTATCAGCCCATTGGTGAGTTTTTGGCTGATAAAATGGGGACATTGACAAAATTGGGACATATATTTTTCTTTTTTTAAATAAACCGAAGCTCTTAAAATATTCTTCTTTAGTTCTTTGCTTTGCTGATTTTTGGCAATTTTATTTAATGGCAAAATTATTTAATGGACTTTACTGAAAATCTGAAAAACACTAATTCAGAAACAAAAATTGCTGACCTCTTAGCAAATCCTGTTTTGCTGGAAAAGTTTCGCTAAAATACTTTTCTAAAACAAAATTCAAAATATTGGTGTGTACTAAAGAGACTAGAATAACAAAGAGACGACACGTTACGTTTGGAATTTCAATTCAGGTGTAGAAGCTTATAGCTGAACTCGAATTCCAAACGGAACATGTCGTCTCTTTGTTGTTCTAGTCTCTTTAGTGTGTACACTTCAATGTTTGGTTGGCATCATGACCGGTCAGTAGACCGGCCACATTTTTTATTTTTTTTTTTCTCAGAACGCTGCCAAATCAAATGGTAGCTCCACAAACCCTATTCCAAATATGAACCTCTTCCTATAGCTCCAGCTCACTAACAAGAGCTTAGAAGTTTATATGATAATATAAATAAAAAATCAGAAACAAAAACTCAAAATTCAATTGAAACTGCCAGTAACTCTGCATACCTTAAAATTAAAGGCCGTGTAGCTTTTTTAATTACAAACAACTTTGTTGAAAATTATATATTGATTAGAGGGTATCGGACAAAGTTATTTGACGTCGAAGGTCGCTCACTTAATTTTCAAAAATTTAGTTTTGAATGAAATGTGTAGTATCCTTTTAACTTGCTGTAAAATTTCATTTAAATCGAAGTTCTGGTTCCAGAGTTATGAGTCAAAGAACGCGGTTGCACATAAAATTCCCTGAAGCTTAAAAAAGGCTATGCAAACACTCCAAAAATCGACTTTTCAATGCTGGCCCAGAGGGTCGAGAATCATGTACCATTCGATTCAGTTCGATGAGATCTGAAAAAGTCTGTGTGTTGTTAATGCCGAATAGCTTAGGGCCTTAAATAACTGCACGAAAATAAACCCAAAGTGAACTCATACAACAAACCAAATACCATAAAGCACTGTGACATTAAACATATGGAAGTTATATAAGCATTTTTGTTTTATTCTTGTTTTAAACTATATGATAGGAAGAGGGACAGGGAAAAGGAATTGTTTGTGGCCGAACAGGAACAATGACTTCGAGAGATAGGAAGAACTACTACAACCACACATTACCTACACTGATAGTCACTGAAATTGACTAGTAGATTTTCCGGCTACTATACCTAGCAGGTCTGTCGGATGGGTGTTCGCTCTTCCAGCTATTCCGACCAGTTCTCTTATTTCCATTCGACGTCCCACGTGCTGACTAACTGGGCACACAAAACCAAGTTTATACCCTCAAAGTCTTGATGTATAACAAAGCAACAATTTTCTGGGATATTCGGCACCAAAGAATTATCTACCGTGTTATTTTTAAGTCAACAGTTCTGGAAAGAAGAAAAAGGTTGTTTTATAATGATATTGTGTGATTTTGGGACAACAAAATGAACATTGCCATATTTTGCGTTTTTTTCATGAAAATATGCAAATGATTTAACAGTTTTCCGAAGGCATATCCTTGATGTTATGATTATGATAATTCGAAAGAACATTTAAAAATCAAAATCGGTCGAAAAGTGGCGGTGTTGTTCTTTTTTTCCCAAGTTAGAAATGGTTTCCCATTATTCTCAAGGAGGTTTATGTGACATTTCTATTATTGTTGGCATTGCATCACAGCGGTTTTTTTTTCGAAAGGGCATTTTTCGCCTCAAGAATTCATGCGCGAAAATTCCAATTTTAATAGCAAATACGTATTTATTTACCAAATTTGAAATGCTGAAATGTGCAGGGTGTCCAAAATACATTCGTTACCCGATTATTTACTTGCCAATACTAACAGATAAAAAGGTCTAGTGACCATTTCAATTCTTTGGACAGCAAAGAGATAGCCTCCGCTAACGCTTACGATTTGCGTACCTCAATTGCATACTCGTAAGGCGTATACAGTTTTTTATGGCAACAACAGCACTATTTCATCTTTCTTTCCTTTTTTACTTTCACAGAATGCGGAACGGCTAATCAAGAGACACGCATCGTCGGTGGACGACCAACCGGTGTTAATCAGTACCCTTGGCTGGCCCGACTGGTATACGATGGCCAGTTCCATTGCGGAGCATCCCTGGTAACGAAGGATTATGTCCTTACGGCTGCCCACTGTGTTCGGAGGTAAATATTGATTATAAAAACACCATTAACATTAAGCTTTAAGCTGTCATAAACACGATCACGTTTCAGATTAAAACGACAGAAAATTCGAGTCATTCTCGGAGACCACGATCAGTTCATAACGTCGGAAACGCAAGCAATCCAGCGGGCTGTGACGGCCATCATCCGACATCGTAGTTTCGATCAGAACTCGTACAACCACGATATTGCACTGCTCAAGTTGCGCAAGCCGGTAGAGTTTAGCAAAACTATCAAACCGGTGTGTCTTCCAAAGGATCGAACTGATTTCGCCGGCAAAACGGGCACCGTGGTCGGCTGGGGAAGGACCTCCGAGGGAGGCACGCTGCCGGGCATTGTACAGCATGTGGATGTGCCAATTCTCACGCTGGAACAGTGTCGGAGTATGAAGTATCGGGCTTCCCGAATTACTTCGAATATGGTAAGATGCATGTTTTTTTGTGATTATTGAATTTCAGAGTGATACTGAATTTTTGTTTTCAGCTGTGTGCCGGAAAGGGTAAACAGGACTCATGTCAGGGTGACTCCGGAGGACCACTACTGGTGCGGCACGGCGACAAACATGAAATCGTCGGCATCGTTTCCTGGGGCGTAGGATGCGGACGGGCCGGATATCCGGGAGTATATACCAGGATTGTGCGATACTTGCCTTGGATACGGGCAAATATGGATGAGACATGTTTGTGTAACAAGTAGATTAGCGAATGCGAGTTTTCGTTTCGGAAACTGGACGAATGAAAAAGAGAAAAACAATTAAAAGAGAGATTTACGATTGAATACTGTAAATAAAAACAATAAATTGGAAGGTTCACGAATGGAAAACGGAAAGAAAATCGTCATCAAAGCACCATTTTTTTGTGCAGCGGCTTACAATAAAATAAAACAAGTTCAGTGGTTTGCACATCTAGGTTTCCGTCGTTGCTTCTGAGAAGTGATAAATGTTCGTTACTTTTTGCCGCCAAAGAATAGAGGTGAACGAAAAACTGAACTGCAACTTTCATGTTCCCGGTAAAATCGCAATGTTTTTACTCGCAAGCAAGAACTTGAACGACCAGTTGCTCTGATTACGACTGACAAGATAGAATACATATTTGCTATGGAACATTTTGGTGTCATCGTTCGGAATCCGTTAGGTCTACATGTTACAGATCGCTATCACGTTGGTGCCGGTAGCATTTAGAGCATGAGCATACTAAAAGTGTGCTGCAATTCTTTGTTGTAGCTGTACATTGGTTTTAATGAGCCCTAGTTTTGTCACTTGTTCGCACAATTTATCCTAATGAAGGCTGTTTTTCGCACATTTGTTTGTATCACAAACGGGGCACGGGAAGAAACAAACCAACTCTAAGCAGTTAATTTCTTTCAATTATTCTGAAATCAGAAATAGAAAACTGTGAAAGCAACTGTTATCTTGGTTGATATCCAATTTAAAATTTTATTTTTAAACGAATACTAGCTGCATAAAACTCAGAACACACTTCAGCAGAACAAAAATAAAATTTGTTCTATCAACAATAAATTTAGTTGAAACCAGGAATTTTCAACTGGGAGTTGAATAATTCCGGTATCATAGCAGAAATGTTTCATTTGGCAGTGATTGATCATCAACCTGAATTACGACGCATTAATTTTTCGATCGAATGCGCTTGATACGATTGCGATTGGTTGATAGACCGCCTCCACGTTCCATCGTCCATCAGCACTCCGTCGTAGATCGCTCGCAAGACATTTCTTACGAAAACATTAAGCAGGTCTTCCGCCAGAATACTTCAGGTTTCATGCCCATAGAGAACAACTGACCAAATGTGTTTTTTGTAGATGGATAACTCCGTGTGGTCGCACAATCTTTTTGTTCGAAGGGTTTTCCGGAGCACAAAGTTTGAAGGTACGATTCCCTGTCCCTTTTTCTTTAAAAAGCGGAATTCTCTCTGAATCATTATGGGTATTTTTGACACGGTTTTTAATGGTCGAAGCCAAAAATCGATGTCAGGCGCCATTTTGATATCCCAGATGGCGACGTCTTCTCTATTCTTAAAGTACCAGCATTGGAGGTTTTCAGAATTATAGATTCGTTGTTCGTTAGCCATGGCAATCAATAGCGAGAAAGCACTGCTTTTTGGAGTTTTAATAAAGGGCGAACACGAAATTATTGCGACACATTCAACAGGGCATAACTTTTTTACCATTGGGTAAAAATCAACCAAATTTTGCACACTTTCTCATTGATGTGTATTGTTTACATACTGCCAAACTCGAAGTCGTGTTTTTCGATTCAACGAAAATGGAGGTGAACCAACGCGAGTCGAGAGAACAATTTTTTTCCAAACACCAGGAATTTCCTGACCTGTCGCACCGACAGTTGGGAAAAATGTTGAACATTCACCATTCAACCATCTCCAGAGGGTTTGAAACGGTTCCAGGAGCGGTTGACGTTGGACCACGGCAAAGAAGCTGGAAGAAAACCGGGACCACGGAAGCTCTACGCGAAGATGCTGACAAAATATGGCTGCTGTGTGATGGACGACGAAACGTATATAAAAGCCGATTTTAGGCAAATTCCGGGGTTGGAGTTTTTCACCGGCAAGATCAAGTTCTATGTGGACGACAAATTTAAGAAGAAGAAAATGTCGAAGTTCGCCTCCAAATATCTCATTTGGCAGACCATCTGCTCTTGCGGACTGAGGAGTGAGCCTTTCGTGACAAAGGGCACAGTAAATGGCGAGACCTACAAATCTGAGTGCCTCGAGAAGCACTTTTTGCTGTTCTTGCAGCAGCACGACGAAGCTCCGCTATTTTGGCCAGATTTGGCATCATGCCACTATTCTAAAAGTGTCCTGGAGTGGTATGAGGCCCATTCTGTCCATTTTGTTCCAAAGGACATGAATCCGCCAAGCTGTCCGGAGCTGCGCCCGGTGGAGCAGTGCTGGGCAATGATGAAGCGGGAACTTCGGAAGAGCAAGAAGATAGTCAAAGACGAGAAGGACATGTTAAGAAAATGGAAAAAACTGAGAAACTGGTACCGGATGACACTGTAAAGACTTTGATGGAGGGCATCAAGCGCAAATGCGTTCAATTTTACACTTAAGGCTCCATCGATTAACTTTTCTTTTGATTTTTTAAGTTAATATATGTATAGAACTACCCTAAAATTTTGGTTTGATTTTAAACATTACAAGAAAATTGGCATGACATTTTCGGTGTCGCAATAATTTCGTGTTCGCCCTTTACTCTTTTATCAAATTCGTTCTGCACAATTTTGACATCAATTTGTTCCAACATTTCTAGGCCATCAACGATACAAAAAACTCTTTGAGATATATTTTTTGATTTGTGAATATTTTTTATCTATTTAGGAAATATTTGGACAAGGGGGCTACGTTCCTGCGTGGACTTCTGTCTGATTTGTCTGAATCATTTGTCAAAAAAAATGACCGGCTGGAACTCACTCAATTGCAATGAATGCGATCTGGCAGTTCGTTAACAGTGTCTAACATGCGTACCAGATTTTCACATACCCTGGAATCAGAAACCAGTGGTGTCTGGCTCAAATGGCTCGTTCCCCATGTTGATCGGAGATTTACGCCTTGCTGCGATTGGTCTTTATGTTACATTTCTTTATGTCTACATTTCTGATTTTCGTATTTTTGATTTCCGCGTTTTGAAACTGTATATCGCATTTCAAGAGTACGCATTTTTAATTCCACATTTATGACTACCGCATTTTGGAATTCCGCACTTGAATTCCCGCATTGCCTATTTCCGCAATTCTGATTCAACTTTTATGAATTCCGCATTTCTGAATATCGTATTTCTGAAATCGCATTGCGACTTTCCGCATTTAGCAACTTTGTTTCCAAATTTATAACTTCCGCAATTCTGAACACTATATTTCTGCATACCCCATTTTCGTATTACGGATCCAATTTCCGCTAACCCGATTTCTACTTCTTTGATTACAAACACAGCGGAAATCACTTTGGACTACAGACTATTTACACACAGACTTGCGGAGACAAAAACAGTAAATCTGGCAACCCTGATAAAGATTACATACAAATTGGTATCACGGAAAATCGCATAAGCTTTTCATTACATCACTCTAGTGCTCTACTTTTCGTGGACTTTCTCCTATACTACCCCTCACAGAAACTTAATGCTCTTTCGGCTGCACTTTTTGACAGTAGGGGAAACCGGGGTGATGTTGGCGGTGTTGCAAAATAGAACACGATGCATCAAAGGGCAGACTGTTGGCAACATCTCTGAATTTTATTAAATTTTCGATGCCAAATGACTTTAAAATGCATGAAACGTCGAGATTTGATGCAATCTCGAAAAATTTTTTTAACGAAAGTTAACTTTTTTGGACTTTTTTTGTTCGAAGGGGGGAAATTTCAAAATCGAGCTGGTATGTTTGATGGCAAATGACATTAAAATGCATGAAACGTCGAGATTCGATGGAATATCGAGAAATTTTTTTTAACGAAAGCTCGTGTTTGGACTTTTTTTTGTTCAAAAGGGGAAAAATTTCAAAATCGAGCTGGTATTATTGATGCCAAATGACTTCAAAATGTATAAAGCGTCAAAATTTGATGTCATCTCGAAAAAATTTTTTTGACGAAAATTGACTTTTTTTGACGATTTTTGTTCAAAGGGGGATTTCAAAATCGAATTTGCATTTTAGATGCCAAATGACTAAAATGCATGAAACGTCGAGATTTGATGGAACCACAAAAAAAAATTTTACGAGTTCTTTTTTGGACTTTTTTTGTTCAAAAGGGGAAAAATTTCAAAATCGAGCTGATGTTATTGATGCCAAATGACTTCAAAATGCATAAAGCGTCAAAATTTGATGTTATCTCGAAAAAAAATTTTTGACGAAGCTTGACTTTTTTTAACGATTTTTGTTCAAAGGGGGGAGTAAAGAAAAATTTCAAAATCGAATTTGCATTTTCGATACCAAATGACTTTAAAATGCATGAAACGTCGAGATTTGATGGAATCTCAAGAAAATTTTTTTTTAACGAAAGTTCTTTTTTTGGACTTTTTTTGTTCAAAAGGGGGAAAATTTCAAAATCGAGCTGGTATTTTTGATGCCAAATGACTTCAAAATGCATAAAACGTCAAAATTTGATGAAATCTCACAAAAAATTTTTTGACGAAGATTGACTTTTTTGGACGATTTTTGTAAAGGAAAATTTCAAAATCGAATTTGCATTTTCGATGCTATATGACTAAAATGCATGAAACGTCGAGATTTGATGGAATCACAAAAAAAAAATTTTAACGAGTTCTTTTCTGGACTTTTTTTTGTTCAAAAGGGGAAAAATTTCAAAATCGAGCTGATATTATTGATGCCAAATGACTTCAAAATGCATAAAGCGTCAAAATTTGATGTTATCTCGAAAATTTTTTTTGACGAAAATTGACTTTTTTTTGACGATTTTTGTTCAAAGGGGGGAGTAAAGGAAAATTTCAAAATCGAATTTGCATTTTCGATGCCAAATGACTTTAAAATGCATGAAACGTCGAGATTTGATGGAATCTCGAGAAAAAATTTTTTTATCGAAAGTTCTTTTTGGACTTTTTTTGTTCAAAAGGGGGAAAATTTCAAAATTGAGCTGGTATGTTTGATGCCAAATGACTTCAAAATGCATAAAGCGTCAAAATTTGACGCAATCTCGAAATTTTTTTTTTTGACGAAAATTGACTTTTGACGATTTTTGTTTAAAGGGGGGAGAGAGGAAAATTTCAAAATCGAATTTGCATTTTCGGTGCCAAATGACTTTAAAATGCATGAAACGTCGAGATTCGATGGAATATCGAGAAAAAAATTTAACGAAAGTTCTTGTTTGGACTTTTTTTTTGTTCAAAAGGGGGAAAATTTCAAAACCGAGCTGATATTATTGATGCGAAATGACTTCAAAACGCATAAAGCGTCAAAATTTGATGTTATCTCGAAAATTTTTTTGACGAAAATTAACTTTTTTGACGATTTTTGTTCAAAGGGGGGAGGAGTAAAGGAAAATTTCAAAATCGAATTTGCATTTTCGATGCCAAATGACTTTAAAATGCATGAAACGTCGAGATTTGATGGAATCTCGAGAAAAATTTTTTTTAACGAAAGTTCTTTTTTGGACTTTTTTTGTTCAAAAGAGGGAAAATTTCTAAATCGAGATGGTATGTTGATGCCAAATGACTTTAAAATGCATAAAGCGTCAAAATTTAATGATATCTCGAAAAAAAATTTTGACGAAAATTGACTTTTTTGACGATTTTTGTTCAAAGGGAGGAGTAAAGGAAAATTTCAAAATCGAATTTGCATTTTCGATGCCAAATGACTTTAAAATGCATGAAACGTCGAGATTTGATGGAATCTCGAGAAACAAATTTTTTAACGAAAGTTCTTTTTTTGGACTTTTTTTGTTCAAAAGGGGGAAAATTTCAAAATCGAGCTTGTATTTTTGATGCCAAATGACTTCAAAATGCATAAAGCGTCAAAATTTGATGTTATCTCGAAAAATTTTTTTTGACGAAGATTGACTTTTTTTGATGATTTTTGTTCAAAGGGGGGAGTAGAGGAAAATTTCAAAATCGAATTTGCATTTTTTTTGCAATGAAACGTCGAGATTTGAAGGAATCTCGTGAAAAAAATTTTTTAACGAAGATTCTTTTTTGGACTTTTTTTGTTCAAAAGGGGGAAAATTTCAAAATCGAGCTGGTATGTTTGATGCCAAATGACTTTAAAATGCATAAAGCGTCAAAATTTGATGCAATCTCGAAAAAATTTTTTTGACGAAAATTGATGCATTGTTTCCATTTTTAGAGACAAAAATATGTGACGCGGAAAAATTGCCAACTTACCCCAGCCCCTGGGGTATATGTTCTGATTGTCTTTTCAATAAAACTATATTATTCGACACTTGCCATTATAGTTTCAGTCTCAAAACCCCGGTATTTTAACTTCGACGCGTACTGCATATTCAAAAGCAAATTTTTGAAATTCTTCAGGTGATTGGCCGAAGTAAATGTCCCCTGCATTGACGAGATACAAAAGAAAAAGATTCTCTGACTTAGGAGTGAATTCCAGAAATGAAAATATTTGATGACTATTTTAGCACTATAAATACTACCGCCAACTTGCCCCGCGTGCGTCACCGCCAACTTACCCCAACCGCATTTTTTTATAAAAAAGGATTTAAAATAAAATACTGTGGATATGTGTAATAACTATATGGCGTCTGAAAGAGCTTTTCACGCGCAATCGAAAATTATAATTATTCGGGGAATAGATTTAAAATCAGCTTAAATAACATAAAATGTTTAAAATTAGGAAAATTTACAAACTATGCTTGAAGACACAATATCGCCCACAACATCTACAAAACAAAATGTTTTGCAACAAAAACACATTGGAACATATGTTTCACATTACTTGAGGTACACAACGAGAGGCAGTGCTGTATGTATAATAAAAACGGAGAAAAGAGGATTCCGTCAACTTATCCCAATCGCTAACTGGTCCAGGGCTCTCCTACGTTCAGATGCATTTTCGACACTGCCTTAGTCAGAGTGTACAGTATGTGTAGGGGAAACCGAGGAAAGTTGAAACAGAGGAAAGATTAAACAATGCCCATTTCTAGTGAGTTTTTTCTTACGTACAAATTAATGCAGAATACGTGTTTTGTGTTGGTTTGAATTATTTTGACAGTAAAATTGTGCGTAATTTCGTGCGAGAAACGTCAAAACGAGGTAAAGAGGACATAAATAACGCAATTGTATGTGTTTAAGATGGCCCCGGCATTCGATCAGCTTCCAAACAATTCAAGGTTCCGTTCGAAACATTGCGTGCTCGTGTGAAAGAAAAGCGCTTGTCATCAATGAAAGCATGTCAAATATTTCTTGAGTGTTAACAATATAATAATTTAAGGTGTTATTAAAGTAGATAATCGAAAAAAATATGATCAAAAAAAGAAGGAAAAGGAATCCGAAAAAATACTCCGAAACGCAGATGTGATTGTCGCACAGCTAAGCATCCGCGTGAGCCGGAATGCACAACTTCTATTTCACACCCTGGCGACGGCGAGAGCACCGAAGAAGTCATTCGCAAGTACAAAGCCAGTTTCTTAAACATGTTTTTTTCAATATTTCCTTCGGCGATTTCATGATTTTTGATTCATTTATGGTTGATTATTCATTCTCTTCAAATAAAAGTTGAACCGCTTCTTTTCTAGGTGTGTACATTGTTTTATTTAACCTCGAATATAGTGATCTATCGTACCCCCAAATTTCAAATACATCGAAAAAAGTACCTTCTCCGTAGTGGATTTATCATATTTAGCCCGGTATAAAATGCTTGTTTGTCAAAATCAGTGCAAAAATACCATCGCACGACCTCGCCAAACGAACTGACCAACTTAACCTGACTCTACTCAACATTTAGGCGATCATTAGCAAAAATTGGGGGATTCGGTTGAAGACCGTAGAAAGTGCATCTAACACTACTTTTCTCTTCCCACCCGGAGTTTAAGATATCCTCATAGCTTCCTTGTGATGTACCAGGTTTCTATCACGCATTAGTCTCTTTCACATGAAACTCCGCGAGAAATTCTAAGTGAAATATCACGAAGAACTGGTAAAATTGAAATTTCATACGGAATTTCATGTGAAATTTTACGATAGATTTCATGTGAAATTTTACGTGAAAATTCACATGAACGTCAACGTAAAGTTCCTCGTAAAATTTCAACTTTATTAGTTATAAGTGAAATCTCACAGGCGGATTTTCAAGGTGGAATTTAACGTGAAATTTCACGTAAAATATCGCGTTAAATTCCACGTGAAATTTCATGTTAATATCACGTGAAATTTCATGTGAAATTACACGTTGAAATTCCAAATGAAATTTCAATTTTACCAGTTCCACGATAGTGTCAGTTTAAGAATTGTGTATGTTATTTTCCGTGCCATTCCATAAATTTTAGGTAGAGGTGTGCGCCACGCTGCCGATTGCCGGCGAGACGCCAGCGCGCTGATTATTTTTACCTAAAATCAGCGGCGCGGCGCGCACCTCCAATTTTAGGTCCAATATACATAATATAACATTATTAAAAAAATCGTTGTAATACGTAAAAACATTTTTTTCGTTTTTTAAAATAAATCTTTCGTAAACTTGGCAACCATACATAGCAAAACTGCGGTTGTTTACATCTAGCCTATCAAGACAACACCCCAAAATGAAAAAAAACTATATGCATTGGATGGTGTTTATCTAAGACAAGACGTGACAATAGGGCGGGGGGCGTTTTTGTTCCAATTTTATATCAGAATGTTCCAGCTCCTGATTGGTCGATTCTGACGTTTTGCACCGTACGTAATGTTACTGCAGGGATATCGAAATGATGTTTTGCAGTGTTGCTATATTTATAGGAAAAGATTGTCATTACTTTTGACAAATAAAATTATTATCGTTAAAAAACTAAAAATGACTAAATTGAACTGAAATTGCGCGGCAAAGTGAAACAAGTATTTATCATGCATTTACCGTATACGTGGTTGATTAACTTTAACAAAAATAAGACAGAAACCACACTATAATCTAAAATTATTCAGAAAATGGCTTCATCAAACCTTACTAAACACCCATGACATGGAAAAAACGTGTCCTCCATCAATATAGTGAATTGAAGATACAAAATATTGTCGGCACAAAATAAATTAACAAGACTATATTTTCATTAATAAAAATAGCAACACTGTTCGGAAGATTTCGACAAGGTGAAAATGTGCGAAAAGAAGAATGCCGAAGGAAAAATAAGAAGCCGATTGTCACGTCTTGTCTTAGGTGTTTATGTCAAATAAAAATAACCCCACGGGAAAACCAGGAAAACATGTATAAATTTTTTCTGATAGGGCATCTTTTGTCGTGAAATTCGATATGTCAAATGCTTCTGATAGTGTCAAATCCGGACTGTCAACATATTTCTTTATTTCAAATTTTAATGTTATTTTCACGTTTTCTGAGTTGGAAAAAAACATTGTTGCAATCACGAAAATCAGCTTTATCGATGTATGTAATAAAAATAGATTTTTTTCTCATTTAATGACCCAATTGCAAAAGAATTTGCCAGCAACAACGCACATTTTACTCCTACGAGTGGAAGTGTAAATTGGCACGTCTGCTATTCTTCACCGATTGCTGCCACCCGACATTGTATCCATGAACAAAGTACGAGGCCAATAATGAGAATGCAAGTTACCTGTGTGCGAATTTAACCGTCCTGATGTTCCGTTAATCGTTCCCCAAGTGAGTTAATGGAGAATTCGCGAGATTTTCTGATCGTGGTGAAACCAGTATGTTGTAGTAAAACAGGTCTTAATTAATCTTGACGACCTAATGTAAAAATCTAAACCATACCAAAAATCACCTCCTAACAGGACTTAGTTCCCCTAAACGAGAAATTTTGGGCCATCGACAAGCAGACCGCGAAGAAGAACCAACAAACTGTTTGTAGCGCAAAGTATTTGAAGGCAGTCGGCTGTGGCGAACAAAGTGGACGATACAGCTGTACAGAATCCGATGTTAGGGGTAAAACGAAAGACCCGGCAGTTCGGATTCGGTCAACCGGAAGCTTAGCTGAATATTTTTCATTTTTTCATATTTCGTTCGAATTGAATTTCAGGAAAAACATTGATTTTTTAATAAAAAATAAATTTCTACGCAATCGTGTTTGACCAAAATTCAGTCATAATACCCTGCATTTGAATGTCGGCAGCTACTTTCTTCCCATAAAAGCAGTAATCCCACAGCACATCTATTTCCAATCAGCCATTGCTGAACCGTGAGCATGAACCGTCTAATACCCCTATTGAGAACAATCTCGTTTTGAAATCAGCATAAAAACTCATTAATTAGTCATGATAGCGAGTGGTGCCGCGAATGCATTCAACGAGCTCCAAATTTTCTCAACTAATGAATAAATTAATGGAAGATATAGCACAAAACAACGGCTGCCATTCCCACCTGGTCTGTAGATGATAACCTACCTATGCGAACCTGGGGCAAGATTGAGCGCACAATCATTAACGGAGCTATAGAGAAAGATGACCAACGGGCACAAATCAACACCTTCCAATGGAAAATGGCATAGGTACGATCGGAGTGCAGGTCCTCTATCTTTATTCCACTTTGCGTTGTGTGATTGCACAGCTCTCAGTCGCCACTGGTCCGTGATTTATTGTTGTTCACGAGAGAGCTATTAAGCGCCCACTTCAAAGATTGCGTTTCTTCGCTGACGTGTGGTGTCTGTGTGGTCAATTGGTCATGTGGTTAGAGTAGAGAGATGTGTTCAGGTAGCAGTGAGATTGGATACATCAATATTTGTTAGCAGATTTCGTATTCGTTTAGAGATATTTGTAGTCCGCGTATACAATTTTATGCTAATAATCTAAACCTAAGACGGATTTGCGATTCACATCCATCGAACCTTTCCCGGCCCTACCGACGCCACTGCATGGAAGCAGTAAACCTTTCTAACAGAAGACAACGAAATCAATACCTTTCACCGCCGACAGCTACGTGACTTGAATGTCGCCGCGGCGTGCGGTTTAACCAAGCCACCGTCGCCAAAGTAAACCATGACCAACAGACCAGTCTTCGATCAAGTTCAAGTCAAAGATACGCCGGGCGGATCCAGCTGCACTGAGTTGGCAGTTTGCTTGGGCATTGATGAGAACAAGTGAATGAACCAGTAAACACCAACGAAAGAACAATAAAAAGGCTCCATCCAAAGGCAAACCGCTTGGTGAGGTTCTCTGTTTACAAACTCCCGATGATGATTGACGTGAGCAATAAATAATGGGAAGATGTCGACGATGGTCGTGATTAGCAGCCGTGGGTTCATGCGGAACGGTCCTCAGAGCGCACCTGAGTCACCTGTGTCAAAGCCGGTGGGCACAGGTTTCGGAGAGACAATGAAGAAAGTGGTAACCACTGCTTGGAAGGTCGGAGAGACAAGAGATTCCGCGAGAGAGCTGAATGGTTCAGATTTTCAGGAAGTCCGCGCAGAAAGCTTTCAACGATCGGGAGCTGCGGGGCGTCAATCAGTTTGATCGTGGATCGTCGAGCGGTGCAGACGTGTTTTGAACTTTTCTCTTGCGCTATTCAGTTGTGCGAAAACTTGTGCTTTTTTGTGCCGAAGAAATCGTGTGAAGCTGCAATCGAAAGGGGTGCGAAAAACAGTGAGTTTGGAAGATCAAGTATGATATCGTGACGGTTGTCTATTGATCAGCTGGAAGTAAAAAGAAAGTGACACATCACAAATCTGGGCATCTACGTGAAATTTTGGTGATGAAGATTTTTATTAAGTGTTTCCGTAATAAATTCTATTCGGGCGTAGATCTCTGAGTTTGTGTTGCGCAGAAAACTGTTAGCGTTCTTGGGGAGACGAAAGGGGGTGGAAGTGAAAAAAGCTCATCTCCAGCTTAAAAAATGAAGCGAATGAGTCGGAATAGATTTACCCAGATGGTGTTCGGTGCAGTGCTACTGGTGCCGGTCATTCTGGCCTCGACCGTCGATGGGAAACTGGCTGCACGGGGCAAGTACGAAATGATGGCCACTCCAAACAAAAATACCGACGAGCGAAGTATCGTGGATAATCCCCTTCGGATGTTCGGCTCCAATAGGGCACCGGCACATGATACGCCCGCCAGTGCCTGCAGCTGTCGTAAGTATAGATGAATGCATTTAAACATTGGGTACCTCCGATCACGAAGCGGAACACCGCGAATGCTATGTTTAATATTGGGGAGAAAATACCCACGGCAAGCACTGTTTGATCGCGGCTTAGAGGTTTTAATTGCATAATTGGACCTAGGCCAAAAGAATAGATATATCGGTATCCGATTGGCTACCGTATATTTTCCGATGTGTGTTACTTGGTAATGCGGGTTTTCGATCTGGAGAAAAAAGTGAAAAAAGTTCGACATGAAAAGGTAACCGGAAGCAGGGCAAAGATTGTAAGATTAGATGCATCTTCGGCCTAGATATTTCCCTACTAATGTAGCTTTGATTGTTTTGGCCCGTTCTTCAAGTGGTTATAAATTAAAAAAAACGCTCCAGCTTATTGACTTTTTGTTGAAATTACCTATTCATATGAACTTAATCGTTAGGTTCAAACAATTGCTTTGAAAAAGAGTGGTATTTCAACATTTCTCTTAGAACTTCAGAAAGATGAAAATGACCCCTCGAATAGAAGTCGATAACAGTTTAACCTTTCCAAAACAACTTCAACGAAACGCCATGGAACTTTACTTTTTAAATATCAAGTATATTATACAGCGTAATCGTTTTTTTAAGCGCTCAGATACAACAAACCTAGGGGCAGATCACTCTAAGAATGTATAACAAATTTGCATCAAATTAGAACAAATGCATTTAATTTCTATTTTTGCATCAGCTTTGCACTCTCTCGCAGAAAAGTTTGTTTAACAAACGTCCTACGCTGATCCACTTTGTTCGACGTTTTGTTAAATGTAGGACTACTTTTTCTGTAGGGTTTTGACGTCTTACACGCAACGCAAACAACATTGCACGCCACGCAAAAACATTGCACGCAACGCAAAATACATTATGAATTTCTATTTTGATGGAAATAAATGCATTCAATTTCGCTGATTTTTAAAAATGCATCGCAAGTGATCTGCCCCTAGCAACAAACACAGTCTACCTATCGTTTAGAGCAGATGTTTAAAATCGTTTCACTAAATTGTAGAGCAGGTAAGCAATGCTCCCTACCGTTTTGTTGCTTCTCCACTGCACAAACAGTGTAGTATGATTTTTAACCCATAAACGCGCAATAGTTTTAAGTTTTGGAAAATTTGGTTTTCGGATTTTGGCATATTTTCACAGTGTTTTCAAAACATATTGAAAATGAAGACTTTTCAAACACGAAACAATCATATTCCATGAAAAAATAGGTTGGTAATGTCAGAGACATAACCGAAATTAAGTAGTATACACCTAATTGCTTCCCTTTTAACTCTTAATCGTTATTTATCAAATTCGGAAAAAATGCCATCGCATTCAGTGTTCTGGAAGATGTAAGCATTTTCTCCAGCACGATAGTTGTAAGAGCTGTACCTGCTTTAATAGTACTATTATTTACCACAAAAATTTAGAACTGAACCAATCTTGAACGTGTCACGGTCTATCGAACAGTGTTGCCACAATCAAATCTGTACTGGGTTTTGAATAATCTTTTCTATCTGTACTTTTCTATAGAAAATCTGTACCGAATTCTGCATTAAAGCAATAACAAGGTTGCTTAAAAGAATCATTTGAAGTACTCATATTCCATTCGGGATGGCGGAATGCTAAATTGGGGCTGATGCTGACATTGCGATGCGAGAAATCAAACCAGAAATTCCGACTCGGAATCGGTTGTTTCGCCAGACATCAGTTGGAAATTCGGATAGGTTTTACTGGGTAAGGCCAAAATTAGCTCCAGCTCAAATTCCTCGCTGCCACTTTGTTTGAAGTCTAAGCTGGACCCGAACTCACATTTGGGTGCGAGATACCAGAAACCTACATGAAGCAAATCAAATGGAACCTATCAGAGTAACCATTATTCCTCTGATTTGCTGCAAGCAAGTTTCACGCATCTCGACACCTTGATGTCAGTGCTAGCCCCAACTCAGCTTCTCACTCGGTCAGAGGCCTAACTCATCATTTGTCATCTGTTTACTGGGAGGCATCGCCGTGTTAAATTATCTTACGCTGCTGTCATGTAAATCATGTTAATGTAAGGTAAGAATATGTACCAAAAATATTTTAAAAAAATATTAGCCTTTTTAGATAAATCTGTACTTGTGATATCACTGCTATCGAATCTGAGTATTTCAAATGAAACAACAAACATAACTGCAGCATATACCAGTTTCAAAGCTCGAAACAAAACTTTTTCAAATAAAAATGGGTGTTCAAACCCCTCCCTTAAGGGTTTTGAATTACTTTGAAATGTTTCATAACTTCCTGCTCAGGAAAAAATATACTGCGAGCCGTTTTAACATATTACCTGTCATTTGAGTTCGGTCACTCTAAAAAAAAGTCGTTGGAGAAACCTTACGAGGGTGGCTGGAAAGGTATATAAGTCCGGATCCGAAATAGAAGAATATCGGGATATCGTTGCCTGGAAAAATTTCACCGCTCATATGACCGTCGGTATCGAGAGAAATACCACTGCCGAGGAACTCTCAGCATCAGCTTGCAGATAAATAGGAAGGAGTAGCGCCAAGACGTTTAAGAAACTCTACGAAAGTGGTTATAAAGAGATGTAAATCCTTACGATCAGCAATTCCGGATCGGTTCGTATCTCAACAGGAAACGATAACCGTCCACCCTACCTACAAACCGCCAAAAGCATTTTGAAATGAGAATTGTCAGCCCAACGCACAAACAAGCATAAAAATTAATTACTTTTTCTCAACGCTAACTCACAAGCAGCACACACATTTTGCACCCTGCAGTATGATGAACTTAATCCAAAACGCACTTTGAAAATTATCGTATGTACACGACTCGAACCATACCAAAGCGAAGAAACTGGTGCAAATTCGAACAACGGAGTTTAACCCCTTATTGTACCGTCCGGACGTTATAGTCATGATGTTGCTCGTTCAGCAGGTGATCGACAAAAAGTTCAAACGTACACGCAACAATCTATTTGTGATTGGGTCTCTGTGGTGCCCTCATATCGACAGTTCTGGCTAACCAACAAGAGATATGGGTTTGACGAGCAACTGCACTCCTGTTGCAGCTTCTAAGGCGTCAAAAAGCCATGCCTTATAAGTGTGTCGCAGTTCATTTGACGACAAAGGGGCCGTGCTAATAACGCTAGCTCGCTCGGTCAAATAGTACGGACCAATCAGAGTGCAGATACTGTTTCCACAAAATCCATTTTTTCCGTTATTTGCACCAATTGTACATTCTACGGAGTTAGATAAAAAAGATTGTACATTTTTTGAATCAGATAGCGTTAAAAAAATCGGGCGAAAATTTTAAAACGGAGCCCCTCTATTTAAACGTTGGAAATATTCTACTTCAAAATATCATGAACATCAAATAACATAACAACTGCTCAGAGTTCATGAACAACTTGATCGAAGGTCACTTGATACGAGTCTGAATGGTCATAGGGTTTTGTACCATTCCTTGCGATTGAGCTTGAACACAATTTTCGCCATTCAAATTCAATTTTCACTGACAGGAGTAGACACTCCTGGAAACAGCCAACTCCGTGCATCAGGGGCGTGTCAAGCTTGTATCGGTTGCCCAACTGTCGATCTCAACTTTGTGAGCTGGCACGTAGAAGTGGTACTCTTTATCCTGTAAGACTCGTTGCAAGCAATGTCATTTGCCTGCGTTAGGGTGCTTACAGAGTGGCAGCGAGAAGTTGAGCGGGGGCTGGAACTGACATTAGAATGCGAGAAACCTGCTTGCAGTATAGTAAATGGAGCCTGTCACAGTCAAAGCAGGAAGTCGGCGCAGATCCGCTCGGCTTGCACTCTGACGTCATCCCTTTAGTTTGCTGCCGGCAGGTTTCTAGCATCTGCCTTAGGGTGCTTACATAATGGTCACGCCTTCCTTCGGAAGGGGAAATAAAGCCGTTGGTTCCCGGTCCATGAGTTGATCGCTCGATATCTAGTCCAGATAGTGGAGTCACCTCTCTGGCGTCGATGTAGCGGAAATAGGCCGACGGAAAATAACTGGAATATGAAGAAGAAGAAGAAGAAGTCTAGAAATTGTTGGGTCAGACCCTTCGAAATCTTCAAAATATTTAATCTGATACTATCGAGATCGACAGGTATACTTTTAAACGGGTAGTCGAACTCTTTCAAGATGAATCTTGTTCGGTCCCAAGTCGAATGTAAAGTGGGATTTAAAAATTAAAACGGAGAGACAGGAATTGTGGGCAGGGACAGTGTATAATATTAAAGCAAAAATAATATCTGTTTACTCGATCACCAAAACACCAAACAGCTACACTACTCATGATTGCATATTAGTTCCATTTCAGACTGAGGAACCAAGACTATTCAAAGTTTTTCTTAGAGCAATACAAGGCCTTTCCGAAAGCCAAATTACGTATCTGACAATAAGCCATTTGTCCAATTGTCAAGAAGGAATAAGATGATTTTCTTGAACTCGAACAGCTTCTGCAGGACTGTATTGCTATCGGCCGATACGAGTTGTGATTGGAGGCTAGTTTCCCAGAGTTTAAGATAACGATGACCTTCCCTTGTCGTCAACCATTACACAGTGGTATTTTTTGCCGAAATTGTGTGATCTATGAAGTACGCCTAAATGTTTAAATTTGGTTTATTGATGTCTTCGGAGGAATTTGTAGACATTACCGGCCCTTTCATATGGTGTTGTTATTTTTGTGATTATTTCCCCCAAAATATAATTACCAACTTTCTTGCAAGCGCATTTACTAAAATTATGTCTTCGGCAAAGTTGTAGAGTAAGCTTTTGCGAACAACTTTGCAGAAGACACAGAATTTTTATCATTAATATCTTCAACATTATTGCTGGTTGTTTGAGGATGATTCTTTTTAAATCCAATTCCTTACTAAAACTTTTAAATATCATTCTGATAAGTTCGGGATGTTGAGTAAAATGATTTGAATTATCAAAATGGACAACTTTCTACATTACAACAATGGCTTATCTCGTGTATTTTCAAAGTAGTTTGGCATTTTTAAAAAATAAAGTCTTTCAAATGGTGATTGGCACTTAACGTGGAAACGGTAGAGTTTACGTTAATAGTGTTATCGAACTACTCATAACAATAGCAAGGTTTGTCATTTTCTGCTATAATTTACGTGATTAATCCTCCTATAAGTCAGATTTTTCAACTAATTTTTTTCTTCCAAAAGAATGAACTAACGTCTTTGGAAATTTTGTGGAGATTTGCTGAATACACAAAGTCTCTTCTATAAAAGCTTAAGAAGTTAGAGTTCATTGTATTTGCATGACCCCCAAGAACATTTATAGGGGAAGATGGGGTAAAACGCACCCCCGGGGCAAAATGCACCCCTTGCTTATATCGAAAACTGCTGAAAATTTCTAGAAAAGGGTAACACCAGTCAGAAGTCCGTCATTGTAAACATACTTTGTCAAAGTTTGATAACCGTACGTCAATCGCAGTTCGAGAAATAAACAAAAGACAAAAACGTGCTCTTCTCATGTTATTATCGTGGCTCGTGCAACAAGATTTAGACAATTTCCAGCTCTTATAAACGTAATTTGTACTATTATATCAGTGCATTCCAGTTCTATTTATACCGTTGTTCATTATTCTGTCGCACTATATATGAAAAATCTACTAAATAATTCACTTTTTGCTAAATTTATATCTCTGCTCCATCGGGGGCAAAATGCCCTCTTCTTTGATTTTGCTAACTCTTTAATCGAAAACAGATAAATTGTTCTGAAAACCTACTAATTGCATAACTTAAGGCTATTTAATGGCACACTTTTGTGAAATCTCGTTAGAAAACAAAACTACTTGCTTGTTCGCCGATCATTATGCCCCGTTGTTGCGGTGCATTCTACCCCGTTGTTGTGGTGCATTTTGCCCCCGCATAGGTGCGTTATGCCCCGCTTATTTTTCAAAAGGCATTTTTTAATGATTTTGAAAAATCGAATTTTTTTCATGTTTTTGATTATTTTGCAAAGCGTTATGATTGTGGTTACGGAGGAAAATGTTGGCTAAACGATTTTATTTATTAAATTCTCCCATTTGATGTTCTATAGTTGAGTTATGATCATATTTCCTTAGGGGGTGCGTTTTACCCCATCTTCCCCTACGGGTTTCATATATTTTTCGAAGCTATTTCAATCATCAAAATACATAATTTGTATTACGGCATAATTTTGCTTATCTCGAGTATTTTCGGTTATGCATTCGACGGGTCGTGCAACAAAGAGTACTTATCGATGTTTCTCTCGTTATCTCGTTAACAAATCGGTGCCAAAAATGGCGTTTTTTGGCTATCATCATTCTTTATTTTCGCTGAGTCAAGAATCAAAGCAGCCAAGAACCAGTACTCATGTGTCATCCCTGCGGTATGTTTATATAAATTCTATTTCATTGGAGTGTACAGTTTTGCCGCAATGTATAATTCAGCTATGCAGCAACTAATTGAACCTGTGTATTAGCAAGCGATCGCGCTATAATAATTTCTATTCCATAACCAAAAGTCTCTCGTTTTGATTTGGTTAACTAATGCTTGGACATGAAAGACCTGGTCTGCTTTATCAACGTTCTAACCGGAAGACGGCGCTCCCAATAAAAAGGCCTCCGAAAACGTCAAAGTTGCCATAACGTCCTTGAAATTTGAGCGCGCGAAAGGTTAGCTGTTCACATTTCGTCCAAACCCACCAGAATCAGGATCGTTAATTATATAACACAAAAATGTCAACCGAAACCCATTTTTCAGCGTAAAGCGATGAGAAAAAAAGTCACGCCGAGAGCTAAACCGATAGGGTGCCCATCTACTTCAATAGCTACGCGAACTACAACCGACGAGACGCATATAAATTAGAGCACTCTAGTTAGAGTGTGGCCAAGAGGCCATGACGTATCCAAACGAACATGAAATTTGACGTATTCACAATAGAAATACGTCAGATTTCTGCTCGTTTGGATATGTCAAACGCGTCTTGGCCGCACTCTAACTAGAGCGCTCTAATATAAATTGGTATGTTTATCCGTGCTAAGAAACAGTTGAATAACCAAACTGTCACTTAATATGTGTTTAGTGTGGCGAAACTTCAAATTTTGTGTGCCCAATTTTCACTCTACAATTTGAAAAAAATAACAAAAATAACAGCCCAAACCAAAAGTTACAAACAAATTGAGTTGCAATATAAAAATTGTGTAAACTGCTTTGACATCCTATATATCAAAAGAGGATAGAACTGAAAGCAAACCTGTGTCAAAAGCGTTGGGTTTGTGATAAATATTTTGGTTTCAAAGATTCGTTTTTTGAGGGGATCAGGTCTGGATCAATATTTGAACGACACAGTCACCCGAATACTAGTAAACAAACGGCAAGTTTCGAAGCGAACGAATATATTAAATGACGAGATGGAAACCGATCACTTATGGTCTTTACTGTTCACCGAGCTCTTCCTCCCAACGTAAATAAAGACATGACAAATTTGAACTCGTTCGTTCGACGTAGCTCTTTTATAAACCTGTTTTCCCCTAAACAAGAAATAGTCTAATGAGTTCAGTTTGGTAACTGTTTGATCGACAGTTAAAGCTACTTAACAGTAGATACAGAACACTAGATTAGGATTGTCGCTGGTGTTCCCATTGTTTTCGCCTCGGAACATGTTTGTTTTGCTTCCGGTATATATCTGTCAAAGTATCGAAAGTCTCCTCTAGTAAAAGTCTTTGGTCCGCGCTTTTGGTACACGCAGAAAAATATGGCCTGCTTTTAACCACAAACCGTTTAGTTGAACTTCAAATTGAGTTTACCTATTTTTCATTTCAGTCTCGTTTATTCTGCTGTGATTTTTGTGCATTCAAGACCGAAAACGTCCAATGCATAAAAATTGCAACAGAATAAACGAGAGGCAAACAGAAAAAATGATGTGATATCTGCTATGTAACAAATTTCTATGTGGCATACTATTATAATTTCATTAATTTTGCCATGATATCTATGCGTGACAGGTAATTTTTATCTGCTACTACAAATTGCAAAAAAATATGTGTGAAATCAATATATTCAATATAACGAATTTTCTCGGTGTAAATTTTCGACTGTTATTCTTATGAAATGAAAGAGTTTGTATATACCGCACAAGGAAATGAAAATTTATCAAAATTCAGTACAAGTTTAGACAATTTGTGCATTCTAATTAGTGAAAACACATTAGCCAATAATGGCCATTGTTTTGCTGGCTAAAAGAAACAAAAATGATTAGTCGCTATGAAACGACGATAGAGGATTATTTTTTTGCTTTTTTTTATTTGGCCCATTTGACAGGTATATCCCGGAATCAAAACAATGATGTTCCTACCACTGATGCAGCGACAATCCTAATCTAGTGATCTGTATCTACTTACTTAACTGATGTCATTTACTTTTAACACATTTATGACAGCTATTGCTGATATAGCTAAGACGGAAATTAAAGGCAGGGTGGCCAGATAGAATTCCTTAATATCAGTAGGTTCACTAAAAGTTTATCGGTAGGCCGGGTTGTTGTCCCAAAAACGTAGTATTGACATAGAATGGTAAAATACTGACAACACAGATCTCAGACCAAATGCAACAAAAAAATATCCAAAATCAATAAAAATCGGTAGTTTTCGGTAGGAATAACGAAATATCGGTAGTTTTGCCTTGGTCGTCTGTGAATCGGTAGGGAAGACCAAAATCGGTAGGACTACCGATAAATCGGTAGGTCTGGCCACCCTGATTAAAGGGTGTATTCACGGAAAACGGGACTAATCCAATTGTTCACTACACAGCTAAAAAAAAATCTTGTAACATTACGTCGCATAATGCACAATTTATGTGGTACATTCAACGTGGAACGTTCCAGTTAACTTGAATGTACCTCCAATTCCATGTAAAAATATGTTGTTCGCTATTTCCTAGTTTATTCAGTCATTAACATTAAAAAGGCAGAATATTTTATTTTACTATTATATTCATTATTCAAATTTTCGTTACCTTTGTTTTATTTTTTGCTCCTTTTTGATAAAATTTGGATTTTTACAAATTTATGATTTGATTATGGTCCGGCTAATTCTTTCCCTTTTGCATGACATACACATCATTTGTATAACAAAAGAAATGATGTAGGAAGTACTTATTCCACTAAATACACAAATCGCTTGCTAGATACGAACAGTTTTGGTATTTTTTTTCAGAAATTTTCAGGTATGGCAAAGATGATTTTTTTTATTTCGTTTATAGAGGTTTTAACTTTAAATTCATTCGCCTCTTTGGGTTAGAAAAATTTCTAAAACATATGTGCGGGGTCGGGATGAAATATTCCCTTTCGGGTAGTTGGCGAATGTCGGCCTTAATGTAGTTTTGGTCGTTGGAATATTATTATTTCTAATCATTTCTTGGGTTCTGTCGTATCACTATACCATCATATTACTGAGTTCCAAAGCGATCGAACTTTTGAAAGAAGCGGTACAGCTGTAGCAGTACAAACATGATGGGTTCCTAAGAAACTCGAGGCAATGCTTTAAATTAGTTTTATTTAAATTTTATATGCTAATTTCTTTGGATACACCCTTAAGCAAGCATTTATTTATCATCAGGATCGGTTGCAGGGATGCAATTTTTGGTCTTTGTGTGATGTAGAGCATTTCGATATTCTTTTTGGAAAAAAATCTTAGCCCAGCTTAGTACATAGCTCAAATATAATATGCAAATTAAACACATGCCTTTAAGAGGGATACTTTCATATTTCACCAATTATAATGCTCAAAGGGAAAAAAATGCCAACATTCCATTTCTCGATACAACCCTGGGCTCAAATAGCCCAGAGAGGAGCTCTTCCAAGCAATATAACCCCGCCGGAACCAGAGAAGTCTCATATTCGCATATAATTAAAACGTTCCAAAAATAGCAACGAAACCCAGCTAAATAACACGTTGACTGATCCTGCCCCGAAAGCTGACCATCACACAAGGCGGAAGGTAATGGGCAGCGAAGACGACGACGACGAACCCATGCTTCGTGGTACTGACCATTAGTTCGTTGACTTCTCTTTGTTTCCGGGCGGAATTTTAACGATCAGCCCGCGTCATGAACCTGTTCTTTTCGTTTGTTTATAAGCTTTTTAATAACACTTGCTCTAAATGGCAAAATATACCACCCCAATAAAAAATCGAACAGATGCCGAAACCACTCCTGGCCAAACACCAATCATTGGAGTAAGACGTGAAAGTAAACCATGATTTTTCATTTTATGGTTCGTTCCCAAAATTGAATGCTGCTTATTTTCACTTTCCGCTCAATTCCCTTTCGTTTTTCATGATTCATGAATAGGAAGCGGTTTATTAGCGGGTGGTCGAATTACCAACCTAATTCCGTTGGCCACGTATCGGTGAGATTGCTTGGAACATAATGGCTGATCGCTATGGGTTGGATTCGGATACACATCTCGGTTGAATGGTGATCACACGAGTTTGAAGTGGTTCAGCTTTATTACGACACTGTGAGTGGCGTTTGTTGTAATGATGAATCGAAAGTGGAAAGTGGACGATAGAAATAAAGCATTTGTCAATCCTTTACCGGATTATGTATGCCGAACAGCTAGTTTTACATTTGATAGCAAACGTTCCGGTATGTTCAGCCATTGTTATGGTTGAGCATGGAAACATTCGGGCTTCTAAATATATTACTGTCAACGATAATAAGCTTTCGGTGTCGTGATGTTGCCGATATCCATAATCGTATGCTATACTTATGTAATGGCTGTTGCCCTAAAATCGTATTTCGATATGGCGTCGAAAAATTGGCGATTCGACTTCGTCTCATCAGTATCTAAATCTAGAAATGAAACACTTTGTTATATTTCTCCCTAGGAAGAAAAAAAGTTTGGGTGAAACCTAATTTTTTCCCATTAAGGAGAAAATGCGGCCAAACAAAACCTATAACTAAATTAGTATACGAATTTGCGACTTCGTCTCTCCAGAATCCCACACTAACTTAGGGATAGGACTAAGCTATCACCGGATTGACGGCAGTTCCATAAAAGCCGACACAACTTTTGCTCCTGAACAATCTCCTAGTCTTGAGTGATGTCCCGCAAGTAAAGGAGTATATTTTAAGCTGGTGAGAACTCCAAATATTTCGATTCGACTAGGTCTAATCAGTTTAAAATAAACTCCTTTTCTTGCGGCTCTTCACGCCTAAGAGTTTGCTCAGGAACATATCCGTTTTTTTGAGCTAGTGTCAATCCGTGCTAGCTTAGTCGTGTTACTAAATTAGTGTTGAATTCTGATGAGGCGAAGTCGAAATGCAAATTTCAGAACTAATTTGAAAATGAAACGTTACACGTGGAAAGTTCTGTTTGCTGATAAAAAAACAGTTAAATTAATATGTGGTTTCGACTTCAGTTACTTCATGCACAAATCCAATTTTCTCCTTAGAGAGAAATATAACATACTTTTATGCATACAGTTTAAGAAGCCCTACACAATTGACTACGGTTGCTCAATTGATCTTAGCTCCAGAGGGTTAACGACAACTGTTTGTCGAAATGATTGATTTCCTATGCAAGCACCAAACACTATTACTCCGATGTTACAGTGTTTTGATTCGTGACTTTCAGTAAGTAGCTGTAAGTTTCTTACAGAACAAGTAAATTTTAAACTTCAAGGAATTTAGAATCATTTCACGTGAAACTCCTTGTCAAAGTTTACGTAAAATTTCGCGTGTAACGTAGAATCGGTGAAATCGAAATTTCACGTAAAACTAATAAAAATTGTATTTTACGGGGAATTTCACGTGAACTTTAACACCGAAATTCACGAGAAATTTAATGTCAAATGTCACGTGAAATCTCAATGACGCATTACCCGTGATATTCTACGTGATGTTCCACCTGAAATCTCAGGTAGCGCTGGTAAAATTAAAATGTTTCGCGTGAAATTTCACGCAAATTCTGCGTCCAATCCCACGTAAAATTGCACATAAAATTCTACTTGAAATTTTGCGTGTTAGGAAGAATTCGTATAGCTGAAATTCCACGTAAAATTGCACGTGAAATTTCACGTTTTTTTCGCAAAAAAAAATCAACTGAAATTTCGCGTGAACCGTAGAAATGGTTAAAATTGAAATTCTAGGTAGAATTTCACATAAAGTGTCACGCGGAATTTAACATGAAATTTTACTCGGCATTTCACGTGAATTTAACACACAAAATTTCACATTGGACTGGTAAAATTAAAATTTTCGAGGCGAAATTCAGCGCGTAATTCCGCGTGAAATTTTGTGTGCAATGCAACGTAAAATAAAGTTCTACAGTTCACGCGAACTTTCCCGTGGAATTTCAACTTCACGAGTTCTACGTTTCACGCGAAAATTCAGGTTAAATTTTACGTGGAATTTCACGCGGAATTTAGGGTAAGTGAATTTCATCTAAAATTTCACGTGGATTCCAAGTCGAATTTCACGTGAAATTTCACATGATATTTCGGTTGAACCGTAAAACTCGTAAACATGAAATTTCCCATGTAATTTCACGTGAAGTGAAATCACGCAAAATTTCCAATTTTATCAGTTTTAGGTGTCACGCGAAATTTAATGCGGAATTTTACGTTAAAATTGACCCGAAATTTCACGGGGGGTTCCATTTGGTCGAGTTCTACGTTTCATGCGAATTTTGACGTGGAATTTCAGGTCAAATTTCACTTCACATTTCATACGTAATTTCTTGTGAAATTCCATGTGGAATTTTACCTTTACCAGTTCTACGCTTCATGCAAAAGTAAAATTTCGCGCAGTTTTATAATTTTACGTTCCTCGTGAAATTTCACGTAAGATTATGCGTAAAATTTTGAGTGGAATTTCAACTATACCAGTTTTACGTTTATCTGGTAAAGTTGAAATTCCACGTAATTCAGACATGCACCTGAAATCTCACGTGAAGTTTTAAATCGAATATCACATAAAATTTCACGAAGAATTTAACGTTCCTCGTGACGTTTCAAGTAAAATTACGCGTAAGATTTTGAGTGCAATTTCAACTATACCAGTTCTACGTTTCTCGCGAAAATTTATGCGGAACTTTACGTGTAATTTCACGTGGAATTTTAATTTTACTGCTTTTCTGTGAAATGCCAGGTTGAACATTATGACGAGGGGCTAGCACTAGCATGTTCGAGTGCGTCATATTGAAAATACCGACACTTTTTGAATGTACTTGAAGTAATTAAAAAAGTATTTCAAAAAATGCTTCTGCTGTACTTAACAAATATCTAATGTAATTTATGTCGATGTGAAACTACTTAAAGAAATTAAAGTACATATTGGCGGCAATTAAAATACGATTCTGATATATATTGGTCTTTATTGCGATTTAAGTTGGTCATACTTATACGACCCCTGGTTATCTGGGCGGGTACACACATGGCAAAGTAATGGGATACAATATGCTAGGGCTAGACCCCATCTTTCAGCCCGTGAATGCATGAAAACAGTAGCGCTTTGCTTCCTCTAGTAGTTAGAATCTCTTTTGTGGTTTCACGTGAAATCCCGCATGGAATTTCACATTAAATGTTACGTGAAATCCAATGTTTAATTTTCTCAGTTTCCGCAATAATTTCACGTGGAATATCGCGTAAAATTTCACGTAGAATTTCACGCGAAATATTACGCAAAAATTCAGTGAAATTTGAGGAGAAATTTGGCGTGAAATTTTACATAGGTATGATAAAATTAAAATTTTTCGCGACACTCCGCGTAAAATTTCACGTGAAACGTAGAACTGGTTAAATTGGAATTTCAAGCAGAATTTCAACTCTACCAGTTCTATGTTTCACAAGAAATCTCACACCGAATCTTACGTGGAATTTCACGTGGATGCATTTGATTTTACCATTATCCTACGTGAAATTCAGATGGAATATCACGTAGAATTTCGCGTGACATTCCGCGTCAAATTTCACTTGAAATTTCGCGCAAAACGCAGGACTAGTAAAGTTTAAATTCCATGTGAAATTCCACGTGCAAATTCATCTAATATTTCGCGTAAACCGTAAGGCTGGTAAAATTTGGTGGGGCGTAAAACTGGTAAAATAAAAATTTCAGGAGAAATTTGCTTGTGATTTCACACACGTAAAATTTTACGCGGAATTTCACGTGGGATTTTTTGCGAAACATCGTGGAAAATTTTACGCACAATTCCGCATGAAATTTCACGTGGAATTTCGATTTTCCAGCGCACGTGAATTTTTTGCGCAATTCCACGTAGAATTGCATGTAGAACTGGTAAATTAAAATTTTACTTGAAATTTCATGTGAAATTTCAATTTTATCAGCTAAACGTGGAATTTCACGTAAAATTTCATGTATTATGGAATTTCACTTGCAAAATTTTGAATTTTTTCCCATTCTATTATTTAGCATGAAATTGCTCGTGAAATTAATTTCACTTGGAATTTCACATGAAATTTCACATGAAATTCCAAGCGATATATCGCGTGAAATTTCACGTTAAATTTTAATTTTGTAAGTTCGTCGTAAAAATTGCATGCGGAATTTCACTTGAAATTTCACATAAAATTTCACATTAAATTTCACATTAAATTCCAAGTGATGTATCGAGTGAAATTTCACGTTCAATTTTAATTTTGTAAGTTCTACGTAAAATTTCGCCGCACACTATCTTCGCCCTAAACGTCACTTTCTCATATGCAATACCAAAACATAAGGTTAGCTAGACAATTTTCAAAAAAATAACCCATGTTTAGAAAAAGCAGCGATGCGGAAAATTACCAGTGTCATGTGTATGATGACTCTTTATACACCAAAAAGTAATGAAATTTCAACGACATGTAAATCAATACGAATGTAAACATACAAAGCTTGAATCAAAAATTTGATTGAAAACTAAGTTGAATTCGATGCACTCAATGGGAGCATCAAAAAGCATATGATTTTACACTTTCGTTCGTGTAATATTACATGTAGCAATATTGGATTAAAAATACATTAAAATGCATTGGTGTCCCGTTTAATGAAACTGTAATCTTCAATCAACGTGTAAAATTATAATAAAATTCGTTGAAAAAAGCACGACAAGTTGTGTGTATATGTTGTGGAACTTAATTTCACATTTTTATTCATGTTACAAATATGTGCATGAAAATAAATTTAAAATTACAAAATTGTTTTTTCTGTGTACATCAAAGTTAAAAGATGAAAGGTCAACTATTAAAAAGATTCCTCTTTGAGGTAGCCATCTTCCATCTATTTGAATAAATAGTAGCACAAAAAACAGCTTGCGAGAATGTGAGGCTGGCTTGAGACGAAGCTTCCTAGAAGTAGGAAACTAGTTAGATTTCAGTTTTAATACATACGCATTGTTTTACTGTTTCAACAGCGAAAAATTAGTAGGTATACTTAAAACCTAATGAACCGCCATTCACCCTCGAGTGTGAAGGTGCACTTAAAACGTTTGTCCTTTCTCTTCAATTCATTAATATGCAGAAATGTACTACCGGTTTCGAAACAGTTTTTTTTGCTAATTTTAGTTTTCGCCCAAATTTCACCACCATCTGGTCGACAAAAACGACATGTTTTTTTCTCCAATCTATCTTTTTCGTAACAACATTGCATAAACTCGTATCTGATATTGAACCATGGCGCCAGCCGCTGTTGGATTTATCTATTACACGCCCCAACGCAATATAAAGCATTACACCTAAAAAAAATCTTCTAATGGCCACTCAGCCCAGTCACTCTCGCTTTTCCGATTATGTGTTTAGCGTTATTTTAACCTCAATGACGTATGGATAAGCCAATCTGTACTCCAACCTCTTCAGTGTACAAGTAGCCTCGGCTGACTCGGTACTTCCGTGCTTAGCAAATCACACTGAACAAGGTGTGAAAAAGCTTCCGGACGCACGGTCCAGAAAGACGCTGAAATCATTTCCCGCAACTTTCTGCACCGCGAATGCTGTCTGAATGTGGGAGGTGGGCACAGAATGATGGATTGAACGGTCCGGTCAGTCGCAGTTAGTTTGGCTAATGGATGTATTAGTAGCGGTTCGATTTATACCGATGTTTTTTTTCGCACGGTTTATTAGGCTTAGCCTGCTGATGTTCGGTAAAATGGGGGTAATTGATTGCTTCCAACCTTTTGTTCTACTCCACAAGTTCTTTCATGTGCTTTGAATCGACTTTCCCAGTGGGTTTTTTTCATAGTGTTTATTATATTGGGCTTGTTATTGTAACTTTGGCGGGAAAATTATATGCTTTTAGGAGTGCTTGCCGTTTGTTTGACCTTTCTCGTTATTAGTTGAAAAGAATTGCCAAATCAATAAAAAAAAATATGTAGACGCCATGTTCAACTCCGTGATAGATAATTCCGGACATTCCCTGATAGTATGCCAAATAATTTAATAATAAAACTTTACGCCTTTATGCCACAGGTTGCGGAGAGCGGAACGATGCCTCACGGATAGTCGGTGGTCAACCGACGGGGATCAACGAGTTCCCTTGGATGGCCCGGTTGAGTTACTTCAACCGGTTCTACTGTGGCGGTATGCTGATCAACGATCGCTACGTACTAACGGCTGCTCATTGCGTGAAAGGGTAAACTTTGTCCTGCAGTAAACAAAATCACACCTTCACCAACCGTTCCCACCTTTTCAGCTTTATGTGGTTCCTAATCAAGGTCACTTTCGGCGAGCACAACCGTTGTGACGACACGGTGCGCCCGGAAACCCGATTTGTGCTGCGGGCCATCGCACAAAAATTCAGCTTTCTTAACTTCGACAACGATATCGCCCTGCTGCGGCTGAACGATCGTGTCCCGATAACCGACTTCATCCGACCGATTTGCTTGCCCACGGATCCATGTGAGTATAGGCCTTTTTTTCGGTGTAAAATTGTTTCCGTGTTTCATAACAATTGCGTGCTCTCGAAAAGGCGATCGGACAGGGAATGGAAACAAATCAATTTCTCCGATTTCTTCACATTTAATTGAATCAGACGGTTTTATTGCGCTGTTGGTAGGTGTTGGTAGGTTAGGGAGGAAGCGAACGTCTCGCAGAAAAGTGCGAATAGTAAACAATGTGAGTGGTGGAGCGTGTAGATTGGTTGACAAGGTGGAATGGTTTTGGAACGTGGTCTACCCGCAGGGGCCTTTTGTATGACGGGCTGATGTGTCACCATCGGAGACGGCTGTCTGGCTCAATTGAGTAATGGGTCGCAAATTCGGATGGTAAATCATTCATGAGATGACTGTTGCGTGTAACTTATCCACGGTAAAAAATCATTACGTTGATATAAACTGATTTGCTGTCGAATTCGAACTACTTGCTAAACAGTTCAAAACGAAGTGCTAGTCTATTGCTGCTGCTTAAATGTCGGTTTTATAATATTTAAAATATTTTTAATTGAGTAAAAACGGAAGTCACACTTCAACTGGAATCGTCGGACCAACCATGGCACTCGACAAGTCAGTCTATTCAAGAGAGATAAAGCAAACCAACGGGCATGAACGGAGTAGTATAGATCCACCGCCGGGACTACTTCGAATAGATCGTGAAGTAACACCGGCTAATGGTTGTCGGGGCTCCTGGAAGTCACGATTTCGGAAGATCTTCCACTGCCGGGGAACTCTTCGTCGGATTAGGAAAGATCCACCGTCCGGGACTATTCCAAGTAGTACGAAGCGAATCGCCGGCTTAAATCGTCGGGGTACCAGTGAACCGGACGCAATGCTCCACCCGGAATCGCTGGACAGACCACGGCACTCAGTCTGACAGCATCGAAGTAGGAATAGCGTGTCCGTTAACTGTTTCGGGAGAAATTCTTTCGGAATTATTTCCGAAGGAAGATCTATTTAGGCAATAATATTTTCGGAATATTTTGTGAAAAAAGTGTTATGTATAAGAGACGACTATAGTAACATAAAAATTGCAGCACGACGTTACTATATTAAAATTTGCTGCAATTCCCCGAGTGAAATAATATTAACCACTCAAGTCCTCAAATGGGTCAATGGTTTTGATAGATATTCATTCGCGAATTATATTGCACGCTGGTCAAATAGCTGTATTTTTTATGTCCCCATGGTAGCGTCTATCACAACCCTTTATTTTTTCGGTGTAGCCCTCCTTTGCTTGCTTTGTTGTTGAATCATATTTATTGTTGACTGTATAAATCCAAAGGATTGGTTAAGATCCTCCTTTTTCTACCTCGTCATGGTACCATCTGGTTTACAAGCAACCTTAGTTAAGATCTAACCCCGGTCAGATCGTTGGTCGTATACTGACAGCGAAGGAAAAACTAAGAGCGTCTGTTCTCCATGTTGGGAGCGGCTCTAAACAACGGTTGTCCCATAATAGGCAGTTGAAAGAGAATAGAGGTGACATAGGCTCTTCAGCTATACCAACTCAAAATGACCACCTCGTCACAAGGCAGACCTTGTACGGCCGCATGCCGAATATAATCAACTAAACAATTCGGAAAAATGTAAAGTCTGATATAAGATGGAACAATCCACAAAGGATACGACAATGGTTAACTGACCTAAAAATATTCGAAAATTAACAATAACTTTTATGTTTCGAGAGCTACAGATTCATCGTCTTCACCAAAAATGTGTATTTTATCGCTCCGAACAACTTTGAAGAAGACCCTTTTTATTTAAAAAATAATCGTTAAAGGTTAATGCAATATTACTCCCCAAGGATAAAATTAGTTTAAAACCGTCTTTATGCATAAATGGCACAAAACCTAACTATAATTAGTCCAGATGTTTGCGTTTCGACTTCGTCTCTTCAGAACCACGGCACTTGTGCCCTTCTTGCATAAAGACGGTTTTAAACCAATTTTCTCCTTAGGGAGTGATATAGTATTCGCCTGCTTAGCTGAAAGCAAGGTTTGATTTCAGTAGGTCTCATCATCAAACAGAACCTTTTCACTTACGGGACATTGTAAGTTAGAAGTCGTTTAGTGTGTTCACAAGTAGTGTTTCAAATTTTGGACTTAGCGTCAGCCCGATGCATTAGTCAAGTGCCGTGGTTCTGAAGAGACGAAGTCGAAACGGTTGGAAAAATTGTTTTAAGGGGTCTACCGCAAGTAACTTTACATATCTCGCTACCGCCGCTCCGTAGTGCTTTAGTATCTTCAGCAAAGTTTTACTTAATAATATTTTCCAGAACTTTGCTGAAGACCGCTAGCTTCTGGTTTCTATTTGGGGAGATACATTTTCTATCTTATTTTAAGGGGTTTAAAAGACTTAATTCATTATATCAAATTACGCCTCCATTTATTTCTAGAAACTTCTTCGATGAATCCCAATTTCTAAAACCAATGGAGTTATTGAATTTTGATCGCGAAAACGGTGTTTTGAAACACTGTGCCGCGTAATGTATTCGCAACTATATTGTAGCGATCAGTGGTGATGTCATCTGAACTCAAAGCTTAGTTTAGGTGCCGCCCTAGTGAAATTTTCAACACTGATATTTTAGTACTAATGTAGTTTCTCTAAATGTGGTTTGACACCCATTCCACATTTTTATGTACTCAAATCCAATGACACATAATCATTCCGTCACTCCATTCGACAATTCAACGCACGCCTGAAACACCTGCTTTGTATTGCTCCATTGTTCACCTCAGGTGCCCTACACCTTACCCTGCATCTAACTGCTGACTAAAAAAAAATTACCGCTTGTTCTCTCGCTTTATTTGCAGCGCAATCCTACGTCGGAATGAACGGGACCGTCACGGGCTGGGGAACGCTCAAGGAGGATGGTAAACCGTCGTGCATTCTGCAGGAGGCCGATGTGCCGGTCATCTCCAACGAGGTGTGCAGCAGAGAAACGAACTACACCCAGTCGATGATCACCGACAACATGATGTGCGCCGGTTATCTCGGCGTCGGTGGTCGCGACTCCTGCCAGGGCGATTCCGGGGGTCCGTTGATAGTGGCACGTCCGGATAAAAGGTACGAACTGATCGGAGTGGTTTCGTGGGGCAACGGCTGTGCACGACCGTTCTATCCGGGAGTTTACACCAGGGTGACGATGTACCTGGACTGGATCAAGGAAAATTCTAAAGACGGATGTTTTTGTAACGAATGAGCGGATCAGTGGAAGTGAAAATAAAAAAAAAACGATTCTGAGGTGACAGGAAATCCGAAAAGGGGGGACTGGTAGTGTTCGTTTGCTTGCCGAAAAAGATATTCTAGATAGGTGTCATCGACTCGAACAAAATAACTGCACTAGGCAAACATAAAGTTAAACAAAATTAGTTGAGCTGTGGCTTTGTGAAATTTGCATTTTCAACGCAACCATGGAGACCTAGTCTCAACCGAAACGAACCACTTTTCCCGGAACCGCTCGAAGACTTACTTAGGTATAGCGTGTAACCGATATGCGTACTATAATTACGACTTAGAGAAACGAAACAAATGGAAAACGATGTAAGAAATACAAAAAGACTAGAGAGAGAGAGAGAGAGAAGCAGTACTAACTTTAAGCTATAAGTAACCGAATTAATTTATAGAACCAATGTGTACGAATAAAGTAAAATACTCGAAATAAGCGTGAAACGTATTTTGTTTTTTCCCTTTCTGATTTCATAGGGCCCGTGATCCCTCGAAATACAAACGAAACATTCCCGTTGATGACATCGTTTCGCGTCTTGAATAAATTGCTCCCAAAGACCGCGGAGAAAAACATTAAGTTATCTAGATTCCAATGTTTCATTGCCGCCTGTTTATGCTAGTCGCTACGACTGACGATGGCCAACCAAGTTTGATAGGCTTTTCGGGTACCGGGGGAAGGAACGACTTTCGGAATCGCTGGAAGTGTACGGGTATTAACTACCTATATGTGGCTATATTGCTCTCCGTGAATAACGACAGTCAGTGTGGGACGAACAAAAACCGAAAGCTTTCGAATCCGGCACGTACATGCAGCGGTGGGGCGATTTTGAATCGGGTATCGTGAGAGTTGTTGAAATAGGTATTCAAAGTAATTTGAAAATGTTTACCTAGCCAATTTTATATGTGTCATCACATATAATGAGTTATCTCATAATTAACTCAAAAATGGCAATCGAAAATGGCGCATGTTGTCAAAACCGAAGGAATGTTGCACTACCATTGAAAAATAGTGGTTGCATATGGGACATTATACGTCCTAACAACAGCCTGTGTTTTTGAATATATTAATTTAGAATACATTTAAGCTTTCAGTTTAGGGATCCCGTTTCCAAATATCGGCTGTGGCAATTGCGTCAGTGTTTGGACATTAATAACTTCCATTATACTCAACAGAATGATATGATGGGTCAGGCCATTTTGTCGAAAATATGTTTAGCAATGTATTAAAATTTTGAGTATGTATAACGTACATTAATAACGAAAATACTGTGTTTTGAAAAATGTTCAGCTCATCTCGGTCAAAGCAGTCAATATAGTGCACAAACCGAACACTTTAATGATTTTTTTTTTAAATGCAGATGCGCTTCAGACTTGTTTCTATTATCATTCGCATTTGGCTGCTTGGAGCGCACGGAGGGCTGTATAATACTGAGAAGGAAATATTTGAGAGCTGTACACGGCTGGTGGATGAATCAGTTTGTGTCGTTACGTGCTACCAGCAGAGGCCTTCATTTTCATTTCCGATGAGTGAACGAAAAAATGGTTTTAAGTCATTTGACCGAAGCTCGTTCGCGATTGGTTCCAGCTAATTACTTACACCGAGCCGCAAATCTTGAACATAAAGAATTGTGATTGCAGTCGATTTCAGCAAGTCCACCAACCTTGTTAGATGTCCGCAGACTGTATGTCAACACCGGAACAGAAGGTAATTATTAGGATTCATCTCCGTGGATTAATTGGCGCAGCTCCGTGCTAGTAACCAGGACCAATTGGAATAAAAATCTCCCATTCGGATAAAATTTTCTTTAGCAAATAAATTAATACTTATCAGCGCTATCAAACCACTCAAAAGAGTTAAATTTAAAAAATCTTCCCTTCGCCAAGTAATATTTTTATTTCCAATGGAAGTAAAGATACATACGTTTGGAGAAAATCGAATTTAAATCATCTGAGCGAAGCTCTTTCGCAACTGGTTTCCGCTAATTTCATGCAGCAGAACCGCAAATCATGAACAGAAAGAATTGTGATTTTGGTCGGTTTCTATTAGTTAACGAAGGCTACATTTAAACATCGAAAGAGATTATTAGGTTTCAGGCGGCTCCGTGGAATGATTGTGATAATTAGTTTGTATAGCTCCGTGCTAGTAACGTGGGGCCATTTGGAACAAAAATCTCCCACTCAGAAAACATTTTCATTGGAAAACTAATTAGCCCTTATTAGAGTTATTAAACCATCAACCAAGAACATTTTTCCTCCATCAACTATTATTTTTATTTCCGATGGGTCGAAATTAGTATACATACACGGAAAAAAACCGATTTAAAATCATCTGACTGAAGCTCATTCCTGATTGGTTCCCGCTAATTACATGCACCATGCCGCAAATCTTGAACAGCTTTTTTTTGACGCTGGAAGTAAACTGTTTTATTCGAAGGCCAGTTCATTTGGCTTCGAACGCAAACTGAACTAAGTACAAAACCGGGGATCGTATGCGAGTATGACATCATTCGTTACATTCGTTCTGGTTGCACTACACATTCACTCGCTATGAGGTAAAGAAGGGAAGGGAAAACCGAAATCCCACTTGTTTTATGTCGGTCTCCAGTTTTCTGTCGATCAAATCCACTTTCTGCTGACATACGGCTACTACACTGGAGCATGCGTCTAGCTTTCAGTCGTAACGAAATATCTCGCTGCCGAAATTTCGGAGCTGGCAGGAAATGCAGATCGTGGAAACTAAAAGACCAGGAATTATTTTCCTTTAGTTGAAGCTGGCCATTCGAAATGACGAAAAGCTGCACAAATTACTCTCCGGCGTAACTATTGCCGAGGATGGTGTGTTGTTCGATATCAAACCATTCTGCTGCCGAAGCAGACCGAAAAGAATTAAATTTTTTGTTGTTGGCAGACGTGAAGCAATGCCAAGAAAAGCTAGGGGTAGGTAATGTCCAGGACATTGCCGGGGTGTTATGGTAGGATAATTGTTTTGTGTACAAATTTTTTACATAACGTTAAAAAATCCTGACTAAAACAACTTTTATTGGTCATTCACCAAATTAAATTTTCGAATTACTGAACTACTCAATATTCCTTAACTTTTATCAGCAGAAATTGGCCGAAAATTATATACTCTTATTGACAGATGTGTATGCGGAGAACTCGGTAATCTTTTGTCAAACGTAATACTAATCAAATCCCCAGATAACTATTACTTGAATAAAACTTAATGTGTAAATTTAGCCGTTGGAAAGAGCTCCAAAAAAAATTTAATAATATGATACGCCAACGAATAGTCCTAAGTCAACACCGCGGTTATGTGCCGGACATTACCCACCCCTAGTTTTTCAATTGAAATTTCACGTGGAACTCCGCGTTAAATTTCACGTGAAACTTCCTGTGAAGTCCCATTTAAAATATCATATGAAATTTTACATAGAATTTGACGCGATACTCAACTCGACATTTGACGTGGAGTTTCACATAGAACTACGAGTGGAATATCGCGTGAAATTACGAGCAATTTTACATGAAGTTTTACGTAGATTTTCGCGTGAAATTCCACGTGAAATTTAACGTAAAAATTCCCGTGAGATTCCAAGTAGAATTTGTCATGAAATTTCGAGTGGAATTTCACGCGGAATTTCGACTGAAATTTTGTGTGGAATTTTGAGTGAGATTACATGAAATTTCCCATGAAATTTTATTTGTAACTTCGCGTGAAATTTCGATTGAAATTTTTAGTGCAATTTCGCATGAAATTTCACGCGTTGTTTCATGAGGAATTTCACATGAAATTTAGAGTAGAATCTCACGTAAAATTCCACGGTAAGATTTCACTTGAACTTCCACGCAGAATTTAGAGTGGAATTTCACGTGGAACTTACGTTAAACATCACGCGGAATTTTAAGTGAAACTTCATGGGAAATTCTACATTTACTTTCGCGTATAATTTCAATTTGAATTTCGCGTGGAATTTTGGTGGAGTTTGGACTGAAATTTCTTGTGGGATGTCTTGTTTAATTGCAAGTGGAATTCCAAGTTGGAATTTTACGTTGAATTTTTGGTGGCTTTTCGAGTGGAATTTCACGTGGAACTTACGTGAAATTTCACGCGGAATTTCGAGTGTAACTCCATGGAAAATTCTACACTTACTTTTGCGTGGAATTTCAATTTTCAGTTTCTTATGCCGGACAAAATTTTAGAATATTTCAAAATTCCAAAATATCATCACGAAAATTTATTTTGTATCATAGATAACTCCACAAATATCTGATAAAATCAACAGATAGACTCATAGTCTCTTCAGCAAAGTTATTTCTTATTACATCCCCTACAAGCAAGCATCAAGTACAGAATTATCTAGAAAAATACAGTCTTTCTATGTATTTTTGGTACAGATTCCGTACGGTATAGATTACAGATTTTAGTAAAAAAAAAGTACAGATTGGTACAGAATTTTTTTTAACGTGACAGCAGCGTAAAATAATTAAACACTGCAAAGCGGCAAATATTGAGTTAGGCCACTGACAAAATGGCAGCGAGAAGCTGAGCTGGAGTGGGCGACATTATGATGCAAGATATGAGGAATCTTTTTGCAGGCAAATCAATTGGTTAAAGCTGACAATCCGTGCAGATCTGCTCGAGCTTCATTCAGACATCATCCCTTTGATTTGCTACAAGCAGTTTTCTCGCATATCGCATCTTGGTGTCAGTTTCAGCCCGCCGGGTCGAATTGAAAATATGTACATCAAATGATTATTTTCAGTTAATCTTTTTATTATTTTGGTACAGAACCCAGAACAGATTTTTTCTATATAAAAGTACAGATAGAAAAGATTTTTCAACTCCCGGTACAGATTTAATTGTGACAACACTGCCCGCAATTCCAGTGCGGGTGACGATTTAAAATCGTGTTTTGGTAGTTTTATTTTGATCTTCATGAAACCTGCGTAAAGGTTCTCAAAACTGCCTTTAGGCGGGTTTATTTGCAAAATTGGCCGAATATTTTCAACGTGTTTTAAAAGGTGAAATCCTAAACATTCGGTTGTTGTTTTTTCACCATCACAACAAAGAATAGCATGTCATTTAACTGGAAACTACCGGATTGTTTCAATTTAAAGTAAATTTTAAAAAAATCATTAACATGCGAGTGCGTTTGAGGGTTGTTTGGTAAAACGGAAAAAAATGACAACTTATTTGATTTTGTAATCCTCCATATGGTTCTACAAATCTCCATGGCTGTTTTAATTTAGAAGTGTTTGGGTACCCCTGGAAAATTTAAATTTTACTGGCGATGTTTTAGCGTAAAATTCAACACAAAAAACTACATACCCCGTTTTAAAAAAATTAGCTATGGTTGAAAATATAATTTTGTGGCCGTAAACTACGGAAAGTTTGCTTGACCGAAATGGTCAATGTATTATTCCAAAATCTGAATGCGTTGTTCAAGCCTATATTTTTGCAGGAAAAAATTTAGTCAGAGCTGAAAAAATTGAAAAACAAGCACGATCATCTGCCAATTTTGTTGTCAGAAAATCCCAATTAAAAAAAAAAACTCTCCATTTGATTCTAGTGTTCATATTAAAAAGCTCAAAACAAAACTCACAAGCCACAGTTATAAAAAACTGCAAAGAATTCTAATTTTACCAACCAGTTGCTTACTTATGACCGACAGGGTATAAATTACCACTAATACCGGTCCTGCATGTAATTTTCGCAAAACACTACACCTCCGTCGGAAACGGGAAAATGAAGTCAAAAAATGCGAACGAAAAAGGCATTCGTGTCGCGTTTCGCGATACAATTGCTCCATTGTGTAAGCCAGAGAGCTCTCCTCATCCGCGCGCACCTTTCAGCGCCATCAATGCCACCCGTTCGATGATAGTCACATGCAAACGCTTTGGCCGCGATTTAGGTCACCCAGCGCGGGAACGGTTTGAAAGGAAGCAAGATGCTTCAACGAAAACATCCAACCGTCGATCCGTCGTCGGGGAGTACCCCTGTCGTTGGATCGGTCGCAACATGCCTTTATAGCTAAATAGCCAAGAAAGACAGGCAAAATATGCCGGATAATGCGTGAGAATCCCTCTCTCCACAATCTCCGTCCTCCACGGCACCTACACACTAAACCAGCAAAAAGTTGTTCAGTAATTTCTTTTGACGACATGAACAGTAAAGTGATGTTTTTACGGAGCTATCAGCAAGTTGTTTAAAAAATTGCGGTAAAGTTTTCACTTTTTAGCGATTTTCAGTAATTTTTCGAAGAATTTGCTGAAACCCGCAATATTTTTCACTGAATTTATCAGCACTTCTGTTTTTTTCGGTACATAAACATTATCCAGTAAAATATTGACTGATTGTTCGGCAAAATTGTACCAACATTACCGAACCTCGTCAAAAACTTACAAAACAGGTACAGCAAATCATCTGTCAAGTCGCCATTTTCAGAGGAAACTGCTGACTGACCAGTATTTTTTGACGTTTGGAGAGAACGGATTGCGGAGAGTTCGGTAACCGAATTGTTTTACTGTATTGATTACCGAACGGTTTGCTGTTCAAAACCCCAGCAAAATTTTACTGTACCCAGTAATTCAAATTAAGTGTGTACGGGAAGATCGCATTGGATTTGGCATTGCTGGTGGTAAAAATTGAAGCGGAAACCAGTCCCATTAAACGGTTTCCATTGGATGCCTCCGGCATCGGTGGTAGGTGACAAAAGCCATCTATCCTCTTACAGGCGAAGGGAAGGTGTAATATACCGTTTGTGATCTTTATTCGAGTTGGTTGGACGCCAAAGCTGGAAGTTGCATGGTTTTCTGGGTCATTCGGTTAGTCAGACACGAACAGATTTAATCTCAGCTGCGTGATGTGGTACACGAGAGGTATTGAAAAGAAAGGAAAAGGGTTATATTTATGGCTCCACGTTAGTGGAGATGACCGTTTTAAATTAGCCGAGATGGGACATAGACCTAAAAATAGTTAGAGTACGGATATGAAAGATAACATCAAACTTAAGTATATCGTGTTGATTCAACGAATGGTTCGTTGTCCCTTCTAAAGTCCTGAGCATTTTTCAACGAGTAGATTTGAGAACTTAGTCTGATAGTTACGTAGGTACATTTGCTACTGACATTGATTGGCTATAACCATCTCGATAGCCTAGCTGCAGCCCCGTGAAAACTGTTTGTTGCCTGAAGCTGCCACCAAGTGCCAGTAGCGCTGGCTACGCTTCAAATGTTCAAGGTCTGTTCACATGAACTGTACAATACTGTTTAAAAGTTGGATTCAAAACAAGTAATTAATAACAATATATGAGAAATCACGCTTTCTCTTTCATCGCTGCTCCTCCACAAAATCCAAATACTTTTATCACCTGAGTAACAGTTAAGCACATCAAAATGAAGTTTGTTTGTATTCGATAAGTTTCAGTTCGAGCTAAAAACATTGGCTCCTAGTGATGTGAACGTTGTTTAAAGCGCGTTCGCTGTCATTTTTGGCAACTAGCCGAGCTTCACTCATTTACCAAAGAAACGTCAAAACAATCACCCTCGTGCCTAGCTGTCAGTCGATATTCATTGAGGAGCTGTGAAAATTAAGTGTGCCATTCCGGAGGGAGTAATGTGTATTTAATTCAGGGATATTGTCACTTCCTAGATGCTTCCTAAGACAATACGTGTCGATTAGAGTTACTATATTAAGAGTTAGGCGTACACAAAAGCCGGAAAACTGGCAGCTCTTATTTCAGGAAAAAAAACTCTGGCATCCCATGTAAATTTTCAAGCTATAGCTTAATAATTTCATTGTCGTCGTAAGTAAGTTCACATGCACGAAAAGAAAAACCAATTCGAAGATCTGATGATATGATTTCATACTTTTGCTATATCTCTTCTTGTTACAGAAAAAAAATTTGGTTCTTTTCGTTTTTCTACACTCGATAACACAAGATAACAGTAAAATAGTTATTGTTATGACCATGATCACAATACCTTTTCCATATACATCCAAAGAGAACATATAATGTGATGTCATGCTCGATTGGCTCCGGTATTTGACATGTTCAATTGGCTCCGCTCAGTGTCTCTGCCTAACTATGAATATAGTAACTATACTGACGATAGGGGGGGGGGGGCGTTTTTGTTCTATGTTTACGTCAGAATGGTCCAGCTCCTGATTGGTTGATTCTGACGTTTTGAACCGTACGCAATGTTACTGCAGGGATAGCGAAATGATGTTTGGCAGTGTTGCTATATTTATGGGAAAAGATTGTCATTATTTTTGGCAAATAAAATTATTATGGTTAAAAAAGTAAAAATGACTAAATTGAACAGAAAGTATGCGGCAAAGAGAAAAAAAGAATTGATCGTGCATTTACCGTATACGTGGCTGATTAACTTTAATAAAAATAAGACAGAAACCACACAACCATCTAAAATTTTTCAGAAAATGGCTTCATCAAACATTTTCATTAATAAAAATAGCAAAACTGTTCGGAAGATTGCAGCAGGGTGAAAATGTGCGAAAAGAAGAATGTCGGAGGAAAAATAAGAAGCCGATTGTCACGTCTTGTCTTAGGGTGCTTCCGGTTCCATCGCATGTAGCCAAGGTCGTCAAAGAGCGTGTATTTGGGCGTCAGTTAGCTGTAATCACAAATCTCCGCAATTTACAAAATATTTCTGGAAAAAATTTAGAATAGGACGCAAGTAACATTGAGAGCCTCTCTTTGTTTTCTTTCTCTTTCGATTTCTACGACGCCACAATAACACTCAGAATCTCTCATTGTTACTCACGTCCTATTCTAAATTTTCTAAAGATTTTACTAATTTAATTTACATAACAAGGTGATACCGGTTTGTATGGGAATTTGATACATGACCGCACTCTTCAACTCCGAAACCAGAGCTCCGATCTAAATGAACATGTGACAATATTGCACCTTTCATTTAAATATAATATTGTTATATTTAAATTAAATCGACCAAGCCATCGCCGAGAAAAACGTCTGCGATTGTTTCACAAATACACACATACATACGTAATCTGATCTCAACGAACTAAGCTGAAAAGAATCTGCACTTCGGGCCTCGGTTAGACAGTCTAAATTCTGAATGATTGCTTAACCTTTCTATATGATAAAAGCAAAAGACTTCAGAGAATTTCATGTGTAACGACACTCTTTAATTCATACCTCCGGAACCAGACCATCGAATGCCAAATGAAATTTGACAGCAGTTAATAAGGGTACTATAGCTTCAATTTGAGACTAAGTTTGTAGAAATCATGTCAGTCATCCCTGAGAAATAGATATTTAATACAGGTACTTTGTCATTTCCTCGATGTTTCCGGTTCAATTGTAGGTACCCAAAGTCGTCGAAGTACAGTTATTTGGACGTCAGTGAGCATGCATCACAAATCTCAGCAATTTATAAAATATTTTATTGATTTTGCGTCATTTCCATACCAGGATGGTACCGGTTTAAATGGGAATTTAATGCGTAACCGCACTCTTCAACTTGCAGCTCCGGAACCAGAGCTCCGATCCAGATAAAATACAATAGCAGCCTATGACGATTTTACACCTTTGATTCGAATATTATATTGTTCATATCGGCCCCATCTCTCAGATTAATAAGTAAGATTTTTTGACAGATACAGACGTTTTCCGATCTCGACGAAGTGAGTCGAATAATATAAGAGACGCGGCCCTCCGGACCTCGATTTCCAACAAGGAATTTCGAATGATTGCATTGCTTTTCAATATGATAATGGCAAATATGTGCAAAATCAGCAAAGTCCCAATAAGTCGATTCTTGTAAAATAAAATATTTCAAGATAAAATGAAAACTTCTACGTTTCATAAATTTTAAAGACATTTGGCACCCAAAATACGAATTCGCCTTATGAAATTTCATGTAGCCTCCCGTTTGAAAAAAAGACGGAAATATGGGAATTTCATGTAACCGAAATATTTAGTCTAACTTTCCAGGACCATATAACCGATCCATATGAAATTTTAAGGCAGTCTGTGCGGATAATATCTCTTTCAATTGTGTGAAAATCGGCCCAACTCACTGATGACAGTTTGGAAATTTTGAAAGATGGCTTTTTCCCCGTTACTGCCTCAAGCTTTTATTGTAGTTAATATGGCCAACGGAACTTTGAAAGGGGTGGAGCGAGAGTTGAGGGGGAGGGAGGGGGTGGTTATGCAACCGACCGGATGTTATACCTACTTTGGTTTACGAAAACCGGTTCCGTCTTCACCGAACAACCGATGTGACCTTTGGAATAAGCCCGAAACCCGGATGTTCCGGAATTGTCGAGAGTGGACAATAACAACAGAGAATCTTTGATTGACCACTAGTGATCTAGATCTGCAAATCGAAGTAATCGGATGTCAATTTTAATAAATTTTTATCCTCTGAGCTATTACGATTGTAACGGTTTATGTGGGAAATGGCTGTGTGACCTTACTAACAAACCCATAACTTCGGCACCAAAAGTTCGATCTGAATAAAATTCAATAGCAGTTAATGGGAGTGGCATATCTTTCAAGTTTAACAGTTTTTAAAAATCGGTCAAGAATTCGCTGAGAAACAAATGTGACATTAACTTGGAGCTCAGCAAGTTCCGCGAGGGAATCAAGAACCATCGTAGGCGGCCAATGTGGTCAAAACTACTCCGATTGTTTATAAGTGATCTAGATTTACAAATCCAAGTAATGTTGTACATATTTCGATATGCATTGCATCATTTGGACATCATGGTGGTACCAATTTATATGGGAATTTGCTGTGTCACCGCGATTTTTTAAAACTCTGGAACCGGAAGTCCGATCAATAAAACATTCGATATCAGCCGATAGGAAGATTCTAACTTTCATTTGAAACTAAGTATGTGTAAATCTATCCAGCCATCTTTCAGGAACAAGGGTGACATTTTTGCCACATACACAAAAACACACACAAAAATACACCCATACATACACGCCCACACATTTTCCGATCTCATCGAACTGAGTCGAATGGTTCCGGACCTCGGTTTAGTAGTCGATTTTTGGAGCGATTGCATAACCTTTCTATATGAGTAAGGAAAAATCGGTTTGACAGCTGTCATATATTTTTAATTCGTTTATTTGACACGGCTTAAGGTGGTAACTTAACGGAGCCGCAGATTTTTCATGTATTTACAAATATTATTGATTATCCGTAGGATCTCGCGCGTAACTTTTTATTGCGCGTGGAGATCTTCTTGTGTAGCGGAAAAACATTTATCTGCTCGCCTGCTGCCTCAGGGGGTTCATTTAAGGTTCAAGTTACCTTTTTTAAGCATGTGTTAGAATTGAACGCTTGGTAGTGTGCGTAGGAAAATTTGTGTTCAGCTTTGCCACCGGATTATCCATTTAAACCTTTTTAAAACTCTAAAAGAAGAATATCAGTCGATTTATTAGATCATCACGATTCAATTCATGCAAAATACCTGCTGGAAAAACCATCGGCTTAGCTAAATGGTGCTTTTGAAAAAGTGGCTGTGGTTTTTTCATTGCGCAGTTGTGTTGCGTACTCCAGCTCGGTGTGGTAGTGTGATAAAAAATCACAGCCACTTTTTCAAAAGCACCATCCAGCTAAGCCGATAGTTTTTCCAGCAGGTATTTTGCATGAATTGAATCGTGATGATCTAATAAATCGACTGATATTCTTCTTTTGGAGTTTTGAAAAGGTTTAAATGGATAATCTGATGGCAAAGCTGAACACAATTTTTCTTACGCATACTACCAAGCCTTGAGGTAACTTGAGCCTTAATCCTCTCCTGTTTTTCACTTTCTTTCAAGGTCATCATCGATAATAGTGTCTTGGTGCTCGCGATCAGATGTTCTTTCCTGCTTCTTGCACTTACGGGTGACCAGTGATAATCCGTCGATATTATTATTAACGTCCTCGCCGATATTACTTACAGTTGTTTTTAGAGTGCTGGATACTGTTTTTTTGCGGTTGTCATCATCGTACACAATGTTCGCTCTGGTTCTGTGCTCATATCACACCCACACTTCGTGTACGAACTCGAACACGCTATTTCGTACCAAAACGCGTGTACATGTTCGCCTGCACAACCGAACCCATGTACGTACACGGTGTGCGTGCACATAGGTTCGTGGCACCGGTTTTCTCTTTCTCTCTCACTTTCATCATCACTATAGAGTTAACTCTTTTTGCCTATTGCGAATCGTTCTCGTGTACGTACTCGGTGTACGTACACGGATGTTTGAACTACAGTTTGCACATCGTTCACTTGAGTTCGACGTTTGCGGCGAACCTGTTGATTGAGACGAAGCATGTTTGAGGTTGAACGCGAGCACGAAATTGTGTACAGAGGTACAAACTTGTCGATGTTCGTAGGAAGTCTGGTTGTCATTATAGCCTGAACAGTTGCCCATAGGCGTTTGCTCTCATGGGTGCATGACGTAGTTTCATTAAGGTTCAACTGGTTTTGGAAAAAAAGCAGTTTTTTCTCACACCGTTGGAAAAATTTTCATGAAAATGAATCAGTAATGCTCTACAAATACCCCTAATACATTCATTTTCATAAGGAAATTTCCAATAGTGTGAGAAAAAACTGCTTTTTTCTTTTTCCAAGATGGCCACTTATTGAGGCGTTCTCAGTTGAATCTTAAGAGTAGCTCTGTGGGTTTTAAGCTTTATTATCAAGTGGTAGGGGATAGGTCTTTCGACTCGCATCCTAACCACAAGAATCCCGTTAGGTGTACACGGGAAGAATTTTCACCACGTATAAGATGTAACGGATTCTACTTCTACGTATTGTGTCATGCAATCTGCAATTAGCTTAGGAGGGGTAAGGGGTGATAAGTCCTGTAGCCATACTTCTATTTAGTCTTTTTCTTTATACACGGGAATCTTAATTTTAACTTTATCGTTTTCAGCCACGTGCTTCAAGTTTTTCTGCAAAACGAAACATGACCTCTTTAAGCAGGTATTCCATATCACGAAAACTCGATCGTATTGAACAGAATTTCAAGTCAACGTCCGCGGCGTTGGATATTTCCTTTGTTTTCGAGACAACACACTAGCTCGAGAGGTTGTTAGTTTTCGTCCACTTGGTTTGATTGTACGACTGGCTCAGACTGAAGCTGAAAGTAGACCAGTTCCAGTAGACAGCTGTAAAATGTTGTATTAAAGTAAGTACTATTTGTGCAGTTTTGGATAAGGCGTAACTACTTCGGACCTGCTGTCAAAAAGTATGATCTGGCAGGAGTAAGGGTTCGGGTTCATTATTATAAAATGAATTTGTTCGTCGCTTAAATAGTAGTCCATATTCCACCATGTTTGATTCTAACCCACATATTTTCTCCAAAAGCAATTCAAATTGCTTTGAAGTCCCACTAGAAATTAAATGCATTAGCCGAGTTTTGCTGCACTTTATATGCCAGCATAGTGGCATGTGTGAAAATGCTTGCGATGCATCACCGTACTGAACGGCGTTTCGGTGGATTTTCTGTTCCAACCGAGACCCAGAGCATGATTGGAATGACGCTTTGTCTACATTGTAGGTACACACACCGGCATCGTTGTCGTCCCATAAATTACCCCTGAATCTGCTGGAAACATCGCTGGGAAAACAGCCTGCCAGGCAATTATAGAATGGGGGACTTGAAGCAACACACTCGTTCCAGATTTTTCATTGGCGCGTTCCATGCGATAATTTTTTGATGGTGGGAAAAATATGGACCCGATCTCGCAAATTAGCACAATACATCGTACGGCTTTCTTTAAGCTGCCCGGATTTTCGCACAGAGGTTTCACCACCCGAGCCGTAAAGAAGGAGATTGTGATTGTTTTTCGTTGTTTCTTTTTTTTCTTTCTGGATTTGACTGGATGCGAACAGTGATTTATGGCAATCGTCAGGTGCTTCCGTGTGGGATTTTGCTGGGAAAAAACATTGTTACACGAAATTGGCCGCGGAATGCTTTTTGACACGTTCGGGTAACAATGTGGCCTTGTTGTGAAAATGCCGCAGTTGATTAATGTGTTACTGATGGTAGTCCGATGCGATGGAAACAGATATAAGTTAATTGGTGAAATTTGAACTACTTGAAAAGAATTAGCAATTATTCCACTCGGGCTCGTTTGAAAACTTTCAACTCTTTTTGATTGAATATTATCAGCTATAATGAGATGTACGAACATTTGTTTTTGAATAGGGCAACCGAATAATTTGTTTATTTCTTATCAACATTCTTACCGCGCTGTACATATTCAAGTGATATTTTATACGTGACATGCATTATTCATCTACCATTTTGCTAGCTCAAAACCGGCAAACACGCAACGATCATGAAAAATTCGCATTCGAGATCCTAATCTCACGCAATTTGTTTACGCATCCGATGATCAAGTATTCCATCACGTCATAACATTTTTCTTGTATTCTAGCGGGTCCCTTCATACCAAACCAACTACATTCCAACCACTTGTTACAACAGATGCTGCTGACAACCCATCGCTCAAGAATAACTGCTAGCTATCAAACCGCAGAAGTGACTCTGACTGACGGTGAGCCTTTCTCTTCCCGCGCGCATCACGTGGCCAGTTAACCTACCAGGAAGGCTCAACCGGACTGATCCACGCTCAGTAAATTATTATTTACATGGCATTGCCCTCCGGACAATCTTCGTTCTGATTTTCCGCCTGCTGGACACCCTCTCTAGGGAAGCTTGGTCGCATTCCCATTTCCACCGGAATGGTCAGGAATGAAAAAAAGGGGAGTAATTATTTTTGCTCAGTTTGGATTATAATTAGGTTCGCAAGGGGGTCCCCGTGTGGGACTAATGATGGATGGCTACCACGCGCTGTTACCTGAAGCAGGTTAAACTGCTTCCCGAGAGGCATTTGTATCACCACCAAGGGCAAAGAAAGACAAAAAACGTACGGGTGTAACAAGCTTGTTTGCGTCAGAACTACTAACTAGAAGGGGCAGTCGGGCTACATTCCCGCTATAACGGGTGACTGCCGATGGGGTCGTTTTTCTTTTCATCCAAAGAGGGGGGAAGATAAAATACTCTTCATTTGCGATAATTGATACTTTCATTTGTTTTTTTTTTTGCTGCAGAAAATGCGGGTAAATTGTTGAGATGGGAAATATTGCTAGAACAGTTAGAAGCTCTTCTGTCCTCAAGTGGCCAAATGCATTTTACATTGTATGGGTATTGAACTGGACCGATTTTTTAGCTACCATCCCATAATATATATTTTCTTCACGATGAACTATATTCAGAAAAACTGCGATGCGGTCATTTACTCATGGAAACCAGTTAGTATGTGTTGTGATAGACGCAAAGATGTCAAACAGTTTGTTATAAAGTGAAGGAGTAAATAAAGAAGAATTCATTAATTTTTGAGAAATTTATAACTTAAATTAATATAATAATCAAATACATTGAAATGTTCAGCATTAAAAAATTATTATTATTACCTCCTACGACAAACTGAGACGGAATATTAAACATAAAAGATAAACATTTTTCAAAAATAGACCAACGAAAAAACAAATATCAATAAAAATGGAAAATCAAAGCAAAGTGAAAAAAATATTACAAAGCTAAATGGTACGAAATTCCGATAAAAAGATTAAAAAATGAGAAAACATTCAAAGTGCACAAAATCGTAATAAAGAGCACAAATAGAAGACAGCATATTTGAAACAAAAAAGAACGAAAAAATAATAGAGAAATGGAGGCGGATAGGAAGGCAGAAGGAATTAGAGATAATAGGATTGGATAGGATTGGATAGGATTGGATAGGATTGGATAGGATTGGATATGATTGGATAGGATTGGATAGGATTGGATAGGATTGGATAGGATTGGATAGGATTGGATAGGATTGGATAGGATTGGATAGGATTGGATAGGATTGGATAGGATTGGATAGGATTGGATAGGATTGGATAGGATTGGATAGGATTGGATAGGATTGGATAGGATTGGATAGGATTGGATAGGATTGGATAGGATTGGATAGGATTGGATAGGATTGGATAGGATTGGATAGGATTGGATAGGATTGGATAGGATTGGATAGGATTGGATAGGATTGGATAGGATTGGATAGGATTGGATAGGATTGGATAGGATTGGATAGGATTGGATAGGATTGGATAGGATTGGATAGGATTGGATAGGATTGGATAGGATTGGATAGGATTGGATAGGATTGGATAGGATTGGATAGGATTGGATAGGATTGGATAGGATTGGATAGGATTGGATAGGATTGGATAGGATTGGATAGGATTGGATAGGATTGGATAGGATTGGATAGGATTGGATAGGATTGGATAGGATTGGATAGGATTGGATAGGATTGGATAGGATTGGATAGGATTGGATAGGATTGGATAGGATTGGATAGGATTGGATAGGATTGGATAGGATTGGATAGGATTGGATAGGATTGGATAGGATTGGATAGGATTGGATAGGATTGGATAGGATTGGATAGGATTGGATAGGATTGGATAGGATTGGATAGGATTGGATAGGATTGGATAGGATTGGATAGGATTGGATAGGATTGGATAGGATTGGATAGGATTGGATAGGATTGGATAGGATTGGATAGGATTGGATAGGATTGGATAGGATTGGATAGGATTGGATAGGATTGGATAGGATTGGATAGGATTGGATAGGATTGGATAGGATTGGATAGGATTGGATAGGATTGGATAGGATTGGATAGGATTGGATAGGATTGGATAGGATTGGATAGGATTGGATAGGATTGGATAGGATTGGATAGGATTGGATAGGATTGGATAGGATTGGATAGGATTGGATAGGATTGGATAGGATTGGATAGGATTGGATAGGATTGGATAGGATTGGATAGGATTGGATAGGATTGGATAGGATTGGATAGGATTGGATAGGATTCGTGTCGTCATCTTGTAGAACTCAATTGTTGTCACGAATCAAAACTCGTCGAATGTAAACAAAGTTCATTCTGTAGTGTCAAACTGGTACCTGGAAGGTAGCGAAATCGGAAGGTAGCGAAATCATCGCTAGCGATTAACCACAGATAAAGATTCAAATTGCTTAGCATTGGAAATCAGTGTTTCAGTATTGCCATCTACGAAACTGTTTGCTACATGTGTTTGACTGCTGCACTCCAACTGCATTGCATCGTGCCACCTACAAACGCTTGCCAAACTTGTTACAGGTGTCTGATTTATTCGGAATTTCAGTAGCGGATATTTACACACATTTCGAATCGAGCTCAAACGTCTGTTATCAGTGGTCCAAGGCAGAGTTGCCAGAGCATTTTTTCCTAGATTATGTTTTAGGAAATTTCCAGTAACCATCCGATAAACTCCAGGAACCTCTGTTTAAGGTGTACCAGTACGATGCGGCTTTGCTCGCAGAACCGAGGGCTAGGAACCGAAGTGGAGCGAAGCCGCAGAGGATCAACTGGGCGAGGTGGCCGCCTACCCACCGTCGGAAGCAAGCAATCCTGTGATCCACTCGTTTGCCCGGCTTACTCAAACATAGTGGCTCACCTTACTGAATCCTACTGAGCGGTGGTGAAGTCGGACAGTACGCGTAAGAAATTATGTGGCGTAGCCACATTTGGTGGTGGAATTAAAATAAAATTGGCAGCGCTAGCAAAATGTAAACACAAATGAATTGAATACTTTACGATGACGTCACAATTAAACTCGAGTGTCATAACGAAAAAATCTTTTCAGACTGTTATACTATGTTCACACTACAGAGTTAAAATAATTTTAATAATTGGCAAGAAGAGAAACGTCATCAAGATAACGTTAAAACACGTTTTAACTCGTAGTGTGAACGTAGAATAAATCGTGTCCTTACTATAATATTATAATTTGTTGCAAGAACGCCGAGAAATTTTTTCCTCATAGCACGTTTCGATACAGCGCTCTCCTTGGCACCCGTAGATAATGTTCCATTGAATACAAAGGATGTTAACGTTATCTATATATTCTGCTCCAACAGTCATCAAGCATGATCGGAAATGTCTGCAATTTCGTTTTACGATTATTTCGAGGTTACCATCTAATGAACCAAGCTAAATAATGCCAGCGTACCTAATCATTTTACATTGGCTAGTGCTTTCTTCTTAACCGCTTTATCTGTTTCTATGAGTTGTTTTGCAGTGTGCAAGATGCATTTCCATATATGTACCCATAATACATGTTCTTTCCTGGTAGGTTTTACTGTTTCCACTTCATAGTCGCTGTTATACCCAAACATAGTTACGGATAAGAAGATAGTGCATAGTCTTTGAAACGCCGCTTCGCTGAAACCGAATTATTGTAGAAACTATAAACAACTCTCAGCAATCACTTGAGCAATCCTTCATAAAATCATACATGCACATACTAATTGTATTGAGAAGAATTATTACCCGCCATTACCAGCTCATTACTATTTGAAATGTTCTTTGACGTCCAATCCATTGTGGTTCCAGGCAGGCGTGGTTGATGCGTATTTTACGACCTTGAGTAAACAAATAATGGCGTGTTAAAACACTGCATCCGCATTCAAGTGCCTCGTTTTGCTCTCTAGTGCATCACGTTAGCGAAATGCAGCTGGACGAGCATCATAACTGGAAACAGGAAAAATTGCATAAGTCGACCTTGCTTGACAACCTGCTCAGTGCGTGAAGATATTCAGGCGCCATCGCTGTCAGATGGCGCTTCAATTACCGGCAATCAGGAGTTGTTGGTTCCAATACTAGCGTCATTACGTATCATAAATTATGCATTGTAATAGACTGGCAGTAGCGCTTAGAAATAACGTTATAGTGTTTTGATGGGAAATCGTAAAATAAGGCGTTTCTTTAGGTTAGATTTAGGTAAGGGGTATAAACTCATTGTATGTGATCTATATACAGCGCTAAAAGTGACGCAATCTGATTCAGTCATCGTAGTTGAACTTTGTTATCGTAGTGAAATAATCTTTATAGTTGTCAATCCACGAATGCTAATATTAAAATAATTAAGATGAATGCACTCATTATTACATTCATTACTCGTCTTACAATCGAATAATTGCACATAACTATAATTATATAAATGTAACGTTTCGAATCGAGAAACTCATTTGTATTTTTTATAGATAATGTGTAGAAAAAATAGCATGCCACGCTGCTTCTGACAGCAAATTCGCACCAGATGATCCTGAATTGAAATTAACAATCGTATTTACCATACAAAAAATCATACAACGATACTAATAATGGTTTTTGCTGATGCTATATTGTTCGAAGCACAGATCTTCTAGAATATACATAAAATACAAGTTATACATAAATTTATTTTTCTGTTACAGTAAACTGATGTTCTGAGAAAAACTTAGCAGGGCGAAAATGAGTTCATCTCTCAACAAGTCAAGAATCATGAAAAATGAAACACATAAATTGCCTGCATTCATTTCGGTTTTGAAAGCGAACGATTTTATAGTAACTTTTTTATAGCGAAAGCTCTACAGCATCACTTCACAGTACAAATTGCGAAGCGTGCGTGCTTGTAAGCTTTGTATGTTTGACACGAGAGGGCTGCAAAACGTTTTGTTTTCGCCTTGTCTCGTGCTAGAGGAATGAAAGCTGTAGCAAAGTGGCGAATACAAGCTACTATTTTGTGACTGAAGCGTTGTCGAAGTAGTAAGCATGGAGAGGATTTATATAGACTTAGGGACGATGCAGACGATACATCAGCTTCCGTCAACATCAACGGAACGTCACCGTTCCGTCAGGATAAGTTTAATACTTTTCCCTTGTGCCCGTTCACACGTGCCGTACGTCAAAACGTTCCGTGCCGATGATGTTGTGTGTGAATGCTTCCATTTAACTGTGTGTAACTAATCTTGACGTTCCGTACCGGTAACGGAAGCTTGATGTATCACGTGAATCGTACTTTATCCAGCTGCGTTGGTATTGTGCCGTTTTGACGTTTGAATTAGGAAGAAAACCAAATCGTTTACACAGCGAATTGGGGGGCAAACAAACCGCTTCTAAGCTTAAGGGGAGGGCGGTAGTATAAAACTGCGAGATCTCAGTGTGTGTATTTTAAACGTCGGATATCTCAATAGAAACTGCAAAAAAATTGTTAACAATGCTGAGTGCTTTGACTGCATTACTAAAATTCATATTTAAAAACTGTAATTGAAGTTATATAGGTAGATAGAACATTGTTAAAATATACTAGAGCGTTTTCAATTGGCTAATAATATTGTTTCCCGAATGTCTTAAACAGGACATATTTTGCTCATTATTCCTCTTTAGAGAGAAATTTCATGAAAAATACAGATTCATACACATCGTTACCCTTCATAGTTGCAATTGTCAAGGTTGTAGAGAGAAATTACGGGCCTGTGGTGTCCAGCATAAGGGCTGCCTCCATCATTGTAAATTCTTCGAACACAAAAACGGCTAAGCTCAAAATATATTGGAAAAAATAGTTCTCCGCTATTATTAATAGTGCATAGAAACATTTGTAGTCAACTATAGTGAATTAGTGCTGTTAAATCAAATGCTTTTTTCATTGCAAAGGGTGTTACGGTCAAGATTTTTTTTCGATTATTTTCCGTCAGTTTCTATCCGCACTGAGTGCCGATCACCGACGCCAAAAAGATGACTCCACAACCAGATATCATCTACACATGGGCCGGGACCAACGGGTGTACTTCCCTTATAAAGAAAGACGTGACACAGCGCCACCCGAACGTTGTTAGCGTCATACTACTACATGTCACTTGTCCGTAATGGCAGGATTCAAAATCCGGCCAAAATAGCATGGAACAGCCGGTTTATACATGAAAGGTAGCAGACGCTTTTTCATTCACTCCTTCAAACAAGTTTCCTGATTGATGGTCTCGGTTGTAATAAAAATGTGTGAACTTCGACAGCTTCATATGTTTGAAAATATCGGCCACTTAACCTTCCGGTTGCCATTATGCTGGTGACAGTTGATTTTGCCACTTTTAACGATTTCGCTAAGTCGCCGTGCAAGTAGTTCGGATTCAGGCGATACGCGAGGAAAATTTCGCTGTGTTGCACTTCTTGCTTGGACGACACATTTGTAACTGAACCGGCGTCTTTCTGCACGCAGGCCAATGAGGGTTTTTTTTTAATATCTTTAGCCGATTTATCAATAGGTTTGTTCCAGTACCAGGAGAAACTGGAAGTACTCTGGATAAAATCGTTTTTGTACTCTCTTCTACTCTTTTTTCTTCTTTTGGTAGCAAACTGGAGTAAAAAGGAGCAAGTATTTTTGGCTCCTGTTTGATAAAATGGAACAAAACGAGAAAGCTAAAAGGTGACAATTAAAATACTGGAAAAAGATTAATAATATGCAAACAACCAAAAACCTACCAGTATCAAAAATTGAAGAAAAAAAATATAAAGCGGAGAAACAACAGAAAATGGTCAAAATTAAGACAACGAAAAAGTTAAAATTTTAGCGAATGTGAAAAATTGGAGAACTAGTAAAATAAAGCATATTTAATAATAAAAACAATCAAATTAAGAGGATGGAAAGGGAAAAGAAAATGAAACAAAAATTGAGGAAATCTAAAAATAATGCGAAACGGTTAAAATAATGAAAAACGGGTATGTGGAAAAATGATAAATGAAAACAAGAAAAAACGGCAATAGGAAGAAAAATGAATACAGCAAAAAATATATAAACAAAACTACAAAAAAGTAAACAATTATAGAAATGAACAAAATAGATCCACTGAGTTTGACGTAGAAATTTGTACCAAAAGAAACAATTAAAACTGGAAAATGGGAAAAATTTTAGGATTGTTTCAAAATAAATGAAAGAGTAAAGAATAAGTATGGAATAAATAGATAAAAATTAAATAACTTCGAAAAATAAAAAATGGGCATTTTTTTTAAATTAACTAATTTGTAATTGAATAAGTGCAATCGAATAATAGAAGTAGAAATAAATGTGAACAATTGAACGGAAAAATAGCAAATAGAAACAAGCGGAAATAGCCCAAAAACAGACAAAAGTGAAATCATGGAAAATATGTAAAACTAAATGGGGCTAAAATGGGTAAAAGGAGAAAAAATGCGAAAAAACAAGGGTATTACAATAAAGAAAAATAAGAGAAAATTTAAAACTAAATAAGTTAAATAACAAATAAATCTAAACAAAGTAAAAGTAAAAAAAAATAAATTTGATGAAGAGGAAAAAACAGAAAACATAAAATTCAAAATTGTTTAAATTGGTACAAAAGCAAATGGCTGAAGGCAATGGAACATAACAATAAAGAAAAGAATATTGAAAAAAAATCCGTGGCAAAAGAAAAGCATAAATTTCAAAACTGACAAAAGAAGAACGGAAAAATTCACGACTCAAAAAAAATCAAACAAAGAAAATAGGAAAGAATTATTTTTTTAAGAAAATGAGGGAAACCTTAAAATGAAAAATATTGAAAAATGAAAAAATATCCACATAAGTTTATTGGAAAATTTGAAAGAATACAAAAAATAATAGAAGATAAAATCAATTAAACAAGGAGATGAAAAAAGAAAAAAATAACACGATAGATAAATTGAGAAAATGAAACAAACATGAAATAATATGTTGTAGGGCACCGGTTGCCATTTCACCTGATTTTCCTTTGTCCAGACTCTACCTAAAGAGCTCTATGATGAACATGATCGCAGGAAATACCAATCACTCGACAACTTAGATCCTTTAGCATATGGATCGTTTAAAAAGTTTTCACTCGAAAGCGTTGGTAAAAATTAGAAAAACTCTAGAAAGAGAACTGCGGAGACTCCATCTTGGATCGATTGGAGTCGCGTTTAGCTGTCAAAAGACGAATCCAATCGAACATTGCCTATCCTTATAACATTGGACGTGTTGCCATACAATGCCGGGGCATACGTTGCCAAAAATGCTGTTTTTCTCTCCGCAGTTCTCTTTCTAGAGTTTTTCTAGTAAAAATGAATCTCCAGAATAGAAACTGGTTAAACTAAGTCATCAGTGCGGAGGGAAATCTGTATATCGTAACATTCAAGATCAAAAGTCGATTAAACAAAACTACTTTGTAGGAATCGGATAAATTTTCTAAAGGACTTTGACATCGATGAACCCCAGTCCGATTTTGATGTTTGAAGTTTATATCCGATTTTTACATTCTAATTTATTCGAAACATGTTGTTGCCGTTGAACGTGATAATATTAAAAATCGAAAAATGGCTTCGATTTCTCCAAAATAAATTTGCCGAACGGACTGAAAATGTGGTGTATTGTCTCTTATCGTTGTTTGTTGAACAAAGGATTTTTATACGGAGGAAAACATAACATAAATAAAACGTTTGTTTGGGAGTGTAATCGTCATTTATCCGAAAAATTAATCGCCAGTCACCCCAATTTTTAATTGACTTGATCTTACTTGACAATACAGTCACTTTATACACAGACTGACGAAGTGTCAAAACTTGCAGCCAAACGGACTGTCAGAAAGTGCAGCCAAACGAGGGTTTTGAGAGGGGAAGTACAGGAGAAAGCCCATGCAAAGCTTATGGGAGCTTCCGTGATGCTAGTTTACATTCATGGTTGCTAGTTTTACTGTTTTTCTCTTCGCAAGTCTGTGACATAAAGTGTCTGTATTAACAATCGACAGTAAACCCAGCAAAAGATATGGTTCGCGGTAGTCGAATCACTGCGATGACCGATGGCTTCGTCCATGTCAAGTTTTCAATGTGTGTAAGAAATGTAACTGTCGTTTTTAAACGGCATTAGCAAATAGTAACTTGCCTGCGTGTCGGCGCTACGATAGGTTAGGAGACATCCAGAAAACGATATACGGCAAAAGAGATTATAGCTACTAATCTCTTTTTATACGGCCCTTTTTGGCAAACTTGGATACAATGGCTGTTCAAGTATGCAAGGTGATTTGGAACGAATTTTTATTCGAATGTTTACACAGGTTTTCCGGAATAAGGTATTCTAGTTCATATGTACGTTCACTGTGGTTGAATGTAAAGTGAAGCCCTGTTAGTTCAATTACATAAAATAACTATTGTTTATCCCTTCCTTGTTTTTAAGTGAGTCTTTGGTTTTTCCTTTTTCAATGATTTTTATGAACGTGCCCACTGGAAAATATACAGAAAAAGAATGACCGGAACGGTGAGAATGAAGAAACGGTAAAAATTCACATTTTTATTGGAAACACTGAGAAAAACTTTGTCCTCAAGCAGGAATCGAACCTGCAATCTCCCAGTCTCTAGTTGGGTGCGTTAACCACTCCGCCATTGAGGAACTGCCCTAATAAAAAAAATATACGCGAACTTTCACCCATATAGAACAACGATTCCACATATTGTTTGGATGATACCCTGAACAGGTCGTTAGGCTCTTGAATGATAAGACGTTTATGAGGGTGCGATGATGTCATCACATGTTCCCAACAGTATCGGGTTCACCGCCGCAGCCTCCAATTCCTCCCAATTGACCTATGGACCCCCAATGTCTCCTATAAGCATATCGTCACCTCTCTCTCTCTCTCTCTCTCTCTCTCTTTCTCTTTCTCTCTCTCTCTCTCTCTCTCTCTCTCTCTTTCTCTCTCTCTCTCTTATCGATCGGGCCAAATCTCTCTCGTTATCTATTTTTAAGTCCAGTGGACTGCGCTCAAGGCTTGAGATATTTATTATTACGGTGAATTTTCACCGTTTCTTCATTCTCACCGTTTCGGTCATTCTGTCTATTTTCCAGTGGACACGTTCATATTATTTATCATTTTCTATATCAACAATTTAAAAAAAAAATAGACTACATATCTTTAAAGCCAACTGCATCGGGAAAGTATAAAAACGGCACATGGCTTAATGATCCATTTGAAGGTCTCAACATCTCACCGACGCCATGCGATACGATGAGAAAAGTGAAAGAACGGATACGAGAAAACACTCAGCATCACTTCCTCGCCTTGTCCGAAACAAGCGAATTTGAGGGTCTCGGGTCTAGCACAACTACGCAGGCTATTTATTTCAAGGTGAAAAAAGAAAGTGTAGCTAAGCCCAAAAAATAATAGCTATAAGTTCGTAAATTTTAAATGTTTCGGCTCTTTTTGAACAAGAACATGTGATGTCCTGCTTGGGTGAACGGCTATACATTGGATTGGTTAGTTTTGATGAAACTAAATTTACTTTGGTGATTGGTAAATAAACGTCGCATTCAAATGACCAACGGATGAAAACCCTGCCGGAGGGAGCCATTCTCACGACAAGTTGTTACCGAATCGCTTTATAGTCGTAGTTTCGGTTGTTGAGCAATATATATAACCGGTGCACCAACAGCAAATGCTATAAATTAGGATTTCAGTGCAGTCTCTCTCTAACAGGCGATTGTATCAATCGACTTGCACGGCATTCGTCAACCCAAAAACAAACGGCACTTTCAAAATCTGTATAATCAGTCACGGCACAGACCGCCCTAGCAATCAGTTAATAACATGGGCAAAAACTAGTTTATTTTGGGAGGATTGAAAAGAAAAAAAAACGCACGCATCGTATTGGCTTTGGATTTCTAAAATATGCCGTTGAAGGTTCCGTAAGAACTGTACGCACTGGTGACAACCATTATCGTACCCCCTAATCTTGGTGCAGATGACAATAAACTGTTATATAATTATTGTCCAACTATTACGCACATCGTGCTCGAGGTTCCAATTGAAACAATAAATTTGACGTTTTTTGCCAAAGGCTGTCCACAATGCAGTGATGTAAATTTGTTATAAAATGACAAGCAGTCGTATAATTTGGAACTGTCAATAATACATCTAGAACACGGAGTTCTCAATGCGTTGTTTTAACTATCTGTTCAAATAGTTCAAATATTGTTTCCTCGATTTTGTTATTGTTTATCACTTATGTGACTCTTATTGTTTATTTTTGCTGTCAGTCGTCACACATACTAATGAAATGTATTTGCAACAGTGTTCTATTCATGTTTCAAATTGTGTAAAATTTACAACAAAATAGTGGAGCTGTTCAAAATCTGTCCCATAGCAGTGCTTAAAAATAGAATGGCATCTCAGCATTGCGATAAACTAATGTTCAGATACAGTTTAGGTAATTGTTAGTGCTTAAATTAAAGATAATTCTAATTCTGTTGCTACTTATTAGTTGGACTAATTTTCAAAAGCGAATTAATTCATAGAATGTATTTGTATGCCTCTTGTACAAAGCTGAGCCAAGTCATCTACGTTTAAGTCCTATTAATCAATAATGCTTAATCATATTTTATTTCTAGCGCGTTTTTTGAATAGAGCTAATAAGCATAATATCACGATACACTTTGAAGAGAAATTTCGAAACAAACTATTACCTGTCAGTGGCAGACGAAAGAGAAAACTTCACTCTTTTGTCAAATGTTGACATCCGTGTTCGGTAAGTTACGGTTTGCCCGGAACTTTTCCTCAAAAACAACAATTTTAACAGTATGCCTATTGGACATTTTCAAAAAACATACGATATTTGTGCATGGTCGATATCTCGCGTGTTTTTTGTAAACGGCCAATAAGCATACTGTCAAATTTCACTTTGAGAGAATATTCTGGACAAACCGTAACTCGCCAAGAGTGGACGTTGGCATTTTATAAAGGAGAAAAGTTTTCTCTTTCGTTTAATGCTGTCACTAATAATCGGCGATTGATGGTTTGGCCAGAATTTCCTCTCAAAGTGAATTTTGACAGTATGCTTATTGGCCCTTTTCAAAAAACACGCGTGATATATCGTTGATACTAGAAAAAAGGCTGTGAAAGTCAATAGATGCATTATACTATTTTGTCTTGTTTTTGTTTATATTTGTCAATAGAGGATTTAATCAAACTACCTTTCCTAATAACATTAAGCGTGTTGCCAGAAAATGCGACGGTTTCTATTGCCAAAAATATTGTTTACTCCCCACTGTGCTCATACTGAGTTTTTCCAGTTTACACCGATGATTTGCCAACCAACGAATGAGTTTAACTTTCAGGGTGACCATACCGTTTAAAACGTTGCTGGTTGCAGGTGGACAAAGCGGTGTGACCGATAGAGCCCTGAACTGAACCAAGCCCTGTCGTAATCTGAGCATGGCTTTAGCTAGCACATCGGCGCGGCACCGCGATTCGGCAAAAGTCTTTCAAGCAGATCAATTTTAGGCGAATTTGTTTTATCCACTAACGAGCTCTGACTTTTCGACTTCTTGTTTTATCTCTCTCGGCGTCGACGGTTGACCAATCGTAAACGTTTTGGATGTCGTAGCTGAAGATCTGTTTTCCACGACACAATACTGCTGAGCTGATTGCCCAGCAGACCAAGACTTACCACCGCACCTGCAGCTCGTTTAGGTTTATTCCAAGCTACATTTTTTTGGTTCTACTAGGTTTCTATTCGAGCATTAAACAAATCGTAAAAATTTGATTGGCCGCATATAGCGCGGACCGGCATTTTTCCCTGCGCTATTAACGGTAGATAAGCCACAAGGAGGCCAACACCGACCCGTTTTCGAGTTTGGCTAAAGCAGGATGGAGTTTTCGAAGGCACAACTAAAAAGCAACTGGAAAGTGAACGAAGTTTTGGTAACACTTAGATTACCTTTAGTGGTTGGCCACAGGTGGTGATGGTGGTGCTGGTGTTGATGCGAGCTGAAATTAATCAAAAACCTGCCGCCGATCAGTTCGGCTGAACGAATTTTAAGTCCGCTTCGAAACCTTGAAATGACATTCAATCTGAACACTGCTGCTGTCATCTATTACGTTGGTGTGGCTAAACAGATACTATAACGTTTTGGTGAGGTAACAAATGGTTTTTGGAAGCGTTTCGGATTCTGCGGTAGCGACAGGAGGTCTTACAAAAATATATACCAATGCCACGGTTAGCAAAGAATGGTGAAAGCTATTGCAATTTTATAGAGATGATTTGTGTGTGATTTATATTAGTTCGAGGACTTATTAACCCTAGAATGTTACACTTACTTTTTCCACCTTAGAACGTTGCACTGGGGTACAAACGTACCCCACGCGTTCGATAGCAATTTTCGCAGGTAAAAATGCAAACAAAAGAAAGGTATAAAATATCATTTTCTTCGTTGTTAAATTGCGAAAACAGCTGTTTAAGTGACAGTACGGAATTTATTGAATCAATGATACATAAATTGGATTGAACAAAAAAGTGAAAAAATCATGGTTTTGACTTTTACACACAAAAAATACCACAACTTTGCGAATTTCCGACCGATTTGAAAAAAATCGAATGATTCTAAACGTTGAAAGAATGGTCTAGAAACGGTAAAAAATGAAATTTCGAGATTTTTATAAAAGTGTACTTGTTTCGAAGAGTGAAAGATGAAAAATCAGTTTTTGGAAACAGGGTGGAAATTGAAATGAAAAAAGTATTTCTGATCAGTAATACATTGGTAAAACGCAACGTTACTATTATAGCATTTACTGTGTGCATACTTGCAAGCCATTATTTTGAAAAACTATAAAAAATAAAAATTAAAAAAGTACAAATCAGCGTAAATGAGAATAAATTGTTTTCTGCTTTAAAATTAAATTAAATTAATTGAATAAATGATTAAAAATGATTACACAACACTAATTGTTACTTACCTAATAAAACAACCAGTATTTAAACTGGTATTGTCATATTTCCACTGACAGAACGAAACTCCTACGGCAACCGTACACTGGGGTACAAATGTACCCCACACCAACTTTGACTCCTGCTTCCACGAAGGCCAAAAGCAAATTCGCTTTACCACCTTTTCCTACTCTTAATTTGAACTCTAAATTGAATTATGGTTAGGGTCCCAGGTCGGTAAATTCCGGATTCTCGTCTTCACACAGCATCAAAGATGGCGTACCCCAGTGCAACGTTCTTGGGTTAAAGAAGCTTTTAAAAAAATTTAAAACTTTCTGTTCAAACCAATAGGGTAATGACATAGGTTAATGAGTGTAATTGAGATACCAGGTATATTTTACAAATGTCTTCAAATTTAGTACAAAGTTGTCTTCATTTGTCTTCAACGACCAGGATGCGGAATCGGCTGAAGACTTTGATCCAGGATGCTGCTAGAGATCTGCCAGATTTCCAAAAAAAAAATGTCTCCAAAATGTAAAAAATATCTTGACAACATCTAAAATGTCTTCAAAATGAAGACATATTTCCACACCTGGGATCGCTGCTAATTTGGCATTATTAGCATGCGGTAGGGTAACCTTTTTCATTAATTACGAGGTCTTCAATCAATGGAATTTCCAAAAACTGGTAACAATATCTGCTTCGATCCTAGAAAACCAATATAATAACAACGATACTTTTGAGCCAAATGAAAACTTGAATCGAGTTCCCCAATTTTCACTTTTAATTTCTTATGAATTGTGTAAAATATGTTCCAAGTGAATCCTTAGCTAAATAAATTCATTTCTTAAATTTCAGACGTGGCCAACACAATCAAAATAGATAGAGCTCTAAATTGGGTCTATTTCCGCATTTGTGAACAGTTTTGTTGGTTTAGTTAGATGTAGTATTTCGTTTCCCCGGCTAACCGTAAAGAATTCAAAAGCGCCGGCCACTCTCGCTGTGAGGAATAAGACAAACTGGTATTCTCTCCTCTACGACAGAAGGAGACTAACTTGACAGCTTACGAATCATTGAAAGAACTTTTTTTGGTTCAAGACCTGAAGTATCTGAAAAAACATCTGCAATGAAGCTTTTTCTATTATTTTTTTTTACTGTGGATAATTTATTACGTGAAGACTGTTTGGGGCTTATGGGTTGTTTTATTACATTTTATTATATAAATAATCTGTTCACTAAACAATTTTTCGGAATCACTCGGAATATTACGGCGTCTCACAGTGGTCGAAAATTGTAAAACCTGCTTTAATCGACCTCTCTTATCAAAACTATCACTCATCGGCTTGTTAGTTTTAATATAAGCTAGATCATGTCTGGAGTTATTATTACATTTACCATCAGCCGTATACGTTATGTAGTTTGCAGCATCTATGAAATTTGAAATTTCATACTGCTATTTTGTTGGTCATGTGGAAAGAATTATGTAAATTGTTCCATCACCCTTCTATATAAATAAGTACAAAATAGCAAGCTTTGCGAGTGATTGGTCTGTATGTATGTATGTATGTATTCTAGAGTGGCAAACTGGTAGAAACATAATTCATGCAAAAATATGACAACATGAACAAAAGCGACGTGAAGTGAAGTGATTTAAATCATATTAAGAAAATAATCCGATTAAGCAAAAACAATACTACGTATTGAAGATCTACACTAGATTACAAAAGTACAGCGTCGACAGTAGACTCAAAACACTAGTCTAAGCTTGTCACTGTATTCGCTATCCGGAGCATTCGGCGTATAAGTGTCAAACAAATAGACGCTGTACGAGACCGAAATCGATAGAGCAGATAGCGAGATTTTGAAGTCAAGCGAGATTCACTTAATCGACACCCGGTTTTTGCACAATCCCAATTTAACTAATTTACAGGAATGTATAAAGTATAACATAATTCATAACATCAAAGTTTTAAAGTGTTTTAGTTCGAGATTCATAATTTGGACAGTTAGATAATATAAAGAACAACATTTTAAAAGTTGCACTTGCTCTCCCCAGCAGCAATTTTAGCAGCTATTCTACTTAGTTTAAAATTCATGTCCGTTACGGGACTCAAATTTATTTGTTCCCAGTCTATCGGGTCTAAGTGTCTGTGCTGAATACTCGCTATGTATTTAAAACATAGTTCTAAGCGTGTTTTAAGATTAGCAACAAATAAAACAGCGTCGTATAACAGTTTTAAAATATAAACCAAAACTGTTCGAAATTATAAAACAAAACGCTATTCAGGGGATGTGATTGCCTCAGTTCCAGTTATACTTTGAATTTCCAATATAAAATAAAACGCTGCTGTGCATGCTCTAACAATAGAAAAGTGCTCAGTTAATGGGTTCGGAGGATTTACTTCGGCTTCAAAAAGCCAGAATACATGGGAATTCGATGTGTGGTCGCACTCTTCATCACGTAATTCCAGAACCTGACCCCAGATCCTAATAAAATTTAATAGCGATGTTAAATCACCTTTCATTTGATGTAATATTGTTCAAATTGGCCCAGAGATAGCTAAGAAAAATTAGTAAGATTTTTGACGCACACATACATCCAGTAACGCACGCACATACACACTAATACAAACATTTTCCGATCTCCACGGCCTAAGTCGAATGGTACAAGGGATTGGCCCTCCGTACTTCGGTTAAAAGTCGAAATTTCGAGCGATTGTGTCTCCTTTCTATATGAGAAAGGCAAAAAAGTTTGGGGAATTTCATAGGTAATCGCACTTTTTAGTCATAACTCCGGAACCAGAACTCCGATCGTAATCAAATTCGATAGTTGTTAATAAGGGTACGATCTATTACTTAAGACCAAGTTTGTGAAAGACGAGTCAGCCATTCCACACAATGTGTATTCAATTCAAGGATTTTGTCACTTACTCGAAACATCCAGTTCTTTCATAGGTGGCCAAAGTGGTCAAAAAGGATTCAATTGGGCGTCAGTGAACTAGTATCTCACATCCCAGCAATTTCATTTTCAAATCATTTAGATTGCAATATGATACCTATTTTATATGGGAGTTTCATGTATGACCACGCTTTTTTAATTTTAATTATAGAGGTTTGAACCTTAGGATCATTTGCCTCTTTTCGGGTTAGAGAAATCTCTTTTGGAAAAATATCTAACCCAATGTGCGGGGTTGGGAATCGCACCCAGATGAGCTGCGTGCAAGGCAATCGATTTACCAGCTATGCTATGCCCGTCCCCTACGACCACACTCTTCAGCCCGTAACTCCGGAACCAGACCGATCCAAATAAATTCATTTGAATATTATATTGTTGAAATCGGTCCAGCTATCTCTGATAAAAATGAGTGAGCTTATTTGACACATGCATACATACATATACACATACACACACAGACATTTTCCGATCTCGACTTTTTTGCTTAAAACTTAGGTTAGTTTATATCCAATAATATAGCTTCGGATTAAATGTCCCTCAATATATCTTTCAACACAATTTACTGTGACATCAACACCACCAAAACTCCAGCTTCATCCCGACTTTTTGTTCGGCATATCATTTATGAGCTTGCCAGAAGCCAACTAAGACATATTAGCATGCGCTTACTTGCGGCATCTCTTTATTTATTTAAGCGCAGCGATTACAATTAAGTTTTTTTAATATCTGTTGCATGTGGTGAGGCAGGTAAAATATTCCGAAAGAATTGAAAAAATGAACATTTCTGCAACTTTTGTAATCGCTTGAGGATAGCTCTGTATGAAATGACATGCAAAACTATGTTTTAATATATTTTATATTCTGAGTGTCGCACAAGAGATATCGCAAGTTACCGGAAGCAAATACGTCTTAGTTTGTTGCTAGCAAGCCCATTGACGCTATTCCAAACAAAAATGAAGCTGAATTCTTCTTTCTAACGAATTCTTTTATAAATTAGAACATGAATTCAGTTCTCTACTAAAGCCACCTGACAGACAAGGTGCCAATAGCAACTGCAGTTTGCACTGAGACCTCCAAATGCATCAGTGGTTAGTGAGGATGTGGTCATTATGGGGCTGCTTCGCGTGCAAGTATTACGATTAATTGAAGCTAGAAAGAGAGAAGACAACTTAATAATTGCGACGTTTTTCGGTAACATTTTAATCGAATTTGCTGAACGACGAACAGACGCATAGAGCAAACCCATTGTCAAGTGATGGAACATGACATTGAATCAACATCAATCGTTGGGGATATTAATGCTGAATTATTGGTGGTATCTTCCTATACAATGTACTACTCAAGTTGTGGCGACCCGATTAAATATACGTATCTGAATACGTATCTGAAAAAACTTTCAACTACTGTTGATTGCTGGAATTTTGTGTGTGTGGCTCTGAAATGAAAAGTCACAAAAGCTTCAATAAATCTCAAAAGATTGGAGTATGTAAATCTGATCTGTAAACACAAAGAAAAAAATATTTTAATAATAAGAATTAATTTTTTATTTTCCCATAGTCAGCACTTTTACGGTGTGTAACGCTACTAAATATCGTTTACTCGGGTTCCACAAAACCCTTTGAAACTTCGTTTCGTTTCGCATTTTAATTATGTGGCCAACTGCTGCAAGCGGATTTGGCGGTTCCCACAATTTCCATGCATGCGGTCATCAAAACATTAGGAAAGGTTTGATTAATATTTAAGATAGCCTTTGCTTTGGTAGCCCTACCGTGAAGGTTACTACAACAACGTAACGTTTTGAATAGGTTAAAATAGATTGAATTCGTATAGGAGAAGTCCGGGTGCGCGATTGTGAATATTCATTTTGACAACTAAATAAATAATTCAAATGGGCGCTTAATTTTGTTGCTCATGGATGTAACATCAAAATGCTGATATTAAGAAAGATTTTTGTAGAACTCGCAATAGAAAAGCATTGTTTGAAACAAGAAAAAGGCCTTTGCCCACGTTGCATTAGTTTCCCCTACCTATTTAAAAAAAATAAACCTGAGAGGCAACTAGTTCATCGTCTTCTGATGACTGATGGGGCCGTCTCAGGTTGGCTGCTGTTGATTGTTGGTAAACACAAAGCAAAGTGACCTATACGCACACTTTTTGGGGTAGTTTGCTGATGACGATACAAGCGTGTCGTTTGCGGACTGAAACGTATTGTGTGTTAATGTTTGGGAATCGCGGCTTCGAATTATTTAATTAGACGGCGGAAGAGCATTGAAATTGTGTGCGTCTGGCATTGAGCTTGCTTGAAATTGCCCGTTCTTCCAAGAGTAAAGTGCTTCTATTTGCAACATTCTTTCCGATTTGAATGGGTGTGAGTTGTGTGATCAGTACTAACAAAAATAGAATAATGTTGAGGAATAGAATGTTGATGAGTTTTGAGATCTATGTGTATCTTGGTTTCAGCGATACAAGCGTTTTGATTCTAAATTAATTGTGGTGATTGAAAATGAAATATTTCTGGAAAAATCTGGCATCCATGCAACGATACAAGGTTCTTGATTCCTATTTTATGATATTATTAGAAGGTTTATCGTGTTGAATCGAGGTACTGCGAGGTTGAATCCGAGAGGACACCCGTTACTGATGCATATGAAAGTTAAGAGAATTTACCCAAATTAAAGATTTCTAAACCTTTATTTAGATCAATTCCATGGCAAATCTGTTAATGAGTATGCACTACCCTATTCGATTTTAATGAAAATCAGCACATGCCTTCGATAGGAAAAATTAGGTATGTTGATGTCTATAGCATTTTTGGTCTTTTTTCACTCAAAAGTGCACCATTTCGCGAAAAATCTAAATATCGAAAAAAATTCGTACGTCGCTTGCTATTGTCATAAGAAATCAGAAAAACTTTTGTTTATGGCTCTAGCTTGAGCTTAAGCTTATGCGACCACCCCTGGCTGCTACTTCGTTATCAATCTGGACTAGCTGAAGTTGCACATGGAATAAGTAGATAATTATGCTTGGGAGTAGCGAAACATTTTTCAATGTGCAACTCCTGGTAACCCTAAAGTGAATGGTTAGTCCCATACTTGCTTTTGTTAGAGGCCGTATATGCTACTGTGCACTCCACAAGTATCACGGAAGGAGGATATTTGTCAGTAAGTATAGAAGTTGGACCCAACTTCTTCTTTACCGACGCTTGCAGAGAGGTGACTCCACTCTATCTGGACTAGATATCGATCCATCATCTCATGGACCGGGGACCAACGGCTTTACTTCCTTTCCGAAGGAAGACGTGACCACAGATTTTTTCACCTCAGAAAAATCTCAACTACCTTGGCTGGAATTGAACCCAGGCTAACTGGAATGAGTGGCGGTCATGCTTACCACTCAACCGCTGGCGCCGTCGTAAAACTTTTGTTTATGGCTCTAGGTTAAAAATTGCTGGAGATAGTTTACTGACCGTGAACCCCTTCCAAAATGATGCGCATGGGGGGAAATGCCGCGCAACCGTCATCTTGTTATGAAATCACCCGAAAAAAATATTTTTTGTGATTCATTACTCATGTTATAAAACCCATTTAAGAAGATTTCGATTCATAACACAGTAAAAAGGAAGTTAAATATTTTACAACCTGATATATGCGTGAAATAAAAAGATTTTTGGAACTCACTTTCGATAATCACCTTCAATTATGATTTGGGCGTGAAAACATCGAGTTCGATAGCTGAAAATACCCCATTTCTTCTCAGAACTCATCATTCAAAAAGACCTTAGGAACCTTCAAATATCAAAATGTTCTGCTAACTTTATATTTAAGCATTGTGGATCAGAAAAGTTTTGACGGTAAAGATTGAAATTGCTTGTTGAGATTTTGGTAGGTTTTGTAGAGCTACGAATCCTTTCTTTTTTAGAGTTTTTTTTTACTGGAGCTGTAGAGCTTGGTTCACGGAAGTGCTCCCTATTAGAATCACTCACTACAATTGCAGACAAGGCGGGAAATGTCACCCACTAAACACTCCTTAATTCCAATTGCAGCGGACCGAGACTCTGATTGTTATACTACGCACACGGTTCAGACGTGCGGGCGTAGGGACTTCACGATCACGTAGGAATCAACGTTCATTTGTTCGTGCTTGAGAGAACTATATCACTAAATTATCAAATGTTTTTATTTTTGCGAAATCATGGGCGTAGTTATGCGTGAGTGATCACGATTGCTTGTTCGCCTTTGTGTATAATGGGGAGGAGCTCGAGCGTTTGTATGTGTATATGTTCGATCGCGTGGGCGTTTTTATGTCGCGTGTGCTAGCGTTCGATTTTATTACCATGTGGCAACTCGCATGTTCGCGTGTGTGCTTGAATTATAGCGCGGAACGTGAATCTGATACTTAATTTACAGTATACGATTCAAAGTGACTAGAGTTCCAGGTCATGTTACCATGGAGCGTGTTGTCTAATGGGTATGGGCGTCATTTTTGTGGTGTCTTCATGTTGGACTATCAGTTAATCCAAATAAAACCTGAATGGTGCTTTTCACGCAACGAAGGATTACAACCGGAGCTCGTCCATTGCAGTTTTTTGACTCTGAAATTATTGTCGAAGATCAAGCTAAGTACGTTGGGGTAATTCTCGACTCAAAACTTAATTGGACAGCTCACATCGATTTCAGGATCAAGAAAGCTTGCATGGCCTTTGACCAATGTAGACGGGCTTTCGGCAAATTTTGGGGACTCAAACCCAAGTACATTCAGTGGATCTACACAACAATTGTTAGACCAATACTGGCATACGGGTGCCTTGTTTGGCGGCAGAAGGGAGAAGTCATGACAATACAATCAAAGTTAAACCATCTTCAGAGGATGGTCTTGATGGCGATGACTGGTGCGTTCTCGACAACACCTACTGCTGCTCTCGAGGCACTCTTGAACATAAAACCACTACATGTGTATCTGAAACAAGAAGCACTTTCTTGTGCATACCGTCTTAAGGTTACTGGGCTCTGGAACAGTAACCCAATAGATCGTGTAACTAGCCACACAAGACTGTGGCCCCAAATGGTTACTTGGGATAAAGATACACTTGCTCCCAGTGACCTTACACTCACATGTAGTTTTCCTTCTAAAACTTTCAATGTGAAAATTCCTCTTCGTGAGGAATAGCTGTCTGGCTGGATGGAGCGACAACTTGAAGAATACGTAGTTTGTTATACGAACGGTTCTTTGTTGGAGGGCCGATCCGGTGCTGGTGTCTATTGTCATGAGATAAGATTAAACCAATCTCATTCGCTTGGTAGATACTGTACCGTATTCCAAGCAGAAATCTTTGCGATTCTGTGTGGCGTACAATCCGCACTTCAACAGGGAATTTGCGGTAAAAGAATATATTTTTGCTCTGACAGTCAGGCTGCCCTGAAAGCACTTAGTTCGGCAGATTCGAGATCGAAATTAGTAATCGCATGTCGAACTCAAATCGAAGAACTTAGCATTTCAAATGCTATATACCTTCTATGGGTACCCGGTCATTCCGGTATTACTGGAAATGAATGGGCGGACGAATTGGCTAGAGTTGGCGCTTTTCTGCCGGATGTGAGTCCGAAAATGTCAAGAAATTTGTTGCATTTTTCCAAGCACAACTGCAGTATTCTGGTCAGGGCACTGACTGGACATTGCAAACTCAATTATCACATGGCTACTATTCAGCGCGCTGAGTATTATTCATGTGATCTTTGTGAATCCGATTACGGAACATCATATCATTTGATATGAAATTGCCCTGTATTAATGCAATTGCGCATCCGGATTTTTGGTTCTCCATACATAAATGAACCTATGTACAGAGAGCTGAAATTTAAGGATATGCTTTTGTTCCTAACCCAGTGTGGTAAAGAGCTATAGTTTTTTGCCGTATTTGAATGACAATATCTCTTCGGGGGTGTTGTCGTTCTGTTATCTCAATATCCCCTCGGGGGTGTTGATATATCCGCTCACTGTTTGAGTAGAGGTTCTAAATCCCTCCGGGGGTTGGAAGTTTTATTCCTGCTGTTGTAGCACCTGCAGATCGTTCAGCATCACTCCGGGGGTGCAGAATGCTCTGTTTTAATTGTTCTGTGTCGTTGTTTTCCTTACCCCTAACTTTACCACTTCCCCAATCCCCAAAATGATGAAAAAACGATTCTTGGCAAGGCACAAATCTCCGATCAACATGGGGAACGTGCCATTTGAGCCAGACGCTACTGATTCCTGAATGGGTATGGGCGTCATTTTTTCTGGTCGGTCCAACGGAAGGTATGAATCTAGGCTGCTAGAACCGAGGGTACTTTTGGAACTTTTGGACGTAGCCGATTCATGATCGCGTGAACACGTACATTTGTAGATTTGCGTTTGAAACCGCATTTCTACGTTTAGAAGAGCTAAAATGCTCACTTAATCACTGGGGCGTTTTCATGTTTGCGTAATCGTGAGCCTAGGTGTGCGCGAATGGTCGCGGAGGCGTTTTTTTTTGTTGTGTGTGTATGTAACTTCGCGTGCATAAATTCGATTGTATAACCTTGTGATCATTTGCATATTTGCGTGGCTTCTTGAATATTCGCCCGGACCGCTCGTCTGATGTATAATTTTGGGTCAAAGCCGGCAAAAATAAAAAAAAAATATTTTGCATTAAGCTTAAGGGAAAATTATACCAAATTATAAGAAATGTTTTTGAGGTTATGTCCAGAAACTAATTATTAATTTTGCACAGCTTTGGTTTTCAAAACGAAGAAAAACTATGGCGATATTGTCAGCCTAAAATAAATCTTGCTCAATTACATATTAAAAGAAATTAAACCAGTTATGTAGTTCGTTTGAAATATTTATAGTACATACAGTATTATATTTAATTTCCGCAAAATTCGTTCGCGTCCTTTATCATCTATTTTTATTAGGTGATTTATCAACAATCTTTGAAAATGAGCTGTTTTGGCTATGCAAAAATTTTGTTCCGTTCCTCTTTTATTGCAAGTAAGTAGTACCCTTCATTTTATTATTTTCACAGTTACACATTATTTGTCGCATGTTATTTTAAATGTTCTTTGATTTGATGGCGTTGTAAGGGAACCAGGGTAATGCCAATCGAGCTGACATTTCTTTGGACTGAGCAAACTAATTTCTATGTTTGTTTAATGTTTATTTGACCAACTAGGGGACTAATCAGGAACAGGACATTAAATGTTCATAGGGAAAACGCATGATCTTGCCTGAGTGGAATAATAATAATAATATCACTTGATTTTTGTGTTAAAAGGTGCTAAACCCAGGAGTCCCTTCTTTAGTTCTTGCTTCTTCTGCATTTGCTGGTTTTAGTACGTTGTTGTACGCGAACAATAAACAACTTGCGATCACCAGGAGTTGTACATTGTAGGTTGATTTGTAACTTCCATTCAATATCGTCTACTGATTCTCTTTGCAATTTCAGTTAGTCCCGATCGATAACTCAGCAGTAACCAGGGGTGGTCGCACAAACTCAAACTCAAACTCAACTACATATACAGTTACGGACAAACGAATAAAACAACCGCGGCACTGAAGTTTCCTTTTGCCCCACTAGCCTCCACGTTATGATTAGGATGCTGTCATCTAGCGGCGGACACTAGTAATGATGTCGCAACGATCGTTGCCAACTTTCCCACTGAGACGTCCAAAAAATTGTTTCAAAATCGTTCAACACGGGTCCAACGATGGACGTTCGTTGAACGGTTATTTGGACGTTGTCCAAATTGGTCCAACGAACGTCCTTCATTGGACGATTTTGAAACCAACCGTTCTTAGAGGGTTGTGGCATGAAAAGTTATTTGATGTGAATAGATTTTACACTCACTTAAACGAGGGATGCATTAAAAACACCGCGATATACAAATAGGACCACATTAGTTAAAAACTTCGTTATTTCCCAAATTGTTGCAGTTTAGGCATGTGCCACCTTAGGAGAAACATCGAAAATTGAATTAAAAGCCTATTTTTAGTGAATTCGTTGTAAGGTTATAAGGGACCGGCAAGCTCAATTTCCGGTTCTTAATCCCGATAAAAGCTTATGACGGATCGTTCAAATATCAATTGATCCTGAAAAACTACGAAATAAAGAAAAATAGTGGTGAGATATTAAAGAAGCATGGTCCGTCATCGTCACTACTACATGTCGCACGGTGGCTTAGCCAGTGTCGGACAGAATGCCACAAGTAATCAGAAATAAATACTAACAAATACAAAATGTAACAAATGTAAATGATAGAATCTTTAGACTGGATCATTAACTCATTCATATAATTTTTCACAGTAGTGCTGTAAAGTGGTCTTAATGGTTTGTCCGCTGGCTTTTCGAATTTCAAATATAATTTCTTTTAACTCCATTGTAAAGGTGATTGATTTGTGTGAAAATAACTGGATAATCAACGAAAGAAATTTTATAAAATGCCTAATTTTGCATTTTCTATTGAATGGTCTCATTGCTTTGCTATACATTGTATAGTCTTACAAACGTCTTATCACAATACTAGATGGATTAAATGCATTTTGATTGATTTTATAAAGACATTAAACGGATTACAATGACATCATTAAAGATGATTTGATGACAGTTTTTTCAATTTACTGAAATGGAATACCAAGTGGACAGTTGGGGTTTGAACAAGTTTAGAATAACTTTGTTAGACAGCGATGTGAAATATCTTGCACACGGACGTTGCAAATAAACGGCAAATATCCCTTCGATTCATATTTGCCAATGCTTGTGAGGTGCTAGTTCACGCTAAATATATCGATTGTTTACGGTAAGCTAGCATAATGGTGACAAACTAAACCCCTCTGACTAAACAAGAGCAATATTTGCCACACATTGTGCCTGATTATTCTGAGTAGGATCAATATTGATAGATGAACGCAAAGAATAATATTTGAGATACGACCTTCGGTTGGTTTAATTACGTTTGCTGATCGAAGTGAAACTAAGCCATAGCGCCTGACAGAGCGCAAAGATGGAAATTCCACGGAAATCCATTCTTCGTCGCAATTACCCTCCTGAAGCGGCAAGTATTGTACGTAGATTTGCTTCGCAGCGCATTTGATGAGCCAGCGCATTTTTTTATTACTGGAAGTGCGGTACTAATTAATTTTCCGCGGTGCCGGATCTTTGACAAATCGGTGTGTTTCGTCAGTTGGCACGAATGGTTGTGAAATCGAAGTAACACGTTCTAATCTCTGACTGCATTGGTTGGCATCAGTCGTTAGTGCAGTAGGTGCGCATTAACTTCGCCACAGTAATTGTGTCCTGTGGAGAAGTTCGACGGACTGCGTGAGATTTTAGATAAAATGTAAAATTTAATATTTGTGAAACTTATTATTAAAATTCAGAATGCTAGCTGGCTTGTATGATATCAGCATATTTATCGATTTATATTACTATAAGAATTTTCTTTCATTTGTTTATCAGACATTAATTCGACAATCAATCTAATTTCCGCATAGTTTCTTTTCATTCATAGCCTTATGTGTAACTTATTCCAAAGGTTCCAAAACTCTAGAGATGGTCAAACATTCAATATTGCCATGGGTTTATATTGTATGAATTATTTTAAGTACGGAAAAAACGGCAGAAATTAAAAGTACACGATGAAATACAGTGTGAAGTACCACAAACTCCAGATATTAACGAAGCGTTTTACATTTTTTCCGTAGATTTATGGAAATGATCGATTTTTACGAAACTCTAAAACTGATTATTTCGTCGTTTAAATTCAAAAAAGTCGCCGAAATATTTCCTAGACAAAACAGGTTCTTTAAATTATCAAGACAATAAAAATTCTCGATTCTAACCAGCCAAAAATTATATTGAACAATTCGTATGTGTTGGCCTGTTACCTCAACCAGACTATTATGCATACGTGTAAAATAAAGAAACTTGTGTCTATCCGACACTACTTGACTTGGTGAAGTACCCACTTCGAGACCACGGACAACGTATAAGAATCCAACCACCTAGACCTTCATTTCCGATCGCCGCGTTGGCAACGGGCAGCCTCAGCCTGCGCAGCACAAGATCTTTACTCTTATGACGGCGGTGTTGTTGATGGTGATGATGATGCTGACGGTCGCAGGTGCCTTGGAAGCAATTGAACGTACCAATGGTGGGCCATTTTCGATTTTTTTGCCCGATCGCCTTAATTCAAATAAAAAAAGGAACTATCAAACGCTGGTTTAGAACTGCTGGCATTGAAGTCTATTGTTTGAAAGTGTAGCTTGTACGTATACCAAACTGACCGTAGCCTACTAGGTGCCATCAAGTTTCGAACGAAATGCGAACCAAAAACAGTTAAACGAATTCGAGATGATGGCGCTCGAACTTTCCTTCTACAACACGGAGAGGATAATTCTAATTAAACTTAACCTTTGTGTGCTCACTCAAGGAGAATCACTCCTCTCAACTTACGGCTAGCATTGGCGTTTTCGCGTACATGAAGGAACAAAATACTTATTGACTAATTACAGGTTGATCGGATGCTTCGTCGCGGGAGATGCGCGTGTTGTGCATCACGTATACTGAACTCATGGTCAAATGAAGATGCATCGGAGGATGTTCGGAGAGAAATTATTCGGTGAGTTCTGATACTTCTCCTTATTATTCCTCTTCCGTGGGCATTTCGGAATGTGTACATATCGGTAAACATTCCGAACAGTCCCATAAGAAATTGTTGTTTCATGCTGTCGTCTGCCCTTCGGAGCGTTTATTCAAATCTAATAATATTCCATGTTTGGATGGGGAGTTTTCATACAATTCATGAATATGGTTAAAAATAGAAAATTTGAAAATCTTTTCCGTATTATTGGAATTTTAATGATGAATAGCTAAAATGCAAGTGCGGCAACACTGTCCACTAGATGAATGGTGGGGGAACGATGCATTTTCGTTTTGGTGATGTTAGTATTAGTAGCCGAATGGAAAGGCACATGGCACGAAAACGAGCGAGAGAGCAACAGAAGTGCATATTCGCGCGAGTCGCTTTTTCTCATCATTCGTTTGACTATCGTTGTACTACCAGCCAGCATCAGCAGCAGTAGTCGCACCATGGCCCGTACCAAACAAACCGCCCCTAAGTCCACCGGAGGGAAAGCTCACCGCACACAATTAGCACTTTCGTCTCTAATAGTCCCAAATTTGCCGAAAATAGCCAACAAAATCGATACAGTAGAACCGGGCAGCAATTAAAACATATGTCCTTTTTTCATTGAAAAACACCGGAGCGGTGGATTGCACTAGTTTTGCACTTTCTAGCAGAAATGGGAATAAAACACGTCTACCAGTGCAATCCACCGCCCCGGGGTTTTTCAATGAAAACCTCCAATAGTAACAAATTAGCAACGAAGGCTGTCCGCAATATTGCTTCAGCCACTGATAGAGTTAAGAAGTCCAATCACTACCGATCAGGAACTGTCGCCCCGTGAGAAATTCACCTCTATCAGAAGTCAACGGAGCTACTAATCCGCAAGCTGCCCTACCAGCGTCCGTGAGATAGCGCAGGACTTCAAAACCGATCTACGCATCCAAAGCTTCAATGGTTCTCCAAGAAGCCAGCGAGGCCTACATGGTTGGTTTGTTCGAGGATATCAATGTGTGCGCCATCCACGCCAACTGGAGCAAATTCTCATGGGTTCAGGCACTGTATGGTGTCTGTCCCCTTAAAAAGGCCATACATATGGTCCGGGTCAAGTTTCACAATCATCAAAACACCATAAAAAGTCTCACAATCATCAAAACACCATAAAGGATCGTGGGGGTATTATGAGCCTTTTGTTTGCTCGAGAAACATGCGGAAAGACATCCAACTGTCTCGCTGGCTCCGTGGTGAACGGGTCTAAATTGTGACTCCCACAATAACCCACTAATCAGATCCTGATAGTGCAAAATGATCTTGCTTATTTTTACTCTGGTTTGCTACGAGAGGAAGAAAAAAGAGAATACAGGAACGATTTTCCCCAGTTTGATCCAGAGTACTTCCAGTTTCTCCTGGCACTGGAACACACAAAACGAATCATCGGGAGCGAAAATGCTTCCGTTTTTTCCGCTCTCGAACTGTGAGCGAAAAGCTCCCAAACTATTCGTTGAAATTCAACCAACCTCATGCTTGTGCAATACAGTATCGAACCCCATAGCTAGACGATGTTGGCTATACCGTGCAGAGATAACTTGGACAACACATACTAACGTGTACATGCTGTCGGACTTGTGATCGTACTGCAATGCTGAGAAGTTGCTATAGCCCATTCGAAGAGCTAGTAATCATGTGTCGGTATGTTCTAGGATTTAACGAGCTGTTTTAACGAGTAAATGTTTGTCGATTTTAGTCCTGATGCTGTCCCGTAGTCTTTTTACCTTTCTCAATAGAAAGGTATTGCAATTGCTCTGAAAAGCGACTTTTTAACGGAGGCCCGGAGGGCCGAGTGACATATACCATTCGATTCAGTTCGTCGAGTTCGGCAAATGTCTGTGTGTGTATGTATGTGTGTATGTATGTATGTGTGTGTGTATGTGCGTATGTGTGTGTATATAACCAAAAATGTCACTCATTTTTCTCAGAGATGGCTGAACTGATTTTGACAAACTTAGTCTCAAATGAAAGGTGCAATGTTCCCATAGGCTGCTATTGAATTTCTAATGGATCCAACTTCCGGTTCCGGAATTACAGGGTGATAAGTACGAACACGCAGAAAACGTCGATTTTAATAAATTCTGCAATGAATGTATAAAGGTGAAAAATTTTCCAAAATATGACCACAACTGCTTCGATTTGTAGTATTAGGTCACTAACATCAATTCAAAGTCTATTTGGCCACATTGGCCACCATCATCGGTTCCGGAAGCCCCGGCGGAAGTATCTAAATTCAGAATAACAGTCACATCGGTTTCTCGGAGATGGCTAGACCGATTCGACTAAACTTGGCCTCAAATGAAAGGTATTGCGTCCCCGTAAATGGCTATTTAATTTCATCCCGATCCGACTTCCGGTTCCGGAGTTACAGGTTGTGGCGTGCGATCACATAGCAAATTGTGATTCAAACCGATACTCCGATGAAAGCAAAAAAGGTAAAAATTTCGCTAAAATGTCTCTCAAACAACTTAAATTTGCTGTTCTAGGTCACCGACGGCCAACCAAACTTTCGTTGACTACATTGACCACCATAGACGGTTCCGGAAGTGCCTGGGAAAAGCGGCCATCTTTCAAAATTTACGAACTCACAGCAGTTTCCCGAAAATGGTTGGGCCGATTTTCACAAACTTAGTCCCAAATGATAGCTATAATATCCCTATAGATGTCAAAAAAATTTCGTACGGATCGCTTATATGGGTCCGAAAATATAGACTAAATCCTTCGGTCACATATGAAATTCCCATATAAGCCGGAACTCAATTTTTTTTTTTCAATGGGGGGACCTCATGAAATTTCAGAAATCGGATTCGTATTTTTGATGCCAAACATCTTTAAAATGCATGAAACGTCGAGATTTTATGTTATCTCGAAAAAATTTTTTTTATAAAAATCGACTTTTTGGGACTTTGCCGATTTTGCACCTTTTTTCAATTTTATATTAATGTAGCTGTTTTTTCTTTTACAAAATTTTAGAAATCGAATAATGATTTCTTTTCTTGTATATAGTTGTCATGTCGTGTATAATAAAAATGTAATATATACATTTGGAAGCTTATAATGAATATAAACAACGCAAAAATTCTCGTGTTCATGATTGAGAAAGGCACAATTGCACCGCTAGGTGAATTAAAACAGGTTTTTTTAGTAAGGCTCACTTTCCAACACATACCGACGATCGTTTCCGACAGCATGAAGTAACAACTTACTTTACGCTTGTCCGGACATGCCGTAGACTCAGGTGATTCGCATTTCTAATGCCAAAAGATCCTGACTCCTGCGGTAGCAGACAAAGTGTTAAGTCGCCGGTAAACTCTAAGCTTGCTCATATGACCCTTTCCACGCTTTTCTAAACTTTCATTCTTCAAATTCTTTCCTCTCCCTTGAGTACTATGGCTCTTAATATTGAAAAATATACTTCACCTTCCAATCCCTTGCTAACTAAATACCGTAACAACAGTTTATAACGCTATGTCCTGTGACTAAAGAAGAATATTTTGAAGTTTTAGGTTTATAAAAAAGAAAGACAAAAGTTTGTCCCAATTTTGTCAATTTCCATTTTGCCAGCCTAAAATACACCAAAGGATTATTAAAAATAAGTCTTCACTGTAGTACTCATTGACTTTCATGAAGATATTCCACACAAAATGCTTTCCTCGTTCCGTTTTTTGAAGTTTTCTCAGTTGAACCTTGAATTGAATGAATTACATTAGAGTTGCCCAACTGAACGAATACCTACATATTCCGCCGATGGAGTGCAAACGAAGCGTCACACAACCAATCAACACAGGTCGTGCCCCCGCCATTGTTTCGAAGCATTCAAACCCGCAACATCCTATCGCAATCCAATTGCATTGTTGTCGGAATGAACTAACCCAAAGCTCAAAATGTCTCAAAGGATGGCACAATTCGGTGTCCCATCGGTGCACATTAACGATGGCTTAAGTTCAACCAAGTGGAAAATCCGAAATTTCTGTCATGTTCCGAAGCACATACCTCTATCAGATGCGGTCTGCGTTGGTTTTCCACACGTCAATCCACACCTGACTCTGGCTGCCGAATCGAAACTATTTCCCCAGCTTTTCGACAGAGTTATGCAAATTTTATCGTTTGTTTTTGGCAGGGGTTGTCTCTGAATTTGTTAGACGTGTAGCCAACTAGATTGTGACTGGTTTGAAGCGTTAGGAATCTTACGTTAACTTTTTAGGAACTTTAATATATGAGTTTTACTTTTTCGTTGGAACCTTATCTCAAGACATTAGTATTTCATGCACCGATCTAATTGGCAGAAGACTGTTCTAGCTTACTATCGATGATAGATGATTTCAAGATTATAAATAATGATTAACGTTACAATAACGCATTTACTTACAAATCTCAATCAGCTTAGGACCAGGGTGCTTAGGCCAACAGTAAAAATTTTCTTCAAATTTAACTTGTTGCCAAATCGTCATTGGCATACACAGTAGATAACAGAAGTAAACGAAAGAGAAAACCGCCGATTATAAATTACAGCAACAGACAAAAGTTTTCTCTTTCATAAAATGGTAACATCCATTCTCGCCGAGTTACGGTTTGTCCTGAATTTTCTCTCATAGCGAATTTTGACAGCATGCTTATTGGCCCTTCTCAACAAAAACACGCGAGAAATTTTCTTTTGTAACTATACTTTTGTGCATTCTATGTGAAAGAAATAGATCAGCAACACTAACACGCACTAGCGGCAATCGTGTTCTAGTTTAATATGTCTAATATTGCTGCATACACAAATAAAACACTAACTTTTTGTTGTTGAATAGGATGCATCCCAAAATTTAACCAACCGTGAAGGTGAAACTTAGTCACAGAGCTATTTTGAATCCTCTTATTTGATTTGATTACTATGGTGAACTTGAACCGGCAGATGCATGCGTAAATAGTGTGCGAGTGTATGTGAGGAAACTTACGAATGAATTTGCATTTGGCCGCTTATTTCGAAATGTCGAACGAATCTAGTGATTTTGAGCCTATGTCACTTAGAAGCCTTGAGAGAGTTAACTGCGAGAGAAAAAAAATCACTATATCGAAAAGGAGCGGCCATAGTTCTCATGCATAAACTTAGCATTCAGACTGACCGTCACGGTGGATATCCACTAGATCCGGCTATCGACATGAATTAATTTAGGGATTTCAACGAACACTGTGTTTAGTGTTGCGTTTAAATTACTGTGAAAAATTCGTTCCGTATGTGCGTGAAAACAAATTCATTTTTGTTTATCATGAATAAGAAAATCAGGAAACACATAAGTTTGCCGCCCCATAAAATCGCAACAAGGGATCGTCATATCATGACAAAAATGACAAATATCGTGAACAATATCAAGCCCGCTCATAACCATTGATTGGGTAAACATATGTAGAGATTTTGCTCGAACCTCGTTGGCGATGTTTATTTATTTGTTTTCCTTGCACAGACAACAGAATGTACTATTTTTTCTAGCTTCTTTGACCAATTTCCTTCGAAAAGTATTTCGAAGGTTAACACCGGAGGTATATGGGCATAACCAAATAATTGATGCTACATTTTTTCGTATTTAAAAATTTAGACTATTCACATTTCCTTATTTCGCATCTTAACATATTGTACTTTGAAATTTCCTACTACGACATTTCGATTTTCGATATTTAAAATTCCGACATATTGTGTTGCGACATTTGTAATGTGAAGTTTCATATTGAGACATTTCCAATCTTCGTATTTCGCCATTTTGTAATTCGATATTTTGTAAATCGTAAACATTTCTTATATCGACCTTTCATCATTCGACATTTCGTATTCCGACATTTTGTACTTCAAAATTTTGTTTTTTTGACAATTCACATTTTCTTATTCTGTATTTCGACATTTTGTTCTTCGAAATTTCAAATGTCGACATTTTGTATTTTGACAAGAAATTGAAAGAATAGCCTTTCCTCACTGAGTATTTCGCATCTTGCCATTTTCACATCACGAATACTGTAGTTCGAAATTTCATATTTTGACAATTCGCATTTCCTCGTGCTGTATTTCAACATTTCGTGTGTCGGCATTGTATACTTCTACATTTTTTCCTATTCCGACATGTTTCACAGCGACAAGCTGTATGCCGATGTTTTCCATTCAGACATTTCGTATTCCGATAATTCATGTTTCCTAATTCCGAATTTCAAAGTTTCGTACTTTGACATTTTATATTGCAACATTTTGCATTGAGACATTTCATATTTCGACATATCATATTGAGACATTTCGTATTTCGACAATTCACATATCCTCATTTCGTATTACGGCATTTTTTCATTGCAATATTTCGAATTTCGATACATTTTTTGTTTCGCAATTTAGTTTTTCGACATTTCATATTAAACTTTTTATTGTATTTCGACATTGCGTATTCCAACAGTTGAAATTTCGACGTGTTGCATAGTGAAGGCCCCTTTTTATCAGCTTATCGGTGAATTTTAGGCTGATAAAACAGGGATGTTGACAAAATCGGGACATATTTTTTTCTTTCTTTTTTTAAGAAAATATTCCTCTTTAGACACTAGAATTAACCTCGAAACCCTTTCTGAATATATTGCATAAATTTCCTATGAGGGGATCTGTGCACAACTCCAAAAATGATGTTTTTAATATTGCTTATTTTTTATCTCTACGATAAGAAAAAATTCTTACGAAAAGACTTTACTCGAATTTCTTATTTTACTGTTTTTTTTGTTTCTTTGTCTTTTTGTTTTCTTGTCTTTGTTTCTTTTTATTACTTTGTTTTTCGTTCCTTCGTTTTGCTTTTGTTTTTTTATTTTCTTATTTTTTGCATTTATTTGTTTTTTTATGTTTTTTTTTGTCTTTTTGTTTACTATGTTTTATTCTTTTGGTTTATTTTTGTTTTTCTCTATTTTTTTGTTTTTGCTTGTCCTTTTTGATTCTTTTTATTTGTGTTGTTTTCTGGTTATTTTTGTCATTTTATTTTTTCGGTTTATCGCTATTTTGTTTTTTTTTTCGTTTTATCATTATTTTGCTTTTTCGTTATCTTGTTTTTTTTTTGTTTTTATATTATTTATGGAGCTTACTGACATTAACGCCGGATTAGCCCTAGCTCCAAAAACGAAAATTCTATTTATGTTACTGAGCAAAAGGTCGCTTAGTCTAGAAAAACTCATAGTAAGAGAACTGCGGAGAAAAAAACAGCATTTTTGGCAACGTATGCCCCGGCATTGTATGGCAACACGTCCAATGTTATAAGGATAGGCAATGTTCGATTGGATTCGTTTTTTGACAGCTAAACGCGAATCCAATCGACCCAAAATGGTTTTTCTAGCTTAGTCCTATCACTAAGTTAGTGTTAGATTCTGGTGAGACGAAGGTGAAAAGCGATTTCCATAATTAATTTAGATATGAGTTTTGGACCCCTAACGCGTGATGCAAAACAATTTTCTCCCCTCTGTTTTTTATTTTTTTTTGTTGGTTGGTTTATTTTTTGTTCCTTGTTTTTTATTTTTTGTATTCTGCTTTTTTTGCATTTTGTTTCATATTCCTGTTTTTTTGTTCCGTTTTCTTTATTTTTTGTTATATGTTTTGCATTCCATTTTTTGTGCTTTCTTATTTTTTGTTTCTTCTGCTCTTTTTGTTTTTGGTTATCGATTTTTGTATTCTGTAGTGTTGTTTCTAGTTTTCAGTTGTTAGTTGTTAGTTGTTAGTTGTTAGTTGCTAGTTGCTAGTTGTTAGTTGTTAGTTGTTAGTTGTTAGTTGTTAGTTGTTAGTTGTTAGTTGTTAGTTGTTAGTTGTTAGTTGTTAGTTGTTAGTTGTTAGTTGTTAGTTGTTAGTTGTTAGTTGTTAGTTGTTAGTTGTTAGTTGTTAGTTGTTAGTTGTTAGTTGTTAGTTGTTAGTTGTTAGTTGTTAGTTGTTTGTTGTTTGTTGTTTGTTGTTTGTTGTTTGTTGTTAGTTGTTAGTTGTTAGTTGTTAGTTGTTAGTTGTTAGTTGTTAGTTGTTAGTTGTTAGTTGTTAGTTGTTAGTTGTTAGTTGTTAGTTGTTAGTTGTTAGTTGTTACTTGTTAGTTGTTAGTTGTTAGTTGTTAGTTGTTAGTTGTTGGTTGTTAGTTGTTAGTTGTTAGTTGTTAGTTGTTAGTTGTTAGTTGTTAGTTGTTAGTTGTTAGTTGTTAGTTGTTAGTTGTTAGTTGTTAGTTGTTAGTTGTTAGTTGTTAGTTGTTAGTTGTTAGTTGTTAGTTGTTAGTTGTTAGTTGTTAGTTGTTAGTTGTTAGTTGTTAGTTGTTAGTTGTTAGTTGTTAGTTGTTACTTGTTAGTTGTTAGTTGTTAGTTGTTAGTTGTTGGTTGTTAGTTGTTAGTTGTTAGTTGTTAGTTGTTAGTTGTTAGTTGTTAGTTGTTAGTTGTTAGTTGTTAGTTGTTAGTTGTTAGTTGTTAGTTGTTAGTTGTTAGTTGTTAGTTGTTAGTTGTTAGTTGTTAGTTGTTAGTTGTTAGTTGTTAGTTGTTAGTTGTTAGTTGTTAGTTGTTAGTTGTTAGTTGTTAGTTGTTAGTTGTTAGTTGTTAGTTGTTAGTTGTTAGTTGTTAGTTGTTAGTTGTTAGTTGTTAGTTGTTAGTTGTTAGTTGTTAGTTGTTAGTTGTTAGTTGTTAGTTGTTAGTTGTTAGTTGTTAGTTGTTAGTTGTTAGTTGTTAGTTGTTAGTTGTTAGTTGTTAGTTGTTAGTTGTTAGTTGTTAGTTGTTAGTTGTTAGTTGTTAGTTGTTAGTTGTTAGTTGTTAGTTGTTAGTTGTTAGTTGTTAGTTGTTAGTTGTTAGTTGTTAGTTGTTAGTTGTTAGTTGTTAGTTGTTAGTTGTTAGTTGTTAGTTGTTAGTTGTTAGTTGTTAGTTGTTAGTTGTTAGTTGTTAGTTGTTAGTTGTTAGTTGTTAGTTGTTAGTTGTTAGTTGTTAGTTGTTAGTTGTTAGTTGTTAGTTGTTAGTTGTTAGTTGTTAGTTGTTAGTTGTTAGTTGTTAGTTGTTAGTTGTTAGTTGTTAGTTGTTAGTTATTAGTTGTTAGTTGTTAGTTGCTAGTTGTTCGTTGTTCGTTGTTCGTTGTTAGTTGTTGGTTGTTGGTTGTTAGTTGTTAAATGTTAGTTGTTGGTTGGTAGTTGTTAAATATTAGTTGTTGGTTGTTAGTTGTTATTTATTAGTTGTTAGTTTTTAGTTCTTTTTTTGTTATCTGTTTTTCTATATTTTGATTTTGTTCTTTTTCTTGTTTTTTTTTTGTTTTTCGTTTCTTGTTTTTTTGTTGGTTTTTTTGTTTTCTAGTTTTTGTTTCTGTTCGTTTTAAATTTTTGCTTTTTGTTGTTAATAGTTGTTTGTTTTTTGTTCTTTTTTATATTTTTGTTTTTTTTTTACATTTTTGCTATTTGTTTTTTATTTTCAGTATTTTCTGAGTTGTTTTTTGTTTTTTGGTTCATTTTTTGTTCTTTGTTTTCGTTCTTCGTTTTGCTTTTTATTTTTCGTTTCTTGTTTTATTGCTGGTTTTTTTGTTTTCTAATTTTTGTTTCTGTTCGTTTTAAATTTTTGCTTTTTGTTGTTAATAGTTGTTTGTTTTTTTGTTCTTTTTTATATTTTTGTTTTTTTTTACATTTTTGCTATTTGTTTTTTATTTTCAGTATTTTCTGAGTTGTTTTTTGGTTCATTTTTTGTTCTTTGTTTTCGTTCTTCGTTTTGCTTTTTATTTTTCGTTTCTTGTCATTTCCCTTGTTTTTTGTATTTTGTTTCTTTTTTTTCTATTTTTTGTTTTTTTTTTGTAATTGCTTTATTTTTTTGCCTTTCTCCTATATTTTTTTGTTTTTATTTGCGTTTCATGTTTTTCGTCTTTTGTTGTTTTTTTTGGATTTGATTTTTTTGTTTCATTTTTATTTGGTTTTTTTTCTTTTTCTTTATTATCGTGTTCTGGTTTTTGTTTCATTTCTTATTTTTTTTGTTCTAGGTTTTTATTTTTTATTTTTAGTTTCTTGTCTTTTACTTAGCATAGTGTAGTTGGAAAGTCGATTTTCTTGCATGCAGCTAAACTAGGATCGTTTTCCAATCCAGCACATATGGTTAAAATTTCCGGTCTATATCGAAAAAGAGGCAAATAACTCAAAAGCTAAAATCTTTATTATTAAAATGAAAGATTAGAGACTAAAGTTCACACGTGACAAATTATTTACAATTACTTATAAAGCAGTTGGGAATTGGATAGTTGTTGACTTAATTTCTTGGATCTTGAATTATATTCTAAGCAATTGAGCATTGTTTCATGCGAATAGAGAGGATGATAATATTTTATTATATTTTGTATGATATCTGTACGAAGTATTTCACCGCGTGATCGCGATAATGTGAGAAAGGGAAAAATGCCTTTCTAGTAGGCCGCAGAACTTTTTGATTTCTTGTTCTTCATTAGCATCTCAAGGCTCTATTGGAAGACATGGTGCACAATGAAACAATTATGCTCTCCGATAAAAGTAATTAAAAAGAACAAGAATTAGAAACTGATATAAAGAATGAACTATGAGCTTTACATTCAAAATAACCCCCATTAACCCTGCTTGGCACTGAAGATACATCAATTATAATCGACATCAGCGCGTGCCCAAGACCCGAATGCCCTGCCAATTGACTAATCCGGCGGCAGAATTAAATCACGCTGATTTCCACTGCAGCGTAATTGAAACAATTTGTAGAACATGAATTGTCCCTCTATCGCACTTACTGATCACACGCGACCGAGGGTAACCAAGCGCGCGCATCCATCGCAACGCAACAGCAGTTCATGCATGATCAACCGAAGTTCATCCGTTCATTCACCACGCGGCCGCCGTAAGCTTTTTTCGATGAAATGTAAAAATACCACAATTTGCTGTTTGCGACTGGCTGTGTGGTTCACTCGCTGAACACAGCTTTCCCTATCCTAACAATGGGATGCTTTGCTACCGCAGCGAAACCCCGCACGCGGGTCCAACAATCTGCTTGACGTTATGCGATTTTGCTGCTTCGGTTCGATTTAGATTGCTTTGGTAGCAGCACGATTTGTTTTTCGGCGTTCCAGCAGAGTGTGACGCGCGTAAGATCTTCGAGTGGTCCAACAGAGACACAGCAATCACGGCAATCATCATAGCAACGCGGAGTGTTCATCAGATCTGCAGCTCTGTGGTAGCGGCAGGGTTCGTCGCTTATGCATTGTGTCGTTGCGTTCCGTTTCGAAGCTACCTCGGTCCTGCGGCTGATTTGGTTCTTCAGTAATACTTTAGCTGTGTAGCGGCGCGGAAGCATTTCCAGTGGGTGTCTGTTCGGAGAATCGGAAAGTTCACAGGTGAAATCTAATTTGCAAGGAGATCCTGATCGGTGGAGCATTGTTCGGGGGTCGTCGCTGGTTGAGAAGTTCTGTGCTTTTCTGGAAGACAGGAGAAATACGAAGTTTCGAGAGGGAAAAAACGAATCTATCAAAATAATTGGAGCTTGTAGGATAAGTGTTGGGAAAGGATATGCCTATGTCTGAAATCAAAAATGCAAAGAAGTGTTAGTTAGTGCGCGATTAAAAGAACAAAAAATCAACCCGGAAACACTGCTTGGAAAAAAAAACAAGTGTTATCTCCGCAATTGAATCTCTATCAAGTGAGTAAGTTTTTGTTTGGTTTTTGGATTGATTTGTAAAGTTCTGGAACCATATATGTCTTAGAATTAGTGACAAAAAAACTACAGAGCAATCAAGTGAAGTGTGTACTGAACGTTAAAGTGCCCGTTGGAGGAGCAACATGGTGATTCATGGTACCGACGTCAAATGTTGGTTGTTTTTTACGAGAAGTGAACATTAATGGACAACATAACAGTGGCAGTCAAACAGGGATTGCTGTTTGTTAAGCATCTAGCAACATTTTTTTCGTACGTGGATCTAATGAGTTACCAAGCTGCTCCATCACGCACAGGCTGTACTCAAACTTCTACGATCGTATTTTAACAACAACGAATCATCAACCGGACTTTCCAGACAGCGGAGTAAATCTGCTCTAACTAATCATCATTTATGGTGATAGTTAGAAAAACTGGAATAAATTGGAAGTGAATTATAATTTGTTTAGCAAGACGGGCAAGTCGCTTTTTTGAGGAAATCTGCATCTCCACAACTTTAAGAAAGATCAATTCCATAAAGGTACTGTGTTATAATTAGCTATTCATAAATTGTGGGGAGTTGATAATATGAATCTCATTAACGAAGGGTAAAGGTTTCAGCGTGAAAAAAATATATTTTTTTGCTATTTTTTCAGCTATTTGAGTGAAGCGAATTGATCAAAGCTTTTGTGCATTACGATGTACTATTTCAGTAACATTCTGTACTTTTTTCTATGCAAAAATATGGAAAAGTGACTCGATGACGAAGCTTTTTGTAGAACGTCTCTGGAAAAAACACGATTTGCGGTGTTAACTGTCATTTCAAAACTACTTAGCCGATTTATTTCAAATTCTGCATACACATTCTACGTAAAAAATACTTAACCCTTACGTTGACTTTTCGAGATAATTTTTCAATTAGGAGGGGTTTTTATTCATAAAACGGCAGAATTGCAATTTTTCATGAAAAATTCCGCCATTTTATGATTAAGTCAACCAACGTTATAAACGGTTCCAGGATAGCATTATAAAGCCTATGTTCCTTTGATATTTAATCCTGTAAGCTCAAGAAAACCTAGATAAAGTTAAATTTTGGTGTTTTGAAATCAGCTCATCAGTAACTAGCAGCAACTTGGTGCCAGAAAACGGATAAGTCTAAACTAGTATTAAATTGGCATTAGATCGATACCAAATCCAAATAGTCACACAATCTGTGTAAGTGCCTCAAGCAACTGGCTAGTCCTACATACATCAATAAAACCTTTTTTAAAACTACTGGTATATCTCGTTAGTACATATCCTAGAAAGCACATACACTTACTAACAATATTTTTAGAGAGATTAGTTATCGTAGGTATGAAACCAATGCATTAAATATACTGTGTTATACCTCTCACTGAGTAAAAATGTGCTCTCTATAACCCCATCTTTTCGTAATTTGGCTAAGATCGCACAGATTTCGTTCAATTCCTTGAAAGCCCCCCGCACATCCATCTTGCATTCGCGCTACATGTCCAGCGCACTGTATTCTGGCGTTTTCTCTCCATTCCGATGTCAATACGTTTGTATAGTTGATAAAACTTTGGTTTATTCGTCTACACCATTCTTCATTTTCTTCCGTGCCGATGAATTCACAGCCGCAGCACAACTTTTTTACCTCGCGCATCGTTATAATATGTAACTAGTATTCCAAGATACATGAATTCTACATCGACAACCTCATACCGCACCCTTTCGATTTCCACTTCGGAACCAATACCGTTTGGACTGCCTCGCTCTCTACCATGTATTTTGCTTATACTCAGTCCGATTTTTGCAGCTTCCCTCCTAAAAGGCACAAATACCTCTTCCACTGCTCTACAATCAACGCCAATGATGTAAATGTCATCTGCGAAGCCAAGAAGCATGTAATATAGCGTGATGATGGTCGTGATTCTTTGTACATCTGATCTGTGTATCACATCTCCAAGCCCTATGTTGAACAATTGATTAGAGAGTGACTCTTTTTGCCAGAAACCGGCTGAACAGTACTGTAACCCGGTATTCGAAATTTTATTAAAAAGTGAGGAACTCTCCAGCATGAAATTAAGTGATCAAAATGATGATTTTTTTGGACATCTTTTACATGCCATCAATTCTGATCGACAATACATGTTCAATGTATTGCTTTTTCTACCTAAATATAGAATCATGGGAATTAATCCGAATAGCTACATGGAAAATTACAACAAAAAAATCAAAGTGTCGGTAATTTGTTAATACACTAAATTAAAATCGTTTTATCAGTTTGTTTCCAATAGTAAAAGACAACGGTCACGATACTCAATCTACTTTCTGCTTCTGGCAGCGTGAAGCGGGCGGCAAAAAACAGTTATTTTGAATTAAAGCAATCCGTTCAGTTTATTCTTGTTTTATATATTATAATCAGAGTGAGTCCCAGAAGCAATAAATGGAACTCTGGACAAATGCGATGGCTAATCTTTTCCAGTCTTTCGCATTAGACTGATTATTCGCGATGTGGAACAGTTACTGAAAGTGATAATGTAGCGTAGACTTTCGGAAGCCGCCTATCTGCAGTTCCACCATATAAGGCATTCATTATTGATAACGTGTAACAAATTAGCCCTGATGAAAAAATTGGAGAGAGAAACGAGTGACCCCGAAAACGCAGTTGGCTAGATTAAAGTTTCGGTTCGACGCGAAAAAAGTTGTACTTCACGTACAATGGCAAGTCGCGCGCACAAGGTATGTCAAAGAGCCACTAATATCCGTTCTTTTTATTTTTATTTTTCACATCTTGTAAAATTTTATGAGGTTCGACTACTATTAAGTTGACACAATGAGCCGTTTCAGATAAACGAATTTAACAACAGGATCGTTGTAAATATTTTCGACCGAATAGTACAGTAAAGGTTAGATATTTTGTACTTAAAGTTTTGCATAGTACCGCAAATATCGGTACTTGCTTTTATTCAGTACCAGTATCACGACACCGGCAATGGATCGGTAATCCAAGGAATTTTGGTACTATGGCCCTAGTGCATCACACTGCTTCAACCCTTTTAATTTCAAATAAGTCGGATGTATTTTGCGTCAGACGAATTAGCTTAACCCTTTCATGCCCAACTTTTTTCTAGTGCATGTAGGGTTTCAAAACTATTTTTCCTTTAAAAAGGTGGAGTCAAGAAACTCGAAAAACCTTTCTTCGTAAAGGTAGGTACTTTCCTTGCAGTGCTAGAAGCTGCTTAATTTTTAACTTCCAATACTCACTACAATTCTCCTAGAATATTTACAATAGTACAACTGCGTGGAAAACCTAGCCAAAAATAGTCTAAATTGATAAGTTTTATCAGTTTTCACTAATATTGCAACATAACGAAGTTATATGAAAAATTCATTTTCCGTCGTCAACGTAAACGGTCCCTGGCAGCACTGCTCCATCGGAGTTCATTCAGACTAATTGCAATAACTTCAGTTCTAGAGCTGATCCTTGTAACTGTTAATACTCAAATGAAAGCCAATAGTCATATTTATTAGCCTTACTTGGTTTTGTGAGCAAATCTTGCCTCAATCAAAAGTTATAGCTGTTTAAAAACGTTGTTGTCCACAAACAACATGGGCATTAATGGGTTAATAAGTTTTGTCAGAAATCCATGATTAAGCATTATCTGCCACAGTACGGCTCTTTTCACTGAATCGTACGCAGCCTTGAAATCTAACAACTGTCCGATGAGTCCGCAAGTTTTCTTCCCAAATTTCATCCAGGCTTCATAAAATGGTAAACATCTGGTCCATCGTTGATCGTCCTTCTCGAAACCTGCTTTGGTAGTCAGGGATATTCAGTCAACGGATGCGCCTGTTTCATAAATGTCACGAACCCGTAGTTCTCTTCCTTCGAAATGTCAATGCCGAAATTCCCCGTATAAAAGGCACATCATTCGTTCTGTAGTAGAATAGTCTAGTAACGAAAGTAGAGTATAACTAACCTCAGAGTGACGTTCGGTGAGAGGCATATGAAGTTCAGCGCCATATTGCAGTTATGATAATATCGCCATTTTTCCGATTTCCAAAAGAGTAATCGTCCCTTCATAAGTCGTAATGAATTCTAAATGCGACACCGGTTTGCACTGGCAAAAGAAGTTAGCTCTCGAAAGTTGAACGACAGTGTTTGGTAGTAGTAAAGAAACTCATAGGAAAAACTGCGGAAACTTCATTTTGAATCGTTTGGATTCGTTTTCAGGTATCGAAAACGGATCCAATTGAGCTACTATCTATCCTGATAACACTTGACATGTTGCCATACAATGTCTGGGCATACTTCTCTTGCTCTGAGTTTCTTTAGTCTGGTAAGCTCTCTGTTGCTGGTCCCCATCTAGCAGCCGGCTTGATGCAGCACTATTCCAGGCTGCCGCTCGCCAACAAAATCCAAACTGTAGTTGCGGACCCGATACTCGGCCAGTATTATGCTATGATTTAACTCTTCCATTCCCCACCCTTTTTAGCGCATATTGGGTTTCAAAACTATTCTGTTGTGGTCAATAATCATTGTGTTTGGAAGACGATTTGCGCATGTGGAAAAGCGAAATTTTCATGGCAACTGGTATAGTCAATAAATTATATCTATTTCAGAAAATGATTGCAAACACGCTTGTTGTCTTTTTTGAAGAATCATAGTTGTTCCGTATTATTTTGGCCAGAACTAGCTTCCTATCAATATGTGAAAATGGCTCAGGATTTGTATGTCTCCAACAAAGTGCAAGCCGTACCCAAGGACTAAAACCCAACTGAAAAATATTGGGCAATCGTTAAATGAAACCTCAAGGAAACTCATGAAATAAATAGGAATATGAAACAATTCAAATCAAAATGGCGTTCAGTATGAAATAGTGGACGTATCAGTTATACAATTTTTGACCTTTCCCCTTTTATGCAATTCTAGAATACACTTAAGTATGTCTGAATAAAAAATACCGATATGCACTCCAACAGTATCTATCTGGGTTTCAGGACATTCTAGATTTGCGGTGAATGAAAAAGCTGTGCCGATCCACTGGTTTTATTGGCCCCGAACAATTCTTTGGAGTCTCATCAAACACTCTAAAATGGAATTGAAAAAATGAGAAAACAAAGCATTAAGAAATTAAGTGAAAAATGGACTTCGACAATCGATAAACTTTAACGATAACAGCATGGAGCTGCTCAGACCAAGGGCGTTGTTTAAGTTTAAGAGGACCTTCTCCTGGATTGGATGGAAAATCAAGGCAACATTTTTGTGGAAAAATGAAGACATACGTACTTCTGGTTTTGATCTTTTATTCATTATTTATCGATAATTAGAAAATGATTCTTTTCGAAAATTCAAAATAGAGTCTTAAAAATGGTGTTTATCTCGAAACCACGTTGTTGTGCTAACGTCAAGACTAGGTCTTGTTCTATTGATCTCATGTCCTTTATTCAAAAAATGTTTGGAAAAAATATACTTTTTTGTCTAACTTATACCTAACATGGGCCTGAACAATCAATTATTCATATTTTTTAAACGAGATAACAGTAAAAAAAAGACAAATTTTACTTGTTTTCTTTAACGACTATAAAATTGTTTTTATCATCAAAATTTATTGAATTTAGGTATAATTATAGATAAAAACGAATAATAGATCAAAAGCAGAAGTTCATATGTCGTTTCGTTTTTCCACAAAAAAATCTCAAATATTGCTTGATTTTCCGCCGAATCCAGGAGAAGGTCCCCTTAACTCTTTGCGACGCAATGGGACGGATACGTCCCATCTACTTCTCCTAAGTTTTTATTTGATTTCTCGATAGCGTTGACATACAAATACAAATTCTTTCTTATAATCAACTCTTGGAAATGTAAGGAGTACAACTAGCATAATAAAAATTATGTGAATTTGTTAATTAATTATTAGTTTTAATCAATCTTGTTTTTTAACAATAAATTCGGCAGTGTATGAACTAAAAGTCTTAGAGGCCCATTTTTTTGTTGCAAGTATCTCAAACATTGAGCTAAGTAATAGATTTTTTGTAGAATTTTTCGTAGGTCAATTTTTTTCGAAAAAAATTATCAAAATATGCAAAAATGGAGTTTATTATTATGTTGGTCTGTAAAAGATTCTGAGAGACAAGAATAACTTCTCAACTAACCCCCTTGTAAGACGTTTTAGGCTAATATAAAAAACCATGAAATTTAGCCAAACACAGTTACCATATTGGATCCGTCATTTTGAATTTTACATTTTCGACGTCAGAATCAGCGATCCCGAAAACCTATATAAATCTTTAAAATAATAGTATAAACAATGAAAAAAATCGCGTCGAAAAGGGTTAACTGGGAAGACAATAAATACAATCACTCACTAATATAACAGTGATATGTCGTAACAGATAGCACACTCAGATTAAGGAAGAAACACAATAGATCTAAATACTAATCACAGTGACTCATCTCCTATACGAAAACAATAAAAAACAAATTGAAAATAACGATTGTTTCATAGCCAAGGCCGTGACAGAACCAGTAGCATTCCCCCATTAAGTGCTCTTCCTGTTTATCTATTCCACAGCTCAAGTGTATATACACAGAAATATTGAGGCAAGACAGGTCGTCGACTTTGTCAAACCCTCAGCTTGAGTGAATTAATATTTATTATCTAAAAACGTCGAGCTCTCCCAGCATCGGCTACGCCATTTTATGGTGTAGCAATTACACTATTGTCCGTCAAATCTCCAATGTTAATGCGTACCGGAAAATCAATTCATAGTTTCGACCAGCAAAAGAGACCGCAACCAATTCATCAAAATTAGGTTGCTTCACAGCCGATCTCTTTGTGTTGTGATGTGACCTTCCCAGCGGAGTAGTATTTTGTGCATTTTAATATATTTTTTTCCAAAGAAACACAGATTGTTTCGGCGCTATCGTGCGTGAAGCTTGAGTCTGTACTAGTGACCTAAGACGGAGCTGTTACGTGACAATTTGAATTTTAAGCGGCCGCGACACATTCATTGTCAAAACATCGCAACGTTCATCGTGGATGCGTCGGCAGCGGGAGTTCATTCGATGGCGGGTTATTTATCGGAAACATCGTTGGCTTCGGTTAACGAAGCGAGCACGTGGTTGAACACATCGCCAGCGAGATGAGGTAATTCTTTATGCACTTTATACGTTATCGACCTTCGGGAGGAGAAATTATAGAAAAAACTTGTTTGTTGTATCGATAATCCTCTTAGGGCTAGTCTCTGTTTTACAATAGCGAACTGAAACAAAACACGCATACAAATTAAAATCTTGCATCAGGTTCAATCAAAAGGTGTTGAGATTGCTTAGAGGACAATTTTTGGCTTAACACGTCTGACATGGTTAACCAGTTTAGAACCGTTTGGGTGAGGGACAGATGCGGAACGTTGACCTGATTGGAAATATATGTTGTTATACAACTAATTCAGCAGATCAAACACAGGAAGTAGTCGAAACTGCGGCAATCTCGATAGTTGATTTGGGAACAGTTTTGAGGTACGTTTAAGAGAGCAACTAACCGTCATTACAGGTCCTTGAAACTCGTTTGTCCGGGGTTTTCTAGTGCGAGACGCTAACTGGATTGGTTCAGAGCACGTCTGCGTCAGGTGGCACTTAAAAAGTACTTAGGTATTAATGAAAAATGTTTGGAATCTGTTTGAGCCGGTAGATGAACAATTAAGAAGAAGTGAGCAAATAATTCTCACTTCTTCATTGCTTATTATTTAGTGATGTAGACAATTGGGAATGTGAAGAAGAAAAAAAAACCGCCAATGCAATATTCTAGCTCGAGCTGAGTGCGATGTTTTTTTTACTATACTAAGTTAATTTCAGTCGTACCATCATTCAACCGTAGAAAAAATTTAGCACTAGCAATCACAATTATTAACTTATGGGATTTTCGATTGATTGACACCGGTGTAGTGGAGTGCACTGGTTTTTGTTTCTAGCAGAAATGTCAATGGAACATACCCAGTTTTCTGAACTTCTGCTAGAAAGTGCAAAAACGGTGCAGTTTCAGTGGACTCCACTACACCGGTTTCAATCAATCGAAAATCCTATTAGTATCATCTCGTCTCAAGGTTTCGCGGGTCATGGCAGTTCGTTACAAATCTTTTATAAGTTCAACTATTAATTAAAGTTACCTTGTTTTAAAAAGATAAACAGCCAACAATGCACGCTAAATAATTTTAAAATTGCTTGTAATTTACAATGTATTCATACGCGCCAGTGGAGCCAAATCTAGTGAAGTTTAGTATTATTGGTGGAATATTTATAATAAACGAGAGAGTGTGTGTAAAGGGAGCGAAGACAACACTACAACAGTCATGATCATCTGTCAATGTTATTCCAAACCTACACGCCATCGAAAAACTACCTTAAATTCAATACTTTTGACTCAATCTCGGGGTATCGTGCAGGAAGGTAAAATTAGGTAAACCGTGTTGAAGGTAGTTTCCATTTAACTACGGCAAAAATAATAACTCAACCTTGAATTTAATTTACTTAAATTTAAGTTGAATTTACCTAATTTTGAGTATACCCCAAACAACTTAAAAGTACCTTACTGCACGGAAGACCTCGATTGAGTCGAATCTCTCGTTTTGTTTTTGACAACACTAATAAGTGCGAAAGCGACGCACAGCTCAAAAGTACTAAATTTAAGTTAAAAGAACTTATTCTGTAGGTTATTTTATGGTTGCGTGTAAGATAGGATCCGACAGCCAGTGCAGTAAAATTTCATTTCATTCAATCGAAACTGAATGAACGCAGTCAATCAGTCGTCTGCAGTAGCATTCACATTCATTTAACGCATCAGTTGTTGTTAATCTGAAGCTGGGTTCATGGCACTTCACTCACCGCTACTTTCAAATGAGTCGCAATTCATATTCAACCTCCTTCGTTTGATCCTCTCAAATGAATAGATCAGCTTTCAATTTCCCCAGTGAGCACCAGTCAAATGAGATCCGGGTAAACCTAAGACAAAAAGAGACAACTGGCTTCGTATTTTTGGTTATCATGCCTTTCTTGTGCCAGATGACAGATGAGTGTATGCAGCTAGCGAGGTTGGCAGTGCAGCCAATTTCTTTGTCATATTTAGATATGTTGCTATAATACACATAATAATGACCGTTTTATTGACACACATTTCGCATTTATCTGGTACTAATCAATCCAACATTTTTATCACATACTACATGTTTCTAGCAAATTTGGTCAGCATAACAGCCTATTCATCAGAATCAAATTTGCAACAAAAATATTATAGAGATGAACGTACTACCAAATAACATTTTTCATTGCAACCAGTTTCAATAAGCTGTTATTAGTAGATTCATTATTTTCGTCTGAACTCTGCGAATTTAAGAAAATTTGAAAAAGAAATATGATAGCCGCAGTATGCTATCATAATTGTACGTAGCTGTCAAATTCATTGCTAAAATCAAATATGTAATTCAGCTATTTTTTGCACCTCTACCAATAGTTTCCTGTGTACAATTCCGATGACATGGTGAAGAGGTAAAACACTTCCACACTGGTTCTATAGGAACACATTACGAGTACAGTCTACAGATACGAGAATCTTTTCTTTTTCAGACAGAATTCGAAAAGGTTTTACTCGATATGAATGCTATAAATAGGTCATATCGAAGGTGGGTTTATTGATTTGAGGTAACCAAAAGGCGCCATATTGGATTGATTGATTGCAAAATGTCCTCAATCATCAGTTTCCGTCATCTAGTGACCATCATTGCAAAAGCGATATAGATATATATTGATCATGGTTTTTACTGTGGTGGTTACCCGAAACCGCCATCTTTGTTTTCAAAATGGCCTAAATTCATAAATTACAGTATTTTATGATTATTTTAAATGATACCCATATTGATAGTTGTTTTCACAGTTTCTTGGTCACTATAGGCCGCAATCTTGGATTTCAAAATGGCCTAACCTCCTTTCAAATGGTATCCATGTTGCCCTCATCTCTGATTTAAAAATGACTTTAACCATCGAGCTTGAGCTTGAGCTTGACCTTGTACGACCACCCGTAGCTGCTACTCCGTTATCGATCTAGACTAGCTGAAGTTGCACAGGGAATCAGTAGTAGTGCTTGGGATTAGGGAAACATCTTTTAATGTGCAACTCCTGGTAATCCTAAAGTGTTTATTGAACAAAACCGGCGCAGGCCTGGCCCGAACGTAGATCGCAGAAGGAACGTTAGTCCGATACTTGCTTTTGCTAGGCAACGGCTTACGGGCCTTCCGAAGGAAGATTTTACACCTCAGAAAAATCTCAGCGACCTCGGCTGGGAGTGCACCCAGACTAACTGGGATGGGTGGCTGTCACGCTTACCACTCAACCAACTACGCCTTCATTTAAAATGACTAACCATCGATTTCCGTTATCTATCATCTTGGACCTTTAACGAGTTCGCCCGTTTACACCTAAGACAAGATAAAGCAACTAGTAATACGATTTCTGTATATTTCTGTATTTTGGTAGTACGTCCATCTCTATTTCAAAGTTTGTGGCAAATTTGATTCTGATGAATAGGCTGTTATGCTGACCAAATTTGCTAGAAACATGTAGTATATGATAAAAATCTTGGATTGATTAGTTCCAGATATATTTTGGCGAAATGTGAGTTAATAAAACAGTCATTATTATGTGTATTATAGCAACATATCTAAATATGACAAAGAAATTGGCTGCACTGCCAACCTCGCTAGTTGCATACAGTCATCTGTCAACAATTATTCACCAGGGCACAAGAAAGGAAAGAAAACTCTACAAGAAGAAGAGAAAGAAAGGTTCGGAACATTTGTCATTTTTGAGTGCATTTGTTTTATGTTTGTTAAGCAGAAAAGCCCACTACGTCATTTGTTTTATTCTTTTCTTTTTCATATCCTCCTGATTTATCAGCTTCATCGAAAAAAATACAACCTTACTCATGCAGAGAAAAAATGCTCGTACCTGTATCCGTCTTGAGTTGCCTCGTCTTATCATAGCCTTTACCCTATATTATTTATTATCTTGGTCGGAGTTATTTTTATGTCAGTGAGTGTTCCTTCATATTCATTTGTGAGTGGTTCATTGGAATGGTTCACTTCCATTAGCTGAGACAGTGCTAATTGAGTTCTACAAGATGACGACACGAATGAACTCATGATGAATGAAGTTCATGTTTGACAATTCTCGGTGGTTTGTTTACTTTGTCAGTTGCGTGAGTTCGAGTGCAACGGGTGCTCATCTGTTGCATTTGCACTCACGTAACTCCCATGTAAACAAACCACCGAGAATTGTCAAACGAAGTTCATCCGACTCATTTTGTTGGGTTATGTCGGTTGGTGTAAAACCTAATGTGAGGTTGGTGTTCAATAGAAACTAAACAGGCAAAAACGTCAAATGACTAGAACCTGTTATTCAATTGACAGTGAACTTTGAGTAACTCAAACGAAGACGGCAGCCGAACTCAACTGATATAGTGGTGGTATGTTTACAGTGAAAGGCTCGAAGTTTCACTTGAAACGATTATTTTCGTTCGAAATTGATATTTTACCGCACTGCCGACAGCTGGCTTCTTTTTTTACCTCTTCTTCTTTCTTATATTTTGCTAATCCCTGTTGACATTGACACACCCCTCCCGACCAATGGTGCCAAAATATTCTATAGGAACCAATTTCACGTTTCTGGAAAAAATCTAAGTTGACTGGTCGGGCCGCATACGCTTATGTAAATTAGACGCGCGAGGTTGATAAAACCTTCCCTACGCCTTGCTATGATGTATTTCTGCTGAGTGCCAATTGAACTTATTTTTCAGTTATCACTGTGATATCCGTTATAAATGCGAAATGACCGACACCTTGTGGTCAAGATGCCGCAATAGTTTTCAATGACATAGGTGGCTATCGAATATTGATCTATCTAGAGTTTTCCAAAGGAAACAGCAGCAGAAATTATTCGCTCCTATTTACACCAATTTGATATTATTGATGCAGTTGAAAACTGAAAAATTCAACTGTATCGATATCGTACATTCAATTCACTCGGTACTGGAACAAAACAAATTTTACATGAAAATCATAATCTTTTCATACTTCCGCTACACAACCTGTTACTCGGTTTGTTTTTGTAAAGAGAAATTTCCGTACACAGAACCGAACCCACGATAACCGCGCCATCGAATCTTTTGGGAACCTATAGAATTTGAGTTCTGGAAAATCTTTTATTTCGTCCGCAAAATAAAGCCTTGCGCTTCATAATTACAGATGGACGTTATTGGCGGCCCTTACACGTTCAATATTTTTGTCAATACACAGTATTAACGGTATTGCTTCAATACGTCAATCCCATTTGAAATGCACATCGTTAATACATTTTTTTCACATTACACGTTCAATACTTTTGTCAATTCTCTCTAGAATTGATAAAAAATATTGAACGTGTAAGGGCCGCCCTTGGTCACTGCACAATGACGTCATGCATTAAATGTGACAGGTGATGGTCCTGTTGATCACATTTTTAACTTAGAGATTATTCGTATTCTCAAAATGATATATTGGGAAGCATTTGAAATATGTTGGAAATCATGTTTTTGGAAGCATAAATCTTCTCTAGAATTGCAATTAAATTGTGCTATTCCCTACTGTAGGAAAATGTATATGAAAGACCTAATAAGTGAACTAATTATTTGTTTATCAATTACTTCTGGTGATCTCTGAATTGGTAAGTAGTTTTGCAGTAAAATTTCTTGGGAATCAGTTGTTTGCACCAAGCTTGTTTTAATGGAATCCAAATTTGTTAAGTCCAAACTGTAAACAAAAGGACCAGCACTTGTCAAATTTGTGAGGTTAAGGCAGAATGCGAAATCCGGAAAAAACAGCACAATATCTGACAACACTTCCAAGCAGCCTTTTAGTACATTTATGTGGTTTTTGTTTGAGGCGAAACTGAGTCAGTTCCTAACCCCAACTGCTGTCAAAATGTATGAACTGACAGCAGTTGGGGTTAGAACCTGACTCAGTTTCAAGTTCAAACGAAATCGCCCAGAACTTGTTTGTAGCGGCTGCGGTGTGGCAAGGTGTTGCGGGCGCTGTCGAATAGGAATCTGGTGAGTTGCTACAGACCCGTACTCAAAGAAATTCTTCACAAAATTACGTTTTTGACTTGTTTGTAGGCGCCGAATGCCTGCCATATTTTTACGATAAGCACGCACAGTTTTCACTATTGAACAATCGTTTTCAATGTAAAGCGCTACGATTTCAGCGCGTTGTTTTGTTGTAAATCGACGCTAAAATGGCACTAAATGACGTTTCAGAATTGTGTTTATCTGTTAAAATCGCCTGGAAAATGGCAGAGATATTCAATGTTGAAATAGGATACATCCAGATGGCGCACCCTGTACACAAAGAAACAAAGACAGAACAAGATCTTATACCTAAAACGAATCTTTAGGAGAGTAAATGCATCTGTTTTTTCGCTCTGGAACTGTGAACGAAAAGCTCCCAAATCATTCGTTAGTATTCAAACAACCTCATACTTGTGCAATACAATATCGTACCCCCAATAAACAACGAAAGCTGAACAAGCCTTTGATCCGAGAGATTAGGCCGAACAAGAACTGTTTTAGCCATTATCCAGGTAAATGGTTTGTTGAGCCCATAGCTACATGCTGTTGGTATCTCCATGCTGTCCCACTTGTGACCGTTCTGCAATGATGAGAAGTTTATTTAGCTCATTCGATCGACTACTCATCATTTGTCGTTATGGCCAAGTGTGTAAATAGGCATTTTAACGAGTAGATAATTGTCGGTTTAAGTCCTGATGTTACCCGCTAATTTTTTTAGTAAGGTTCAGTTCCGAACACATACATACCAAACGAATATTAATAACAGCGGGAAAATTGTACAAAGCAAAATGCGTCATGATGATACAATGCTGGCTGCGGGGAGCCAAACGATAATATCTCACTCAGCATTACCCGGTCAAAAAAATGCGGACGAACATGGTCAGGCGATTTAAACAGTTTGACGTTTGACTCAACTCGCCTATGCTAATTGCCCCTAGAAACAAATGCAATTCGCGAATGTGATTTAAAGGCAATTTCAATACTTAGACAAATTTTCTGGCGGCTGAAATGGACTTGGTTGTTTTTCGCGTTTTTTCAAACATGGCGTTTCATGTTTGGCTTAAGCTTAAAATTGTTTTTTTTTAACAATTGGTATGTTCTCGCTTGAATTTTATTTGTTTCGTGCACTTTATTAAGCCAACGAATGTGGGAAATTGTAGAATTGTGTGTAAGTGTAGTAGAACAAGATCTTTGACCTAAATTCTTAATGAACGTCAGATTGTGGTAAGTTTTGGTGTGCAATATCAATTCCACCATTGATTCTTCATATAGTTTGGTGGTGTTTATGTGAGTAGATAATGAATCCGAAACTAAACATTATTTGTAATTTTCATATTAGGCAACTAAGGGCAATTAATTGGCGCGTTTCGTGGGCGATTTAAAGGCGGGTAGGGCGGCAAAAAATGACGGCGGCGAATCGCCCAAATATTGCATTTGAAATAGCCCCCTAATTGACAGCAATTTGCGCATCCAAGTTGGCAAATAGCCCCCCGTTAGCCAACAACTTGCCCTTTTTGACTGGGTAGTGTGAAGCTTATATCGACACAGATCTTTCATTGGGGCCTAAGTCGCAATGTACTCAAATAGAGAAAAAATCAGTTTCAATATTCAACAATGCTTTTTTAAATGTAGCTGTTATTGTAGGTATAAATTACTTTATGACCATGGTTAAACCTTATAACAATATAACAAATAATTTGATTGCTATGTGTTTTAATGGGTAGAAACTAAAAGAATGCTTACGCCCAATTTACATTCCATTCGTGATTTCGCCCTTCAGCAATCGCCATTTGTAAGAGGGCTAAACCGTGAACATGATTTTCAGAAGGGCGCGGTAAATGGGCTAAACTGACTCTCTCTTGCTGGGTAGGGCTAGGTAAACAGGTGAGCTTGACAGGCTATTTTTTAATAGGGCTCAGCAAATGGGCGCATAGAAACCCAATACAAATGAAAGGACGCGTGCATATTTTCTTCAAATTTCATGAAAATATCAAAATATTCGAATGTTTATGTGCAGCAACCACCGAGTAGACATGATAACAGTAGATATTAATTATGATTTATATAATAGAACTGCCATTTACAGGATAATGTTGTGAATAATAACTAAGTCGAAATCTCGAAGTAAATGAATGTTTCGCCGTTTTGTTTTCTTTAATTATAAATCGATCTATAAACCATTTTAACTTATTTTCACCTCAATCTTGTAATATTTTAGTCGTATAATGCAAATAATAGCGAAAACGCAGTTTGTTTACATTTGCGATTTAAGCCCTAATGAAAAATCTATGTCGATATATGCTATTTTACTACACAACGAGTGTATGTCGTCATGGTACGGGTAGCAAAGAGTTGTTTTAGCGAATAGAAGTTTGTCGGCTTTAATCTAGGAATCTGTTGGCCGGATTTTTTCTTAGAAGATTCAGGTCATAAGTTATTTATAGTAGCGAAGAGAATGATGAAATAACAAAATGCCGTGCAGCAGCAGCAATGATGAGATTATTTATGAAGGGCGGGTAGGGGTAATGTAAGGTGTAGAAGAAAGGGTATCATTTGTGAGCTTCGTAAACAGCAATTTGATACGAAACCAAATACTAAGAAAATTTCGTTGTGTGTGAGTGTGTGTCATGGATTTTTTTCGAGAGCGTTGCGCTTATCTTGGACTGTGCGCGAACAGCTCAATGTTCAAACAGGATTGCTTTTGGGTATGAGATTGTAAGCGCAAAAACAGAAAATCTGGCCGTCAATGGAACCAACTTCCAGTGGTCAATAACGCTCTATTTTGTTGGTTTTTTCTCTATTTCTTACGTATGGAAACTGGAATCATTAAACATTTCGGAAATAATATTCAGTGTCATAAATTATTGCTATAGTTGGTTGTATAAATCCTAGTTACATTAGCAGATACGAAATGAAAACAGAATACAATTTTGAAAGAATTGTCAAATACATTCATTCTAGTGAGATTAACCATTCGTCGAAATTAGGGGATGAAGCGTTGGTATGCTTTTGGCACACAAAATTTAATCAGTGTGTTTCAATAAATTTGATAAACAGGTTATTACTTTTTATAAAGTCTGTAGATGCCTGGAACCGGCAGCATGCCTATAAAAAGTTTGTAATACAGTCGTGCTTCGTTGGTTGGGCCACAGCCTATGTCCAACTAACGGATTTAATTCGCTAGTTGGACTGACTGACAGATGTCAAAAACTCTCCAAAGTAGACATTACTAGATATATTGTAAAAGTCAATTTGACATGAGATGCCTTTTAGTTGGACAATGGTCCAACTAGCGGAGGTCTAACTAAAAAGTGATCCAGTTAAAATGCGTCCAACTAGCGAATCACGACTGTATATTGTTTATTGATTTGAAAGTTGGATTTTTGGTCACATCGCTATCACACTTTTTTCACGGTTACCAAATGAAAAGGTATGAAATCGACAAAAAATTAACTCTTTCGATTAAACATATTATAAAAACCGCAAGACTGGCAGCCATGCTAACCTACCAGCTAGTACAAGTAAGAAGAAGTCTGTTTTGAACCTTTAACATGTCAAAGATCTGTCAAGTCGAAGGATTTGCACTTTTGATTCATCACACCTTCAAACTGTGCAATACATACATAGCAGCAAATCTGGCATCACCGGCGGTGATTCGCATTAGATTCTTTACATGAACTTAGAAAAATTGAGCGACGACTCAATTCACTCGAATCAAATCACAAAGATTTTTTGTAAGTCCATGTAAACAGTACAAGTGAATAGACCTTTCTCGTCAAAAAATTTTATATGATAGGATGCTTCCTTTTTATTCCCCAATTCGTTACTGCCGATTGCCGCGATAATTTGGTACCTCTAACTATTGAAAAAATCAAAAATAGTGCAAGCTGCTCATTAAACCCTATATTCTGAATACCTATCTTGCCTTGTTTCCCCGTATTTTTACACCATTTGGATGAATTTCCTGTGGGGAATACTAAAAGGATGCCAGATCTGCATATATATTAGTAAATCTGCAGATTTTGCATTTTCACTGCAGATGTTTTGCAGATTACAAATATTTAGCAGAGCAAAGCCTATGCCAGCCAATTTATACACAAGCCTTCAACATTTTTGATCATTTAAATTATATACATACTACATTTCTACGTCGCATTTATTGAACATTTTTGTAGCAATCTGCAGATTTTTATATTTTCACTGCAGGCTATTGTTTAAATAGACCTGGCATCACTGATGCTGAAATGATTCATTCATATACCTGTCAAAAACATAGAGCATTGCATGAAAATGTATAACCTCAATTTTCTGACAGTTCAGTGTGCTTGTTTACCTAAGACTTGTTTACATGGACTTTTAAAATTTACATTACTTGAATACTTTCGATGCTCTTTGAAAGACTATCAACTCAAGAGGGATGAGGATTGGAACAATGGGAACCTGGTGCCACATTATGCAACCAATTCGAATCGACCCTTTCACACAAGCTTGAATACAATAAACCTTTCGTTTCGAGATGAGTAATGTCACCCCTGGTTCATACATTGACCAATCGGCGCTGGATGCAAAACCCGGTGGCATATGCTGAATCGTAAGATCAAGCATTGGGCTATAAAACGATTGCTTTCTGGATGATGGATAAGGATTTGTACACATTTGTTTGTTTGCTCGTGGGTTAAGTCCTAACAAGATGATCCGATTTATTACTCATTTTTAGGTGGTGAAGTTTACCTGAACTTTATAGGTAACGAATTCGGTCGATGATAAGTTGTTGAAATGATCGTTCAATACCCATACCGAAAAACGTTTCCATTGGTCAGAATGCCTACCAGCGTATGATAGCTGCAAACATGAGGACAACAAGGTTATCGCTTTCGAATGGAACAATTATTTATTATTCGTGTTCAAGTTCCATTACAGCAAAAGTTTCGTCGATTGACGATTATCGCATTGTCGTTGATTTAGCCGGCAAATGCAAAACAGTGCTCGGCACTGACAATAAGGAGTAAGAAGGATTTGATAGGAGTGATAAGAATGCAGAGCATTATACAATCTGGAGGGAGGAGAAATTATATTTAAATTTATATTATATCCCGAGTTGCCATCATTTTTGCACCGGAATAAAGCTTTCTGCAACTGCTGTCTTGTTCAAATTGGCAGGAAATAACTAGGCAGCGAATGATAAATTGCATAGTCAATTTATTTACTTTTTCGGAAGGATAAGTAATTAGTATGTTGTGAATATATATGTGTCGCCGGTGCCGTGTGTTATGGTGGTACCGGACGGAACCGTTGGTCAGCAGACCGTCCTTGTCGCACTGGTCATAGATGCGACGTTTTTTCTCATCTAATAGCACTTGACATGTTTCGGAGATCTGTCTTAACGCTCTCTACTTACCGTAGGATACGCGAAACCGCTGCCAGCTTTCGTAAGAAAATTCCTAGCTGCTGCTACTCTATCAGTCTCTCTCTCGACTGAGGACTACAATTTCGGTCGACTAAATTGTGCTATGAAAATTGTACTTCCTGGAATTTCACCTAACGAGATCAATTCATTGTGAGGAATTTCGCTGCGTTCCAATATTGCTTGCCTCTGTAGGTGATGATGTGTGTGGATTCACTTCGGCAGCCAGGTCTTATGTTTTGGGTAATTTTGCTATCTTATTCTGCTGAATAAATCATCTGGCCAAAGCCTCTACCTTATACTATGGTCACTTTAAAAACGCATTGCTATTTAATCTTGTAGCTCTTGGCAAGTCAGTCCTGGCACTGTTCTCGACTAATCCTGGCACTATACCGCTGACGTCGCACTTATTACGGTGATCTAACTTGGCGAGAGCGGCAGTGGTTTCGTCGGAATTGTTCACTCGACAAGCAGGAAGTGTAAGGACTCTGCTACTTATGCCTGAGCCCCTCGTTGAAACCTTCGTCCTGGCGGAGTGTTAGCTTCGCCCGATACCGGAGCGTATTGCTGAACCGAAGCAGTCTGCTACTTGCTCCTTCGAATCGGAATCGCTGAATATTCCCGTTAGCCGATTGTCCAACGTGGCCGAAGGCAAACCGATTGCACCAACCGTAGCTGAAATTTTGGCCTTTAATCCAAGTCCCTGCCATTGACATAGCGACAGACGAGTGCGGCGCAGGTTGGACCATCGGTTGACTCGGTGCCGGACAGGGCGAAACAGCTGCAACAGGAGCGGACTTAGTATGGGGTGTAAAGGTCATCAATTGCCATAGATCACCAAAATGCTCTGCGTGAACATTGTGAACAAAACAAACCAAACGAAATTGATCGCAACAACGATAAAATAATCTAAATTCTATCCAAACATTTGAAAATGAGAAAAAGGCAAAAGAAGTTTTGGTCGAATTCATTATAATTCTATTTAAAAATTGAATACTGTTTTATTTAGTTTGATTGCGCATCTTGTTTACATCAGACACACCCCTTAATTCATTGAGTACGTATTTCACTGCCTTTATAATCCTTTTGGAATCAGTTACAATAATCCTTTATAATCATTTTATAATAAGTGTATTGCTAGTTAGGACTTTTATATCATCCGGGCTCTTTTATAATTTGTTATAAAATCATTATCAAAATTCTTCATAATCCATTGTTGCGTTATGTTTATGTACATGGCCAGATAGATAGTTTTTAAATGGGACGGAACGTGTGGATACGAAAAAACCTAATGTCAATTGTAGCCAGGGGGAGCTGTCAAATGCAGCCAAAGGCAACCGTCAAATGCAGTCAGGGGGAGTGTCAAATGTAGCCAGTCCATTTAAAATATGTGAGGAAGAAAGAGTGGCTATGCAAGACAAGAGATAAAATGAACAGAAAAAAGAAAAAGAAAACATCTATCCACAGGTTCTGTCCCAGAATTTTAATAGAGAACATCAAAATTCGATTTGTTTGCATTTGGCAGTAGGCCTTTTTCAAATGTTAAGCTGGAAATTCCTTGCTTCTTCAATGAATCATGTACAAGAAAAGTAAAAATGTTAAATTTAACGGAACAATGTATGATGCCGACATCAATTAAAAAATACAGCTGAGCGACCTTGTTGGGAAAGTGTTAACATTTGGCAGCGAACCAAACCAAGTTTCTCATACTATGATCGAATCAACAAAAATTCCAAGATCATGTAAACAATCTCTTTGAACTGTCAAAAAAGTGAGGTTAAACATTACCATGCAACGTTCTCCACCGAGAGGTTCACTTTAGTTTGTTTACATATCCAATGAACATTGTACCGCGACTCACCACTTCATTTGCCGCGTTGCCAGGAAGCCAAGCAAAAATATACAAAACAGTGCTGCCCAAACACATATTTTGAGTCCCACCATTCTTGCAAAGGTGAAAAAAATACTCAACATTCTTGCATTTTTCAAATTTAAAAAAATCATTAAAAAATCACGATAGATCTAAAAAGTCTCATTTCAGCGGAAATATTCTTAAAAATGTGTAGTCTTTTGAATAAAAATAAGAAAAAAGGGGGTTAGGTCGGACGAGAAAGGTCTATTGTCAAAAATGAACAGTCGAGTTCATATGTAAAGTGCAACTCATAGCGGTGATTCACCGAGTTGTCCTAATGCAAACCACCGCCGCACAGTGGGACGGAACCAAAAAAAGCCGGACATTGATATTTGCGACGAAACTATTGGTTATGGCACTTTGATGTCTTCGGAAAGGTTTCTTTATTTTTTAAGTAGTTTAATATAATGTTGGAAAATTTTTATTTAAGGGGGTATATACGCAGATAAAAAAAAATAATTTTGCAAGTTGTTGCCAAAATTGATAGTCATGTATGGAAAGTTTGTAGATGAAATGATTTTATGAAACTTTGTAGATGTAGCGAAATAGCTATCTGTTAAGTGAAAAAAGTTATTGGGTGAAATTGAAGTACATGTCGGAATACCCCCTTAAAAAGTGTTTTTTCATTGTAACTTTTTTAATTGATTTTTAACAGTTTCTCGATGTTCTAGAAAGTTGTAGATGCTTTCAAAACACACATTTTTGTGGAATAGACCAACTCGCTATCTCTTCATTTTTAGGGTGTATGTCTGTTTTTTTGGTTTTTTTGGGCTAACTTTAAGGGGCTATGGTTTGGAGAGTAGCAGGTAGTAGCAGCTAAATTTATTTTTTTGATGTTCAGCAAGAAATACCCTATTGATTCATATATAAATCATAGCGGGATCTAATAGGATCCTTGGAATAATGTGGGATAAAATAGACTAGCATTTCAATAAATTATTTGTATTATGAAGCATGAAAAACAAACTATTATGCGAAATTAATAAACATTTGAAATATTATAGTTCATTCCATATATTCCGACATTCAAAGTTAATTTTTTTTTGTTATTAACATGCTCATGAGTCATCAGTGTCCTGCCAATTATCTTCTTCGTCATTGGATGAACAAGGTATTTCGTTGCTTAGAATACTCGGTTATATTAATACCTTGTTCATTCAATAACGAAGAAGATAATTGGCAGGACACTGATGACTCATGAGCATGTTAATAACAAAAAAATAACTTTGAATGTCGGAATATATGGAATGAACTATAATATTTCAAATGTTTATTAATTTCGCATAATAGTTTGTTTTTCATGCTTCATAATACAAATAATTTATTGAAATGCTAGTCTATTTTATCCCACATTATTCCAAGGATCCTATTAGATCCCGCTATGATTTATATATGAATCAATAGGGTATTTCTGGCTGAACATCAAAAAAATAAACTTAGCTGCTGCTACCTGCTACTCTACAAATCATAGTCCCTTAAAGTTAGCCCAAAAAAAAACAAAAAAACAGACATACACCCTAAAAATGAAGAGATAGCGAGTTGGTCTATTCCACAAAAAGGTGTGTTTTGAAAGCATCTACAACTTTCTAGAACATCGAGAAACTGTTAAAAATCAAATAAAAAAGTTACAATGAAAAAACACTTTTTAAGGGGGTATTCCGACATGTACTTCAATTTCACCCAATAACTTTTTTCACTTAACAGATAGCAATTTCGCTACTTCTACAAAGTATCATAAAATCATTTCATCTACAAACTTTCCATACATGACTATCAATTTTGGCAACAACTTGCAAAGTTATTTTTTTATCTGCGTATATACCCCCTTAAATAAAAATTTTCCAACATTATATTAAACTACTTAAAAAATAAAGAAACCTTTCCGAAGACATCAAAGTGCTATAACCAATAGTTTCGTCGCAAATATCAATGTCCGGCTTTTTTTGATTCCGTCCCACTGTGCGCCGGTGCTATGTTAAGATCGTGGGACTGCTTCAAAGTTCATAAAAGTTTGTCTAACATAAAACGATCGCTATGGCAGATTGAATAGCTTACTGAAGCTTCTATTACTAATTTAATAATGTGAAATTTATTTTAGTTTTCGCCCGAAACACGATTTTCATCATTATGCTGTCAATCATAATGCCAATATTCTCTCGTTATCTATGTGAATAACATAGCTAATACTCATATCGGATTTTCCATGCTTCAACCAAGGGAATAGTAATTTAATGGGCGTCCCTCGGTTCTGATTCATGACAACGACACTGTCGATTATAACTCAACAATAATGACAGGTGGTTCACACCAAATCAGTGTTTGTACAATCAGTGATAGAAAGGTTAATCGCGAAAAACTAACCTTTTTACAGAGGTGACCAAGGTGTAATTGGATGTCAGGTAAAACGACTTCGACACACTAATTAGGCGTAATGGTTTGATCAGGATAAAAGCTAGCAAATTTGTATACAAATTTAAATACAAACATTCTTAAATTGTGAAAAAAATATCATACTATAAGATTCTTCCGTTTTTCTTTTAAAACATAACGTAGGTTATGAAATGAAGACTACTGCTCAAGATCTAACAATGATTTGCTTCTTGAACCTTCGATTACCAGCTAACCAGACGGGTAAACAATATTGTTACCGCGCTATCCCCTTAGAGCAGACGATCGTCACCCGTGAAAGAGACGACTTTAGCGTTACAAGCAACGACTTCTAGCAGAGATAAAAGCAAACCGACAGAAACAACGAACCACATACAGAAACACTCATAAAACAGTTTATCCTATCGCGCCTCTGAGTATGAGTGACAAAACGCTTCAAACATTCAAATCGATCATCAGCTTTTGCGGTTCTACATGCAAATACAATAGCGTATCTTGCCCGCTCCCTCCATCGGCCCCATCCCACAGTTCAGCGATGTTCGTTGGGTCGTTCGAAAAAGATGTCATTTGCGAGCTCGCTCACTTGTATGAAAAATAGTACACCGCAAAGACTGCACAATACACGTTAAGTGCTCGACTGATGGTTGATTGAATGGTTGATGAATTCTGTAATTATCGGTTAAGCGAGCGTGGTGTCTTCTTTTCGCACATCGCCGCCGTCGTAGCAAAAAGATCGAATCTTTGTCCTGGTACCCTGCGATGTAGAGTTCATTCAAGGACCGCTGCTGGTTTGCTCTTTTGTTGTCCGACCAACACCGAACGAGCATAAATCACTTCGATTCTCGCGCGGTTCAGACGGCCGCCTTGAACGTCGCCTACCCGGGCACTTAGCTGCAGCAGTAGATGCAGTTTCAGAACCAGCCGACCTGTGTCATATTTGCACTTGCAGTCCGAGTGCAAATAAAGCGTCGAAAGCGCACGTTGTGAATTCTCTAGGTTAGGGCTGGAAAAGGTCCCGTTTCAAGGGTTCGGTTAATTTTTATTGACTTACACTCTATCCTTCGTCGTGTGGCCAATGAATGACGGACAGACATACCTACGTGCCATACGTGTCCAGATCTGTTAATCATCTTGATCATGAACAGTCATACTTAGGGGAGAGAGGGTAACAGTGGATCAGCAGGAACTATGAAACATTCGCAATAAAATCACAATGCATGATCGGAATCGTCTAATTCCCTCATATTTCACAATTTCTAATTCTTTACACGTGTTGCTATATTTTGGAAGAGATCTGATAACTCTATCTCTTTTAATAGATATTTGTTTGTTTTGTGATAGCCAGAGTAAATTTGCAATGATAAACATTATTCCATCTTTATGAATTACCATTCATTGAATAAATGTTTAGTCTATTGCTATTTATAGCAAATTTTATGCTCAACATTTGCCGCGAACAAAGTTTTTTGGTAACTACTCATGGTTCTGTGTGATTTCACAATTTTCATGAATAGACCCATTGGGTAACTGTGAAACGATGGCGTATGGGGAACAGTGATTTTTGTTTGTTTGTGTGGTCTGTCTCAAAATGTCAATGGGTTCCGATTTTCCACACTAAATACTACTTATATAGTGCAAAATTAGTAAATTTGGCCAAATTTTGTAGAAATTGTCTCTTATTTCAGGATTGCAGCTAATATGCATATATGGTGGTTCGATGTTACGCGATGATATAGTGGATTCTTTCGTAAACAAACGATTTTCGCCTTAATATAGCTTTAATTCAAAGCGTTAGGATCATTCTTCGTCAAAACAAAAGAATAAAATTTATAAGTAGAATATTTCACTATAGATGACATCGTGTTTCATAGTTCCTACCCATGGGGCACACTGATACATTTTACCACCAACTGTTTATTATCCAAAAAATGTTATTTCCCGTGAATTTTACCAGCTGGAAAAAATATATGTATTAGTTAACAACATAGTGACACTATGTATCACTTTTGATTACACAAATAACATGTATTATCATCAAAATTAAATTGTAGAAAAAATGTGTTTCATTGTTACCCTCTCTCCCCTACTTGTTCTCTTGTGCTGGTGAAGCAGAGTTGGTTTGGGGGTCGAAGATCATATAGTAAGTGCAGTTTTCGATCCCGGTCGTTATAAGGTAGTATCACACTGCATTTATTTTATGGACTGTAGATCACAAAAGGCGTGATAAAAATGATCATCAATTTTCACTTTTTACATTTACCAGACCAGTACTCGAATATTTTTTCTAAAGATTCGAGAAACGCTCCAAAGTGAAATTTAATGCTCAAACTGATGTCGCATTGCAGCAGAAGGTATGTTTCGAATGCGGCACCTTGTTTTATTTCGAGATCTAGGCCACTTTGAATTCAATAACTGCGACTTTCGTCGACTTTCAACAGATGGTAAATGTAAGACACCCTATTATCAACAGTATATCGAAGTGAGAATGTAAATCCGTGTACGTTGGTAGCATTTTCTCTCGGTATTATCGCTTTGCTGTAAATTGGTTTCGACTTTTATGCAAAATAACCTACTAAATCGCTGTTCATTCTTTTATAGATAAAGATTTTAACGCAAAACTAATGCAGACATGATTTAGGCCACAATCTTATTACGCACCACCCAGTTAATAATTGGATCTAATCAGAATGTCGCTAATAAAAAATCAAAACAAATTTTTACGTATCTTATGCTAGATGTGAATACTTTGAAATTTAGTAGAAGATAGTTGAAATTTTATTTCGACCAAATAGTGCAGGAATTTACACATATCATTCAGTACAACGGGAGTTAGTAATGTTTAACTTCTAGAATTATTATGATGATGGCCTCACCTCATTTCCCCACAGAGGCGTAAGCTGAAAGATTTATCTAGAAAATAATTAAATATAATTAAAAGTCACCTTGCAGACCGATATTTGGAAACGGGTCCCACTATAGAGTCTACATGTTTCATAAAAATTTTTGTATGGTACCGAAAATATCAGTACTGGCTTTTGTTCAGTTCCGGTATTATGGTACCAACGATGGGTCGGTATTCCCGGGATTTTCGGTACCGGTATTATCTGTACAACAACCCTACCTGAGATAGATCACTGCGGTGCCTACCTGGGTAATTCGCGGGGAGTGAGTAGACCCAGTGATTATTCGCCCAGTCGCAAAGAAGGTTCTTCCAATAAAACAGTAAAACTCACCTCCTTATATAATTGTCTAGGACCGCTGATACAGCGGCCAGTCAGACACAGCAGAGACCACCCGCCTTTCGACCAGCGACAAATGAGTATTCAGCAGCGGTGGAGAGTGGGGGATTATAAAAGGCGGAAAGTTTATATTTGTTTGTTTACCTTTTTTATTAATTGTGTGTGTTGACCATCCTATCTCTCACTAGCCGGTAGTGATTCACAGAAAAAACATATTTGCATGTATTTAAACATATTCCATCAAATAACTTGGTTCACGGATGTAAGTAGGTGTTAGCTCGATTGACTTTCCGATGACCCATTTCGAGTGCAGCGCCAGTCATGTTCCGAGGTCATTGTTCCATCCACCAGCCCCGCCTTAATGTAATGTTTGTATTATTTGCATTTTAACATAACAGTAAAACTTTCGATTCCTCCCAGGAAGGAAAAATCGACTCGTATTTAGTATTTTACTTAGATTTGTCTGTATAAAGTTAAACATATATACTAGAAAACTTACCAGTTTTTCAGTTTTCTACCTTCTTTCCTATCTCCTATTTGAGTCTCAATCAACTCATATCCATATTCCCTGTTTATTGGAGAAAGAGTAGAAAAAAGAGAAAAAAGAAAGAACTGGTTGACATTGTGTCTCCCTCACTGCTGGTGTTCCTCTGAGTTTGATATCAACACCTATTGGACATTTGTAGGTCTTGGTTGTCCTAAACTGCCCTCAGGAGAAGCGTCTGGTGATCGATGTCATCACATGTGTTGAGAAATATGGAGATGCCGTAGCCACGATGACGGACTTCTTCGCTCCAAAATCCTAATAACGCATCGCCAGCTGAAACACTGACTGCATATACATTTACTTTCATCACATTTCGCCTCTTCGAAATTAAATATATTCGGTATGTACGAGAAACTTAAATATATTTGCCACTAAACTTATCCTCTTTTTGGCGCAAAAGAACATTTTCGGAAATTTCTTCACCCTATTGTCAAAAATAAAAACATAACTTATCGAGCCCTAAACCAGATGAGCTGGCTGCACTTCCACGCAATGCAATCATCGCTGGCTTACTATCACCAACGCAATCATATCGCCACTGGCATGGTAAAACTAACCCATCTTACGTATCTTCGCAATTTTTACTACCGGTAGCCATTTTGCACATTTGTATCACACAAGCAGGGTTGCCACTATTTTTAAAAAGAAAATCTGGCAGTCCAACTAAAATGTCTGGCAAAATCCGAAACTTGACAGCAACCTCAATGTCATCCAAATTCGGTATACATTTTAGTTTTCATAGAACCTGTATCAATGGATTTTTGTAAAATTTGAGACATTATTACCCAATTTTTTCAAAATGTGTGTAGTAGCGTTTAAAACTTAAAAATCTGGCAGAATGGGAGATTTGTCTTTTTATCTGGAAGCTGCCAAAAACTCTGGCTGTGCCAGATAAATCTGGCATAATGGTATCCCTGCACACAAGTACGCCGTCGAAAAAGCATCAAAAATGCTTCATTCTTTCGATATTCTATACTTCGGATTTCTCGAACACATCACGAAATACGTTTCACGGCACTAAAATCCGCGGAAAATTGGGTTTTACACCAACCGACGTAACCCCACAAAATGATCCGGATGAACTTCTTTTGACAATTCACGGTGGTTTGTTTACATGAAAGTTACGTGAGTTCGAATGCAATAGATGAGCACCCGTTTCACTCGCACTCACGCAACTGACAAGGTAAACAAACCACCGAGAATTGTGAAACATGAACTTTATTCACCATGAGTTCATTCGTGTCGTCATCTTGTAGAACTCAATTGAATACTTTACGCTGACGTAATAAATGAACTGAGTGTTCATTTTTGACAGTTCGCTTGTACTGTTTACATGGACTTAGAAAAATTCTTTACGATTTTCTTCGAGCGAATCTGGTTGTCCACAAATTTTTCTAAGTCCATGTAAACAGTACAAGCGAACTGTCAAGAAAAGTGAGGTTAACTGTGCCAGTAAAGAACCTAATAGAGAAAATTGGTAGTTTTAATACCTTTACACCTGAATCGCGACGCGAGCAAAACCGGATCCGAACCGAAAGGTCAAACGCTAAAAAATGTTTCTTTGTTTATCTCTTTTGCTTATGTACGAAAATCCGAAATTCTGGTAAGTGTACCTAGGCCGCCCCAACCCGGGGACAACTTGACAGATATTGTTTATGTGATTTGATGGTGGCGCTTGCATACTTTCTCTATACGAGTACCACGAACAACGAAACGAACTAGTTTCAAGAGAAAAGTGTGTGTTCGTTACATGTGTTATGAATGTGGATAAAGAAAACTACTATTAGGAAATTAATTTATCCATAACTGGAAACCGTCACCAAAGTTACATAAATCTTATCATAAATTTAGCTGGAAGTTGTTTTTAGCAACCGGCTGTCTACCGGCAAACCGATAGTGCCCGGTTTTAGCAAGAATGCTGCCAGAGTTTTGTTCGACTTTCACAATAATTCTCTCCCAAAGATATTGCGATGGTTTTGGTACGGATCCCTTCAAATTCTTCTCGTATTTTACTCGACTTCAGTCTGACAGAAACGCAACAGAACGGCTTCTACCGGAGGATTTCATGTCTCGGGAGATGTTGTTCCGAAGATTTTCGGAAATTCCAATATAAGTGGAAGTGGCTCGATTTTAAAAGTCATTTTCTTGTATTTCCGAAAATCGATTGATTTTATTTTGGATTTTTTAGATTCAAAATAGAATCTATGTTTCTGTTTAGGTATGGTGAAACGGGAACAGTTTTTAATTTGAACAGCGGAATAAATTTAGTGATGGAAATGCTTAAATTGTTTGTTTCATACAGATATGAAAAATGATAAATGGGATGCGCGTTTTTCAAATTTTGCTCCATTCGAGCCGCCATGACATCACCAAATGATCACAAAATTTGCTGATGAGTTCAATATATGGGAGTTGTCAAGTTGTCACCGGGCTGGGCCTCCCTGACAAGAACGATCCGCCGGGCAAACAACAACCCAAATAGAGGGGAAACCCTTACTTACATGTGAACACATAACATATGTTTGAAGCGAGCACAGAACAAGAAAGCGCATGGTGTTTGATCAAACTTTGATGTTCGTTAGAGAAGACGGTTTGAACATAAACATAATCATCGGCTTAGTGCATAAATGTATCGTCCCAGAATGTATGGTAGTTTGACCTTGATATATGATATTCCAATTTTCATTGCAATAATGTCAACAATCTACAGTTTTATCTATTGGAATGTATTCTTAGAAGTATTTCAGATCGATACGCGATCGATCGATTTATCGTGAAATGTCTGAATTACAAGCGTTCATAACCTAACCACTTTTCGTTTCAACTGATTTTTGTTGAATTTGCAAACTGCACCCCATATAGAAAACAAAGACGTAGTCCTACGTCAAAATAAATAAATCACATAAACCAAAAATACCATCTATGAATTCTACCCTTTACCCTTCCAGCAACGATGGGAGCCGATTCCCAGACGAAACCAATACCGTGCTCCTCGAAAACCACCGAACTGATCGACGCAACGATGTCCGTGGCAAATCAAACGAAGCCAAATCACAGCAGTATTCCCTCCCTGCGAGAACTACGCGACGAACTAGTCAGCTCCGATTCCACCCTGAACGCCAAACAATTCCAGAAAGTCCTATCCACTTGTAGCAGTTTGGCGGACGCGGACGCGGAAGTGGACAAGAAGCTGAAGGAAATCGGTTCGCACACACCCATTCTGCCCTCGGAGATTGGAACGGATTTCAACTTCAAGCGGGAAATTGTGTGGAAAAATGTGATAGGTTTCGCGGCCCTGCATATATGCGCCTGGATAGGACTACACCTGTCATTCTGGCGGTACTGCGACTGGCGGACGACATTGTATAGTGAGTATTTTGATTTTCCGCAATCCTATATTTAGTAACTTGCAATTTCGGTACACAGCTGCTTGGTTGATGTACATGTCCGGCCAAGGAGTCACGATGGGAGCTCATCGGTTATGGGCACACAAAGCGTTCAAGGCAAAACTTTGGCTTAGACTGCTACTCCTGTGGTTACATACGCTAGCCGGCCAAAACTGCCTATACGTGTGGGTGCGTGACCATCGGCAGCATCACAAATTCTCCGACACCGATGCCGATCCGCACAATGCCAACCGTGGTTTCTTTTTCTCCCACGTAGGTTGGCTGCTGTCCCGTAAACATCCTAAGGTGAGCTTGATTTGGTTTCCTGTTCTGAGACCTCCACGTCAACTAACGGGGTATTCATTTGATATTATCATTGATAGGTCATCGAATACGGAAAGAAGATCGACATGTCCGACCTGGAAGCCGACCCGTGGATCATGTTCCAAAAAAAGTAAGTACCCTCTTTACAATGCTTCAATTGCACCAAAATACCCGGTCGTCCTCGAAGGCGATTCAATGTTCAAGTTCGAGTACAAAGCCATTAGATACATTCACTTTCCGCTCTGCGCTCCGGTGAAGTTCAAGTGCACAGAAAATTGTTCCTCACGTACCCGCAATCATGCAGTCGAATCTCGGTACCGGCATCTTCTACCAAAGAAGACCGTGAATAGACAACATTTGATCGGATCACAGCAGCGATTCTGTTGTTTTCTCTATAGGTAATTTCGGTAAATGCGCTTCGCACATGATCATTAACGTTTTTTGTGCCTGGGTTGAAGTATAACTCTGCGCCGTTTACGATGGCGAAGAGATTGCTGGCCAACTGCATCCCTGATCGAATGACCGCGTGCTGTGGTACTCATGAATGAAGCATGTACAGTAAAAGATCAAAACAAAATGAAAAAAACAGCCTAAGTACGCGCAATGGATAAACTTGGCAATGAAATCATAAATGACGCCGGCGCTGTCGGCCGGCTGGACGAGGATTTGACGCTAACTATTTATGTTTATGGTACTTCATCTCACCTGCTGTGTATATTTGATTTATTTTAAGCACTTTCGTTCTGAACTTGCCAAATTGAATCATTTGGCGGTCGGTAGCATGTTAAACATTGACATTAATCACTGTATACAGTTAGGCTTTGGCCCGCCATGGTCAACGACGTGCCAACGGAGTTGATTGTCGTCACACATGAGGCTTCGGGCGGTGGAGGGATTTTCGAGGGTTAGCGCAACTAACTATCCGGTCGCAACAGTTATACAGTTTTGCTTCAGTGGTGAAAAGTGAGAGATATTGTTTTGTTTTTCTCTTGCTGGTTTCTAATTAATAATGCATAGAGGCCAAGTTTATAATCCATAACAACTCGATTGTTGGTACAAATTTAGAGCAACCGAAAGGAAAGACTGACCAAGGACTATTATATCATCAATCACTGTTGAATCTTATACATGGTTATCTATATTGTTTATTGTAATTCATCAAGAGATGTGATTGTGGGGATAAAAAAAACATTGCGGTTTTTGTGAAATTACTGAACATCACGTTTAGGTGTTGTAACGACTGGTTACGGGAATTTAAATAGGTGTTTATGTCTTTCTCAGTCGGTAATATTTAGGCAAACGATTGGTTTTATAAATTTCCCGACGTTTCGGCCGCTTTTGGTGGCCTTTTTCAAGGAAAATCAACTTAATCGAACGATTAAGTTAAATTTATCTTGAAAATGGCCATCAAAAACGGCCGTAACGTCGGGCAATTTAGAAAACCAATTGTTTGCCTAAATATTACCGACATCTTATTTTCGGCTGCCAGATTGCTTGTACAGGGTGCGTCAGCTGGATGTATCCTTTTTCAACATTGAACAACTCCGTAATTTTTCAGCCGATTTTCACAAGTAAACAATTTTTTAGGATGTTTTATGCCATTTATTATGAACCATATTTAGCGTGATGCAGATGGGGGTCATCTCGGCGTAACACATACTGCCTCCGACAGGAGCGGATCCAAAAAAAAATCGGAGGGGGTCCGTAACTCGATTTTGAAATGTTCAATGTACAATACGTAATATGTAATACCCTTTTTTAATTAAAATCAGATTTGGTTGTCGAATCTGGTTTGAAATGATTTGGAATTTAGAACAAATTTAAAATAGAAAGTATTTTAAAATTTCTCAAGGAGATAAAAAATTTCGAGGGAGGGGGGGGGGGGGGGTCCGGACCCCCAGGACACTCCCCCTGGATCCGCCACTGGCCTCCGACGATATTGTTCTATACGCGCTCGCGACTTGTACAGCTACTAGGCGGACAGTTCTGTTCAGCTTTCCGCGGTTCCGCGTGGTGTTCAGCGCGGTACCCCAGGCAGTAATCCCATATCGCAGAATCGATGACAGAGAGCCCGTGAAGGTCACGCACAAACGCGTCACAGCTTGACAGCAACTCGATCCAGCAACTCTTTCCTTCTTTTGGGGAGATTTTCTTGTGGCTCCCTGCTCCATTGTCTTCAATCGGTCTCTTATCGAAGCCAGCTTTCCTTGTGCATGGAAAACAGCAGCTATAATCCTCATTCGCAAAAAGGGGAAGTGTACAGCGCGTGGAAAACTACAGTCCGAACTCTATTCTTTCCTGCGTGACGGAAGTTTTGGAGAAACTAGTATATGAAAAATGTATGCTGTCGCTAAACCTATCATCTCTGATTTTCAGCATGGTAAAGAATGGCTCGACTCTTTCAAGCAGTGTCTTTGTACCCCGCTGTGGAAGAACGACACCACCGTGTTAAAAAACAATCGATAAAAATGTGTGTAAACAACTGCAACTGTCATATCAAAATAGCGAGCGTTTAAAACACGTTTGGCAAACGTTTGTAGGTGGCGCAGTGAACGGTGCCTTGCAGTTAGAGCGCAACTGTCAAACACGTGTAGCAAACAGTTGAATAAATGGTCACTGTGTTAGACTGATTTCCAACGGTTATCGATTTGTAAATTTTCAGGTTTTGAAATACATTTTGTTTTAGCTAGAGTAACTAGAATAACAAGAAAACGCCATGTTTCGTTTGGTATTCCAATTTGACCGCCAATGTCTCTAAACAAACATGAGATTTTTTTAATCTAAACTTTTAAACATTATTGTTGGAGAGATATTGTAATCCACTACAATCTTTTTTTGTAATTAGCAGGGGATCGGGAAAACGCAATGTTTTTGAACCCAAACGTGCATTTATTGCTGTAGAGCTCGTCATCTATTTATTTCTCCTAAATGGTTGAAAATTTTAACAAACAAAACATGTTTTAATCCACCTAGTGGAGCAATTGTGCCTTTCTCATTTGTCCAAACTACGATTCCACGGCTCATTATGTTCAATACAATGGTGGAAATGTATGTTACATATTCAGTACGATTTGCACATAGTACCGTAAACCGGGATGACATTGATCACTTTTCGAAGTAATCATTACATATTTTTCGACGCTGCACATTTTTTTCAAGTTTTATATTTTTAAACCATGTACTGATATATGGAGAACAAGATTGGATGTTTTGACCTAAAATTGTCCGCTTACAGCTATTTTTTCAAAAATGATTTCAAGTTGAAGTACGTTTTCGTGTTCCGGGGTGACTTTGATAACTCGCATGTTCACCCACATTATGTTATTGATGTCAATGTTTTTCATTCAAATGTTTGTTTAAACTAATTCTGGAAAGATACTCATTGTTAAATAGATCTTAATTGGTATTATACAAAGTATTTCAATGTACTTAAAATTCGAGTAACCAAAATTCGTATAATTTGTGTCCAACTAGAATAAAATATTCTGAAACCCTTTAAAACTGCTAAAATTGTTTTATTTCCTTGCTTTATCAATGTACAAAAAGTTTCATCCATTTTAACACGTTGCAATATTGAACAATAAAAAAAAGTTGTGAATTTTAGCTTAAAATAATTTGAAATAATTGCCAACTAGTTCTACAAAAATGTATTTAAAATAAACAAACTCTTAAAACTAAATTTGGCATATCCCAATCTAAAGGAAAATAAAAACTCGCTTGTAATTTATTGCTTTTGCTCAAATCTGAGATTTATTTGTTTTATAAAAAAAATAGATACTTTACGAAGCTTCGTAAAAATAAGGTAAAGTCAAATTTCGGTTTTTTGTAGTTTTGGTACCCAAAAACCGAACAATATACTCAAAAAGTATAATAAATCAGTATTTTATAAGTTTAGAGTAAACATCATTCTAAATTAAAATGATTCGTTACTATGTTTTAATTGCCGCAAGGTTCTACTGCATCGATTTTGTTGGCTATTTTCGGCAAATTTCTATTCTGCAGAAGGCAAAGAATTCTTCACATTTCGTTTCGATCATGCCCATATGAGCCTGCCTAGTTCTAGTTTTCCGTTCTAAGTTTATAACTGAATCGCTCTAGAATACCTATCCGTCTTTCAATTTCATTGCTTTCGTTTCTCTTAATCTCAAATTTGCCAAAAATAGCCAACAAAATCGATACAGTTAAAATGATTCGGTCGATTATTCTGGTTTAACAAGCGATCTACGAAAAAAGTTTCGAGTGATCAAAGTCACCCCGATGATCAAAGTCACCCCGGTTTACGGTACATACAATGGATCGACAGCCACGATTTTGAGATACTATGTGTCGACACTGAAACACCGCTTGAAACCAGCGGCGAATCAAGGAGGAAGATTCGTTAAGAAATTTTAAACTAGTTATAATTTTAAAGTAGCAACCCCGTACTGCATACTCCTACCTAAGCCTATACAAGCCAAATCAAATTTTAGCCCTCCGAGCCAAAATTAGGCCGGGATTAGGTTGACGATTTTTAGAGCGATTGCATAATCTTTCTATATGAGAAAGGGAAAACGCGTAGGGGAATTGTGGGAAAAACCGACACTGTGGGTAAAACCTTCACCCCATAACTTTTCCTAGAAATCAAATTTTTATTTATTTCATAATGATACATTATTATTAGTACGTTTATGTAGAGCATTTGGATTTACGTTAGTGCGCCGACTGTCATAAAAATAAACAAAACATACGACAGCAGCGTTCATACTCGTCTGGATATAAAAGTTCGTTGGTAGATTTTAAGGTTTTAACCGAACAAAAGCTTTTCAAATCACCCCATCTTTCAGTACCTATTATTATCGGCCTTTCCTATGATCAACTAGGTGCATTGAGAAATTCAATATTTTTAATTGCTTTTATAAAAAAATGTGCGCTGTTGGGGTAAAACCGACACCCTTTGGTTAGGGTAAAACCGACATACTGTTAAGATGGTTGTGTTTACTTGCGATTCATTACAAAAGGCTGGGGATCTTTGTGACACTTCAATTACACTATTAGCACACTATAGTAATAGCTGAGATACACAGAAATACTTTTATTGTGTTTATTTCTTATAAGTCTCTTTAAAAATCAAAAATTGGAATTTTTGCTTATCTGATTCTATCGAAGCTTTTGCTATTTCTGCAAAAAGCTCATCAAACCGAATTTCTAGTGTTCTCTTGGTTTGTCATAGACGAACTTTATCACAATGAGACAATGATATTATGTATACCCCAATAAATCGTTGATGATCAGAGTCCGAAAAATCAAATTTGAAAAAGATAGTTTTACTAAGAAGTGTGTGTGTGTGTGTGTCACTTATAAGTGAATGAATCTAATTAGCAGAACGTAGAACGCTTGCAAATCTTCTCTTACGAAATAAAATGACACTGAAGGTTGCAATGGTGTGCGCAAGGATTATTTGGAAATACTCATATCAATAAATAAATAATACTCTTATTTATAGTACTACGCTTTCGAACTTTCTTCCCCTCACTACATGATGAAGCAATAAAAAGCACATATTTGCATCATACATACTCACACTTTATTAATCACGCATATATCTAATTTTTAATAAAGATAAAGATTTTAATACAGTGGAGAGAAAATAAATTAAAGGGGGTGTCGATCTTACCCCTATAGGGTGTCGGGTTTACCCGCAGTGCCTACAAAAAGTCACTTTGTTTTCCAAGTTTTACAACCAATCAATTTTAATGAAATTAATTTTTCGAAGCGCTGAAAAAATTAAGTCTTGTTAAGAATTTTCTGAAGAAGAATTGTGCATTAAAATTATAATTTTATTGGTTTTGTGGCTACTTAGAAAAAGTGTTAAGCTTAAGGTGTCGGTTTTAACCATAATTCCCTTAGTATTTTTTTTTGCTAGAAACGAACGGAAACCAACATAATGGATAAGTGTAAGATGTTTGTTGAACATCTTTTCTGCGAGGAAGTACAATGAAATCATGAAAATTAGATGCGTTTTTTTTAAATTAGTTGCAAATTCTTAGTTTATATCAACCCAAATAAGTTGAGTAAATATAAATTAACATAAAATTTAAATATAGATTGGAGTTGATAAAATTTGACAATTTTATCAGATTATAACAAAAACATTTCATACTTTAGTCACTCTATTCTATTCCTGTTTAGGTATCACGACTAGACTAAAACGATTGTCATTATGACTTGTAAGCTGGATAACCAAGATCCTATCTCAACTGCATTAAACTATATTTGTCCTATTGTATTTGCTATATATCCACAGGCTCATTATCTATTTTAAAATATAAAAAGGTATTAAAATTTCTTCAAAATCCATTGCCAAAACTAAAGCAAAAACAATCGATTTCGAACGTCAATTTTTCGATTCGACGTTCACTTTCAAACGATCATTTTGATTTGCTACAGCAAAATAAATCACCTTTGTCAGTCTCGAAAAATAGTCACTGTCACTAATCGAACAGCCCAAACTAGAGAAATGTTGCATAACCCATTTACGGTGGTGGCGATTGATGCTGCTGTTGTTGTTATTGTTGCTGCTATAGATCGGGTTCGTTGACTACGCAGACTCAACCGTGTCAAGGTGAGCCAACTCCAAGGTGGGCCTTCCAATGTTTTTCCCCAAAGCTAGCAACATGTTCACAAGGCGATTTTACTCTCCCAAGCGCTGCCATTAGAAACTGGAAATCGGTTCGACTAAATGAGACGAATGCCAGCTAGGTCAGCGGAACCATTGTGTATTGAAATTCGAAACAGTTTGAGTTTCAGTGAAAGTTAAACGTTAGATTATTTCAATGTCTTGTCCAAGACATTTTTTCGCATATTCATGAGCATGGGCAAATTCTGCATGCTTTCACAAGTTTTTTATGACAGCTCACTAGTCGGAAGAAGTATTGTTACTTTAACGGCTCGCCTAAATATGTATGGTAAAGATTAAAGGTTCCTGGTTCCTCAATGTAGCGAAGATAACATTTTACGACAGGGCGATGTTTCATTTTCTTTGACATTGTGGTGTCGTTACAGCGCCGACGCTACATGCAAAAAAAAGTTCCAGCTAGTGCTGTGTTGCATCGAAAATTACGTCAAAGTTGTGACAAGTTTTATGACCTAACCAACAGTGAGCCTTCTACATCGGCTTAGCAGTGACCTAACAATGCACTGAGTTGATGGATTGGAAAGTTTGTGGGTTCAGTGCGTTCAAAGCATGCCGTGTTAAGGTACCAAAGAGAAATAAGCCCTTCGTAACGATTAACCCCAGTCAAAACTAGGTTACAACCGGCGTAGTTTTATCGGAGTGATTGGCATCTTTGCAAATACATTTTTTTGTGGTCAAACCTTTTCGTAATTGATTAGTTGGAGCAGGCCCAAGCTCGAAAAATTTCAACTTTTTTACCCATGCTTGAATGTTTGAGGAATTTAGAATATCATTTCAGTTTTCTGGACTAAATTTCGGAATTCTGAACTAAATTTGAACTTTTTTTAAGATATATTGTGCTGTGCAAATATAATACACAGCGAAAAATATAAATTTTATCAGTAGAGTAAACTTTGCATGAAAAATATTTTCAATGCGCTTAGCATATTTTATTCAGTGTGCAGCGACATAAAATTAAACAACGTTGTTTTGAAGTAAAATTTTATCATTATAGTAATACAAACGCCATGTCATTTTTGACGTGGACATTAGAGTGGGACATGGTTATATGAAAAAAATAAAATTTGGCTCCGAGTTACTTTTTGGGTCCCATTTAGCTCCCAGAACAACTCTGCAAAGTTTTAGCTCGATAGGTGAAACTATATTTTTGCGCCCGCATTTTAAAGTTTACATGGGATTTCGTATGGGGAAATTGCCTATTGTAAATTAATTCTTCCAAGAGTCGCCCGTTACCTCCTAAAAATAAATAGATTTCTGATTTTTATAGCAAATTTGTCAGGGAAACAAAGTCTAGAAGACTGCAAAACGATCTGATGCTCGTGGAAAAAGTTATTAAGCAAAAACCGATTGATGCCCTGAAGATTGATGAAAATTCCACTTTTCATAGCATCACTGCTTCTGACGGTCTAATTATATACAAAAATTTTAACTTTCTCTTATTATGTACAAAAGAAGCCTCAATTTATCCCTCAAAATCTTGCGAAGTGGCTAAATAGTGTAGAAAAACGATTTAGACACATTAAGAGAGGATTGAAATAAAATTGCGTATAATTGGACAACCAACAGCAGTGGTGCTAGAAAAAATGAATATTTTGTCAATCGTCAGAGCATCAATCGGTTTCTGCTTTATAACTTTTTTCTCAAACATCAGATCGTTTTGAGGTTTTCGAGACTTTGTTTCTTTGTTAAATTTCCTATAAAAGTCATATAACGATTTATTTTTAGGAAGTAATGGGCGACTCCTGGAAGAATTATTTTGTAAAAGTTAATTTTCCCATGCAAAATCCCATGTAAACTTTAAACAGTTGGCGCAAAAAGATAGTTTCACCAATCGAGCTAAGAATTTGCACAGTTGTTCTAGGACCCAAATGGTACTTAAAAAGTAGCTCGAAGCTGGAATCTAATTTTTGTCCCACCCTAGTGGACATGTCAGGTTCAGAAGACAAATTTACAAGATTTTTCCAAGTTTCTAGGGATGAAAAATTTACCCTAGCTTCATTTCGACCATACATAATTGTCGAGACCAAAAAATTCTCTTCTCCTGTAACTAAAATAGAGGAAAAAACCTCTTAACAATGTAGTGCGCGTAAAAATATTGTTGCAAAATACATATGGTCAAATTGTAATGAAGTACTACGAGGTGCTATAATCTTTTCCAAACAACTATCCCAAACAATCCTGTTATTGGATAATCAAATAATAATTACTTAGATAAACCGCTATGAAGCCCAAGTCTCAATCAACACATTAATCCGTCAGGAAGTGAGAAAAAATCATTTTTTCCTAACGTCGGCTGCTGCGATCACATTACCGGCAGCAGTTAATTGACGAGCGCTGATCGCCTCCAAAAAACCCACGAAATCCATCGTAATACGCTGAGTAAAAAATCAAAATTAAAATCAAATTAAATTACCACCAGTCATGGTAGCGCGTTCTTATGACTAATTCGAGTTTCTTCGCACCACCGCCACCGGGAAATTGAACGAATGACGTAGCGCACAGTGGACTGGTACATTGCTTGGTAGGTACGAAAACGACGTAAGGCGCAGGTCTACCAATTCACGGCCACAAATACATTAGGATTATATTACAGCAATTATTCAGCGGTATGTACTACGCAGGGGTCAAATGTGGCTCTCGGCACGGATTAGAAGCTAATCCAGGGGGCTTTTCACTTTGTAGCTATTGTTAATGCCATTTAACGTGTCCGCATAAACGTATAGGGGAACCCGGGATTATTAAGACCGCGGGGACAATTCAGTCCTCCTTAATGTCTCAGAAAATCGTAAGACTTTCTGACTGTCGTACATATTCGTGGATACGCTATACTGAAATAATAATTTTGACAGCTAATTCTCATTGTGTAGTTTTTTTTAGGAAAGAGTGTTTCATTTTTTGCCATCCTCAAAACAAAAAACATTATACCGTGATGGTCGAAATGAAGCTAATCGTGATAAGAGTAACAAATAAAAATGAAAAATAACAAGTATTTTGAAAAGCTTAAGGCTCCTATTTTATGGAATGGTTTTTATTTGGGTGAAAATACAAATACTTTCAAGACGCACACCACTTTTTTTCGAAATGAGCGTGCGGACTTATTTAGACCCCCTATTCCATCAACCACCATTCAGTGGTTTGCGGTTGCGCACGCGCATGCACTCGCCACAGCAAAGAAAATACATGATGCGCCAGTCGGCAGCTGTGACTATCCAGATTAATTTCTTTTAACACATTTTTTTGCTTCTTAATGAGTTTCTTCAATAAATATTTCATAGGTTATGTTTATTCCATTGTAAAAAATATATAAAAAAAGAGACACATCAATCTATTTAAAAAGGCTATAAGTCCGAATAGCCCCGCCCAAGTAACAATTAAAGTTTTATAGCACGCTACAAGAGCAATCTAAGTTTTATCAGTGGCTATAAATCTATCATAAAACCATAATTATCACTAGGGCGGGTTTCTCTATAGATTCAGATAGAAAGATTTAGAGTACATATTTCTGGAAAAGTACACAGTTTTTAAGCAGTATAGGATACTTTGGATATTTTTTTGCTCAAAAAAAGATGAAACTGAAACAATCATAGTCAAGTTTGGAAAGTTTATTAAATGTTGTTTAGATATTACTACTCTTTTGAAGCGTTCGCAAACCAGTGGTTGAGTGGTAAACATGACTACTACTCACTTCCAGTGAGTCTTGGTTCAGTTCCAGCCGAGGTCGCTGACTTGGAGAGATACTCATTTAGGGTATCATTTAGGCGACCCTTCTGAATCGACTTTCTCGTGGTCTAACATTGCCTTACTGGACGGGATTGTGGTGTACAAGGCAAGGTTTGAAGCCTATTTTTGTATGTCGGTACACACTTTTGGAGGGCGATTTGCTGTCTGTTTTTGTCACGGATACGACAGGGATGTCTTTATTAAACATAGTGATGTCCCTTGTGATGTCTTGAATCTAGAAAGTATTCGTTTCTCAGAAGAAGGCGTTCTTGTTGCAATAATAAAGTTTAGTCGTCAGTGTCAGCTGGCCCAGATGGGATTCCATTATTATTAGAAAGATGCGCGAGTGAATTTTGAGTCCCTCTTCAGCTCATCTTTAACCAATCGCTATCGCTTCCTTGAAGAATTGGTCATGTTTCACGTTTTCAAAAAAGGAGACAAACAAAATGCTGCAAATTTTGAAGGCATACCTTTACTTTGTGTTGGATCGAAACTGTTCGAAATCTTAGTAGGAAATGTTCTTCTTTGCGAAATTAAGGCATACATCTCAATAAAGCAACATGTTTTTTCCTGGTAGGTCAACAACTACTATTTTAGCTCAGTTCGCTTCACATTTCATTAAAAACATAGAAAATGGTACGCATGTGGACTCCGTATATACTGATCTAAAAGCGGCTTTTGATTGTGTTGATCATTCTGTATTGTTGGAACATCGCCTAGTTTCATCGAATGGCTTGAATCGTATCTCAGAAACCTTTCCCGTTTTGTTGAATTAGGAAATAATGAGTCATATAACTTCAACAATGTTTCGAGAGTGCCGCAAGGAAGCAATCATGAGCCGTTGCTGTGTACCTTGTTCTTTAATGGTGTTTGCTTCATTATTCCGGTTGGATGCAAACTTGTCTGGGCTGACGACCTCAAACTATTTCTCATTATATGATCTACAACAGACTGTATTGAGCTGCAGAGACAACTAGATGCCTTATGCAACTGGTGTACTAGGAATTTATTGACTATCAGTGTCTCTAAATGCTCTATAATTTCCGTCACCCGCAAAAGAAACTCAATGCTTTCGAACTACATCATCAATGGGGAATCGCTCAAAAGAGTGTCAGTTGTCAGAGATCTTGGTGTTCAGCTGGATTCTCAACAATATTTTAGAGATTATTATTCCCACAGGCACAGGCAAACAGAAACCTTGGTTTTAATGTGCGAATTGCTAAAAAATACTGATTCATACTGCATTCGAGCGTTATACTTTTCGCTTGTCCGTTCTGTTCTAGAAACTAATTGTATCATCTTGTGTTCCTTACACTAAAATTTGGATTAACGGAATTGAAGCAGTCCAAGAGAGGTTAATTCGTTATACTCTTAGATCTTTGCTGTGACGTAACCCATCGGATCTGCCACCGTACGTCGATCGTTGTCGTTTATTGGGTATGAATACCCTAGCCAAAAGACGAAATATATCCAGAAATCTTTTAACTGGTCAAATCGACGTTCCTTGTATTCTCTCGCAGATCAATGTAAACGTGCCCCCTAGAAGTCTAAGATCGTGGGATTTTTTGAGACTTGATTTTCAGTGAACTGAATACATCCAGAGCGAACCCATAAGGGCAATCTGTGATATACTTAACAGATTCTATGATTATTTCAACTTTTGTGTATTTAGTAATGCTTGTAAAAATAGACTTTAGCAACTCACTTAGACCAGTGAGAACTGACATAGAAGTAAAGTTTTCAACTTGTGTAAGAAATTAAACTGTCGCTTTGAAATGACAACAGCAAGTAGCAACTTGACACTGGTCGGCGCTTCGATCGGCCAGCAATCGCTATACGGGACTTGTATCCAAACTTGGATACAATGGTGACTCACGCTTGCAAACCTGTATGCGATGATGATTTTCAACGTATTTTCATTTAAATGTTTACACAGGCTTTTCGGAAAGTTTGTTCTAGCTTATATGTCTGTTCTCTGTGCTTAAACTATAAGTTGTGATTTGTAATGATATTAAGTTGAAACTAAGATGTAATTTAAGGATAAAGTATTTTGTTACAATGTCAGCTCTTTAGCTGTCTTTTTACGCGCATTTGAAGATAATTCCTCAAATGTGCTTTTTCTGCCAAACAAAAAAATCATGGAGACCATCTTAGGTCAGATGAAAAATAAAGTAAATGAATAAATAAATAAATAAAGGTGCATGTGAAGTTTAAACTCAAGCAAGTGATCAACATACAGTTACATCACATCCGAAATTATGTACTAATAAAATTTAAATTTTTTTTCGAGGCGGAAAACTTTATTGCGAAGAACCACATAAAAAAAGGGCGAATAAAACAAAGCTAAAACCAAGATCTTTGTATAGTTGGTTGACGATAAATCAATGTACCAACTTAGAACCGCGCAATAATTCAAGTAACATTAGAAAACTCATATCAAAATACGAAGTATTAGAATCTAGAATTTGGCAAAGGATGTCTTAAACGACCGACCGATAAATTCTGACCGAAATCGAAATAAAATTCGACTAGCGCCATACACAATTAGCTAAAACTCCATTAAAGTTCGCCATAGTGTCTGTTAAGTCGAATCAGCCGAAATCGTCAGCGGAATTTGGGCTGGTTTCTGCCAGGATTTCGGTTCAAATGACGAAACCAATTCGTATTGTATTTGGAATCGACTGATACCAGCCAGAATGCCTGCTCATATTCCAGTTGGTGCTGAATGAACTAGCTCGGATCTATTTGACTGGTCCGGGTCTGTGGTCTGATTCAGACTGGGTCTGGGCCTACATCGGATCTAGAGCCGAAAGCGGTAGTCTGGTAAAAAACATCGTATTGATTTTTGAATGTTTTATTGTGCAATCGAACCTACCCAATCAGAGAGTTCAGAATCCGAACCTAGCCAGTCAGTAATCCCGGTTGCGCATTCCGATAGATACCAGCCGGGAGTCCGCTAGAAACCAGCCAGAATTCCGGCTGAATTAACAAATACAATCATATGAATCGATGGAATTATCCCACATACAAATAGAGTCGAGGTTGACTCATACTGAAAAACTGTTGGTTGTGTGATGCACATACCTGTAAAGCTACCTAAATTCGCCATTCCATCGTTTATTCTCTTTGCGGGAATAGGGGTATAATACCCCGTATAAATGTGTACTATATCGTCGCTGTTGTGCTATCTTATGACAAGCGCCATTTAGCGCATTTCGAGAAAAACGATTTTTAAAGTTTGAGATTGAATATCTTGAAACTTATAAATCGTATAAACAATCCAAAGAAGACAATTGATGCTTCTATCTATTCTGCATTAATCTCTCAAATATTACGAAGATCGGTTGACTATGTTGCGAGTTTTTACGATGAATGTAAACAAAAGCCGCACTCACACGTGTCATAGGCGTGTATTGATGACAAAATTTGTATGACGTGTCATAATCGTGCATGGAAAATTTTGCATAGAAAAAAATCACCAATTTTTAACTTTTATTGATATTTTTGCGTTTATATGGTCTATGAACAATCGGTGAAATGCATTTTGAAGAAAATGAATCAGGAAATCTAAAAACAAATTATTATTTTTGGTTGCAGTGCTGCCAAATATGCTTTATTTCCAGTTTAAAACTAAAACTGTGTTTTTCTCACAACTCGTGTAATTTTGTTTTCAAAATGTTTATGCCATTGCGTTACTCAGACATTTTCACACATAAAAACATCTAAAACTTCAATAAAACTTGAGCAAATCCCTAGATACAGTGATTTGAAGCAAAAAACTCACAATTTCTCATCATGTTTCTCGCTATATCTAAGTAACCAAGTAGAATTTCAAAATTCTGAAAACACCACTTTGTAGAGATTTTTCAAACAAGTAATGTAGCATATCTAACTCAGTTTACCCCAAAATGGTGTTTGTCATAAGATAGCACAACAGCGACGATATGCCATCCATTGCATTTCAAAACCAATTTCAATATGGTTCGTTCAACAATTGATTAACCATTACCTGGTATAAAATCGAACATAACCGACGTTTTTCCATACTCGCCCATACAAATACCGTCGTGCGGGGCTACTTTGGATATGTGGGGCTACTTTGCACACTTTAGTTTTTCAATATTTACTAACAGACGCGCTTTTATTAGTTTTATTATACCTTTGACATTTGTAGAGCCATGTCTTTTAAACATGTTGCATATGCCTTTTGTCATTTTTCTTAATACTGTTTACCAAAACAAACAAAACACTTCAAGGGTCGATAAAAGTGATTGGAGGCTCGTAAAATAGGACTGCTCAACAAAACAGAAAATCTTAAGTGTACCGAGACCACATACTGTTTTTCAGAAAGAAGAAGAAAAAAGATGAAAAATGGCGTTTTCCGTTTGTTTCTATTACGTCAGGATCGGTTTTTATAAGCATTTGAAGGTTTTTGTGTGATGGAAAATGGCGTTTTTCGTTTGTTTCTAGTATGTAAGGATCGGTTGTTATGAGCATTTGAAGATTTTTGTGTCTTTAAAAAAGTTGTTTTTAATATCATCAACAACAACTTTACCGAAGATACCAATCCTCTAAATAATGTTTTGAGTTTATTCTCCGTAATTATGTCCAAGAGAATTAATTACCAAATTGTTTTTTTCAAGAGATGCTCTGTATTATGTTGTATAATTTCTTTGAAGACATTGAACCTCCAAAGTTGGTGGTTGTGTAATAATGTGATCTTGGCCGTGAAAAAACTGGTTTCGAACCTTTATTTCAAAATTCTTGACATAAAAATTGCATGACGCCGTGTGTACTAATTACTCCATCAATTTAGCACTCAAATATACGTCATAAATAGCCCCTTATTTCACTTTTTTTTTATTTTGCGAAATTTTCAATCCCTCCGTGTGGCAATTTTCATAATTGATAATTCAAAAAATCTTTAAATGCTCTTAAAAACCTATTCTGAATACTAGAAATAAACTGATATTGCCATTTTTCATCATTTTCCTTTTTTCTATACGAAAAACAATATGCAGTCGCAACCCACTCAAGTGTTTCTGACAAGTAACTTTGTAAATGTTGAATTAAAATGAATCCCTTATTTTAGAAAATGCGATAAATGCGTGATGGTTTATTGTTGAAAAAGCCTCGGATATCAGTATAAATTAATGATATTTCAATGAAAGTAAATAAAACTGGCTAATTTTTATTTTATATCGAATTCAAGAAGTGTGCAAAGTAGCCCCCAGCTAGCCCAAAAAAATATTTTTGAACGCTATATGAACAACTTTTTTATGTGTAAACCAATTCTGCTCATGTTGGGTATAAATAATACATACACGATAACGATAAATCTGTGCTGATATGATACAAATCCATCGATTATTAAAGGAGTTATAATTCCAAAGACTTTGGAATGGTATTTACTTGTACAGGACCGCAATGCGCAGTTGTGCATGGTCTCGTACCAAAAATATAATAGAATCTCACCCAAAAATAGTAGAATTTTACCTGTAGAATTTTGGGTGTGCCACAACATTGAGAACACATAAGCCACGTACTTACTTTAGAGGTCAGCTATATTGAATATTTATTACTTCTTTCAATTTCATAAATAAACCCCATAATTGTAGAGCAATGAAAACAGCTCATCGCCAACTGCTAGAGCATCAGTAATTAACCCAGCATCTCCAGTCAATGAATTTATCGCTTTCATGTAGTCACCGCGCCTATTCGACCATGTCACGGTCAAAGAAGCGATTTGCCCACAAAGGTGCAATGATTACCTTCCTATTCGTCGTACCTACAATTATACGGCACCGATCAACTTAATCCCAGCTCGTTATTAATGGGTGGACAACGTATGTGGTATCTCCTCTGACGCAAGTCCAGCGATGAAATGGCCTGTTTGATGGTCAAATAGTTACACGAATTGAATGAATGCTAGAAATACTTCCGGTTAATTTAGGAGGAAATGAGATGACTACGAATCCATTTTGCACTCTGGTATGCCTAATGTGCGGATAGTTTTCAGGATGTGTGTATTGAGAGATTCACCGAAACGTACTAAGGTCTAAGGTTGCCAGTATGTTTTTGGTGTACCTAGTAGGGGAACATAGAGACTTGACCAAGCGCAAGATTCAGCAATTATCAATGACGTGTTCTATTTGGTTCTTGAATTTTTTTCAAAAGTATTTTTATACTTGTTTCGATCCCATCAGATAATATAAAAAGGTTAGAGTGAAAAATCCTTTCCGCATAGAAAATATTCCGTAATTCAAGGCTAATTTTTGGAACAATTCTAGAGAAAATTTTCAATAGGACGTAAGTAACATTGAGAGCCTCTCTTTGTTTACTTTCTCTTTCGTTTATTACGACGTCATTACAACACTTTGCACTAATTTTCCAGTACATATCGAAAGCCGACGGTTTTTACTAGAATATTACGCAAAGAGTAGAGTAGAGAATGTTGAAATGGCCGAGTAATGAACAGAAGAGAAAGACCCCAAAGAGAATCTCTCATTGTTACTTACGTCCTATTGAAAATTTTCTCTAGAATTTGTGTTCTCATTCAGCCCTTCGTTATGCAAATTTGCGATATTATGACAGATTGGCTAAGCGCGGTGTTTCATGAAGCGCAGTCGTTCCTTTCGATCGGGACAGGCCGCGTCGAATTTTGGGCAAATGCGCTAGTAGTAGCGCAGGAAAGGGCAAGCGGGCCAAAAATTTAAATGCTCGATAACACCTCAGTAGGCGGAAACACTGAGAACATCTCGAGTGCTTGAGTTGTGCAAAATTATTGATCAATTCAAATCATTTATATGGCACCCCTATTCCATTCGTATTGATAACTGATTCAAATGCTTTTCGGTACTTTCAATTATGTGCGATACAAGGGTTTGACCGAGTTGACAGTTCCAAGTTTTAGTATCTAATGCTTGGGCTGGTAAACTCTTGTAGGGGAAACCGAGGTAAGTTGATGTGAAATTCGTCTTTTAGGCCTTTCTTCGTAGGGCCTCTAACTTGTATGCCCTTTACGGCAGTTTGCGTGTTTGTCCACTTAACCAACGTTCTGCCGCGACATGTTTCGAAACGGCGCTTTCCAAATAGCTACTAATAACCTACATCCACGTTCTGTTATAAATATTTTTCGAATAAATATCGGTGAATACCAAAAAGCTACTGACTATTCAATGGTAAGACCGAAAATTTTATATTCTAACCAACCATTATGTATTTTTTTTTCTCCCTTAGTCACTACAAACTACTGTACACCATCTTCGCCTTGTTCGGTCCGACTGCCATTCCGGTACTGTGCTGGGGTGAAAGCCCGTGGTACGCTCTGTTCGTTGCCTTCTTCCTGCGCACCGTGCTAAGCCTGAACGGCACTTGGTCGGTGAACAGCGCCGCCCACATGTTCGGAACCCGTCCGTACGACAAGTGAGTTATCGGTGGTCACTGAACAGCATAATTAAATGTGTATTGCTGGAGTTATTTTTTCACTTCTTCCAGGACAATCTGGCCCGTAGAGAATATGTTCGTGTCGTTTGTGGCCGTCGGTGAAGGCTGGCATAATTACCATCACGCATTCCCGTGGGACTACCGTGCATCCGAGTACGGAACGCCATTGAATCTCACTGGAACGCTGATCGATATCCTTGCCAAGTATGGACAGATTTGGGATCGAAAAACCGCTACGTCCAACATGGTAGGACAATTTGATCAGTATCACTTTAAATCGTATTTGGCATGAAATCGCGTCGATGACATCTAATCCATTTTTTCGGATTAGATGTCTTCGACCAACTTCTAAGACCTAAGTTAAAAAATTTCATTTCAGGTCAAAAACCGAGTGCTTCGCACCGGTGACAAGTCCCACCATACCTACGGAACGGACGAGGGTCGCAGTGCCTTCACCACCATGTTCGGCATCTGGCGACATCCGTTGAACCCGTCGTACAATTCGATCTACACCCCGAAACCGAAGATCATTCAGAGCGACGGCTACGCGCTCGGGGAGGAGGAACTCAAAAAGTCGGAAATGGACGACGAGGTGCTGCAACGGGAAGCGGAAGAATTGCTCCGTCGACAACAGGAGGAGGAAAATCAGAAGACTGAAGCAAACAAAATCTACAGCAAGCTGTCCCAGTACATCAAGGACCAGCAACATCTACCCGGTGAAGTGTCGCTTGACGATCAGACGGCGGAGAAGAATGGCAAATGCCAGCTGAACGTGGATGGCAATGAGAATGTGATAAAGCGGAAGAATGTGACAGTGCAGTAGTTTGGCCGAAAAGTTATCGAAAAGATTTGTTAACTACTGAAATCACAAAGAAATCGTTTTACACTTACCCTTATTGGTATCGAAATAACTGTTTGTGGTAGATTCCTGTGTGTACTAATGTTAAATTATCGGGACGTGTGATTTATTGTGCTCTGATATTTTCTAGATTAGTTGAGAAGTAAAATTAGGTCTAATGATGATACAAAGAGTGAGCCGTAGAGAAATGTATAGCTCTGACTTTAGGCAAATCCAGTTGATTCCGTGATCTACCTAATGAATGTAGAATTTTACTACTAATTTGCTGGACACTTATGTACCTTTTGGTCATTGTTGCGGTGAAAAAATGCATTGCGTGCGTAAACCATTATAAGAATAGTATCAGTGTTAAGAGCTTTGTGAGGAAAGCTACCTTCACATGTTTCAATTACTTATGCTAGGAAGCATGGCATATCGGCAGTAGATATGACATACAAAGAAATACAAAAAGAAACCAAATAATTTGTTTTCTTAAAATCTGATTTCGGTCTTAATTTGTCAATTTGGCGTTAGCGCTGACCCAGTCAAATCTATCCGGAATTCATTTCGGAGTCGGATTTGAAATTCTGGTTGGTTTCCGCCGGTGCTCCGAAATTAGCTAGTAATCTACATCATATTCCGGATGGTGGGATGTCCGCGTGTATCTAGGAGGGAGATGCGTAATTCCAATTCTGAAACTTGTCTATTTCTTTGCAGTAATCGGGTGCTGGTTGGACCCTCTTTCATTCCGACATCTTCCAAGTCAATCCAATCCGAGCCAGTTCATGTTACAGGTGCCGCATCATTTTTACTAAAATCATGGCTATAAACTTGATCGAAATATTTCAAAACCGATCCCGAAACCGAACAATCAGAAAATACTAATAAAATTCTTTAATTTGGAAAAAAATCCTTCATTTTTTCATATGTATCAACAGCAGAAATCCTTACGAACACACAATTTCTTTTATAATTTTTAAACTAAAAAACTAAATTTTCCTGTTTGCAGTGTGGCCTGTATACAACTTTGCATAACGCAGGGCTGATTTTTTTGACAAAACGTTGTTTCACAATGCGCCTATCGTTACGCAAAAAGACGTACATGTGATAAATTGCCTCAGCACAGTATTTTATAGTAACATGATTGTACCTTTTAGTTGGCATCATCGCGTGGAATTTTAGGCAAATGCGCTAATGTAAAGCGAAGCAATAAACAATGACGTACCAAATTCCGTAGCGGAACTTAACCTTGTGGTGTTTGGACATATTTCGCAGCCGATTCTTCTTGTGCACGATCAATTGCAGGGCTAGGTGCTACCATATGCCACTACACTAAGATACCTTCCTGACTGGGCTCGAATGTACCACGGTTTATGGGACCAACGCCTTAGCCTCTGAACCACCAGACAAGGTCAATGCGCTAAAGACGACACCAAGAGCATACATGATACGGATTCTATCGAACTAAATTCGCTCAAAAAACCAATCCATAGTGCAAAATGTGACTGATTAACCTCTAATCTTCTTTACCTTCCTTTACTGTATTTTCGAATACCAACAAACATTCTTCGTTTTACGCTATTAACTAATTTGTATTTTCATTCTCCGCCCCATTCGGTCAAAATTTTGGCTTCCTAGTCTTCCGTCGATTTTTCTTTCCCGGCGAATCATCATCCTCATCATCGCTAGCACCACCCTTGCCCGCTTTTGGCTGCTGGTCCCATTCCGCTTTCAGCTCCTGCAGCATCGCCGGTGTGAGTAGACCTTGTGCGAGCAACCGTTCCGTCAGCTTCCCCCGGGGCGCATTCTCCCGATAGTACTTGGTTTTCTTTTGCCGCATCATGAACGAATCCTCGTCTGGTGTGTTGGTCGAAACGGCCGATTCGGAGTTTTTCAACAGCTTGGTAATTTGAAACACCCCCTGCTGGATGATGTCGTCTAGTTCTTTCTGAATGTCACGAACTAGTTTTTCGTCCGGAAACATATCTGGGAAGCGATAGCTTAACCACAGATAGAGATCGAGTACGTCGAAAACTGCCTCCAGATGGACTAGATCGATGATAGTTCGCGGAAGCTGGAATGGCCAACCGCACTGATTGCACAGCCAATCGAACGTCACCGGTTCATTTTTGCTGTACCGTCGGGCATACTTCAGGAACATAGAACAAACGAAGGGCATTTGGCGGTTGATTGGCGCACAACAAAAGATGTACCGTGCTCGCAATGGAAGTGGAACGTGCTGGATAGTTTCCGCTAGAAACCGGAAGTCCTCTGTGTTGCACATGAAATAGAGAGAGTCGTCGACCGTGCTAAGGGAAACAAAAATCTCCATCAGATTACTGAGGGTGGCATTCGGCAAATGGTACGCGTATAGTTCTATCATGTCTGCTGTTGGATGTAAACCTGCTTGAGTAAGCGGATCCGGTGTTTGCGACAAGATGTTTCTGAGCGTAGGCAGATCTTCCGGTTTGTAGGTAGTGACGAATCCTTCATCCCACTTCATCCCATAACGCCCGGCACGTCCAGCGATTTGCAGGGCTTGAGAAACAGATATCGTGTCCATTTCTTTTTCGCCTTTCTGATTCACGGTTGGTTTAATTATTGAGTTAAAAATCACGCGCCTTATGCTGAGATTTAGTCCCATTCCGATTGCATCTGTGGCGACTAGTACCTTGCAACTGTTTTCAGGATCATTAAATTTAGCAGCCTGCGCTAGCTTCGTTCCTGGTGGCAAACCGCCGTAAATAACCGCCACCTCTTTGCCCCTTGCTTCGATCTCTCGAGATACAGTGTAGATATCATTTTTGCTAAAGCACACGATGCAATCTCCGGCCATAACATTGTCTAGTGACATCAAGGCATTGTTTTCTATATGCAGAGCCGTAAGCCGTTTGTAGTTCCTTACTTCGAGACTTTCATGCGTGGTGTCACAAATTTTCTGCAGCAATTCTAGCGTTCCTGGCTCTCCACAAACATGAATTTCTTCCGCCATCAAGCCTAGGAAGGCTCTGGTCCAGGCCCAGCCCCGTCCGTTGTCTTTCAGCAGCTGAATTTCATCGATGACTGCTACTTCATCTGCAAAAAGACACTATTAATAATATTACAATTTTAATTTAGTATTTAGAACCTACAAGGTGTATTAATTGAGGTCATTTCCACTGTACATGCCACATGTTTTGATGGGTTACCGCTGGGGTCTGCCAATTTTCTCTCCTCTCCGGTAACCAAATCACAGGGTGTTCCCCGCTGATTGCTCTTATTGTAGACCTCGCTGGCCAGCAGCTTTAGTGGACCACAATAAACACCGGATTTTGCAGCTAAAAATCGCTCCATAGCGTGATAGGTTTTTCCCGAATTGGTCGGTCCCGAATGAAATATTATCTTCCTATTGATCCCTCTGGCACTCGGGTACCAATTTGCTGGCTGCCTCAAATCAGAAATCTTCTTCAGATCATCCATACATTCCAGATGTGGAAAAATGTTTTTAACATGTCGCAAAAAGTAAGGAAAAATATCGTCCACATGGCCGGCCCCTTGCAGAATATCACTCAACACAACGTGCAAATCCGCGGGCAAAGCATCCGTCTCCAGGCAGTACCTCCGGAAGCTAGTAAACGCCTGCGGCTGCAAGTTGGAATCAATTCCGTTTTCCAAACAGAGAAATTTTATTTCTTTTCGACTGCTAAACTTCAGAATCACTTTCAGCATTTCCGCCTTATCCAGTGCACCGCCAGTCAACTCAGCACCTACGTTTATATCGTCCGGATTGGGCCGAATCGGAACCGGTGTGAACAGTCGACCACCTTCATCTCTCTTACCACGGGACGTTACCAAAAACGGAGCAGCTATTCTGCCCTGGACTAGCCGCGAAGAAAACAGTACGGTACACCGGGCGGATAAGCGTTGCCCAAATTTGATCATTCTCAACTTTTACTCAAGCATCACCTGTCTCAAAATGGTCCCATTCACGTTCGGTATCGTTGAGCAACAGAATTCAACTGTTTATTAGATTCTAAAAAAGAACAGTTAAAATTAAACTTGGGACAATTAAAGCTATTATTTATTTACTCCGTCACACGTTATACGATTGAATTTTTTGCAACTTGCTTCGCACCTCTCTGCACGTGTAGTGACAGCGAGAAACGTCAGATCTCAACTACACGGAAACGAAAAACTACCTAAAATTGAGTTCCTTTGACTCAATCTCGTGGTATCGTGGGGGAACTTAAAATTAGGTAAACCGTGTTGAAGGTAGTTTCCATTTAACCACGGCAAAAATTACAACTCATTGATAGGTTTTTTATACTCAAATTTAAGTTGAATTTACCTAATTTTGAGTTCACCCCAAACAACTCAAAAGTACCTTCCTCCACGGAAGACCTCGACTGAGTCGAATCTCTCTTTTTGTTTTTGACAACACTAATAAGTGCGAAAGCGACGCACAACTCAAAAGTAAGTTAAAAGAACTTATTCTGCAGGTTGTTTTATTTAACCGTGTAACTTTCTTCGGCATCGATTGCGTTGCTCAAAGAGAATAGGGAAAGAGACGAATAGTGTGAAGCCAAAAATACCTTATTGAGCAGACCAATCGTGCAATGTAAATAAACATTACTCATGCCTGAGTTGGAGGAGATAAGTATTGTACTTCTATCAAAAAAGAAATTTGAATTTTCGTCAGAATTTAGCTCAATCGTGATTGTAAGGTGCATTCTAGAGTATATGTATGAGTAAAAATAAGCTTTAGAATTATTTCATCTCTTTGTTTCGAAATGCACATCGTTTGATAAACAAATCCATCGATCGACATACGGTTTGTTTTCAAAATATAATAGGAGTCATTTAAAGTGCTGCCTGTAGAAGCGGTTGCCAAAATTCTAGTGTTGAAATCATCATAAAGGGAGTGTTGCCGTTTTGACTGATTTTCACTCTTCGTCTCTTTCACTATTCTCTTTGGCGTTGCTATTTCGAGCAAATTGAGATAAACAAAAGATTCTAGCACGGCTGCCATCAATCCTGCGAAAACATTTTAATTGTTTCGCAAAAAAATTTATGAAATGACGTACCTGGTGATGGTATACTTTTGAAAATGTCTTTGATATTTGATTTTTACACTTTAACACTGGGGTTAGACGTCTCACGTCTGTTCTCTGTGCTACTACAATCTTATTTGACCAGCATTTGAAATCTGTCAGTCGAACCAATTAACAAACCAATTTTCAGAAAAAAGGGAAGATATCGCACACAAAACTCACCGTAGACTGTAGTCAAGACGGATACAGGTGGGCACATTTTACGATGAAGCCGATAAAACAGGAGGCTATGAAGAAGAAAAGCATAAACAAATGATGTAGTGGACTTTTCTGTTCTGATATAAGTTTTGTTTGGTATCGGTCATAATTATTTTTTATCGGAAGTTTCGAGATAAAAAGTGTCCGTCGTGTCGGAAGATCCGAGGTGGTGCTCGGCCTTTTCTCTTTCGATCTTGCGACAATGAATCAGGATACTCCTGTTTTCTTGTTGTTTACTTCCAGGGGCCAGGCGGCCATGTTTAAGTTTCCAAGTACAAATATAATACAATCAAAAATGCCAAATGTTCCCACATTATTTTTTCTCTTCATATTGGACTGTAGTACACCAAATGGCGTTGTAAGCCATAAGCAATTGAGTTGTACAAGATGACGACACGAATGAACTCATGATGAATGAAGTTCATGTTTGACAATACTCGGTGGTTTGTTTACTTTATCAGTTGCGTGAGTACAAATGCAACGGGTGCTACCCTGTTACATTCGAACTTACGTAATTCCCATGTAAACAAACCTAGAATTGTCAAACGAAGTTCATCTGGCTCATTTTGCGGGGTTATGTCGGTTGGTGTAATACTATGTTCACACTACAGAGTTAAAATACGTTATAATAATTAGCAACAAGAAAAATGTCATCAAGATAGCGGTAAACACGTTTAATATATAGACACTCATAGTAATAGACCAGCGAAGGTACTTTTATCGAGCCAAACTAACTGTCAAAATCCGGAGCCAAACGAGCATGACGTCATTCAATGCAAACAAGCAGAACAAGTATTGCGATTTTATTTAAAAAAATATATTTTGTTATTCACAGTAGGCTTCACTTTTCGTGTTCGTATTGGTATTTCACAATGTTATTTAGAAATATATTTATTGTGTTCAATATAACTACACAAAAAACATTTTACTTATGCTCTTTTTCATCAACTTTGTGTTTCTGAAGAAATTGGATTTTTTTCTCAATTTCTTGTTGCTCAGTATCAAACATATAACTTCTCTTTTGATTCATATATTGAACCACTTGAAAACTTATTTTGATAAAAACAGATGATCGAATACAGTCGAGCACGTTCGAGCTTGCACATTTTTGGGTGATGCCAGTTTAACATGCTTGTTTTTCTAGTTGCCAGTTTTGCGGTCTTTACATCCGCGAGTCTATTACTATGAGTGTTTATAGTTTAATAGGCATAACTCGACACAGATCTTTCAATAGGGCTAAAGTCGCAATGTACTCAAATGGAGAAAAATCAGTTTCAATATACGGCGATGCTTTTCTAAATGTAGTTTTTTTGTAGGTATAAATTACTTTATGACCATGTTTTTCCGGAAGCATCTATGGTTAAACCTTATGACAATATAACAAAGAATTTAATTCCTATGTGCTTTTAGTGGGTAGAAACTAAAAAAATGCTTACGCCCAATTTGCATCCCAGTCGTGATTTCGCCCTTCAGCAACCACCATTTGCGGAAGGGCTAAACGGTGTACATAATTTTCATAAGGGCGCGGTAAAAGGGCTAAACTGACTCTGTCTTGCTGGGTAGGGCTGGGTAAATGGGCGAGCTTGACAGTATACTTTTTAATAGGTCTCAGCAAATAGGCGCATAGAAACCCAATGTAAATGATAGGGCGCGTGCATCTTTCCTTCGAATTTCATGAAAATATCGAAATATTCGAATGTTTATGTGCAACAACTATCGAGTAGACATGATCCTAGTAGATATTGCTTATCATTTATATAATAGAACCGCCGTTTAAAGAATAATTTTGTGAATAATAACCGTACGCCCGGTTCTGTCAAAAAATGTAAGTTTAGCCTTTATATTCCATATGAGAAGAAGGGCCTAAGTCGAAATCTCGAAGAAAATGCATGTTTCGCCGTTTTGTTTTCTTTAATTATAAATCGAACTAAAAACCATTTTAACTAATTTTCACCTCAATCTTGTAGTATTTTTGTCGCATAATGTCATAATAGCGAAAACGCAGTTTGTTTACATTTGCGATTTAAGCCCTAATGAAAGATCTATGTCGAACTAATCACGCGAGCCCACAGTGAAAAAGTAATGCAAATTGTGATGAAATGGCAGCACTGCTAGTACTCGTCCGTCAAAGATATCTATTTGTAAATATCAAATTTGCGAATGATTCACTCGAGTAGCCAAAAACCAATTTCTCGTAGTAAATTGCTGTTTCTATCACTGTTCTAGCCCGTAGGCTTTTGTTATTTAATATTATTTGCAGTATCAATCTAAACTCACCATGGGCCTATTCGGAAAATCACAGGAAAGAAACCCAAAAGACATGGTAAGTCGGGTGAAATACCGATGCACTCTTTTGCCATTCGCCCATTCCAATCGATTTCTCATTAACCTTGTGTGATTTATAGGTACAAGAATGGTCATCCAAGCTGAGGAAAGAATCGTACGCTTTGGACAGACAAATCCGGTCTATCCAGCGGGAGGAAGAGAAAGTAAAGCGGTCGCTGAAGGAGGCTGCTAAAAAAAACGACAAAGAAATTTGCACCACACTGGCGAAAGAATTGATTCGCTCCCGCAAAGCCGTAAATAAAATTTATACTAGCAAAGCTCATATTAATTCGGTCCAGCTTCAGATGAAGAACCAGCTCGCAACTGTTCGGGTAGCCGGGTCGCTCTCCAAGTCGACCGAAGTGATGCAAGCGATGCAGGCTCTCGTCAAACTACCAGAAGTGGCTGCAGCTATGCGAGATATGTCTAAAGAAATGATGAAAGCCGGTATTATCGAGGAAATGATCGACGAAACAATGGAATCGCTAGAGGACGTCGAAGAAATGGAGGAGGAAGCGCAGAAGGAAATCGACAAGGTACTGTGGGAGATCACTGCCGGCAAGCTGGGTGAGGCTCCTTCGGCGCCGATGGCCGCACCGGCGAAGGAAAGCGAAGGCGAATCGTCGCGCGTGACTGCCGATGTCGAGGACGAGGAAGATATGCAGGACATGCAAAGTCGACTGCAGGCGTTGCGGTCGTAATTTTTTGACGGAGATCAGTATTCCGTTGCGATTTAGGCTTTAGACGTTTGAGTAAGAATCATCTACTTTTTGGACCCGTTGGCAGAGACCGTTTAGTTTTCACCTTCGTTACTAGATCCCCTTTGTATATATAGTCGCGTTTTACTAGGCTACAGCTCGTGGAAGGGTGCTCCAGTTATCCTCCAAACATTGCGTTGTACTAAGAATAGTGGAAAGATTTGTGGAGGAAAACGTATTACTCTTTAAGAATATTTAAAGAACTAATATAGAAATGTGTTTTCTTTTGCATGATTATTGAATCCTGTGAAGTTCGTAATGGATAGATTCAATCATTTCTCCGTAACGAGATATTCCCTCATTCATACAGTCACTAGATAACGTGACATTCATGATAGGGTTTATTATAACCTGGGACGGGTCTCGCGGATACGAAAAAACGGACGTCAAATACAGCCAGTCCGTTTAAAATGTCTGAGACAGAATGAGAGGCAGGGTCGAATCTAGGAAAAAACCTCGTCCAATGAAAATCATTAAAAAATTAAGTTTGCAATGATTTTAATTCAAAATTGAAATTAATTTTAAAAAAATTCCGGGACCCTCCCCCTGGATCCGCCCTGATGAGAGGTTATTGGTCACTGCACAGTGACGTCATATATTAAATGTGACAGGTGGTGGTCCTGTTGATCACATTTTTTTTGGGTTGTTGCCAGCTAAGACCATAGTTGATCCATCTCGCCAACATTCAATTTTTCATTTTGGTTTCGTTTTTCAGTGCTTTGTTGCATGTTTATATTTGTATGTTCGCTTGTTGAATGAATTTGACTATCTGTTTCATGCTCTCTTCACACTCTTCTTGGAATATTTCACGCGTGTTTTTTGAAAAGGGCCAATAAGCATACTGTCAAAATTCACTTTGAAGGGAAATTCCGGACAAACCATTAATCGCAGGTTATAAGCCATAGCAGTAGACGACAGAGAAAACTTTTCTCTTTCATAAAATGATAACATTCATTCTCGGCGAGTTACGGTTTGTCCGGAATTTTCTCTCAAAGTGAATTTTGACAGCATGCTTATTGGCCGTTTACAAAAAACACGCGAGATTTGTTCTAATGGTTTCATGTACTCTAGGGTTGTAAATTTGCTTCGAGTTAAATTGTATTTTGCGCAGTCATAAAGTACGTGTTTCAGGTCCTCGACCTCATCGCATCTGTCACACCTGTTGTCTGTTTCTAAATTCCACAGCGCTCTCCTTTCTTTGGTTAGTGTATGACCACTTCTTATCCTTGTTAGTATTTTAATCTGTCTGGCGTTTAGTGCTATGTTTTTAAACCAGCTTTTTCGTGATGGTTCTTCAGCTATTCTGTAATGCCATTTTCCTTTTTGGGCTGATGTCGTTTTATAGTCCTTGGTCCACTCTTGCCAAACCTCATCTCGATTTACAAGCAATGCGTCTTGCATCGTTATTCCATTATAGAACGATTGCTTTCCCGTTGTTCGTTCGACTGCTGCTTTATCCGCCACTTCATTTCCATGTATCCCCTGATGACTAGGAATCCATTGTATTCTGATGTATGATCTTCCCATGCTCTGTATATCTTTGTATATCTGCCACGCAATGTAATTTTCCTGCAAGCTTTTTCCGTTGGTTAAAATTTCACACGCGCTTCTCGAGTCCGTGAAAATAACTGCTTTCTTGTACTTTTTCCTGCTGCATAACTCTATCGCTTGTTGTATTGCCAGTATTTCTGCATTGGTGATTGTAAAATTTCCGTTTATTTTCTCTGTAATCGTTTTTTCCTCCGTTTCGTCATAAACTGCAGTAGCGACCCCTGACGCATTCTTCGATGCATCAGTGAAGAATTTATGGTATCCCGCATATCTCGTTTGTTCTGTTTCTTTAAAAAGTTGTTGCCACACAGCACTGCTAGTGTTTTCCTTTTTTAGGTTATCTGCTCCCAATTTTCCTCGAACCACCTGCTTCATGTCTATTGTTCCGAAATACCGCATCCTTTTTTGCAGATTCACGTCTCGTTCTGATGGATGGACTTGATACAACAGGTCCATATGCTTTTCCGCAACTTCCGTTAGGTAAGATCCGTTTGGTAGTTCCTTTTGCATGGTTTCGAAAACAAACTTCGCTATTGGTGTTTTGAAGAAGGTGCTCCGGATCAGCTCTCTCTTCGTGAGCGTTTCAATTCTTTGGCGAATTGGTAGCTGTCCCGCGTCCGCAAGCATCACATGCACAGGCGTGCTGCCTAAATATCCCATCGCACTTCTGATATAGGCGTTTTGTACCACTTGGAGTTTCTCTACATTACTTTTTGCCGCATTTCCGTAGATGGATGCTCCATACTCCAAACGACTCCTAATCAAGGCGTTACCTATTTTTATAAGGGTTTCCGGGTTTGCATTTCCTGATCTTTTTCCAAGCATTTTGATGAGGCCCAGCTTTTTGCTAGCTTTCTGGCGAACTGCCTCTATGTGCTTGCGGTGTCGCAACGATCTATCTAATGTATAGCCTAGATGCTGATGAGTATTTGTTACTTCAATACGCCTTCCTTGTATGTTTATTCGTAGGTGATCAATTTTCTTCCCTGTAAATGGCACGACTGCGGACTTTTCAACGCTGAGCTTTAGCTGTAGTTCTTCTAATTTGGTAACTAATCTTGGGAGGATTGTATTTAATTTTCCGGTAGCTTCTTCGACTGTTTTTCCTTTTGCAATAACCGCGAAATCATCCGCAAACTGTACCAGCTCACAATCGTCGTCCGATATCTCGTGTAGGTCCGCCGTATATAGATTAAACAATATCGGAGATAGTGGACATCCTTGGGGCAAGCCATCAGTAACCTCCATCTGTATACTTCCACTCTCCGTCGTTAATAGTAATACGCGACTCCTCAGGTACTGATACAACCAGGATACTATTTTTTCTGGTATTCCCATTCTTGCCAGTTTCGTCAGCAGAAGACCAGTGTCCACCGAGTCATATGCCATTTGCACATCCAAAAACGCCACCACAAATTCCCGATCATTACTTTTCGCTTCGTAGATTGAGTTAACTACATAATTTACGCAAGTACTTGCCGAAACATGTTTTCTAAAACCGAAGGACAAACTGGGAATCAAACTTTTGATATCGGCTATTTCCGTCAGACGATTTTTGATCACTGCGTTTATTAACTTAATTTCCACATTTAGTAGTGCAATAGGTCTCCTAGAATTCGGTCGAGCCATGTCAGCCCGTTGTTTTGGGATAGGACGTACCTCCGTTAAGCGCCAACGCTCAGAAATTTCTTCCGAAACGAAGACTGAACTTAGCATCTCGCATATTTTTACAAGCATGTCGTAGTTTAATTGTTTCAACATTGCGTAAGAGATCCTGTTTTCTCCTGGCGCCGAGTATTTTTTCCTTGTTCGTAGCACCTCAAGCAATTCTTCGTCCTTAATTGCCATTTCATACCCTTCCAATTCGGGATCGGTGATCTCATGCGGCTTTTCAATTTCCTTAAATTTGTCTTTAAAATAAAATTCCATAAACTCTATGCCTTTTTCGTGTGTTATCTCTGTTCGTTGGCGACTCTTATTCGTTAGTGGTGTATCAATACCTTTTATCATGTTCCAGAGGTGCCGTGCCGAAGTTGACTCGTCAATCTTTTCTGATAACTCATTTATATACTTTCTTTTTTCTTTTCTTACCGCTCGTTTAAACAAGGCCTTTTCCTTTTGCAGTTGTATGTAGTTTGTCCGCGTTTTAGTTATATTGTAGGTCCTCAGTGCGGCTCTCTTTTTCGCATACAGCTCCTCTATTTCCTTTGTCCACCACGTTTTTAAGTAATTTGCTTTTTTGTTTTTAATAACGAATGAAGCTTCCTCTACCGCTTCAGCGAAAACCGTCACCATTTCCTCAGGAGAGTAGATGAATTGTGGCCTAATGCTATTTAGTTTTTCCACTACCTTTTCTTTATTGACTCTCGTGCGGACCGTTGGTACTACCGGAATTTCTCCCTCCACGGCTATCCAAACGCAGAGATGTGTTCCTCCGATCTCTTCTTCAGCAGACCATGAGGTTTTCCGAGCAATTCCTGCAGTCGCCAGTGTCAAATCGATTGCCGACTCCCTGCCACCAGGGGCGCCTATCATCGTTTCCGAGCCGTCGTTTAACAATACCATTTTTGATTGTTCAATCAAGCTATTTAGGAACTTTCCTCTGCTGCATTCTGGGTATGCAGGACTCCAAGATGTATGGTGTGCATTCATGTCACCTCCAAACAAGATTTCTCCTTCAAGCCCGTCTAGGAAGTGGAAGCACTCCGTCAGTTCTTTTTTAATCTCGTTCGTAAGGTTTCTGCCAGGAGGTAGATATGCTGATATCAGGTTGAGTGTCTTGAAGTGGTAGCCTGTGCTCTGTTGAATTTTTATCCCTACCGCTTCTAGTTGTACCATATCTGGCAGCCTCAACTCTTCATGATGTATTCCGTGTCTCACTAAAAAGGCTACTCCACCATATCCACCTTTTCTTCTCTTGGAAACTAATTCATGTCCTTTGATAGCGAAGGGTTCGTTTTCCTTTAGCCATATCTCCTGTAGTATGGTCGTATACTTTGTATATTAAGTTGTAGCAATTTAAAATTCTTATACTCCATTACTTTTATCATCGTCTATTCTATCATTGCTCATACCTGTCTCAAAGTTTATTATTTTATTTAGTTCGGAAGAGATTTCAATCAGCAGGTGATCCGTTTCAATTTCAGTGCGCGGTTTTTGCAGTATGCACCTCATTTTATTACGAAGTTTGATAATTGGAGTGAGTCAAGACTGTGCATGCAGACTCTTCAGAAAATCTCTCCTTAGCTGCGTAACAAAAACCTCAAAATCGGTTGCTTTGTGCTTGTTCACTTGTAAGGGTGTTCTTTCTCTCGCTGCCTTGGCAGTTGACTCGACTACTGTTTCCAAGACATGATCTTCTCTAGCGCACCTTCTTTGCGTTGGTCTCCTCCAGCCTCTTACGCTTCCTGCATTCTCTTCGTGTGAATGTTGCGAATCGTAGCCAGGCAACGATGGGAACTCCTCGGCGTCTTCCAAAAGGCTAAAACGATTTTGGGTACTCACGCTTTTTTCCGCTTCCGGATACGTGACTCGATCCCTTGCCATGGTTTGCATTATTTTCGCTCTCTTTTTCCTCTCGGGACAATCCTTCGTCGCTGCACCATGATTTTCTTTGCAGTTTACACAGCGTGCTTCCTTCTGACAAATACCTTGAATTTCATGTAGCTCTCCGCAATTTTGGCATCGTTTCTTTCCTTTACAAACGCTTTGCTTGTGCCCATACTTCCAGCAAGCGTAGCACTGCTTCACTGGGAAAATATATAGCTGTGGTCGGAAACTGCAACCAAAAATTTTAATGGTTCTTGGAACTACTTTTCCTTACACCGTCAACTTCAAATTGAGCGTTTCAACCAATTCTTTGTTTTTCCCTTTCTTCTTTATACGTTCTACTTTTAGTATAGGAACCTCGGCCTCTGCGTATTTTTTCAATTCATCTTCTTCAAATCCTACGGGAACATTTGGTACAAAACATATCGTCTCTCTGTGCGACGCCGGGAGAAATATACGTAAGTTTTTCTTGTCCAGAGGTATTTTCTGTAGTTCAGTAAAATCTTCTCTTTTGTCCATTTCCAATTTATATCTGAATTTTCCCACTTTTGTTATTTCCTTGCATTTTTTAAATCCCACCTCATATAGAAGCTTGCCCATAGCTACTGGGTGCTTGGGAATCTCCTTTTCAAAGTCAATTGGTTCAATATATGCAACTTCGGATAAACAGACCGAATGCGTCGGCTGTGATTTATTTCCTTTGATCACATTTTTGTTCGTAGTGGTAATTTGACTTATTTCTTGTGAGTTGTTTATTGATTGTGAGCGTGTGCGCACTGAACTTATGGGGATTAGTGAACGCGATCCGTTTTTCGCTAAAGCTGCCATTTTGTCTACTTCTTTTCCTTACTTCCGTTCACTTTTCCAGAAGGATCAATTTTTCAGCATGGCAACTCGCGCCTAAGAAAAACTTCAAATCACCCCCTTGAACAGGCCAATATCGATATTATTCGCGTCTTTCCTGCCAGAATCCACCGTTTAAACCGAACAAAAAACCGAAAAGGCTCCGTCTTTCGGGCACCGCACGATGGCCGAACAATGGTCTTTCAAACTTCGCCAAACCGTTCAAAAGGATTTAGCTTCTGCAAATTCTCCTTTTCGCGACCAACTCGTTCAAAAACGATCTTCACTCCAACAATCTATCGACCCGAATCGTTAAAAAAAAACTCGCCAAAAACTATAACCGCTCTGCGGACAAAAATTTAAAACCGTACGCACGCTTTCGCTACACTTCCCGGAATGATGAAGTAAAAATTTAACCGGTTTCGCTTCCGAAATTTGTAAACAAACGGATTACATTTTGAACTTAGAGATTATTCAATCGTATTCTCAAAATGATATTGTCCGTGCTTTCCAAAGGAGACGCGACGATTATTTTTCGTCGCAGCAAGATTCGTAGCGCTATAGTGGGCAGGGTTACCATATTCACAGATTTTTTTTGTTATATCACAGATTTTTTTCACAAATTTCAATAACAGATTCTTTTTTACAGATGACAGATTTGTGGCATGTTGATGAAAATTTCACAGATTTTCACAGATTTTTGGAAATATTGTGATTTTTTACAGATTTTTTTTCCTGTTTTGGTCATCACAGATGGTAAAAAGATTTTTTGTCCGAAACACAGATTTCAATGTGGCATCCCTGGCAGTGGGTACAAAACTACAGTCGTGATTCGCTGGTTGGGCCATAGCCTCTGTCCAACTAGCAAATTTGATTCGCTAAATCCCAGTTAAACTCATTCCGGAACCGGTTCGGATTTCTGAATGAAGTCATTATGGATTCCAAATCAAATGCAACAACCGATTCCGACTCCCCAAGGGCCCTATTCTCACAGTCACGTCACCTAGTGACTAGAAGAAAATTTCCTTCTAGTCACTAAGTGACGTGACTGTGAGAATAGGGCCCTTGAAATCCATACTGACTCCATTCAGGATTCCGAATCAAATTCCGAATGGTTTGACCGGGATGGACCGACTGACAAATGTCAAAATCTATTCAAATAAGACAATAGTAGTATAAAAAATTATTAGATAGATTGTCAAACTAAATTTGGCATGATATTTTGGCGTTCAGATGCTTTTTAGTTGGACAATGGTTCAACTAGCGCAGGTCCAACTAAAAAAGCGGTTCAGTTAAAGAGTGTCCAACCAGCGAATCGCGACTGTATATCGGAAGGAAGGGAATGTAATAAATACGGTCGATAATGTTGTGTCGACAATAAGAGTACTGTTGAACAGTAATCTACACAGTGTATAGTATTATATTATATTTATTAAACAGCTCCATGGGCTATACTGAATAGTTCATGATAGAACGATTAGCTGTAGAGATCGAAAGCAGGATTATATAACCGCAGATAACAGATTTGGCTTGTATTAGAAATATTTGCAGAAAGATGTAATTCAGTTCCTTTTTTAATGGCTATACAAAGGATAGAATTTTTCGGATCAACTGATTAGTAAGACAGACCAGAAAACAATTTATTATTCGATCATTGTGGGCTGTTGAATGGATAGCCATCTTTTAAAAACATTTGGATTTTTATTGTGAATTCAGTTTTATTAGTCAATCACTAGAGAAAGTTGTGGATACATAATTTAATGCATTTCTGTCAACAGTACAGTTTGGGGTTTAACTTACCAAAAACACACGTATGCCAATGTTTTTGTTGGTTTGAAAAAGTACGGCAATTGATTGCAATAATACTAGCTTCCTACAGTCAGTTTCCTCATTGGTATATAACATATTCTTGTTTATTCGGTGGTTCAACCGGTCAATTTATCTAAATACTTATAAAACCATGATAGTTCGGTGCTGCCTATCGTGCCCTTCAAAATATGAACAGAGTTTCGCGATTACTAAACATACGCGCTACATTCGTTTTATTTTATGTAAAACTGAAACTCCTGCTGTAGACGTGCCGTGATCGATAAATTGGATACAAGTACAAGACAGTGCTTACTAGAAGAGCTTGAAGTGATTATTGTTGATAGCAGATGTTTTATAATATATGTACTGGCTCAACGCGTGTTGGTAGAGAAACGCCTATCTAAAATGTACCTGTAAACCTGGTAAAGCGCGGCATTTCACAGGCTGGAATGGCGTTTGCACCGAGATGGCGTCCCATTCGGCGGCAATTCCACCACCAGACTGCGCCAGGTGTCATTGAATCTTCGCTCTAGACTGTGTGTGTACTTGTCAGTTCTTCACAACGCACTAAACAATCACTTCGACGAGGTTTGCTTTTGTTTCTTTTTGTTTGCTTCACGTTCAATATGCATGTGTGTATAAGGATCAATAACTCTACATTTTAAACTCTTGTTTCTGAGGATATATATTTGACTAAAACCCTAGATTAATGTAAATGTGTGTTTTCAAATTCAGTTTATAACAATATTGATTTCAATTCGCAATACACACGAGTTCATCATTGAATTAAGCACTGGGTCTTTTGTCCTGTGTTGTTTTAGATACGATATTTCAGCCTATTGGTACCACCTTCTACTAACCTAGTCGTTGTATTATAACATGTGTCTTTAAATGATGCATTTTTAGTGGCTTCCAATCTCAGGTAATAATTAGTGCTTAGAAGGGTTTTGCACGTGCCGCCTCTGGCGGAGTGCATTGAAACCAGAAGCTAAGTTTTCTAAATGCTCTAAACTACGTCGTAGTGGAACCCAGTCAGGGCTGAGGCATGGTGGGTGTTTAAGGGATGTTTTATTTTCATGTGAGGAGTTGATACTAGCGCGGACTAAAGGTGCACCTTTCTGTGTCTAATCTTCTAGTGGTATTTGGTTACTGGGAAACAACGGGTGGATTATCGCGTTCCTTCCAGTCCCTTGTGAAAGACATAATATTTTTATTTTAGTTTTGGAATACAGATACTGTCTATTGGCTTGCTTCACGAGCATTCCATCTGACAGTCATATTTCCAAGGTTCAGGTTTTGCTACGAATTAGGTGCTTATGTAAAAAATTCTATACTCTACGTATCATGGTTTATTTGGTTTAAAAACTAAAATGTTCTTTTAAAGATTAGGTTACATTGCTTTTGATTTATGTTTCATTTCATTTCTCCTTACGCTAGACTTTGTTTAGCTAAGAAACTTTTTATTATGTTTAAACTATCAGACCATGATTGGATTTTTCTTCTGTATTTAGCATATGCTTCGGGGGTTTCATAATGGATTGAAATCTTTGGATATGTATATCTTGACCGGATATAATTTTTAAAAGAGTACTTTTATATGACTGATGTAGAAACTAAGCTGACTCTTCCGGCTGTTCAGTATGATGTACGGCATCCGGTGAATATGCTGTAACGAAATCACGTGTTGGAAGCTCCACCCAAATTCCTATATGTTTGGCCGGCACAGGTTTATCGGATACATTAGGTTTGTTCCAGTACCAGGAGAAACTGGAAGTACTCCGGAGCAAACAGGGAGAAAACCGTTCCTGTACAATCTTCTTCTCTTATTTCTTCTTCTGGTGGCAAACCGGAGTGAAAAGGAGCAAGAATTTTTTGCTCCGGAGCAACAGGGAGTAACTTCCATGTACTGGAACAAACCTATTGCGCACACAAATCGCCAGTAGATATCGAGCACAGTGGAAAGAAGCAACAGTGACATGATTATGTATTGTCGTCTTTTGCGCATTGCGTCTACAGACTACAACTTAATCTAGGTACATCTTTCAACAAACAGCATACATCAAATTTTATTGATTTTTTAAGAAAAAAAAATACTTAAAATTTACTTACCTTTTCATATCTGATTGTATTGTTTATATCTAGCTTAAAAAGTCAACCCAAAGAAAGGGATGACGGTGTGCTTTTTTGTTTTGTTCCGATTCGGTCATAATTATTTTTTATCGGTAGTTTAGAGATAAAAAGTGTCCCTAAGTGTTTGAATGAGAAGGTCCGAGTTGAAGCTCATATTTTTTTTCTTTTTATCGTGCGCCAATGAATCAGCAAGCTCGTCTGAATGTTTATGTTTACTCCCAGAGGCCCGGAAGCCATGTTTAATTTTACAATTATAAAACTAATACCACAGACTAATAGACATAACACTTAAAAACAAAGCTTCGCCCGCTTTAACGGTCATTTTTAAAATATTTGTAGTTGGGACTGTGGCCACATTTGTAATTATGGCGCCACTGACATATGAACAAGCATATGGGGGATAGACCACTAGTGAAAAATTGCTCCCAAACCTGAGGAGTAACACACCAGTAAATGAGTGTTTGGGACCGTGAATAAAAGGTGGAGCTAGTGTTCTGGGAAAATTGTCGGATAGATGTTTTTTGAGGGAATTCCCTCATAGTGTTTTGTCTGTTAGTCTGTGCTAATACACTCAAAAGTGACCAATACTCCCACCTTTCTTCCTCTTTATCTTGAACCCATGTGGTTGAAACCTGGGACGGGGCATGCGAAGACGGTCTTCTTTTTTCCTCCCGATGTTCATGTTATTTTGCAGGAAAAAATTCGCTTGCACAATAATTTCAAGCATATGTCGATGACAGTGCAAATTTCTGCCGATGAGGTGCAGATTTGTACCGAAAATAATAGAGCTCAAACATGACATGAATTATGTTATCGTTTGTATAAAACAACATTAACCATAACTGTTGAGCAGAATCATAAAATTCAACGTGCTTTTACATATTTGTTTCTGCGCATCTAAGCAAAATATAAAATATATTTTCTAAAAACACAGCACGCGTAAAAAGCAAGGTGGCGTAGCCACATTGGGTAGTAGAATCAAAATAAAATTGGTAACGCTAGCAAAATGTAAACACCACTGAATACCCCGGATGAACCTTTTGTCAATTGGGTCATTAAATCATATGCTGCTTTTCTCCGTGCAGCTGAAGTTGAAGATACGTAGCCGAACTTTTTTTTCGCTTTTTTGTAGGCAAAATATTTTTTTTTTATAAAATTGAATTATTGCGACCACACCATCCATTGAACTACCTTGATCCCTATCTTTTTGCTGGGATAACTGTTAAAAATGCTAAATTCACTGTCAACCCCTTGAGAAGCCCAAAAAAAATATTTTTTTTTCAAAAATGTTCAACACAGGTCCAACGATGAACGTCTGTTAAACGGTTATTTGGACGTCGTCCAACGTTGGTCCAACGAACGTCCTTCATTGAACGATATTGAAACCAACCATTCTTAGGAGAAAGGAAGAGCGATTGTGTCAAGCGGGCACGTGTTTACAATTTCGTAGAAAATCGATTAAAATTTTTTCTGAAGTTTAAAGGATTGCACATAATATATACCTATTGTTACATTCAGAAAGATGAGCTCTATCGGTTTATGTACTAAAAGAAGTATTTTATTCTTCATTGAATGACCCTATTGATATTCCGAAAAGTTTTGATTCGAGCCAATGATAGGGGCCCCTCCACATCGAGATTGATTATAGCATTGGTGTTCGCATTCGTCATGTTTGATTGTGTTGGTTTGTTGCTAGTGAAGTTAAGCATGGCGTTCGGGACGGCGGAACACATCATCAACAAATCGACCAATCGAAACGAAGCTGAAGTGAAAATAAATATGGCGGCCGGAACTGCAAAAGGGTAAATGTTTACATCACTAACCAATCAGAAGAAATTAAGGGACCACGTGCTTTTGTTTTCTCCTTCATTTCTTCTTGTTTGCCCTAAAAAGTGACAGCCAACGCACACATAGAACAAAGTGGACACCTGTACATCTCGTATCCGCACGTCCCGTCCCAGGCTAAAATCTCTGAAACCATTGTCAAGTCAGAGAGTGTAGCACAGACTAACAGACATAACACTCAAAAACAAAGCTTCGCCCGCTTTAATGGTCATTTTTAAAATATTTGTAGTTGGGACTGTGGTCACATTTTAAATTATGGCGCCACTGACATATGAACAAGCATATGGGGGATAGACCACTAGTGAAAAATTGTTCCCAAACCTGAGGGGTAACCCACCAGTAAATGAGTGTTTGGGACTGTGAATAAAAGGTGGAGCTAGTGTTCTGGGAAAATTGTCGGATCGATGTTTTTTGAGGGAATTTCCTCATAGTGTTATGTCTGTTAGTCTGTGAGTGTAGAGTGAGACACGAATAGTATGAAGCCAACAATACTTTGTTAGGCAGACCAATTGGGTCATTAAATGAAGAACAAAATTCTTCTTTTATTTCATAAACCAATAGAGCTCATCTTTCTAAAGATAACAATTTATATATACAACCTTTAAAACTTCAGTATGATTTTTAATTGATTTTTTAAAAATACAAACACGACACTATCCGTCATCCTTGAACGTAAGTTTAGCCACATGGGTTTGCATTTTTGACAGTTACCCCAGCAAAAGATTAGGGATCGTGATACTTCAATTTTTTTAAATATTTTTTATTTGTTTATTTGCGCCTCTTAAAAAGTGAAAAAATTCGATTACATATCTTTAACGTCTTTGAAGGGGAATCACGCACAAACCGACACTGGTCGGACTACAGTTCACAGCAGTTAATGAAAGAGGAAATTTTTCTCTTATGTTTACTACCAACATCTGTAATTGGCGAGTAACGGTTTGTAGTTTTTACTCCCTAATCATATGCTTGTCGAGAGTTGTTCGTATTTTTGTAAAACAAATAAACAAAAATTGTTCTGGAGTGAAGGGTCCAACTTCGCTATCGATCTGAGAAAGAAAAGAGCAACTTTGTTCATTTGATGACCCAACACCAGGGGCGTGTTATCCCTGTCATCCACTATGGATACAGCAAGCATTTTTCGCTCTGGAGAAACTTTCGCGTACTGGAACAAACGTACACGCTTAGTTTTTTCTGCCAAATCTTACACACCAATTTTTTGTATTTTGTTTCAGCAAAATATTTTGCTGAAACTTTTCAGCAAAACTGGATTTGCTAATAGTTCAGCTTTGAAATTTTTGTTTCGCTAATTTTTAGTAAAGCCCATTCTTTTGACGAAAATCAGCAAATGTATAGGTTTCGATTGCTGAAACAATCAGTGAAAGAATGGCAATTTTGCTGAGTTCCAGCAAATCAAACTGACAGTTCAGCAAATTTTGACAGTTTTAAATTGCTGTCATTTCAGCGAAATATTTTTTGCTGAGAGTATTGCTGATATTTCAGCAAGGCAAAATTCAGCAAAATTTTGCTGATACTCGGCAAACAAAATTTAGTGTGTAGTTTTTTACGCATCTCTTACTGAAATTTCAACAGCTGAGATCTCAGTAAATTATTTTTTTTTGCTTAAGATCCAAGCAAAAGTGATGTTTGATAGCTGAGACGAAAATCAGCTAATCTCACTTTACTGTGATATCAGTTTCTAATTTTGCTGACTTCACTGCTGTTGGTAAATTACCGATCCGAATAGAGTGTGCAATGCTCATCTACACGGTAAACTGGATATACCTAGAAAATTGGTAGTGGTGTAGTACCCAAAAAAGGGGTACAAATTACCTACTAATAGGTTCCAATCCCTATAATATTTACCTAGGTCTAGGTAATATCCGCTCAGATTTGATTAACAATTACCTAATTTTAGGTGGTTTCGAGTTACTTACTGGTGAGTATGTGCGGTTTTGTGGAATTTAGGTACTATTTACTTAGGCATCCAGAAAAGTGCACGAACTTAGAAGTGGGTATATTCACTCTACCTAAACTAGGTGATTACGAATCAATTATAAATACCTTGTACATGAAAAAGAATAAATATTATCAGGGGTGCCAAGCTTCCAGATTTATCTGGATTCATCAAGATTTTCAAGCCTCGTCCAGACATAAAGATTTATGTTTGTCTGATCCAGATTTTAGGGAATTTGTCCAGATTTATCCAGACAATTTGAAAAATAACAAAATAAGTTTCATAAACCACTTTTGAGAAACACAACATACCACCGTTTTTTCGTGAAAGTCAACAAATTTTTTGCCGAATTATATCATCTAGAAGTTCCAGCAGTCCAATATTCTGGAAACTCTGAGATTCAAATTTAATCAATGTGATCTATGCTGAAAATCAAGCATTGGACATTTCCAGATTAGCAGCGCGATCACCAAATTTTTAGTAAGCCGATATATTTACTAATATACAAACATATTTCATTAGTAAAACGTAACAAATATAGCCCATCGGTGAGGAATGCACCTTTTCCTAAAGAATTTGGGTCATCCAGACAATTCCAGACTTTTTAAAAAAATAATACAGATTTTTTGGAAAAGCACTTGGCATCCCTGAATATTATAGAGATTTCCACCTATTAGTGGAAATATCGTACCTTCTGTTTGGGTACAGCGCTAGTACCAATTCTCTAGGTACATCCAGTTTACTGTGTAATGAATCTGTTATAAGTAAGAGCAAGATAACAAACCAGCAGTGACCAATCAAACCATGCGGAATCCTAAATGGATCATTACGGATTCCAGCCCAAATGCACCAAGCGATTGATTCGGAAACGCCCAGTTAAACTCATTCCGGAACCGCTTCGAATTTCTGAATGGAATCAGTATGGTTTCCAACTCAATCGGTTATTGTGTTTGAGCTGGAATCCATACTGACTCCATTCAGGATTCCGAATCAAATTCCGAATGGTTTGACCAGGCGGTTGTTGCTTTAGGCGGTACACGCTGACGAAGTCGACTAGCAATTAGGCAATCCATGAGACGTTTCTGATCAGCTGATTATTTCTTATTTACTTATTCTGACGTTACTCCGAGGGGTGCGACGTCCAACAATATCGTTGATTCGATCCAACATCAAACGAATCGGACTAACGAAAGATGTTTGTCGGACGAGTTTGTCTGTTCGCAGGAGTAGACCTGTTGACAGAACCCACCGTTGAATTCTCAAACAAACGTCTATTGGATTGCCTAATTGACTTTTACCACAGACTAACAGACAAAACACTCAAATATAATGCATCGTCCACTTTGACGGTCATTTGGAATATATTCGTAGTTGGAACTGTGGCCGCTTTTTAAATTATGGCGCATCTGACATATGGACAAGCATATGCCCAGTGAGCAAATTTTCTGGCAGAGACCGCTCTGCCAGATTTCTGTAAGTCATGGTTTGGCAGCCCTGTCAGATTTATGTGCGTCCCTAATAAACATCTTATGATCCAAGAGCCTAACGACCTGTTCAGAGTATAATGCAAACAATATGTAGAATCGTTGGATTATATGGGTTAAAGTTTGTGTATAATTTTTTTATTAGGGGTATCCTGTCGGGTTAGTTGAGCTAGGGCGAACTCGGTTTCGCTCGCGTTTTCTGGCAAATTTTGACAGGAACCGAGCAAAACACTGGCATAACTCGGACATAAATTGTGCAAAGATCCTGGCAATTCCTACCTGGTAGAATTTAGCACGAATCGAGCAAAACATCTGACAAAGATGTGGCAGGAAGCGTGCAGAGATCTTGGCCGTACATTTCTGGCTGGATTCTGGATACAAGTGAGCAGCATCGGTTGGTTTAACCGCTTCTGTCAGAAACGGTTGTTGCATTTGAGCGAATTCGTTGCCAGAATTCTCGCACAAATCGCGCAAAAAGCTCGCAGAAACTCTGCCAGCATCAATTTCGCTTTGCTCAACTTTTGCTAACTTTCTGCTTGCCACGCTGACCGAGAAGGTGGAGCTAGTGTTCTGGGAAAATTGCCGGATCGATATTTTTTAAGGGAATTCTCTCATAGTGTTATGTCTATTAGTCTGTGCTTTTAATGTGAGCCGTGTTTACCAACATTGCTTCACAGCTAAATGGCAGTGTTGGTAAACACAGCTCCCAGTAAAAGTCAATTTATGTCGACTTTAACGAATATCGTTCGTCACATTACTGCATCGACGATTGTCGGATGTCGAAGCTATCCGAGAAGTGTCAGAGGAAATAAACAAACAAAAACTGGCAGTTCAGAAACATCTCATAGAATGCCTAATTGGCTAAACGCACCTTTTCCAGATGTGAATCCAAAGATGTAAAAGAATTTATTTCATATTTCTCCTAGCACCATTTGGCAAGAACATGTGAAAATGGAGACATGACGATCTTTTGAAATTGTTATTTCTTGAGCGTTTTTTTCAAAACGTCATATCTGCAATGAGTTACTCTCTTTGTTTACTTTCTCTTCTGTTAATAATTCGGTCATTTTAACGTTTATCCCTCAACTCTTTGCATAAGATGCTAGTTAAAACCACCGTCTTTCGATCTGTACTGTAAAATAAGTGAAAAGTGTTATAGTGACGCCGTAAAAATCGAGAGAAAGTAAACAAAGAGAGTAACTCATTGCAGATATGACGTTTTGAAAAACGCTCAAGATTTTTTCAACGCGCCTTCTCCGATTTTATGTAGGGGAATAATCACTATGGATGTATTTGTGTGGGTAAGTAGATTCGGACCTGTGCCACGCAGGGATGCCAGGTGCACATATTTATCTGTGTTTCACAGATTTTTCAATATGTTGCACAGATTGCAAAAACTGAACAGATTTCCACTGTTTTCTGTTTTTACGCATATATTTCCACAGCTTTCTTCTAGAATGCACATATTTTTAATTTTTTTACCTTGCGTTGCATTTTGGACTCGCGTAAAAACCAAAAAAGGTCGCCACATCTGGTTTTCAGGCAAATTAGTACGTTTTCCGTGACACAGATAGACACAGATTTTTAAATGGGCCGCGCACAGATTTTTCAAAATATCACCTGGCATCCCTGTCACGAAATTGAGTGTGTTAAAAATGGTCAGATGAAGAGAATCGCGTTGAAAAAAATAATTTCGAAAGAGCATGACGAAATTTTGAGCGTTTTTTTTTTTCAAAAAGACACATCTACAATGAGTGACTCTCATTGTTTACTTTCTCTTCTGTTAATAATTCGGTTGCTTTAACATTTATCCCTTAACTCTTTGTATAATATGCTAGTCAAAATCACCGTCTTTCGATCTGCACTCTAAAATAAGTGAAAAGTGTTATAGTGACGCCGTCAAAATCGAGAGAGAAAGTAAACAAAGAGAGTCACTTATTGTAGATAGGGTAAAATGCCCATTTTTACCATACTAAGCAGGGTGTCTCACTAATTCTCGAGTACTTTTTCAAATGGACATAAGTAACAATGAGAGATGAGGTCTTTCTCTTCTGTCCATTACTCGGCCATTTCAACATTTACTACTCTACTCTTTGCATAATATTGTTGTAAAAACCGTCGGCTTTCGATATGTACTGGAAAATTAGTACAAAGTGTTGTAATGACGTCGTAATAAACGAAAGAGAAAGTAAACAAAGAGAGGCTCTCAATGTTACTTACGTCCATTTGAAAAAGTACTCGAGAATTCATTAATTTCTTGGCCTACAATCAATGCAATGCGTAAAAATTGACATCACCAGCTTTGCTTCGTTGTTAAGAACCAAGATAATTACACAAATGCGCTGAAAACAGTGAAATACTCGTGTTTGAGCGCAACGAAAACGCGAATCGAGTGCCCCTATTGTTGCGCTACCATTTGACTCAATGCGTTGAACAAAGATGGCAGATTCTGCTCTAACCAACGGCTTCAAATGGGTAGCGTGATAATACAAACATGGCGAAAATGGGCTCGTCACCCTATGTCGTTTTGAACAAAACTCGACAAACATATGATTACGGCCTAAAAGCCAACTGTCAAAATCCACTTTGAATGGAAATTCCGGACAAACCGTTACACGCCAATCACAGATGTTGGTAGTGAACGAAAGAGAAAAGTTTTCTCTTTCATAAACTGTTGTGAACTGTGTTCGACTAATAACGGTTTGTCTGGAATTTCCATTCAAAGTGGATTTTGACAGTTGGTTTTTAGGCCGTAATCATATGTTTGTTGAGAAAAGCTCTCGAAATGTGTTACTTTTCGCATGTTCGTACTCATTTGTAGATTCTAGATAAGTAATGTCGTTTTTGCTTGAAGCTGAAACTAACTGTTAAACCGTTTGTTTGAAGCCAGTTTCGAACTTAGGTTATGCGCTACTGAGCTGAAAACCGGGTTTGGTTCCAACCTGAAATATATTTCGGGTTCGCTCACATCACCGCTGTTTTGCGAGGACCCAACTCAGTTCCATAGTGGTTCCACAGAGAACAGACACCCATGATCGAACAAAAATATTTAAAAAACTTATGTAAACATTTGAATAATATACGATAAGCACTAGCGCCGCCACACCAACCTATCCCAACTATCCATAAAATCCATTTCGGAACCGGTTCGAAATGCTGAATGGATTCAGTATGGAATCTTGCTCAAAGAAAACAACCGATTCCGACTCTATCGGTTGATGCATTTGAGGTGGAATTCATGCTGGAAGTCCAAACCGGTTCCGGACTAGTTTGACTGGGTAGAGGAATAACAGCTGTCAATTCTGTCGAACTCAGCCACAAAAAACATGACGACAGTAGCGCACCTGGTTTGGATATCCCCACTACCTTCGAAACCGTTAGAGATTTTACACAAGTTGAATGCTGAAGATGAACGTCTGTTCTCTGTGGTGGTTCCATTAAAAATGTTCGTTTCATACAACTAACCTGGGTTGGTTTCTAGGTTCTCAATCGAAAACGACATAAATAAAGCATTACACAATACACATACAGTTACATCGAAAGCAAATCCAGTTCATACAAACACATCTAAGGTAAAGCACACGCAAATACCACAGAAGAATGGCTGGCTGAAACAAGCTGTAGCTGTAATTTTTCGCATACGCACAAACCGACAGCTAGATGACAGCAGAATAGAGTACAAACACCATTTGTAGATGAGCCGCGCACATACACACACATTCACATAGAGACAATAAATAAGAAGAAAATAAAGCCAAATAGAGAAATAGAGGCAGAAAGAAAACACTGAGAACAACATCAATGTGGTTTTAGGTTTATTTGTTTTCTTTTGTTTCCAGTAGATAGATACGGTTTTGCTCCGGTTGTTGTGTTATCAATTTTCTTTTGTTGTTGATCTATACACCGGTTTTATATAACTCTGCTAGCATTGCGTAACTACTTTTCTTGCTTTATTTCGCACTATAGTTGAGTATGAAAACTGAAACATGACAGCAGCTTAGGCTTGTTTATATACTGTTTAATTGTTTTTATTTCGCCTCCTTCTAGGTGTGTTTTGTGTGAAGAATAGTTGAGGAAAAGTTAGAAAAAAAGTGTTTTATTTTGGAAATGGGAGTTTTTTTCCGTTAAGCTATTTGTTCCACTATAGTTAGGTCTACGATTAAATATGCAGTAGATTGATGGGAATATAGTTTAGTTTGATACATGTTAAGGTAGGAACTAGAAATGTAGAAACAATTAACAATAGAAATGTATTTCACCGTATCAGATTGAAAACCCAGCAGGATCCAAACAAAAACAATTGAATGTCCTTGCCCAATAGCAAAATTAAAAATTGTTTTTAAAACATTCGCTGTCTGTCGCTTTACAGTTCGATATACTGTCTGTCACTACTGTATATAATTTCTTGTTATTGCAACTACCTTACTTCAACAACATTATTTCACTCATCAGCTCGGGGAATTGACAAATGCCTGCACATTTTTTACATCTCTGGCTTGAATTGAACCGGACACGTAAAAAACTGAGATGTGCTCAAACGAGTTTTGGTAGACAGGTGCGCTATTCCACCTAGATCCAAGCTCGCTATCATTCTAACGCTGGCCAATGACAGATGTCAGACCGAGCGCAAAGCGCTCAAAATTCCATTCGGTTTACTCCTCGACTCATGTTATTGCCTTGTCTACTTTTCTTTTCGTATTTATTGTTTAAATATATCTGTATATAAGTTTCTGCTGTTCTTTTTGTATGTTTCTCATATGATAATAATTGACACTTATATTGTATTTGACTGTTCATTTTTATCCTTCAGTAATCGTAGGCTCACCCGCGAAATGCGCGAGCAGACCATGAGAATGGGTGTCGAGAATGCGGTATAATGAAACAGGATGGTCACCCTCCGGCTAGGGTTAGCAGTACTGACGATCGGCGGTTGTTCATGTTTGACAGCTATGATGGTGAAGATAATGTGGGTGGTGCTTGATGTATGTGTGCCTGTATGCTGAATGGTGAACAGAGTTTGGAAACAAATAAAACAGAGTTTTCAACAGTTTTTTGTGTTTTATTTTTAATGTGTAACTTTTCATTAATTCTCTTCAACAATTATAAACAAACGTCGTTTTGTTCCATTTTTTTCGGTTTTCACTTTTTGGTTGATATTATTTCGTGTTGGTTAGTTTGGGGACTGTAAATTTCCGATGGTAGACAATGAAGTCGTTTGTTTTTGGATTTATTTCATTAAACCGACTGCTAGTGTGTAAGTGTTCTCCGCGGTTCGGCCAGAGCTGGGCGATGTGCAGATGAGAGAAACTTGCCGGGAATTTATTGCCGAAATGCAATTATTTGAAGATCGAAATATATCCACTGGGGTAGGTTTTCAGTTTCCAATTGTACGCCAATTGTTCAGAATAGTGATGCTTGTTATTGTTCTTTTTGTTTGATAGTAAGAAGAGAATTTAAGTGTCTTAGGGGAAATGCTTAAATAGTATGAGTGTTCGCTAATTTCATTCAACATTTGCTTTCGCTTTCGTCATTAATCAATGATTTTCAACGATAGGATAGAGAGATAAACAGACTACTTTTCGTTTTTGGTTTGGTTTTGTTTGTTAGTGTTGTTGTGTTTACATCATCATCCCTCACTAAAACAGGTGAAACTATTTGGTTCGGTATGATTTGTTTTGCTGTTTGTCAGGGGATTGTTTAGTTTACAATACATTTACTAATAGCGACACGACATCAATTAGCGCGACATTGAACAGAATGTGTGTGAGAACAGATCGGAAATATGCGAATGTATCCGTTTTGACCGGCTGGTAAACATCAACACAGTTGATGTTTACCTGTAACAATCAGTATCCATGCAATTTTAAATAAGTAAATTTAGCTTTTAACGACGCTTTAACTGCAGCTGCTTGCAGACGATTGAGAATATTGATAGACATTCTTACGCTCGCTGGGAAAAGGATTCTTATTCAATAACCAAACAGTTCATCGATTAAACACGAACCCTTTCCCCAGTATGACGTTTGCAGCCCTGTAACTAAGGGATTGGAATAAACGTCGCTTTGAGCAGTAGCACTAAAATGGCATCAGAAAAGTCTAACAGATAGTTTTAAAATTTGGAAAACAATTAACAGAAAGTGCACTGTATTTATGGTAATCCGCATCTAATCTGCCTCGTAGTGCACTTACGACAAAAACGTTGTAGAATAACATCAAATACACACCGTTTAAGTGGCGCTGTCAAATGGGATCAAGGAATTTGGATGAATGATTGCTTCTCTTTTGTGTTGTATATCTGCTCGCTAAAACTACTCATCAGGCAAATATTTGCAAACAGTAATAGAATATTCTCAAAAACCGAGAAGTAACGGCAAATCATTGCTCCAAACAACAACCAATATAAATATGCAGTAATTACAGTTCTGTTTGGGGGTAATTCGTAATTTTCATGTATGTGTTCGTTTTGAATACCCTCGGCACTGCTGTTTAGATAGAATAAATTTGTCCTATGATTTGTTCGTTTCTTTTTTTTTTCTCTGGTGAACCCTGTCACCTGTCGATCGGGAATTTTTACAACATGTTCCAAATTGTCAACGAATTTCAAGCTAACCCTCTAATCTGTTCTAATTTTGCTAGGATGTTTTTTTTCTTGTATTCATTTTGTTGCTCTAAAATTATGCTTCTTCTAAACTTCTAATTTATTTAAAAATGACACAAACCCAATCGGAACGGTCGAAAGCAAAATCTATTGTTTAACTACAAAAACGAATTACGATTTTTCTCCAAAAACTGGCCTATCACAATGCTTGTCGCTTTTATTTCGGCTTGCTGTTTTTTTTCTGCTGCAGAGCTGCGAACACTTGCCACCGTCCTTATATCCACTGCCAGAAGCAACACAAACAAAGGAGCCGCGAATAATCGAAAGGGCTTTTTTTTGTCAATAATCACATTTTTCAATAAGTTGATTCACCTGGGTGTCCTATTTTTAACAATGTTTTTTTTTTCTTTTCTCTTATTTGGTTTACTAATACTCAACGTTCGTTAGTTTCTCAATGGTATGTGGTATGAGTCGAAATGTGCTCCCGTTGAATCCGTTGCATGAATGTTCGTGTCGTCGCCGCTATTGTTTTGGTTTCCGGGGATGTGTATCGTGTGTCTGGGTATGGGTCGTTGTTGTTGGTGCTCACACCGATATCTACTGCACTGCGTTCAAACGGTGCGCTTCTCTCCTGTGTTCGGTATGTGTGTAGGTTGGTTGCTCTCTGTGGTGGTACTGGTGATGGTGATAAATGCTGCTTAAACGTTATGCTTTTCTCTGTCTTCCTCATGCTTGTTTTTAAGTTTAATTTAAAACGTTACATTTAAATATGTTTTAATTACTTGTTTTTCATGCTTTTTTCTTTAAATAATTACTATTTTTTGTTTTCTATAACATTTGCATTCTGTTGGTTTCTTATTCCTTTTTCTTCTTTAAATTAGGTTTAATATTATTGAATATACTGCTGAATACGGATGATGGATAATCACTGTAAGGAGCATTTTCCCTCGATCTGCGTCTTGATCTCGTTCACCTGCGTCTCTATGGAGTTTTTCAACTCTGGCGATTGTCGCAGGTTTGGTTGTTTGCGTGTTAGTGATGAACCGGGTTAGCGGAGAAGGGAGCGTGAGAAAGAAAACAAGAGACATTTTTGTTAGTCACAGTTTTGTTAGTAGCTTGCTGGATAGGAACGTGATAAATTATCTAGAATATAATATAAATATTTTCGGAAAGTCGGAAGTTAGTCGAAAAAGAGCTAGAGAGAAGAGATAAGATTTATTAGTCTGTTTTTTTGAGTGTTTTTGGCTGTGTAATTAAGCACTCTCGTAAGTAGCAAAGGGGGAGTTACTATTTGTCCTAAATAGTATGGCAATGGATCGAATGTACGAGCAATTGCGGTAAATGCACGGAGAATGGGCATCCAATTTGAGCCGTTGAGGTTATGTGAAAATGACTGGCGGTGAATTTAATTTCAGTCTAAATCAGAATAGTGAAGGAATCTGGATAATCCACTATTTCGAAAATAAAGACTCACAAACTCTCCGGGTAAATGAAACCGACACATTATATGGAGTCTGCATGAGCAACTTCAAAGAAATTTATGACAATGTGTTACATGGCAACTTTTCCGTTACGTAATTTATGAAAAAGCAAAAAGATGGGGGTCAAGGTGCTTTATAGACAGGTGTAGCCGTATTCATTTAATTTATATGGCGTATGGCTTATGACCCAATCAACTTTGTCTGGGAAATAATAAGTTTCTGGCAACGCTTTTTCTTCCATTGAACTTGACAGATTTCGACACCTGGGTACTAGTTTGGCACTTCAGAAAAAACTTTGTTTACTTTACATGAGTTTTAAGCTTTAGGCTTATTTACTACTTCGAACAGTTAGGGACAAAAGATAAAAGGTAAAGATGGGTGGGTAATGTCAGAGACATAACCGCAATGAAGTAGAATACACTTAAGTTTTTCACTTCTTAATTGTGCCGTATATTGTCATAAGAACCTCCAAGTAAATCGTTGGGGATGACTTTTTTCTCAAATTTGATAAATAACAATCTCAATTGTATTTAACCTAATTCGAAAAAAATATCATCACATTGTGCTGGAATATGAAGGTACTTTAAAACAATGAACATTTTCTTTAACAGTTCTATTATTTACAACAAAAACCTAGAGCTGAACCACTCCTGAACGTGTCCTTAGGTCACTGCTTGACACGAAAATATTTTCCCCAGTCAATCGAAGCTGAGTGTATGTGTTGAATACTCATTATTCAAAACACAGTTCTAAACGTATTTTACATGAAGCAACAAGGTACCACAATAGATCAAAACACTGGTCGCAGTGGTAATGTACACAACAAAGGAAAAAAAACAAAGTGAAGCCAGAATATGCCAATTTAAAAGTTCGAAACAAAACTGTTTGAAATAAAAAAGTGAAATGCTCTACTTAGGATGTGACCGTTCTCTGTCCAATTCTACTTTGAAACTCCTATATACAATTTTACGTTGCTGAATATACTCTAAGGAATATGATCGATTTAAACTAATAATACTTGCAAACCTGTGATAAAATTAAATATTCAATACGTTCTCTTGGTCACTGCTCTAACATAACTAAATCTACTCACCCACCAAAATATCCAACCAACCCCGTTTTCAAGTAAGCACAAACCCAGTTGAGTCCGCCCGTGCTTTAGAAATACCTATAAAAGTATGTTATCAGATGCCTTAGTGATAAAACACATCACGTATATCCGAAACATGAAACACATGTTCCAGTAGGGTCACTACCCTAGGTACCTACAAATCACCGAAAACATTTTGACATAAAAAGTATCAGCTCAGCACACAAGCATAAAAATAAATTATATTTTTTCCCAGGGCAATCTTACAAGCAGCACCCTGCCAGTGTATTAGACTCAATTCTAAACCACCCTACCCACTTACATTGAAAATCATTGTGTGTAAACGACTAAAATCATACCATAGCATTACTATACTAGTTCGTTTCAAATCGCGCGAAAGGGGAAAAGCGCACAATATACTTTGTGCGCAGTAGAGAAACAGGTACAAATTCGTACACAGTCACCGGTGTTTATTATACCGTCAGGACATTACAGTCATGATGTTGCTCGTTTGGCATGCAAGCGACGAATGCAGCGATGCCAGGTAATATTTTTTGCTATTTGTGCACAGCATATGTAAACATCTGTGCAAAGAAAAACATTAAAATTTAACTACGAAGTCGCGACTTTTCTTTATTTTTCTATTTTTAGCTTCACAGATAGTAAAAAGATATTTTTGATTGAAACGCTGATTTTGATGGGGCACCCATATTGACGGCTCTAGCTGACCAACAAACGATCTGCGTTTGACGGCCCACTGCAATCACGCTGTAGCAGCTACGGCGTTAAAACGCAAACTGATTAATTTTTCTTCTAGACCAAGCCTCAGACATGTGTCGCAGTACATTTGACGATAAAGGGACCGTGCTCACAATGCTAGTTCGCTCGGTCGAATCGTACGGACCAATCGTGGTGTAGATTATTACTGCTTTGATAAAACTTATTATTTCTGTTATTTGCACTAATTGTACATTCTACGGAATTAGTTACAAAATTAGATATTCACGTTAAAAAAATCGGATCAAATTTCGGCCAAAAATTTCGAAACGGGGTTTTTGTATTGAAACGTTAGAAGTATTCTATTTCAAAACAATTCGAATCAACACTCGTGCAACTACCGCTACACCAAGAGATGGGCGAACCAATTCAGTTTAGTGACCGAATCGTTTTCGATTCACTCGAAATTCAGTCGAAAATCGACTTTTGATCGATTCAGATCCGGGAAGATTAAATAAATATCTGTTTGATATGGGGTAGATATTTTGATTCTATATACAAATAAGTGTGCGTGTGTTCATTGCGCTTATTTATTTTTATGTGATTGATGTACACAGCTTCGTTTGCTAGCATCTTTTTAGGCTCATCATTAGTTCGGTGCAGTGCATTCATTCAGTTATTTTCGGTTCAAATTCCATTTCAGTTTCAAACTGAATTTTGTTTCTGTGCTGGCTCTGAGTGGGATTATCGAGCAAAAAGACATCAGACAAAAGTTCACAGTTAACTTATGCCTCCAAATTTAAACGATGTCACATTCTGCCTTCACATATAACAAATCAATGCTTTTGATTGTGAACTAATTTATATTGACTCTGAACTGAAAGCATTCGATTCTGTGTGAAACTTCAGTAAGCTTGTACATGAATGAAGGAGACGTTGAAACTGAATGGCTTCGGTAAATGCACTCAGAAATAGGCAACTTTTACGAAAATGATACCGTTCTAAATGTTTTAATTATACATTCCCCTAAGTCGCTCAACAGCAGTTTTTTTTAAGAATCGCAACTTTTTAAAAAAGAATCGTAGCTCACTCACTCTTTTTCAAGAGATGATTCCTTTGATCGATTCGCGATTCGCTCGCCCATTTCTACGCCACAGAGTTGCGATCGTTCGGTTCTATCGGTGAGCTATTAGTAAAGGACGTCAGTGTTTTTCCACAACTGATCTGAATCCGTATGTTAATTTGCCCGAATTCTACAATCCTGCCGTTCTGTTACTGCCTCATCAGGGTCGGATCGAAGCTCACTGAAAAAAATTGACCCGTTCGGAAGCCATCCCTTTTGTGTTTCATGACGAATTTGATGAGATTTCAAAGTTGTAAAATAAATATAATAAAAAACGGATAGAGTTAGTTGTGCGGTTATGTGATGTGACAGTTGGCTTATACGCCCTGCTCAGAAGTTTGTCGAGAGTTATTTGATCGTTTTGATACGGCCTCTGAAGCATGGTTAAAGTTGACAGTTGGATAGTTAGCAACCCTTACACGTTTAATATTTTTGTCAATACACAGTATTGACTACAGACACTTTATACACAGACCAGCGAAGTGTCATAAAATGCAGTCAAACGGACTGTCAAAAACTGCATGATGGTATTACGAGCGGAAGTAAAGAGAGATGCCCATGCTACCCTGTCAAAAAAAATGCGGACGCACATGGTCAGGCGATTTAAAAAGTTTGACGTTTGACTCAACTCGCCTGTGCTAATTGCCCCTAGGAAAAATGCAATTTGCGAATGCGATTTAAAGGCAATTTCAATACTTAGACAAATTTTCTGGCGGCTGAAATGGACTTGGTTTGTGTTTTGCGTTTTTCAAACATGGTGGTTCATGTTTGGCTTAAGTTTACAATTATTTTTTTAAACAATTGGCGTGTTCCCGCTTGTATTTTGTTTGTTTAGTGAACTTAATTTGGCCAACGAATGTGGAAAATTGTGGAATAGTGTGTAAGTATAGTGGAACAAGATCTCTGAGTCTAAATGAAAGTCAGATTATGGTAAGTTTTGGTATGCAATACGAATTTCACCATCGATTCTTCCTATAGTCTGGTGGTGATTACCTAGTGTACCGATAAATTTATGTGCGTAGATAGTGAATCCGAAAATCATTATTATTTTTAATTTTCATATCAGGCAATTAAGGGCGATTAAATGGCGCGTTCCCTGAGCGATCTAGGGGCGATTTAAGGGCGGGTAGAGCGGCAAAAAAATGACGGCGGCAAATCGTCCAAATGTTGCATATGAAATAGCCCCCTAATTGCTGGCAAATTGTTGGGCAATTAGCGCATCCGAGTTGGCAAATAGCCCCCCGCTAGCCAGCAACTTGCCCTTTTTGACTGGGTAAGCTTATGGGATCTTCCGTGATGCCAGTAAATATTCATGGTTGCTAGTTCTACTGTTTTTGTCTCCGCAAATCTGTGTATAAAATGTCTGTAGATCCTACCCAAGACAAGACGTGACAATCGGCTTCTTATTTTTCCTTCGACATTCTTGTTTTCGCACATTTTCACCCTGCCGAAATCTTCCGAACAGTGTTGCTATTTTTATTAATGAAAATGGAATCTTGTTAATTTATTTTATGCCGGCAATATTTTGTGTCTTGAATCTATATTGATGAAGGTCACCGTTTTTCCATGTCATGGGTGTTTAGAAAGGTTTGATGAAGCCATTTTCTGAAAAAAATTTTAGATTACAGTATGGTTTCTGTCCTATTTTTGTTAAAGTCAATCAACCACATATACAATAAATGGATGATAAATACTCGTTTCACTTTGCCGCACAATTTCTTTAGTTCAATTTAGTCGTTTTTACTACGCTATTCTCGCCCCTAGATCTCGAATTATGATTTGAGGAAAAAATAATTGCCGCAAATCCATCATCTGGCTGTAATCTACCCAATCAAAGCCTCAAACAACAAATAATGGCCTGAACCCCGTAAGCGGTACGACCAAACGCTGACAAAACTCATGTGCAGTGTGTTTTGATCGACGATGAAACCTATGCGAAATTCTACTAGGCTTTTGCTAGCGGCAAGGCAAAACAAAGTTTGTTTTTGGGGATTATTTTGCAAAAAAAACATGATTTGATAAGCGAACTGTTCCTGTGGCAATAAAACCAGCATTTTTGTGACGAATAAGTCTAAGAATTAGGAACTAACATGGAATTTCGCTCCTCATCACATCACATTATGGTTACGTTTTAGTCAGATCTAATCAGCTGAATCCATCGAATTGTCCCCAACGGCGTCCACAGATTTCTCTAGCTGCGTTGGTATCGTGTGTAACCCGTCAGGGTATGAATTGGGTACTGGGTGAAAAATAACTATTATTTATTACTCTCTCCGTAGAGTGTATTTGTTTATGCAACATATATAACACACCGCTGTTTAGTATGCTCGTTCATGTTTTTGAGTTAAATTTGTTTAAATTGGTATACATGAACGTTGTTATTACACCTGATAGGTGTATTAGAAAATAAAGACAGATCGCAGATTGCAAACGTAACGAATTATATATGTGGGTAAAGGTATTGTATTTTACAGTTAAAAAGGGTGCACGCACATTTTAGAATCACATAATTTTTTGAACTGCTTGTCATCAGAATTGAGAGAAGTATAAAAACACTTTGCTCTCTTATAATCTTCACAGATAATAGACGTTTAGACTATTTTTTGGATTATCGAGGTTTTAACCTTATGGTTATTCGCCTCTTTTCGGGTTAGATTTAAGAAAAATCGACGGGGTTGGGACTCGATCCCAGGTGAGCTGCGTATTTCAAACTTTTGTTACATATTGTTTGCTAAATATTGTTTGACATTATAACGTTCAACTGCATAGCGTCGATCGCTGCGGTACCCACAAATGTTTGCTTAATGTGTTTCAAACACAACCCTTAACACGAACCTAAATGTTTGCTATCTGTTTAACCGCTTTCGTTCCGATCCAACTGAACTGTTCGCTTTGACAGCGGATGTCCTAAAAGACACACCCCGCGCGCAACTGTACCGTTCATGTTGCTGCCATAATTGAACTTCATTACATGACCCTTATCGGGAAAATCACTGGTCAAGCCGCCGTGATTTTGTTTACCCAGCACTGTCCGAAGTAGTGACAGCGAATAGACTGTTTGCGTGACATTCAATTAGAGGGCTTGCAGTTGCTGCGAGCGTGTCTGTGCGACTCTGCCCACACGTTCCACGCTTGCCGCGTTGCTTGATAGATGGAGCCATTCGCTAAAAATCGCAACAACCAAAGAGAATAGGAAAAGAGACGAATAGTGTGAAGCCAAAAATACCTTATTGAGCAGACCAATCGTGCAATGTAAATAAACATTACTCATGCCTGAGTTGGAGGAAATAAGTATTGTAAATCTATCAAAAAAAATTTGAATTTTCGTCAGAATTTAGTGCAATCGTGATTGTAAGGTGCATTCTAGAGTCTATGTATGAGTAAAAACAAGTTTTAGAATTATTTCATCTCTTTGTTTCGAAATGCACATCGTTTGATATACAAATTCAACGATCGACAAAAGGTTTGTTTTCAAAATATAATAGGAGTCATTTAAAGTGCTGCCTTTGGAAACGGTTGCCAAATTCTAGTGTTGAAATCATCGTAAAGGGAGTGTTGCCGTTTTGACTGATTTTCACTCTGCGTCTCTTTCACTATTCTCTTTGGCAACAACAATGGTAACGTGTTTTGACAAAAGCGAACATCGCCTATCCATTCTTGCTTGTGACAAATGTGGGATTGTTCTCAACCCAGTTCTGTGTCAAAAAAGACACGTCAGTCGGTAGGAGTGTCCCGGAAACGGAGTTTACTCCATCCATAAACGCCTTGCAAGAGGGCGTCGTAGAGGCTGAAAGTGTTCCCCTCCTTTGCTGCTTATTTCTTTCGAGAGTGACTTAATTGTTGGATGTTTGTTGATTGTCAAATTGTCTGTTCACTCGTGGCTGTCTCTGTTTGCGATAAATGTGTTTGTATGTTTATGAGGGTTGCTTTGTTTTTCGTTTTTCTCAGAAGTGTTCTTTTCGTGTTGGGTAAATATAGGGGGACAAATATAAATTAAGAGCTAAGTATTCTCAGTTCCAGTTAAACCCATTCCGGAACCGGTTCGGAATTCTGAAAGGATTCACAGTATGGATTCCAGCTGAATTGCAACAACCGATTCCGACTCCGTTCAGGATACCGAATCAAATTCCGAATGGTTTGACCGGGGGTAGGTCAAAGATGTGCCGGATCATTGTGAGTGATTAATTGGCACACCTCTGATCGGGAGGCGACAGGAAGGGTAGACAAAGGACCAAAGCTAACAGGTGGTGGTAAATAGCAAAAGCCGTATGTAGAAACGATATTGGGAAGAATGACCACTTTCAAAGAAAGTGCTGCCATCGTCGGTTAGTTTGGAATGCGCCGGCTGTCAAATTTCGCAAATGTGCGTGTGTTTGCGGGCGGGTTGGGGCTCTCTTTCTCTTTCGTTTTGATACGACTCTCGTGACGACGGACGTGATTGCGTGGTTTCAGTTAGAGAATGGAAAAGCACTAATCGCGATAATTAAAACAGAAGACGGAAGCACAGGAAGCTGAATAGAACGTGAGAAACTTCTTTTTTTTCTTCTCTCCATTGCGTGTTACAGCGAAATCAATTACGTTACACATATATACTTATTTGGTGCTATTTTTAGGGCTGGAAAAGTGGTGAACATCAAGGGCCGCACTTTCTTTGAGCTATATTTGTTGTAAGAAGGATTGTTTGCTGATTAGTGTTGATGGGAGCAGAATGTGAAGTGACAAATTGATCGGCAGCTGTTTGGATAGTTTGCTGTTTTTGAGGGTAGCACTGTCTGGAAGCATTTGTTTTCTGTTTGTGGTTTGAAGGTTTGGAGTTCATAATCTACTACAGAGAGTGGTTGTGAATTGTTATTGGAATGTTTCAACATCAAATACACCATGGAATGTATGCTTTTGTATTTGTTTCGTATTATTTTTTGTTGTAACAACGATACATAACATAGATAGAGATAGGAGAAGCGTTTGAAAGAGAAAGAGAGATGGAGAGAAAGATAACTTTACTGTATTATTTGCGTGTGGAGTCAAATAATACTGTTGCTTTAACAATAACAATTAACATTGTCTGTTAACGAACACCATAGGCAGCACGACTCTATTTATTCATATAAAGGATATACTTTAGGTAAGCTTGGTTTAAAGGGTGAAAGACCCTTCGTGTACCGCTTATTTGCTACAGGAACCATCTAACACTTACGACTTAGAGGAGGAAAAAACAACGGTCATGTTCTGAGTGTAGTACGATTATTAATTTTTTTTTGTGTGTGGCAAATGTAGCATTTTACTTGAACTTTTGAAAGTGGATACATTACACAATATCTTGCTACTTACTTCTATTACCGCTTGACGGGTCGCCATCTACAAGAGGTGAGGGGATTGGTTTGAATTTCGAGAATGACGATATTCGTTTGTTTGGGGATGTTCGAATGGTGAACATGATTGCGGTTTGTTTTTTTTTATTTTGGGCAACCGGATTGTGGTATGGCGAAATCATTGCGTCAGAAATAAAAAGAAGTGTCAGTTTAGATGGTAGATTACAAGAGAGAAATTAAGCGAGGGTAAGTTACTGTGTTGCTAGAGTATGTTCAAATGGCTGGTTGGAGGAAATAAAGTGCGAAAAACAAAATAATACAAATTCAGTTTCTTTCCAATAGATCCTCTCATCAATGAAGATTGTTTACTGCAAGACACTTACTTCCTTACTCACCGGCGAATAATAATATTAAATTAGAAATTTACTTTCATCCTGGTTTTCAACTGTTCTTTAACATTGAATATGATTCCATAATTCCATTATTTTCCAACTATATTTTACCATAGCGAATGTTGAGTTATAGTTCTACGTCCCATTCAAACCATTTCGGAACCGGTTGGGAATCCTGAATAGTTTTAGTATGTATTTCAGCTCAACTGCAACAACCGATTCCTTCCGGCAGTCGCGCTAGTGCACTGAGTGCACGCTGCTCTGAAAAGCTAGCAAAATCATCTTAGAGCTTCCACATCATGGTCCGTCCCAAAACGATCCGGAGCCAAACGTGCTCGCGAGACAGAGGACAATAAATTGATTACTAAACCCGATGTCTCCAATAAAACCTGTGGCAAGAAGAAGGTTGATGCAAAAATAGGCCCCGATAATCATTATTTAAACCGTCACTAGTAAATGCTAGGTCTATTTATCGTGAATTGCTACCACCGTTTTCCGTTTCCGAGGATGGGAGCGGGGCTATGGTTATGGAGCGCCTTTCGACGAACGATCCGGTGGAAGTGAAGAAGTTAGTGAAAATGGCAGCAATTTTGAGCGCTTAGCGAACTTCATTTGCTTCAAAATTGGTGTTTATCCGTGACCCTCATCTTCGTGAACTGGCACCCAATGCTGAAACCTGGCTGGATGGGACGTATTTTCAGGAGTTCATCGACTATCGGCAAGAACGTTCTACTGGTGGGAAGCAGAGGTTTCGGAAAACAATTCGGTTAGGATAAATTCATCGCAAACAGCAGTTTTTTGAGGCCACGAACCGACAATTCGCCTGATGATCAACGGCTACCAGGACGCTATATACAGCAATATAGAATCCCTTAATCCTCTCAACACAGTCATGTCTCTTGCAGTCAGCAGTGTTTCCAGTGTTCCAGCCTTGTGTCTAGAAGTGGTCTCTCTGGCAGGTATTTTATGTATAATGTTGATAAATCAACCATTTTCCCGGATAGAACTGTTTGTTCTAACTCGAATGCTTCCGACCGTCAATTAATAAGTCGTTGCCGCCAGTCCTCAACAGGAAACTTCCTGAATATGGCATGGAAGAATCAGAAAAACTTATTCGTGAGTTAGAAAAACTTCTACGATCGTTTGTATTTAGAGAGCGCTTGAACTTGCATCAAACCACCTTGCATGACACCACGAATTCATGGAATTTACTCGTACGTTTAGCCGATAACGGTGATCCCTGTCAGCACGGCGTGCCTTCCAGCAAAACTAATCATGAAGAATTGCCGGTCAACCTTCCGTACCCGAAATCATCGTCCATCCATTTATATTATCAAAATGTAGGTGGTATCAATTCCTATCACCTAGCTTCCTCGAACTGCTATTACGACATTACCGCATTGACAAAAACATGGCTCGATGATCAGACACTTTCCAGCCAGGTGATTTACTCTGACTGCGAGGTTCTCAGATGTGATCGTAACCCCCTCAACACCACAAATCCTGCGGTGGCGGTGTTTTGATCGCAGTGCGTCGTGGATTATAAGTTCAACATATAGCAAATGTTGCTTGGAGCAGCATCGGACAAGTGTGGGTGGCAATGACAGATTATATGTGTGGCTTATTTTCCCTTTCTCAAAATTCGTGACACTGCGCCAGTTGATGCTTATACAGAATCATTGGCTTCAGTTGCTGCGATGTCACCACTCGCTGAAAAAATTGTGATTTTAGGCGATTTTAATCTTTCTGCAATAAAGTACCGATCCACTCGTACCGGATTTCTTCATCCCGATCCCGAAGAATCTGTTTTGCATCCTGGCAGTATTACTCTTTTGGCGCTATAATACAGCCACACTTCTGTAGATCAACACCACCACGAACGAGAACGACCAGATTTTGGATCTACGCTTTGTTAATGCTAAAATTCAATCGCCGCATACTTCCACCTTCCTGATTCCGCTTGTAAAGTATGTTCGCCACCATCCGCCTTTAAATTTCACACTCCAAGAAGGACCGCCCATGAGCTTTTTGAACCACATGCCCACCGGGTGTTACAATTACAAGCGGCCGACTTTAGCAACAGTTTGAACATTTTACAGACCATCAACTGAGATACTGTGGATACTAAGCAAGGAAGTTGTGGATTTCGTCGCTGAAACATTCTACAACTTTATCGATCGTCGTGTCCCTTAGGTAAATAATCGACGAACTGACCAATATGTATCTCCGGTTTGGTGGAACCATTCTGTTAACTGTTCAGAATTTCACTCACAACCGCGATTGTTCTTCAATTGTGCAAAACAGCTTTCATCTTTCTAGTTCACAAAAAATCGAGGGATTTCTACTCTCTGTGTCGTTTCCAAACTCTTTGAGTTAGTCGTGTTTTTTCACTATAAGGAATATATTACGTAAGACCAACAGGGATTTGTACCCATCGACGATGACGAATTTTCTATTTCTAACCTCTTTTGTATCGGAAGGATTTGGCGCAAATCCACAAACTGATGTTATATATTGGCAAAATTTGGTTTCAGTGGATCACTCCTCCGAGGGTTCCAATCTTATCTCATTGGCCGTCAGCTCAGTGTGAACATATATGATACCGACTACATATTGTTGTACGTTACGTCTGGTATTCCGCAAGGAAGTCACCTCGGACCACTCATATTCACTCTCTATTTAAATGATGTGAACTATCAGCTGAAATATGCGGATGAGCTAAAAATCTTCAACAGAATTAATAACCGAACATATGCACTCTATTTGCAGCAGCAATTTAGCACTTTCAACAAAACAACCGAATGATTCTGAATCCTGCGAAATGTTTTGTTATATCGTTCCCTAGGAAAAAAAGATCCCATTGAGTTTGAATACAACCTGTGAGGAGCTGCGATGTGTGTACCAAACGGCTCATTACGCAGGGTAACTACAAATCGAGAATTACCAGCCCAACGCACACACAAGCATAAATAATGTGATAAACCAACGAAGGAAAGAGATAGAATATCAAATCAAAACTATTCATACGAATGCAATGCTCGCTCTGAAAAGATCTGGTTGTTTTTTTTCTGCATCGTTTCACATGCCAACAAAGAAAAACTTAATTCAACGCCTTCACACCTGGTGTAGCTAGCACAAGTGTAATACACGACTGACGCCAAACTCGCATACGACCCTCGGTTTTGCACTTGGTTCAGTTTACGTTCCAAGCTAAAGAGCCCGGCCATCGAACAAAAATAGTTTACTTCCATTGTCAAAGAGGATGAGCTAGTCTGGCCGAAAATGCATCTACTCTAATTTATGTCAACTTGATTGTCAAAGTGAATTTGACAGGGGATTTTGACATTCAGATGCTTTTTAGTTGGTCCAACTAAAAGCGGTCCAGTTAAAAAGTGGCCAACCAGCTTATCACGACTGTAATCGAATTGAACGGACCAATAATGGTACAAATGATAACTGCTTTCACGAAATCCATTATTTTTGTTATTTTCAGTACGTGTACATTCTACAGAATTAGTTACAAAATTGTTGTACATATTTCCAATCAGAAAGCGCAAAAATCTAATGTTTTCATTCAGTACAATAGCAGGCATTCACTTTCAAAAACTCGGGTGAAATTCCGTCCGAAAATTTGGAAACAGGGCCTCTATACGAAAACGTTAGAAATAAGTTAAACTTCAAAATGAAAGTTCACCAAGTTTGTTTACCTGCTGTTTAAAACCAATTTGAACCAAGTTTCTTGTACTGGGTGGAATCAAAAATTTTCGAAGTTCAAGTAAACAAGCTCTCTGAACTATTAGAGAAGTGAAGTTAATAGTTTCTATCAGTGTTAAAGTCAAGAAAACTCAACCAATCTTGAGCCAATTGAGTTCTTGTCGAGCGGTCTCACAAATACTAATGCAGTTTTTTTGGTTGAAAACAATCAGATTTACTTTTGTCGTCTTTGCTTACTGTTTTACACCAGGTTTTGATGTAGTGTTTGTGTTATGTAACGTGTCCAGTGATATACCAAATCGGGTTTTTATAATTTTGGGGGAAAAACCCAAGATTTTTCCCGGTTAAAACAGTTTTTTCGCGGGAAGATTGGGTTTTTTGCAATTTTTTGATATTTTAGTAATTGAACATTAATGTATTGTTATTCAAACATTTTTATTTTATTTATGAGCATTATTGTCATAAAGTTTTGCATGTATATGAATTCTGAATGATTTTCCTCGATTGAATCAATATTATAGCGGTGATCCAACATTTCTTTACAAATATTGTTGTTAAATAAGTGATTAAATTTTTCAAGACGTTTTGGGCTGCGTTTCTTACTGTGAATGCACCTAAACGTACTAAACATTTTTTCATGTTCATACGAATGTCAAGGCCACTCCCTTTTTTGCATATTACTCACTTTTACTTTTCACCGAACTAAATAGGTATTTTCTAAATTTTATGTGAATACCTACCTTATTTCGCTAAAAGTATAGCAAACCCTAAAATGAGTAACAAGCAGAATAAAAGTAGTTTTGGCATCACACGATTATTCTAATTTTCACTAGTCAGAGTAACAATGACTATTGTTCCCAGTATTATATGAAACAAGTTGGAATATGGAATGGACCGAAATTAAAGTCGTAAAACCCGTTATAAATATACTAGAATGTGAAAATTGGATTTGAACTTCAAGTTTCAAAATCGGACAGGAGCTTTTAGATTATGTCATATAGAATAAAAACCGTAAAAAAGTATATCCGGTTTTTACAAAGGACTTTTCTTTATCCAACTTTTAATCTTGAATGTAACGTTGTACGGAATTTCCTGTGAGCGAATTATACTGGAGGTTCATACTTGCCGGCTTTTTCGGGTGAGAATATTCTAAGCGATTCTCATGCTCAAGGATCTCTGTCCGATTTTTACGCTTGATGTTTATATTCGATCTTTACATGCTAAGATATCTGGAGTGAGTTCTACAAAGTATGTTTTATCCTTGCGACTTTTATTTTCGGTCTCTCAAATGTAAATGCAAGATTCTTTAACCCTCCGGAAGTCGCGCTTCAGTAGCGTCTGGCTCAAATGGCACGTTCCCCATGTTGATCGGAGATTTGTGGGTTAAAATGATTTGGGAAAAAACCCGGTTAAAACCCAAAAATAAAAACCCGGGAAGATGGATTTTTTCCCATCGGTACATCACTGCCCACCGCTGAACTGTCAAACAAACGTCTCGTAGTTTGCCGAATTGAGCGTACACGATAGATATAAAAAATCAATTATGTATATGTAATTTCTACGTTTCGTACATTCCACAAGTTAATTCGTAGGTCAGTAGAAAAAACAGAAAACCGTAAGTGTCTTGCAGTAGTATCCTTGTTAAAAATGTTTTTATTAATTTGAATGAAATTATCAGTTCGAAGTGTAAATATTATCAATCCTATCTAATGTACTGATAAATAATGTTCTATTTCTAGTTATTCATCTTACATCTGTTTTAAATGGGTAGATGCTCAATGTTATAGCTAATTAAAAACAACTATTTTCTACAAAAGGAGAAAACAGAAAAAAAACAAAAACTATACAAAACGCATACTTTTATTTGAACCTTATCGTTTATGTATACATGGAAGGATAGGATGTATTGTCAATGGATTCCATCGTAAGAGGTATTCATCGTCGCAGGTTATGTTCTTGTTTCGAGAATATATATATTCATTAAAATATCTAGTTAGTAAAAGTGTAAGTGTCACATTTGTCTCAATCGCATAATATCGCTGGTTTGATGGATATCGTGTTTTTGTGAGTTATTATATTCTCGAACACATGTAGCATGGGCACGCACTGTGCCTCCAACAGCCCAACTACTTCCAGCAGGCCATCCGACGCATCCAGCCGAAATACTTACTCGTGAAGTCGTCCAGATCCTCCTGTTCCGCCTCGGCCGCCAGCTCTTCCGGCGTTTTCTTTTTCCGCATCAGCGGGTTGGGTTCCTCCTGGGGTGCCATCTCGACCACTTCCTCCTTTTTCTTTATGTTATACTGCAAGGTAAGAGCGAGAAAGAAACACTCCGTCAGTAGGCAGGATTAATTAATTCGATAGGAAGGGAAAAGCACGCAATCGGATAAAGTTTTTAATGGTTAAACTTTTTCCCGCTTGTGAAAGGTAGATGTAACATTAAAAAAAAGATCCTCCGCAGATTTGGCATCGACCGGGGGTTTGCTGGCCGATATCATTAACCCGGAAGTAGACGTTTGGGGCTGCTGTCCGTTTGGTCGATAAACAGTTTTAAATACGCTCGTAGTTGGAAGGGATTTGCGTACAGCGTAATACGTGGGGGGGAACTTTCGTTAACACTGACGTACTTTGCCGCTATGGTCTCCCGGACCGTGATGGTTGAATGCGTTACTAGCTCAAAAAGCAATTATCATTACCCTGGCCGAGCTTAACGGTAATTATGGTGGATAAATGAAACAAAAAACACGTGAAAGAGATGGGTCAGAGGGAGAGCCTAACACCTGATTCCGCACTGACTAAAGTCACCCATTCACGGTAAGCTAGATTATTTATAATTTGTCCCAATTGGCATGAAGCAGCTAATTGGGCATCCGTGACCAATTTATATGCTGCTATCGATGCGGGAGATTTTTGTGTCACGTCCCAATGGAACTGATTGGATCGGTTCTGCTGAGCTCCCGCATTGTCAGATGGATCTAGCATTAGGGGCGGAATGACGAATGGATGTAATGCGTGATAATCATCGGCTCCGTTATCTTACGTTGTAGTAGCCGTTGCTCCATTTGTCCTGGTTGGGCAAATCAATGGTGCGCCGACAGGACGCCTGGGGGCGCTCGTGTCCGAAAAAGTTCTAGCTCAGATTGTGCGGTTGACCGGACGTATCAGAGCGTTCGTGTAGGCTTTGAGACTTTTTTTAGGCTGCGAAAATTTAACCATTCTTTCATTCATCTAGCCACAAGCAATTTTCAACATGCAAAAATTTTCATACGGCAAATTTTTTTAGCTAGACTATTTTTTTGTGCATGAGGACACAATACCTAATATAAAATTTGGTTGTCTAAAAAATGCAAACTTTACGTTAGGTGTTGTGTTCATGCACAAAAAAATGGGTCCAGTCCAAAAAGATTTCCCCGTTTCGGTATTTTTGCATAGCTCCAGGCGTTTGGTTCTCATACCAAAATACGGTTTCATCTCAAATTTTTAATCAGCAAACGAGAACTTCTGCGCTTACCAGCGAGACATTCCTCATATAAGCTAGTTGTTTAGGCGTTCATGCAAGACGTGTGACTTTTGGATTTTATCATCTAACGAGCGCTAATTTCATGCTGGTTGGTACTCATCTAACTAGCATTAAGTTGGTGGTAGTTACTGATGAGAAGAATCCGAAAAGCTAAAAAACAAACTTAATTATTCAATAATAATTCAGAACCTGACTTTATAACGAAAAACCGATATATCGCCACGTATTATATATACATCAAGACAAAAGCGTCAATATTAACCAACAAACTGATCAAAACGCTGAATATCAAATTTTACTCTATCCATGAGTTGCTTTCAAGAACATCAACGAACTTCCTTCATAAAACCATACAAAAGCACGAAATTTTATATACCATTTTGCTAAGAGGGTGCGTTTAATATCATCGCGCCACCTTCTTTTCACATGCAAACAACTCAGCCAAGTAACGTGTTAATACCTAGTTTAGCGCGGCGAGTGGTGAAAGTGTGTGGGAAAATAGCCGGCGCACAAACAACAACTTTTATCGCTTTTGAAGGAGCAGCGGTTCCGCTCTGGTGAAGATTGCCAATAAAAGCTATGAAGTTGGTACGGACGGTACTTTTACTCCTAAAGTGAATTTAATATTTGCTGTAACGGGAGAATTCAACGAAATTAGCAAATTTTCGCCCAGCCTGTCCTGAAAATACCCCTATTGTTTGAGTTAAAGCGAATTTTGTTGCATCGTGAGTCGCCATCTTGGATTTCAAAGTGGCGTCAGAAAATTGACCTCTGGCATCTAGCTGTCAAGCCCATTTCTCAAATATTCATATTGGTTTAACGAGAATTTTGCTGGTCTGGAAGTCTTCATCTTGGATTCAAAAAATGGTGTCAAACATCGACATCTTGCATCTACTCATCAAGCCCATTCCGAAAATACTAAAATTGAGGAAAGAATAAAAAAATGATTAGCTAAACTGGAAGTCGCCATCATTTATTTCAAAATGGCGTCAAACATCAACTTCTCGCATCTACTCTTCAAGACTAGGGATGCCACTATGCCAGATTTATCTGACACAGCCAAAGTTTTCTGCAGCTTTCAGACAGACTCACAAACCTCTCATTCTGCTAGATCTCTATATTATTGCAGTTGATACACACGAATTTTATAAATCTGGGTCACATTTTCCCTAATTTAATAAAACGCGATTGATGAGCTTCTGTGAAGACTAAAATGTACTATCAAGTGACAGATTTTACCAGACCTTTCTTAGTTGGATTAGGTTTTTTTTTGAAAAATAGTGCCAACCCTAGTCCATCCCATTTCGCAAATATTCATATTGATGGACTTATCGTAAATTTCGCTAGCCGGAAGTCGTCATTCTGAATTTTGAAATCGCGCCAAGGAACGTCCTCTGGCATCTACTCATCAAACCCATTACGAGAATATCCATATTGTTGAAGCACAGATCATTGGCAATTTTCCGCCAATCTCGGGCAGAGCCATCAATATGAGGCACCAACCCAAAAAACAAAGTTGTGTACCACCATGTTTGAATGCGACAAAGCGTCAGCTCTGGGAATATACATCAAAACTGATAAAACAGCATTTAGAAGCTGTGACTGATGAAACGTTCAAACCGGGCTTTCCCATGGTCGGCTGGAACTCGCCATACAGTTAGACAGTGTCGGATCTTGATGAGAAGATGTCGAAATTCGGCTAATTGAAAAGAAGGGCATTGACGAAGGCAATGTAAACATGCCTCGACATTAGAGGTCATTTATCAAACGATCCCCTACCTACCACCCCCCCCACCCCCTCAATCGATCTCTTCCCGGCTATATTAATTCTGGGGACAAAATAGACCAGCAGACGCTATTACTGCATGCCGTCAACTAGCCAGGAAACGAAGAACAACGTCGCTCAGCTGATCCCTTCCTCATTATGAAATTGGTACAGGCAGTGCTAGGAATCGACCCAAGAAACCTAGTGAGCGCAACAAGGGAATCCGTCGATATGTCCTTAGAACCCGATCTAAGAAAGCCTCCGTGTCCCTTCAGAAGCTGGACCAGCTTATAGGCGGCCAAAAAGTGCAGGTTATCTCGCATTCAACACTCAGCATAGTACAGAATACGACTCTGACACCAAAGACATTGAAGTGGCCAGACTCCTGGAAGAACTCAAGGCTCAGGGGGTTACGAGTGTTCGACGTATAACAAAAATGCTTGATGGTACACCGATCAATACACAACTGATTATCCTATCCTTCTCTAGCTCTAATCTCCCGGAAAACGTGTTCATCGGCCTGCTGCGTACTATCATCCGCCCGTACTATCCACTGGAATATGCTAACCGCACTCAACATCAACCTGGCCCTCATCCACAGTCGCCTGTTTTGCGGCCTCGCAATAACTAGTCGCAATTGGGAGGGCTTAGTAGATATTTTATCACCGCTGTATCACCGAGCAGTCACACTGGCTTTGAATCTACTGCCCAGCACTCCCACCGAAGCCGCCTGCGTTGAGATCGGCGTACTTCCCTGCCGCTGGGCACTGGTGGTAGCGGTCCTGAAACGAGCCGTGGGCTTCTTAGAAAAACATCTGGTAATGAATGTCACCTGCTACAGATAGCCATGGACATCCATAATGAATGTCACCTGCTACGGACAGCCATGGACATCCATACGATATTTGCCAATACAAACAAACAGCTGCATCGGGTCCGCAACCGCGCATGGCATGACCGTGGCCCAAACTTTGACAGCAACCCGGCTGTATCCGCCCTCCGAGTACTCTCAGAGCTAAATTCCTCCAAATGGTACCCGCAAATACCCTAATCTCCTGCCTAGTTACACTGCCAGCTCGAATCTTAGCGAGGGCGAGTGTGAGCGGAATTGTAGAGGGCCTCTCCTGTCGTATACCCTTTGTTTGCTCAGTTTTCTCCGCAGAAGCAGCCGTCGCCGTTATTGCCATCATCAAGAAACCTGAAGATACTCCGGCTGCGATTTTCTCCGATTCCCTCTTAAAGTTTTCAAAGCACTGGAATCAGGGGAGTCCAAGCCCTCCAGCGTTCAAGTCATAGAGCAATCGTGCGACCCGTTGACCACTATATGCTGGGTTCCCGGGCACAGTGGAATCCGCGGTAACAAGGAGGCTGACCGTTTGGTCGCACTCGGCCGTCATTCACGCATTCTGTTTTCCAAAGAGGTCTCATCATCCGACATTATTAGGGCATTCAAGGTTTGAGATTGTGCGACCACCCCTGACTACGTTATTGATCTGGACTAGCTGAAGTAGCACAGGGAATCAGTAGATAATTATGCCTGGTAGTAACCAAACCATCTTTCAATGTGCAACTCCTGGTAATGCTTAACTGATTTATTGATCAATACTGGCGCCGGCCAGGTCCCAACGTAGATCGCGGAAGGAAAAGGAAGGTATGTTAGTCCGATACTTGATTTTGTTAGAGGCCGTATATACTACTGCGCACACCACAAGTATCACGGGAGGACGATGTTTGTTAGTAAGTATAGAAGCTGGATTCTACTTCTCTTCATTATCGTCGCCAGAGAGGTGACTCCACTATCTGGACTAGATATCGATCCATCAACTCTTGGGCCGGGGACCAACGACTTTATTTCCCTTCCGAAGGAAGACGTGACCACAGATTTTTTCACCTTAGAAAATCTCAATGACCTGAACCCAGACCAACTGGAATGAGTGACGGTCACGCTTACCACTCAGCCACCGGCGCCGTCGAAACCTTCGAAGCTACCCTCTGAAGGTAAAAAGAGATCTCGAGAAGTGGACTGCCTGCGAAAACCAGAGGGAACAAAGAATACTCTCGCGCCTACGGGTGGGACACACAAAGATCACCCATACCCTCGTCAACCCTCCAATGTACCCGACTTGCGATACAAGACACACGGTAGAACACCAACTCCCAAACTGTCGGTCGGGAAGGCTTGCGACGACTCCATAACTTGTCCTCCTCGATTCGGGACACACTAGCGAACGACTCAGTACAGAAAGAGACATTGCTCGCGTTCCTGAAGGATGCTAATATTTTTGAAGCCATCTAGGACGAACCGCGAGCGCGCTGGCCTCAAACATCCTACCTACCGGCGGCGCGTAGGCCAAAGTTACTTCCCTGCGGGACGTAGATATGTCGGTAATTAGGGGAAAAGCGCTCGAACACGTAACACTTGGTTAGTCAGGTATGATGACATTTCTATCACCAGTCTACTCGAGGTTACAAGTCGCTACAATTTATTCAGTAGAACTTTTTAACCAATTTTATCACAAGCAGCTTTCAAGTCAGTGTAGATAAGATCGACCTGCGCCTCTTCTTCCGTAGTAAACAGACAGTCAGTACTCGTCAAAACAAGTCAAAAAATGTTCGCATTTTATTAGCACATCAAAGAACTCGGAGAACTTAGATCCAACAAATTAGTGGTAACAGACCTACCGGGAAGTTGTCGAAGCTCGTAAAGTATTATATTTAGATTCTAACCCTTGGAGTTCGTGGTGTGTTTCATATTACGGAATCCACACGGTAGCCTTCTAAAACAGGCTATATGAGATAAACAACATATTTTTACCTAACGTAAAAACGTAAGTTCCCGTCCCCTGATTCTACCTTCCAGCACTGTACTTTTTCTCAGAAAGCCCATCAAACCGTATCATATAAATAACATACGCAAACTCCGTCAGATTTTTTTTTGTACTCTCGACAAAGGCATTTAACGAACCCTACGCGGTCCCACGGGAAGGAAATTTGATTTCCTTTAGTCGTTAAGACCGATCGCTTTCTGCCGCTGTAATTTTGAAGATTTTTTTGTGTGATACATTTTCACCCTTAACTACCCCTACCCCACAGACTAAGGGTTTTTTTTTACGTTTCAGCATTCATGGCATGTCTTCGGCTTGGGAAGAAAATTAACGAGCAGGAATCACGGCGGCGCGTAAAAAGGATCTGCACTGTTTGCTGCACCATGTTCCGAACCATCCCAGCCGGGCCGCGGGTCAGCTATAGGCCGGTGCTATTTCGGTATAGGAAATGAAACAGCAAATCTACTTTGATCCTGTCCGGAAGCCTGGGCGATCCAATTTTCGGCTCGCCAACCCAAGCGCTCATAGCTCCATCCTCCGGGGACGACGTCTTATTGCCGCAGCTCGGTTTGCTCGAACGGGGACCATAAAAACAAAAAATAAAATAAAATGAGAGCTTTGCACTGCCCACACCTAAGGATTTCGGTGGGTTTGGCAGTCGAAAACAAGTAACAAGGGGTGGCGCGTGCCGCGGAGGACGGATAACCTCTTTTCGATTCCAATCAACCGCTTAGGATAGGGGGTGTCTTTACTCTTCCGGATTTTAGGGACAAAGAAAAGCCATTATTCTCCACAGATGCTATTTTCACATTCGCACGTTGCAGCAGCCCGTCGGGATACAGAGTGTTGGATGGTGGGAATTTTCGATTTTACAGTTACAGACAGTAGAGCACAATTGCAGGCAAGAATTGCAAAGGGAAACCATGGAAAACGTGTTCTTTTCGGATCGTTATCCTAAAACTAACTGATTGCTGCTCCCCCGGAAATGTTCTACACATATATGTGTGTGTTTCCTTCGTTGTTCATGAGAAACGGGTTAAGCAGCAAGGTACGGAATTAAATTTACGACCACAATGGTAGTAGGTGTGCTGCAGACCGAATGCTAATAGTTTTAAAACCGTTTCGGAGCTTTTTTGTGAGCAAGTTCTATTTGGTTCATTTTTTTTTCGAGAGTTGGATCATACACAGTATCACATCAGCAGCAGCAGCAACTAGAGCAGTCAAATATTTCCCGAATTTTTCACTCTGTGGAGTGTGAAATTCAAATATGCTATTAGCATGAGTAGAAAGTAATTCCGGGAATGTGTTTTCTGTGGGAATGCAATGGAAGCCGCTGCTTGCCAGCGGGACCACATGTTACGATGAAAAGAGAACGATGAAATGAGTTCTCTGATGTGCTAATAAAAAGCGAACATGTTGTTTACATGCTGGAATTTGACTTGTTTTGATGCGAGAAACATTTAATATAGCGCATTGCGTACATACTAAGTGCGAATAAGGGGGTATTTACCGATTCAGAAGGATGATAACATTAACCCATTTCTCTTCATACTTTTGCATCTAATAAAATCGCTTCTGACAGTTCTGACACAGCCTAACAACAGTATTTACCCTAACAAATATAGAACGATAGATAATAATGACATTTCTGACAGATCATTTACAACCACAGAGGCAATGCCAAAAGAGCTGCCCAACCTCAAATGGTTTTTGAGGTACAAAATGTTTTTTTATTCATAAAGAAATAACTCCGTTTCATTTCTTTTTCTATTGAGATATCTGACGTTTAAAATACGCACAATGAGATGTTTATACTAGAGCACTCTAGTTAGAGTGCGGCCAAGACGCGTTTGACGCATCCAAACGAGCAGAAATCTGACGTATTTCTATTGTGAATACGTCAAATTTCGTGTTCGTTTGGATACGTCATGGCCTCTTGGCCACACTCTAACTAGAGTGCTCTAGTTTATACTACCATTTAGGGCATGCTCAGCAGAAGTTTTATTTTATAATGGAGTTTCAAAGTAAAATTGGAATTAAAACAAGCAGAGCTTTTTGTTTTATAATTTCGAACAGTTTTGTTTTAAACTTCACTAAAAAGGGTTAGGTCATGTTCAGGAGCGTTTCAGTTACAGATTCATCATTTTGACAGTTCTATAATATAAAACTGGAAATTTCAAAATTAGAACTTGCTTGACAAACCTCTCATTTCGCCGGATTTTTATCGTATAGAAGTTGTTTCACACAAATTTTGGAAGTTTGAGTTATATTTTCTCAAATTTACCAAAAAACGATTGATATTTCGATGACATTGAAGTCGCTGTCAACTGACAGATTTTGCCAGACATTTTTAGTTGATCTGCCAGATATTCTTTGAAAAATAGTGGTAACCCTGTTTCCGACCCTTCTCTTAAATTACTCGAGAATAGTCATTGTTTTGTCTGACAATGAAAAGGTCCAATGTTCTTGTGAAGTTTTTAGGTCTTGCTTGTTTAGACAAAAGACAAGTGCTCAGCTCACCCAATTTGGAAAAACAAACACGCAACGTTTCCAACGTCAAAGAACCATCAACCCAACGTTCCATCGCCCATCTTGCGTATAGCGTTTGGTTTTTTTTTCAAAACAAGTACCCACCGGGAACGTACATCGTTTTTAAGCATCCACGCCTGCAAAGAGCCACCATTAACACTAATTACATTCAAATGGCTGTCAAGAACATCCAACGGTAGCGCAGGGACTCTCTCATACCGTACGAGCCCGGGTGCTGTGCTGTCACAAAGTAATTAAAACAATGTTCTTACTCTTCGCGATTCTTCCCCCCCCCCCACCACCCCCCCCCCCCCCTCTCACCTCACCTCGTCAACATCCACTTTTTTCCATGCCAAAGATGTTCACAACTGATGAAAACGGAAGTCCGTAATGAAAATGTTGCTGTTAACCCTATACCCAATCTCGACTTTCGTGCTTTCGAAGCGAGCTCAGCTTTCGTCGTTCAGCAGATAGCGTAGGAGAGGTGGGGTTGTGAGAAGCGTAAAAAATATGCTCCATAATCTCACCCGGTGTCAAACATAATTACCACCACCGTGCGGGCTGAGCTGATGCTGTTTAGGAATGGTTAAGTACCGTCATCGAGTTTCCTACAAGCTAACAACAACGAAATAATATGCTGCTGATGTTCGTGTGGGATTTTCTACCCCTTCCCCCTCGTTGGTAATTGACAGGTACGTGGGGGTGTGAATTACTTTAGAATAATCGGTCCTTAGCTGATTCTGGTTACTGCAGTTTTTGATACTTTAGGGAGAAATTATTTAATATTTTCGCGATATGGCTCATAAAGAGTTAATATATACGTTATGCAGAAAAACTATGGAGCTGATAATATAGAAGTACTTCATGGAAAAACTGGTCTACTTCAGCTAATGGATAATAACGTTTTTCCTGTGTATTGATAGGGTATGGTTAATACTAGATTGTGCCCTCAATTCTTCAGAGTTTCTAGAACTGCCGGAATACTCAAATATATTCTTTAAAGTTTAAGTTTAAGTGATGTTGATCAAAAGCTCGGTGAAATTTAATATTTATGTAATGCTAGCGATTTTTTTTAAGAAAATCACCGAAATAAAAACAAAACTAAAAATGTTGTGTTGGAAATACGCATGGTTATGTATGAGCATTTAAAATCCACTTAATTTAGTTCTAATAGCTCATTTCCACTTTAAAAAAAAAGTTTCAGATACAGTAGGATCTATCATCTATGATTGTTGACGAGTTTTAAAGTTTGCCCCTGTACGGATATATAGCCTCTAACATTCAAACTATCATTATCTAAAAAATCTGTATCTTGGACGACTTCTTTAGCGATTCAGCTTCACGTCTCTATGGGTTCAACTAAGGTTTTAAAAATTTGAACAAAACGACCGTAGCGATAAGTGGAATCGATCCAATACCCAGTGATGTCTCGTGTCCCCCCTGAAAGTGAGATATATTTATTGTTTTCAATTTCGACTGGATTGTTAGTCGGATCGCTGCTTCAAAACACTGTCTACTCAGTTTACCGGTCTAGGTGTACAGTCAGTGGGCAGAGATTCCGTCGTAATGAAAAAGTTTGGTGGTACAGATAAATATTAGGCGAACCTACACTTATACTACCACAGTATTTTGAATTTCTGGTGGCGTTCCTTATTGATGGCTCTGTCCGAGATGGACGGGTAGTTTTTACCTTTTCTGCACAGCTATGGAATGATTTTTCGAGTATCGGTTTATGAGTTCTTTATGCAAGTTATGAATACTTTCAATTCAACACAATTTTGAAGACTAATTTACAACTAAATAGTGCAAAAATTGAATAACTGGGTAATACAATGCGCTATATTTTTTAAAGTTTTAAGATGAAGTCGATATATTGATCCATTAGAAGCAGGTACTGGAAAGTGGGGGATTTGAACTGAATTTAAAAAGAATTCCATAGTATAAAAATTATTGTCTTAAGAGGATTAATAAAAAATCAATAAAAATGAGTTTTTCCCAATGCGTTCAGTTTTCAATATTTTAAACTGATTGTAATTATTTTAATTATAATAATATTGTTCAATGTTTTCAAGTAACAAATTTCAGTTTTTCTATTTACGTTAGATAACTTTTCTATTGTAGCATTCGGAAAAAAAAACTTTCGGCTCTATTGTGCATTATTACAAATTTAGCAGGGCGTATTCTGGCCTTGATACGTACAATGCGTTGTCTGAGTAGCGATAGTTTGATTTATTTTCGTTTGCAGGGGCAAGTAGGAAGGAGTCGGTCATACCAACCGCGTGCTCACCTCTCGACCACCGTTTTAGAGACTTAGAAGAAGTTTCTTCGCATTTCAAACGTTATCAATCCTCGTTCTTCATTTTGTGACATGAGGTTTTTAACAGCCGTTGAACTAATGTTCGGAGCCCTATCATGTAATCGTATAGAGATTTTGCCAATGGTCATATACATGGGAAACATAGCTGTAACATCGTTTAACTTATGGTAATGAAGTTTAGGCTTAATAACGTTGCGAAATTGCTGGCCTTTATCAGAACAACATTTAGGTTAAGCCTATTTTTTCCATTAACATAAGTGACACCATCCGAACGGAAGGACGGATGCTGCAACACTTATAGTCCACCGCCACGGTGTCGCTCTGAAACTCCGCATGGTTGTTTTGTTTACGTGTAACTAAATAGGTGGGGACACCCTATTAGCAGAGCCTTAGCGTGATCTTCTGGCGGAGACTCAGTATTGCGCCCCTTGCGCCATTTGTCAGCGAATATGCCGCGGTGAATATGAACTTAAGTATCTGTAAGACAATCTAATGAATGAATGATGAATGATTTTTGTTTCAGGCTATTCCGGGCAAAGCCATCAGTAGGGGAGAGGGGGTAACAATGAAACACATTTTTTATACGATTTCATTTTGATGATAATACATGTTATTTGTGTAGCTAAAAGTGATACATAGTTTCACTCTGTTGTTAACTAATGCATATATTTTTTCCAGCTGGTAAAATTCACGGGAAATAACTTTTTTGGGTAATCAACAGTCGGTGGTAAAATGTACCAGTGAGCCCCATGGGTAGGAACTATGGAACACGACGTCGTCTACAGTGAAATATTCTACTTGCGAATTTCATTCTTTTGTTTTGACGAATAAAGATCCTAAAGCTTCCTATTAAAGTTATTTTGAGACGCAAATTGTTTGTTTCCGCAAGATATCACTATATCATCGCGTAATATCGGACCACCATATATGCATATAAGATGCAATCCTGAAAGAGGCGATAATTTCTACAAAACTTGCCCAAATTGACAAACTTTCCATTTAATGAAATGTATTTATCGTGGAAAATCGGAACCCATTCACATTTTAATATAGATCACAAAGACAAGAAATTTTCACTGTTCCCCATATATCATCGTTTCACAGCTACCCAATGGGTCTATTTATGAAGATTGTCAAATTGCACAGAACCATGACAAGTTATCAAAAAACTTTGTTCGCGGCAAATGTTGAGCATAAAATTTGCTACAAATAACAGTAGAATAAACATTTTTCTGGTGAACGGTAACTCATAAAAATGAAATAATGATTTTTATGGTAAATTTACTCTGACTGTTATAAAACAAACAAATATCCATTAAAAGAGATAGAGTTATCAGAAATCTTCCAAAACATAGTAACACGTGTAAAGAATTAGAAACCATGAAATATGAGGGAATGAGACGATTATGTTCATGCATTATGATTTTATTGCGATTGTTTCATAGTTCCTGCTGATCAACCGTTACCCTCTCTCCCCTATAGAACACCAACAGAACTCAGTCTACTTTCTACTTCTGCCCAAGTCAGACGTACAATCGAACCAAGTGAACAACAACTAGCAACCTCTCGATCTAGTGTGCATTGTCTCGAGAACAGGAAACTTTTAATTTATTCTTGTCATCATGAGTAAAGTTGACGAAAAATCTCTGCTCCGACCCAACACAGCGGTCGTGGAATACCTGCTGAAGGTGAAGATGCAGCTAAAGCTCAAGGAGGTTATGTATCTACAGTATCATCATCTTCGCAATGTAGTGCTCATATCATTCAACACGTTAGCACAAGCCGAACGTTTCGTTTTGCAGAACAACTTGAAGCACGTGGCTGAAAGTGATAAAGTTGGAATTAAGATTCCCGTGTATATAGAAAAAGACTATGTAGATGTAAAATTACATGACCTATCACCACGTACCCCTCCTGATTTAATCGCGAAATACATGTCGCAATACGGAGAAGTAGAATCCGTTACACGTGATACGTGGAGAAATTTCTTCCCGGGTACACCTAACTGTGTTCTTGTGGTGAGGATGCGGATCGAAAGACCTATCCCCTCACAATTGACTATAAAACTTAAAACCTACATCAAACTACGTTATTCACCCATGAGGGGCAAACTCCTACGTGCAAGTATTGTAATCAGACAGCACACCACGGACAACCTTGCGCGGAAGATACAGAGGAGAATGTATCGCTACCGATTGCCAACGAATCCACGGCAAACCAACCCAAAAAAGAATTTTCAATACCAATATCTGAACCACAAACGGTTGCCAAATTTGTGGCAGCTGTTCAGTCCATATTGTCAACTGCCAAAGCAGCATCCAGCACCCCTGAAACAACTGTAAGTAACATCGGTGATGAAGATAATAAGAATGACGACGGATTTACATTGGCCACCCGTAAGTGCAACAAGCAGGAAAGAACATCTGGTCGCGAGCACCAAGGCACTTTTAACGATGATGACCTTGATACAGAGGACAGGAGAGAATTAAACGGTCCCCATGACGCAGTGGACGAGCCGCGAAAGAAGGTCTCCGCTCGCAATAAAAAGTTGCGCGCACGAGATCCAACGGACAAACAATAATATTTGTTTTTATTTTTATTTTTTACATATTGTAAACACATAAAAGATCCACGGCTCCGTTAAGCTACCGCTATGAGCCGTGTCAAATAAACGAAATAAAAAAAAACACCAACAGAACTTTATAGTCAAATGAAATTTTAAATATAAGTTCGTTGCCGATATGTCTCTAATATCATTCGAAGTTAGGTGTTTAAAGGCGACGGACGGAGCATTTCTTCTGGAGACTTTCGAAAATCAGTAGACTCTAGGTATTTAAAGGTGACGGGCGGAGGATTGTTCCGGAAGACTCTATGTGTAGATCAGTTTAGTGAGCTGAAGATTTTTATGGAATTCGACCAGCGTCTTTCGTTCAGCCCTTCACCAACCGTTATATTTATTTCTGATGATTGGAGAATAGTAAAAATACCAAAAGACCCGATTTTTTTTAAAGATTCGACCGAATTTCGTTCGTTTTTGACTGCCGAGCATTTCTTGTAAGCATCTATCATGGAGACTTCATATATGGGTGTGACAATGGCACGTATGAGAAAAAAGTAACCCGCGTAAAAACACCAAGAACTCTTCAAATATTCAAAAATCAAATTGGTAGTTTTGATGCAAAATGCCACCTCGATTTTTTTGGATAGCCCTTGTGAGGAATTTGGAATTTGGAAAGCCAGTTTTTAATTTCTTCTTGACGCAAAAAGACTTAGAAATTTATGTATGAAACGTTGGGTCTTGTATCATCTCGTGGTTTTGTAAAGTTTTTCTCCTCTGAATCTTTTGGATTTTCAAAAAGAAAATATTAGAATCGTCACCAGATTTTGACGTTTCATGAATTTTAAAGACATACAAAAATTAAAAGCTGCATTTCCAAACTAAGGTCGAATCTCAATTAAAAAAATTGCCATGTCTCAAAAAGACACCTTTTCGAGATTACTCAAGATCTGGATATTCCATGACATTATAAGACATTTTTCCGATGGATAGGGACTTTTTGCGATGTGCTATATCAGTATATCAAGACGAATTTGTTGAGGAGACTATTTTTAGGAGCTGTGGTTTGTGAATTATTGATTACGGTGCACATCATTACATTCGAATCATCAGTCCAAGTGCCATCACGACATTCCGGTTCCATCTTTTGCACATGCAAGTAAAACAAAGCTGCTTTTATGATCTATTGCTGACAAAGGTTTGGTAAAATGTATGTCGAACAAGATTCATTATCAAAATCTCATAACTTTCAGTTTAAAATTATACACATTGTACTCGGTCGGACCACATCTGATCTTCTTCGGATCAAAGATAATCCCCTAAGTATCCTAAAGCTCTCGAAAGAACTGACGTAAAAATATTTAGCGGTGGCAGACATTTTGCCCAGCTAAAATTGTGATATTGTCTTTTATGAAGTACTAACACGTCTACATGCCCGCGCACAAAGATGAAATCGATGGTGTAGTCACCGATTCGCGTATAAAAAGCGTCTGAGGAATGTGAAGCATTTCCTTAAAAACGCTCTCAGTATTCTTTTACAGACATTCTAAAAAAAAGCTTCCCAGCATCGAGAGAAGATTTAAGCGCCTTTGGTGGGGTCTCAGTTGTGCGTTACTTTGGCATTTATATTGGCTTTCATTTTCAGTTCGACTTTCGAACAAAAATTTAGTGTGTACTTGGAAATGTAATTAATAAATGGAAATTTAGTGTGTACTTGGAAATGGCCAACCCGGCCAACCGCACGCTACGGGATAAGTTAGAGTTGGAGTCTGATAAGGGGAACTCGAAGCCCATCTCCATAACTAGTTTAGTTACAGGTTTTGTGCCCTTTACGGGCAAACATGTTTCCAGCCATTTTTTTCAATAGGGGCAAAATTTGTTTACATCCAAAATTTTCTCCTCAGGCAGAAACATAGTGCATACTGCATTGGTTTGCTAAGCCGTACCATGTTTCGGTTTTTACCGATCTCATCAGTTTTAACTTGCGGGACATCAAGCATGAATAGTTGTTTGTCAAAGTACACAAATTGTGTCTCCGTTTTTTGGAAGTAGCATCAATCCGACGCTAGATTATTCACAATTTCAGGAACTTGGTCACGATTTTCGTAAATCGTTCAGCTCACGAAATCGTGATATTTTGTTCATGAATTTATGTACGGATTTTTTCTGTGTAGTTTAACAGTTATTTATTATTTAAAATACTAACAAAAAATCGTTTTTTATTGTAAGTAAAACTCCTATCAAATGCTATTGAATCACTTAATTCTCAAGCAGGGTTGTACCCTCATTCCTCTTTTTTCTGGCCGAGTCAGAATTGGTCAGCTATTTTTTTTCCTTTTCTGTTCTTTTTCTCACAAACTCTGACTGGAATTCTTATCGAACTGATTTCTATATTTTCTAATGTCTTTTTTCTTTAGGCTCACAATGCTTTAATTTCCCTAGTTTTCTTTGTTTTACAGGCATAACACACAACAATCGAATTATTTCAACTGCTCTGGTACCCGGTGGTCCGGCGGTGCGTCCAAACGGGTCCACTTGAATCGGGCCTAGATCGCAGCAGTTCTAGATCAGAGTTCCACAAAAGGATCAGAACATCGTTTCTAACTTTCTTGCAATTTATATGACAACTGCAGCAACTGTTCACTTAGTATTTATCTACCTCTCTTCAACCTGTGCTTTAAACTTCCTATGTACTGAGAACTGAAATGCAAGTAGAGTAAGGTGGGGCAAAAGTGCGCACCTAACAGTTTTCGTAAAATAACTATTGGTAGAAAAGCACTAGAAAATCGGCATGATTACAAATTATTACTCTCATCACACATCTTCAAAACGTAATACTAGATATCTCTTGGTTTTGCTTGTAATCGGAGAAATAGTTATTTTCTTATGAATACTCAAATGCTTACTTTTGCCCCATGGTCGGGGCAAAAGTGCGCACAGCTTAAATAGCCGATTTATTTCCGCCTAATCAATTTTAGGATATCCATCCCCTCTTACTCTTCCTTCATAACTAAAAAGTACCCCTCCCTCTGCCTCGGTTGATATTGTTCAGTTTTCGATTATGTTGAAAAAACTTGGATGTTTCATTTTTAAGACAATGAGGTTCATGATCAATCTGTTACCCCTGGTAACATCATTATTTGTCATAGTTGGGTAGATCACTACAAGAATTCTTGCGAATATGCTATTTATATTGGAAATACATCTTTATTTACATATTCATAGTTTTTTGGTTCTTTTTTAATTACTCTGAGCTTTCGGTACTCTATATGTTTCCTTGGAACCAGTTATGCTGATGCTTTTGTTCCTCATCCTCATATCAGTCGTAATTGGACCGGTGAGCTCGCAGTTATTGAAGATGCTGGTCCCTTCTTTAAATCATGGTCGAATTAGTTCAATTTTTATATAAAAAGCTTCACTCGCGTCTTTTGATTTGGGGCGGATATGCTATGCGCACTTTTACCCCACTGTCAGTTTTTTAACTTATTCAATTGTTACGAAAATTACTGATTTTTCATTAAATCAAATATATCTCGCAACAAACCATATGTTGAAGATTTTTAGGGTACTGTAGTTTTATAGATCCTGATTTATTCAAACGGCTAATTTATGATTCCCAAAATTCAAAAAATAATATCAAATCAGCGAAAAATGGTCCTTAATTTAAAGCCACTATATTCAAACCTTTCATGCTTATATGTGCGATTAGTTGACTTAATGATACACTAAATCCATACAGAGTTGCCAGGTTCTAGCGCTTGTGTGCTTCTAAAAGTCGTATGCGCACTTTTACCCCACCTTACTCTAACGATCGGCCAGCATACGCTATACGGGTGTTCCGTGCAAACTTGGATACAATGGCGATTCATGTATGCAAACATGCGATAGTGATTTTCAACGTATTTTCATTTAAATGTTAACACAGGTTTTTCAGGAAAGTTTGTTCTAGTTTATATGTCTGTTCTCTGTGGTATTAGTGCCGCATGCTTTCTATCTGTGCCATTCGCTTTTGTGTTCCTGTACCAACGTATTCCATTATCTTTAGATTGTTGAAATTTTCACTATTGAATTATGAGATTCATTCATTTACCTGCTCTGAACTGGACTATTTTCATTGTTCTTCATCATCTGACTAACTTCATTGATAATATTCCTCTTTGAAATCGTCGAATGAAAAAAAAAATGAAAGCCAACTGCAGGAACACTAATTTGATTTCATATCAACATTATTAGGGTCCTTTCATTTTCCTTCGTTTCGTTTCCAACAACAAAGAGCGGTCTAAAGACAGTCCTGACTCGTTGTTCTGGAGAAAATTAATTTTTATGAGCTAATGCAAGGATGCGCGTTTTATTACAGCTCTTTTATTTTCCCAATCCCAAATGCAATCCAATCCGTTTTCTCCGAACCAACCCTCCATTCCCAGCAGACGTAATTAGCACTATTTCATTTCGAACACCCACCCGCATTCAGTTAATCAGTTACACGAAAAAAAACCAGCTAACCACTCAGTCCTTTTGTGAATTCGTAATTAACCCTTTAGTTTGCGACCATTTGATGCTGGTTTTTTAATCAGAAAATAAATATGTAATCTGCCATTCTGCCGTTTAATGTTTTAAATGAACCCAGCACGGAAGCATGTTTCCCCCCTTTACCGTTCGGTTGCAGTTGGTTGGTTTTAATCGAAAATCAATTGATCGATAGTTCGTATGTAATTTTGGTTGAACTTTTCCAATCGCCTTTTGTCCCCCGAATGAATGAGCGCTACAGCACCCACATACGTCCGTCGAATCACGCCTTCCAATCCCTTCCAAGCCCATTTCGAAGTGTAAAAAGCACTTGACAAACTCGATTTCCTATCAAGTAACAATAATTGAGTTTTGTCAGCTTTTAATTAACAATTAAGGGGCGAGGTGCATATTGTGTTGGGAGATTGTTCGGCATCGGAGCGGACGACAAGGCAATTAACTTTTGCCTGCGTAAAAATTGTCTGGCTGATGAAAGAGAGCTTTGGAACTTTTTCACAAACAATCAATCGCTGGCCAGTTATGCGACGCTTCAGTAAGAGAAGACAGGCACTTTTCCGAGAAATGTCCGAGGCTCTTTTACGTGTCGTTTGGCTTGGTATACTTTACTGTTTTTGCCCTGGGTTGGGCTTCTAGGAAGGTGTGAACTAATAGGAAATCGCATCAGAACAGCTTCGTAGATTGATTAAATTGAATTGCTGGAAATTTATGACGTTTCTGTGGTGTGGGCTTGCAACATGCTAGGGACCGGCTTATTGTGTGAAAGTACTAAATAGTGATTGAAAATGGTATTCAAGATGAGATGAGTTTGAGTTGACAGTGAGATGTGATTGAGATTGAAATGCGATTAAGATGAGATTGAGATGAGATTAAGACAGTGCAGTAAAATTTCATTTCATTCAATCGAAACTGAATGAACGCAGTCAATCAGTCGTCTACGGCAGCATTCACATTCATTTAACGCATCCAGTTGCTGTTGATCTGAAGCTGGGTTCATGGCACTTCACTCACCGCTGCTTTCAAATGAGTCGCAATTCATATTCAACCTCCTTCGTTTGATCCTCTCAAATGAATAGATCCGCTTTCAATTTACCCAGTGAGCACCAGTCAAACGAGATCCGGGTAAACCTAAGACAAAAAGAGACAACTGGCTTCGTATTTTTGGTTATCATGCCTCTCTTGTGTCAGATGACAGATGAGTGTATGCAGCTAGCGAGGTTGGCAGTGCAGCCAATTTCTTTGTCATATTTAGATATGTTGCTATAATACACATAATAATGACTGTTTTATTGACACACACTTCGCCAACATTTATCTGGTACTAATCAATCCAACATTTTTGTCACATACTACATGTTTTTAGCAAATTTGGCCAGCATAACAGCCTATTCATCAGAATCAAATTTGCAACAAAAATATTATAGAGATGAACGTACTACCAAATAGCATTTTTTCATTGCAACCAGTTTCAATAAGCTGTTATTAGTAGATTCATTATTTTCGTCTGAACTCTGCGAATTTAAGAAATTTTGAAAAAAAAAATATGATAGCCGCAGTATGCTATCATAATTGTACGAAGCTGTCAAATTTATTGCTAAAATCAAATATGTAATTCAGCTATTTTTTGCACCTCTACCAATAGTTTCCTGTGTACAATTCCGATGACATGGTGAAGAGGTAAAACACTTCCACACTGGTTCTATAGGAACACATTACGAGCACAGTCTACAGATACGAGAATCTTTTCTTTTTCAGACAGAATTCGAAAAGGTTTTGCTCGATATGAATGCTATAAATAGGTCATATCGAAGGTGGGTTTATTGATTTGAGGTAACCAAAAGGCGCCATATTGGATTGATTGATTGCAAAATGTCCTCAATCATCAGTTTCCGTCATCTAGTGACCATCATTGCAAAAGCGATATAGATATATATTGATCATGGTTTTTACTGTGGTGGTTACCCGAAACCGCCATCTTTGTTTTCAAAATGGCCTAAATTTATAAATTACGGTATTTTATGATTATTTTAAATGATACCCATATTGATAGTTGTTTTCACAGTTTCTTGGTCACTATAGGCCGCAATCTTGGATTTCAAAATGGCCTAACCTCCTTTCAAATGGTATCCATGTTGCCCTCATCTCTGATTTAAAAATGACTTTAACCATCGAGCTTGAGCTTGAGCTTGACCTTGTACGACCACCCGTAGCTGCTACTCCGTTATCGATCTAGACTAGCTGAAGTTGCACAGGGAATCAGTAGATAGTTATGCTTGGGATTAGGGAAACATCTTTCAATGTGCAACTCCTGGTAATCTTAAAGTGTTTATTGATCAAAACCGGCGCCGGCCTGGCCCGACCGTAGATCGCGGAAGGAACGTTAGTCCGATACTTGTTTTGCTAGAGACCGTAAATACTACTGCGCACTCCACAAGTATCACGGGAGGACGATATTTGGTAGTAACTAGATATCGACTCATCAACTCATGGACCGGGAACCAACGGCTTTACTTCCCTTCCGAAGGAAGATTTTGCACCTCAGAAAAATCTCAGCGACCTCGGCTGGGATTGCACCCAGACTAACTGGGATGGGTGGCTGTCACGCTTACCACTCAACCAACTAAGCCTTCATTTAAAATGACTTAAACCATCGATTTCCGTTATCTATCATCTTGGACCTTTAACGAGTTCGCCCGTTTACACCTAAGACAAGATAAGGCAACTAGTAATACGATTTCTGTATATTTCTGTATTTTGGTAGTACGTCCATCTCTATTTCAATGTTTGTGGCAAATTTGATTCTGATGAATAGACTGTTATGCTGGCCAAATTTGCTAGAAACATGTAGTATATGATAAAAATGTTGGATTGATTAGTTCCAGATATATTTTGGCGAAATGTGAGATAATAAAACAGTCATTATTATGTGTATTATAGCAACATATCTAAATATGACAAAGAAATTGGCTGCACTGCCAACCTCGCTAGTTGCATACAGTCATCTGTCAACAATTATTCAGCAGGGCACAGGAAAGGAAAGAAAACTCTCCAAGAAGAAGAGAAAGAAAGGTTCGGAACATTTGTCATTTTTGAGTGAATTTGTTTTATACTTGTAAAATTAAGCAGAAAAGCCCACTACGTCATTTGTTTTATTCTTTTCTTTTTTTCATATCCTCCTGATTTATCAGCTTCATCGAAAAAAAATACAACCTCACTCATACAGAGAAAAAATGCTCGTACCTGTATCCGTCTTGAGTTGCCTCGTCTTATCATAGCTTTTACCCTATATTATTTATTATCTTGGTCGGTGTTATTTTTATGTCAGTGAGTGTTCCTTCATATTCATTTGTGAGTGGTTCATTGGAATGGTTCCCTTCCATTAGCTGAGACCGTGCTAATGTGAGGTTGGTGTTTAATAGAAACTAAACAGGCAAAAACGTCAAATGACCAGAACCTGTTATTCAATTGACAGTGAACTTTGAGTGACTCAAACGAAGACGGCAGTCGAACTCAACTGATATAGTGGTGATATGTTTACAGTGAAAGACTCGAAGTTTCACTTGAAACGATTATTTTCGTTTGAAATTGATATTTTACCGCACTGGATTAAGATGAGGTTAAGACGAGATTGAGATAAAATTGAGATGAGATGGAGATGAGGTGGAGATGAGATTAAGATGAGATGGAAATGAGATTGAGATGAGATTGAGATGAATTTATATGAGATTGAGATGAGATTAAGCTGAGATTGAAATGAGATTGAGATGAGATGGAGATGAGATTGAGATGAGATTGATACGAGATTGAGATGAGCTTGAGAGGAGATTGTGATGATATTGAGATTAGATTGAGATGAGATTGAGATGACATTGAAATGATTTTGAGTTAAGATTGAGATAGGATTTAGAAAAGATTCAAAAGCGAATAAATTAGAGATTGAATTGAGATTGAAGTGAAAATTATACGAGATTGAGTTAGGATATTTGCATAGAGTGACTATCTGCTCACAACAATCTCTTTTCTCAATTCAAAACTACTACTACAACTAATTTTCGATCCGTTCGCAAAGCTCTCTAAAGCATTCCATCGTACATCCTTGTTCAATCATTCGATCTAGTCCTTTCCCGAAGCTTTTAGTCTGAGAAGTACCTTCCAGGTGAAACTCTTATAATCTCACAATTTTAATCCCCTGCAAACGAACCCACCCTTGTGTCGATGGCAATCGGGGTGGAAGAATGGGCGTAAGTGTAAAGTTTACTGGAAAACAAATTGCTGTTTGCTAGGTTTATCCCACCAGGTGGATCCGATGGCATATCCCTTTCTACATCAGCCCTATTCATTCAAGCACGACCAGCTGATAGTGTGGTAGTGCAATTTACTATCGAACGTGTAGCAAGTTTAATGCCACTAGAACTAACTTTAGAAACCATTCAATAAGTGATATGGGGCTTAAAATCATTTATTCTAACTTCATCTTCCCAGACATTTCCATGGTGCTTTGACACAACAAAAATACGCAAACAATCCAACCAAATTCCACTCAACCGTGCGCTCCTCAAATCAAACCAAACCAAAACCAAGCCACCACGGAATCCAAGTCCAGTAGCCTCTCAGCAGGCTTTAAAGGGATTAAGTCGACTCAGTGAGAAGTGAGCAACTTCCAAGTATCGCTGGCTCTGGCCTGGTTAGGACTATACTTTATTCCTGCAATCCACAGCGGCCAGTCGTAGGAGCTGTTGTAATCGTATATTCCCAGTCCCACGGAATAGTAGCCCTGCGGATCCCTCGGCACATAAACAGCTAATTTAATTTTAAATTCAAACTTATGCTTTTCTGCCCGGCCGGCGGCATCTTCCCGGTACATGGATTTCGAACCCGGGCGCAATTTATGTTCCTTCCTTTCGCCTCATTCCGGTAATTGTTTTATGTTTGCCCGAGCGGACGATAGGAGCACGGATTATATAGGTTGAAATGTTGCCCTGCGGCAGTGGATTTTATATTGTTAACGTTTGAGTGAACTTTTTCGCACACTCTGGCTACTAAAATTGCTATGAAAATCAGAGCGCTGTGAGCTACACTATAAAGTTGTGACGAAATTCTTCGAATGCTTTTATCATACTCCCTGATGTCGCATTTCGGAACGTTTTAATCCTGATTACAAATCGTTTCCCTGCGCCGCTGCTGTTTACCGACGTTTGATCCGTGCTCCGGCATTAGCACTCCACTCGTTAAAACTTTAGCACCAGCACCCAAAAAAACATCAGACCTCAGCAAACTTGTTCCATTAGGTATTTGAAAAATTCTGCTGAAAATTCCAAAGTTTTCCCCGGCGGCATAATAGCATACGTACTCAAATACTTCGCTCCTTTGTGGAAGGAATGTTGGCATCTGGTAGCAGAAATACTCTGAATACCTCTTCTTCGGTGTGTATTTTCGTCTCCAATTTTTCGGTTCCCTACGGCGTGACGCGTTACGGAATCGAGGCTGAGGATGACGGCAGTGGAACAATTCCGCACAAATATGAAATATTTTCGTTAGAAGCGGCACATTGCGCACCTACCGCACCCACTTAGGAAAATTTTAGACTATCTTTGAGTACAGATATTTTTTTCTCGGTAACAGGTTACTCTAATAAGGTTTCACCAACCGACATAACCCCACAAAATGAGCCGGTTGAACTTCGTTTGACGATTCTCGGTGGTTTGTTTGCGTGAGTTCGAATGTAACAGATGAGCACCCATTGCATCAAAGAGAATAGGGAAAGAGACGAATAGTGTAGTGTGAAGCCAAAAATACCTTATTGAGCAGACCAATCGTGCAATGCAAATAAACATTATTCACACGCTTGAGTTGGAGGAGATAAGTATTGTACATCTATTTAAAAAGAATTTTCAATTTTCGTCAGAATTCGGTTCAATCGTGATTGTAAGGTGCATTCTAGAGTATATGTATGAGTAAAAACAAGCTTTAGAATTATTTCATCTTTGTTTCGAAATGCGCATCGTTTGATAAACAAATCCGACGATCGGCATACGGTTTGTTTTCAAAATATAATAGGAGTCGTTTAGGCTGTGAACCATTTGGTGAAATTTTTAACTTTTAGTTAAAATCTGACACTTCGAAAGTTATTTGCAAAATAACCCTACTCTGGAGCATGGTTAAATTTGACAGAGCGATAGTTAAATATGACAGCTCGATGGTTAAAATTTTACCCATGATTCAGAATGAAAAGGTGGAAACATTTTCTGTACCTAATTGAGATTGTCAATATTTTTTTAATACAAAATTAATGAATAAAGATGGAAACGATAACATGTTGTGTTAAGATTTGTTTGGGTTATTTCATGATGTGAATGTTTACTTTTCGTGGCTATGACTGTCATACTTAATGTAATAAGAAAAAAACTAATTTTAAAATATCGACAAATGTTCACACCTCTACCAACTTGTGGTCATCGCAGCTGTCAATTCTAAATAACTATCCATATGTCAACTTTTGAAATGGTTCGCTCTCTAGGTTAAATTTTTCCATTCAAGAGAAAATAACTTTCGAACTGTCTAATTTTAACTAAAAGTTAAAGAAAATCGCCAAATGGTTCACAGCCCTTAAGTGCTGCCTGTGGAAGCGGTTGCCAAAATTCTAGTGTTGAAATCATCATAAAGGGAGTGTTGCCGTTTTGACTGATTTTCACTCTTCGTCTCTTTCCCTATTCTCTTTGCATTGCATTAGCACTCACGCAACTGACAAAGTAAACAAACCACCGAGTATTACGATACGATAACGTCACAAATGAACTGAGTGTTCGTTTTTGACAGTTCGCTTGTACAGTTTACATGGATTTGTAAAAATTCTTTACGATTTGCTTCGAGCGAATCTAGTAGTCCACAAATTTTTCTAAGTCCATGCAAATACAATTTGTATTTGCAAATACAATTTGTATTTGGTCCATGTAAACAGTACAAGCGAACTGTCAAGAAAAGTGAGGTTAACTATGCCAGTAATGAACCTAATAGACCAGCTGGGTTGGTATTGTGCTGCTTTGATGTTTAAATTGGGACGCAAACAAACCGCTTCTTCCCGGGTTTGAGGGGAGGGTGGTAGTATAAAAATGCGAGATCTTAGCGTGCGTATTTTAAACGTCAACTATTTAAATTGTGATGGGGGAGGTTTTCAAACTACGCAGACAAAACTTTTCTCCGAGCACCTTTATGGAGTACATGAAGCTCAATAAAAATATTGACAATGCTGCTTCAATACGTCAATATCATTCGAATTATGTAAAATCAATATTTTAAAGATGCTTTTACATCTTCAATATATTAATCAACGTTTGGTTCACTGTCTGCTCGTGTAGGGTCTGTTTAAATTCGACTAGGCGTAGGTTTCGTCCAGAGGCGTTATTTATGTTTAAAGATGTGCCAACAGTGAAGCTAAATCTGCATATCGAACAGAACAGTGGCTACAATGAATTCATTTTTAGAGTTTTGGCGCAAGTGCCAATATGAGGAAAACAGATCGACATGGTGAGTTAAACGAACGCAATAATGTGAAAAATCACCTCAGAGGCAGGGCTCGAACCTGCAACCTTTGGGACTCTGGCCCAATGCACAAACTCTTATACTATCCCTGGGCTTTGATGACGTCCTGGGATGAACACATGATTATCGCATTGGCGACAGTAGTCACTGCCTCTAGAACGATATCACACACAACCCCCGCTGTTATCCAACACATTTTATATATTTTACGCTTAGAGGCGCATTTTTTTCTAAATTTTGTGAAAATTGTTTTATAGCTTCAATACGTTATTGTGATAATTTTGAGATGATTGTCCCAGTGGTTGCAGGTTCGAATCCTGCCTCTGGAGTGATTTTTTCACATAGTTGTTTTTGTTTGAATTATAATTTCGATCTGTTTTTCCTTTTCAATTCACTCCGTATGAATTTAGTGTATAACTCGGTTGTAGTCACACGAAGTTACAGCAAAAACTGTGGTTGCGAGAAACAAAGAAGTAATCATCCTTGTATGCAGTATTGCGCATTCCTCTGTGCGGGACTCTATTAATATGCATACTCTAGTTTCGTCGTTTGACAGAAGGCAGCACACAGTCGTACCTGAGTACATATAATGAGAGTGACGACACTGTCAAAATTGGAACAATGATTATTTGTCAGTGTCATTCCAAACGAGTCAAATCCATGTATTTTGAGAGGTCGTTTGTTCGTTTGGAATATTACTGACAGATAATCATGACAGTTGTTTTCACTCTCCTTACATACACTCTGAGTCGTACAGCTTCCAGACAGGGCTGCCACATTCAAAGGTTTTTTCTGTAATGTCATCGATTTGTTTAAACAAAATGGTCACAAATGTCCAACTTTCGGCAATTTTTTGAAAACATTGCAGATTTTTTGAAATTTCTTCATAGATTTTCGAAGTTTTTCTTGTTTTAATTTATTTATCACAGGTGGTACTGAAAACACATGTTATTCAAAAACAAACTACTGTCAAAACATTTCAAATCCAACAACTGCTACAGAATAACTAAAAAACCAGTTAATCAACCAAGCAGTAAAATGAGACATTTCTTGCACATATGACTGTTGGATCATTCATTAGTTTGCAGAACTCATGCGAAGTAGGCACCCAATTAGAGGTGGGATGAATAGTTTCAAGTCCAGCACGAATAGAACTACGAATAAACTGAATAAATTATAGAAAATCAAATTCAAAATTGAAATAATTAAAAAAATGAAATTAAAAAATAAAGCAAGAAAAATAAAATAAAGTTCTAAAATGCATGAAATGAGCAGAATGATTAATATAAATCAAATTAATAACATAAATAAATCAAATTAGGTAATCTAATCAAATAAAAAATTGGTAATATTTAAAAAGTAACAAATTGACTCAAACTCACAAATTGAATGAAATAAATAAAAGGAATGACTGAAAATGAAATGAATAAATTGAATCAAATTATAAAAATGAATGAAATAAATAACATGAACAAAATTAATTAAATATTTCAAATAAATAAAAAAAAACTCAAATGAATCAAAGGAATTAAGTGAATCAATTTAATCAAAATAATCGAAATAATAAAAATAATAAAAATAATTAAATTAATCAAGTTAATCAAATTAATCAGAGAAATCGAATTAATCGAATAAATCGACCGAATCGAACGAATCAAATGAATTAAATGAATCAAATGAATCGAATGAATCAAATGAATCAAATGAATCAAATGAATCAAATGAATCAAATGAATCAAATGAATCAAATGAATCAAATGAATCAAATGAATCAAATGAATCAAATGAATCAAATGAATCAAATGAATCATATGAATCAAATGAATCAAATGAATCAAATGAATCAAATGAATAAAATTAATCAAATTAATCAAATTAATCAAATTAATCAAATTAATGAAATTAATTAAATTAATCAAATTAATTAAATTGATCAAATTAATCAAATTAATCAAACTAATCAAATGAATTAAATGACTTAAATTAATCAATTAAATCAAATTACCCAAATGTATTAAAATTTCAATAAATCAAATAAATAAAATGAACAAAACTAATAAAAGGGAAACAAATTAAATGGATTAAATGGATAAACAAAACAAACGAATCATATAAAGAAGACAAAGAGAATTGATAAAATCACCAATAATAAGAAGAAAATAAGCAAAACAAAAGGAATTGAATGATCAAAATGAAAAATAAACAATATTGAAAAAAGGGGATAAAAAGAATAGAATAAATTAAATTGTGTCAAATTAATAAGTTGGATGAAATGAATAAAATTAATGACCGAAATTAAAGTCAGATTATTAAAATGAAGTTACAGAAATTGTATGTACATTTCGAAAAACGTATGGTTCTTGTTGAAAAAAAGGGAATAACTTTTGAAAAAGTCGTATTAAAAACAAAAGATTGTTCTTGGTGAAACAAAATTTAAAATACATATCTGGAAAATGGCTGAATTTTCGAAAAGTTTTATTATCAGCATTTCAATTTGAAACGGCATTTACAATCATAGTCTATAAGATAATTGTATTTTAGACTGCAAATAGTTTGCATTATAAAAGTATGTTAAAAGTTAAGAAAACATTTTTACTAATAGCTTCTCCATGATGCAGATACACAAAAAAATCTTGTTCCTCCTTAAAACGATGAACATTTGATTGTTTATAGTTCATGATGAAGAAACGTGAATAACTTATAAAAAGGGCATAATTTCACAAATTGATTGTGTTGAAATAAAACTTTAAATATCTCGAAAACTATCACATTTTGGAATATTTTAGTTAGTAGAATTTTGATTTGAAATGGCATTTAGAATCATATTTTATAATAAAATTACAGTTTTGTTTGTTATTTAGTAAGAAATTTAAAAACATACTTAAAGTTATCGCTGGAAAAACTTTTTTGCGGATAGTTTCTCCATGACGCAATTTTTTTTCGAGAGTTGTCCTACTGGAGCTGTAGAGCTAGAGTCCCGATAGAGCTGCCCGCCAGAATCACATACTACAATTGCGGACGAGACGGGAAATGCAGCGGCCGTGATTCTGAATGTGAAATTTATAGCACGGGTCCGATATGTGCGTGTGTTTTGGGGCTTCACTATCGCGTGTATCATCGCGAAGGGCTCGAGCGTTTGTACGTTGACTGGTGCGATCAAGTGTGGTAACGTGTATGTAACTTCGTGTGTATAAATTTGATTTTAGAACCGTGCATGCATTCGCATATTCGCGTGTGTTCTTGGATGATCGAGCACGGACTGCAAATTCGATTGTTAATTTTCAGTGTACGGTTCAGACGACAGAGAAGATTGAGTTCTGCCATCCCAATAAACAATGAATACTGAACAAGCCTTTGGTACGGGAGAATAAGCTGAACATGAGCTGTTTAAGCAATTAGCCAGCTAAATTGTTTGTTGGGATGTCACTAGAGTTCCCGGTCATGTCACCATGGAATGGGTTGTCTAGTGAATATGAGCGTCATTTTTCTACTTGTCTCTGACCCAGCTATCACAAATACTCAGATAAGGGATCATTCACAAATGACGTAGCATTTTTTGAGTGATTTTTAACACCCCCCTCCCCCATCGTAGCATTTCGTCACAAACCCCTAAATACCCCCTGGTAATTACGTAGCTTGATGGTAAACCTCCCCCTCCCCTTGACCTCGCAAAAATTTAAAAAAAAATAAAAAAAACGATGTTAGATGAAATGGGTAAAGCTACGTAGCATGAAATGATCCCCTACCCCCCTGTCATCACACATCATCACAAAATACAAAACTCCCCCCTCCCCCATATGATGCTACGTCATTTATGGATGATCCCTAAACATATATACAGATAGACTAGTACTGAAAACTACAATTATTGCTACTATAACACTAACAGGTTTCAATTTTTTACATTTCTATAATTAGCCTGTGCACGATGACCGTGCACAGGCCGTGACCACCAATACTGTCTTGAAAATGTGGGACAATGTTTGCACAGCCTGCTGGTTCGAGGTAGTGTCGGATTCTTACCGCAGTTGTTTGTAGTAAGCCTACCTACTAAACCTAAACCTCTTGCTCCTCTCAACTCATCCTTCCGAAGCCACCGTTAAGTATTACTTCAGGATGGATTGTGCTTTTCCTTTCTGTCCAACTTTCGTGGTATAACTGACCTGCTCATATTTGCTGCAAATATCGTTATTTGCCGAAATGCGACCCGACCCAGGAGTGCCGACTATAATGACTCACATCTCTTTGTAAGATCATTTGGCGGGTTTCTTATCCTTCTTCGCGCAACTCGTTTCAATTCATTTGCTAGCTGAGAGCTTCCCGGCGGTGGAATTTCTCTCGATACCGATATCCGCTTTTTTGAACCATTCCGACGGAGAGATCATCGGTGGTCAATTTTCCCTAGATATACCGATTTTCTCCGACTTGCTTTTCCTCCTTACAGCCACCTTCGCCGAATTTTTTCAACGACTTCTTCCTAGAGTGACCGAACTCAAATAACAATTTAACGACTCACAGTTTTTTTCCCTGATCAGAATGTTAAAAAGCTTTTTAAAGGTGTTTAAAAACCAATGGGAGTTTACTGGTTGTATGACATTTCACATTTCAACTACTTTCTGATGACCCCATGCATCCAATTTTCCGGGAAAAAATAAGATGTATACATCTACCTGATCACGATTTTCCCAGTATCTGTGAAGAACGATCCGTCGAATTGAAAGAAAAAATAAATTGCACACCAACGAACGACTCCTTTACCGATCACACAAAGCGCGCTATCAGTTAGTACGTGAATTTCCCTAAAACCCCCAAATCCTATTCAATTGCGAGTGCAATAATCACCGTTTTAGTTTCACTGAATGACATGTGGGTGGCAGAGTGTGTTTACCGCTTGCGGCTATAGCAAACACAATCAATCTTTGTTTATAAGATTACACCCATGAAGGATCCAATTTCAGGCACGGTTTCGGTTTTCCTTCATAAATGTGCAGATTTTGTCGGGGTGTTAAGCCGGAAGACCGAAAAGGAGAACAAACGAATGTAGCAGAGCCAACTTGTTAGTTCATTCGATTTCGTTTCCCTGCCTCCGCTACTGTTCCATTTATTTCGTGAGTATATTGGGGGAGCTGGGGTAAACGTTAGAGTGATGCAATTTTTTGCTGTTTTATCGAATAGTTGAATAGTGTAAGTTTACAAACAATAACTACCAAAATGTATTATTCCAACGGACTGACATTAAAAGGACTAAAAATCCTTCTTAGTTCGCACTCGAACATACTATGTAAAATTGCTTATGAAACCAATGCCTTGCCCTTGGCTCTACTAGATAAAAAAGCCATAAGCAGGGACTTCACGAGATTAGAATCCAACTCCGAGCGAGTCAAACCGCCCTACAGAGTATTTATTTGTATACGTATATACTACAGGTGTAACACAAAACCGACACAATTGTGTCAATAATCCTACTTTGTTTTCCGCAAGATTTCGACCGAAATATGCCTCTCAGCGAGGGATGAAGAAAACAATTTTCCGCCCGGAAAAAAAGTGATTGATAGTGATATTCTATCCCACAACTCCATCCTGCCTCTCAGGAAGGATGCGGACTAGAACGTAAAGTTCACGTTCACATCGGTTTGCGTACAGTAGTTTGATCCGAGTGAAGCAAGCGCTGAATTTGATGGAAATTAAATTAGAATTTCGCACCACAGACGAAAAGTTTTTCTGTCAATTGGCCAAAATTTAAGTGGAACGAGCAGATGCGACAGCTGGTTCTCAAGTCCTAGTTTGTGCTATTTCGGAATCGCCCTGGCTCATCCAACTAAACGGGAGGCTATCTCCCGCATCGTCTCAACCGAAAAGGAAACACATCTGGCACCCGGCGGAGATGGCCTAGACTCTCCGCCTGCTTTGTGTACACAGTTGTAATTACACATCCTTCATAATTAAATTAGTGAGGAAAACAAATATATCATCCGCACGTTCCTTCTCCGGTGGAGACAAGACCGGCACCAACTGCAAACATTAGATAATGATGCTGCTGCTGCGGATGATGGGTAGCTGTGGCATTTGTGGAGCTCGAGCCCATGAGCCGAGGAGGCATCTTTGGTACATTGCGGACGGTCCCTTCGCTCGGCTCAACAGAGGACCGATTACGGAAAGACAAACAATTGCGTTGAGTTCAGGAACATTCCTGGTTGTTTATGCACGTATATATGTACATAGGTATACAACGAACATTTCTGTCGCCCATTTACCACACCAGCGATGTTGGTGTGGCAAACGAACCTGTGATAATAACACCAAATTTCCGGAATGTTCCGTTTAACGCAGGGTCGCGGTCAACCAACTTACAACGATGTAAAGTGAGGGCGGCCGGGGGTTGGAGAGACGCTGAAGCTCATCTTTCATGTTACATGAATGGCAAATATGTGCGCCTGTCCAGATACTACACGCATTTCGCTTGATGCGGTTGTAATTAAAATAATCCACGAGCCGATACAATCCGGCACACAGCATAGCAGCACGCTCCTGCCCCCGCGGGACCGATCACTTGGGAGCAAATATAAACGGACCGCACTCCGCGCGTGGATAGATCCCAATCGGTTGCGGTGAAATCTGTTGTGGAATGAAATTATTGTTTGAGGAATTGTGGCGTAGGCTTTGCCAACTGTTGTTTGTTGTTGGTTGTTATCATACAACACGATTGCGGGCAGCACGTAATTCTAGGTTTACACTATCAACTGGTTAGAGGAATGCAACAAATGTGTTTTCTATTAGGTGATGGGCAATAAATCAGGTACGGTTTGCTTGAACTAGTTAATAACAATAAATAATACACTTTTTTAGTTAAGGGTGGGGGGCATCTGGTGTAGTGGGTAAAGAATCGATTTTGGTTTTATTCGCTTAACCGTTGTGTGTCCGACGCGGTACCCGGGTACCTTTTTAAGTTTCAATTAATTAAATTCCTATGTTTTATCCATAGCTGGAAATTGAAACTTTGTGACATCTTAGAACTTCACTAAGTCAAGCTTTTGGGTTAATAATATTGTTGATTTAGTAAGGGTGGGAGTGAGGAGGGGCTCCTGATTTTTTTTACTACGTAACAGGCCGACGTGGGTACCCGGGTACCCACAAAACTAAAATGCCCGTAACTAAGGTAATATCCAACTGATTTCGATACTTTTGACCGTTTTGGATTCAGGAACTCATCCACTTTTGGACTTGGTAAAAATGAATCGGATTACTTCATTCGGTTCCCGGGAATCCGGGTTTCCGGAAGCAGGTTCCAGTGCTGGGGTACCATTTGCGAACTTCAATGGAATACTAGCAATATGGGTATCAAAATTCTTGGAATTGCATCAGTAGGCTGTATCTCGTGGTTTTGGAACTATTTGGTGATTTGACCCCGGAACGGACATTCCGAAGCAGGTTCCCGTGGGGCCGTGAGTGGCCATTCCATTCCAATTCCATTTTTCAAATTGCCATAGGGTCCCGTAAGAATAAAAAACAGACTTCCGAGACAATTTGAAGAGTTTTGATACTCTTATTGCTAGTACATTATTAAAATTTACAAATTATATCCTAGTCTGGAACATTACTCCGGAAAATCCGGATTACCAAAAAACCAGATCCATTATTCCGGTTCTATTGTACAGAATCAAAAAGTGGACGAGTTCCTGAAACCAAAATATCTAAAAGTGTCCAAATCGGTTAAAGGAAGCCATAGTTATGAGCATTTCAATTTGTGGGTACCCGGGTACCCACGTCGGCCGGTTAAAGGTGTTTTTTTTGTTGGACACATAACTGTTAATTGTTAGTATTGACCATCAGTGTGTAACCTGTCCAAACACAGTAACTGATCGCTTCGGATTGGAGCAGTGATCAGCTTTTTCGTCTGCATCCCTTTTTCACCGTGATTCATGAACAGTACAGTCACTTTGTTCGTGCAACATTTTTTTTGTTCTTATTTTGTTGTAAATAAGTAGCAGTCTTCATTTTATTATTTTCAGAATTGCACATGTTTTGTCGTATGGAATTTTAAATGTTCGTGGATTTTATGGCATTGAAGACGTGTCCGCCGGGTTATGCCAATCGAGCTGACATTGCTTTGGACTGAGCGAACTAATTTCTATGGTTGTTTAGTACTTGTTTGACTAACTGGGGAACTAATCCACGAAGCATTAAAGGTGCCTGGGGAAAACGCATGGTCTTGTCTGAGTGTAATGATGACTTTAATCATGTGTGAGGGTTGAGAATTGACCAGTCGCGAGAAGGGTCGAGAACCAGTTGCCAATTTCTCTCAGTCATATCAGTACGAAGAGTTTTATTTCATATCGTTCATATCGTACTTATTTATGTACTTACTAGTATATAACAAGTAGTTATCACTACAATAAATAAATCGCGCGCAGAAGTGATTGCATAGAATCAGCATTCTATTATTTGTTAGGATCGGCATTCTGTGATACAATTGCTACAGAAATCAGTTTTCCATGTTTGTTTTCATATTATTTTTTGCAGTTTAATATAAATAAAAGCCCCTCTTACAATTCCAACTATTTATAAGAATACTGACACAAAAATATAAGACACACACAAATACCTCTTGTACAACATTCCGCATTTCATTCAAACCATCGCCAGGTAAAATTAGCACCGACACGACAGAAACCACGAAAAAATCGTCGCGTTATTATTAAAATATAAACAATGGTCCTTATAGTCGGCTATCCGGAGCTAAAGTTGCTAATTTTTCCAATCATATTACTACGACAAATGATAAATTTCCCTAACTCTCGGCAGCCGGCCACCCAGAGCAATTATTACCTGATAACGCTATTGGCACACTTACTAACAACTCTCCCCTTCCCGTGATACATGTAGAGATGCAGAGGATTCCTCGGTCTCTAGCAGTGACGTGTATCGGACTAACATTTCTTCCTTTCCCAGAAGATCTGCATTCGGACGTGGCCGTCGTCGGTATTGATCAGCAAGCATGTCATTCCAATGAACATTTTGCAATCTCAATTGTTTCTGATCAATAACGAAGTGTCAACCACGGGCGATCTCTCATGCTTATACTTATTCATTCAATTGTTGGTATTAAATATGTATAATAATCTCGCGCGTATTCGTTGTAACGCCCGTAAATATATCGTTCGCGGAAATCGCATTTTTCAAATTGGTGGACACTCAAAACCAGACTTTTCATAAATAACGACAAGTTCGCACCTGTGTACAAAATTTCATGCACGCGTTCAACCCCAAACATGCTTCGACCCGATGTACAGGTTCACCTCGAACATCGAGTCCATGCGAACGATGTGCAAACTCTACTTTTATTTGTTTATTTGTGGAGCATGGAAAAGCCCGCTGGAGTGAAGCTCATTTTCGCCTCTTCTCCAGTAGGCATAAAACCTTCTCATCTTTTCATTGTCAACAGGCAATATGCTAACCCTAATGACAAAAAAGCTAATTACTATATAATTCACAGAATATAAATAATATACAATGATAGAACATACAAGTAAGTTCAGTACTTATTAACTATGTCTAACACAAACTCGAAAAGTGAAACTTGCTTAAGTACTACTTACAACATAATACAAAAATTTTATAAACGAAAGCAACTAAACAGTGGATATGACTTCAAAAAACTTTTTTTTTATGGTGGCTCAAGACAAATTAAAGTCGAAGGCATCAGAGAGTTGATTAAACATACGACTCATACAGGCTATGGGTTCGTTATGACCATAATTAGTTCTAGCAACAGGAAGGCGGAACAAAGTATGGGATCGCAAAACACGACGGTGGATGTTGAAGTTCAGCTGTTGGAGTAATGCGGAGCAGTCGATATTACCTTGAATAATATCGGAGACAAACAAAGCCTTTGCGACATTGCGACGACAACTGAGCAGGTCTAGACCGATCAATTTACATCTGTCTTCGTATGCGGGCAAATTTATCGGGTCATTCCAGGGAAGATGGCGCAAGGCAAATCGTAAGAACTTGCGTTGAACGGACTCGATTCGGCTGATGCTGTTTTGATAGAATGGTGCCCAGACCACTGATGCATATTCTAATATCGAGCGTACTAGAGAGCAATAGAGTGACTTTAAACAGTGCACATTTCTGAAATTTTTGGCTGCACGAAAGATAAATCCAAGTGTTCTGGAAGCTTTTGATGTTACGTATGAAACATGGTCTCTAAATGTTAACTTTGAGTCAAGAATTACACCTAGATCTTTAACAGAAGTATCTCTCCGAAGATTATTGCCATAAAGTTCATAATTGAAAATAATTAATGAATGCTTACGAGTAAAGGATATTACGGAGCACTTAGATGCATTCAAGACCATCTGATTGTTGCTGCACCAATTAGCGAAGATTTCTAGATCGCATTGAAGAAGTCTTGCATCATCAAGACATTTTACGATGGTGAATAGCTTGAAGTCATCGGCATAGGAAAGCTTGACACATTTTAGTAAAAGGTGGACATCGTTCATGTATAACAGGAAGATTATGGGTCCCAGGTGGCTGCTCTGTGGAACTCCGGAGGTAGCAGCAAATGGTAGGGAAAGAGTATCTCCAATTTTAACGCTCATTTGACGGCCAAATAGGTATGAACGTAACCAATTAAGAAAAGGTCCATTAAAACCCAGCTGTTCGAGTTTGCCAACAGCTATACGGTGGTTGATCTTGTCGAAAGCTGCAGTAAGGTCTGTATAAATCGCGTCAACTTGATGTCTTTGTTGGAGCGCATGAGTTATGTATGATGTGTATGAAACTAAGTTGGTACTGGTAGATCGCTTAGGAATAAATCCATGTTGTTCTTCAGCTATTATGGTACGGCAGTTGTGAGTGACAAAATCCGGGACGATTGACTCGAATAGTTTAGATGTAGCGCACAAGGCTGCAATTCCGCGATAATTGCGCACGTCGCGTTTACATACTTTTTTAAATACCGGGAAAACGAAGGATCGCTTCAAACTAGTTTAAACATTCGTGTACAAGGCGCGTACACGAGAACGATTCGCACAAGGCACAAGAGAAAATTGGTGCCACGAACCTATATGTACGCAGTTCACACCGTGTACGTACATGGGGTTAGGATGTGCAGACAAACATGTGCACGTGTTTTGGTACGAAACAGCGTGTTTGAGTTTGTACTTGAAGGGTTGGTTTAATATGTGAACAGAACCAGAGCGAACATTGTGTACGATGTTTATTTGGGATGACTCAAAACTATTCATCGGGTTGACTGGAATAAAAATAAAAAAAATATTATTTTTACACTATTTAAAAATTACTCATTAATGTGGTGTTAAATTTCAAGCAATGATTTTTTTTGTTTTTTTTTTTTGACTCAGCTCAACGCATTACAGTAACTGAGCGTTGATCTTAGGTTTTTATTAAATGAAAAACTGAATTTCGTCATCGGTACTGCTAACTTGATCAGGTGTGAAATACGTCCCCATCACACAGCAATACTGTGCGACACAGATGGCTTCCAGCGCATAACCGGCGAATTTGAAACAGCACGCAACAATGATTCTCTTTTTAAAGAGTCTGACCTCTTATCGGACTCGACGAACGGGTCTCTTTTCTCTCAAATACTCACAGTCTCCTGAATGGGAAGTAATCATAAACCAGACCATACAAAAGTTTGTTACCGTTTCCAATGTGTGCCAGTCACTATTTTACCCATACAAACTGCATGTCGCTTCTGAGTGTCCTGTCTCCTTACACTTCTGAGTGTCTAGAGTGCATTGGAGAACGGGAGACAAATAACCGATTCTCTGCTATCCAGACTTGTATTTACTTATACCGTGTTCTCTTGATGGATCTCATTTGTTTCCAATGTGTGCCAGTCACTATTTTACCCATACAAACTGCATGTCGCTTCTGAGTGTCCTGTCTCCTTACACTTCTGAGTGTCTAGAGTGCATTGGAGAACGGGAGACAAATAACCGATTCTCTGCTATCCAGACTTGTATTTACTTATACCGTGTTCTCTTGATGGATCTCATTTGTTATTACCGGATTGATTCCTGACTACGATGACATTTTGATTTTCGTCAAGATTTATGACGTGACCGACGAATCTCAGCTCTGATCTTGATGTTCATGGTCGATTGTTCTTGTTTGTTTCTTGTTCCTATCGATCGTTATTGTGAATCTGTCCTCTTCGCAGTTCGCTTCTTTGTTGCTGGTGCTGGTTGTTGGCTTGGAGGTATTGGGCATAATTGTTGTTGAGCGAATATTTGCTCCTGTCAGATCCGTAGATATTGCAGCCATTTGTAGTTTAGCATAAGATGATTGCGTGCTGTTTTTGATTGTAGTAGGCGGACTTTTCTTATCTGTTTCTGCGCAAGATTTTCCGTGGCATAGTGTCTCACTACAGAATTGGTACGTAGAAATCTGCCCTGGGTGCCTGACCCGCGTTCTCTGACTAAAAGTTCTATTTTCGGTTGATCTGCATATAATGGTCACGTATGAAGGGATGGGTTTGGTCGGACGCATTCTCACCACACGGACCCCCTTTTTAAAAACACCGCGAAAGAAGTTGCTCCTAGTATCAGCTGTGACGGAATCCACTTCCCCGTATCTTGACATGTATTTTTTAATCACGACGTCAGGGATGCGCCGCGATAAGTCATGTAAGCGAAGTTCTATAGAGTCATTGTCAATATATACGGGAATAACAGGTTTTTTACAAAAAGCTATGCCACGAATCAAATTTTTGAAAAATTTCAAGTTAGGGTAATATATGCTCCGAAAAAAACACAGTGGCAGTTGATTTAAAGGACAGCAAGACTCGTCCCTCTGGTCCAGAGGTGGAAATTCAATTAACAGAATGTTGATAATGACCGAATGTAGTATGCGACTTGTAAATCCTGTCTCTGTATCCAGTTTCGTCATTTTAGAAAAAAAGTGATACTGATTTCCGTCGGAAAGCCATAGAAATATCTTAAATCGTCGAATAAAATTGAAACACTAGATCTAGAACGAAGGCCCAAGTTCTGTACGTCAACTCAAGGCGTATAAGTCTATTACCGCTTACTCTTGTTGATTCAATTACAATATCTAAATTACAACACGATGAAATGGACACTGGTACTAAGAGAATTTCCGGATATTGACAGGAGTTCGAGTGGTTAGAGAACGATTCATCCGGGCTCTTCTATCCTGTATAACCCTGGTTGACTTACATCACCCTAGGATTACCGAATTCATAAGATCGAAAACTATCCAGGTTTTCGGTTATAGGATTCGAGAGACATTTTGTGCGCTCGTTTAATGCTGTCAGCTCAGAAATATGTGCGCATAAAGCGAACTGAGCGATGTACAATTAGAAAACAGTGGAGACCTGTTTTTAGCGCCTTGGTGTATTTTAAGCTGACAAATTTTTAAAGGAACCTCATACACAATGTTCGCTCTGGTTATGTTCTCATATTAAACCCACATTTTATGCACGAACTCGAAGACGCTATTTCGCACCTAAACACGTGTACATGTTCACCTGCACAACCGAACCCCATGTACGTACACGGTGTGCGCACACCTGGCGTACACACAGGTTCGTGGCACCAGTTTTCTCTTTCTCACTCCCTTCATCACTAGCGTTGAATTTTTTCATAGTGCAAATCGTTCTCGTACGAACTCGGTGTACGTACACGGATGTTTGAACTAGAGTTTGTACATCGTTCGCTTGGACTCGATGTTCGAGACGAACCTGTACATCGCGACGAAGCATGTTTGAGGTTGAATGCGTGCACGAAATTTTGTACATAAGTACAAACTTGACGATGTGAATGGGAAGTCTGCTTTTCAATAAATCGAAGCCGTTAAAAATTTTTTTTCACTCCCTAAATCTAATCTCATAACCCTTTCTGATTACTTAGTATAAATTTCTCTTAAGGGGATCTTCCAGTGAAAAATAAAAAATGCACTTTTTTAATTTTGCGTAATTTGCATAATCTTTTGGGAGAAAGGATTCATTAATATTTGACCAGATTTATCTACTCGAGCCCATCAAACACATTCCCACGTAACGCTGACAAAATCGGATCAAAATGCTGACAAAATCGGGGGTAGACAAAATGAGGGTTCCAAAAAAATCGCGCCTTCACTGTAATAAGAATCTCCATTCTTAACTATTTGTCATTTTCATCAAGTGTTAGAATAAATATACAATACTTTCTTTGCTCGGTTAGAGTTTGTTTAAAATTGCTTTCAGATCTAATCATCAAAATGACTCGATTCTATAAATATAAGCGACATAACTTATTTCAAAACCAAGCCTGTATGATAGGCGAGATAGAAAACACGTCAAGTATACCATGGCGCTACCCATAACTTGCCTCTGTATTTATCGTTGGTCGGCAAATTAAAGATTTGAGTTTAGTATCTTTAGTGTTCTTATATTTTAATTATTTTCCGTCGGCAGCAGAAATTTTTTTTGCTTCAGCATATTTTAATTATATATTCTTTATAATTTAGGAATGCTGAAAAAATAGTAAAGTAGAAAACTTCAATGGCTGAAATGTGGACTCCATTTCAAAAATTTCGGGTGCGCGATTTAAAACTTATATAATTGTTTTAACTGAATGACATTATAAAATTTGTGAACCATATATTCAGAAAAATCGCATACCCTGAGCAGACGCTCATGTGCCATTTCTGCAACCAGAAATGGCAAGCAATGCACCAAAACTGCTGAGGAAAAAGGACCTTTTACATCACACACTGATAAACAGCCTACTCATGCTAAACCACAAACAGCCAGTCAAACGACAATCACCGATAACCCTAAGCCAACATCCAGTACACCCATCGAAGGAATAACCAAAAAAGAATACGGATACACCAAGGTCACTCAGAAATAAAAAAAGCATCAAATAACAACCAACAGTGTGAATCTGGGACGTGAGAACCAAAACTACTCTAGCGACAACAGCAAGGACGTACACGAGAGCGAGGGAAAGAGCAGTCAGAACAACCAACAAGCAGCAAACAATAAGGGGGATAGAGGGCAATAACGAATCGCCCCCGAGAAAGATCGCGCGCAATAGTAAGTAGTGCACCCAAGATAAACGATCGCACTTAATTTCATTTTTTCTAGTTTTATGAATTGTAATAATCTGAAATGTAAATTATTTCTTAAAAAAAGTGAATGGCCCTTGCGATTAAAACCTTTATAAATAAATGAATAAACAAATATTAAATAGACAACAAATGATTGTTGTTCAGATCAATACGTAAGCCACATCCATATTCTATTTGTTGCTAATAAGGCATCTTAAATTCCCCTAGCCTTATGTGATGTAATTCTCAGCTTAATCAGAACTCTATTTCTTGCGGGACATCACGACTAGGCAGAAACATTAATAGAGAATTCGTTTTTGAACCTATCCGACGCTTGCTTAGTCCTGTCACTAAGTTAGTGTTAGATTCTGATGAGGCGGAGTCGAAATACAAATTCCTCGAAACCATAATACTTCGGTAATCCACTGCTCCGGTTGTTTTTCAAAGAAAACAGCATCTGTATATTCGCGTAAAAAAGTTATTAATTTTTTCGGTGAAAAATGGAACCCTAAAGTAAACAACTTCGCAGTTTAGTGCCCAGAATATTTCATTATTATGCATCACCATGATTTTTTACGATTCCAATGAAAAATACGGATGCCAGTATCGCAAACACTAGCACCGAAGAGGACCCTATTCTCTCGTCACTCCAGCCAAGAAAGAAAAAGCACCCCACAGCTAACAAGAAATGAAGCGGAAAACCGCTCGCAAATCGTATAAGAAAGTGCAACCCGCATCCGGTTAGACCAGTGTTTGTGTGTGTGTATGTGCGCAGGAAAACAGAAAACAGCTCGCAAAAGTGAGCAATAACTTTTGATTCGCGGAAACGCCGCAAGTGCTGCAATTCAAAAGTGCCCGTAAAAACAATGTGTAAAATCCGGTGTGGGCCTTAAAAGCCGTTGATCCCGCGTAACGAGCAATAAATGCCGCCGACATGGATCCATTGAATTGAATTTTTTCCCCCGTCAGAAGAGTCGACGGTAGGCCGTTGCTAGCTGGCGCATAAAGTATAACCGATAAATATTTTAAAACAGATCGAAAATAATAGCGAAACGACCATTACATCAAATAAAACATCAGATTTATGATAATTCACTTAGTGCACTTGTTTCTGAAACACTGGGGTCGGTCCGATGTCCTGCTGATGGTGGTGATGATGGTGGAGATTAGAACCATGCCGGGTTCAATCTGACTCCGTTAGGGAGTCACTCGTACACAAGGACTCCCTACTAGAGTCAATTTGAACCAGTGGCAGGCTAACTAACTTCTTTCCCTTCAGCGCAGCGTCCGTTTCCATTTTTGCTGTAGCACCGTATCATAATAACACTTCACACTCCATAAATCCGAGTAAAGTAAGAAAGGGGTGAATGTTAATAAAAAATTATGATTTTAACAACAACAACAACAATATCAACAAAGGAACAACGGAAGATGAAAGTTCTCGGAACAGAAGGATAACTTTTCAACAGAGAAGTCAACACTTAAATAACGACCAACGAAGAGGGAACGAAAGTGGCTAACTTTTAAATAATAATTGTTGTAAGTGCAGGAGGGGCAACAAAATAATGCCAACCGGGAAGGACGGCGAAACTTTTCTCCGGAGGGCGATTCCACCCGGGGATTGTTCTCTGTTTTCCTGTGTTGCACTTAGAAGGCCGACCGGTTCCGCAGAGGATTCGTTTGGGGGTGGGGGGGTCTCAATGCGGTTTGGTTTTATGCAAGCTGAACTTTTAATGAATGGGCATGATGCGTAAGTGTGGAGAAGATTTGTAATTGCAGAAGAGATGTGATCCATTAGGTTTTGAACGTTTGAAGTTTAGTGATGTTCAGGGTCTTTCGATTATCTGAATCATCCGAAATATCAGTTATTTTTCCGCCTTTTTTCCAATTTATTCAGGGCCCGTGTATAGAAGGAGGAATAATGGTATGTCGAACAAGAATCGTTTCAGAAGTCGCCACCTAATCCTGTAGTTGAAAGTACCAAGAATACTTCGTACCCAGCTAACTCGGTCGGCTCGTGGGTGGTTTTTTACTGAACCAGATATGAACATATAACGAGTATTTTGAAGATTAGGAGCGAATTAATATTTCATTTACTTGCTTCAGACTGGGACTTTGTGCTTAATTGGAGAACCTTTCAAATTTCAGTCATGGTCGAATTTCATTAACGATGGAGTATCGCATCTACGTGCTCATAAGTTAAGTCTATTGTGGCTTGAGTAGTTTCCTAGATTTGAAATGTGACAAACCAGAGACGATATAAAGGAATCTAAAAAATCACGGGTTGCTCTTAACAAGGTTTTTAGTACTCGAGTGATCGCCAGAGTTCTGCTTTAAAACACCTTCGATTATTACTTCCGACTCACAATGTCTAAGGATACAGTCTGATAGCTACATTTTAATAAACTTGAATGTTACAATAGATCCAAACTGATTAATCTTACTGAAGTTAAAAATTTAATTTATCCTGATCCCATTTCATTTAATCACTCAAATAAACGCCACAATGAACATCCAATCTCCGATCTTCAACGTCCCGTACAGCTCGGGACGAGCTCGATTCCTACCTAATCATATCGAAAGTTTTGAACTTTCTTCCCCAGTAACTCAAGTAAAGAAAACTTTCAAGAGAATAAATTACAACTGTTAACATCGCACCCTGCCAGCCCGCCCGGATCGTTGGATGGGTGGACCTTTCGGAGCTGCGAATCTGCTACTGTTGGTTGGTACTGCAGCTAGTTGAAACCCTATTATGCCACGATAATAATGCAGTAATCATCATAAAAGGCACCATAAAGAAACATAAATTAGAAAACTTTCCACTTGAACGGCTGGCTACGGTCTTCACTCTTCACCGTCCGTCGGCGAACAGAGGAAAGGGGGTCTGACAGGAAAGTGCAAACACTGATAAGAAAATTCAGTTTTTTCTTCTACTAAGGAGTACCTCTTGAACACGGAGAAAAAAAAACCTTCTTATACAACAACCACTAACAGACCATCGACCGCTGCTACCGAGGTCCCGGTCCCTTCTGGAGCACCCGGAATGAAATGTATTGTATTCTACCATTTACTCTTTCTTGAAACTTTGACCGAATGACACAATGTGGAGATATCCTTGGAAGGGCCACTTTAAATCGGTCTGATGTATGTGATTAATATTTTATGAACGACGATGCAGTAATGTATTCGCATACTTTTGGATTAGTTATCAAAGCGCATTTTCTAAGGATTAGCTGGTGTCTTATTCGTTTGGCTTCTTAGATCTAGTTCAAGATTGCACAAAGCTGGCAGCATGGAAAGACTCACATATCATTGTTAAGATCAAACCGCCTGGATAACGTTATATACAAAAGTTGAGTATCGAATTAATAGTACATTTCCCATTCTTGTCTACAATACCAGCTTGCACTGGGCAATACGCCCGTGCTAAAATGACTTCTACTTGCAGTGGTTCATTTCAAGGTAAGATGGATGTCGTGACAAAATCGGTTCCTCGGCTCAAGCTTTATCCATGCTCATCCAACGGGCCTTGAGTGATCATCTTCCGGGCCAAAGACAAAAAGTGTTTAAATATATTGTAGGTTTTTTTTTCAATTTTGTTTATTTGATAAGGCACGTATGCGTTAGCTTAAAGGTGCCATTTTTTCATTGTTTTACATTTTGAATTTCTTAAAACTAGGGGGTTACACATTTCAATATTATTTTTTTTTATATAATGAAACTAAAAAAAAAACTTTACAGCTAACTTATACATATAAAAGAGTAAGTAAGATTTGGGGGACGGGTCATTTTGTGTGTTCTTTGTATAGTAATTCACTTTATGATTTTTAGAAGGGAGATTGTAGGAGAAATTAATTATTAACTAAGCGGAACATTTTACAAGCTTATTAACTAGAAATAACTAGAAAGAGTGGTTCAAGATTAAGGGGAATTAATTAGGGCTATTTCAAAGTAGTGGTACTGTTGGGCATTTCTTAACGAGATTAAATATTGATCAACTAAAACTAAGCACTTAAGTTTTGGGAATATATTCAAGGGGAGAAGGGGGTGAAGTCATACATCTGTGTATCAGAGACATGGGAGAGAGGGTGGACAAGGCTGAACGGGGGGGGATATAAACTTTCAGTTTCCGGCATCAGGAATCAACGACCAGGATTACAGATTCGAACGGATGTATCAAGTATTGGGACGCCGGGCGGTTTTCCTCGAGCCGTCAGGGGTTCCTCCAGACGATTTCGTAGTACGGCTCAGATACGGATCGGGAACACACCGCGCTGCGTGTGTGATGTTGTACTGTAGATCTCGTGTTGTTGGTTCATTCGACAGATGTTTTGTCTCGTCTTGGAGTCGTATCAAACCATCGTTGGGGTACGGTAGGCGGAAGAGGGCACTTCTGGGAATAATAAGAGAAAAGATAGGGGCATTTAAATTTGGATATTGATGGTTTTGAGGAACGTGTATATAAGGGACATGTAGAGAATATCGCGGCTTGCTAGTACATCTCGAACCGGGACATTGGGTGATCTTCCTTGGGCCCGAAGGGAATCGAATAGTTGAGATCTGGCAGAACAGTATTCGGCGCATGCCCAGACAACATGTTCGATTTCGTGATAACCGTTGCCACAAGCGCAGATACCGCTATCCACGAGCCCAATACGCCGGAGATGTGCGTCCAGCGTGTAGTGATTGGACATGAGCCGAGACATCACGCGAATGAAATCCCGACCCACATCCATCCCTCCGAACCAAGGTTTCGTCGATACCTTAGGGATTATCGAATGTAGCCACCTTCCCAGTTCACCATTGCTCCATGAAGTTTGCCAACTTTCGAGGGTTCTCTGATGAGTGATACTGAAAAATTCGCTGAAGCTAATTGGTCTTTCATATATGTCACCTTGTAAAGCGCCCGCCTTAGCTAAAGAGTCCGTTTCTTCATTACCTGGAATGGAGCAATGCGAGGGAACCCAAACTAAGGTAATCTTGTACGATCTTACAGACAAAGCACGCAGGCGCTCCCAGATTTTCCCCAGAAAATATGGAATGTGCTTTCTAGGTTTCATTGAACGGAGAGCCTCGATTGAGCTGAGGCTATCCGAGACAATAAAGTAATGATCGGTGGGCAAAGTATCAATGATCCCAAGGGTACGTTTACGTCGCAGAACTTGCTGCTATTCAGTAGCAAGTTCTGCGACGTAAACTGAAGCAGGATCATTGAGTTTGAATGAGGCGGTGAGGTTTTGATTGAATATACCGAAGCCAGTGGAGCCGTCGAGGCTTGACCCGTCGGTGTAAAACATCTTGTTGCAGTCGACTTCTCGAAATTTACTATGAAAGATGCTTGGGATCACTTGCGGACGTATGTGATCGGGGATTCCACGAATCTCGTCTTTCATGGATGTGTCGAAGAATACAGTTGAATCAGAAGCATGAGAGAGATTGACACGGTTGGGATAGTATGAAGAAGGATTGATATTTTGTGCCATGTAATCGAAGTACAAGGACATAAATCGGGTTTGAGAATTGAGCTCGACAAGCCTTTCGAAATTTGCAATTACTAACGGGTTCAAGATATCGCATCGGATGAGCAATCGATATGAGAGTTCCCAAAATCGATTTTTCAGCGGAAGGACGCCCGCCAGCACTTCTAAACTCATCGTATGTGTCGAGTGCATGCAACCCAAAGCAATACGCAAACAACAATATTGGATTCGCTCTAGTTTGATGAAATGTATATTCGCAGCGGAGCGGAAACAGAAACTCCCGTACTCCATCACCGACAATATTGTTGTTTGGTACAGCCTGATCAGGTCTCCTGGGTGGGCACCCCACCATGTTCCGGTTATTGTACGGAGAAAGTTGATCCTTTGCTGTCACTTCTGTTTCAGATACCTAATGTGACATCACCAGGTTCCTTTAGAATCGAACCAGACCCCGAGATATTTGAAAGTTGAAACCTGAGCAATAGTTTGACCCATTAATTGAAGCTGTAGTTGCGCTGGTTCACGCTTCCTTGAAAATACGACTAGCTCAGTTTTCTCCGTGGAGAACTCGATACCTAGCTGGAGGGCCCAAGCAGACAAATTGTCCAAGGTATCTTGCAATGGTCCTTGCAGATCGACGGCTTTGGGACCTGTAATAGAGACCACACCGTCATCTGCAAGCTGCCTTAGCGTGCAGGAATTGTCAAGACATTCGTCAATGTCATTCACGTAAAAGTTATAGAGTAGGGGGCTTAGACATGAGCCCTGGGGAAGACCCATGTAGCTAATTCGTCATGTCGATAAATCACCATGCGAAAAATGCATATGTTTTTCAGACAGCAAGTTTAGCAAAAAGTTGTTTAGAGTCGGTGAAAGACCATGCTGGTGCAGCTTCTCAGAAAGAATTTTGATAGAAACTGAATCAAAAGCCCCCTTTATATCTAGGAAAACTGATGCCATCTGCTCTTTGCTAGCATAAGCCATTTGAATTTCTGTTGAGAGCAACGCAAGACAATCGTTCGTCCCTTTGCCTTTGCGGAAACCAAATTGTGTATCTGACAGTAAGCCATTTGCTTCAACCCAATTATCGAGGCGAAACAAGATCATTTTCTCGAACAACTTTCGGATACAGGACAGCATTGCAATCGGTCGATACGAGTTGTGGTCGGAGGCTGGTTTTCCTGGTTTTTGAATGGTGATGACCTTCACTTGCCTCCAGTCATGAGGGACAATATTACCCTCAAGAAACTTATTAAATAAATTCAACAAGCGTCTCTTGGCAGAGTCTGGCAGATTCTTTAACAAGTTAAATTTGATTCTGTCTGGCCCTGGGGCTTTATTGTTACATGACAAGAGAGCAAGTGAGAACTCCACCATCGAAAACGGTGTTTCGTTCGCGTTATTGTGAGGGGACGCGGCGCGGTAGATCTTCTGTGCCGGGGCGGAATCCGGACAAACCTTCTTGGCAAAATCGAATATCCAACGGTTTGAATATTCCACGCTCTCATTAGTACTGTTTCGGTTTCGTAAGCGCCGGGCCGTACTCCAAAGAGTGCTCATCGATGTTTCTCTCGTTAGTCCGTCGACGAACCGGCGCCAGTAGCTACGTTTTTTGGCTTTTATCAAACTCTTCATGCGCGTTTCCGCCATCGCGTACTGTCGGTAGCTAGCTGGCAGCCCGTCATCCCGGAAGGTCTTATACGCAGCGGCCTTCTCCGCGTACACGTCTGAGCACTCTTTGTCCCACCATGGATTGGGAGGACGCCCGCGTGAATTCGAGTCTGGTACGCGTTTAGTCTGAGCTTGAATCGCGGTATCGAGAATCAAGCCAGCCAGGAACCCGTACTCTTCCTCCGGAGGAAGCTCTTGTGTCGATTCTACTTTTTCGGATATCGCGGACGCGTAGCTCTTCCAGTCAATATTTCGTGTGAGGTCATACGAAACATTGATTGTATTCGGTGGCCCTGAACCGTTAGCAATATTAATTACGATTGGCAGATGGTCGCTGCCGTGGGGATCAGAGACTACCTTCCACATGCAATCTAACCGCAGCGATGTCGAGCAGAGGGACAGGTCTAAGGCGCTCGGACGCGCTGGAGGGGCAGGAATCCGTGTCATTTCACCCGTATTCAAAATGGTCATATTGAAGTTGTCGCAAAGCTCATGGAGTAGGGTAGATCGATTATCGTCATGAAGGCAACCCCATGCCGTGCCGTGGGAGTTGAAGTCACCTAAAACTAGCCTCGGTGCGGGGAGGAGTTCCGCAATATCGCAAAGCCGTCGGTGGCTAACTGAGGCTCTAGGGGGGATGTAGGTGGAAGCAATGCAAAGGTCTTTGCCTTTAATTCTGGTTTGGCAAGCGACAACTTCAATGCCTGGTGTCGAGGGGAGGTCGATCCGATTGAAAGAATAGCACTTTTTGATCCACAAAAGTACTCCTCCGTAAGAGTCTTCTCGATCCAAGCGAATAATATTAAAATCGTGAAAGTGTAGGGTTATTTCTGAAGTGAGCCATGTCTCGCATAGGGCAAATGTCTCGCATTTCAAATTATTTAGTAAGATTTTAAACGAATCGATTTTCGGGATAATACTTCTGCAATTCCACTGTAGAACAGTGATTAAATCCTTGACCTCGTTCGATGAATTAGCCATCGAAGGATACAATCGCTGAAAGGAGGGGCCATTTCGCAGTGAACTGCATCAAGAATGTTTTTACTGCGGGGAGAAAGCTTATCAAGATACTTTTAAGGGGGTCAGAAATGTTCAACGCTGTAAGAATACGGTCCACAATGTCAGAGAAATTTATTAAGCCAGCACTGTTTTCTTTCTCTGGCTGAGATATGGGAACACTTGGGGTTTTTGATGTTCCTGGAAGTGCTGGGAACTCCTTTTCTGAGCTCAGGTTACTGAGACCGGGAGCGACTTGCTTCGGTTTTACAACAGTACTTCCTTGAGTAGTCATTTTAGGGGGACCATGAAGAGACACCTTCTGGCCTTTACGACGAAGCTTGGAAGAGGAAATGTTCTTCCTTTTTCTACTACTTCTAGGCACAGCAGAAGATGTTCCCTCCTGGGGTTCATCACAGTCGCCTTCGTCAGTAGACAAGCTGGTAAAGATGTTCGTAGAGACAGGTGGCGTAGCTATCTTAAGCATTTCTGCAAAAGATCGCTTAGAGCGTCCCTGAAGGGAACGCTTAAGATTTTCCTCGCGCTGTTTGTACGCGGGACATGAAGGGAGATCATGTGGGTTTCCCCCACAGTAGAGACACTTTTCGACATCTCTACCACAGGAATCATCCGCATGATTCCCACCGCATTTCCCACAGCGGGCTTTATTGCTACAATGGGAGGCTGTGTGTCCCAATTGTTTGCAATTAGTACAGTTCATGACCCGCGGCACAAAGAGGCGAACAGGTAGACGAACCTTGTCAAAGAGGAGGTAATTAGGCAGGGCAGAGCCGGCGAAGGTCACCCGATAAGAGTCTGAGTTGACGTATGTTTTCTTCCCGTCAGCTGCGACTGATGCTGAATGCAAACGTTTGCATTCCAGTATCTTCACTGGCTTAAGCATGGGGTCTTTGAAACAGCCAGTCCCATATTTTAGCAGGTCCTCGCAATTCAGACTCGAATCGGAAACGACCCCACTGACTTCAACCCTGCTAGCTGGAATATACACCCTGTACTCCCTCGTAAAAGGCTCGTAGCCAGCAATATCATTTGCCTGAGTTGAACTGTTAACAACCACCCGAAGCTTATCAGGGCGAATTTTCGATATTTCTGTCACGGCCGAATACCGGTCTGTCAGAACTCGAGAAATCTGCAACAGATTCAAACACTTTTTTTCTTTGGTCCGAAAGAAGATCACAAATGGCCCGGTGGCCGAGCTCGGATATACTTTGAGCCGGGGAGCCGATTTTGTTTCGACGTCCATCTCACCTTGAGACGAACCGCCATCAGGGGAAGTCATTTTTGCACGGGCCTATTGCCCAGTGCACGTTATTAAGACAACCAAGAAGGGGACACGAAAACTAATACTTAGCTTGTGTAGGTAACGGTATCCAGACGGCTTACTAGAAGAACACTGCTTCACTTCACTGACCGGCTAACGGTACAGAAACAGAAACACAAAAGAAGGGAAAAATACTGAAACCTCAACTAGGCGTAGAGTGTGCAAATAACCTTGAACGCGGATTAACACTATTTGTCGCTATAGAGTGTACGGACCGATGACAAAAGACTTCTATCTCGACTGAGTGCTCGATAACGAATGATATTGCAGGTTTCTCGAGTTCGGACGGAACGATATTCGACTGTGTCAGAAATATCGAAAATACGCCCTGATAAGCTTCGGACGGTGGTAAATAGTTTCAACCAGGCAGGTGATATTGCTAGCTACGGGCCTTTTACGAACTAGTATAGAATATATATACCAGCTAATCCGGTTGAAATCTGTGGGGTCGTCTCCGATTAGAGTTTGAATTATGCAGATCTGCTGACACATGGGGTTGGCTGTTCTAAAGACTCCATGCTTCAGCCAGTGAAGATACTGGAGTGCAAACGTTTGCATTCAGAATCAGTCGCTGCTGACGAAAAGAGGACACATGTCAACCCAGACTCCTATCGAGTGACCTTTGCCGGGCCTGCCCTACCTAACTACCTCCTCTTTAACGAGGTTCGTCTACCTGAACTGTACTAATTGCAACCAACTGGGACACAGCCTCCCATTGTTGCACTAAGGTTCGAAGTGGGAAATGCAATGGAAATCATGTGGATGATTCCCGTGGAAGAGACGTTGAAAAGTGTTTCTACTGTGGGGGAAACCCTCATGATCTCTCGACGTGTCCCATGTACAAACAGCACGAGGAAACATTTAGCGTTCGCTTCAGGGACGTTCCAAGCGATTTTTTACAGAAATGCTAAAGATAGCTAAGCCATCAGATACTACAAACGTCTATACAAATTTGTCTACTGACAAAGATGACTGTGATTAATCCCGCACAAGAGCTTCCTCCGGAGGAAGAGTATGGGTTCTTGGCTGGCTTTATTATCGACACTGCGATTCAAGTTCAGACTAAACGCGTACAAGACGCAAACTCTCTCGGGCGATCTTCCAACCCAGTACTAACGAGCGAGTTTGATGAAAGCCAGGAAACGTAGTTAGCGGCGGAGGAGGCAAGTAAGAGTGATCTCCATTCCAAAATCGGAAAAACCAGCTTCCGATCACAATTCATATCGGCCGGAAGTTGTTCGAGAAAATAATCCTGTTCCGCTTCCAAAATTGGGTCGAAACAAACGGCTTTCTGCTAGAGAGACAATTTGGCTTTCACAAGCGATTGGTGGACGAAACCCATAAACGCTCTCCGTATTTTTTGGGCAAAATACGGGAATTCTTTGGCACTTGATCTAAAAAATCATACCAGATTACCTTAGTATGGGTCCCTTCGCATAACTCCATTCCAGGCAATGAGAAGGCGGCTTATTTAACTAAGTAGGGCGCCCTAGAAGGTGATATCTACGAAAGACCAATATGATTCAATGAATATTTATGTACCTCTCGCCAGATGACACTCGAAAGTTGACAGACCTCGTGGAGTAACGGGGAAATTGGTCGCTGGCTACATTCTTTTATCCCGAAAGTGTCGACGAAATCTTTTTTTAAGGGTATGCATGTGGGTCGACGTATTCGATTTGTGGAAAGCGGTATCAGCGTTTGTGGGTATGATTATCACGCCATCAAGCATATTGTTTGGACGTGCGCCGAATATTGTGGTGGCATGTCGCAGTTATATTAAATTGGTTAAAATTGGTTTAATCCAATTTTACCCTTTGGAAATTAATATTGAATAAGGTCTCAGTTATTGAATTCCCTACGGAGCCGGGAAAGATCACGCAACATTCCGGTTCGAGATGTAATGGCAAGCCTCGATCTTACCTATATGTCCCTCCTCACTCCTGAAAACAATCTACAAACATAACCCTTCTTTTCCACTTTGTCTTGTTCTCAGAAGATCCCTGTACTGCCTTTGAGGTGCCGACTTGCACCAGAGCGAAAGCACGCGATCGGCTTCCTTCTCGCTACTATGCTGGCATTACTCGAAATTCAAACCGAAAACGACTTGAAAGACTGACCTATTTTGATGAATTTCCCGCGTGCCCGAGGAAGACCACCCGATGCCCCGCTGTGTGCCATCGTTGCAATCTAAGGCTGTAATTAACGTCGTCGATTCTCTGCTGGCCATGAACTGTGCAAGTTTAATGTTCTTCTTTTCTACAACATTGAAAAAGTTTTTTCGCAAAAGCAGCCAAGCTTAGGAGTTTTCTTGATATTGAAGGTACTTTTAACAGCGTGTCTTTCGAAGCCATTTGGGAAGCAGCACGACGTCATGGAGTACCTTCATATATCACGAATACACGCAATGCTTAGCAATCGACATATGTGCTCATCGTTAAGACAAGTAGAGATAAGGAAACTGAGTGTCTGTGGATGTTCTCAAGGTGGTGTGCTGTCACCACTTCTATGGAATGTTGTCGCCGATCGATTGTTGAGGAGACTTAATGAGCTTGGGTTTCCGACATATGGTTTCGCCGGTGATTATCATTTAATGATCACCGGAACATACACACTTATCTGTTGTTCAGCAACGGTATCTTCATGTTAGACTATCAGTTAATCCAAATAAAACAGAAATGATGCTTTCCAGGCAACGAATTACAACCGGAGCTCGTCCGTTGCAGTTATTTAGTTCTGAAATTTTTGTCGCAGATCAAATTAGATACGTTGGGGTAATTCTTGACTCTAAACTAAATTGGTCAGCTCACAGTGGTACAGTAGTTTGGTAATGGTATACATGTTTTTGCTCCAGCTACGCAATCAAATTTAGCCGCACTGAATTTCTACCAAAGTTTTAAAATAATTGATTTAGCCAAGCTGTTGTCTAAATATTCGGTGCTAAGATGCAAAGAAAAATCCCTTTGAAACGTTCAATGTTCGCGCCGCTTCTTCAATTATGCATACACCGATTGAAATTTGATCTGCCATAACTAAACGAACAATGAAAATTTTAAGAAGCTACCTTCATCAAATTATCAATTTAGCTAAGCTTCTTACAACCCAATACTCATCTGCCAGCTTCGCACCAGTCCCCACTCCCCATTCGGGCAAACTTTTCCCATCACATACTTTATCGCCACCCGTCGTAAATACTGATGAAATTTTAATCAACATGGAGATGAGGAGTCAAATTTTATCCTGGCACAATTTGCCAACAACCCAAATTTATGGATCCACTCCGCCGCTGCTCGTCCGGGTAAAACAGCTGTCAAGTCCGGAACTCGGAATTTAGACCACCGACATGTGCCAGCAGCTTCGGGATCTGATTAAATCCTGCGATGGTGTTGAACCGGATTGAAAGGAATAAGCAGAGAAAAAGGACGACACTATTTTCCTTCCTATTAGGTGTATGATCTAATTTGAAACAAACAACCAACACAAAATGAGATTACGGCCTGCGAGGAAGCCGGCACTCACACGGCTGCAGGAATATATTTCCCCCATGGTACAGCGAGCTCGGATGGTGATAATGTCCCTTCCCCTCGCGTCGCGTCGCGTTCGATTAAATCTGATTATTTGCTTCGCTCTACAAATTACCTCCGGGAGTGCATCTCCCGCGAGCCAACCCGGCTGAGGGAGGGTTGAACACTTTAAATCAGCACTGACATGTTCGCGTAAAAAAAAAGATTTTTTAACCCGTGTTCTTTTTTTTGTTCTTCGCCGTAAAGTATTTTATTTTTCCGTTGTTCAAGTCTTTTCTTTTGCCGCCGAGAGCCAAGCGGAGAAAATTACGAGGGGAGAAAACTCTTGCCTTTACGAAGCTATTAATGCCTTGTATCTTTCATCTAAAAGGTCAAAGGAAACTGAGGGAGGAATTAAACTGATTCGCATTTTTTTTTTTTCGTTTCCGCTGTCGTTAGCTTTTGGCATATTTATGGTGATCCTGGTCGACATGATACGCCGCCTCCTTGAGCCAGAAAAGTGGAAAAGGAAAAAAAAGTTTGCTTTCCTTTTTTTAATGTGCGCGTGTGTGTTGGTGTTTCTCGATGATAATGCCACAGGAAAAAGCATTGTTTTGTCAATTTTACCAGAACATTTAATCCAATTACTCAAGAAAGTAGACAGACGAAGGGATACTGCGGTGACAGCGTGAACCGAACACATCCATCATTAGGACTTCTGGGCTGATAAAGTGGAGGAATGTCGAGGGTGAATCTTGCTTTAATTTTTCAATTTAAAGAAGCTGAAAAAGTAACATATATAGTAAGTCTCATTTGATAATTATAAATGGCGTAAAACTGATTTTAATGAATGCTAGATTTTGCAATAGTTCCAATTTAAAAGAGAGTAAGTTATTGATAGAAGCACCGACTAGAAAACAATTCTGTTCGGAATTTCGGTAGGAGAATTTTCCAAGAAAAATTGAAAATATTTTGAGATTAAAATACGATGCCACTTCAATCGCCTTCACAGATTTACCATCTGCGAAGAAAGCACCAAGCGTTACCATCGAATCGAGTAGTTCAATGGAGACCTTTGGTTCTCTGTGCTTTATTTCTACTCAGAAAGGGAAACATTTCTCTAGTTCTTGTTTTCCCAGTTCGACACCAGCGACAACAATCTAGTACGATTAGAACATCGTTTTCACGATTGTTAGATTAGACCAGTGTTGAAAGCTCTGGACCCCAGATATCGGCCTATCAACACATGTTGCTTCCATGTCACGGCTTTACTTCCCTTCTGAAGGAATTTTCGTTTCGACTTCGTCCCATCAGAATCCGATATTAACTTAGTGGCAGCAGTAAGCAACTGCCAGATTGACGCTAGCTCCAAAAACGAAAACAAGGTTTGTTTTTTTGAGCAAACCCCTAGTCCTGCGAAATGCCCTGCAAGAAAAGGAGTTCAATGTTAAGCTGATGAGAACTAGTGTCGACTGGTTTGGGAAACCAGTAACTTACCACCTGGACCGCCAAACCCATTTATTTGTAATAGTTCTAAATTTGGTTATTTTCGTAAATCAGTTTATTATGCTGCTTTTATTAGTTTGTGTTTATTGTCATTAATGCAGTTTTCTGCCCTTTTTTGTTATGTTTGTTGTTTTTGTTGAATTTTGTTATTTTTTATCATGTTTGTTAGTAGTTAAATTTTCTATTTCTTTTTTAGCGTTTCTGCTATTTGCGGTATTTTTGTTTTTATTATAGAATATAATCTTTTCACTATTTTTAATACTTTTGTTACGAATATTATTACGAAAATAACGTTATTTTTGTTCTATTAGTTATAACTGATATTATTATCATTTTTGCTATTTTAGTTTTCTAGTTCTGTTTTGCAGTTTCCGCTCATCGACTATTTTTGCATTCTTTGTGTGAATCTGCTATTTATGATATTTCTATTTCTCTTTTTTATATTTATTTTTCTTTAGTTATTTTTTGATATTATTTTTGTTTCATCATTGTCGTCAATATCTTTACCGTGTATCTAATTCACGCAACATGAGCGACCTCTGCAACAGCATAGTAAAGATAATGTCCTATATCTATTGTGCCTCCATACCTATTTAAACCCATTCTACTCTACTGGTGGCTTTTTCTTGTATTTACATTATTTGTAGTTATGTGTTCAAACGTGTTGTGGATATTTTCCTTCTTTTTAACATGAGCTGCTTTTCTATTAAACTTTAAAATATATGCTTCCAAGACGTATTGCATAACATTTTTCTAATCTTTCATAGAGCTCTGATTACAGTTTTGAAGGGGAGAGAAAGGGAAGTGACGCATTGATAAGCGACACGTGTACATTTGGTAACGAGGGAGTGGACTTCGTTAAGTTTACCTTATTTTAAGCTCAACAATAGCTATGTCAATAGCTTCGAAATTTGCTTGGTCTGATGAATTTATCCATTTCAAAAAAATGATTCCAATTTAACTAAAGAAGTTCTAAAGAATTTTTAAGAAGCTCGAACTTTTCCATGTTTTGTTTTTATTTTCATAGCTCATTTTTAAGCAATACCTATATTTTTACTGTACATTCAAGCTCGGTTAAGAAGCATCAGTAAAATCATTGCACTGGCCCAGAAGCTTTCATATATGTGGGAAATTGGTTGCGAAACCTGTTAAAATAAAAGATTATGTTAAAACCGAAGCCCAAAAAAACTTTAACACAGACCGAAAATCGTCGTCATGTGCAAATGACTACAGGATAATCATTACATAATAGATCCAATCAAAAAGTATATTTTGTACTTTGTTTCTAATAATATCATTCCTTCTTTACATCATGAGCTGCTCTTCATGGGATAGAGGAATAATTATCTGAGGAATTCCACGAAGATCCGTCCGAAAATCTTTAAAATCGTGACCATCTTAGATTCCAATGAAACTTTACACGTAAACTTTATTTTTCACAGGTAATAAAATTATTTTGACTCAAGAGCAACTTTTCAAAAGGGCGTAAACGTTTCTACGTGTATGAATTTCAATTTTTTTTTGTTCGATTGCTGTATTTTATACAGCAAAACTATCTGAGAACGAGTTACAGGGAATGAATACTTCTTTCTGAAAAAAATATACACTGAAAAAAATGTTGTGTCATTTTTCAAAAAAAAAACAAAAATTTATGATAAAAATTTAAATTGCGAAAAAACCCATTTTTTAAATTTTTTATGTTTTGTTACCAAAAACCTAAAGAGAAAAGAAACATTTTGAATGTGGTTGCATGATGGAGAAAAAATCGGTAAAAAAGTTTTCCTAACAATAACTTCGTACATGTTTTTAAATTTCATACTAATAGACATACAAAATTGTAATTCTATTACAGAATATAATTCTAAGCACCATTTAAAATCAAAATGCATTTAACAAAAATCTTCCAAAATGCGATAGTTTTCGAGATATTTGAAATTTTTCTCCTTCAAAAACAATTAATTCGTGTAATTATGCTCTTTTTAAAAGTTATTCGCGTTACCCCATCAAAAAATGTCAAAAATTTAATGTTTATCGTTTTAAAGACGTAAAAGCAACTTTTTAGTGTATTTGGATCCTGGAGAAGCTTTCAATAAAAAAGTTTTCCTAACAACAACTTTTGACATTTTTTTATAATTCGTACTATTTGCAGTCAAAAATACAATTTTCTTTTTGAATATGATTCTAAACGCCATTTTAAATCGAAATGCTCTTAACAAAAAATTTCTAAAATGTAGTAGTTCTCGAGATATTTTAACTTTTGTTTTAACAACACAATTATTTTGTTTTATTACGACCTTTTCATAAGTTAGTCGCGTTTCTCCATCAACAATAATAGGTATTTCAAAAGGCCCGTAAACTTTCTTGCAACTTTCTCTTTGACATCAAGGCGATATTGTGAAACATTTTAAAGTTACACGAAAACAACCAACATATGATTCAGCTATATAGTTTAATCAACAGACCCTATGGCTGAAATATATAATTAATTGTTTTTGAAGTAGCAAAATTTCAAATATCTCGAAAACTATCGCATTTTGGAAGATTTTTGTTAAATGCATTTTGATTTTAATTGGTGCTTAGAATTATATTCTGTAATAAAATTACAATTTTGTATGTCAATTAGTATGAAATTTAAAAACATGTACGAAGTTATTGTTAGGAAAACTTTTATACCGATTTTTTCTCCATCATGCAATCACAATCAAAATGTTTCTTTTCTCTTTAGGTTTTTGGTAACAAAATATAAAAAATTTAAAAAATGGGCTTTTTCGCAATTTAAATTTTTATCATAAATTTTTGTTTTTTTGAAAAATGACATTTTTTCAGTGTATATTTTTTTCAGTGCATATTTTTTTCGGACAGAAGTATTCATTCCCTGTAACATGTTCTCAGATAGTTTTGCTGTATAAAATACAGTAATCGAACAAAAAAAAATGAAATTCATGCACGTAGAAACGTTTACGCCTTTTTGAAAAATTACTCTTGTATCAAAATACATATTCCAATTGCCAGAGAATATCATGGAGATTCATACAGCGAACACACCTGCAAAGTTTCGTTCGAATCGACGATGGTCATATTTTGCGGTCGGCCGGTTTCTCATGGAATCCCTCATCTAATATCATATTCTAGAAATTTATGTATTCAAAATAACAAAAAAAATGAACAGAGTTTTAATGTTCGATTAAATTGGCTTCAGCTTTCGGACAATTGAATAACATCCGCAATAGTTAAGCGAATCCGCCGGAGTTTTAAAGTATACGTACATCACAAAACAACAAACAGTTCTTTGATTCGCACTCGTTTTCCATTCATTTTCATTACCCGTCGGCCTCCGTTCGTGTTCGTGCTCGAACGAGCAACAAACCACCGATCAATGAATGCCAGTGCACAATTTTCACCGGAACGGCTTTGTAGGGTCATATCTGGTCCCAATTTTGATATGCTCCAGCGGCTGCAAAAAGCCAGCAACAATAAGGGTATAGAAAATATGTGCCACACTGGTTCAGCGAAACAACAAGCAGGAACTGACAGGATTCCCGTCTGCACTTAAAATGTATAGTTAAAACCCCATGTTACTGTTACAGTGGTCGTAATGTGCCTCAGGTCAAAACTACTACCATTTGGGAGTCATCCTGCAGTAGATTTTTTACTGGTAACGAAACAAAAGCTAACTGTTGGACGTGGGGTTGTTGGTGGAGACGCAATGTTTTTGGGGATTCAGTCACCCTAATTGCAGTACATCTAGCGCCAGCAGTGGAACAACTGCAATCGGTTTGCCGGGCTGGTTGCACAATAAATTGTTGATTTACATGGTTCAGTGACTCTCGTTTGTTCTGGCGTGTCCTGAAGGATTTCGGGCATCACAGAACCCTACCAGCTCGTATGTTTGTCTGCTAACAACTATGGCCGGAGGTTTAAAATTGTTCACTGCTCCCATGCACCTACATAAATGCTGAATTTCACGAAAGCATTCACCGGACGCGTGGACTCGGTACATCGATCTGTGGAGAAGAAAAAAAATCCTACCAATTCGAACTGGACCCCCTCCCCCCCAAATCGGACCGAGTGGCTGGTTTGTTGGTTCCCCTCGCTCTGCCTAATGGGTTGTGAATTAAGCCGATTTCCAATTTACAGTAAATTGGACGGCAATTGGCAATGTGCGGTCCATGTCCGGCTGGCTGCCGTTTAGTCATTCGGATCCAATTTTCGTTTACATCCTTCTGCCGGGAGCAGATGTTAGATTTTTATTTTCACCGCTCATCGATGGAGTGGGCCTGAAGTGAATATTAAATTCCTGATTGAGAGTGCAGTGTAGTTTCGCGTGTATGCATCGTGTAGTTTTTCGTGGAACGATTCTTGGAACGGCGAAGGCGGAGTGAGTGGCTGGTTTCAATCAATCATTTGTGAAGTTGTTCTGTCCGTTGCACGACTCGCAGCATTGGACTCGGTATAGACCTCATCGTTGTCGATCTCATCGTCCTTGTCACGAAATTCATGCACTAGAGGGATGGTTCGTGAACTGCCTCTGACAGGCGCGACTCAATCATAAATTTCAAATTTGAATATATTCAATTCACTTTCCGTGTGGCCTTGCCTTGGAAGAGCGGTTGACGTGTACCAAGCAGAGGAATAAACGACCATCATTACAATGTGAGTATTGAACCAAATGCTGCGTCGTTTCGGTGGCCAGTGGGGATGGGGAGAATCATGTGAAATTGTTGGATATCAATCGAATGATATAACTCTGGTCTCTCTTCAACAGTCCGTGTCAATCGAATGAAGCCATCGATCGGAGTTTTCATGGTGAAACAATTGAGTTACGGATAATGTGGGTCATATTGGAATACATAAATTGTAAAGCAGACGTTTTGATATATAACTGATTGTTATCCCGCAGCCATGGTATCCTTGGAAACGAGGCACGCGATAACAACGAAGAGAAATATTTCAGGAAACAGTATAAACGCTCCTCTGATAATATTATGTTACCAGAATATAAAATAACGAGGGACATCATAGTTCGATTAAATGGATAATTAATTAAGTTTCTGTTAGATATTTGCTACTCAATACGTGCTAAACCAAAAATTAAACTACGCTCATCAAAAGCTCTTCTATTACTAAAGTAAGGCTATTGTCCAAATTGTTCAAAATATCAGCTCCCATCGAAAGTCGCGTACAAAATCCGCACGTAAAACGTTTGTCCTTTCAGCCGTGCAAAACGGAACGACTCAACAGCAGAATTAGTTTCGAAGTTTTTCCCTGGAACGTAACTCATGAAACTCACATCACCCACGTGACTTTCCGCCTTAATCGCAATGCATTCGTAGTAAAGCATACACAACCTTGTTTCTCGAAGCACCACACGAATCAGAGCCCGTGGAACGTGGGGCTTGGTTAGAGAACCAGCAGAAAATCACAAATCTACGATTATTTCCATTACGTGAGTTGATTAGCTTTTGTTGGCAATTTCCCCATTGCTGTGGGCACGCTGGAACGCACTCTCAATCGATACATAAAAGAGAACGATTTTTTTTCACCTTCACTTCCAGAAAAATGGCAGCAATTGCGCCATCGCCATCGTCGTCGTCGTCGTTCGGTAAGAAATGTATTCTAGCCACATTCGAGCATTGACTGGGGCCGTTTATTTTTACTATCCCCTATTCCCGTCGATGCCGGTAACTGCCTGCTGGCTGACTGACTGGCCCTTAAAGCACTCAAGTGGAAAATGGAAGGAAACCAAAACGGAAAATGTGTTTATTACACAGTCGAATAGGTTCCCAATATTTGCCCGCCGACGACGACTATGTTGTCGCTGTCGTCAAAATCATCATCATCATCATCACCATCATCATCATCAGCGGCTACAGAGGTTCTTCAGAAATCTGTATGTACTAACAATATGTGCACTCATCGACGTCCGGAACTCCGGTACCATATGAAAACTTTGATTGCGGGCCTGTTCCGCGAGGAAATGGGTTTTCTTTCCCCGGTTAACAGTTGTTCGGGGATACAAAACAGCACCAGTTCCACGAGGCGATCGATAAATAATTCCTGCGGGTTTTTCATGACTGGGGTTGGTTCCAATCTACATAGACCGGGGTTTGTTCCTGGTGGTTAGAAGGCGAGACTGATGGGAGGCACTCGCGCTACCAACATTGTCGATGGTGTTTATCCAATTTAATTTTTGCCAGAGGCACTTGTTTGGTATGGGAGGGAAGTTTTCGCTCAACGCCTTTGACCCAGATTTGTTTGGAGTGGTGCCAATTAGGGCAATATGTACTGTACAAAATCAGAAAGCCAAACGTCATCGGAATGAAATTTTTTTCTACCACTCAATGAAAATAATAAAGAAGAAATGGCTTCTCAGAATTTGGGAGGGGTGGGGGTTGTATTCGGGTGTATCTCTATTTTGCATAGGGGCCGTTCATAAACCACGTAGACTCATAGGGGGGACGGGGGGGTCTGGCAAAAGTCTACGTTTGTCTACGAGGGGGGAGGGGGGGTCTTTGAAAAAGTCTACGTAGACTTTTATTTTTTGTTATTCTCGTATTACTAATTATGAATGGGATTTAAAGAGAGTTGTATTCAAAATATCGGTCTATTCAGTATTTATGCAGAAACTTCAAAGCTAGTACACTATTGAGGTAACTACTCGTTAAGCGACCACTCAACCCAGAACCCACGATTTTTTTTGGACAACCTCACACGTTGTTGTTTCTTGCGTATACTTTGATATAGTCTTGATCTAGGAATGATACAAAATGACAGTTCTAAAGACGATCGCCCAAAATTCCTCTCGACGGAAGATTTTGACTGTGAAATCATCTGAGACACCCCTAGTTAGCAGACATGCATGAACCATTAACCTTCCGGCAGTCGCGCTAGTGCACTGAGTGCACGCTGCTCTGAAAATCTAGCGAAATCGTCTTAGGGCACCGGCAGCTGCTCGTTCAGTGGGCCATAAGCGCGACTTCCGGAGGGTTAAATGCATGAAGCATAAAAAGTTAAAAAACTAGGAGTGGGTAATGTCCGGGACGTAACCGCGGTGTTGACGTAGGACTAAACTTGGGCATATCATATGACATTCATGGATAATTTGAGCCAATGCACTTTTTGAATGAATGTTTACTGGAAATTTCATGTCGAATGAGATTGCCATATTCACTGATTTTCTAGGACTTGCAAAAACCTTCGGGTTTGTAGATTAATTTGATAAACATTTGCTTATATGAATCACTGGTAAATGTACACAAGAATTGACAGGCGCAAACTTATTAAATGGAACTTTCTAATTCAATTCTTTCTCCATTATGTTTTCATCCTAAAAAGAACGGTTTGTAGATAACTATGTTTGGTGATACCAGACGAGAATCCTTGCTAACGATTCGAACCTTGCCCGAATTTGCTTCTGCTGCGTACATACACGAACATTCCCCTTTCGCAGCTCACATCGAATGAGCATTGTATATCGGAATGCGATCTCTTTTATAAACTTCTTAGTGCAGATGGTAGTCCATCCCTTTGTGCGACAAATGAAAATATTTTCATCATTCGTTTTGGCGTGGCATTCGCTTAGTAGCAGGGTTGCCACATTCACTAATGTTCTAGAAAGATTTGCATTGTAGATTAATTCGATAAACATTGGTTTATATGTGTCATTGATAAAGTACAGCAGACTTGACAGGCGCAAACTCAATCCAAGTTATTAAAAGGAGCTTTCTAAAAAAATTCTTTCTTCATTATATTTTCATCCTAATAAGAACGGTTTGCAGATAACTATTTTTGGTGATACCAGACGAGTACATACACCAGATGCGTACATACACGAACATTCCCCTTTCGCAGCTCACATCGAATGAGCATTGTATATCGGAATGCGATCTCTTTTATAAACTTCTTAGTGCAGATGGTAGTCCATCCCTTTGTGCGACAAATGAAAATAATTTCATCATTCCACATTGACTAATGTTCTAGAAAGATTTGCAAAAACCACCATTCAAAGCACGGCTAATTAATGCTTTTACAAAATCATTTCTATCAAAATTTACGGTAAAATCTACGGAATCTACTACACAATTGTTTTAATTATTTCCCAACAAATCGCGCAAAAATCTGTTCCGTACAGCACAGCGCAAATAATTGACGTTGGAAAACAAATCGGCAACTTCAGCTGCCAAACACTTAGAAACGATCGAAGCATTTTTCCGTTAATATCACTTTTCTGACTCAAATTGTTGTAGGTATTTTATTGCTTCTGTCCAATTGGTCAGTTTATTGGTTTTATCGCACATTTTTCGGATATTATTATAGAAAATAACTAACCCGATAAGAGGGAAGTTATTTTCCAAAGCACGAAATGGAAATTTCAATTGTAATTCTTCTGAGAACGATTTTGTGGTCCTAATAAGGACCGTTTGTTGTGAATATTATTTCGCCGTTTCCCGCTCGGCATGATGATTATTCGCTTGGCATGGATAGCGCACAGATTGGTACTTTCCAACAAACTAACCAGGCAGGCCTCGCTGGCTTCTTAAAGGGCCATTACGGCTGAGCTCCGGAAGAGTAGGTTTTGAAATTCTGTGCAATCTCACGGACCAGGCACTGGAAGAGCAGCTTGCGAATTAGTAACTCTGTCCACTTCTGAGAGCAATGAATTTCACGCAGGGCGACGACTGGTTGGCAGCGATAAGGCAGTAGCTATGATTTGGTTGGTGGTCAAAATGCAGCTTCTCGTTGAGCAGCACACGTACGTGTGTTCTGCTCTGTGGCTTACACACGTCTGGCTTTAAGAAAAACTGTGACACCCATATTTATAGGTTTTAGCATTAATGTTGATTCGCATTAAAAGTAGTTTTTGAACTTTTTAAACAAGTTTTACATAGCAAACAAGGTATCAATAGCAAGCGTTGAACGTTTTCCTTTCGATTTATGAAACAAAATTAGTAATTCCTTGAGTAGGAGAAAAGTTATTAGAGTTCAAAGTGTACGTAACGCATCCGTTTTGAAAATTTTGAAATGACACCCAGTATAGTAAAGAAAGACGTAAGTCCTACGTCAAAATGGTCAAAGTTAAGCATTGTAACCACAAAACACCCGATTTTTAACAATAAGTAGATTAATTTTTTTATTTTTTATTTATTGATTTCGGTGGTTAAAGCAGTAGTGTAGTTAAACTTCTACAACAAAATGTTTACTCGAGTTAATCAGTTTCTCTTGCAATCATTTACACTGATTTCAAAATCTTTAAACACCCGTTAAATTTTACGTCTTGACCCTATGCAACTTCGTGCAAACCGTCTCTACTATATTTATCTTCGAAAATATTCGGAGTTAAACTTTGATACTTTGCGATAATACTCTAAGGTGATACGGCTATTAATAACATAAGAAATATAAATATTTTTGGGAAGATTTCAATAGCTTCGTTCCCTTGATCAAATAAGACAATTTAGATTATCTTATTATCTTGGAAATATTGAAATTTGCTCACGAAAAGTGAAATTTGTGTGCATGTTTGGTTTATTATTTTAGTCTAGATGATAGTACACATTGGCAGCATTAATTTGTAATTGTTTCTTATAATTTAACAATTTTGAATGCACCAGTAAGGCTCAAAAAGTGTTTAGCAGTGCTGCATTGTTGGTGTAGGTCGCACTTCGGCCAAAATTTAAGCTAGTTATAGCAATATATCTTTTTACATATATTTGAGTGACTAACCTTGAAAAAAAGTATTCCGCTACACAAATGTTGGAAAGCACCTGGAATCGGTATTAAATGATTTGATCAATCATAGACAAAAAAACAATGTGAAAAACCTTTCTTTAATATTCAAAAAGCTTGATAAAAATCTAAATCGCTAATTTTCAATTGAACATTATAATGTGCTTCTTGCTAAATTCACATTTCCTTCGAATAAAAAAAATTAAAAGTCTACGTAGACTTTTGACGTGGGGGGGGGGGGGGGTTGGTAAAAGTCTACTAATGTCTACTAGGGGGGAGGGGGGGGTTAAAAATTCTCAAATTTCGGTCTACGTGGTTTATGAACGGTCCCATAGCTGAGATTTGAAACAAACTCATGCTTATATATTTGTCCATCGATAGTACCAGATACAAAGAAAAAATTGTTCCCAAAATCGTGAATAAAGTGCCATGAGTTCTGGAAGAATCCCGTCTTACGTTACGAAAACAGGACCATGAACAAACATCATGTGTTTATTAATTATGTTCAATTCCGCTTCAGTAATGCCTGCATTACGTCTTTAGTAGTGGAGATATTTGTTTGTGTTTTATGAACTTCAGTCGCAGTTTTCAACTTTATAAACATAATGTATGCATATCATTTAGGAAGTTCGACTATACGACGTGAACTGGTTCACGAATTTTTACATTTTAACCAGGATCTGGTTTTCGTGGTTATAAACTCGTACAGAAAATTAAAGCAGTTTGAATATTTTCTTATGAATTATTTTACAAATCTTGAATTATTATTCATGAATCCCTTCCATCCCTGTGATCTGATTCATGATTCCTAATACACTAGTCACGATTCAATATCCGCTTTTCGTGACAAAGTTCACAACATATTATTCATGTATTTGTTAACTTGTTCATGATTCCCAGTATATGAGTCACGATTCACCATTCGTGCTCATAAAATACTTCACAAAAGCATAAAGTATAATTCGTGAACTGGTTCATGATTCATGATATTATTAGTCACGACTCACCATTCCACAGTTGTATGCCTTAGAACAAAAACCGTAAAAACGCGTTATTTGGAAAATACTGTATCGGTGAACTGATGTCGCCAATTTCAATTTCAAAATGACGTCAAACATCGACATTCGTCTCTACTCCATTCCGAAAATACCCATATTGATTGGATTATGGAGAATTTTGCTAAACCAGAAGTCGCCATCTTGGATTTCAGAATAGCGTCAAAAATCAATTTCTGACATCTACTCGTCAAAATTATTTCGAAAATACCCATATTGATTGAGTTATAGAAAATTTCGCTAAACCAGAAGTCGCCATCTTGGATTTCGTAATGGCGTTAAATTTCTGGCACTCATCACGACCGTTCCGAAAATACCCATATTGATTGGATAGCGAAGTTCGCTAAACCGGAAGTCGCCATCTTAGCTTTCAAAATGGCGTTGAATATCAATTTCTGGCACCCACTCATCAAGACCATTCCGATAATACCAATATTGATTGGGTTATAGAGAAGTTCGCTAAACCGGATATCGCCATCTTGGATTTAAAAACGGCGTCATACATTCATTTCTGGCACCCACTCGTCAAGACTCGTCGTGAGTTGTGGGCCATAAGGAGTATTTCATCTTTACCCGTCTCTTCCATCTTTACGAAAATCTTCTATGTCTTTTGCATTCAAAAGGACTTAGAATATTTTTGCAAAAAACGCGTTAATTGGAAAATCTGCGTGAAAAAAACCTTGTTAAAAACTGCGCAAAAGACCGCGTAAAAAACCTGAGTGTATTGTAGGATTGAAATCTACAAGCAAGAATCATAGATCTAGATTGCCTTTGTTTGGAGCGCATAGGTTACTCTCGGTAGCCAGCTGCCCAGAGTTAAAACGAAACTCAACTTTTTCTTTTTTCCGAGTGACCGTGTACTCAAAGAGTAACTAAGCAAAAAGATAACAAACAATGTTTTACAGGTCGCATCGCTTGCTTGCAGCGAATTCTAGGCCTTTATATTTATTGGGAGCTGGTAAGCTACATATCTTTTAAGAAGGGGATAGATTATCAACTTACTTTTGTGAGTCGATTCAAGAGCGGATCACCCATATTTAGTTTTCGGCATCGGTTTAGAAGATATTGTATCAAAATTCTTTTTTTTGTTATAGAGGTTTTAACCTTAGGGTCGTTCGCCTCTTTGTTGGGTTAGAGAAATCTCTTTAGAAAAATTTCTAACCCTATGTGCGGGGCTGGGAATTGAACCCAGGTGAGCTGCGTCCAACGCAAGCGAAAAAATATGGCCGGTAAGATTCACATTAATACTGGACTAGCGCTAACTAGTCGAAAATTTACCCGAAAAGCTGACGAATATTTTTCTTACATGTTTCGCTTAGAACTTCAGAAAACCTACACAATGATCTATGCTATATTTTTCTCTAATGAAGAAAAATTTAGGTTAAAGCTATTTTTTCTCCACTCAGCAGAAAAATGTTTGAAACCATATTTGCGCATGGTTGTGGTCAACAAACTGCTGAACAGTTTGGTATAACAGGCTTCAGAGCCGGATCGTAAAGCAAAACAGTAAGAGCCAAAATGCGGGCCCGAAAACTGTATGATCAGATACAGACCAAATCAACCCGATGCATCCTTACGGACGACGAAACGTGTCAAATAGGATTTCAAACAGCTTCCGAAACAGAAGTTTCACGTTGCGAGGGGTTACTGAGATGTTACCAAGAAATATAAGTTTGGTTTTGTGGATAACTTTGCCGGTAAGTTGTTGATCTAGCAGGGAATCTGCAGCTGTGGCCGGAAGACTTCGATTTTCATGGCAACGCAAATTATCGCTCGTTTTCACGACAAGCAGCTTATCGCACATCTTTTTTTTCGATAGTAAGTATATCGTCCATATTTTCGTACACAAAATGGAAAATTTTAAAGCCTGCAACCAACAATAAAAGCAAGATTCTTAGAATGTGTCACTTTCAAATTTGTGTATTTGCTTAACCTTTCCTTCAATCAAATAATTTTCTACGGATAAATCAAATCCAAAATGAAAGGTCCATCATGTGATTTAATGAGGAGTAATAACCGTTTCTTGAAAAACTCCCTTTACTTCCGAATTCGTAGTGTTTTTGTCACGAAAACGTTGGTTTTTTGCCACACTTACAGATCCCTCGCCAAATCATAATTTTTTCGTGATCTGCCACGAAAAAATTGAGCCACGTAATTTGTTTGAAATTGTCATCGTCAATCAAAATACATTCATCGAATTTCATCAGCACTTGGTCGAACAGCATACTGAGCTGGATTCAGGCCACTGTTTGTTGCTCCAGGTTTCGGATGAGTTGTTACTCGATAATATTTGTAACCTTCTCGAATACAAATTCGCCGCAGAGTGCAGCGATTTTTTTTAGCCAAATTATATCTGAATGTCCTTCAACCCCAACTGACAATATGCGGTTCCATTCCGAGGCTTGGCTTGCACTTTACTACACCTAAAACGGCGTACTCGGATTTTCTGTTTTTGCGCTCTAATCTCATTCCCAAAACCAATCAATGGGGACTACCAGGTAACATTAGGGCTAGAATCGATAAACTCGTTAAGACGCCTATTTACACATCAGGCCATAACGGCACATAATGAAAAGCCGTTCGAAAGAGCTATATAAACTTCTTATCATAGCAGCAGCTATCACAAATGGGACAGTATGGTGATATTGGTATGTGTTATGCAAGTTTTCCCTTCATTGTGTAGCCAATAACGTGTAGCTATGGGGTACGATATTGTATTGCACAAGAATGAGGTTAGCTGAACACTTTCGAGAGCGAAAAAACAGATGTATTTACGCTCCCAATGATTCGTTTTGGGTGTACGCACATTCTTTTAAAAAAAAATCCCAAAATGTCATTAAGATCGGAGCACAGCTTGAGTCGCAGCTATTCACAATCCCTTAACCAATCAAAGGCGGAAGCCTGTTAAAGTTGAATATGTGTTCTGGGTGTAAGTTTCCCATATTCTTATGTCGTGACTATGACTTGTCTTTCAGTATAAATGAACCTTTTAAAAATTTCAGAAGTAACAGGAGGGAAAGTTATTGAACGTTAGTAACTTTGTACTGAATGGCATTATATCAGGTCAAAAAAGTCATAAATTTTGTATTAAATTTCGAAATATGAATGACTTCTATGAATAAGACAAAAACTTTCGAGAGTCACGCGGAAACCCTGAAATTTGATAGTCTATCTCAGACAGAACCGTCAATATGGTGCACCCAAAAGACCTAATCGAATATTGGGAAGTAACGATTGCATTTTTGTGCTGAGTGCTTCATTCGTCGCTCGCTATGAGATGCACGGTCAGATGGTACGATAAGAAGAATGCAATCAGAATTTTGGACGCACAACTTGAGTTACAGCTATTGACAATTCCCAAACCACTCATAGGCGGAATCCTGTTAAAGTTGAACATGTGATCTAAGCAGACTTCCCATGAACATCGACAAGTTTGTACCTGTGTACAAAAGCTCGTGCTCGCGTTCAACCTCAAACATGCTTCGACTCGATGTACAGGTTCGCCTCAAACATTGAACTCAAGTGAACGATGTGCAAACTCTAGTTCAAACATCCGTGTACGTACACGAGAACGATTTGAAAAAGGTAAAAAGAGTCAACACTAGTGATGAAAGTGAAAGAGAAAACTGGTGCCATGAACCTATGCGTACGTACATGGGGCTCGGTTGTGCAGGCGAACATGTGCATGTGTTTTGGTACGAAATAGCGTGTTCGAGTTCGTACACGAAGTGCGAGTTTAATATGAGCGCAGATCCAAAGCGAATATTGTGTACGATGTTTATTTGAAGACTGGTTCTAAGTGTATGGATTCCTGCGCAATCCATTTGGGGAATCTGATCCAAGTTTTCTATATTCCTATATTGTGACTATGACTTGCCTTTCAATATAAATGAACTTTTTAAAAATTTCAGGAGGGAAAGTTTTTCGAACATACTTTGTACTGAATACCATTACATCAGTTGGAAAAATAGTCACTAATTTTGCATTAAATTTCGAAACTTCTATGAATAGCGCAAAAACTTTCGAGAGTGACCCCAAAATTTGATAGTCTATCTTAGACAGAGGCGTCAGTATGGTGCACCTAAAAGATCTAATCGGATATTGAGAAGCCCCGATTTCATTTCTGTGCTAAGTGTTTCATTCGTCGCTCGCTAGTCGAATGAGAAGAATGTGTATGCACGGTCGGTATTTTGGCCGTCAATATATTGTTGCGCATATTATTTTTGTTATTCAGCCTTTTTTGCATTATAACGGATCGCTTTTCAGAACGACTGTGATTTGCATTCCCAATAGCGACAAATCAAAATCAAACGGGTGTCAGCTTTGATCCAAATTACATTCGTTAATACAACAATTATAACATTTGGTCGAAAATATTTTGGGCTGTAATATTTCAAAATAACTCGAAAGTTGGAAATATTTATAAGTAACAAGACACAATTTGTTTAGCCTGTTATTAAAAAATTAATGTGGACAGTACATGAGAACTTTCCTAGAATTTTCAACTAAAAACCATTGCAAGTTTGGGGGTGTCTCATAACGGTAGAACAATGAATACTGACGGTGGACTCACGAGAACAGCTCAACCGCTACATAGGAAGCCAACTGTGCATCATCAGCACAAAACTCCTGCGCAACATAATATAATGGCATGTATTTTAGTTGCCGTACTATTGTTTTCACGACAAAGCGTTTTCCACATCCCTGTGCACAAAATTAGCATTCCAAACACCCTACACACTCTGTAAACGAACGTTACTTACTGAATTGGATTCGTAATGTAGTTGCTTGACACTTCCCCCATGCCGCTGGCAGGCAGACAGGGGATCCATTACTAAGCTACAAAGCTACTTTTGTAATGGCGGCGGCAGACTCCTAGCTACCGGATGGATAATCATAAAAATTGCACGCGAATTACGACGTTCATATAATGCGCGTAAATCTTCCCAGGGCGTGAGTGAGTGGTGGCGGACGGGTCCTTAAAAATAGAACGAGTGGCCCATATTCTAGTCACACCATTCCAGGCACCCAACGAGCAGCTCTCAGGCTTGGTGGTGTGGTGCCTGAAACACCTGGCGGGCGGATTTCGTATGTGCAGTCGGTAATAGGCTTACCACGTGCATGTATGTGTGTGTGTGCGCGCGTGTTGCCTGACGACTCCGGCAGTAACTTTGTTTTAGTCCTGCAGCAAAGCAAAAAAAAGTTCATCGTCACGTTGTGGCTGTTGGCCGGGCTGTGGTCGTTAAATTTGCATAATTAATAGCAGCTTCAGAGGATGTGGATGTGTGGGTGGGCATGTGTGCGTTGTTTCGTGTCGCATATGCTATCGCTGTTATTTATTTATTTATTTATATACAGGTCTTCGACTATTAATCGCACAGACTGGCTTATCAACTAATCCTAATACTAAAAGTACATCTTGCAACATTAAAATCGAAAAAACATGAAACTTGATTAAACACACGACAACATACATTTAACGGGTTGTTTCGTCCGAATTGCGTACGGCACAACGGTAGATGGAAAAAGTCCACTTGGCGTGTTTGTCTTCTAGGTGCATTGAAATTAAGTTGACCCAAGAGTTGGCTGCTTTCAATGTTCCCGTCCAGGATGTCAAAAATAAGCATTCGTTGATGTTTGATTCTCCTGTCAGCAAGCGTAGGCAGGTGGATTAATGCGCAACGTTGCACATACGGCGGCAAACGAACTGGGTCGGTCCAAGGTAAAAGGCGAAGAGCATACCTGATGAAACATTTCTGCACCCTCTCAATGCTGTTAATGTGGACTCCGTGATAAGGAGCCCAAACAGGAACGGCATACTCCAAGATGCTGCGTACAAGCGAACAATAAAGCGTTTTCAAACTGTACACATTCTGGAACGACTGAGTGTTTCGCCTTAAAAATCCTAACATGCAGAACGCTTTGGCGATAGTAGACGCTACATGCTCGGAGAAAGTTAACTTGTTGTCCAAATAAACTCCCAAATCTTTGACGACGAAGTTGCGGTGCAAGTTGGCTGACGACATTTTATAGTTAAACATGTTCGGCGATAGGATCCGAGTGAATGTAATCACGCTGCATTTTTCTATATTCACCTCCATTCCATTGATGGTGCACCAATTTAACAAAGCGTCAATGTCTAGCTGAAGTAATTTACAATCCTCCAAAGATTTTATAAGTCGGTAGAATTTCAAATCATCGGCAAACATAGATTTCGGAGATTTCAAAACCGTGCCAAGATCATTTATAAACAAAATGAAGAGCAATGGTCCAAGATGACTGCCTTGTGGCACACCAGAACAGATATCAAAAGGTGTAGAAAGTGTATCACCTAATCGAACAAAAGCGCTTCGTCCTGCGAGATAAGAAGCAATCCAATCTGTTAACCAGTCCGGGAATCCAATGCGTTTAAGCTTATCGACAGCAAGGCGATGCGGAACACGGTCGAAGGCCTTTGACAAGTCAACATAAATGGAATCAACTTGTTGTCGCTTGTCAAGTTTGTCGATGATGCTGGATACATACGCCATAAGATTTGTGGTTGTAGATCGTTTACTGACGAAGCCATGTTGTTCCTCAACGATGATATGACGCACAGACTGATAAACAATGTCGTATATCAATCGTTCAAATACCTTCGGGAGGCAGCTGAGAATCGATATCGCCCGATAGTTCTCCACATCATGAACGCTACCACTCTTGTGCACAGGTGTGATAGCAGCAGATTTCCAGTAACTAGGAAAAACAGCGTCAGTCAACGATCGATTGAAAATAACGGACACTGGAAATGCGAGAGAGTCCGCACAGTTTTGGATGAACGATGGTGGTAAATGATCGGGTCCCGCTCCCTTGGACGCATCTAAAGACTGTTGCATGTTATTACATTCAGTCAGGAAAAGGGCTCATCATCATACTCAACAGCGCATGGTGTGATGGTTTTTTTCTCTCACATTGCCTGGCGTGAAGCTACTGATTATGACGGGGAACTGTTCCACCTTGATGAGCGGTAATTATGAAGGTAGACGGTAACGTGGGGGTGGTGAAATGATTTGTTCCAGGTTCCATGATTGACAGCGGCGACTGGACGCTAGCGTGATTAGTGCCTATTGATGAAAGCACTGTTGGTGTTTTTTTTTTCAAATCAATGTCCCACGAGGTAATTAATGGGATAATAATAAGCTCTTACCGTTGATGGTCGGTCATTTTTTTTCTCTTATCAGAACTACGATTTAATGAGTGGTCTGTAAAATAGAGCGTCGATACCGCTGAGCTGATTGGGTTATGAAGGACCTCTCTGTAGAGAACTCATCGACTTGAACGTATTCAACTGCCACAATTCCATGACCTGAAATCCTATCATATGCCTTAAAATACATAACCATTTTGAATGTACGTCGTTAGTAAAATTTCTCCTATTCATTTCAAAACCCAACTTCCGAAATTAGTCCCCCAACAAGCTATTTAACGGACATAATTAGTGGGAATACCTCAGTCCCATAAATCCCCCGTTACGCATTCCCGTAAAAGCCGATTAGTTCCCACTTTCCACAACGGTGATGACCCATTGAAACTATATGTACCCGAAAACGATCCCTCTCGTTTCCGGCGTACTTTCGTCAATCACCGCAGCTCAGCTATAGCTACACTACCGAGTGAAAACCGGAAACATCTGATCCCCCCTCCCCAACGGTCGGGGCGTTGCATTTAATGGGACCAGCCCCGTGAAAACTGTTTGTTGCCTGAAGCTGCCACCAAATGCCAGTAGCGCTAGCTACGTTTCAAATGTTCAAGGTCTGTTCACATGAACTGTTTAAAATTTGGGATCAAAACAAGTAATTAGTAACAATATATGAGAATTCACGCTTTCTCTTGCATCGCTTCTTCTCCACAAAATCCGAACGCTTTTATAACCTGAGTACCAATTAAGCACATCAAAATGAAATTTGTTTGCATTCGAAAAGTTTCAGGTCGAGTTAACAACATTGGCTCGTAGCAATGTGAACGTTGCTTAAAGCGCGTTCGCTGTCATTTTTGACAACTAGCCGAGCCAGAAAGCCAGCTTATGTTGGCTTCACTCATTTTTCAAAGAAACGTCAAAACATTCACCCTCTTGAATGGGACAGAAAACTGTAAATTTCGCCAGTTTTATGTCACTTTATACGCTAACAACGGGCCGTTCCTGTGGGAAGGTGCCAATGTCTGGGCTACTATCGATTTTCGGACGACCCAGAACTTGTTTCGCTTCTGGTTTGCTCCCATTTGGGGAGCGACGATAAAACATAATAGCTATTGCGAAATAAGTTTTAATTCTCGTATTTTTCGCTGTCATACTTCGGGAACCGAAGGGACAAAAAAGGGGGAATGTTATTTTTCTTTTTTTTTTTTTGTTTCGCTGAATGGCAGCAGCACTTCATGCAAAAGTAATGCTCGAGAAACTTTTTAATTGCATGTAAATAAAGTGTGCTCTGAGACGATAAAGTGAAAATATTTTCTTTGGAAATAACCGCAAGGCTCGGTCGTGTGCGCTTTAGCTGGGTGCTTGTCGGTCAAACAATGAGCAAAAAAAACGCTCTTCCCTGTACTTTCGTCTCGCTGCCCGGAATTGTGTTTTCGTGTGCTGTACTGACTGTTTTTCCGTGGGTGGGATATGAGAAAAACAATATGCATGAAGTGAAATTTATACTTTTTTGTGTTCGTCGGAATCGCTGCTCATCACTCGTCGTTGTTGGGAGGCCCGCTGCTTCGTCTCTCGAGGACGGCCAGACCGGAGAGTTTTTGCGTCCTCCGACAAACGACGAACGAAATTGGACGAGTTTGGACAGGCCCGCAGCTAGACAGAGCTGGACACTATGAATGCTAATGTTTGAATACAAGTGCATTGGATGTGCATACTAGGCCAGTGTTTCAATATAGTGGGTATGGGAACGTAATGCATTTGGTAAGTCTTATAGTTTTTTACAGTTCTTAAGTTATTTTGATTTTTTGTACTTCTACCCGTTTTTAATCACAATATTTTTTTTGTGATTTTTCCAGCACTTTACTTTAATTTTTCTATATTTTTGTTTTCTTTTCTTTTTCTCCTGGCGGTGGGTAGCTATTTTCGTCCACATCCTTTATCACTTATTTTTATAAAGTGATTCATCAACAGTGCTATGCTGGAAAATGAACCACCTCGGTTATGCAACTACTTTTTTCCAATCCTATTTTAATGCAAATAATTAAACAATCTTTATTTCGTTCTATTCTGAATTGCATATATTTTGTTGCAGGCAATTTTAAAAGTTCTTTGATTTAATGGCATTGTAAGGGAACACGCATCCGCCGGTTGATGCCAATGGTGCTGACATTTCTCTAGACTGAGCCAGCTTCTTTGCTTGTTTAGTGTTTATTTGACTAACTAGGAAACTAATCCGCTTGGTATTTAATGCGCGTGGGAAATACGCATGGTATTGTCTGAGTGAATTATATATGAGGGTTGAGAATTGACAATTCTGCAAGAAGAATTCAAAACCAGCTACCAATTTTCGGCAGTCATATCAACACGAAGAACAAATGTTTTATTGTCATACAATGAAAACCCGTTTTATCAGCCCCTTGGTGAATTTTAAGCTGATAAAAGAGATTTAAGAGATTTTCACGGAGGTAAAATCGTGACATATAACCTCACAACCCTTTAAATTTCCCTTAAGGGAAAAATTAAAAAAAAAAATATTTTTGTATATTTCGGATCTCTAAGATAAGTAAAATATGCTCAAGGAAGGATTTACTCGAATTCAACTTGGTTCGTCTGCTAGAGCCCATCAATACTTATTTTATACCGTTTAAAATGTGCCTAAGATATCATGACAACACGCGCGAATAACTATAACATAATAATCAATCATTCGCGGTGAAAGAAGCCAATTTATGGTTGTCAGTAATCGCTTTTCATTATATTGTATTGTTTTTGGTATGCCATGATACGTCCGAACTGAAGGAGCAGGGAATAATAAAACCGTTCACTTGTCGTTTGACTCAGTTGAAGATAAGCAACACTGTCGGCTGTTCCGAGCTGAAGCTGTTTTTTTCTTGCGAAATGAGCATTTCAAAATTAATTCAGCAAACGATAAATCTAATTAAATAAATTCTCGGCAGCCGACTGCCCAGAGCAATAAACACATGATAAGACTACTGAGAGTTGCATAGATCGTATCACTCATCAAGATGAATCCAGATTTGTGTAACTCTTTACCCCATCCTACTAACACAAAATTCCTTCCCGTGGCAAACTTGGAAATGCAGAGGTGTACACGGTATTCATAACGACATTTGTTACACTAACATGCCTTTCCTTCCCCGATGACTCTAAGGATGTGGCTGGCGCCGTTATTGGCATTTCAAGGTCTAGAACTCTCGAAACGTGCACATTGAGGACGGATAGCTACTGCCAGGCCCCATTATTCGTTGAATCTCTATGCATTTTTGCTTGTTCTGGTCAATCAAGCAGTAGCAACTACGAATTGTACGGTCATCATGCTCATGCTCAATTTGAATTTTTTTCTTTTTTCTATTTTGTTATTTATAAATTTTTAACGTCATTTTTAATTTTTTTCCTTAATTTTTATGTTATTTTTTTTTAATTTATTGTTGCATTCCATATTTCATATTCACATTTATTTTTAAATTTATTGTTTCTTTTTTAATCTTATTTAACACTTAATTTTTTTTTTATTTTGATTATAGAGGTTTGAACCTTAAGGTCATTCGCCTCTTCGGGTTAGAAAAATCTCCTATGAAAAATTTCTAACCCTATGTGCGGGGTTGGGACTCGAACCCAGGTGCGCTGCGTACAAGGCAATCGATTTACCAATACGCTACGCCCACCCCCAAACACTTAATTTAGTTGTTTTTCTCAATTTTCCCATTTCTCCCGGTTTTCTTAAATATTTTAATGTTATTAAGAAATTTGGCTAGTTTTCAAAAACTTTTTTAGTTCTTACATTCTTCTGATTTGCAATTGCAAATTTTTGATTCCATTTTTTACGAACTTTCCAATATTTTTTCTTCTTTATATTCTGTTATATCATTAATTTTTAGTATTCTATTTTCATTCCCATTTATTGTTAATTTTTTTTATATTTTTCTTCGTTTTTTACGTTTTGAATATATTTTCTGTTACTATTTATTTTTTGAACCCATTTTCCATATTTCTATTTTATTTTTTCATATTTTATTTTTTTTCATTTGACTTATTTCATTTAAATTAAGTTTTATTTTTTGTGTTTCGAATTCATCTCGTCAGTAACTAGCACCATCTGGGTGTCTAGTTAGACGATGTATCTAAACTAGTACCCAAATTAGCACTAGTTAGACACAAAAAATTCCAAACAGTTCACACGACACATGTGAACGTTCAAAGCAACTGACTTGTCCCGAGTGATGTCCCGGGAAGCAAGCACAGAGGCTCAGATTTGCTGACGAGAAAGCGAAAACGAACTCTTGTCTTTTGGCTCGGGAGCCAAACGCCTGGCATTATGCAATCTTAAATTCCCATAAGGGAAAATTGGACTGAACCACTTTGTGCATTAAGGGCACAAAACCTAACTTAAATTAAGTTTTATTTTTTGTGTTTCGAATTCACTCGGGACAAGTCAGTTGCTTTGAACGTTCACATGTGTCGTGTGAACTGTTTGGAATTTTTTGTGTCTAACTAGTGCTAATTTGGGTACTAGTTTAGATACATCGTCTAACTAGACACCCAGATGGTGCTAGTTACTGACGAGATGAATTCGAAACACAAAAAATAAAACTTAATTTAAGTTAGGTTTTGTGCCCTTAATGCACAAAGTGGTTCAGTCCAATTTTCCCTTATGGGAATTTAAGATTGCATAATTATTTCATTTGATTTTTATATTTTATTTTTTGATAAACTTCAATTTTTTTAAACAATTTTTCGATTTTTTCAAACAATTTTTTTTTGCAGTTTTACTATTTTTTTCAGAAATATTTTTTCTTTTTTTTTAAATTTTCCCAGCATCCTTTTATATCTTCGTATTTTTTTCTATATCGTTATTTTTGATTTTTTAGTACTTTTTATATTTTGAATTCATTTTCTATTAAATAAAATATTTGTCTTATTTGATATTATTTTTTAAGTCATTCGATTAGTAGAAAACTTGAAAGTGTGAAGTATTTTTTTTTATATTAAGAGCAAGGAGGTGAAGGAAGAAAGTTTGGTAAAGGTTAAAACAGAGAAATAAATGGTAGTGAAAATAGGAGACTGCATGGTATCACCTTTCGTGGTGAGCTCAAGAGTACGTCAGTGCAGTAATCTGGGACCGTTTATATTTCTACTCTATCTCAACGACTTCAATTTTTTAATTCTACATTGTTCGCTTGATTGAAGTTGTATCATAGCACTTGAGATTATGAAGCGTATACACGATTCTAAGCATTGCACGCTTGAACAGATAACCCAAAAGAAATAGATTTTTTGTTATACTACGGTATCATCCATTTCCAATGCTGCTTCGAAGAGATTTTGCTATTTCTGGAGAATTGGATTGTTTGAGGGTCTAGTGAATATTACTGAGTTAAAAAATGGTAAATTATAATTTACTGAAATCGTGACATATTTTCGTGCCATGAAAGATTATTAATTTAAAGTTTAAATTCAATCAGGAGCGGATCAAGAACAATTTAAGGGACGTCTGAAAATTCTATTTTGATACGTAAAAACCTCATTTAAAAAAAATCAGTGAAACATTTGGATTAAAATGATTTTGAGTTTAAAAATAATTTTAAAATGTAAATAATATAAAATTTCTAAACGAGTTGAAAATTTTGAATAGGGGGGGGATCTGGACCCACAGTATCCTCTGTTGAATCCATCTCTGTATTCAACGTTTAACGAGCTTGACTCTAGACACGTATTTTTTGTAAAACGCGAAAATTGGAATTGGAATCAACACTGAATCATCAAGATCACTCTACTTGCGAATGTGTCAACCTCAAGGTCCACATGTGTTTTTCGATCTGTGAAGAAACACAGTGGAAGTTGATTTTAGGTACAGTAAGATGCGCCTCCTGTTCGTGAAGTTGTGATCTACTAGGATTAAAAAATAATGTGGATTTTATTCATATCTGCAACTTATTTTATTGAGATTGAAACATGGAGCTTGAAAGCTTGCGGTGAAAATGCGGACGACTCGGTGTGTACTTTGTACTTTGAAATTCGAAATATGTACTCCTGGTTTACGCACGAAAGTCGTAAAAGCAGGATTGTATAGAACTCCACAAATTCTTAGCCAACATTTACTAGTACAAGATGCGCACTTTCGGAATGGAGTTGACGGGTAGACGGCGGAAATCGATACCTGAAGCCATTTCAAAATCCAATATGGCGACTTCCTGTTCAACAAAATTATCTACAACCCCAACAATAAGGGAATGTTCGGAATGGTGTTGACGAGCAGACGACAGGAATTGAACAATAAGGGAATGTTCGGAATGGTGTTGACGAGCAGACGACAGGAATGGTGCCATTTCAAAATCCAAGATGGCGATTTTTGGTTTTAAAATGATGTCGTATCCATATTCGCATTCTACAAATACAGATATTGCTATACTTATTGAGAATATTTCTAAACCAGAAGTCGCTATCATGGATTTTAAAATAACTTTAGACAATGATTTCCATTCACTACTTGAAAACCCCGTTCTAAAAATATTCATATTGTTAGGATTATCGAGAATACTTTTTTGTATCGATTCTAGAAGGTTTTACCACGTCATTCCCCTATATTTTTGGGTTAGAAAAATCGCTAACCCTACGTGCGCAGTTGCGAATCGATCCCAGGCAATATACGGCAATCGATTTACCAATTACGCCGTGTCTACCCTCCTATGCAAAATATTGTTCAACCGGAAGTTGTCACCTTAAAATGGCTTCAAACGTCGATTTCCATCATCTACTTGTCATGTCCGATGCAAATACATAAACACTCACATTAACAGGAGTCATTAAACTTGTAGTTCAACTGGAAGTCGTCATCTTAAATTTCAAAATGGCATCTTCCATCGATTTACGTTTTGCACGTCAAAAAAAATCCATTGTGTTGGAGTTGTGGAGAACTGCAAGTCGCCATCTTGAGTTTTAGAATGGCGCCAAACATCGATTTCCGTCACCTACTCGTCAGGCCCGTTGCGTGAATATCTAAATGTACTTTCCGAGCAAATTCTCATGGGTTCATACACCATACAGCTCCTTAAAAAGACCATGAATATGGTCCGTTTCAAGTTTCACAACCATCAAAACACCATAAAATGGTCTTAATAATCCACTGATAAATCAGAATATGACTTTTACATGGAATCAACCGGACCAGGGTTATGGTTCATGGGTTTGTCTGCCGTATCTGTGCAGTGGATACGTTTATAGATCTTAAGATCTGTAACATCCGTTGAACTTATTACGCTTACCGATCTTACGTTTTGCATTACAGAAAGTTCTTGGATGGCTCTTATGACCATTCCTGAATATGAACCACATCCATGAACGAACAGTTATCTTTTGGCTACGCTTGTAGATCTTCACTCTAGGGACCATCACTCCAGGGGTCAGATTCTGGTTTTGTTCCTAACATTTGTTTCGATTATTCGTAAACAAATTTCTACATATCATTCAAAAAGTATAAAAAATCTGATCTTTCCACCGAAGAAAGTATATTCATTTAGTATGTAACAAAAAGTTTGGAGCAATTTTCTGAGAAGTGGTTTATTGAACAATGAAAACTTTGCTGCTCTTCCGAATTTGAATCCCAATTGCCAGGAACGGGATAGATTTGAGAGTATCTGCCTTACTAAAGCTCTTCCTGAAAATAAAAACCAAATCAAATATTATCTGAACACATTTTCGCTCTGCTTTAGTTTAGACTTTTAGTTCCACTAAAATACCACTTCTAACCCCTTCAGTGAAAATCCTCGCTGACGAGCGCATCATTCGCACCATTTTCCCGCCGATAGTAGATTTATGGCTGAATTTTCTCACAGCCCCCTCCGACATATAACCAGCGATCGTCCGTTTTTTTATCGTTTCCGTTTATTCAAAGGGGGAAAATGATGTAAATCGCACCTCTCCAAGCAAAAACTTGACACTAAATCAAAATCTCAGCGCATATTTATAATATCTGGTACTGACTGACATTGTATCAAGGGAGATGCCCTTTACACCGCCGCCCCACTCTGCGCTGCGAAATACTTGATCCGTAGCTGTGGCCTTCCCTAATCATTATTTTTTTATCTTGTTCCGTCAAGTCGCACCATGCCGGACCATAGAAAAGGACCGACCATACAGTAGCGGGCCGTTTTTCACTGCTCTATTTTTGAGAGATCTCACCAAGAAGGCCAATCAACCAAAAAAGAGGCTACTCGAGCGTAGTCCCACCCGGCTACAAGAGGATTATACGGGATTGGGTTTCTCGTGTTATTTTCCTCTTTGTTTCCGTCGCTGCCCTCGGTTTCGGGGAGGGGGGGGAGGGTAATGTGAAGATCATCCATAAATTGCAGGAGGCGGTGAGGAGAGACCTGTGATCAGCTGTGGCGGCAGCGGCGGTTGGTGGAGCGAGCGCAGGAAGTGGCGATAAAATTTACGAGCATATTTTTCAGGAGCAGATTCGTTGCCTGCAAGCTCTCTTCTCTTTGCCTGCCCCCGGTGGGTGGGGGAGGAGGGTTGCTTCTATGCACCGACTGGTTTAGCTAACGCGGTGGGGTGGTGGTGGCACAGTGGACGCGGATCCGAGAAAAGCTACAATTTATGGTCTCCGAACGGTTTTATGTTCGGTGTAATATGTATTTGCAATTAGGAATGTATGTGGGTAATGGGGCTTGTGTAGTGCAGGCGATAATTTTATCCCCGAAGGGACGAAATTTATTTCGAGTCAGTGTCAAACGGGGATACTTGAATAGCAAATTCGTCTTTTTTCCTCCGTTGGGCTTCGGGTGAATGGTTCGCTCCGTTGCCATAGATTAGCGAGAAGGATTGCAGCTGTGTTGGGGGTTTCTGTTTTCTTGGCGAACGTAATTGGATACAGCTTTTATTGATTCAATTTTCCTAATTGTATTCGGGATCGGTTTTCTGGTTCGTCTCCAACCACGAATGGAACGGCAAACCCCAAAATCCCAGCACCGGTTGTAATCAATCCTTTCCGAAGACCGACAAAAGAAGGGTTGATTGTCGGGCATGGGATGAAATGAAAACACAGTTTCTAATCGCCTCAAGGAATTAGGGATGCTGACCGTTTCGTGTAAGATCCGATTAAGTTTAAAATTATTATTTACATTTATTACTTTGCTTTTCACCCAACACCCAATGAAACCTTTGTAGAATCCTACCACCACTGCAACGCCAGGTGCCATGGGTGTAATTCAGGGGATTCTTCTGCACTTTCGAGCAACATTTTAACCACAGCTTGTGTTTGGGTAGAATAATCCCAGCTTAATCCTCCTCTTCAGGCAGTTAGATTCAGGGAATAGTCAGGTGGGGGCAGGTGATCCGTTGCCACCGGAGAGAATGAATGGAGACTCTTAATTATGCAGTAATTAAAAGCTCGTTTTTGCAAACGCTCGGACTCTTTGTAGGGAGGGGAAGGCTGGGGTAAAGGTTTTTGTCTGAAGGAAAGATTAGTAATACTTCATTATTTTAAATTTGAATTAATGAATTATTACTAATCTTCCTTGGATTTGCGTAGAAAATCCCTCTAAATCGGTGCAAAAAATCCTGTCCCTACTCCAATTCTTTAGAGGGAAATTCAGCAATTCGATCATCAGCGCATTGTACAGTTTTAGTTAGAATCTATAACATATTCAGAAGTTGGATAATTTTCATTGGATTGAATTTTTCATTTAAAAAAAATGTTGTTAAGCTATAACTTCGATAACAATTACTATTTTGCTCACATTGCTGGTGCGAAATGGAGTAACTGCTACGTGTCCATATGGTCTTTCAGACTGCTAAATGCAAAACTTATTAGAAATGATTATAGACCAGCTAATAAAAAAAAAACTAGCCTTTATTCAGATGCATCATATAATAAATGCAGTACTAGTAGCATTGCAGACTGGATGCAAAGCGGAAGATTTCGTTACAGAACAACAATAATATAAACACCCGGTAAACAATGGGAATGCAACATTAACGTTAGGGTGGCAGTTCTTTTTGTGATGTTGGAATGTTGTCAATCGTCGTCAGAACATCACTTAAGATAGCAAAAAACCTTCGCGTAATATAAGTGAAATTGGACCGTATTAATAAGTCCCCAAAATTCTTTTTTCAATGTGCTCGAAATATATTTTAACTTGGTAAAGTTGAAGCACATAAAAGAAGGTTTAAAAAAATAAATGAAGGGGCAAAAAAAGACTTGGATTATGCGCTGAAACTTCAGCAAGTTTCAAAACTTTTCAAACCTTTTAAAAAGATTATGATTTTTTACATAAAACGTTTGAAAAATTCAATACTATTGCACTGACATACTACTTAATTATACATTTGATTAGTTTGATTGATGTTATTAGTTTCAATATTTAATTATTTCAATTATTTTCAATTATTTAATCAATTCTAATATTTTTAATGCGATTTATCGGATATATTTGATTAATTTAGTTTCATTGATTCTACTTATTATTTAACTAACTTTAACAACTTTACTTCATCATTTTCCTCAAATTCATTTAGTACTAATAATTATATTATTTTATTAATGGCATTATTTTAATAATTTCACTAATTTTATTCATTACATAAAATAATTGAAGTATTTAATTGATTTTATTAGATTTATTAATTTCATCAACATTATTATTTTTACTATTTTATTTATATTACAAATTCATTTTCATTATCGCATTTTTTAAAAATTTTGTTGATTTTATTAATTTGAATAATCTGATATTATTGAATACATTAATTTTATTATACTTTTTTTTCTTCACCAGAAAAAAAACTGGATGACACTAAATCACACGCAAAAGGGTACAATATTTAACTTAAAAGTGTGGTTTTTCATTGTTTCGGATTTTCCTCATCAGTAACTGGCACCAAATTGGGGGCCTGGTACACAATAAATCCAAAAAATGCCACGTCTTTCGTGAACTCCCAAAACAACTGGCTTATTCCAGGTGGTATCTTGATAGTAAGCACAGCACTTTTGGTACGCTGATGAGGAAGTTGAATCCAAACTAGTCTTGGTCGGTTTGAGAACCAACATCAACTCATCGGTGGACAAGAATTTCTTCGGTAATGACTGGGCCGTCACCGGGAAAGAGCCAGTTGTTTAAGCGTTCATACAAGACCTATGACTTTCTGGATTTAGGGTCTAACTGGTGCCAATTTGGTGCAGGTTTGTACTTATCTAACAGGCTGCCCGGTACTGATGAGAAGTATCCGAAGAACTAAAAACCAAACTTTTTAGTTTTTTAAATTTTATAAATTTTTAATAACATTATTAACATAGTAAATTTTAGGAGTTTTATAAGGTTACTATCTTGTTTCTGATTTTATTGATATTATTGATTTTTTTAAATTTTTATGATAATTATTTTACCTCATTTTCTCATAACTTTAAATGAAATAATATTAATTTTATAAGTTTTCAGAGTTTTTGTATTTTATTGGAACTACACTTGATTTGATGATTACAATATATTTTTTAAATTCCATTGTTTTTATTAGTTCAATTATTTTCATTATTTCAATAATAATTCCGTTGTTATTTTATTAATTTTTTGCTTTTAAACTACATTCGATTAGCTAGAGATTACTGAGCGGGGAAAAGTTATGAAAAATTGGTGCCATAGTACGCAAGTAGGAGCAAGGATGTGAAATATACGGATCGGAAAACTAGAAGTGACAGGGTCATTAGAAACAGCCTTAAAATTTTTCGGAACAATCTTTTGTCCTCTGCTGGCAGGAGAAGGAGCTTAGGCAGCATTACTACGAATCGCTCAAGTCCACCAACATGTCTCACGGCAAAGACAGACTTGTCCCTCTTTACCATGAGAACCGACCATTATTTTATTAATTTTATTATTTTATTACTTTCAGGAATAATATTCGTTTTATTATGGGAAGATTTTTTTTAAGATTTAAAACTTCAGTTAATTGCACTCATTTTAATAATTTTTATGATATTATTATTCCAATATATTTATTTATTATAATAATTTCACTTACTGAACATATTGTGTTCATTAAAACAATTTTTTATATCTTTGTGATTTATTAATTTGAGTAGTTTTAATAATTTTATTACTTTACATTCTCATCATTTTAATTTTAGCAATACTGATTCTATAATATTTGATAATTTTCTTTTTTTTATATTACATTTCATTAGATTCGTTGATAATGTTATATTTTTTAAATTTCAGTAGCTTTATTATTTTGATAACTTCAATAATTTCATTAGTTTTATTAATTTTATTACAATATATGCTTTTAATTTCATTTTTATTTATATTTAATAGCGCGCTAGTTTTATTATCAACGCTTATTATCTTATTATTAATCATTTTAATCATAAGTTTATTATTTTTTCAGTATTTTCATTTAATTAATTCTATTTATTTGATTTACGCTATTATATATTTTTTTAATTTCGTTAATTTCACTATTGTACAATTTTATTAAATTTTATTATTTATATTTTGAAAATGCTGGTACTTTTATTAGTTTTAGTCTTGTTATTTTAAATTTCCGATACTTAAATTCTTCTGATATTTTTTTATTATTTCACCAATTCATTTATTTTATTGGTTTTATTAATTTTTTTCAATTCTATTAATTTTTATAATTATCATTTGATTGTTAAAACATTTTTAATTTCTTTCATTATTTTCGGTTATATTTTTACATTCTTTTTTATTAGTATCACTTAAACATTATACATTTTTTAAGTTAATAAAATGCATCAATTTATTAATTCCAATTAATTATGTTAATCTTCTTAATTAGTATTCGAACGTGTCGGTGGAGCACTGAAAATAAATAATGAAAAACTTATGAGGGATTCCATGAGAAACCGGTCGATCGCAAAATATGACCATCGTCGATTCGAACGAAATTTTTCAGTTGTGTTCGGTTTATGAATCTCCATGATTTTCTCTGCCAACTGCGATATTTTGAAGCAAGAGTAATTTTTCAAAAGGGTGTAGACGTTTCTACGTGGATTAATTTAAAAAAAATTGTTCTACTACTGTATTAAATTTTATGTTGATTGAATATTGACATAAAACGTCTTTCAAGGGAGTTTTCGGGGTCGCTGATTCTGATTTTGATGTCGAAAATGTAAAGTTCAAAATGGCGGATCCAATATTTCCACCGTGCTTGGCTAAATTTCATGTTTTTTTATATTGGCCCAAAACGTCTTCGGGTCGCTGATTTTGATTCTGACGTTAGAATTGTCAAATTAAAAATGGCGAATACAATATAGCGACCGTGCTTGGCTAAATTTCATGTTTTTTTATATCGGCCTGAAACGCGTTACAAGGGAATTTTCAGGGTCGCTGATTCTGATTCTGACGTCGAAATTGTAAAATTCAAAATGGCGGATCAAATATGGCGACTGTGCTTGGCTAAATTTCATGTTTTCTTTATATTGGCCTAATACGTCTTACAAAGGGGTTTGCGGGGTCGCTGATTCTGATTATGATGCCGAAAATGTAAAATTCAAAATAACGGATCCAATATGCCGACTGTGCTTGGCTAAATTTCAAGTTTTTTTTTATATTGGCCAAAAACGTCTTACAAGGGGGTTTTCTTAGTCGCTGATTCTGATTCTGACGTCGAAAACGTAAAATTCAAAATGGTAGATCCAATATGGCGCCTGTGCTTGGCTAAATTTAATGTTTTTTTTAAATATTGGCCAAAAACATCTTACAAGGGGGTTTTCGGGGTCGCTGATTCTGATTCTGACGTCGAAAATGTAAAATTCAAAATGGCGGATCCAACATAGCGACTGTGCTTGCCTAAATTTCATGCTTTTTATATTGCTCAAGAACGTCTTCTAGGGGGTTTTTGGGGTCGCTGATTTTGATTCCAACGTTAGAATTGTCAAATTAAAAATGGCGGATCTAATATGGCGACTGGGTTTGGTTACATTTCATGTTTTTTTACATTGACCTATAACGTCTTCTAGTGGTTTTTTGGGGTTGCTGAACACGATGGCCGCCATTTTGAATTTTCAAATTCTGTTATCAGATTCGTAATCAGCGACCTCAAAAATCACATAATCTATTTTTATGCTGGTTGAGAAGTTATCCCTGTCTCTCAGAATCTTTTATAGACCATAAAAAACTCAATTTTTGCATATTTTGATAATTTTTTTTCGAAAAAACTGACCAACGAAAAATTCTGCAAAAAATCTATTATTTAGTTCAATGTTTTAGATACCTACAAAAAATTTTTTTAGATTTCTGCGGCTTTTAGCTCATATACAGCCGAATTTATTGTAAAAAAAAAGAAGAGATTTTCGAGTTTTAATTGTTTATAACTAATAAGTAATTAACAAATTCACATAATTTTTCGTGCTAGTTGTACTGCTTACATCCCCAAGAGTTGATTAGAAGAAAGATTCACATTTTTATATCAACGCCAACTAGAAATCCAATAAAAACTTAATAGAAGTAGGAAACACGTATATGTCCCACTGCGCCGCCAAGGGTTAAAGGGTGTTCCACATCAAATGGTATCAAGGAAAAAACGCTGTAAAAATAGCCCATTGGGAATTTACTCTTGACAACTTGACAACAATTTTAACAATTTTATTACCGTCAATAATTTATTTTTTCTCATAATTTTAATATCTTTATTGCTTAATTTTAATAACCGCATTGCTTCTGGCTTTTGTTACATTCATTTAATTTATTATTTATGGCAATTCTATTAATTTTATAAATTTTACAAAATCATGGATTGCTTTTCGATTGAGTCGCATCAGTATCTGGCAACAGTTTAGTACAACGCTAAATTCAACGCGGGAGGCACGGCTTGTGTTCGCAACGCAAACAACTGTCCAAGCGTGAGGCTCCGCATGAAGGAAAATTCTGATTTGCTTATGAGACTAGCGAATTCGTAACTTGGTTCGGCTTTTCCTTCCTAAAGAGAAAATTGTGTGTTAAATATCCAATACCTATAACATGTTAAGTCATGCATTGCGTTTCAACTTCGTCTTATCAACATTTGCCGCCGACGAAGTCGTAACGCAATTCATTCATTCGTATTGATAACTTTCAGGCGCAAAAAAAACTTTTATACAAATATCTCTTTAAGGAGTAAAATCTGTTTTATCTAATTTTTCTTTTAAGAGACATTTATATGTAATTTGTTGCACTACATATGGAACATCATTTTATGATAAAAATGCATAATTCTCTTAGATATGACCGGAAAACTTCACGTCTTTCCAACGAAGTTTAAAGAAATATGAAAAAAAAACATTTTTCCTTGCAGGTATCTAAACAACATCAAGCGTCACAATTTGTAGACATCCCGTGCGAGGTGCATTGAATTCCTCGTGCCTCCCAACCGGATCCAGTGTGTGCAACATTCCCGATAAGGGCTGACCAAAGATGCTCCGAACTGTATCCCTGAAAGAAACCGACCCGGCCCAAGGTAGAACCACTCGATCAGTTTCATATTGAACATTATTTGCCCCGGAGTGAAAGAAGGAATCCGTAGGTGAAACTAATACGTTCCATAAACAACACATGCCGCAAGTCCCTTAAAGAGAGAGTGTGTGTGTGCTTTTGCTGAGTAGAACCAGATCAAAGGATTTCCACCTGCACTTGGTTGAGGTTGAGCTGTACTGGAACGGAACGGTCGTCAGTCGATCCATCGAACGTTTGTGCAAGTGCAGGCTGACGGAATTATTTAGTACCCGTCCCCCAGGTGGTGTGCATTCCACACAGTCCCCCTGCTTGGCTTTTGGCTGCACTGGCCGGACGCCGGAGCTGAGTTTGACAAAGTTTGTCGTTCATCATTCTAAATCCAGTATGCTGGCTGCTGACCAATCGTTGGGTTCGATTTAGTGCAGCAGACAGGTAGGTACCGGTTGAAGTCACATATGCAACAAATATTGACAAAGTACTGAAGAGTAAAGCAAACGCAGCGTTGCTGGGGTCTTTTTTGTCCGGTTCTTGAGGGAGTCCGGTTTGGATCGGTCAGGAGGAAATGCAACATTAATTTTCCATTTGTCGGAGTTGAGATTTCACTGGGAATGGTTTCAGTCTCCTTTTCACTCCCTACGGATGCTGGAGATTGAATTAGGAGCGGTTTTGTTGCTGTTCCATTGAGAGATGAAATGATTTCATCCGGAGGCATCCTTATTAGAAAGCTGCCCGGAACGAGACGATGTGATTGTGATTATCCTTTGATGAAGCTGTTCAGTCGAGGTATTCGGCATTGATTCAGATTCGATTGGACGAAAACCATTTAGACGACTGAAATATTGGGTTTTCAACGAATTGAACTTTTCGTTGTCCGGTCGGTTGTAGGGTATGATTATGGAGTTCTGGGCGAAGGATAGATTATTTGAAAGTAAGTTCTTGATTGTGTGTCTGTGTGCAATTCCAACCGTCTAGTGGACCATAATGATGCTTTCATTTTTTGCCTGCTCTAAAGGTCATTAGTTTGATTTTAAATTTTTTTTCCTGTTGAATTTGATTTCAATCATAAATAAATTAGTTAAGGAATTTGCGGTTCGACTTTGTCTCATCAGAATCCGACACTAACTTAGCGACAGGACTAAACTAACGCCGGATTGATAAACACCAAAAAAAAACTAATCTATTCAATCCTGCACGGCAGACAAGTCAAGACTCATCTAACACAATGGTGGCAAAATACCAAAAAGCCACTCTCAGCACTCTCTAAAGGACACAGCACCGCGCGAACGGAACTAACGGGTAATCCAGTCTAGTGACCTGATCACCGCGAGAAGCGAGATAGCGCATCTGTCGGAATAGGTTAAACGAGGAGCTTTTTATCGACTACCACCACTTTTCACACGGCACAAGGGAGGACAGCCAAACTTTGCCGGTACCTCCCACCAAGCAGATTCACCACAGGTATCACACCACAGGAGAGGGAAAATGTTAATGCTAATGTTTGGCGAGAGTTGTCAAGCGCCAGCAGCAGCAGCGACTGGGATAGTAAGCGGAATAGTTTCTCTGACTCTGACACAGTGGGTTCGCTCGATTCGCGCGTAAACGATGACCCCGAGGGCATGAACCGACTGGCATTAAATTTATTGATGTTATTTCTAGACGGTTTCCCGTCGGAGCTGCGGGGTCTGTTTGTCACCTTCAGGGTGCTTTCTGTTAGCACTTTCTTAATTGTTTTTTTTTATCTCGTGACAGTTGCTGACTAAATGGGTTTTTATTGTATTTTAAATAGATTAACAGATAGTTAGAATGTTGCGTTTTCCTGGAGAAAATAGTTTAGCCGGCCATTTCACATTGTTTCGTTCATTTGAGTAGCTAATCTATTCGGAGGTTATGTTTACCCGTAAAACCTTTCCATCTAAGTCTATTTGCATGACGTAGCCTACCGGAGAAAGCTTTTGTTCTTGCAATCGTTAGCATAGGCTTACCGAATTGGCTACCCTTTTCAGTCACGACCCAATTAGATTCCTTCCAGTGGACACTTGATCCCTAGAACGATGAGGACATTTTCCTTTGTCAACGAGACCCCTAGACCCTCCGGAAACAAATAAACAAACAAAAAATGGTACTACTCACTTTGTCCCGGATCTCCTGTCGCATCTTTTCTCGCTCCTCCTCCATCTTACGGTGCTTCTCCTTTCGTCGGTCCTCAGCCTCTTTGATCGCCTCCTGGCGTTCGCGCTCGGCCTCCTCCTCCTTCTCTTTGTCATTCTCATCGTCACCGCCATCACCGCCTACAGCGCCTGGAAAGTTTGAGTACATATTACAAGGGGGAAAACAAATGGTTCGGGGGTGGTTGTGCGGGGAGGAATTAACGCTATCTCAGTCTCCCAGCGTCGCGCGGAGTGCAAATGCGGTGTACCTATCCCCCGATGGGGCAGCCAACGAACTACAGCTGGGCCTGTTGTTGTTTAGCTAATACATCCCAGGACCCAGGATTGGACTGTCAAGGGGTCCTTCAGCGTACTCCCGTACTCGACGCCGCGGGGTATAGGTACGTACATAAGTGGTAATTATCTATATATGGTGTAGTCGTGTCAAGACTGTTCTATCCCGGGGTGTCAACGAGCATTGAAAAGGAGAGTAAAAGGATAATTGGATTACCCCTCGGCGGGTGGGCGGCACAGACAGGCGGAAAGAAAGTTACTTTTCATGTTTTTGTCGCTTGGTAGCAGCGAGTTGCAAACCTCGAAGGACGTCGTCGCTCAGCTGTCTAGCAGTCTGTGTGTTTCTGTGTGTGTGTGTGTGTGTGTGTGTGTGTGTGTGTTTGTACTTGTCGGATGACGGTGACAGATGTAATGGATTCCGCAGAATGATTGAAACAGATTCTGTTTTAAGGATAATGCTACCTAATTCCGAATTCAGTTCATTGAAATTCCGGCATGTTTACGTTGTTCGTGTCCGTTGTTGGTGAAATTACCATAGTCACGTCCCAGCTGTCAGCACCGCACGGCGCTGTGAGTGAAAATTTGATTAGCATAGGCGTGATTATTCGGTTAGTCGGGTATTTTGAGATGTTCGTCTGTGTTTCGATGGCAGTGTAACGAAAAACGAAAAGAGTGTATTAAGCATTACATGTTTTCACTGAATAGATATTTGCTCGTCAGACCTATCACTTTTTTTAGTCGATATATATTTTTTATGAATATTTCCATTGAAAAGAATTCAATTTAATCTGAAATTTCGTAAAACGGAAAAAATGTTCATGGATCCATGAAAAAATCACGACTTTGTAAAGGGAGCCGTTTATGAAAATCACGACCAAGATCCTGAAATTATCGATAACAAAAATAGCTCACGTCAAAAACTAACAATGTTTTTCATGTACCCAATTACAAGACGCATAATTTTTCAATAAATTCTTTTTTGTGGGTTTTGGTGCAAGTGCCAATAGGTTATTTAAGATTTTTTTATGGTATCCAACGGGGAAAACAGATGGAAATGATGAGTTTAACGAAAGAAATTATGTGAAAAAATCCCCCAAAGGCAGGATTCGAACCTGCAACCCTTGGGACTCCGGTCCAATGCTACTCTTATGCTATCCTTAGGTTGTGATGACGTCCCAGGGGATTATTGCATTGGTGACAGTGATCGTAACACTGCCTCTACAGTGACATCAGGTACCAGACGATAATTAAAACCCGGTGTTGGTATCTAGCGAGCAAATTAAATAGGTCAAATGGTGGCAGCGGCGGTTGTGTGTGACCTGGCTATACAGGCAGTGGGACGATCACTGTCGTCAATGCGACAATCATGTGTTCTTCCTGGGAATAAGAATAAGGATAAGGGTCCCAAGGATTGCAGGTTCTAACCCTGCTTCTCGGGTGTTGATGTACCAGGATATGCAATGCCTGTCGTAAGATGCAAATAATAAAAAAAAAATTAAAAAAAATCAAATCAATATTCTTAGGCATAGTTTCAATGGAACCTATGAATTCCGAGTAATAATTTTTTTTTAAAAAATGGATCTCAAAAAAAAACTACTCTCAAAATCTCAGACGACAAACGTAAACATAAATTATAGGCCACAGCGAAACACACTCGACGTATGTCGCCCTCGACTGACTCTGAAATGAGTGATAATGCTCATATTTATAAATTCGTGTGTTTTTGTTTTTCCCTTTGATTGAGTCCCATTTCGTCACACCAAGAACGCAGGGGCGGCGAAACACTTTAAGCCTGAGTGGGTAGAAAGCATAGGGTGAGGAGTCTATTAGTATGGATTTTTTCCCTTTTCGCAATGCACACGCTTACATTAAATTCACCTTAAATCACGTTCGTTTATGCAAATGGAATTGTAGTACAACGATGTTTTCAACAGTGTGTAGTACGAGATACATGCGTTGCGCATCTAAATTTTTTGAAATGGTTCAAAATTTCGAGTGGGTAATTATTTTCGGTTATTTTCGAGTGGGTAGTACTACCCATACTACCCACGCTTTCCGCCGGCCCTGCAAGAACGTGTTATTGCTTCGCTCGAAATATTCCAAATTAAATATTAAATTTGGGCAAAATTAAATACATGACATGACTTCCATATCCTGTCGGCATTTTGTGGGTTGAAAAATGTAAAAGATCCATTTCTAAATTAACTATGTTCACTGGCGTAGGAAAAAAATGTTTTCAGAACGATAATCGTTATCATTATTATCGCATTATGCCAACCGGAACCACTGGCAAGTCACCTGAAAATATTGCGATTTTCACAGTTTTATCGAATTAACAATTATTTGTTTCAGTAATGACAATTACACCAACGGCCTCCAAACCAACACTTAACACCACCAATAATGAATCAAATGTTGATGAGGACGGATTTACAACAGAGACCGGTCCCTATACGATTAATGACCTGTTGACTACAGGTGGAATGCGACTGAAATGAATTTTGCTGCACCTATTTATATATTCGAGTAATTTCGATGCTTTGTCCAAATATTATTAAATGGTTTAGTAGAACGAAAATTATGAATCATCAACGTGGCTCCTGGCTGGCGAAAATTCAAATAGGTGATTTTAATACAAACTACGCTATATTCGATTCGATCAAGCGATTATTTATTGCTATAAAACGAATCTATTGGAAACGAATGAAGCAACACTAATCATCACTATGGAACCCGCCCGCAGCAGCAAAAAAAACATTGCAACTCGCCCTCACACAAACAGCTTACGAGGGGGCTTACCTCGTCAGCTTGTCAGATTTAAAGTGTAATTTTGGATGTACACATCTTTTCCACCGAAATGATGGGAAACAACCGCCGCCGTCGTCAGCACGGCACGAACAACGAAGGATTCAACTGCTGGCCCCCGTCGGATCAGTTTCCATGCTTGATTGATGGTAGTAGGATCAATTCGCTATTTTTTCTTCTGTTTCCTTCAACGGAAAGCGAACCACAAAGATTCGATTGCGAGCGGAGAGTGTTCTACCGAGCGTGAACCAACACAACACAGTCAGTGGATTAATTATTTTGTAGGTTAGATCGGGCGTAGTCCTTCAGGCCGTGCCGTGAACGAAGAGAACTGTTAATAACGCAGTCTGTAAGGGCAAAAAAGGGAACTGACCAAAACCGCAACTTACCCGGTCATGAGTATGAACGGTTTCGATGAAGCAAAATCTTTCGCCAACTTTAAAAATGGCGACCTACTCCATCAGCGTTATTTTCCAAAACAGCAGGACTGACATAAATAGGATAGCGCAATCAATTCCGAACGGAATATTTGAAGTAAATTTTTCATTCGGTAAAATCTTGCAATGAGAGCCTCTATTTACTCGCTTTCTCTTTCGATTGCAACTGCAAACCCATAAAATTTCATAAACATTTATCAGTGAGAAATTGGATTTGAATATTTCGTGTTCCATTCGTCAGTAACTGACACTAACTTACTGCCAGTTAGATGATAAATCCAAACCAAAGTGGCGTCAGTTGGAGATCAAATCCAAACCGTTCACACAACATGTGTAAACTCCTAAAGCAACTGACTGGTACCGAGTGATGCCTCCGTTAGCCAAACACAGTAGCTCTGGGTCGTTGACGAGTATAAGGAACCGAACTCTTGCTTTTTGGCCTTAGAACCAAACGCCTGTGAGTATGCTAACCTTTATTTTATCCAAAAGGGAAAAATGGATGTATTTACGCTTAAGGGCACAAAACCTAACTTAGAGAAGTTGGATTTGAATGTTTCGTATTCCACTGGTCAGTAACTGACACCAACTTACTGCCAGTTAGACGAAATATCCAAACTAACACGAAATTGGCGCCAAACGTAAACATTTATCCGTATATTTCGAAAGAACAAGATTATTACTAGACCATTATACAAACAGTTGAAGGAAAATCGGAAAGGCGACCGAATAATTTGCGCAAGAGAAAGTAAACAAAGAGAGGTTTTGTAGATTGGACCTATTGAAAAAAAAAGTTCATTTTATCTTGATGTTTAGAAGTTTCGTTAACATTTGTTTAGTAGTTTTTTTCCTTTTCTTCAGTATGGTTTTTTTACATACAAAAAATACAGTCGTACAAACTACTCCGAATGTATCTTTGGAATTTTTTTTGCTGAAAGTCAGTAAACTAATGTCACTTTGCCATGATATCAGTTTCAAAATTTACCGACCACACGTCCGTAAATTGCTCCCGTTATTGCCGAGCTGGTACGTACCATCACTGTCCTAAAGCCGTATTTAGAAAGACAAAACTATTTGCGCCCAAACTGATAGTTTTTGATACATAGTATCTTCGGCAAACTTTCTTAGTACTTGTTCCCGATTTCCGATTTCGTTTAATTAGGGTGGAAATAGTCACATTGTGTAATAATATTCAATGTCATCGTCAAGTCGATTGCATATGTGACACTTTTTCTAAATGCCAGTGTGAATTTACAGTAGTATTAATAGTAAATTAAGGTTCATTCTAAACCATTATCCTGTTTGCGATATCGCTGGCGTAGTTGATCGCGAACGAATCGAGCGTTTGCATGTTAACCGTTGTGTGTCCGACGCGGTACCCGGGTAGCTTTTTAAGTTTCAACTAATTAAATTCCTATGTTTTATCCATAGCTGGAAATTGAAACTTTGTGACATCTTAGAACTTCACTAAGTCAAGGTTTTGGATTAATAATATTGTTGATATAGTAAGGGTGGGAGTGAGGAGAGGCTCCTGAATTTTTTTACTACGTAACAGGCCGACGTGGGTACCCGGGTACCCACAAAACTAAAATGCCCGTAACTAAGGTAATATCCAACCGATTTCGATGCTTTTGGCCGTTTTGGATTCAGGAACTCATCCACTTTTGGATTTGGTAAAAATGAATCGGGTTACTTCATTCGGGCCCCGGGAATCCGGGTTTCCGGAAGCAAGTTCCAGTGCTGGGGTACTATTTGCGAACTTCAATGGAATACTAGCAAGATGGGTATCAAAATTCTTGGAATTGCATCAGTAGGCTGTATCTGTTGGTTTTGGAACCATTTGGTGATTTGACCCCGGAACGGACATTCCGGAGCAGGTTCCCGTGGGGCCGTGAGCGGCCATTCCATTCCAATTTCATTTTTAAAATTGCCATAGGGTCCAGTAACAATAAAAAACAGACTTCCGAGACAATTTAAAGAGTTTTGATACTCATATTGCTAGGACATGATTAAAATTTACAAATCATATCCTAGTACTGGAACATTACTCCGGAAAATCCGGATTACCAAAAACCAGATCCATTATTGTACAGAATCAAACAGTGGACGAGTTCCTGAATCCAAAACATCTAAAAGTGTCCAAATCGATTAAAGGAAGGCATAGTTATGAGCATTTCAATTTGTGGGTACCCGGGTACCCACGTTGGCCTGTTATAGATGTTTTTTTTGTTGGACACATAACTGTTAAGTTCTTTCGCAGTGGGTAATGAGAAGGCGGACACTTGGATTAGAATGATATTGAGAAGGTGGACATTTAGGCATTAGAAGGTGATATTTATGAAAGATCGCGTAGCTTCAACGAGTTTTTAAATATTTCTTTCCTAGAGGACGCTCGAAAATTGGCAAATTTCGTGGAACGATGGAACTTCAGGAATCCCAAAGGAATCAATAAACCTTGGTCCAAGAGAATAAATGAGGGTCATGACTTCTTTCGGGTGATATCTCGGGGTAATATACAATCATTATAAGTAGAATGCCCTTCTCCGGCGTATCGGGGTCGTGGAGAGCGGTCTCTGCGCTTGTGGTGGTGGTTATCGCGATATTAAACATGTTGTCTGGTCGTCCGCTGAGTGTTCCAGTACCAGATCTCCGTTAAACGAATTCCTTCGGCCTCGTTCCAGTCCAGTCCGAGATGATATACCAAATTCGTTACTGATACTTTTTGCATGTATCAGACAACTAGCAGATGGGAAATTTGATTCTGAGATGATTATGGCTTTCATTGGGTTAGTTTTCGATAAAAATACACTGAAAAAAATCAGTTTGGGCAAAGAAAAGTTTTTTTCAAATAATTTTTTTCCTTGAAACTGCCCAACTTAAATTTTTGACGGTACGTAGGGAACATGATTACCTATTTTGGAAAAAAAAATCATCCAAATCAAAGATGTTTTTTTTGTAAATCGACTTTAAATTTTTTAAATCGATTTTTTTCAGTGTAGGAGTCGATGAAGAAATTTTTCAATATTTTTCTTCAAAAATTAACTAATTTTGTTAAAATCACTCCTACAACATTTTTTTTAGGATTTGTCATTTATAGACTTTAGCCATTTGAAAAAAAAAATGTTAAAAAAAGTTGGACTTCTTTCAAAAGACAGTCTAGATCATTTTTGGAAAAACAAAGTATGCAAAGGGGCTTTTTGTGACGAAGTTCTCATGTACAGAAATCTGAGAGGGTGCTACCAACATTTGTTGGAGTTGGTGCGAAATTTGTTTATTGCGTGTTCGCATTTGTGATCAGGTTTGTGTTATCGCGAAGGCCACGAGCATTTGTACGTTTAGAATGACAGTGGATGTATATGAGAGGATATGCAATTGATTGTGTTAGAGAGTGTTAGTTTGAGTCTAACTTAAGATATACTATAAAAAGAAAAATGACATGCCGAATGAAGATAAAAAAGATGCATAGAGATTAAGTAGAAGCGTATAAATTGATCAATATTATTTTGATATACATGAGTAGTGGAACAACAAACTTATAGAAAATGTGCTTGATGATGTTTGCAATACGGTCAAACTAGTTTCCCTGCTGAGCTTCCTACATTCAATAATTTATATTCAGGATTTTTTTTTAAATTCGGCCGATAGATCCGACACCTTCCCCCCAACCCATATTTCTAACTACAGTACTGCTCTATTTCAATTTTCTTTGAAGTTTTCAGCTCCCCAAATAAACAGAATACATATTGACATTCGAATAAACAATCCGGAACGTTCCATAATTATATTATATCAGCGCAGCAACCCTTCGCCGTAACAGTTACCAACCAACCCATCCGTAGGAATATTTACCAGAAAGAATCAATAATTCAATATTTCAAAAGATGACAGGATTACGCTGTCTGCTCCTTCGACGCAGCGTACATAAACAATAAACGATGAAATAATGTCACTCTGCACGGATCTTTCCCGTCCCTGCGTGACAGGGGTTGTTCGCTGGGGCGAGGAAAATCTCGTTAACTTGTTTATTTGTTGGTGATTTTTTTTCTTCGCTTTTTTTTGTTTATCTCAAAGGTCTGCGGTTACGGTTGCGTAACACGCGGAGAGGCGGGTGGTTGCTTTGTTTAGCATGTGCATCCACTGTCACTGATGGTTCGCTCGTAGGTCGGAAAGTCATCGCCAGCGAAAAAGATGACGGGGTAAAAAGTGCTAATGTATACGGATACAAGATGTAGAAATGGAAAGGTGGTAACATTTGTCGTTTTTGAGTGAGTTGTTTGCAAAAAAAATCATGGCGGTCGGGTTCGCAGAACATGACATAAAAAAAACAACAACAAAATTGAAACGAAGCTTGTAAACACGCGGAGACTAAATATGGCGACCGGACCCGCAAAAGGGTAATATTTACATCACTAGTCAATCAGAGCGAAGTTAGGTACCACGTGTTTTTGTTTTCAATTGCACATCTGTTTGTTAAAAAATAATGACAACATAAAAATGTAACAGCCTTTCCATTTTCGAGTGGGTACGCTTTCCGTTTAATGACCGCTGCGATTGGTGTTCAGCGCTCTTGCCATGCAAACTGCCTATCTACTAGGCGTACTTGTTCAAGTATGATACTCTCTCATTTGAAAGATAAAACCCCGGCGGTAATAACGATGTTTATGATGATGGCACATTTTCCTTAACGATGCAGCAATCGACGACGGTGGTTTGGTGGCGGTTGATATTTTGAAATTCAATTTCATGTCACTGAGGTTTTGCTCCATTTGTGACTCTTTCAAGCATAGCCAGCTGGATGATAATTCGGTAAACCCCTGCCTATTGGGCTTTACGCCACATTAGCTGAAATCGTTATTTTTAATTGGGTTGCGTAAATTGAAGCCCAATTATAGCCACTTAATGCGAACGATTAATAGGGATAAAGCGAGCAGCCTGTCAGACGGTTTACTTGAGGAGCCATCTGGACACTTTCGAGTGACAAACGTGGTTTGCCAGTCAGTGGCGCCAGTCAGGGTGCCGGCTGCCCGACGCACGGGCAGCGTCCGACGGTCTCCCAAGAAAGGATTAAATTAACTTTTTGTGACGAAGCACTTTGCCGGGCTCGCGTTATCGATCGTTGGTCGTCGTGAGCTTTGCGGGGGTACCACTTGAACCGATATGATAGCGTGACTACCGGGTTTTAGTTTAGTTTATTTATTGTGGGGTAAATCGGCAACGTTAGACTGCTTGAATGATTCCCATCAGAGGCGTTTTGTATATCTTAACTTTGCCAGGAAGGAAGCAACAATGAAAAATTGTCTGTATTTATTGCCCTTCATTTGGTTGGGTAGAGTTTTTGGAGTGTCGTTTATCATACTTAGTTTGCTATCAAAGAATATACTTTTCTCATTCGCTTTTTAGAATCCGCTTCTACGCTCTGCCCAGGACGGAGGTGTGTGTTACTTGATTTTGGTTTGAGACAGAACTGAGTCAGTTCATAAACCCAATTGTTGGCCAATTGTATCGATCGACAGCTGTTTTGGATTGGAACTGATTCAGTACCATCCTCAAGCATAAATGGTACTACTCTCATCCTTTAGTTGCCCGGTACGATAGGTATTGGCCACGGTGAAGTCTTTCGAAGCCGAACAATGAAATATTGCAACGGGATTGCAGTTTAGTTTAGCTACTGTCAGAATAGCTATGGTTTTCTCAATTTCTCAGATAGGGGGAAGGTGTATCATGCAGTTAAGGATCAAACAAACTGTTCGCGTCGTCAGACCCAATTAGGATAGTTTCAAAATTGTCCAGACAACATCGATTTGCTTGATTCAGATAACAATCCACGGTTGGACAGATTTTGCAATCCGCGCTCTGACATCCTCGCCAACGGACGGATCATTCCGTTTCGGCCTTTATTCAACCAGTGCATGGCCTAGTCACATACCGACGTTCGATCGATTTCCTAATTATGCATTTCCACATAATTGCTTTCTTCCTTTTTTCGATTGGTTCTATTTCCTCTCGTCTAACCCGACAGCCTGCCAGCATGCCAACATTGTGTTCGTTGTCTGACTATCGAACGAGCGATGTTCGGTTCAGTTCGAATGATGAATAATTTCTGACGGTGATGGGCTGTCTGGCGGCTGACTTGTTTTTCTCCGTGATTTCCAGGCTGCACGAAATGGAAAAAAAACTTAATGCAAAGCTGGAAAATCGATTTTTCCTGAACATATTTGCGCTGCTTTTCCGTTTCTTTTGTTAGCTAGCTGCATTATTAATTTACGTGTTCGTGTAGTTCGGTACAATCGTTGATCAACATTTTATACTTTAAAATATTTTCACAATTTAAAAAGTGAGCTAGAATGTTTCAAATTTTAGTTCACATATCATATTCAATTGACTCTGACCGACCATAAATAACCCGGACAAGTGGATCCACATTCACGGTACAAGTTCAGTTCCGGTGAACCATGCTTCTCTCGTCAAGTCGGGCACAGACATGTCACTCTCCTGACGGTTGGACAGGGAACAAGTACATGAGTGATTTCTTTTCATCTGCAGATACTACAGGCGGCACTGGGCTTAGTGTAAGTATTTGCCTTTTATCTTTCCACAAGTGGCGTCACACTGGCTCGACTCGACTGAATGTATAGCGTAAGGGGCACTTCATGACGAAGGCAATGGTTTTCAATAGTTTTTTTTTTCTCTTCCTTTTGTGCGCTTTGGATGGAACCAACCCATGCACGAAGCGGTCCAGGAAAAGACATCTACTTTTCCACAAAAGTCCGTACGATTGAGGCACATTCTCGATAGTCAACACCTTGGACAAGATGTCTACTGGGTGGTTGAAAACCACGGCAACAAATCTGCAGATTTCTAGAGAAAACCCTATAAGTAATTTTCCAAAAACGAAAAGTAATCCTCTCCCGGAAATCATGTTCCTTGTTCCACAACCTTTCCCCACCCAGACCTAGTGATCGGAAGCGAGCTCAATCATTTCACGCTTCTGTCGTCAGCTGGGTAGAAGACGGAACCAATCCCGCCGGCAGCCATAACGAACTGAATCCGGAGCAAGCTGATGATGGCACAGCGCAGATTTTTTTTTTCCAGACGTAAAAGCCTAATCGGCTTGGCGGGAATGCTAATCCGCTTGTGCAGAAAGAAAGAAAGAGAAAAAATAAATCATCCAATTCATTCACCTGTGGGAGTACTGGGTACATACCGGGAAACTGGGAGGTTGGAAATAAAACAAAAAATATATGCGTGCCAGCTGCCACTGATTCAATTTCAGGCCGACACCTCGTTGTCGTTTCTCCGCGTCTGATCGAGAGGCTTTTCACGTACATGTCTTTCTAGTAAACCAGGTGACTTTAGGAAGCGCGTCCGTCATCTTACAGTGTTGCTGGAAATCAGTAACATTTGGAATTGAGTAGTTTTTTTACTTAAATTTGATATGCAAATAATGGATATGAAACTCAGCTGAGCTTTAAAAATATTGGAATGCAAAAGTCGAATGTCAACATCAAGTGTAAAAATTGGAAAGGGTTCCTCCGACGTAAGTGTCGTTTAAAACTGCCTACAGTAGTGACTATAAAACTACCATAAAACTTAAATTGTTACTAGGGATGAACTGAAGTTCCGTAATCGGATTCACAAAGATCACACGTATAACACTCAGCATGCCGAATAGTAGCCATGTGATAATAGTGCTTGCGATGTCCAGTCAGTGCCCTGACTAGAATATTGCAATTGTTCTTGAAAAAATGCAGTAAATTCTTTGACATTTTCGAACTCACATTCGGCAAAAGTTTTCGCTTGAACGCAAGTTTGCAAGCTACGTCAATGGTTGGCATGTTCGGATGCAGCCCAAGAGTGAATCTTGGCGCTTTATCCAACTTATCGACAGTGGCAAAACGAAGTCCAACGAAGTCAGTCGCAGCGCCCGCTCTAGCCAATTCGTCGGCCCATTCGCTTCCACTAATACCGGAATGACCGGGTACCCGAGCAAATTGTCACCCTTTAAAAGCCCACGAATATGGTCATTAACCCTTTCATGCCCAACTTTTTTCTAGTGCATGTAGGGTTTCAAAACTATTTTTTCTTGAGAACGGTGAGGTCAAGAAACTCGAAAAACTATTTTTCATAAAGGTAGGTCCTTCCATGACAGTGCTAGAAGCGGCTCAATTTTTACCTTCCAATGCTCACTACAATTCTCCTAGAATATTTGCAATAGTCCAACTGCGTGGAAAACGTAGCCAAAAATAATCTAAATTGATAAGTTTTATCAGTTTTCACTAATATTGCAACTTAACAAAGTTATATGAAAAAATCATTTTCCGTCGTCAACGTAAACTGTCCCTGGCAGCACTGCTCCATCGGAGTTCAATCAGACTAATTGCAATAACTTCAGTTCTAGAGCTGATCCTTGTAACTGTTCACACTCAAATGAAAGCCAATAGTCACATTTATTAGGCTTACTTGTTTTTGTGAGCAAATCTTGCCTCAATCAAAAGCTGTAGCTGCTTAAAAACGTTGTTGTCCACAAACAACATGGGCATGAATGGGTTAAAAATTTTACAACCTTCAAAACACCACAAAATGGTCTCAATAACCCATAGATGCACCAAAATATGGTTTTTGCATGGGATCTACTGGACCATAGCGATGCACTATCAAAATATCATATAATAGGGGTGAATCTGGACCATGAACATTTATTATGGCCCGAGTAGCAGTTTTTGTTGCTGCAACTACTTAATAACCAGTTTGCAACAAAAATTCCATACATTTCTTGTTGCAGACTAGTTATGAAGTGGTTGCCGAAACGAAAACGGGTTTGTCGTTTACTCGGGTACCAACAGTATGTAGATATAGCATTTGAAATGCTAAGTTCTTCGATTTAAGTGCAACAAGCTTGAGACTAATTTCGGTTTCCAATCTGCCGAATAAAGTACCTTTGTGGCAGCCCAGCTGTCAGAGCAAAAACAGATTCATTCACCGCAAAATCCTTGCTAAAGTGCCGATTGTATGTCGCACAGAATTGCTTAGATTTTTGCTTGGAATATGGCACAGTATCTACCAAGCAAATGAGGTTGGCCAAATTTCATTTCACGACAATAGACACCAGCACCGGCTCGGCCATTCAACAAAGAACCATCAGTTTAACAAACTACGTATTCTTTAAGTTGTCGCTCCATCCAGCCAGACCGCCTTCCCTCGCGAGAAGGAATTCTCACATTGAAAGATTCAAAAGGAAAACCGGAAGGTCGCTGGGAGCAAGTATATACTCATGCCAAGTAACCATTCATGTGGCTAGTTGCGCGATCTATAGGGGTACTGCTCCAGAGCCTCGTAACCTAAAGACGACATGCACAATAAAGTGCTTCTTGTTTCAGAAACACACATAGTAGTTTGAGGTTCAAAAGTGCCGTAGGTGTTGACGAGAACGCACCAGATCAAGACCCTCCTCTGAAGATGGTTTAACTTTGATTGGATTGTCGTGACTTCTCCCCTATCTGCCACCACACAAGGAACACCTACGCCAAAGTCTAACAATTGTATTGTATATCCACAGAATGTTCTTGAGTTTGAGTCCCCAAGATTTGCCGGAAGCCCGTCTACATTGACCGAACGCCATGCAAGCTTTCTTGATTCAGAAATCGATGTGAGCTGTCCAATTAAGCTGTGAGTTAAGAATTACCCCAACGTACTTCACTCGATCTGCGATAATAATTTCAGAGTCAAAGAACTGAAATGGACGGGCTCCGGTTGTAATTCTTCGTTGCGTAAAAACAACATTGAAGTTCTATTTAGTTTAATCCAACATGAAAATACCATTGCTCAACAACACAAAAGGTATGCAGCATCGAATCAAAAAGTGTGCAGATATCGGTGATTTTTATTTGACAATCATCGGCGAAACCATATGTCAGGAATCCAAGCTCATTAAGTTTACTCAACAAGCTATCGGTAACAAGGTTCCATAGAAGTGGTGACAGCACACCACCTTGAAGACATCCGTAGAAACTCAGCTTCCTTATCTCTACTTATCTTAACGATGAGCAAAGATATCGGTTCCTTAGCATTGCGTGTATCCAGTTCGTAATATATGAAGGTACTTCATGACCTCGTGCTGCTTCCAAGATGGATACGAAAAACACGTTGTCAAAAGTACCTTCAATTGTAATATTTGATCGATTCGGTGTGTGAAGATATCTAACGAAACACGATGAACTTTTGATCAGATAACGACGGTTTGAGCTCGTTTAGTATTTGTCTGTTTGCCAACTTATGCGCAATATCGTCGGAGCAGAGAGTTACATCTTACACCTTTTCTCTGTCAGCTCGTGCAAAGGTTGGGCGATATCCTACAATAAGTACATACGAATTTGTACTACTAGAGGATATCATCAATTCGTTCCCTCTCAAATTGATATCTGAGCTGCTCTAAATTATGTGGTGGGCATTTGCATCACCGTCGATTATGAGGGGAAACTCATTTCTGATACAGTATAATACAACCCTTTTGGAATCATCAGAAGGTGATGGTTCATTAAGCTGCAAATATACCGAACAATAGACGTATTTACTGTTTAAGATTCAAAATTTAAAATTTAATTGTTAACTTATAACACGATTTAGTAGTATGGAAGTCAACGATTACAGATGCTACAGCATCTGCCTACCGGATTATTTTGACCATATGCTCGAGGCGCAACAAATAAATTAATCCTTGGAAAAATGTCAGAGCAGTCAACATTGTTCGACGACATATCAACAATGATTATTCTTTGCAAAAAAGTCCGGCTTTTTATAAGTACGGATGGGATCATTTTAAGGCAATTTTCATAGATCAAATTTTATAAAACTTCCCTAAACGTGCTTCAAGCGATTATTTTGAACGGCGTTGTTTGGCGCCCATACTTGTACAGCATACTGTAAGATGCTACGGACTCTACCTCTATCTCGTACAGATCAGAAGTCAAGAGCGCATTGCTTGTAAGCAGCAAACAAACGAAAAAATACTACCTGGACCGCGCCGCTATAGTGTGCACACTATAGAAACAACATAGTCCCGTTGCCTCCAACTGCCCGTGAAATGAGTTAATCACAAAATGAATTGAGCCCATTACGGGAGAACACAATTGCGATTGACTTTACGCAGAACCCATCTTTCACCAACAGTGCGCGAGGTGCAACAGCTGGAACAGGTGAAAATGGAACTTGTGCTTACAGAAGTTTCTCACGTACAACTACACCATACAAAAAGTGTAGTACTAATAACCTTCAGCTCCTTAGTCGAGACAGAAAACTTCATAGTGAAGAACAACTTGAAATACGAAAACGTCAAAACAAATATTCCCTATATATGAAAAACGAATTGACGGAAATTCGCCTACACGATTCGGCACCACGCACTAGTACGAATTACATTAAAATAATTATGTCGAAGTTTGGAGAAAGGGAATCCGGCACAAAACGACACTTGGAGATATTTTTTCGCTGACAGTCTCAACGGTGCTCAGAAGGTGTTAACCAGGTGTCCAAAGAACGCTATGTCCATGTTCTGGGTAGACGCCCACGTGTCAGTTCATTAACCAGACGGCACACTACGGTAAGCCATGTGCCAAAACAACGCAAGAAAATTCGTCTACTACAACAGACACTAACAAACAGTCTTTGACATCTGCCGATACATCACAGACAGCCAGCCAAAAAATAAATGCCTGACAAACACAATTTCACGGTATCCCCAAACTAACAGCTAACATACCTAGGAAAGTTATAAACAAAAAAGAAGACGGCTGTACCAGAGTCAGCCGAATGCACAAACAGCACCAAACATCTAACAACGAAAACAAAAGCTGCTCTAGCGACGACGACATGGCAGAGATGCCACATTGAAATTTGTGTTTTGGTCAAAAGAAAAATATTTTCAGCATCTGTGATGACTAAAACCGAAAAAAATCTGTGAAAATATGTGTTAAATTTCCGAAAAATCTGTGGAAATATGTTGAAAAAAATCTGTGACATAACAGAAAAATATGTGAATATGGTAACCCTGACATGAACGAAAGAGGCAATTTTTTTATTTTTCTGTTTCTTTGAAATGTAAATCTCCAAAAAAGGTTAAAACCTTAAATGGTTGTGATTTGGTCGTCGAAATAAAGTTATCTGTCGAATAACACTCCCAAGTCGTGGATAAAATCGAAACCCTCTCGATGACACAGACTTGAAGAGTATATTTGCTACGCCTTGAAATCGTCGAAATCCTAAAACTTGTCACCTTAAATTCATCGACATTGATCTGCATGCCGTTCAGCAAGTATCACTTTTCAATATTTACCATGTCATCTTGAAGCACAGCATTGTCGAATTCTGAGGCAATCGAATGAAAGCTTTTCAAATATTCAGCGTGGATCAGTTTTTCGGGCTTGGTACTGGCTGCAAAGATCGTTGATGAATAAGAGAAAAACAAGTGGTCCTAGGTGGCTTCCTTGAGGGACACTGGTTGCCGTTTCAAATACGCTTGACTGTGTTGTGTCAAATATGAACGCGAAGTTATGCGAGGATTTCGGTGGCACATGAACCAGACGGTATCCGAAACATTCGATACAAGAAACTGACCGTTGTGCGTTCCGTAAAGGCTGTATAGGTCAACATGGCGTTACGTTAACCGCGTACAATACCGGATATCATTACCCGCTTCCATTTTCGGCTTCCCACGAACACAGAAACTGATTATTTTATGATTTTTGTTCCGTTCCCACGGTAAAAAGGAACAAATTTCCCTTTGCCGTGAGACATGTTGGCAGCCTTGAGCGATTCGTAGTAAACCTTACAAAGTTCAACTCTTACCAAGAGAAGACAAAAGATTCGGTCGTAAGATTTTAAACCTGTGCCTAATGACTTTGCCACTTCTAGTTTTCCGATCTGTATATTTCACTTCCTTGCTCTCACTTGATTACTATACTATGCCTTTCGCTACTTAGTAGTCTCTAGCTCATTGAATGTCGCTAATTTAAAAAAAATGTTACTAAATATAACTTTAGTTAAAAAATGAAAAATTATCTTTAACACACTACACAAGACCACCATGAGATTTTTTTTACACGAAAGAATACGCTCAATATTCTTGTATTTCAAAAAGCTCAGTACAGCCTTCTTTCAACCATATTGGACCTAGTACTGAGGCACCAATTCTCGCCAGATGATTTTTATTATTCGTTTATTTAACACGGCTCGATGCTTGAGCTTAACGGAGCCGTGTATCTTTTACAACAAACAAACTTTGGCGACAAGATATTCCATCACTGCTGCCAGATAGACGGATGCTCCGGCACCTACACGCTCGGCGTAGTGACCCTTTCTCAGCAAACGATGACCGATTCGACCGACAGGACGTGCTGGTATAGCGAGCAGGAGTGCAACATACGAATGATGCCGCGTAGTTGGTAAATCGATTGCCTTGTACGTAGCGCACCTGGGTTCGAGTCCCGTTCCCGCACATAGGGTTAGAAATTTTTCATAAGAGATTTTTCTAACCCAAAGAGGCGTACCTTAAGGTTAAAATCTCTATAATAGAAATAAAAAAATACCATTCATTGATGGTTCAACATGTGTTGGTACTTGCACCATAATTTGTGAATTAAGTGAATATGAGGAGGCCGCTGTATTTGTTTTGGTTGTGCTAGCTGACAAGTGGGAGACTGATTATCATAAATGTACAGTGTGGTTTGGGCACAGATAGAGCCAGGTCGCAAGGGTTACGAAGGAAGGAATAGGGTGCTTTAGCAGCATTCTGAGTACTCGAACAGTGGTGTTAATGTCTGGGATGAAGTTCATCCGTTTATCATCTCTAACAGAAAAAGCTTCTTTGTATCGCGAGATGAACTGGCGAATAGTGATATCGATTGAATGCGGAGATGGATCATGTAGTCATACCTCGATGGAGTTATCTTCATAATACACGGGGATCTTGACTCTAACATTGTCACACTCAACATATTGGCGCATGTTGTAAACGGAAATAAACTGTTCGGCTAAGATATGGGTTTTGCATCCTATCAGTACAATATCACGTACATGGTGAAACTGAATAGAAAGAACAACAGTTGAGGCACATTTTATCTTAGAGTAAGCATTCCGCTTCCCGTATGGGTAGCCTAACTTTTGAACTTCGAAAATGTGAAGTGAAAACACTCCGCAAAGGTATCTTTTCACTATAACTGAAGGTCATCTCGATCGGTACAATCCCCTCGGTCGGAATGAGAATAGCGCTACTTGACTTCTAAATCACAGAAATGGGAATATCGGAATTTGAATTTCATTGGCACAGTATATTTCTGCTGATTCACGGTTCCTTTTTGGATGTATCACTGTCCAGAACTCTGACATCAAAAGGTTCCTACTATATTCTGTCTCCGAAAAGTCGGTTCGTTTGAGCAAGTTTACCCCGTATCCCTGGTCAATCATATTTTTTCCAATACGTTTATTTGACATGGCATTTGCGAATACGTTTTACTCTGAAGTTTCTTACTTACGTAGCACGTTATAAAAATTCTTGAAAAACTGTTATCAAAATAATAATGTTTTTAAAATCAATACTACGTTTACACTACGAGTTAAAACGTGTTTTAACGCTAACTTGATGACATTTTTCTTGTTGCTAATTATTATAACATGTTTTAACTCTGTAGTGTGAACATAGTATAACACTATAATAATTATTAGTACTTTAATGTTTACTTTTTTCTTAGATTCTTGTATTTCATATTGATCTAATATTTTTAGTGCATTTGTTAACATATTTTGGTCATTGTCAGAATTCGTGAATGATTAGCCTAGAATGAGAGTATGAGGAGATGAATGTAATTAAATTTTGACAAACGCTGTTTTCAAAAAATGTTAGATAAGGCTTCCTCGAACTTGTAAAGAATATACCAATTGAGATGTGGCTTCACGATGTTCAGTGCATGACCAAACAACATGCTCAATGTCGTGGTAACCCTCTCAACAAGCACAATGGTTACCCTCTCCGTGCCCAATACAGTGCAGATGCGCATCCAAAGTATAATGATTGGACATGAGCCTAGACATCACACGGATGAAGTGCCGACCCTTTGAGCGGTCAATCGTACTACTCTTTCAGCTGATTTTGGATTTTTCTAAATTACTATAAAAACGAATATTTCGATGTTTTCAAACTCGCATAACTTTTTTCAAACTTGACTGAAGTTTGCCCAGTTTCTCTTTGAAGTATATTGTTATTGTTAACATATAAAATCCTGGCTTATTACATTGCGCATTGGTGGAAACTGATAAAATATATCATTCAACTGTTTCAAAGGCTCTCAAAAGATACCAGGAACGGATAAAAGTGGACCACAAACCAGGAACAGGACGAAAACGGGAAATATCGCGTATAAAAACAGACAGTGGCGCTGATTACTCAGTTCAAGCTGAATTCAAAAGTTTGACGCGGGCGTGACAAAAAACTTGATATTTCGCAAAGTTTCGTCCAAAAGGCCTAGAAACGATCCGGATAGAAAACGTACAAGATACAGAGCTTCCCAAATCGGAACGAAAACCTGCAAAATGTCACAAAAAACGCGTGCCCGAAAACTCTGCACGACGCTGTACTGTCATTAATCCCTTCATGCCCATGTTGTTTGTGGACAGCAACGATTTTAAACAGCTATAACATATGATTGAGGCAAGATTTTCTCACAAAAACAAGTAAGACTAATAAAGGTGACTATTACCTTTCATTTGAGTATTAACAGTTACAAGGATCAGCTCTAGAACTGAAGTTGTTGTAATTAATCTGATTGGATTCTGATGAAGCAGTGCTGCCAGAAACAGTTTACTTTGACGACGCAAAATGATTTTTTCGTGAATCTTCGTTATGTTTCAATATTATTGAAAATTGATTAAACTTATCAATTTTTGTGGCTACGTTTTCCAAGCAATTGGACTATCGTAAATATTCTAGGAGAATTGTATTTAGAATTGGAAGGTAAAAATTGAGCAGTTGCAAGGGAAGCACCTATCTTTATGAAAAAGGTTTTTCCTGTTTCTTGACCCAACCGTTTTGAAACCTTACATGCACTAGAAAAAAGTTGGGCATGAAAGGGCTAATGTTGATGTGGATTTCAAGTAGCTGCCGGGACGGAAATATTTCACGGGTAAGGGCAAGTTGGCTGTGCATGACCATTTAAAACGGAAGAAGCTTTCGAAATATACTTCTAAGTACCTGATTAGGCAAGCCACATGCACTTGTACCAAACGTAGTGAACCATTCGTAACTAAAGGCATCATGAACGGTGATATTTACAAAACTGGTAGTCTCCAAAATTCGATGAATTTTTTGCCTTTAACGTGTAAAAATGGTGTCACAGAATGTTCTCCTTAGTTAAGAAAAAAATTTCGAGGAGAAATATAGCATGTTTTGGCGATCCAATGTTTCGACTTCACCAGTTCTCTAATCAGCGTAGATTTAACTCCATTTCTTACGGGACATCACTCTTGATTAAGGGTTTGCTCAGGAACACAAATAATGTCTACGTTTACGGAGCTTAATCCGTCGCTAGCTTAACCCTGGCACTAAGTTAGTGTCGGAATCTGATGACACAAAATCTCTAACTACTTTAGTTGTTGGTTATTGCCCTTCACGCTCAAAAGTAGTTGTAGCCAATTTTCTTCCTTGTGGAGGAAAATCGGTTTTTCCCAAAAAGTTACTCCTTAGGGGGAAATATGACCTGGTTTCACTTTTGGCGTAGCTGTTCTCTATAAACCGTGCATAGTTGAATCTAGAAAAATAATTTTTTGAAGGTCTGAATATACAAATAGTTTGAGAATGGAACGCTATTCGATATTGCCCAAGCCTGTTAATTTATTGGATTTAGGGGAAATCAAAGATTTATGAAATTAGCTTTAGAACTATTAAAATGGAAATCAACTTTTAAGCAGCATTTGTGTAATTCGAACAAGTTTTATAGTTTACGTCACGGTGTCATCGGAATAAACGTTTATCATCGATTATCGTACAATTTATAGTTATCGCAACCTTCCGGCGAGTTTCGTCGAAAAGCTACACCCAATTGCCGCTTTCAAGCACCTACTGTTTCCAACTGGATTTATCGGCTTAGCAAAGCAAAGTTTATCGAACAACATTCAATCAAAGTAATGTTTCCTACGACAAGCTGCAGCTTATCACACTCCCATGATCAGCTCGGGGGATTTCACACAATACCACTGATTACCGTCCATTAAGGAGCTCAATCGTCACAAATCGATGGCAGTACTCGCCCTCTGAATACCGGGCCAATACAATCACCTCATTCCATTGCGTCCTTTTGGTAAACGGTCTATAGCTGTCGGATCCGACAGATTGGCTGAATGACTAACGAACGAACGGACAGCGATGGATAGAACACATCTCGGTATAGCCACAATCTCTACGACCACCACATCCCCCGCCCTCTGACCGAAGACAGAGCTGAAGAAGAATATCTTCCGGTTCGTTGCCCAAAACTGCCACTTACCACTTATACCGGTGGTTCGCCTAGAGACTGTGTCACTCACAATAACCAAGCGACATTAAAACCAATTCTCAATCCCTTTCAGATGATTGCTCTGTGCTTTCTCTTTTCATTCAACCATACACCACCCCCCCCCCCCCCTCAAGGATAGGAACAACAAAGCAATGCATCAGTATATATCGATGCGAAACGAACATGAAATATTCATTAGATGAGGCCTACACTGTCAGCCTCCTACTCCCTCGAACCGGGGCCAGGTTGGGGGAAAACGTTTTACTAGATTACACGAAAATTACTTTGTGCTCTAATTTCCATCGTTCTTGCCGGCCAAAGTCAAGAAAGACTTGGCCTGCTTTCCGTTTCCGACAGGCGCCCACCATTTTGCTGTGTCGAATGAACGAGTCCTGTGTCAGTCGTCAGCCAGTTGGCCGCAAACCTTGTTCCGTGTGAAAATCTATCGGTATACATATTCATATTGACATTATCAGGGGGTTTGGGTCGACACCCACTGCTGGAAGCAGCATAATTTTCTCTATATGTGGCTTCGTCCTGACAAAAGCCACCAACGAACACCGGACAGACTTCAGTTCATTGTGCTGATCATTCTGCTATCAGCTTCCTTGTGCGGTTCAAAGTTCCATCTCGACCCGCATTACTGGCGGATGAACCATTTATCACTCAATCTGAACCTTTTGAACTTGTACGTACGTACGTACGTTCGTACACGCACCGGGAATCAGTGGCATCCAGGAAGGGGAAAAGGTGTAATGAGAAGGGGAAACAAGATTAATGGGAAGAATGTTTTCCGATAAGATTACGTAAATATTGCCGGGCAGCATGTTCGCCCAAGTCATTGTTCTCCGCAGCTGGGAAATGAATCCGAACCGGGCAGGAATCTGCATCGGATTGTCGGAAAATGGGATCTCATTTGGTGATAGCAAATCATAAATTGTTCATCGACCGTAAATTTTGTCTGTAAGAAAATTGGCTTTCCCCGACGTGGTCTTCGACTTGGGCGATTGGAGTGTTCAGCGCAGTCCAAAGAGATTTACACTAATGAAAGCAATTAAAAATTAATTAGAAAAGCTAACTTGGCGGGAATTTATGGTTCCAAGGGTCGGAGTTAACTTTTTATACATTGCACAGTCAAACAGACTATGGGGAACGGAAATCTACAGGACGAAGGAAGCACCTGCCGGAATATAATTTTGGCACCCAGGAAAATTAACATTTTCTCGGTGTCTTGTTGGTCGGGAAACTCAATTGAAGAGGGATTTTTTTGTGTTAAAACTTTCTACCAGCATCACCAGTGCACTGCTTTTGTTTCTGTCCGGAATGGTTGCGAGGAAGAAGAACTGCTTTTGGCATAATGTTGGCTTGATACGGAATGAGCAAATCTGGGAGGGAAGGAAACTGCTCAGATGTCGTTGGTCACCCGAGTTTGACGTTTTCGCTGTTCATAACTATAATGAAGCTAATGTAACTACAACTGTTTGCACAGGTTTATCTGGAGTGGTACAGATTCTGCCGGGTTCAGATGACTGATGTTAGCGACAGAGCGATGAATGAAACTATTTTTTTCGCTGTTCAACTTACTTTTAGTTTTTTACCAAAAAAAAATTTCAACTAATGCTATCCAAGCTAATCAGTGAAAAATCAAGTAATCAATCGATGGTATGTCTGTTCATACATTTATGAATAAATAACGACATCGAAAAGTGAAATCGTTTACGAAAACCGTGATCAAACTTCTAAAATCATGAATAATGAAGCTCGCTTTCATGAATTTTTTTTGTGATTCCACAACACTAATTCACGTAAAAAATTCATGGAATTACACTCGAATGTTCTGCTAGGATCATTGCTACGAATATTTCTCCTGTATTACTGATTAACTTCACTAAATCACATCAGTTTTACAGAACTCTTTTTCTTGCAGGACATCATGCTTGACTAGGGACTAGGGCTGAGGAACCAAAATCTCCGTTTTGTGTTTTCAACTTTAATCACCGTTCGATTCTGTTCACAGGTTTCGGTTGATGTTGTTCGGTGAAAGAATATAATGAAACTACTTCCGTTGTTAACGTTTCAGCCTTCTTATTCTTCGGCCATTCTCAGAACTATTCATTAAATACAAAACTACAATTAGTTTGACAAGACAATTTTTTTTTGTTTCTACAAGACCACTTACATTTAAGCCCGTTCGCTTCACGCTCGCGGGACTGTTCAAATAAAACTAAATTTAAATTTCTCTCTCACGTTGGTGGCGTCGCTCACGTTGTTGACCACGCTTGCCATGGTGTGTAGACCGCAGTTTGTTGAGCAAAAATAGGAGAAACTGGCGGCATCACGTTGTAGGTTCACTGCTAGAGCTTCCATCCCGGGAATTTATTTCCCGGGAATCCCGGGATTTTTGGATTTCCCGGGATTCCCGATTCCCGGGAAATTGGGTTTTCTCATTCCCGGGATTCGGGAATCCCGGGAAAAACAATTTTTAATTTATTCCAAAAGGCTTCGGTTCTGCGAAAGAAATTCTGTAGGAAATATCTTTACCGGCAAATATTTGGAGTGAGCAATGAATGCAGATTGTGCTTTTCCAACTGATTTGCAAATCAATGGACTAAATATCCTTAGGCTCGCTGATATGTTTTCGTGATTTTTTTTATGTATATAGTCCAAGCCTTACTCAAAACACTGCTGAAAATGTTGATATTTTCATGCAAAAATGGATTAATTTGCCGGCCGTTGTACCAAAGCATTTCCTTACAGTAGCGTTAGTGATGCGATATCTCTGCAACCGTTGAGCTGATTAATCAGATTTTTTTTACAGTGCTTTTAATAGTTTATTTTAATAATTATATCTTGAATGAAAGGGCTTGCAATCAAATTAGTAATTGAAATAGCGGTAATTTCTTAAAAAAATCAATGAGGTTTTGTTTCAAAACTTGGGATGGTTTGTAGTAATATCATGCTTAACTCAAACGCTATTTAAAATAAGAAATGTTTCTAGAACGTCTGCAGAAATATTCTATCGGTTCATCGAATGCATATTTCGTCTAATTTGTTATACCATAACTGTAATATCTGTAAATTTTTGGATGCATGAAAAGAAATGTATAACGCTGTAGCTATCCAATATCATGCGCATCTAAACTCTTTGAATGTCGATTTCAAGGATGCTGGCAGGATTTTTAAAGGGATAAGATCAAGCAATCCAGATACTCGCCCGTAACAGGAAATCGATGGTAGATTTTGATTCACACTTAATTCGGAATGCTACTGCGACGGAAATGGATTCCATTTGATCAGAAATAACTGCACAATACACTAAAGCAGCTCAATCTTTTCATTCAAGATTACCAAAGAAGGTGCTTTGCATTAAATTGATCACATTCCATCGTATCAGAACAACGAATTCCAATTTTGGTCAGTAACTCCAACAGCTGCGTTTAGTATATCGTCCAATCGGCTTCTAGGACAGATATACATGCAATCAAACGGGTTTGAAAACTTTTCAATTTTTTTTTTTTTTTCAAGAAAATCATTCACCTTTTTATTTTTCTTCTGAATTCCCGCGATCCCGGGATTTCCCGGGAAATTTATTATTTATGTCCCGAATCCCGGGAAGCTGAAAACCGTCGGGAAATGGAAGCTCTATTCACTGCGCTCTCCTCTCTCAATTTTATGTGAAGAACTTCTGCTGTTAGTCTATTGGGCTCGTTGTTGACTCTTTCTAACACATGTGTTTTGGAGAAAACAAAATGAGGCCGTTTCCACCATCGGCTCAGTCACCTACAGCATGGCTCAATACTTAGCAGGAATACTGAACAATTTGGTAGGAAAAACTGAATACTACGTTCGCAATAGTTTTGACTTAACAACGGAAATAGTTTCATTGTGTTCGTTCATCATATTCATTATATTCGTGTATCATCGCGAAGGGCTCGAGCATATGTACTGGACTGCCCAGAAAAATAATGAATTTTTGAAAACTCAATCGGCCCACCCCTGAGTCGATTCCTAGTCCCACTAGGAGTATTTGCTCCAAATTGGAGGAAATTGTACAAGTCTAGCTACCGGACCAACGTGCATGAAGTTTGTATGGGATTTTTCGACAATTTACATGGAGAAAACCCACCAGCTCGCATTTTCGCCGCTAGGTAGCACTATATGCATCGTATTATCACTGTAAGTGAAAATAACAAAGATAATTTAATTTTCTACAACTTTGTCGAAGACTGCTAGTCAATCCGGCTTTGTTAAAAGAAGTTATTAAACTTTCAACGAAGTTATGTCTGAGTCAGTTTTGCATGGGGCCTAACAGTGCATGGTTGTGTATTAGTACTCGATTTTCACGAACTATACATTTTTGTGAAATAAGTGCCAGATTTAGCTGAATAGTATGTTCAGAAGAATTGTAGTACATTGCAGAACATTTTAATTCCACCTGTGACCGCATAGAGGGCGCCAACACTAACTTTTGATAGATGAGAGATAGAATATTGGGATGTTCGGAAGAATTACTGAAAAATACCTGTTCCACAACTTTGTACAATGCACCTGATTTCTATCTCTTTCCGTTGAAAAGTTAATGTTGGCGCCCTCTATGCGGTCACAGGTGGAACTAAAATGTTGTAACCAAATCATCACTCGTATTATTTACTATAATTCTTCTGAACATGCTATTGAGCTAAACCCAACCATTATTTCACGAAATTGTTTAGTTCGTGAGAATCGAGTACTGATACATAACCATGCACTGCTAGTCCCCATGCAAAGGGACCATCCATAAATGACGTAGCATTATATGGGGGAGGGGGGAGTTTTGTATTTTGTGATGATGTGTGACAACAGGGGGGTAGGGGGTCATGTCATGCTACGTAGCTTTTTTAAAGGGGAATAGGGGTTGACCTGATGTCACGACAATCTTACCCGTTTCATCTAACATCGTTTTTGATTTTTTTTAAATTTTTTACGGGAACAACGAGGGGAGTGAGGGTTACTTTCAAGCTACGTAATTATCAGGGGGGGTATATGGAATTTTGTGACGAAAAGCTACGGTGGGGGAGGGGGGTGTTAAAAATCACTCAAAAAATGCTACGTCATTTATGGATCATCCCAAAAGTCAGTTTTGCACCACAAACACCACTTCGTTAAAAGTTTAATAACTTCTTTCAACAGTATTCGACAAAGTTGAAGACAATTAAATTATCTTTCTTATATTCACTTACAGTGATAATACGATGCATATAGTGCCACCTAGCGACGAAAATGCGAGATATTTTGTTTTCGGTGTACGGATCACATTCTGACAGGGAGTGAGTTACCCCATATCACTGGAGTTCCCGGTCATGTCGCCATGGAACGCGTTGTCCAGTGGATATGAGAGCTTTCTTTTATCTTTAATTGGTCCAATTGAAGGCATGGACCTAGACTGCTGGTCTAGGAATAGAGTCTTCCGATTCATGATCGCGCGAGCCCAGGAGTTTGTAGGTTCACGCTTGAGACAGCGTTTGAAAATTTATAAGTGCTGAGACGTTCACCTTATCACCGGGATGTTATCATGTTTGCGAGATCGCGGCTATAGGTTGCGTGGGTGATCGCGAAGGGCTCGAGCATTTGTATGTTAACGTGTTTGTCGCGTGTACGTGACTTCGCGTGTATAAATTCGATTTTATAGCCGCATGCCCTTTCGCATATTTGCGTGCTTTTAGATGATTGTGCGGACCGTGATCTGATACGTAATTTTCATTATACGGGTTCAGATGCTAGAAGAGAGTGATTGCTCCCATTTAACTAGAGTTCTCGGTCATGTTGTCCAGTGAATATGAGCGACATTATTTGATTAATCTAACTGAAGGCATGAGGCTAGGCTGCTAGGATCGAGGGTAGAGATTTCAGGACGGGACTGTTTCATGATCCCGCGAGCTGTGGGTTAATGTTTGAGACCGCGTTTGTAAATTTATAAGTGCTAAAACATTCACTTAATTACCGGGGTGTTTTAATGTTGGCAAGATTGCGGGCGCAAGGATGTACGGATGATTGCAATTGCATGTTCGCGTTTATGACCAGATTTGTGTTATCGCGAAGGTCACGAGCGTTTGTACGTTTAGATGGGAGAGATTGTGGGCGTATATGAGAAATTATACAATTTATTGTGTTAGTGAGTGTTAGTATGAATCTGATTTAAGATATAGTAATAAAAGAAAAATAAGTCAAGCAATGGTAGATGGAGGTAGAACACAGATGTAGATTATTTTAAGTTTGTTTTTAAATTGTCGGGGTTTTGTTTTAACTCTGCTAGTCCTGATATTTTTTAATTTTTTTATGAATTCTTCATGAATTTGTAATTAAGTTGTCACAAGTTTATCATGAATTCGTCATGATTCTGTTATGAATTTTTCGTAAATTCTTCTTAGTTTGTCTAAATTTGCCATAAATTGGTTACGATTCTTTCAACAAAAATACATGTTTGTTATAAATTCATAAAAAATTGTTTTAATTTTGCTTTTAAATCACCATAAGTTTGTTAAAAATATGACTTATATTCCGAAAATTTCATTCCTTTTTTCTCATATGCTCCACTTCAACACACAAGAACGAACACAGTTACAAGGCATTCCATTCCTATTTGCCCGAAAATTCACCGTGCACCGTGCGCTTGGACAAAGAACTCAAACAACGACAAAGTGAGAAACAATTTTCGTTCCCGCAGGTACATCCGACAAACCACCTTGGTACCGGTTGAAATTTACCTTACGGGGCGGACCTGGTGGATTCCAACGATGCCACCACGTCTGAAGTAGGAGACTCCTTTTCTATACTGCTCGATGGTCTCTGTTTTTACGATGAGAGATGATTGAAAAAAAAACCAGTTCACTTAGATTTTCAGTCGGATAGATTTTAATCCTGGATTTTTTTCTAATTCCGATGGATATCAATTAAAACGTAATCGAAGTATGACTACAATACCTTTTATTCCAAGCTACAAACTACTTGTGCTAAGGTCCCCGTGCAATACTTGCAGGAATTGTTTTTCTTGTTCTCCCCAAATAAGTTGATGTAGATTCTATTCCATCGTCCATTACACTTGACCAAAGATCTCTCCTATACTCAAACAACGTGACGCGCTTACGAAAATCTAGGATCGATCGAATCTGTTACAGTTAATAATTTTTCATGTTGCAAGATGAAATTGCTTTCTCAATAAACATTACAATAAACACTAAAATAAACTGCTTTTTCAATCATCACGCGGTTTGTACGGGAACGTTCTCAGCTAGCTTCATGTTTGTTACCATATTTTCTAATCATATTATCGGTCATATTCACCAAATTACTGTAATAGCAAACGTGTTGGTATCTTAATATCAAACCAATGGAATCCATTATTTGGCAAGAAAAAAACCCCTTTTATTATCAAGTAATGACAGATTGGAAGCGAGCATGCCATCAAGTAGCAATTAATTTTTACGACCACATAGAACCTTTTTCCTCGATTGCCATTATTGCTGCTAATGGATTTCCTTGCCATTTTTTCCCGAGCACTTCACCGACTAATTCAAGACAACGAAAAGGAACGCAATTGAGCACAGCCAGGAATGCCAAATGAGCTCATATAAAAGTGGAACGTGCCGGGAATGCGTACTACGTATGATGGTTTGACCCTTCCGCGAAATCCTGACCCGAAACATATTACGTTCCCGGTTGTTCCACCGTCATTGAAATCGAATTCTTCCGACGCACATTCCATCACGGCATCAAACTTCCTCTTTCGAATATTTCCCCCGGATCTCTGTACCATTCGGTTTTGCTTGTTCCTGCATTTAACACTCACGTCGTAGATCATTTCGGCGGAAGGTTTGGCGCGAAGGACCGGCACACAATCAAACTGTCACACCAAATTTTCGCTCCATTTATTCCAACCCGCCCCCTCGCCTGTCCCGTGCCAATCCGGAGCAACCCGGTCTGGCTGTAATCGAATTGGCACTAGACGCCTACACGAAGAACGCGTGGAAGCAATGATCACCTGCTATGTCGAATGTAAATTGCATAAATTAAGAGACGTTTATTGCTAAATTACTGCTTCAAGCTTCGCATAAATTGTGTTCCCCCTCCGTGGCGGTGAGAAACCGTTAGAACTTCATCCCCATTGCTATCCGCAGCAGCACCAGCAACCCTGCCAAGGAAACGGAACGAAGTCAGACCCGAGACCCTGGTTTATGAATTTTCAATGGTGTTTCATCATCTGCGCTCGGGAGAGCATGAAAGTCGAGGATTGTGGCCGGGCGCGGGCATCAGATGGATAAGATGTTTCCCAGGGCTCGGTTCCCGGCAGCGAACCCCACCCATCAACGTTAACGCAATTTACAACGTGTGATGTTTCCGGCTCTGTACTGCCGACCGTAACGCAGGCAGGCAGGCGGGGGCTGTATTGAGGCTCGCCGGCGGGGTAGCGCTTGTGCCAACTCGTAGCCTTATGGTAATTGATAAGGAAATTTATGTAATTTTGATTAATTGAATTGTGGCTAATTCATACCATGAGCGAGCAGTCGGAAGGTAAATTATTCCTGGTACGGCAATGGAACAAGGAAGACTTCATGCACGAGTTCTCACCAATTGAAATGGTACCAGGAGGTTAGGTACTGATCTAATAAGTTAGTCGACGTATGTCAGAGCTCCACTTTGGAAGGATTCTTCGCTACAATAGAATAGAAATCTAGTTTATGCGCGTAGATTAGTTTTTAAAAGGTGTCGAAACAAATAGAAAAAAACGCAGGGCATAAAGTTCATAGATTTTTTTCCGTTCGACCTTTCAGTGTTCTACTATATCGACGAAGGAGTCGGTAGCCTTTACAGATTCGTAAGACAGTCAGGTTTAATCACCGAGATGACTCGCAATTTTTTGTCATGAAAGCTCCGTTTTACAACCTACGAAATGCGTTGAAATTAATGATTTCGACCGAAGTTGATAGAAGATATATTGCATTCTGCATTACAACAAATTTCCCTGTTTCATCACCCAACCAACCACGGCTCATGGAATTAAATCAAAATATGCTAGCATACAACTTATACTTTAAATACACGCGCCTTCATCGCGAGTACCCTCTCGAAGCAGAGTCGAGCGAAAAATTCCCCTTTGAACGTGCCTCGGCCTTAATCCAATTTACACAATGAAATGAAGGAGGCAATAACAACTCTCGAGAGAACACACATCGTTTCCTGCAGAAGAGGGGGTTGGAGTGAGCAGGTCATACATCGCCGGCTTCACCAGAACATAGTCATCGCACGTGGCCTGAACCAACTCTCGCTCTGGCGTGTCCTTGGAGGCGATGGGAAATAATATGACATCATCGTCCTGAACAAGACAGAGGAAGTGTCTCTGTTTCTCCATAAACTCGGGCCAGTCGAGACGCAGTGGAGCCACCGTTTCGTGACCACCCCGTTGGCTATTGTCGTTGTCTGATTGGATAGGTTTGTTTTATAACATCCTCGTTTTGGGGTAGAGATTATGTCCTCGGTTGTTACTGGTGAAGGTTATGCTGTTTTTAGCTCTGCTTCAGGCTATCGATGGCAAAGATGAAAAGAATATTGAGGCATATACTTTCCTAAACTGATCAGAGTGAGAACCTTCTGGAGCTTGAACGTTAGGACTTTGTGGCTACTCTGCAGGTGGAAAAGTTCACAACAGTTATTATACTTTCTAGCTCTCCGGTCATAAGTTTTGTGTCGAATTTGGACAAAAGATGGGTCAAAAAGGTGGGCCTGAAAATACTCAGTGTTTATGCACTACTTTGCATTAAATCTTGAGTCGGCAGGCCGTCGAAAGATACACGAATAGGGAAGCATACTCCCAAATCGACCATATTTTTTATTAGATGATGGGTGTATCTCCTATTGACGGTGGAACCTCCGGAGGATCGAACGCCGATTTGGTAGTTCGGTGAAATTTTGCTGGGTTTCGATTATCAAATTTCGATGTGTCAGGACGAACTTACCCAGAGGCCGTGTGGTAACCGGCCAAGAATTGAGCCACTGGGTTCCTGCATCCATGTCGTAGGAGGCGACTGTAACTAAGTCAAGGTGTAGTTCCGTGCCGAAAACTTAATCACTGGAGGGTCTAGTCGCGAACGGAGCATTTTGGGTTTTGCTCTTACTGTGTTATGCGAATCTTAGTGGACCATTATTTTCTTCGCAAATCGTGGGAATCAAAAGATCGTGTCCCGCGTTAACATCCCAACTTGCTTACTATCCTCTAGTTGTTGTGCAATTTATGTTGGAAATGAAATGTACAGTTCTCTAATCAACAATGGTTAGAATAGCATGAATCAATCTCCAGCATAAACGTACAGCAACTATGAATTTATCTCGACTCATGCAGTGAGGTAAAGCTTCCATAGCATTGGTCCAAAAACCATATTTCCATAAAGAAAACTTCCATTTTGGAAAGTTATTTAACACTGCCTTCTTTGCTTACAACAAGACAGGCATGACTAACCCACGTGAAATGCCTCGTGCTTGCATTCTTGCAAATAAGGCTATTGACGCGTGTCTCATATCGGAGCTCACAACCGGAGAAACACTTTACGCCCGAGTGGGTAGAAAGCATAGGGTGAGGGGTCCATTAGTAAGGATTATTTCCCTTTTCGCAATGCGCACGCTTACATTACATTAACACTAAATCACGTTCGTTTATTCAAATGGCATTGTGGTACATCGATGTTTTCAAATGTGTGTAGTGCCAGATACATGCGTTGCGCATCTCAATTTTTTGAAATGGTACTCTCCATACTACCCACGCTTTCCGCCGGCCCTGATCAGTAACGTAGACAAAAAAATATTTACATTGTTCAGCATATCTACCGCATAATGAGTCATCTCCTTCTGATGATTTCAAAAGCGTTGTATCATGTAGCAGAAATGGGCTTCCGCTCATCATCGACAGTGATGCAAATGCTCGTCACATCATTTGGGGCAGCTCAGACATCAATCTAAAAGGCTCTGAATTGATGAAGTACACAAGTAGTACAAATCTCCATATTCTGTATATGGGAAACCGACCAACTTTTGCGAGATCTGGGAAAGAGGAGGTGTTAGACATAACGCTTTGCTCTGATAGAATTTCGAACGAGCTGGGAAATTGGCAGGTTCCAAATGAAACTTAACCGTCTCTATCCATACAAAAATATATATTTTTCGATCATTTTGATGTCACCTTCAATGTGGTAACATATCGTAATCCTAAATCTACAAACTGGGACCTCTTTTTGGAAAACTTGGCGACTAAATTTCATGGAAATGTTCCAACAATTAGTCAACTAGGCGACTTAGATGACGTCGTGGATACGACCAGCTCATTCATAGTAGCATCCTACGAAGAAGCTTGTCCACTTCGTACTGTTAAAACGACTAGGGGAACCCCGTGGTGGAACACTGAGCTTGAAAGAATGAAAAAGGATATGAGAAGAGCCTGGAACCGGCGTCAGCGCGATAATTCCAGGGCTTTCAGGTCAGCTCGTAGTGCATATAAGAAATGTCTTAGATCTGCAGAGCGGGTTGGCTGGCAAAACCTATGTACTAATGTCTCTAGACCGAACGAGGCTAGCAGGTTAAATAAAATTTTCTCGAAATCGAAAGATTTTCAGATGAACTCCTTAAAAATCAGAGACGGAGTTTGTGTGACGGACGAAAAAGATGTTCTCTACACTCACACTCACATGTAATATTCCTTACAGGACATTCCATGGAAAGATTCCCTCTCGCGAGGAGTGGTTGTCTGGCTTTATGGAAAGACAACAACAAACGCAAGTGGTCTGTTACACTGACGTGTCTCTGATGAAGGGACGTGCTGGTACTGGTGTCTACTGTCGTGAAATGAGATTGGAACAATCTCACTCAGTAGGTAGATACTGTACTGTATTCCAAGCAGAAATCGTTGCGATTAAGTGGGGGGTACAATCGGACCTTCAACTGAGTTAGTCCGGCAAAGTTATAAAATTTTGCTCCGAGAGTCAGTCAGGCTGTAATAAAGGCCCTTGGCTCACATGCCAAACCCAAATCGAAGAACTAAACATTGTCAACACCTTGTCTGGGTGCCCGGACATTCCGGTATTACTGGAAATAAATTGGCCAGGGCAGGTTCAGCGATTGACTTCGTTGGTCCTGATCCCGCGCTGCCAATTTCAACAAGTTGAATAAGAAAAAAACGGTCCTAGGTTTCGTCCGAGCACCGCAATTATTGGAGATATCAACAAACGTGTCGCCAAACAAAGTCGTTTCTAGAACAACCGTGCCCAGTGATTTCGAAAAATCGCCTACTTTTTTTGAAGCTACACTGCAGCATGCTGACCAGGGCTTTAACCGGCCACTGCAAACTCAATAATCATATGGCAACTATTCAGCGCGCTGAGTCTTTTTCGTTCGATCTTTGTGAATTCGACTACGGAACCGATTTCGAGTTTTCGGCCGTTCTTTCATAGACGACACCATGTTTGGGCGACTGAAACTCTTATAATTCTAAAGTTTCTTGTCCAACGTGGTAATGAGCTTTAGACTTAGTCGCAGGCGAGTTGAACTACTTGTGAGTTTAACTTACCTGTTGTTTATTTTTGTTTTGGTGCTGTTATTTTTCCCACCCTTCCAATTCTACTTCCCCACACCCCCTTGTCCTTTCCTTCTCCTCAGGAAATTATGAAAAGACACGGCAAGGCACAAATCCCCGACTACATACGGGGAACGTGCCATTTAAGCCAATGTATTCTGATTCCTGATACACCGAAATATGGCATTTACATGGAATCTACCGATGTTTCTATCGGTTGATCCCCTTCAGAGGCGACGCGTCGTTCCACCGTCAACCTGTTCAATATACCATAAAGGCCCTCAAAACGCCACAGTCATCTCTAAAACTAATTCGACTCCATGGGACGTTTTTAGATCAGCTGATTGTTTTTCGATTATCTCTTCTGACGTTACCCGGGTGGTTTCGACGTCCGACAAAATCGTCGATTCCATCCAACATCATAGGGCCAATGAAAGATGTTAGTCGGCGGGTTTTTCTGTTCGCAAGAGCTGAGTAAAACAAATTTGTTGTCAAAATCCACCGGTAAATCGTTAAATAATCGTCTGGTAGAATGCTTAAAAAAGTAAAAAGTAACATATCCGAGATGCGAAAAATTTGAAAAGATTTTCGAACTGAAATTTAAGCAAAACAGTCATGTATAAAAATCATTGTACAGAGTTAAAATAATCGAAGCTCTTTTTGGACGGCTGAAAATGAACCTGATGTGACTCGTGATGAATAGAAAAAATATTCATTCAAAAATCCATGTTTTTCATTCAGTTGAATATCGTACAATAGTATGCAATTCACTTATTATATAGGTAAATGATTTCAAATGTTAGTAAAGCGTGTAAAATAATAATTATCATTGCTTACATTGTGCCACGAACTACTTTGACACGTTTGATTCGTTGCTGCACGTTCACTTCGTGCAATAATCGGAGACGAATGAAAACCTGCACTAAATGTTTGTTCGTTTGTGGTTTACGGTGCGTCCCTGAATATTGAAAATGAAAGCGACAGAATATGATCAATTTTTATTCAATGACTTCGAATATTTGTAACTCTCATTGAATACTTATAAATCATAATATGAATTAACTTGAAATGTAGACTCTTATATTCTACACACCAATAAATAATCGTCGTTCTGTATAACAATGATTGAAAGATTTGTCTACCGGTTTAAAGTAATCCCTCAATTCTTTCAAATGGGATAGAAATTTGAATGTGCCTAGTGCAATTCATTGAATCCAGAAAAAATATTTTTCTCGTTAAATATCGTAGACATGAGATATTCAACATCAACCCGTTCACCATTACAATAGAACGGGAAATCATTCGAACAACCCCTGATTTGAATTTATGTCCATTTTACACTCTCAGTAGACAAGTTATCAACATGTTAATGCAAAGAGCAAAAAATTTCTTTGAAGCAAAAGTATACGGTTCATTATTATCGTTGAACCAACGGAATACATACGCGCCTAAAACCAATCTGCCCCAAGTACAGCAACATTTGTTCAGGCTACCAAAAAACAAGCGTTCGACCGACTGAACGTACGGCGACACGCGCTCAAAAATTATAAATCGCTCTCGTTTGCACAAAACTCTGACGCCCATATGGATATCGCACCAATGTATTTGTTCAATATTTGACTTGAACCGGTGCAAAAGGAAATACAAAAAGCCGGCATTCATGGCTCATGCAGCTGCTCTATCCAGAGCATGCGGTGAGAGTACGAGATGCCTGCATGTTTGAGGTTGAACCGGTCATAGGAAGACAGAATTGTTTTGAAATTTACCCGCTCGGTATGCTAGGTTAGATTATCGTTCGGATCAAATTGTTGAGCTTCAAGGTTTGAAGATTGTTACTTTCATTCAAATTAATTTGCGTGCTGCTGCTGTTTATTTTAACTGAAAATTCTGGTCGTCAGATTTTGCTTACCTGTTCAATGAACAGGTTGCACGTACCGACGCGTCGCCTCTGATCCCCTTATAAACACTATCAAAATACCATATAATGGATCTGGATCATTAGCATGGGGGTATTATGGGTTTATCGTCGTTTGCTCAGGGACGCTGATTTCTTCGCCATTCGCAACTACAGTTTCCACGTTGGCGGCGGGGCCCGAAACAGTGTCTGTCCCGGAGCGGGCAGCTCAAGAAGATAACGTGTTACCTCGTCAAAGGAAAACCCGCACCTATTTTGAAATGAAATTTTAGTCGACGGGCCGTCGAAAGATACATGAATAGAGAAGCATACTCCCAAATGGACCATATTTTTTTAGAAGATGGGTGTGTCTCCTATTGACAGTGGAACCTTCCGAGGAGCGAACGCCGATTCTATCGTCAAAATGCCCAACCTACCCGAGCAAACAAAAAGCCCATAATACCCCATGCTCATGGGGTTTGTCATGGGTGTTTGAAATGGGTTCAACCCATAAAAACACCATCACCATGGTCCGGTAAATCCCATATAAAATAAATGGTGTATTTATGGGTTATTGAGACCATTTTATGGTGTCTTGATGGTTGTGAATTTTGGTACGGACCATGTTCAAGGTCTTTTCAAGGGGCTATGTGGTGTTTGAACCCATGAATATTTGCTCGGGTACCAGGTTCTGGGCTTGAGAGAAGCAAGCGACTGAACGTACAGTGACAGTCGTCCGAGGGTGTTAGCAAGAAACGCATAATGGCTATTCGAGAGCTGTATGACGGTAGTCCCGGTCGAACTTATTAAAATCAGGAGTGTTCGGTTGTACGAAGCAATCCACTTTGTGATCGATGAAGCGAATCAATCGGTCTGATTGGATGGCCAGATATATCACATCTACAAGGAAGTACAACGATCCGCAATACCACGAATAAGATACTCTTTCATATTCTGTTTAGCAGACAGTGCCCGTTGGGTGGATTCTTTGATGGCGAATACAAAAACTGCTTTCGAGAAGGACTATCAATAAGATATATTTATTCTCCAGGAGATTACAACTTACGGGTCTGATCTCATGGCAAACCAAACTGATAAGCTTTAAAATTATATATGTTGAGGTCGGCCAAAAAATCGAAATTTTTTTTATTCTTCTATCGTAAAGCTCAGGTTCTTAAGAATGTTACCTCAAATTTTTATAGAGATCGGAGCAGTGGACGCAAAGTTATAGCGTTTTTCATCTTGCTCCCTTATTTATGGAGGTGTTGCTTGAAACTTTAAACGCGATTATCTCGAAATCATGTTTCCCAAAAGCGTCTTTGCGGTTACTACGATTTCCGGAAAAGTTCTCAACCGATCTCAAAACTTTTTTTTTCGACTTGTTCGTAATTTAACTGCCGTATTCTTGAACGATTCCATTTTTTCGTCAAAATTTTCATATTTTTGTTATGAATTTTTTAATAATTTTTTTAAGGTGAAAATAGTGATTTTTTTGGAAAAAATCGTCCCCGTTTCCAAGAAGAATTTTTTTAATCGATCGTTCAAGGACACCACAGGTACATATACTAATGATTTTTTTAGCTTGATGGTTTCTGTTGAGCTGTTGGACTGGAATCGTAGTCACGGCAAACCTCTTTGAAAGAAACGCGTTTTGCGAAAATTGCTATAGTTTCGACAATTATTAATATTTTTTTTATTTTCTCAAGTGGATTTTGCATATTGGACATTGTACTACGCTAAACGTATAACAAGTATTTCATAAAACTATGGCTACATACCTTTATAAAAATTCAAACTTTTCCCTTTTTTCCCGCATCTCAACATTTTTTTTTGTTAGGGGAAACTTTGCCACTGCGACCACTATTCAGGTTATCTTTTGTGGCTGCCCCTGTTTGCTCTACATGTTGCAAATTGCCCGAATCCAATGTAGGTGGAAGCGAGGTGTTTGTTTGTCCACACACGTGTCGTCCCAAACGGGTAGTACATTATTAATGCGACTGAGGATCCGTTTGGGACAGGTATGCCATATCTCGTGAGGCGTCATAAGATGCCTTCCGAAGTATCGCTCCCTTTCATAGAAATAGTACTGCACACTGGCAGAGAATATGTTCCGAGCTCTCAGGCTCGTAGTTACAAAATCGACAAATGTCATCTTGACTTTTGCCAATTTTTTTCAGATGATACTTAGCAGGACAATGTCCCGTAAATATTATTATACGTAAGTCTTTACGTTTTAGATCCATTAGTTTTTTGGCTCTCGTGAAAGCTCAACATATATAACCCCTTAACGGAAGAAGTGCTTCTAAAAAGTGCAAATACTCCGGCAATGTCCAAAAATGCAACAACAAACCGCCAAATATGCAATGTAAAATGCATAAAATGCAAATAGCTTTTTCGCTGGGAACACAAGAAAATTAGAAGGTATGACTGCAAAATTAGAACAGAAGACAGCCAAAATAAAGCAGCATTGATGTATCGAATTGGACTGATATTTGGCCAATGTTGGGTCAACATCTGTTCAATGCACGGTGGTCCAGAATTCAAATTTAGCAGGAATTTTGAGATTTTACTAATACCATACAACTTAGTCCAATTAAGTCTTTGGAGAAGTTTTTGTAGTTTGTGAGCCCCTTCTTTTTTGTTAAAACAACAGTTAGGGCGGTTCTAATTTGACCAATTATTAACTTTTTAATTGTCCTAGCTAGAGCCAAACGACCTTCAGAGAAATTGGTAGAACGACAAAACTTGGGAAAGATTGCTGAAGACATATAAGCTCTATCTGTCATACTTTTCATTTAAAAACAAATTTAAAATCGAAGGTAAAGGTGTTTCTTAGAAAAACTGTTTTCAAATTCTTTTGCGGTATTGATTTAAAACTGAAGTAGTCTTCAGACAACTTTAAGTTTGCTTTAAGGCGAATAAATTGTTTCATGGCACCACACATCTAACTATTTTCGCTGAGAAGTTATGAGCACTTTTGCGCCAAAAGTGGGGTTCTTTGGAATAACTATACCACTCATTGGGGCTAACAAAAGACAATTCTTTTTCCACTTTAACCAACCAAAATGGCGTAAACGATATTGATAAAAATTTCAAAAAATTATCAATAGGTTGGAAAACAATTGGAAACTGAAAAATTTATTTCAAAGGGGGTGGGCGAACCGTGTTGGTAAATTGCCTTGCACGCAGCGCACCTGGGTTCGAGTCCCGCCCTTAGGATTAGAAATTTTTAATAAGAGATTTTGCTAACCCAAAGAGGCGAATGTCCAACCTTAAGGTTAAAGCTCTATAATCGAAAAAAAGTTATTTTAAAAATTAGGTTTTTCATAAATTTACTCTTTTTAATATGTTTAAATTACTTTCATTGGGAGCAATATAAAAATATAGTTTCGTTTTCATGATAAAATATTGCACTCTACAATACTTTTCGTTTATTTTAAACAGTGGGTAGGGTGGCTTTAAATTTTTTAACATCAGAAAAATAACTTTTTAATAGCTCGAGATAGAGTGCCGCTGTTTCCAGGAAAATTATAGAAAGTAAAATTTCAAAAAAACTTCGGAGAAGACACTGGAACTCTATGTCGTGTACTTTTCATTGTACAAGAAATTTACCGAAACATAGGGTGGATCTTAAAAAATGGTTTTCTTTTATAACTTTTGCAGTTTTGATACGTCATTAAGATCACTTTAGAAATACTATACAGATATACTATACAGATATTTTGAAGGAGAACAATTTGTCTCAAAATACCGAACCTATAGCTTTTCTCGTTAGAAAGTTATACAGTTAAGGCCTGTTTTTATCACCACTTGGTGAATTTTAGGCTGATAAAACAGGGACAAATCGGGACAAATATTTTTTTTTCTTTTCAAGAAACCGAAGCTCTTAAAATATTCTTTTTTATTCCATAGATATAGCCTCATAACCCTTTCTGATTGTTTAGTTTAAATTTCCCTTAAGGGGGTCTGAGAGGACAGAATTTAAAAAAAAATAGATTTTTATTTTTGTATATTTCTGATCTCTAAAATAAAAAAAAATATGCCCAAGAAAAGATTTACTCGAATTCAACTTGGTTCGTCTGCTAGAGCCCATCAAACTACCAACAATCAATTTTTATATGAAGCTGATCAAATCGGGTAAAAAAGCTGATAAAATCGGGGGTAGGCAAAATCGGTGGCTGATAAAATTGGGTCTTCACTGTATATACTTTTTAATAAAAATAAACAATTCTTTAAGTAAATATTGCAGGATACAAAAAATATCGTATTTGCCATTTTTGGTGATCTATGCTACAAACCATGCTATTTCATATGACAGCAACGGAATTTAATGTTAAGTGCCCTAATTGAAGATAATGCTACAGTGAAGACCTGATTTTATCAGCCCCCGATTTTATTTACCTCCGATTTTATTAGCTTTTTGACCCGATGTTACCAGCTTCATATGTAAATTGATAGTTGGTAGTTTGATAGGCTCTAGCAGACGAACCATGCTGAATTCGAGTAAATTATTACTTGAGCATATTTTGAACTTACATTTGGATTTGTCGTACAATGAAAAGTATAAAAGCTAGAGCTTGCATGTCTTCAGCAAATTTCTCTAAAATGTGCTGTTCTACAACTTCATCGAAGACAGTCAAGCTCTTTCTCAAACCGTTAAAAAGTTCAATTTTAAATATTGCTAAAATTAGAAGCTTTAAAATTCCTGCTAAATTTACATTCTGGACCACTGCGCAATGTGCGATCAACAACTGGCCAATACGGAACCAACATGGAACCAATGTTGGACCAACATCGAGCTAATGTCAAATCAACGTCGTATTAATGTACAATGTACTGGTAGGTACATTACTGTCGGGCGGTGTTTTCAGCACGATTAATTCATCTTGATATCGTGGAGAATATTCGACCACCGAAAGCAACGCATTCAGAAAAGAAAACGCAATGTAATAATAAGTATAAAATTATTAATTAATGATTCGGAAGTGAAAATGTAATAAGAAATGTACGGTTTGGCAAGCGATTTGTTCATATGGAGAAATGAGGTAATGCTGTGATCCCGATTCGAGTGTTGCTGGTTCCAGCTTATTGATAATAGTTTTCTCAGTACCAAATTTCCGTTATTGTGCTAAAAGAATTTCAACCATCAATAAGCAGATGAAAGTTATTATTTGGTGGAAAGAATGCCTAAACATTGCGGAAGAAGTTCATGATTTTGTCCCTCTGTTAAAATTTGAGAAGATAAAATTTCATGTAATAATCTCTTGAGTTATCGGAATGTTTTAAGATAATATACCCTAGTAACAATTGGTCGGTGTTAGGTCAGATCGGACTAAGTGACAAAATATTGATTTCGAGAAAAACGGGTTTAAAGTTTGAATCGCAGCATCCTCTACGTTATAATTGGAAATTATTTTTTGCCATAATTCTTGTTCATGGTTACATATTTCAAATCTGGCAAAAGTCGAATGTAGCTGAAGAAATTGTTTATCCAGTGTTATCATTATCTCATTTTTTGATGGTTTGCGACTTAGTCCGGTCTGACTTAACACCGACCAATTAATGTTTTATGACGCTCTGGAAGCCCTTCTTTAAACCTAGACTACACTTGTAGTGTGCTATAAAACTAGAAATGCTACTTGGGTAGATTCGGATTTAAGATACCCCGAATCTATTGTACTTCCGCAAAGTTTTTGCGACATTGATAATAATAACAGTATTAACTTCGAAGGCCTCACTTTCAGCAAAAATTGTCATCTTGTCATCAATTACAGTTCTAAAAATGTTATTACACTCTTCAAAACTTCTACCAAATTTCGTCGAATGGTCGTCACCGCCCAAGATGACCAATTGCTAACCTTGTCTGTATGAGTACGTTGAGTGGAAGTTATTGCCGCGTGTAAGTGGGTGTGTGTGTTTGTCAATGTGCACAGTAGAGGCAGATGTAGAAACCAGCATACAGTCATGTGTCAGAGAAGATCACACTTACAACCACATATGCATATATAGTAGTTAGTAGTAGTAGTAGTAGTAGTACAACAACAGCGTTCAGCGATTTTGTTTTTCACTTACCTCCGGCAGCTCCTAGGAAATTAAAAAGGTTTCAACGGGAACGGAAAAAAATAATATAATAGATACAAAACGAATAAGTTTAGAATGAAACGAAAACCCAAGAGAAACAATAGAAAGAAATGAAGAAACCAAACATAGTTTGGTAAGGTACACGTATGAAAAATAGTGTAGCCACATGACAACACAATAAACGAATAGACAATCAATCAAACAAACAGTGAAACCACCATTGGTGGACGGACAGAAACAATAGAAATCAGAAGGAAGGAGGAAGAGAAGAGAAGAAAAGATTAGTTAGTATTTGAAGGTATCGTTAGTAAGTATGGAAATGTATTAAAATTGCTAGATAAGTGATCAGTATTTTTTTTTTAAATTCAAATGTGTGCGTGCCGAAAATTGTGTTTATTTCAGTTGAATAAGAAATAGATACCAAGGTAGCGACATACTCAAGAAGTGGTTAGTTGAATTTTGGCGTGTATTGGTGACGGTAGGTATCGCATTCAATCACACGATGCCGCTATCTTGCTAAAGTATTTGTGGTGGAGATGAAAGGCAGTAACAATCAAAACAGGCATTCCGTAGCGGCTTTGTTTGTGAGTTTTTGTTTCGTGTTTGATGGCAGTGAGTTATTGTTTTTGTGCTTGATCCCCTCGGATGATGATAGATGTGTTCTAGCTATTGTTTTATAGAGCTGAATCGGACTAAATGTTTCAATTAGTAAACGCATAAAAATGATAATGAGCTTTATCAGCGTAATGGTATTGATTAATTGTGAAGTACTAGATCGAGAGTTTGGTTGCGAAATTTTGTATTTTTAGCGAAATGAATGTTTAATAAAACGTGATATGGAAATATTGAAACTGCTAGCAAAAAAACTGTGAACTAGAAAAGGGCACATCTTCTTACCTGAGCCGAGTTCGTCAACTTAAAAATAGTACATCATCCATTTAATTGTGTTTAAGTGCAATATAAATAGACATTAACAGTAAAATCGACGCTCGAATATGAATCAGTTAAAAAAATGTCAAAAATTCTCTACAGTTATAGTTTGTAAAAAAAAAAACAGAACAATTGGCAACTTTTGATTATTTTGACCATCATCCCATCACACATCCAAGAAAAATAGGCGTTAGTAAGAATATCGGAATTTTTTAGTAAAGTGTTCGCCATTTTCTACGAAAGAACACTCTTTTCCATGCCATCAATGTCAACAAACGATGCTTCACAATCATTCATTTCAGTTCTCATTCATCATAACATCATCCCGTCAGTCCACCCGAGAGACAAGCTCTCACAGTTTGACACCCGTTCCCGGATGAAACAAATGAAACACGTCACACGTCACAAATATGGGCGCACACATAACCGATGCAGTTGCCAGCCTTCCGACTGTGCATCCATCAAGCTCTACAATTAATTACATTTTCTAAATTTCCTAAACTGCAACAGAAGAACCACATCGAAGCAGGCGATGACGTTTCCTGGGGAGGGGGGACGGACGGTGGCGGCAATCATAAACTAGAGCATCCCTTCGGGCGCAAGTCGACTTTTTGCTTTGCTATGTGCAGGGCAGGAAAATTTCGAAAAATGAATTGATTGCTGTTCGAAGCTTCACGAAGCACCTTCTCAAGCATACCACATGCAATCGATGAGTTTGACACAATCGCTGCGAACATTTAGGGGTAAAACTTATCTCTGCTCGGACGAAGCGAGCTTCACATCTAGTTCGCTCTTTACAATGTTCGAAAAAGTTCACATTAACCTTAGAAGCACACATCGTCGAACACGAGGTAAGCTCTTGGCTCGTGGTTTTTGCGTTTTTGGAACATTTCCACAGAGTTTCGAAGCGATATTCGGTGAACACATATAAAGCGAATGCCTCGTTTATTTGAGAATCGCGAACATCGAAGTTTTATATCGCTTCAAGCATCAGCATCATGAGGCCACCGCGAACATGTTCGCTACGTGACTATCTGTCTTAAAATCATAAACTGTAAATCTTATTTTGAGTATAAATAAAATGGATTATTTTAAGATTATAATTTAGGATTTAGGGATTAGGTGCGTCGTATACCTTACCAATTTATGAGCCACGAGTTTGAATGAGCGTAGTGGTAGTGAAATTCAAATTCTTTTTTTCGGAATACAATTATGTTTACTAGCTACTTTGATTGCAAACTCGTCTTTTCTTCTTCAATCGGAGTATATTTCCCCTGCCAAGGAGTTTAGGTGAAGATGTATAAAGTATGTTTAAGGGGGTAAGGGTTTCAGCGTGAAAAAATGTTTTTTGGTGAAATGACTCGTTTGGATGAAATGATACATTATAATGTACAAAAGTTTTGATCAATTCGCTTCGCCCAAATTTCTAAAAAAATCGCAAATAGTGTTTTTAACGCTAAAACCATTACCCCTCTCTTAATAATCTCCCTATCTAAAACAAATTCTTCCTAAAAAGAACAATTTTCGGATGGAATCTCACTGCTGACGTCCGAGTTCAGTTAGACGGCGAACTTCAGTTATTTGCATCCACTGAGGGGTAGTTAGGCGTAGTCCGTTGGCCTTTGTTTTCCACTTGTTGCGGTTTCTAACGTTCTTGCGCAACATTCCTAAATCGGCTAGTCATATTCACTCAATAATATGCGATGATTTGTGTGTTAAACGTTATTTTTAATTTTACCAAATGAATTTATTAACAAATACCTACATACTTGAATCCATTATTATTGTCATTAATTGAATTATAATTTCTTGGCATCTGTACCAAACCAAGAGGAAAGCTTCCAAATGATTTTTATAATATTGTTTTATAAGTTTATTGGTTGATTACCTAATCACAAGAGACCAAATATTTATTTTCAAACATTTTCGACAGAATCTGTTCACTTAATAAATGAAGTGTCAAACTTATTACATGTTCCACTTTTATGAAATTTATTTCCTGACTCCTGTACATGTGTTTTGTGATAAATAATGAGAAGGATATTTCAACTTGTTTGTATTGTATTTGTTAACTAATTACTGATGGAGAAACGCAAAGAACTTACAAACAATGTTCTAGTGATTTTTTTTTGTTGGAAATCCAAAAACAATTCTGAAAAGGACAAAATTTGGTTTATCTTCTCCATGATGTAATCTTCCCTTATTTGACTTTTACTAATAAAAAATAAAAGAAAGAAATCTTTAGGGCCCCCTGTATTTTTTTTTGAATCGGTTATAGCCGAAATGCTTTATGTAAGGGAAATCTCGGAAAATGAGAAGCGAAATAAATAACTCCAAGTAGAATGAAAGTCGTTCTAAACTCGAACTTTTTCGAATACTGTCTTTCCATTATTATTCGCTTTTTGTCGCATTCCCATATTTAAGATCAATACAATAGTAATTCTTCAAAAGGGCTAATGAGACTTTTGTAAACAAACTTATTTCGCTCATTTTTCCGCTACAGAGTTGAATTTTATGAAAAATACACATGAATCAACATCTTTGCCCTTGGTAGAATCGATTTCAAATGTTTTCTGTGTTGAAATGATAACAAATTAAGAGAAATCAGCAAAACAAAAGTTTGTTCACAAATCTTATTAGCCCTATTCAAATGTTGATATGGAATAATAAAATCAATCAAGATCAATTTCGATTTTTTTTTAATTTTGCGGTGGTGTAATCCCTTAAGTGGTTGATTTAACGGCTTCTTTCAAAATTTATCGAACCTACTCCCATTCGTTCATTCGTTAGAGTAGCTTATGTTAAAGAGAGTGTACTAAATTAATAGGAACACTTAAATTTAGGAAGTTATGACCCTCGCTCCACAATGCAGTTTGCGACAGAATTGCTCAACTGAAATTTATTAACTGAAATAAAGGAAAACAAACATTAGACTATAGCATTTTGTACGCATGCACTTCAGAGGTCCAAGGGTTACAATTTCTGTTCTAGTTCTCGGATCGCCAACACATTTTTTTCGATTTTTTGGCCCAGTTCTCAAGGGAAATCCAGTTTTTAACTTTTTGCATACATATTGCATTGAATGAAGAAGTTAGATAATGTATTCATAAAATATTAGTAATAATTCGATTGTCCGTTCATTTTAAAAGGCTATTTTCTATAACTTTACAACTGATTTAATTTCACTTTCAAAATTTCTCGAAATATCATGTTCTAAAAGTTCTCAACCGATATAATATTCGAAAACAGTTATAAAAATGTCTCATCACACTGGTAGATGGATTCAAAGCGTTTTTTTTAAATAAGTGCACGAAAAAACATGCGCCCTTCTAAAACATACTTCTGAATCAAAATGGTTTTACTGTTAGTCGAAAACAAGATTTACAAAACGACCAGAACTGCCAAATATGAATCGGGAATGGTCGAGTTTATTGACATTCCCTATTTATTTCTAGGATTCATCATACACATCATGACGTTATTTATTTAACTGATAATCGATTTTTTCCTTTGAATGGATATCGATATCTTTATCCTCAAGAAACTGACATAGGGGAACGCGGGGCAAGTCCGACACCTTAAGCGCAATAATTTTTCTAAAATTCCACAAAGTTCCTAAAATTTTATATTCTGTGCATAATCCTTGTTTAGGTGATTCTTAACAAAATATAATTTTTTCAGCATTTCAAAAAATTGAATTCATTAAAAATTATTGGTTGCCAAAAAATGGAGAAAAAAGTCATTTTAAAAACGCTGCGGGTAAGACCGACACCCCAAAGGGGCAAGAGCGACCCCCTTTTGAACTTTCTTTTTGTCCAAATTTTTCCATTAAAAATGTATTGTGTATGTGTGATAAAGTGCAATTATGTGTATATGAGTATGTGTGATGCAAACGCATACTTTCTGTAGTTTCATCGCGTAGCAAGAGGAAGAGCATTCGAATGCGTGGTGTTATGAATAAATAATGTTTAACGCATGGTTTATATTATGGTACGGGTTTTCTCAAGTAATTCTTTCGAGCTTTATTGCCACTTCTATAGCCATTCTAACGAGGAAGAGCTGTTCTGCAAGCAGATTATATACGCTGTTACTAGGACTCATTCACTTAGAAGTGACGCACGCTTCGTAGTAAGCTATCCGTGTTGTGATTTTTCGGAACACTGTTGATCAACAATCCGACGGTCAATGAAATTTTTTCATCAATATCATTTCAAAATCTCATATTAGATTACACTTTTCGTATCTTTTTGTAATATTATTATGAATCACGTTCAATTAATTTTTAATTGTTTTGGTCGGCTTGAGACAATACTGATAAATGAATGCAAACAACATAGTTTCCGTGTATTTCAATTATTAACATGACGTAATTATAGTATAATTGAACACAACAAATATACCCAGTCGTTTGTATCGAATCAAAAATGAACCCAATTATCTAAACACCGTGTCGGTCTTACCCCACCCAAAAACTGTCGGTCTTACCCCAACAGCGCCCATTTTTGTTAAATGCTCAATTAACAGTATTGAAATACTTAAACTTATCTTCAATACATACAAATAACGATATGGAGAGTAGAATAGAATGTGTGACAAAAAAAATGTGTGGTCATTTTCAAAGCTTTTGTATTATTAAAACCTTAAAATGTATCAACTAAAAATAACATCCAAAAGCGCACCAACTTTGCTTTCGTTTGTTTTGTTTATTTTGTTGACGTTTATGAACCCATATGGCATCGATAAGTATCGAAATGCCAAAAATAATCGTACTAATAATATCCTGTCATTATTGTATGATTTAAAATTTGATATCAGGGAAAAGTCGTGGGGTGTCGGGCTTACCCAGGGTGTCGGGCTTCCCCCCAGTTCCCCTAACTGGATCCTCAAGAAACTGACATAGGAACATGACTAAGATAAGCGAGCCACTCAATACGTTGTGTACATTGTGTTTTACTTCATTTTCTAGCCCTAATTTATTTCATTTGAAAATTTATCCCCGCCCTGTCACGAAATCTTGATTTTATCCCTACTGGTAATATATCAGTAGGGTATTTTAAATAAACTTGTTACGTCACTTTTCAGTTAACCCCAGCATCCATAAGCTACACATTGTCACAATTATTTTTCACCTATTCCACCATTAATACAAGGCCTCTGTCTAGAATATACTTTTTATTGCATAACTAGTAGGTAGGTATTTGAATAAAGAAAACTAATATCGTCCGGCGAACATGTTAGCGATGGCCCTCGCGATGCTAAATTGATATAATCCTTCGATGTTCGCGATTATGAAATACTTCGAGGTAATCTTTTTTCTGTGTTCGCGAACATCGCTTCGAAGCTCCGTGTAACTGTTTCAAAAATATCGATCACACGAACCAAGAGCTTAGCTCGTGTTCGTCGAAAACTACGCAAAAGCTTTTACATATCTTTCCGAACATCAATGAAATGAACAAGAAGCTTCATTTGTCCTCGCCGAAGAGCATGCAAAAGTATCGCCCAAATGTTCGCAATTACGATGGTAAGCGATTGTGATGCGAAGCTTGTGAATACGAACCAGTAACGCAAAGCTTCGCGCTTTGAAAGTATTCGAACATAGGTTCGGTTCGAATATTTCCTGCCCTGGCTATGTGTGAAATAGATGGCAACAGCTGTCAGCACACCGTAATGATTGCGCTAAAAACTTTTCACGCGCTGCACCATTTTCGCCTCCGAACCGTGCGGAATGAGACAATGCGGTATTTGTTTACGTGGGTACCGCTATGGGTATCTACTATCTATGTCTATAGCTACAAGACTCTCAATCCACGGTGCTCGCGGAGAAAAGCAAACGGAAAAGTTTCCGACGATTTCCGGAAATTACCGACTGACACAATTGCTGCGTAAAGTACCGGATAATAAAAAAGGTAATGTGTGTGGTGTAATTTAACTTCAAAACAATCATTTAAAAACGCCTTAAAGTTATGCATCATACGGAGCAGCTCTTCTGTGTTTATCTGATAGAGGCAAAAAATGACACTTTTGCCACACTACCTCGAACCGATCCTAAAAATCAGGACTAGCTTTGAAAAAAAAAAATGTTAAATTTAACAAGCTCGACAGCTGTATTTAATTAACGGGACCATTTTGCGAAAGGGGCAAACGAGCAGATTCCTGTCACGTTTCGCCTCGATGATGGCAAACATTGACACTCATTTGTTCGCATTAGCTGGCGCACAATCATGCTCCATGAACCGTACTGAGATGCATTTTTTTACTTTTCTTTTTCACTCCATATTATCTATCTCCGAACAGTGGTAAGGGTCCTCTCGGAGTCATGCCGGACGAAGGACATGCACGTGTGGTTTTGCAACCCAGCTTGTTGTCGCCGTCCTCCGTCGGGTCGGTCGGTCGGTACGATGTGCATGGTGAAACATCTATAAATTTTCCCAGTCATTTATTTTTCACTCTTACACGAAGAGAGCGGAGAGCGCGCACGGGACGGAAACGGTAGCTTCCATCAACAGCGTCAACATCTACATCACAGCCAACAATAACAACAAGAAGAACAACACCATCAACGGGATGCTTTTACATTCCCATATCTTCCGGGGGGAAAGTGCCTGCCGCCTTGTTGTTATGCTTCAACTACGAACATATCATCGAAGCGGGCAGGATCTGGATACTGTGACCGTTAAGCTTCCCGTAGAAGGAATGCCGGTTTTTGCGAGGAATTTCTATCATAAGATACCGATATTGGATGGGAGCGATGGTAGTAATGCATTTACTCAGTTTTTATGTTATTATTGCACAATGGAATGTTCTATTTCATTGGTTTCGGAAAAATTTATAATCGAATTGGAATGATTAGTGTCTGTACTTTTTCGGGTAGTTCAGTTTAAGGTCCCTTGACCTAGTTCAGAAATTTAAGAGAAATATCCAAAATGCCCTCTAAACCCTAGCCAAGGTAGCATAGGTGTTTGGGACCCAATTGTAGCGTCGTGACTGTTCAAAAATAAGTGTCTTCTCTGTATTTATACCGATCTTGATGTACAGTAGACGGCGCCGGTGGTTGAGTGGTAAGCGTGAACGCCACCCATTCCAGTTGGCTTGGGTTCAATTCCAGCCGAGGGCGTTGAGATTTTTCTGAGGTGAAAAAAATCTGTGGTTACGTCTTCCTTCGGAAGGGAAGTAAAGCCGTTGGTCCCCGGTCCATGAGTTGTCATGAGTCAATATTTCTAGTCCAGATAGTAGATCTCTGACGTCGGTAAAGAAGAAGTAGAATCCAACTGGCTATACTTACTAACAAATTCCTCCTCCTCCGTGATACTCGTGGAGTGCGCAGTAGTATATGCGGCCTCTAGCAAAAGCTAGTATCGGACTAACATTCCTTCCCTTTCCTTCCGAGATCTACGTTCGGGCCTGACCGGCGCCGGTATTGATCAATAAACACTTTAGGAACTTTATTTTTTTACATTTCTTATAATTGCGAAATAGTAGTTGGGCCTAACTGAATAGTATGTTAGGAACCAAATTAATTATTTGAGAGACTTTTCGCGTTCCTCTCGTCAGAATTCGACACTAACTTAGTGACAGGAGAAAGCTAGCGTCAGATTGACACTAGCTCTAAAGACGAAAACACTATGTGTGTCTATTTGTCACTAGTCTTGCGGTATGTCCCACAAGAAAAGGTATTCTGATTAAGCACGTAATAGTACGTAATATGAGTAATTTTTTGACTGCAAATGTTTAGTTCAATATTTCATCGCATAGAGGGCGCCAACACAAACTTTTACAGGAAGAGAAATACCATATGAAAATGTTCGCAAGAATTACTGCAAAAGACTTGTTCTACAACATTGTAAAAGACACCTAATTTCTATCTCTTTTCGTTAAGAAGTTACTGTTGGCGCCCTCTATGTAGTGAAACGTAGAACTAAAATTTTCTAGTCAAAAGATTACTCATAGCATGTTCTCAACTACGAGCCCGAGAACTCGGAACATATTCTCTGCTATTGTGCAGTACAATTTCTTCGAAGGGAGCGATACTTCGGATGGTGTCTTCTGAAGCATCACGAGGTATGGCATACCTGTCCCAAACGGATCCTCAGCTACATTAATAATGTACTACCCGGTTGGGACAACACATGTGGACAAATCAACAACTCGCTTCCAACTACATTGGATTCGGGCTATTTGCAACATATAGAGCAAACAGGGGCCGCCACAAAAGATAACCTGAATAGTGGTCGCAGTGGCAGTTTCCCCTAACAAAAGAAAAAAAATGTTCTCAAATTCTGTCAAATATACTTTACAGCTAAACCCAATCATTATTTTACAAAAAAAAATAAGTTTCGTGGGAGTCGACTACTGATTCACCACCAATGGCTGTTAGGTCCCATACAAAACTGACTCAGTCATCACTGTACTAAAAGTTTAATAACTTCTTCCTAGGAAGTTGGATTGATTCGCAGTCTTCGACAAAGTTGTAGACCACAAAATTATATTCCATATTTTCGCTTGCAGTGAGAAACTGAGCCATATAGTACCGCCTAGCGGTGAAAATACAAATTAGTTGGGTTGCTCCACGTAAATTGTCGCAAAAATCACATACAAAGCATCGAACACGTTGGTCCGATAGCTAGATTTGTGCGATTTGGCTTAAATTTCGAGCGGACACTCCTGGTGGGACTAGGAATCGACTCAGCGGTGAACCGTGGCGTTTTTTGTTTTCTTGTCACTCTAACCTAGCTTGAACTGATTGCACAAATATACGCTTTAGAATTCGCGGCTGGAGTTTGCAAACCAGTCAAAGTAAACTCAGATGCCAAATTTCACATTTTTTTGGGCAAATTTAGATCCCGCCCACTTCGCTTGAAATTTTTAACATTGGTAATAAGGGAAAATGTGAGAAAATAATATAGTAAATGCCATAACTCGAACGGTACCTTTGAAACCTTTGTCAGAATACGAGAAGTTGGTGTTCTAGGGCATTTTGTCAAAATGAAGATTGATTCGTTGCCTATAAAATTCAAACATTTAGTCAAAAACCTTATTTTTTCATCAAATGCCCTAATACTCTTACTTCCCGCATTTTTCCGGGAATGAAACGCTTACCATGTGATTTTTGATCATTTTTTACACTGAAAATAGTAAATTAAATAACAATTTATTGTTAAATGTAGTTGACATGTGTTATTTAATTACAAAATGTGGAATCGAGACTAAATGTTAAAAAATCTAAAGCATCTGCAATTTACCGATGCTATATCGACTTTTAATACTCGTCTCCCGAAAAGAGAGTATCCAGCAAGGTTGAACAGCAGGATTCGACAAAGATCATATTTTTTCTGTTCAAGATTTTCGGCTCGGTGCATGCAACTAGTGGGAAACAGTAACGAACGAGCTTCGGTCGGTTGTTTTAAAATGCGATTTTTCGTTGCATATGATACTTTCCTACCATCGGAAGTAAAAATAATGGCCTCTTCTAATAGCACGTAACGACACGAACCAATTCAATCGTAATCCACCAGCCCGATATTGTACAGCCCTTTGAGGAGATGCTGCGTTCGCTCCAAACAGCCCAATACGAATGATAATGGAAACAAATGTGTAGCGGACCTGGCCCCTGCTACTAGGGTGGAGCTGTACAAACTAATCAATACAGGTAGTCAATTTCATACGATATATAATACCTGATTGGGAAAATGCTAAAAATCCAGTAACAGCGGATACTCAAACGAATAGTAACTAGCTGAACTGGCAAGCAAATATTAAACAGGGGATATACCACAATAGATAAAAAATTAGTCGCTGCGGTTAATGTACTCAAAAAATAATCCAGTCAGTCCACTTAGGCGGCCTAGCCGTATCCTAATACTCGTCTCCCGAAAAGAGAGTATCCGGCAAGGTTGAATAGCAGCATTCGACTAAGATCAAAATTTTCTCTGTTCAAGATTTGCGGCTGGTTGCGTGAAACCAGCGGGAACCAATAACGGACGAGCTTCAGTCAGGGGTTTTAAAATCCGATTTTTCATTGTGTACGCTACTTTCCAATCGTCGGAAATAAAACTAATGGCCTCTTCTAGCAGCACGCAACGACACAAATAAATTCAATCACAATACACCAGCCCTTTGAGGAGATGCTCCGTTCGCTTCAAACAGCCCAATACGAATGATCATGGAAACAAATCTGTAACGGACCTGTATCCAAAACTTTTCATTACTTTAGTGTGCGATATTGCACCAAATTGACGGCTCTAACCAAGGTAAGCCGGGAATTTTCACGAGAAGTTTTTGAAATATTTTTCAAAACACTGTTTTTTCGTTATTAATGCATGTCATAAATACTCAAAAATTTAATACAACCTTGCTGAACATATTTTCGACAAAATGGAGAAAAAAATTGAATAATTCCATGAAGTACAACAGAAGATATAAACATTCCAAAACTTATAGGATTTTTCTTCCGAAATTTTGAAAATGGGTCCCTATATTGAAAGGTGAGTCATTAGTCACGACAAAATAATTTAATGAATTAATTCAGTTTTAGCTCTACTTTGTAAGTTGGTACAAGTCAATTTTTAATCAGAAATTATATCGGAAATAGTTAATTTTTGGTAACCTTTTTAGGAATCTGAAAAATAAAAAATATACACGGAAAAATTGTAACTCTCCATACACTAGCGCACACTGCCCAAACACAGCCATCAATTTCGCAGCCTTAAGAAACTATTCATACAGTTAGCTGCAAATCTAAGTGTTTTATGCCAAAATCGTTAATTTTAGATCACGGACGTCTTCAGAGGAATTTGTGGAAATTGGAAGCCCTTTTTATGGTGTTTTAATGATTATACTCTTTAAAAGTGAGATATATTCAGCAATTCTATAAACAAAAGTTATACGATCTCTCAGCAGTTCGTACTATTTAATTATAATCTTTTCTTATCAAAAAAAAAAAACAGTACGTAATTTTTCTTCGTCATTAGGGTGCCTTCTTCTACGTTAGACTGGTTCAAAGATACTCCAAAAGTGGAATTAAAAAAAAATCATGTCTTCTGAATCGTTTAACCGATTTTTATTGTTGATATCTCAAATTAAAGGTTTTCAAATGTAGTGTCAAGAAAAATCAGGAACCTTAAAAAGAATTTGATTATGTATGAAAAATATGCATTATTTGTTTTTTTTGTTGAAATTCACTGCGCAGAGCTTTGACGACTCCATGCTTTTGAATTTTTATTTGAAAGATCCCTGATCATTCTACCTAACATGTAAAAAAATTAGGCTGGTTCGCCCCGGAAGTTTCGTGGATTATTTTTTTTTAGCGAAAATCATTGCAAATATATAATACGTCACACGTGCTTTGAAACGATGGAGATGCATGGTACTTCACCACACGTCTCCACTGAATCACAGCAGCTGTGACTAACGAAAACTATGAGTTAAAAACTGGGTGCCACATTCGATTCAGCTTGTAAGTAACCCATAGATTTCGTTAGTCACAGCTGCTATTACTCGATGGAGATGTATGGTGAACTATCATGCGTCTTCATCGTTTCCATAAACGATTTTTATTTTGAGAAAAAAAAGCGTCTGGACGAGGCAGCCTCATTTTTGGATACGTTATGTAGAATTGAATGAACTTCCAAATAAAATATAAAAGCATGAAGTCGTAAAAACCTCTCGCAATGAAAATCAAGAAAAACCAATTAATATGTAATTTTTTCATATAAAATAAATTTTTTTAGATTTAAATATTTTTTGAAATTATATTTAAAACCCCTTAATTTTGGTTTGTAACAAAAAAATGGTTGAGCGGTCCAGAAGTTATGAATTTAAAAAAAATCAACTTTTGAAAAATCACATTTTTCAACGTGGAATGCCTAATGACGAAAGCAAAGTACGTGTCCATTTTTTACAACAAGGAACGATTCTACCAAATATTACGAAATTGAGGGAGATCGTATAACTTTTTTCATGGAAAAGCTGATTTTACATTTTTTTCAGCACATACAATGAAACTACATCTACGGGTATAGCGTAGCTGGTAAACGATTACCTTGTACGCGGCTCACCTAGGGTTAATTCCCAACACCTATGTGCGGTTAGAATTTTTTTTACCCGAAAAAAGAGTCGACTGACTGGTTAAACCCTCTAAAAATAAAAAAAATCTAAGACTATGTTTTCAGCAATGTTGTAGAGCATAATTTCGCAAATAAACTCGCTGAAGACGCAAAGCAAATAATATTAATGATACCCTGAATGTTATTGTTTGTTGATTTTGGACGACCCTTTAAATGCTAGTTCTTTAATAAAACACCACAAATATCATCCTGAAAAGTTTGGAATATTCCGTAACAAAGTTTGCATTACGATGTAAATCGGAACCAACCGGAGGGGAAAAGGTCACAGACGTCTTCCAGCATATGTAACGGTTGAAGTTTACTAAGAAATATCTGGTTTGGCAGGATATCAGTACCAGTGGCTTGAAAAACTGCCTTTTTATTGCAACCGGAATACTCATCCAAAAGAAACGTCTGACATCTTGCCTGAAACAATAGTGTTGGCAAAATGACAATGACAACGAAGGACACATATAGGACTTTTCAACTTAACAATTAGTTCTAAGGACTATACGGAAAGTTTAAGCCCCAATTCTGGAGTTTTCAACGAATCTAGTTTTAAATTGTGTGGTCCGTAAAACTGCCGTAAAACTATAGCTTTCATGAATGTTACTCGATCGGTTGAATTACTGAATTTCAATGTCGTATCTCGTACACAATCCCCTTAATGTGTTCTTTTTCAGTAGAAAATGAACGAATTAAACACATTATCGTTATATAATCTATTTGATGTTTCCGAAGTTTAATTTTTTTTTATTAAATCCTGTCCTGTTGATGGCTGTTAACAAGCAAAATTCAGCATCAGAGAGTACAGGTTTGGCAATATTTTCCCCACGTTTATTTGAAAACTTTCAAAGCAACAAATTGGGGTTTAGCCAGATAACATCCATCCTACCTGGCAGTACTGAATTTTCATAAAATCAACCACAGAAAAGTATCATAGAAGTTTCCCCATCCAGCTAGCAATTAAAAACTCCTTACTTTAATTTGCTTTTTCCGTCCGAAATCCCAACCTCCCAACTGCAATCCCCGGATACTCATAATCCGTTGCCACCCAACACAGGTCCTTATCTGTGTCGAAAAACAGGAGGTGAATTGTATGCTGCCTGCAGCGAGAAAAATTCAATTATACTAATAAAAATTCAATTAAATGACTGCACCGAGAGGACACGGCTTCGCTTCGAAAGAGAGTCCCTCCTGCCGAGTTCTGATTTAAATAATCAAGATGAAATTTACTCGCATGCACCGAGCCGAAACCTGCCTGCCGGGTGTAACACCCACAATTCCTGCCGTAGCAGCAACAGCAATTGTCAGTTTGTCAGAAGGGACTACTAATTACCCCGATGTAATCACTTTCAGCCTGAGGATTCCATCAAAGCCACAGCACAAGCCCGCCTGCTACCGCTGCAGTTCACTCTTAAGAAATGGTAGCTAATTGGTGTAACAACCCCTCCCCCGGGTTTCCCAGCCAGCGGCGGGAATAGAAAAAAAATCATCGAAACAAACTGCAACCAGAAGCAGCAGCTTCAAACATCGGAAAGCTTTTAGCACACAGTCACATCGTTTTCACTATCAATTTTCCCCTTTCCTCCCCAACCATTTGTGATTTGACGATGAATCACTCGCCGCCTGCTGCTGCCATCCGTTTCCCATCGCATATATCTACCAACGGACGAAAAGTTTCTTCATTTGCTCGCGGACGACTCGAGTCGAGGACTTGAGTGATGCATTTCTTTGGATTTCTTCTCAAAACCATACAAAAAAGACGACGGGGTGGGGGCGGCGCGTGGTTGTTGGTTGTTTTGGGGTAGGTAATTTGCTTTGACGGCGTGCGGGAGCTCACGTGTGTCATTCTATCTTCTTATTGTACCCAGCAGCATAGAAAGAACGAATTGCTTCGCGACAGGGGGGTGCTGTGGAAGCTGCCACCATTCACTGTGCGGGAAACTTAAATTGCTTTTGCAAAAGTTACAAGTCAGAACGACGGCTGTGGTGGCAGTGTTGTTCACGTTCCGGAGGAAAACCGGTAGGCATCGGACGAAGCGGGTGTGGATTTATGGGTGAACAATCGATGGTGCTTCTTGCAAGTCTTTTGGATGGGGGGAAGAGGGTAGGAGGGAGGATGTGTAACGTGTGTAATTTTTGCTTTTAGCGTGAGCGGTTTGTTGCCATCAAGGGAGAGACCAACTTAAATAGCAGGAGCTTGATGGAAGACTGCGTGGCCAAACGGAGCGATTTGCATGAGAAACGGTGTTGCATATTTAATGACTTTGTAAACTATGGCTGTCGCCTGGATGTAATCTGGGGCTTAAAATAGGCACAGGCGGATAAATTTTCTTCTGGATTCATGTAACATTACCGCACAATTTTGTGTTACACTGAAAGTTGCTTCACTCTGATGCAGTGTGATTTAAATTTAGCAAAGTAATGCGGATACTTGGTACCCCGAATTATTCAAAAAATAGTTTTGCCACAAAATTATCTGGTTTGCAATTATCTAAATTATTCAAGTAAGTTGATAAATATTATTTTTATATAAAATCACTCTTGGATCAAAACCACCTAATAGATGTAGGGCACAATACCTACGATTTCAGTAAATCATTAATTTCCGATTCAAATTAATCTCATCAAAATTAAAATTTTAGATTTCAAATTTTAAACTTCATATTTCAAGATTTTAAAACTTCAAAATTTCTAATGTCTAATTTCTAATTTTGAATTTTGAATTTTGAATTTTGAATTTTGAATTTTGAATTTTGAATTTCGAATTTCGAATTTCGAATTTTGAATTTTGAATTTTGAACTTTGAACTTTGAACTTTGAACTTTGAACTTTGAACTTTGAATTTTGAATTTTGAATTTTGAATTTTGAATTTTGAATTTTGAATTTTGAATTTTGAATTTTGAATTTTGAATTTTGAATTTTGAATTTTGAATTTTGAATTTTGAATTTTGAATTTTGAATTTTGAATTTTGAATTTTGAATTTTGAATTTTGAATTTTGAATTTTGAATTTTGAATTTTGAATTTTGAATTTTGAATTTTGAATTTTGAATTTTGAATTTTGAATTTTGAATTTTGAATTTTGAATTTTGAATTTTGAATTTTGAATTTTGAATTTTGAATTTTGAATTTTGAATTTTGAATTTTGAATTTTGAATTTTGAATTTTGAATTTTGAATTTTGAATTTTGAATTTTGAATTTTGAATTTTGAATTTTGAATTTTGAATTTTGAATTTTGAATTTTGAATTTTGAATTTTGAATTTTGAATTTTGAATTTTGAATTTTGAATTTTGAATTTTGAATTTTGAATTTTGAATTTTGAATTTTGAATTTTGAATTTTGAATTTTGAATTTTGAATTTTGAATTTTGAATTTTGAATTTTGAATTTTGAATTTTGAATTTTGAATTTTGAATTTTGAATTTTGAATTTTGAATTTTGAATTTTGAATTTTGAATTTTGAATTTTGAATTTTGAATTTTGAATTTTGAATTTTGAATTTTGAATTTTGAATTTTGAATTTTGAATTTTGAATTTTGAATTTTGAATTTTGAATTTTGAATTTTGAATTTTGAATTTTGAATTTTGAATTTTGAATTTTGAATTTTGAATTTTGAATTTTGAATTTTGAATTTTGAATTTTGAATTTTGAATTTTGAATTTTGAATTTTGAATTTTGAATTTTGAATTTTGAATTTTGAATTTTGAATTTTGAATTTTGAATTTTGAATTTTGAATTTTGAATTTTGAATTTTGAATTTTGAATTTTGAATTTTGAATTTTGAATTTTGAATTTTGAATTTTGAATTTTGAATTTTGAATTTTGAATTTTGAATTTTGAATTTTGAATTTTGAATTTTGAATTTTGAATTTTGAATTTTGAATTTTGAATTTTGAATTTTGAATTTTGAATTTTGAATTTTGAATTTTGAATTTTGAATTTTGAATTTTGAATTTTGAATTTTGAATTTTGAATTTTGAATTTTGAATTTTGAATTTTGAATTTTGAATTTTGAATTTTGAATTTTGAATTTTGAATTTTGAATTTTGAATTTTGAATTTTGAATTTTGAATTTTGAATTTTGAATTTTGAATTTTGAATTTTGAATTTTGAATTTTGAATTTTGAATTTTGAATTTTGAATTTTGAATTTTGAATTTTGAATTTTGAATTTTGAATTTTGAATTTTGAATTTTGAATTTTGAATTTTGAATTTTGAATTTTGAATTTTGAATTTTGAATTTTGAATTTTGAATTTTGAATTTTGAATTTTGAATTTTGAATTTTGAATTTTGAATTTTGAATTTTGAATTTTGAATTTTGAATTTTGAATTTTGAATTTTGAATTTTGAATTTTGAATTTTGAATTTTGAATTTTGAATTTTGAATTTTGAATTTTGAATTTTGAATTTTGAATTTTGAATTTTGAATTTTGAATTTTGAATTTTGAATTTTGAATTTTGAATTTTGAATTTTGAATTTTGAATTTTGAATTTTGAATTTTGAATTTTGAATTTTGAATTTTGAATTTTGAATTTTGAATTTTGAATTTTGAATTTTGAATTTTGAATTTTGAATTTTGAATTTTGAATTTTGAATTTTGAATTTTGAATTTTGAATTTTGAATTTTGAATTTTGAATTTTGAATTTTGAATTTTGAATTTTGAATTTTGAATTTTGAATTTTGAATTTTGAATTTTGAATTTTGAATTTTGAATTTTGAATTTTGAATTTTGAATTTTGAATTTTGAATTTTGAATTTTGAATTTTGAATTTTGAATTTTGAATTTTGAATTTTGAATTTTGAATTTTGAATTTTGAATTTTGAATTTTGAATTTTGAATTTTGAATTTTGAATTTTGAATTTTGAATTTTGAATTTTGAATTTTGAATTTTGAATTTTGAATTTTGAATTTTGAATTTTGAATTTTGAATTTTGAATTTTGAATTTTGAATTTTGAATTTTGAATTTTGAATTTTGAATTTTGAATTTTGAATTTTGAATTTTGAATTTTGAATTTTGAATTTTGAATTTTGAATTTTGAATTTTGAATTTTGAATTTTGAATTTTGAATTTTGAATTTTGAATTTTGAATTTTGAATTTTGAATTTTGAATTTTGAATTTTGAATTTTGAATTTTGAATTTTGAATTTTGAATTTTGAATTTTGAATTTTGAATTTTGAATTTTGAATTTTGAATTTTGAATTTTGAATTTTGAATTTTGAATTTTGAATTTTGAATTTTGAATTTTGAATTTTGAATTTTGAATTTTGAATTTTGAATTTTGAATTTTGAATTTTGAATTTTGAATTTTGAATTTTGAATTTTGAATTTTGAATTTTGAATTTTGAATTTTGAATTTTGAATTTTGAATTTTGAATTTTGAATTTTGAATTTTGAATTTTGAATTTTGAATTTTGAATTTTGAATTTTGAATTTTGAATTTTGAATTTTGAATTTTGAATTTTGAATTTTGAATTTTGAATTTTGAATTTTGAATTTTGAATTTTGAATTTTGAATTTTGAATTTTGAATTTTGAATTTTGAATTTTGAATTTTGAATTTTGAATTTTGAATTTTGAATTTTGAATTTTGAATTTTGAATTTTGAATTTTGAATTTTGAATTTTGAATTTTGAATTTTGAATTTTGAATTTTGAATTTTGAATTTTGAATTTTGAATTTTGAATTTTGAATTTTGAATTTTGAATTTTGAATTTTGAATTTTGAATTTTGAATTTTGAATTTTGAATTTTGAATTTTGAATTTTGAATTTTGAATTTTGAATTTTGAATTTTGAATTTTGAATTTTGAATTTTGAATTTTGAATTTTGAATTTTGAATTTTGAATTTTGAATTTTGAATTTTGAATTTTGAATTTTGAATTTTGAATTTTGAATTTTGAATTTTGAATTTTGAATTTTGAATTTTGAATTTTGAATTTTGAATTTTGAATTTTGAATTTTGAATTTTGAATTTTGAATTTTGAATTTTGAATTTTGAATTTTGAATTTTGAATTTTGAATTTTGAATTTTGAATTTTGAATTTTGAATTTTGAATTTTGAATTTTGAATTTTGAATTTTGAATTTTGAATTTTGAATTTTGAATTTTGAATTTTGAATTTTGAATTTTGAATTTTGAATTTTGAATTTTGAATTTTGAATTTTGAATTTTGAATTTTGAATTTTGAATTTTGAATTTTGAATTTTGAATTTTGAATTTTGAATTTTGAATTTTGAATTTTGAATTTTGAATTTTGAATTTTGAATTTTGAATTTTGAATTTTGAATTTTGAATTTTGAATTTTGAATTTTGAATTTTGAATTTTGAATTTTGAATTTTGAATTTTGAATTTTGAATTTTGAATTTTGAATTTTGAATTTTGAATTTTGAATTTTGAATTTTGAATTTTGAATTTTGAATTTTGAATTTTGAATTTTGAATTTTGAATTTTGAATTTTGAATTTTGAATTTTGAATTTTGAATTTTGAATTTTGAATTTTGAATTTTGAATTTTGAATTTTGAATTTTGAATTTTGAATTTTGAATTTTGAATTTTGAATTTTGAATTTTGAATTTTGAATTTTGAATTTTGAATTTTGAATTTTGAATTTTGAATTTTGAATTTTGAATTTTGAATTTTGAATTTTGAATTTTGAATTTTGAATTTTGAATTTTGAATTTTGAATTTTGAATTTTGAATTTTGAATTTTGAATTTTGAATTTTGAATTTTGAATTTTGAATTTTGAATTTTGAATTTTGAATTTTGAATTTTGAATTTTGAATTTTGAATTTTGAATTTTGAATTTTGAATTTTGAATTTTGAATTTTGAATTTTGAATTTTGAATTTTGAATTTTGAATTTTGAATTTTGAATTTTGAATTTTGAATTTTGAATTTTGAATTTTGAATTTTGAATTTTGAATTTTGAATTTTGAATTTTGAATTTTGAATTTTGAATTTTGAATTTTGAATTTTGAATTTTGAATTTTGAATTTTGAATTTTGAATTTTGAATTTTGAATTTTGAATTTTGAATTTTGAATTTTGAATTTTGAATTTTGAATTTTGAATTTTGAATTTTGAATTTTGAATTTTGAATTTTGAATTTTGAATTTTGAATTTTGAATTTTGAATTTTGAATTTTGAATTTTGAATTTTGAATTTTGAATTTTGAATTTTGAATTTTGAATTTTGAATTTTGAATTTTGAATTTTGAATTTTGAATTTTGAATTTTGAATTTTGAATTTTGAATTTTGAATTTTGAATTTTGAATTTTGAATTTTGAATTTTGAATTTTGAATTTTGAATTTTGAATTTTGAATTTTGAATTTTGAATTTTGAATTTTGAATTTTGAATTTTGAATTTTGAATTTTGAATTTTGAATTTTGAATTTTGAATTTTGAATTTTGAATTTTGAGTTTTGAGTTTTGAGTTTTGAGTTTTGAGTTTTGAGTTTTGAGTTTTGAATTTTGAATTTTGAATTTTGAATTTTGAATTTTGAATTTTGAATTTTGAATTTTGAATTTTGAATTTTGAATTTTGAATTTTGAATTTTGAATTTTGAATTTTGAATTTTGAATTTTGAATTTTGAATTTTGAATTTTGAATTTTGAATTTTGAATTTTGAATTTTGAATTTTGAATTTTGAATTTTGAATTTTGAATTTTGAATTTTGAATTTTGAATTTTGAATTTTGAATTTTGAATTTTGAATTTTGAATTTTGAATTTTGAATTTTGAATTTTGAATTTTGAATTTTGAATTTTGAATTTTGAATTTTGAATTTTGAATTTTGAATTTTGAATTTTGAATTTTGAATTTTGAATTTTGAATTTTGAATTTTGAATTTTGAATTTTGAATTTTGAATTTTGAATTTTGAATTTTGAATTTTGAATTTTGAATTTTGAATTTTGAATTTTGAATTTTGAATTTTGAATTTTGAATTTTGAATTTTGAATTTTGAATTTTGAATTTTGAATTTTGAATTTTGAATTTTGAATTTTGAATTTTGAATTTTGAATTTTGAATTTTGAATTTTGAATTTTGAATTTTGAATTTTGAATTTTGAATTTTGAATTTTGAATTTTGAATTTTGAATTTTGAATTTTGAATTTTGAATTTTGAATTTTGAATTTTGAATTTTGAATTTTGAATTTTGAATTTTGAATTTTGAATTTTGAATTTTGAATTTTGAATTTTGAGTTTTGAGTTTTGAGTTTTGAGTTTTGAGTTTTGAATTTTGAATTTTGAATTTTGAATTTTGAATTTTGAATTTTGAATTTTGAATTTTGAATTTTGAATTTTGAATTTTGAATTTTGAATTTCAATTTTGAATTTTGAATTTTGAATTTTGAATTTCGAATTTCGAATTTCGAATTTTGAATTTCGAATTTCGAATATTTCTAATTTCTAATTTCAATTTCAAAGTTCAAATTTCAGATTTCAAAATTTCAAGATTTTAAAATTTTAATCTTTCAAAATCCCAAAATCCTAAAATTTCAAACTTTCAAAATATAAAGATTTTAAAATTTCAGGCTTCAAAAATTTCAAACTTGCAATATTCCAAATTTCAAAATTTTTGAATTTAAAAATTTCAATATATCAAAATTTCCGAATTTTTAAATTTCAAGATTACAATATTTCAAGATTTCAAAGCTTCAAAATCTCAAAATTTCTGAATTTCAAAATTTCGAAATTTCTAAATTTTAAAATTTCAAAAATTCAATATTTCGATATATTAATATTTCAAAAATTCAAAATTTTAAGGTTACAAAATTTCATGATTTCAAAATTTCAGAATTTCAATATTTCAAAATTCCAAGATTTTAAAATTTTAAACTTTCGAAAACCCAAAATCCTGAAATATAAGTTTTAAAATTTCAATCGTTAAGAATTTCAAAATTCCAATATTCCAAGTTTCAAAATTTGAAAATTTCAAAATTTTGAAATATCAAAATTTCAAATATTCAAAATTTCTAGATTTCGAAATTTTGAAATCTCTAACTCTAAACTTCAAAATTTAAATGTTTCAAAATATTAAAATTTTAAACTTTCGAGATCCCAAAATCCCAACATTTCAAGATTTCCAAATATACCTAAAGATTTCAAAATTTCAAACTTTAAAAATTTTAAAATTTCAAAAGCTTTGAGGTTTCAATTTTTTTTGAATTGTTTTCAAATTTTTGAAAATATGTCAAAATCTTAAAATTTAAAAAAATCGATATTCAAAATTTCAAGATTTTAAAATTTTAAAGCTTCAAAATTTTTAGATATCAAAATGGCAAAAATGTCAAATATGTCAAATATGTCAAAAATGTCAAACGTCATAAATGACAAAATGTCAAAAAGTGCAAATTTCAAAATGTCAAATTTTCAAAATGTCAAAATATCGAAATGTCAAAACGTCAAAATATCAAAATTTCAAGGTGTCAAAATGTCAAATTGTTAAAATGTCAAATTGTTGAAATGTCAAAAATATCAAAAATGTTAAAAATTTCAAATATGTCAAAATGTCAAAAATGTCAAACGTCAAAAATGTCAAAAAGTACAAATTTTAAAATTTTAAATTGTCAAATTAACAAAATGTCCAATTGTTAAAATATCAAAATGTCAAATTGTCAAATTGTTAAAATGTTGAAATGTTAAAATGTCAAAACGTCAAAATGTCGAATTGTCAAAATGTCAAACGTCAAAAATGACAAAATGTCAAAAAGTACAAATTTCAAAATGTCAAATTGTCAAAATGTTAAAGTGTCAAAATATCAACATGTCACAATGTCAAATTCTCAAATTGTTTAAAATGTCAACATGACAAAATGTCAAATTGTTAAAATGTCAAAAATGATTAAAAAATTTCAAAGCTTCAAAATTTAAAAAAGCACGGATTTCAAAATGTGAAATTGTCAAAATGTCAATGTCAAAACCTCAAAATGTCAAAATATCAACATGTCAAATTTTTAAAGTGTCAAAATATCAACATGTCAAATTGTTAAAATTTCAAAATTTCAAAATGTCAAAAATGTCAAAAATGTCAAAAATGTCAAAAATGTCATAAATGTCATAAATGTCATAAATGTCATAAATGTCAAAAATGTCAAAAATGTCAAAAATGTCAAAAATGTCAAAAATGTCAAAAATGTCAAAAATGTCAAAAATGTCAAAAATGTCAAAAATGTCAAAAATGTCAAAAATGTCAAAAATGTCAAAAATGTCAAAAATGTCAAAAATGTCAAAAATGTCAAAAATGTCAAAAATGTCAAAAATGTCAAAAATGTCAAAAATGTCAAAAATTTCAAAAATTTCAAAAATGTCAAAAATGTCAAGAATGTCAAAAATGTCAAAATTGTCAAAATTGTCAAAATTGTCAAAAATGTCAAAAATGTCAAAAATGTCAAAAATGTCAAAAATGTCAAAAATGTCAAAAATGTCAAAAATGTCAAAAATGTCAAAAATGTCAAAAATGTCAAAAATGTCAAAAATGTCAAAAATGTCAAAAATGTCAAAAATGTCAAAAATGTCAAAAATGTCAAAAATGTCAAAAATGTCAAAAATGTCAAAAATGTCAAAAATGTCAAAAATGTCAAAAATGTCAAAAATGTCAAAAATGTCAAAAATGTCAAAAATGTCAAAAATGTCAAAAATGTCAAAAATGTCAAAAATGTCAAAAATGTCAAAAATGTCAAAAATGTCAAAAATGTCAAAAATGTCAAAAATGTCAAAAATGTCAAAAATGTCAAAAGTGTCAAAAATGTCAAAAATGTCAAAAATGTCAAAAATGTCAAAAATGTCAAAAATGTCAAAAATGTCAAAAATGTCAAAAATGTCAAAAATGTCAAAAATGTCAAAAATGTCAAAAATGTCAAAAATGTCAAAAATGTCAAAAATGTCAAAAATGTCAAAAATGTCAAAAATGTCAAAAATGTCAAAAATGTCAAAAATGTCAAAAATGTCAAAAATGTCAAAAATGTCAAAAATGTCAAAAATGTCAAAAATGTCAAAAATGTCAAAAATGTCAAAAATGTCAAAAATGTCAAAAATATCAAAAATGTCAAAGATGTCAAAAATGTCAAAAATGTCAAAAATGTCAAAAATGTCAAAAATGTCAAAAATGTCAAAAATGCCAAAAATGTCAAAAATGTCAAAAATGTCAAAAATGTCAAAAATGCCAAAAATGCCAAAAATCAAACATTTTTATTTTTGCGCTCTCGTATATAAGACAACTCCGCAATTGGCGAAGACTCATCAACACAAAAATTCCTGTTTCAAATTCACAATCGATAGCCTGACTGAAACAAATAAAAATTCAATTTGATTGGTACAAAGCGCTATAGTTTCGCGGAATCAGACAGATCCAGAATATTTCCAGCGAACAATAATCAATCAAATTCCCGCTTCGCTCGAAAAGCCGCCGGGTAACAGTCAGTCGGAATCCACCCTAAATGAAATCGATCCAATTGTATCATAAATTGATTAGCATGGAACCATTTCCCAACTCATCTCTCATTTCCATTTACGTGCCAGAAGTGCAGTAAATTTCGTTAGATTTTTTTATCGCTACGCGCTTTTCCAAACCCATTTCCGCACCCGTTCAAAAATCAATAATCCGGGTAAAATTCATCACCATTCGGTTGGCTGCTGATTCAATTTCAACAGCTCTCTCTCTCTCTCTTTCACTGCGTTATGATTCAATGATTGTCATTCGATCCGCGAAACCGGAGCAGGAGATAAAAACTTTATAGATTTTTTTTCTGCCAGCACTCTAAAGTACATTTCCCTGCCAGTTACAATTTGATAAAGTTTTTTTCCCACTGGGATGTTTCCTTCCCGTTTCGACCCACACATTCACAGCGTGCAAAACAGAGCAAGTTTCTCCATTTTTTTTTACTTTTCAATCATCCCTCCCCCATTGATTGATTCACACTGAATGACATCAAACGATTCGCGATGTTGTAAAACCGCGCACATCGTGGGTGGATGTGGATCGGTGGGAGTCTGTCTTCAATGGCAAAATGGATCTTATGGATTGAAATATTCTCTGTTTCGTTCAAAGAACGGAAGGCGATTGCTGGTGGCGCGGGAAGTTGTTAACAAGTAAAAGAAAAATTCCCTTCCTTATAACTACTTACTGTGTCGGAGACTTGTACCTTTTAATTTAAACACCGCCGGCAGTCACCCGGTCTACCCATCCTGGTGCAGGAGCAACGGGTTCTTCTGTGGACAGTAAATTTAATTTTCGCCTTCTGGAAGAAATGTTCGCTGCAGAAAAGCAGGCCAGGGGCGTAATTTATGAGTTTCGGTTTTTCTTTCCTAAGTTTCCGGGTAGTTCCCATGTAAGCGTCTTTAACAACAAAATAGCACTTTCAAACTATCAGGAACTGGGTTCGAAGTGGAACCGGAAATTAAATATTCGTTGTTCTGTCTTTTTTTTCTTTGTCAGAGCAAATTAAGGCTGATCTTTAAACTTTGACCGTAAAAAAGTGTAAGCATTTGCCGTTACTGGCGACAAGTCTTTCATGAAGGACGACCGCGTTTGCATGCCCGCGCACAAAGTTGAGATTGACGGTGTCGTCACCGATTTCAAGAACATCAGCCCGACTTTTACGAACGGGGTTTTACAAAGTTCAAATTAAAATTTTAAGTGGGTCATATATCTGCAGGAAAGTTCATGAAAAATTTAAACAAATTAAAAACTTGGTACATGTTATAATCCCGTGAGGGATTTTAACTTTCCCTTGTGTTTTTTTCTGGCAGAAAATGTGCATTTCATAAGTCCTGGAAACAGCATAAGGCATTCGAACTAAGAAAAAACATCCAACGACTCAACTTAGTTTATTAAATTTAGTTTGTAAAAACTAATAATTCAACATGATTCTCAAAACTCTTAAACAAGTGCAAAAAGCAACAACCAAAAAATCACTAACTTCCACCGAAGCTTTCCTTGCCATTTTCACCTAATTTAAAAATAATCTCAACAAACTTCACTTTCTTGAGCATTTTCTTTCCATCTCGTTCTCTGCGTACTACCCAGTTTATAAACCAGTTCCCTACGAGCGCGGCTGTGCTGCCGGCTAGTTACAAGCAAATCTCGTCCGTCGAGTTTACCCAAAAGTTTGGTTCGTATTTTTTGTGTTGTGCATTCTCCTGAAAGCGAGAACCGCACTTTATGCTTCCCGACCTAAATTACAATCAAGAAGTTGTAAGTTATGATACCCTTTCTCGCTTTATTACTCCCACCCCACCCCCGTACCCCCTTCGACATTTACGCAAAAAAAAACAAAAAAAAAACTTTCGCCCATCCCGTGGGTTCTTTGCTCCCGGGTTCGGGGTAAGCAACCGTATAATAGCCCTGCCCGGTTCAAGCTGCCAACTTTCTCGATTTGTGGACTTTTGGGCAGTTCCTTAGCGTGTAGATTCTTGGAATTCTGCGGACCATTTTGAACCGGGATTGATTAGATTAATGCGACGGCGTTGAAGCCGTTTTCGCATCGTGGGGTTTAGTTTAGGGGATGCTTTCAGGACTAGCTCTAAAGGAACAGACAGCGGACAGTCAGTTCCGTCGTTCTGTGTAGAAGCCGAAATATAATTAAAAAGTTTTTTTTTTGCCGATGGCTAACTAGCGACGGGTATTCGGGTTGAAGGACTCAGCTTGTTGGGTTATTAGGGCGAGGGGACGTCCGGTCGCTGAACCGGTTTGATCGATGCTAACGAAGTCGGTTTCGAACAGATTTAGCTTGGTAGGATTTTTTTTTTCGACGGAAAACCAGTCAATCGTTGCTCATTTGTTTTTTGGGCGAGTTATCCTTACGTGTTTCAACTTTCGATTTTTTCATCATCAGTTTGAAATGATAGATTACGTATTTGTGGTTCGTCGAGGAAAATGAAACGTGCATGAAGAGTACATTATCTAACTTTGGTAAATCGAAGAATTTGTGTTCCGACTTCGTCTCATCAGTGACTTGGCCGACAAACTTGCTCGCTAGAAAGATGCTTAATCCAAAAATGTAAACCCCAGTTGTGCTCTCAACCACACACCTGATCACGAGTGATGTCCCGGAAGTACAGTAGCTCTGTTCGCTCGTGACCTGTGGTTTAGTTGTAAACATATCTGGTATTTCCATTTTTTTTCATTTAGCGTCCGTCTGGCGACCAAGTCGGTCTGCGGCGATACTGATGAGACGAAGTCGAAAGACGAATTCCACGACTTATTAAGGTTAGCGATTGCTGCTTTCTCGTAAAAAATGGTTTATTCCAATTTCCTTCCTAGAGAGATGTGCAGCTGGTGGACGTTAATTGATCTGGCGACCAAGTCGGTCTGCCGCGATACTGATGAGACAATATCAAAATAGAAATTCTTTCCCTTACTAACGTTAGGTATTGTACCCTTCATACAAAAATTAATTTACATCAATTTTCTTCTTAGAGCAAAATGCAGCTGCTGGACGTTAATTGATCTGGCGACCAAGATGGCCTACCAGGGTACTGATGAGACAAAATCGAAACGCAAATGCCTCAACTTACAATAGATTCCAAATGGTCGCTCTGTAATGTACTGAAAACAGCCGTAGAAAATTCCATAACGAACCCTAAGGATTGGTTGAATTAAGTCGAAATCCATTATTCGAATCATGGCAATAATTGTAACAACATTGTGCATCACGAGGAACAGCATCTCGTTTCAACTCAACCGAAACAAGCCGCACATGAGTACCACTTTAACCCTCGGTATCGGTACATCACTGCAAACGCAACCGCTTACGGCTTTCGAACAGAGAAAAAAAGGAAAGAAAAAAAAACAATCCATCTCGGCAGAAATTTCCCTACGGAGCGATGCACAATAGATAAGATCCATGTAGCATTCTTCCACCGAGCAAGCACTGCTGGGAGGCGCATGGCATGTACCCGGCCGAAGGAAGTGAAACGCACTGGCATCAGGAATCGAGAGTTGTTCGCAAAGTTGATTACCGTTTGCAATCCGGAACGAGTGCGGCAAGGGGTTTTATCAACCCCCGCACTCTTACGCTTGCTTTATTGTTGGTTGCAACTATTTTTCCCCCGAGTGAACTGGGAAAACCTGTCGTTTGCAGCAAAGTTGGTTGGCAGGTTACCGGTAAACGGTTTCGCATACTTTGTACCAACATTCGTAAACTACTACTGCACTACTGTTACTTTAGTAGAGTGACTAAGACCAGACAATCAAGCGTATGATTTTTAGTTGCTCGGTTGAATTCCCGTAGGCCCAATCCCATCGGAAATCGGACAAAGCTGTGTCGGTTGAATTGCTGATTGTGGGGGATCGTTGATTTCATTCGGTAATTTGATAGTTGGGAATAGGTATTTTATAGGGAGTTTATTTTTTATTTGCTGATCAGTTCGAATGTGGATGCTAGTTAAAAAAAATCAGTTTTCATTTTTCGCAATCAATAGATGAAACATTCGTTCCAGGAGAAATACCACAAAATAAAATTGTGATGTAATCTGTACTGATGAGATAAGTAAAATACCAGGCGTTCACAGCAAATAGAGATCCCAAATACCTGGTGGTATACTTTAGGTTTAAGAATGATTACTTAGGGAAACGATTTAGTCATTCCAATAAAGCTCTGGACTGCACGATCGCGTGGACATGAGCGTTTATATGTTCGCGACTGAGACCGTGTTGATTGGATCATAAGTGAAGTAGCGTTCACCAAATCTTCGGTGCGTTTTTGTGTTTACAAACCCTTACGCGTAGTTGTGTGTGGATGATCGTGATTGCATGTTTGCCTTTGTGTATCATGGCGAAAAGCTCGAGCGTTTGTATGGTGACGAGTTCTATCGCGTGCACGTTTGTATGTCTCCGATGGTAGCGGGTATGTAAATTCTCGTGAGTAAATTCGATTTTATAACCCTGTGACCATTCGGAATATTCGCGTTTGTTCTTGAATATTCGCGCGGATCGTGAATATGATACTTAATTTTCAGTGAGCGGTTCAGATGCTAGAAGAGAGTGAGTTACCTCATATCACTAGAGTTTCCGGTCATATCACTATTGAACGTGTTGTGTAGTGGACACGAGCGTCGTATTTTTTGTGGCATTTGTTCCAACTGAAGGCATGGACCTAAGCTGCTCGGACCGAGAGCAGGGAATTTCGTACGTGGCCAATTCATTATCGCGCGAACACGGGCGTTTGTAGGTTCAGGTTTGAGACCACGTTTATATGTTTATAAGTCCTACAATATTCACTTCACACACCGCACAGTGATCACCTTCCATACAAAAGTCGGACAAAACCTCAAAAGTGGCCCGAATTTGATGAAAACTTCACATTGAGGTAATTTTGTGACGCTGAATTCATATTTGATGTTTATTTTTTGTTATTTATATCCTCAAAATTTTGGCACCTAGGGTGGTTCGAAAATTCAACATTTACGAATTTAAAGTGCACTATTTCCGAAAATTCGTTTTCAAAAAATTAGGCTCGGTGATTTTTTTTAGCAGAATACACATTTTTTCAATTGTTGATAATGATAAGACACATCTATAAATTATATTGCGAACCCTGGGTAGTCAAAGGCTACCATGCGTCTCCTTCAGACGTATCATGAAAAATCACCTTTTTTCATACCTCGGGGCAGAAAGGGGCATAACAAGATATTCATTTTCGAAAAGTACAGTAATTTTCAAATATAATGAACAACAAGCGATCTTTCCGAACCGTTTCAAAAAAAAGTACAGCCACTTTGAACATTATAACTTTAAACTATTGCTTGATTTATTTTTTGTTTTTCATGTCTGAGCGAGACAAAAAAGGCTTGTTTCGACTAAATCGAATGGCAGCTATAAATCCAGCGAATAACCTTTCAAATGAAATCAGTTTGACCCCAATCGGAATCTTAACTAAAAAGATATATTCATTTGAATAACTTAGGTTTGAAAGGAGTTTTGCTCAGAATTCATCATCTATTTCACCTTCGAAGTTCTGTAAAAAATTGAACTCTCGTCTGCGGGACTTAATATTTTGAGAAGACTCTATTCAACCTGTTAAGAAGCAGAGAAAAATGTTAAATCACGAAAAATCTAAAATAAAATTTTGAGGTTTTGTCCGGCTAGGCGACACTGTGCACCGGGGTGTTATCATGTTTGAAAGATCGCGGGCTTGGGTATGCGTGAATGATCGTGAAGGGCTCAAGCGTTTGTATGTTAACGGGTTGGTCACGTCTGCCAGGGTTACAACTTTCTTTATGGACGGACTAGCAGAAGAATTTCCGCCCACTGAAGATTTGTTCAAACAATGAACAAGAGTGACAATCAAATAGTCCTTATGATTCTGGTAGTTTCTGTTAAAGATACTGCACGTTTTATGCTTCCTACTGTCGATCGGATCAGCAAAACTGATCACCCTTAATAGTTCATCGCTCACATTTATTACTTTTAGCTCCTATCCGCCACCGGGAGCATGTACCCTTGGGCTGTCAAAGATCATCTGGTACTTTTCATTTTCGGGAATCTTGACATGAAACACTCCAAGTCTAGAAGAGTCCCAAACCAGGGCCCATCGCCAAGTCCAGGAGTATTTCTAATACATTTAACGGAAATTTTTGAGGTTTGACCATATTTCGGCAGCTTCATGTCAGGGGAAAGAGCTCAAATTGACGGTGAACGATGAAAGCATAACTCCATTTTCTATTTTTCATCTATGGTTCCATACAGTGCTTTATCGAAAATACTTTGTTTAAGGCACTTTTAGAACTTTGAATGACGCAATTTTTTTTGCTGAAGTTACAAAGTTGTTAGCTGTTTAATTTGAAAAATGTTTTGATCGATTTTATTGGAAAACATAAAGTAGAGTAGAGGCATGTAGGTTAGTTTTTTTGCGCACTCGTGCGCTGGTATTTTTGCACTGATTTTGACAAACAAATACTCGTTGGAATATAACGTGGTATCATATTTTTCAAGCTAAATCCAACAAGGCGAAGGTACTTTATTTCGATGTTTTTAAAACCTGAGGGACCGATAGGTCACTATATTCGAGGTTAAACAAAACAATGTACACGCCTAGAAAATCAGCCAATAAACTTTTATTTGAAGCGTATGAACACTGCAGATTATTCAAAAATTAAAAATACAATCCAAAATATAGTCCATCGACGTCATTCAGATAAAAAATTTAAGGAAGTGAGAAATGATGTGCAAAATCATGAAACCGCGAAAGGGAATGTTGAAAAACTTATTTTCCAGCAGTTGCGTCAGGCTCTATACTAGCGAAAGACTCGTCGTCGCCAGAGTGTGTAATTGAAGTTGTACATTCCGGTTCAAGTAGTTGCTTAGCTGTGCGACGATCCCGTTTGCGCTTCGGAGAATTTTTGTGGATTTAGAAATTTCTTTTTGCGTATTTTATGTGGATTCCTATTACGAGGAATTCACACATATAAAAAAAATATTATAAGAAAACCGATTCTTCAACAGTCACCTACCTGGAATGTTTAAAAATTCATAACACAGGCGTCATTAGAGACAGTTATATACAGTTTCTTTAGCAAAGTTGCTTTTATTTGATTGTTTTATAACTTTGTAGAACATTGGGTAGGGCAATTTTATACATCAAAACAGTTGTTAGGAATACCCTAATATAATTAACTCTGAAAAGGCAAGGGGTCTCAGAGGCCCGGTTAGTTACAGATCTCTAGTTTCAAAAGACTTGTAATTTGAAAAACGAATGATCGAACGTTTTCAGGCCTTTGAATCTCTCACTGATAAAACGACAAAAAAGAAGCTTGTAATTTCATTGAGTTTTTATGAGCGATTCTTCTTGAAGTTACAATCTTAGCTTGCCTTTTTGAGGGTTAATATAAAAACTCCCAAAAATTATACTAAGGAAATTTGCCAAAGACATATATTTAAAACTAACAGTTTGGGTGTAAACAGTTTAGTCTTCTCAAAATATGGCTTTGGGACCATAGTGCGGTGTTAGGATATTTGTATATTTGGTACAGTTCGTGGTTCTTGCATCTGTTCCATTTTTCCATCTGGCGCTGAGAATTGAACACAGATTTCTTCTTATAAACCACACCGAGTACTTGAATTGCACGATAGTTTGTACACTGAAAAGCAGAGCACTAATCATCTTTGAGTACCCTATTTAATGATCAGTTCTATGGGTTCGACAGCTCATGTTACTAAAAAGGAAAGAAAATTTTTTTTCGTATCTCAAAGTGAAACTATGCCTGAGCGTGCAAATAGAATCAAACCCGATCTTTGAGTACCATATTTAATGATCAGATCTATGGGTGCGACAGCTCATGTTATTCAAAACGAAAGAAAAAAACTGTTTGTATCCCAAGGGGAAACTATGGTTGAGCGCGCAAATAGAATCAAACCCGATGTGAAGGGCTAGAATTTTTAAGTAATCAATTTTCAATATTCTAGAAAAAACTATTTCAAAAGTATTGTCTGATTTTTTCAGACAACTTAAACAACGCGTTTTTTCTCGAGATTTGATTTTTTAAAAAAGGATGGCTCCAGGACAAGATAATTTAATATGCTTTTAGACCCTTGTTGAATTTTCCATTTCCAATCAACCTTAACATAGTTTACCTTCTCGTTTTGAAGAGAAAACAGTTTTAAAAATGAATCTGAAAACACGGTAAAAATTTTCATATGCCCCCTTAACACTGACTGTGTAGCTGTCGGAAACGTCAAATCCAATGCAAGTTTGCATCAGAATTTTTTTTTATTCAGCGTTCGCCAATTAATTAACCTATGATAAAAAAGGAAAAAAGAATCATGTTGAAGGTTCTTTCATAATGCCTCATTCTGCTTTTTCAAAGTGGCATGTACAAAAAACTTACAATTTATTGTTTGAAAATAGTTAATAGTTGTACGAAATAAACACTAATTGAAAAAGGACTAAGCTAAAAGTCTTACAAGATCCGAATGATTTTTAAATTGCTAAGTATTTGTTAGGCATTTTTTCCACAACTTTGTAAACATTATCTGCAACAACCTGCAACTTTGGGTTTTATAGAATTAGCTGTGGCCTCTAAAAGTTGTGAAGTGAGAGTGAAAAAGTAAAAAAAACTGTCATAAATCCATAAAGAGAAGAGGTAGCGAGTTAGAATGCTCCGCAAAAATTTGGTTTTTTAAAACATCTACAACTTTCCAAAACATTACAAAAATGTCAAAAATCAAATAAAATAGATATAGCAAAAAAAAACTCTTTTTAAGGGGTATATCGACATGTACATCTGTTTCACCTTGGAACTTTTTTCTCTTAAGAGATAGACATTTTCTATCTTCGACAAAGTTTCTGAAAATAAGATTCTCTATAAACGTTCCATAGATACTTTACCATTTTAACAATAAATGAAAAAGTTATGTTTTTAATCTGCGTATATACCGCCTTAAATTAAAATTGGTCACCAATATATTAAATTGCTCAAAAAATAAAGTAACTTTCCTGAAGGCATCGAAGTGTTATAACTAACAGTTTCGTCACAAATATCAATGCCTGGCTTTTTTTTATTCGCCCCTATAAGTGACGTTTCGATGCGATCATCTTCAGGGGTAACGTACATTTTGTTTTTTGTGTAAATGCTTTGAGAAGCTAAAAATCTTAAATATTATTTGATTGTATACCTGTGGGAATTCGTACGTGTGAGATGCCTGGTTCAAGTAAGGTTTCAAATATTTAACCATTTAGTCAAGAGACATTTTCGATATTTAGCTTATTAAGGGGTTACATACATGTTTATGTTTAAAAAATCGAAACCAAAAATACTTTATCTGGAAATATAACACCATGCGACTATTTCCCCAAATCCTCAAAGAGATCCGGGCAAAAGATCGGAAGTTACAACGCTTCGATGCGTGCTTCGTTTACCTAGATCAGTGGTGACTTGAAATTTCAAACGCGATTATCTCGAAATGTCGTACTTCCAAAAATGACTTTTCCGTGATCACGATTATCGAAAAACTACTAAACCTATTTTACTCATTTTTTCAATCATTTGTAATTTAATTTTGTCGTACATAAAATTTCTTTTAACGGCTTTTTCAGTCTTTTGAGAAAATAATAGAACGAATTGTAATGTTTGTCCGACGTTTCGATGCATCTTCAGGGGCGATGCCTAAAAGCATCGAAACGTCTGTCAAACGTTAAAATTCATTCTATTATTTTCTTAAAAGACTAATAAAGTCGTTAAAAGATATTTCATATACATCATCTTCATTTACAATTTTCTCGTACTTTAACTGTTTCATAGATAAGATTTTTTAACACTATTTTTTAGAGCTTGAAGCATAGATTTTTCGAGAAATATACGCGAGAAAAATATTATTTATTCAACTAATCAGTAAGGTACAAAGAATATTCCTATACTAATGGATTTTTTTGAGATTTAGGATTTTAGGTTTAGGCTGATCATCGTAATCCTCTAAAATAAATAAAAGGTTTCGGGAAAAAGTAATAGCTCCGCCAGTTATCGATTTTTTTAAACTGATGCTTGTTTTTTACCGAAAAATGTACAAAATCCAAATACTATAACTTTGATGGAATAGAATTATTGCTTTATACCTTTACATAAATTCAAACTTTCATCAATTTTTTTTCCCGCGAAAAGGTATGCAACCGCTTAAAGTATTTAGACAAAGATCCAACTATATTGTCACCTGAAGAAGACGCCAACATCTAACGAAACGTCGGACAAACATCAAAACTTGATGTAATATTTTTTTAAACATGACAAATCCGCTAAAACAGCGTTCTTTCTACACATATTTTAATTTATATTAAGGTTCAACTGAGAAGGCTTGGAAAGGCGGCCATCTTGGAAAGCGAAAAAAGCAGTTTTTCTTACACAGTTGGAAAAATTTTCTTGAAAATCAATTAATAGTACTCTATAAATGCCCCGAATACATTGTTTCATTTTCCTAAAGATTTTTCCAACGATGTGAGAAAAAATGCTTTTTTCGTTTTCCAAGTAGGTCGCTTTTCCAACCTTTCTCAGTTGACCACAGACTAACAGACATAACACTCGAAAACAATTCTTCGCTCGCTTCAACGATCATTTTAAATTTATTTTTTTTGCTGGAACTGTGGCCGCATTTGAGATTATGGCGCCACTGATATATGCGCAAGTATACGGGGGATAGACCACTAGTGAAAAATTGTTCCCGAGCCTGAGGCATAACCCTTTTGCAAATGTGTGGTTGGGACCGTGTACTAGTGTTATAGTAAAATTGGCGGATCGATAGTTTTTGAAGAAATTTACTCATAGTGTTATGTCTGTTAGTCTGTGGTTGAACCTCAACAAAGTGGCCTAAAATAAATGAGAATTTAAATTTTGTCGAAAAGGAACAAGACGATTGCAAAGGTGACTACAAAAATTTGGTTGACGCACTGTTAACATCTCGTCACTATCCGAACTTTTGTACTAACGGGACATCATTCGTTTCCGTTCGTTTGCATGTCTTCTTGATTGGACTTAACGTCTACGTTAGCTAGCCAAGTTGACTGCACAACACTGATGAGACAAAGAGATGAAAAACATTAGCCCATGTTTGCTCAATTTATTGTGCCCTTCTTAAACAGTAGTGGTTTTAAACAAGTAATTCTACTTAGCGAGACATATTACAAAGGTTTTTAAAAAAAATTCACCCTGGAATACAGTTATGTAAATAATGTGTGAAGGATTACGGAATACGAAGGCTGCGGTGGACTTCCAATTTAGTAGAATTTAATGTGTTTAAGTATGTAATATAACTGGATTTCTTTTTCATGTATAGTTTCAGCTAGTCTCTGTCCGCACTGAGTGCCTATCATCGACGTCAGAAAGGCGACTCTACCATTTGAACCCTAAATATCCGAGGGTCTGCCCCAAAGGGAAAAAGAGCGTGTCCGGATAAGAATAAGAAGAGTGGCAGATTTGACAAACGCAAAACAGATTCAAGATAATCTGCATAAGGTGTATGCATGTGTTTACAATAATATTTTTGGTGGCAAACGCTTTGAGAGGCTGAAAGCACTAGTTTCTATATTCAAAACATTGTTTTAATTAATTTCGTTTTTATTAACCTCTTTTTTGGGAAGTGAATCAGTATTTACGCAATGTCGATTTTGCCAATCGTAAAACCAAAACTCTCGCTTTACGTATGCCTATACCTTATCTGGTACCATCTTGGGTTTTCACGTCATTTGCAGTTTGACAAGACCAAAATTTGACAAGGCCATAATTTGTTGTTGGAACGGTCTATCCCTGAGGATGATCATAGGAAGGGCAATCCCTCGTAAATATCGCCCCCTCTACACATGAACCGGAAACAATGGCTGTACTTTCCTTCCAAAGGACGATTTTTCACATGAAAAAAAATCTTAACGACCTCTGCTAGAATTGAACTCAGACCCGCTAGGGTGAGAAGCGGTCACGCTTACCACTCAACCACAGGTGGCACCACCATCAAGTAATATGCCTAACTGAAAATCGTCTTAAAATCGTCTTAAAAAATAGCAGTTAGGATTTTAGAGGAAATTCTTGACTGTTGTTAGGATTTGAGGTTATGTTTTGCTATATTCTCACCTGAACGTTTCGGCGACATATATTGTGTCTTTTTCAGGGATTCAGGTCATTTTCCGTGTAATAATTAAGCCATATATAAATTTTGAAAATTGAATAATAAAAGAAAATAAATATCACGATTCGTTTTTATTTTTTCGATATCCAGGCGGCAATAAATTAAATGGTTATTTATAACAGTAGGATTTCGCTGTATTTGAACATATCAAGAAAACAAATAATTATTTTTTTGGTTTTATACTGAAGTACCAATATCGAAGACTTGTTTGGTGGTTTCACTCGGGAAAAACAGATCGAAATGGTGAGTTAAATGAAATAAATTTTGTGAAAAAATCACGCGAGAGGCAGCATTCGAACCTGCAACCCTTGGGACTCCGGCTCAATGCACAACGGCTTAAGCTAACCATGGGGTATGATGACGTCCCCGGGAAGAACACATGATTATCGCATTGGTGACAGTAATCGTACCACTGCTTAGACATCAGACGATAATAAAAAAAACGGGCCTTGGTATTACTTGGGGCTGATTACAGAATTTTTACATCCCTGGATCCGAATTTTATCAATTTTTTTATTCTCCAAAACCATTTTTTTTTCATCGCGGTGTCAACAAATCAACAAACACAAAGATATTTTTTTAATTGATGTGACCAAGACTATTATTTACCTAAGTCAAATTGTCAGAAATAAAGCTAGTCAGTTTTGAATGAAATATTATATATTTTTGATCGTCAGTTAAAATTATTTCTGGTAGCACTGCTTCAGCGGAATCCAACGAGACGCAATAATTTCGGTTCTATCGATAATGCTTAATTTTTGATTTGAAGAATTCGACTCTTACGTTTAAATTTATATAAGTTTGCGTACCCGAAATTAGGACCTGCTTGGTTATTATAAAAATAAATACTCGGTTTTTATGTTCCGAATTCATTTCATCAGTAACTAGCACCCAATTGGAACCTACTAAATCCAAATAATGAACAATGGTCCCGAAGGATGTCTCGGGAAGTAATCACTATGAAAAAATTGTAACACGAAATCTGACTTTATCTAAGCTAGTCGTTTTACACTTTATACGATATTAATAAAGCCATTTTTCTCTCTGAGGAGTAAATTTTGCATAGTGCCAGGCGATTGATTACCAAGCCAAAAAAGCAAGAGTTTATTTTCGCCTTCTCATCAGCATATCATAACTTGCTTCCCGAGACATCACTTGGGGCCGAGCACACAAGTTGTGTAACTGAATGGATTCATCCTCTAACTGACCTCGAGTTTGTGCTAGTTACTGATGAGATGGATTGGTCCGACCTTATCTAAGTTAGATGTTGCACCCTTTAGGCAAAAAATAGATCTTTTTCCCTATATGGACTAAATTTCGCATATTTTTACTAGTAAAATGGAAATAATTCAAACTGTTAGCTTTACTATTTTTTGTGAGCCCTAGCTGTTTATAAAAAAATATGAGAATAGTGAGGATTAGTCCTTCCTTCTTCAGTCCTTCAAACGGCACGTGTCCCAATCAACAAGTTGTACCTATTGACAGCCGTCAGCTGATGCGAGTGTGATTCAACAGGTGTAACCCCTCCCACCTGAAACTAGTAAAGCGGTACTACTCATACAAATTCAGAAAAAAATATCAACATCAAAGATCTAACACGATATCCACTCCAACTTCACGCCGAATCACGTTCAATCACCGCCACGCTGAAGCTAAATTCAACGCACGGCACCTGCCGCACGATGGCATGGATTTGGCGAAAAATAAATAACGATACCCAAAAGCACACCGAACAATTGATTTATGCTACGCCCGAGAACTGCAAAAAGGGACAAGCATACCGCAAATCTGCAAAAGGCTTCAACGGTCGATTTTCCACCCGAGAGCTTTCTTCGTTCGTGCGGTGGACTCTGTTCGTTCGGATGCGGATGTACCGAAAATGTACCGCAATGAAGTACAATTTTTCCTTGACCGTCACCACCACCAGCACCTCTTTCATTTTCCAATTTTTTTTTGTTTCTTGTTCATGCGATGGCACGGCATGACACGCGACCCCAGACTGACTGACTGACTGAGCTCGATCGATGTGACATCGTCGTCGAAGCCCACGTCAATGATTGATGAATTTGGATCGGAATTGATACTAGTAGCTAGAGTAACTACACGCGGACTTTTTCCCACCGGGCTTAAAGGTGGCTCCTCGAAATGAAACGAACTGGATTAATTTACGGGGGGTTTGTCTCAAGTGACGTCAACCGGAGAGAGGAAGGGGGATGGTCTTGCTGTCCGTCACACTGCAGGAGACTGAGATAGCGAGTTCGTCGATTTCGGAGTAATCAGGTGGTTATCGGTTAGAATAAACACGCTTGACGGACTGAGGGTGAAGCGTTGGAGTTTTCCCTACCGTACCCAGAAAATTCATCGTTTCTTCAGGCGCTGTCTCGCACTAACCGCTAGCTGCCACTGAAGGACGCCGTTTTGACCAGTTAGCTACGACACTGGTAAATCACCACCGGATAGTCCCTTCTTCCAAAGGGACGCTTCAACACGAGGATACAAAAATACTCACTCGAAAAATAAAACTCGCAACTTTGTACTTGTTTTGAAAATAATCGTCCGTCTACTCGGAAAACGCACTAATATATCACAATTTTTGTCACGAAATTCACAGTCACTTTGCGGTGCGGAAGGTTGATGCTGGCCTTTGTCCACAGGCGGCAGGACCTCGCTGACACGGAACGGCTGGAGGTCTCTTGCCCCTGCTGGTCTGTTATTTACTGACGCACCGTATGCACTGAACTAAAACTTCAAACCGTGCTGTTGTCGCAGCGGAACCCAGCAACCGCCGAGTCCTGTCCGAATTGGCCAGCTGCCAAGTGGCGTTCGGGTTTGCTTCGGCTCGGACGATTCGGATCGCTCTATCCTCCTATCCGGAGAACATCTCGAGTGCTAGATTTGCTCTCTTCGGGACGCTGTTTACAGCAAACAGCGTGTACGTACACGCTGCTCTTCACACATACAGACTATGGTATGCAGTCCGTACTTTCCATAAAGGAGCTCGTGTCGTTTTCGCAGCTGACGGCAGCGACGGCGCATGACCGGGAATTTCCACACTTTCACTGGAAGGCGCCTTTCTTCCATGGCACACTTTCCAGCCCGAACGAACGAACGAAGTGGACGAAGGGATAGGGTGGTGTTTGCGATAATGGGAAGACGAGTCTTGCTAGAAAATGATAAACTACACTAAACACTTGCTTATCACCGTTCGAAGATACTGCCATCCTGTTTCTGGTGTAGGGCGTTTGCGGGAGAGAGAGAGACAGAAAAACTGAAAAAAGGGTGATGGGATGAAATGAGTTTCCCTCTCAGGGCTGTGGCACTCGCGGCGGAATGAATTTCGATATAAGTGGGGGGAAATTTACGCAAATTTGAATTGTGTAGTATTCCATTGGAGTCAAAAACTGTAAAAATAAAAGCGCGCCAAATCCACAAGAGTCAACACAAAATGGAAACACGTTGAAAGTGTATCGCTTGAAGAATAGTTCAATTATTTTTAGAAACCTATCGAATGAAGACTGAAAAAAGTTGGTTTTGTAGCTTGTGATTTACGCACAAAAGCAATAAAGAAAATCAGATAGGGATAATGTTAAAAACTAAACCATGTGGAAATCAAATCGAGGGAAATCCAACTGGAATTACGTACCAGAATCAGAGTTCAGAAAAAATCGAGTTGGCAGTTTAGAAGACCCACGCAAGAGAATTGATCAATTCACTTGTAAGTATGAACACGTGCCAGTCGAAGGCCATAGGCCCAGTACCATCCCAAGCCATGAACTACTTATAAAATAGTACTATCATATCCCTAACGCTTCGAATGTTTCATTCATTTAAAGGTCACTAAATCCAGAGAAGAGTCCTAAAATGTGTAGAACTTCTCTGATTTCCGACGAGTATTCCTGGAGCTTCTAGAACTTCCCAGCAATTCGTACGACTTCTCAAGATTTCCTAACGTTCTGGTTCTGTAATACCATCATGGTTCACGATCGATGACGGAGATGGAATACCGAGTGCTCAATACTAAGCGGCACCATGGAAAATGGAGACCTAGGCGGACACATGAACTACGAGCTGTCTGTACCAGATATTCGAACATGCTGACACCGAAAAGTGGTTAAGACACTGCAGACTACAGATAGCTGGGCATGTAGCGCGAATGCCAGTAGAAAAAACTAGGTAAACAGATATTCAACAGAAAAGCCTGAAAGAGTGGTTGTGGACTTCGAAGTTTGGTGCGCTGGCTGACTATGTCTAATCGACGATGATCAACGTGCTGCGGGCGTATTGCCACAGACAAACAGACATAAAACTAATTCCTCCGAAAATGAGAGTTCCGCTTATTTTAACAGAACACTGACACCACTTTTTATACATTGTCCAACAACAGTCATATGTAATTAGTCCAGGTGTTTGCGTTTCGACTTCGGCTCTTCAGAACCACGACACTTTACCAATGCACCGGGCTGACGCTAAGTCCAAAATTGGAAACACTACTTGTGGACACACTAAACGACTTCTACCTTACGATGTCGCGTAGGTGAAGAGGTTCTGTTTACTGATGAGACCCACTGAAATCGAACCTTGTTTTCAGTTATGTAGGTGGATTATCTTCCATGTCAGAGCAAAAAAGATTGGTCTGTCCCCCGTTTACTTGTGCATATATCAGTGATGGCGCCACCATCGCATGTGCTAAATTCGGTCCCAACTAAAAATACATTCAAATTGATCGTAAAAGGCGGCGAAGAATTGTGTTCGAGTGTTATGTCTATTAGTCTGTGGTATAGTGAGATCGGTGGTTCAGAACACCCGATTAGTTCGATGATTATGATGATGATGATAATGATGGTGATGTTTATGCTGATGATGATGATGATGAAGATGATTTTTTTTATTCATTTCGTTTATTTGATAGGCACAAATGCGTTAGCTTGGCGGTGCCAAATTCTTTTGTTTTTACATTTTGGATATTTTAAAACTAGGAGGTTACAATGCTGAAATATTTTTTTTTAAAAGAGAAAAATTTTACAGCTATCTTAAGACTAGAAATAAGATTCTATATACAAGAGAGGGGGCAAAAGATTTTTTTTATGAAAATTTTTAAAACAAGGAATTCAATAGTAATAGTTTTTTAGGAAATATTTACAGTTATCTTAAAACTAACAATATAGTTTGGTACACAAAAGGGGGAACAAATATTTATGAGAAAATTCACCGGTGTATGATGAAGATGATGAAAGACCTTGAGGAATTCAAACGACTGTCTCAATCAAATAATAGCAAAATAACCATCATTTACTGCCCAACGTTTCGGCCTTTGCGGTTAGCATTTTTCAGGGGAAATACGGCCAACACCTTAGGTCGAAACGTCAAGCAGTATACAACGGCCAGTTTGCTGTTGTTTGACAGAAACAACCGTACAAATCAAACCATCACAGTCGTCATAGACATAACATTAGACGACGAAAGGTTTCTTTTTTTAGGGCTTACTTGAAAAGCGAAAAACTTTGTTGAAGTTTGTAGAACTGTTCTAAGCTACAAGAAACTTCTATGACGGTTCTGATAATAGCCTTACAGTTCGTACAGCTTCCCCAAAATACGTAGAAAATAAAACAAAAATGTTGTCGCTTGGTTGTGTACGCACTATCAACACAGACTATAAGCACAGCCGAGGTATAACTTTAGTGCCTTCAGAAAAGTTGCTTCATATGGTTTGGCCTATCTTTCAACTTTGTTGACACTAGGGTAGTGCATAATATTTGATATTTTTTCTAATTGTTTGATGTCATGCTATTTTTGCATTTTTGCCAGCTTTTTTTAGTTCTGATTATTTTTTGGAAGGCAGTTTTTAATAATAAACATTTAGTTGCCTTCAGAAATGTCACTTCATAGTTTTTCTAATTGTTTGTAATTGCTTTTTTGATTAAATTGTTATTTTTCAAAGGCAATTTTGAATATTTAACATTTTCATATTTATGCTTATACTTTCATAACAGCTGTTAAAATAGCAAATAATAGAAGTATTATTTGCAATTTTAACAGCTGTTATTCTTTTATGCTTTTCGCTACTTTTGAAATTCTTTTTGCAATATTATGCCATGTTTTTCAATGTTGATATTTGTTGCAGTTTTTGCCTGTCTTTACTTGTTGATATTTTCAATATTTTTCAACTTTTGATGTTTACCAATTACGCTATTTCTGCTGTATTATTATTTTAACTTTTTTATTATTTTAATTATATTATATTTAATTGACTACAATTTTGCTATATCTAATGTCACCTTTTTCGTTATTCGTGCGGCTATTTTGCAAATCTTCACTTTTCTGTCTATTTCTACTAGTATTCTATTGGTATTTTGCCTTTTCAGCTAGTTTTACTTATTTTTCTACGTTTGTCATTTTTTGCTATTTCTACTAGTATTCTATTTCTATGTTGCTTTTTCAGCTAGTTTTGCTTATTTTGCTATGCTTGACATTTTTTTCTCTCTTCGTTATTTATTCTACTATTGCTATATTGACTGTTTTACTGTTTCAATTTTCGTTATTTTTGCTATTTTTACATTTATAACTTTTTTATATTTATAGTTATTCTTTCACTTTGTTGCTATTTTAAAAGCTGTCATTCTCTTACTTTTAGTGAAAGCCAAAGTTCGTTCTGCAATATCCTGCCATGCTTTTCAATTTTAATATATTCGAATCGTTGATATTTTTAATGTTTTTGTCCCTTTTAATATATTTATTAATAGCGCTATTTTTGCTGTTATACTATTTATTTTACAATAATTTCGCTATCGTTAATCTGACCGCTATTTTTATTATCTTTACTATTCATGCTATTTTTACTCGTTTAGCCATTTTAGCAAAGATTTTTATTTTGCCTTTTCTGCTACTTAGGCTAGTTTTGCTGATTTTGCTATTTTTGTAATTTCTTGTTATATTGCCTTTTTGCAATTTTTGCGATTTGTTATTTTTACAATTTTTTGCACTTTTTGCCATTTTAAATATTATAGTAATTTTAGTCTTTTGACATTGTTGCAATTGTACTATTCGTGTTATTGTTGCTATTTTTACTATTATTGCTATTTCTGCTACTCTTATTATTTAAGCTTTATTGCTTTTTGTTATTTTTGCAATTCTCGAAATTTTTGAGAATATGGTTTTTTGCTATTCTGACCATTTTACCATGCTAGCTATTTTTTCTGTTTTTACCATTTTATACTATTTTTGCCAGCATTTATTGCTTCAGACAAGATTCGTTCAACTGCTTCGACGAATGTTCTTTATAGTGGGTCGTTTGGTTACAGAGCTGACAGGTAGGGTTCTGTCCGAGGTATATGCTCAGTGTTGTTTGATTTAAAGTTACGGCTTCCTTAGGGGATTCGCATTCAACAGTCAGATAAGAAGGAATAATCACCCGCAATCGCAGAACACGAACACCGCTGGAAATACCGGAGAAAAAGTTTTTTCTAGTGTCACACTCGTAACGGATTTCGCTTCTCCGTATTTCTACATATTTGGTTTCAATCAGTCTGATGTGCATGCTGCTAGGTCGCGTTATCCACATAAAAGGGGAACTTGGCTATGATGTTGTTGTATTCGACGTTGTGTTCATGTTGGTCATTGCAAAACAGCTTTCTGTCTCGGCTAAACTTCTGAACGTTATAATTACACAATTACGTACGTGGTGGAGTTGCATATTAAAGTGCCAATGGAATGTGTGGGAAAGGAGTCGCAACCGCATTTTATAACCGGACATACTTTAAAAGCTTAGGTAACTCGAAAAATGTCTAAGCGAATTTCGAGATCGATCGGACACGATTAAAGAGACGCGCAAAACAGTTTAAAAATGTTCCCTCTTGAAAAAATACCAAAGGGAGACTCTTTGGAATTTCAAAAATCGAATTCGCATTTTTGATATCACATGTCTTAAAATATCATAAAATTTCTAATGTTGGCAGCACCCTCTCAAATTTTAATAAAACTTTCTGTACATGAAAACTTTGTCACACATTTTGCATACTTTGTCTTTCCAAAAATGATCTAGACTGTCTTTTGAAAAGACCTTTTTTCACCATTTTTTCACATGACTATAGTCTAAAAATGACAAATCCAACAAAAAATGTTGTAGAAGTGATTTATACAAAATTAGTCAAATTTTTGAATAAAAATGTTGAAAAAAATCTTTAACGATTCGTACACTGAAAAAAATCTGTTTTAAAAATTCAAAGTCCATTTACAAAAAGAAATCATCTTTGTTTTGGATGAAATTTTGTTTCAAGATAGGTCCCTACATATTGTCAAAAATTCAAGTTAGGTACTGTCAAGGAAAAAAATTGTTTTCAAAAAAAACTTTACCTTGTCCAAACTGATTTTTTCAGTGTAGTTTTATCGAAAACCAAACCAATGAAAGTCATGTTCATCTCAGAATCCAATTTCCCAACTGCTAGTTGCCTGATACATGCAAAAAGTATCAGTAACGAATTTGGTATAGCATCTCGGACTGGACTGGAACGAGACCGAAGGGATTCGTATAACGGAGATCTTGTATTACAGCACTTGGGTTTTTTTTTGTAAATCGACTTTAAAATTTTAAAATCGATTTTTTCAGTGTAGAAGTCGATGAAGAATTTTTTCAATAGTTTTATTTAAAAATTTAAATAATTTTGTGGAAATTACTTCTACAATTTTTTTTGTAGGATTTGTCGTTTTTAAACTGTAGCCATTTGAAAAAAATGGTTCCAAAAGTTTGACCCATTTCAAAAGACAGTCTAGATCATTTTTGGAAAAACAAAGTATGCAAAGTGTACAGAAAGTTTCGTTAAAATTTGAGAGAGTGCTGCCAACTCTGAATACGATTTAGCGCGAAATTCGTCAACACTCTCAGTAGGGGGCAACGGACTTTGCCATTTGGGCAGTGTATAAGCAACAAAGTGGCGTAGGTAGTAGGTAGTCGGTTCCGACAGCATGAAGTAACAAGTTACTTTACGCTTGTCCGGACATGCCGTAGACTCAGGTGATTCGCATTTCTAATGCCAAAAGACCCTGACTCCTACGGTAGCAGACAAAAAGTTATGTCGCCGGTGAGCTCTAAGCTTGCATATATGATCCTTCCACGCTTTTCTAAACTTTCTCCCTTCAACTCCTTGCTCTTCCTTGAGTACTATGGCTCTAAATATTGAAAAATATACTTCACCTTCCAGTCCCTTGCTAATTAAATGCCGTAAAAACTGTTGACAAATTGACTCAATAGGTCGTTAACAAAAATGGTTAACAAAAAAATGGTAAAAATATGGCGTAGGTAGAATTCACTCAGTTGCTACGCTACGGGGAGCGAACTTTAGCTTCTGGTTTCAACACGATGAGAAGGTAGACTGATTTTAACGTTTGTTATATGTTAATTTTTATCGTAAGCTATCTTTGCTATCTTTGTTGCGTGTGTTATTTTATTATATTTGCTATTTTAACCAATTGTGCCATTTTCACAGAGTTAATTACTGTTTTTGCTGTTTCCGCATTCTTTTAATTTTTTTGCTTTCGAATTTTTTTGCGAATGTAACTTTTTTTTCAATTTTTGATATTTTGGTCATATTGGTCATTGTAATTTTGAAAAAGTTAGCAAATTTAGCCCATTTGACTATTTTTGCTTTTTTCCAATTGTTTGATATTTTTTGCTAATTTTGCTATTTTTGTTAAATTTGTAATTTTTGCTTTTTATACCTACTATTTTCTTAGTTCATTTTTTTTATTGTGAATAATGTAGTCACACTTCCTTTTTAACGACGTTTGATTTGCTAGAGATTACTAATTATGTAATGTTATGAAGTTTTAAAGCCATAGTACTCAAATAAGAGCAAGGATGTGAAATATGCAGATTGGAAAACTAGAAGTGGCAGGGTTATTAGAAAGAGGCTCAAAATGTTACGGACCAATCTTTTGTCTTCTGTTGGCAGGAGTCGAGCTTAGCAAGTCTTAGTACGAATCGCTCAAGTCTACCAACGTGTCTCACAAAAAAAACAGACTGGTCTCTCTTTACCATGAGAACCGACTACGCTCACTTTTTGTTCTCTATGCTCATTTGAATATTTTATGCATTTTTACTATTTTTACTATTGTACTACTATTTACAATTCCTGTTGAGTCCCGCGCCAATTTTCCTATGGATTACAGTTAGTGAACAAAGCTGGCACACAGCAATCTGAATGTCATAGTTACACAACGCGTTCTGAGCATGAGAGATATTAAGTCGCATTGTCAGGAAGGAACAAATAAGGCAGACTATTCGTATTTTAATCACTCGAAAACAATGGCGAATACCGAAGAAAAGATTCCTCCAAGCATCATTGTGTTAGGCGATTACGCTTCTCCGCATTGTGGATCTGTGGAATGCACTGTGTGGTTTAGGTCGACCAAATAATGTGGTGGTATCATGGTCAGCTTACGCATGTGGATCTTGACCCTCAATTTGTTTAATTTCGACAAAGTATTTTGTTTGGTTCTATTGTTTCACGTCAGTTTTTTTAATCAGTTCTATAATCAGTACCGTATTCTGCATGTGTGGAAACTGAATACTTAGAAGCTTCTTTTCCTACAACAAGCTCGCCGTATACGCCCGAACTCGGTCGTCCTTTCATGTTTTTCAAATCATTCAAAATAGTATGCTAACATTTTAAAGTGGATTATACAATCCTATTAATTTACAAAATGCTTAAAATACAAACTGGTGCTCTGTTTTTCAAAATTTTAATAGCTTAGTACTCAGACACTTAACGCAACCGGATAATTGTCGTATCTTTACTCCGTGTGCTTGAAGCACTTATCGTAACCGTTGTCGTCGGTAGCTGGAGGCCGACCACGCTAGGAAAAAGCTGTTAAAGACTCAAACACTTAAAAGTCTAATGCTGTCAAAAGAGTTTCGATGTTTTCGACTGAGAATTTCCAAATATAATAGGAAAACTTGACGAAAAATTTAACACGAACTAACTTAAAGTTCGAGACAGACAACTATAGGAACAAAATTCATTGGCTTGATTGAAATTCTCCATTCAAATAACCCACCCCCAACCAGTAACATGACTGCCTACGTCGATAGATCTCACCGCAGAAGACAGCTGCCAAAGTCAGCCGAATCGCTGAGTGCAGAAACTTTTTTAATAGGATCGACCTATTCTTCCCGGCAGCTTGCGCTCCTCCGATGGTTCATTTTCAGCATCCGGAACGTTGCGCGAACGGTCCGTGCTCGCCGAACTCGGAAGACGGCAGAACAATTTCCGATTGCTTTCACTAAAACCAGCAGGCGTAGGCTGTGGGGCGCGTGGACGCGCAGGGCGGAAAAGCACTCGCATCAGCAACCAACCAAGAAGGCACACAGAAATCACCAAACCAATCCAACATCCAACATAAGAAGCTTACGTCTGAAGGCATTAGTCAACCCGGTCGGCGTGCCAGAGACAATAGGAATGCAAAAACCGCACCGTTTCGCAACTCACCCTCATACTCACTACTTTTACTTGGGGATGATTTCATTGGGATCATTATGTGAAAAGTGCGTGCCAGTTCCGTGCGACAAAGAATGCTCCATCCTTCCTGCCACGTCAGCTCCGTCCTCTTCAGTCTCTCTCTCGCTCTGTTCTTAAACTTTCAAACCTCCATTATCCCATAGTATGTACGTGGTACAGCACATTGGAAATGGGTGGTCCACAAGAAAATCCTCTTTCCCTGCGGCAGAGTAAGCCACTCTCCTCGTGAATAATAGCGCTGCACGGAATCCGATCCGACTAAAATTGCTGCTGCTGGTGCGAGTGAGGATGGGCCCGTGGGTGCATAGTGAAAATGATGACTATGATAACGATGATGGAGATGATCCTTTCAACATGTTTTCCGACGAAGAAAGCCACATTCCCCACTCACTTGCTTCGGAAATAAATCAGCCCCGGCGGACTTTGCGGGGAGATAATGCGCATCAAGCTGCTGCTGCTGCTCCTTGACGGAACATTTCCTTCCGTCATACTTTTCGAATACTTGTGATTAATTGAAATTGTTCTGCTTTGCTGCACCCGCGGTACGATAAGCCTGTGAGTGGAGTGTGGGGGTGGAGGTGGAAAGGAAAGGCGGAAGGTTTTGATGTGGCGTCCGGCTGGAACATATCCTGTTACATCATTCGCTCACGCTCTCGCTGCGATACTTGGTACCGCGGGCTATTTCATGAATATCTCAATACCGTGTCAATGTTTGATCTGTTGTGTCAGTGTTGGTCAGCTGTAGTGACAGGAAGACCGCAGGGCGCTGTGGATACAATTCAACGTGGACACCCAACACGGGTGATTAAACATGAATGGGGAGTCGTTTGAGAAAGGGACACACCTTCTTCGTGGAATATTAGTTTGCTGATTGAAATGTCGATTGGTCTGTGGAAATTCAGCGGACGATTAAGAACACAAAATTAGTCACCTATCAAATAAAGTAACATTTTCTAAATATTTGGAGTATGATGTTGATGGCTCTGTTTGGGAAGCGAATGTTCGCGTAAGTAAATTAAAAATTCTTTTTCAGCGAACTCTTCAATTAATTATTCAAAGATTTTTTTAAAAGTACGGACACCAAAACAGAAATCCACCAAAAATCTATCTGGTGACCAAGTCGGTCTGCCAAATACTGATGAGATGAAGTCGACACGCATATCCTTGACTTACAAGAGTTGTATGATTTGTACCCTCACAGACCAGTTCCGATTTTGGATTTAGTGTCTAACAGGTAGTCAGGTCGGTCTGCCACGTTATTGATGGAACGAGAATTCATCTTCGAAACAAACATGACTCTCTAATACTACGTGATTTATGGCCACCACTTGTCACTAATAATGATGTACGGAGAACGATTTAACTTCAATCGAGAATCATTGCTGGTCCCATAAGGTACGTTCTGCGTTCATCATCACGATGGCTGAATTTTCCTAGCAAATATGACCACCGACCGATGCGACGATTCCGACGAACATTTAGCTTAATTAAGCTGCACAGAGAATCCCCGGTAGAGCTGGTTGTACATATTCATTAGCGGGTAAGTCATGCCAGATTTTCAATCCTACAACGACAGAGACGCATGGTTCGACTCTTCCCAGTCTGGGAAAACTCCATCCCTGATGAACGACAACGATTACGGAGACCAACACAAATTAACGGAACCTAAATCAAGGGAGGGCATTTCTCGCTCAGCCACCGGCAGGCACACAACAAACATATTTTTTTTGAACGCTTCATCGCATGCGAATCACGGGAAAAATATCCCCCTGGAGAATTTCTTCCTCGTTGCCATTATTCGTCTTCCGGTAGATGAAAAGAACGGAACAAAAGAGGGGGAAGATAGTCAGCAAGAGGGACAAAAAATCAAACATTTCCTGACCATAACTCTTAAGCTGGCACGGCAGTCACCAGCCGATCAGGCAGTCAGAGCCGAACGTATCCTCCGGTCTGAGAAATATTTCGCCCCAAGTCATCACTACCTTGCTCTACTCAGTCCCCCGCACCGAAGGAGACACCAATCAATTTCCGCCCCGGGAATGTCTCCATCCCAGCTGTCGCATTTATTCCGATCTCTATCGGCCCTGGTGGGATCAGCAGCTCCACCAGAGTAACTGCGGAAATGGAGGGATATGAATTTTCGTCTGCAAGCCTCGCATCTGGCAGATAAGAACCGGTGCAGTGTACTTTCAGGACACAAATAACCTTTACTCGATTTTGCGTCTATCTGGCAGCCAAGTCAGTTAGATACTGATGAGACGAAATCGAACTTTTCAACGCATATCTAGTTCCATTCTAGTTTTTATTGCTGAATTTTATTAAAACTGAAGACTATGGAACAGCGCATGTTTTCATGAGCTTGTAAATATTCCAATTGATAATAGTTTGGAAATAGTAAAAAATATCAATAACGGCTCAAATAGAAATCCATCAAATGTCATTTTTTACCAAATGATTTTCAGTCCCCAAAAATAGAAACTCAACGCTTAAAAAAATTGAGGACTCTTTCAACCAACCAATCATGTCATTGTCTACATTTAGGCGACAGCTCGAAGCTCCAAGATGATTTCGCCTGAATTTCAGAACTTCCAGAAGGTTAAACTATGCTGGGGTGTGATGGATGATCCTGTTCTAATATATACATTTTCCGAGGAATACAATTACCTTTTCTGTAGTTTGTGTGCAGCTGCAGCAGTTGAGTTTAAAAAATGCTAAACACTATTTAAAGTACAACAAAAAAAGTAACGATAAACCACTACTAGAACTAGTTAAGCAAAAATATTCAGCGAGTTATACAAAAAAATGAGCCAGCTGGTGAGTAATTTAGTGAAATAAAAGATATACTCTAGTGTCACTAATGATAAGTGTGTTTTGTCGAATTTGCTTATGGTTTATGGTGTGTACTGCATATTGAAGGTAAAATTTGATTGCTTTGAATACATAGCTCGAGTGGTCCACATAAGAATTGTTTCTTACCTGAAATGAAAAGAAAAGATAGGATCATGTTAGATATTGAGTATATTATAAGTTTAAAGTTATAAATATTATACATGGTTTCCTTCCTGAAATATATTAACCAATATGCTAAAACCCAGTAGAAACGTTGGGCAAAAATGCTGTAAAACTGAATGAAATTCGAATGTTTTGATAAATTAAGGGATTATATACAAAATTGTGGCGAAAAAGTGAGCTAAATTCGAGATTCTTTTAAAGCGTTTTATGCAAATTTTATTTGAAAAAGCGGAAGACAGTTCGTTAGTAGTACTATCGAAGTTCGAAAAAACAGGTTGAATTAAAAAAATATTCAAGGTTGGTGGACTTATGGCCTATCCACCGGAGCGTGCTTTTGGCAGAGGTTTGCGGTGAACGCTCTCCAAGCCGAACCACTCAACAGAAATCAAAAAAGTGAAAAGATTATTGAAGAAAAATGTATTTTGGTGTACTTGAACGGATCGGTTTTTAAATAATTTTTTTTTCCCACAAAAAAAAACCATGTTGACCAAAAAATTGAGTTTTTGGTGTTCAAAATTTTAAACAAAAATTTTGGTGAAAAAGGAATCGATCAAGTACACGAGAATATAAATACAAACAATTAAAAAAAATACGAAGATCGGATGAATAGTTTTTAAGATATCACGTTCACCGCAACGGTACTTAACAAAAAACTTGGTTCCGAGATAATTATGTTTAAAGTTTTGTGTTAAATTCATTCGCGGAAGAACTTGCGTGCTGCGAACGGCTGTAGTTTGAAATCTGGTACTCCGATCTGGATGAAATTTCGCTCAGATATTTTCAAAAGTATGTATTTTCAGAAGGTTCAATAACTTTTTTTCGATTTTTTGAGTTCCAACTTTGTATATAATCCCTTAATAAAACTTATCACCAAACTAGTCAATTTGCGGACAAGATACCTAGACATGATCGAAATGGAACAGTACTCTCGAAAGTGGTAAAACAAAAACAGCGGTTGATGACCCCCATATACAATATCCTGTTCAACAGGCGAATTGTAGCCGCGAATAGAAAAGTGTAGTTTACGTCTGGAAAGTTGTTAGTTAATCGGTTTAAGCTCTATGCAGTCTTGTTTGTAATCGAGCCAATTTAATTTTGTCTCCGTTTCGGTCTTGCTGGGGCCCTTTTCAAGGACAACTATATTTCGAGAGTAAATTAAGGATGTCTACTCATCAGTCACCTTAAAGAAATAGATTTTTGTTTTGTTTCAATCGTTCGAAATATTATCAGAGGATATCTTGGAAAAATTTAAGAGAATGGCTGATTAACATCTCATGCCTGTAAGCTTGCTTCAATTTGATTTTTTGGTCCTAAAAACTTTAAAGCTCGTTTTATAAAAATCATGTTTTTTGCGAATTTTCGAGCACGATTACTAGAAAACTATACAAGTAAGGCTTCATATAATTTAATTATGCACAGACTTAACTAAAAATGCAATAAAAATCTCATTTAACAATGTTTTAACGCACTTACTGCTAAGAAAAGGCCGATAAATCGAGCACGTTATTAAAAAAAATGCCGAAATATTTCAAATTTCAGCTTTCAATAATAGGCTATTCTGTACAGAAAAGCCCTTTTTTCAGACAAAAAGGGAACGGAGTTTGAGTTGTTCGCAGCGAGCTGCTGCGTGTGATTATAAATCCGCCATTTTAATTAATTTTGAATATTCAATAAAAAAATTGTTGGGTAACAATATTTTCAAACATACATATGTTTCTATTATTGTTTTCATGTAAAAAAATCATAAAGAACCACCTTTTTATGAGTCTCCTATGCCACACTGTCTCGGCTTTGAGGACAAGGTGAACTGAAGTCAAAACTTTGTCGTATCAGTTCAAGTAGGACGATTTTATGTAATTTTGGTACGCACAATTCGTTTTTTTTTTTCGAGAGTTGTCCTACTGGAGCTGTAGAGCTAGGTTCTTGGAAGGGCTCCCCGTCAGAATCACATACTACAATTTGCAGACGAGACAGGCAATGTCGCCCAAAAAACACTGCATTAGGCCAATTATAGCGAGCCGTGATTCTGAATGTGATATTCATTGTACGGTTCAGGTATGTGCGGGCGTAGGGACTCGCGATCGCGTGTATCATCGCGAATGGCTCGAACATTTTTACGTTAACGTGCTCGATCGCGTGTGCGTTTGTATGTCGCGTGCGCGTTTGTATGTCGCGTGTGCTAACGTGAATGAACTTCGCGGGTATAAATTCTATTTTATAACCGTATGCCTTTCGCATATTCGCGTGTGTTCTAGAATGATCGCGCGCGGACCGTGAATCTGATACTTAATTTTTGATTTTTGGTGTACGGTTCAGATTCCAGAAGAAAGTGGGTTCTTACATATCATTAGAATTCCCATTCATGTCGCCGTAGAACGCGTGGTGTAGTGGATATGAGCTTTATTTATTTTTTTTTTGATTGGTCCAACTGAATGTATGGACCTAAATTGCTAGAATGAAGGCTAAAGATTTCCGGACGTGACCGATTCATGATCGCGCGCGTTTGCGGGTTCGCGTTTGAGACCGCGTTTGTAACGTCGTAAGTACTAAAACGTTCACACAATTGCCGGAGTGTTATCAAGTTTACGCGATCTCGGGCATAGGTGTGCGTAGATGATCGCGAAGGGCTTAAGCGTTCGTATGTTGACGTGTTTGTCGCGTGTGCTCGCGTGTATGTGACTTCGCGTGTATAAATTCGATTTTGAAACCCTGCGGCGCTTCATATATTCGCGGACCGTCATTCTGATCTTTAGTTTTCGGTGTACGGATCACATTCTGACAGAGAGACAGAGTTACCCCATATCACTAGAGCTTCCGGTCATGTCACCATGGAACGTTTTGTCTAGTGGATATGGGAGTTATTTTTCAATTTAATTTTTTTTTATTAATTAACAAGGACCTAGATTGTTTGTACCGAGGATAGAGACTTCCGGACGATCCCGATTCATGATGGCGCGAGCGCGGGAGTTTGTAGGTTGACGCTTGAGATCGTGTTGGTAAGTTTATGAGTGCTGAGATTTTCACCTTATCACTGGGGTGTAATCATGTTTGCGAGTTCGTAGGTTGCTTGGAAAATCGCGAGGGGCTCTAACGTTTGTGCGCTGACGTGATTTTGTAACGTGTGTTTTTGAATGGTCTCGCGAACCGTGAGTCTGATATTAAATTTTCAGTGCGCGGTTAGAATTCTGGCAGAGAGTGGGATCGTTTATATCGATAGGGTTCCCGGTCATGTCGCCATGAGACGTGTTGTCTAATAGGTATGGGCGTATTTTCTTAATTGGTCCAGCTGAAGGCATGGACCTAGGCTTCTAGGATCAAGGATAGACTTTCGGACGTGACCGAGTCGTAATCGCGTGCACGATGGCATTTTTGTAGGTTCCCGCTGAGACCGCGTTTGAGAATGTGTGAGTGTTAAGACGTTCACTATCACCATCTTTGTTGACCCAGCTGAAGACGGGTGTAGAATGGCAGTATAGGACTCGAAAAGAAGAAATAAAAGACAATATATGATAGACGTAATAGATTAGATAGGTACAAGATACAACTGAAGTTATGATCATCACATGAGACATACATTAGTACTTCAAACACTACTAATACTTGAATAGCCAATCACCACACATAGCACATCCTTTCTCAATTATCTATTTGTTACTGGTTGATTGTTGGTTATGAGCTGGTAAATAGAGGAAAGGTATAGAACAGATAAAAGGCTCATATCAGCCCTCCCGGCCTCCTCGACACACCACTATCGAGGCGTATTGTAATCAACATCTTGAAGCGGGCTTCTTATATAAATAAAATCCTCAGTAGTCATAATGTTTGGTGGAATATTAACATGAGAACTAATTAACCTCTAGTAGTAGAACTTGGTGCAAATAAAAACTAAAAAGAGCGAAGGTCCTTATATTTAGATAACTCTATTGAATATATTGTGGCTTGATGATGTTTACAATACCGTCAATCCCATCAACCTGCGAGAGGGGTAAAAAAAAAACTTTAAAGCTCGTTTTGTAAAAATAATGTTTTTTAGCAAATTTTTGTGCACGATTACTAGAAAACTATACAAGTAAGGCTTTATATAATTTAATTATGCACAGACTTAACTAAAAATGCAATCAAATATCTCATTTTACAATGTTTTAACGCACTTACTGCTAAGAAAAAGCCGATAAATCAAGTACTTTAGTAAAAAAAGTACTGAAATATTTTAAATTTCAGCTTTCAATAATAGGCTATTCTGTACAGAAAAGCCCTTTTTTCAGGCAAAAAGGGAACGGAGTTTGAGTTGTTCGCGGAGAGCTGCTGCGTGTGATTATAAATCCGCCATTTTAATTAATTTTGAATATTCAATAAAAAAAATTGTTGGGTAAAAATATTATCAAACATGCATATTTATTATTGTTTTCATGTAAAAAAATCATGTCTCGGCTTTGAGCACAAGGTGAACTGAAGTCAAAACTTTGTTCAGTTCAAGTAGGACGGTTTTATGTAATTTTGGTACGTACAATTCGTTTTTGATATCAAAATAAATTGAAAATAAACATTTACTGTTCATTAGGGTGGCCAAAAATAGTAGTGCCCTAGATTCGCTTTAGAGATAAAAATAAATTGAAAATAAACATTTACTTTTCATTAGGGTGGCCAAAATAGTAGTGCACTAGATTCGTTTTTGATATTAAAACATCCCAAAAAAGAAATTCTCACTCATTAGGGTGGCTTAAAAATAATTATTTTGAAGTAATCGTTCATAAAACTGTTGAATTGTAATGATAGCGAGCTGATTTTTTAAAATATTAAAACATATTAGAAAAAAATCCCTTCGCATTAGGGTGGCTCAAAAATAAATATTTTCTCGTATCATTATTTAGTAGTCATGTTTGTGCCTTACGTTTTTTTTAATATTAAACCATATTAGAAACAAAACCACTCGTTAGGGAGGCTAAAAATAATTATTTTGTCACTAAGGTTCTTATTTTTTTTTTTGTTATTTCGGTACGCCACATTTATGTTTGATATTCAAAAGAGTTAATTTCCGTTTCATTAGGGTACTTTAAAATGATTGTTATATCTTAACAATTATGTTTCCAACAAAATAAAAACACCTTTAACAGGCCAACGAGGGTACCCGGGTACCCACAAATCAAAATGCTCATAACTATGGCTTCCTTTAACCGATTTGGACACTTTTAGATGTTTTGGATTCAGGAACTTTTTGATTCTGAAAAATAGAACCAGAAGAATAGAACTGGTTTTTGGTAATACAGATTTTCCGGTGTAATGTTCCGGTACTAGGGTATGATGTGTAAATTTTAATAATGTCCTAGCAATATGTGTATCAAAACTCTTCAATTTTCTCGGAAGTCTGTTTTTTTATTGTTACGGGGCCCTATGAAAATTTGAAAAAATGGAATTGGAATGGAATGGCCACTCACGGCCCCACGGGAACCTGTTCCGAAATGTCTGTTCCGGGGTCAAATCACAAAATGGTTCCAAAACCATGAGATACAGCCTACCGATGCAATTCCAAGATTTTTGATACCCATATTGCTAGTATTCCATTGAAGTTCGCAAATAGTACCCCAGCACTGGAACCTGCTTCCGGAAACCCGGATTCCCGGGAACCGAATGAAGTCCAAAAGTGGATGAGTTCCTGAATCCAAAACACCCAAAAGTATCAAAATCGGTTGGATATTACCTTAGTTATGGGCATTTTAGTTTTGTGGGTACCCGGGTACCCACGTCGGCGTGTTACGTAGTAAAAAAAATCAGGAGCCCCTCCTCACTCCTCCCTTACTATATCAACAATATTATTAACCCAAAAAAGCTTGATTTAGTGAAGTTCTAAGATGTCACAAAGTTTCAATTTCTAGTTATGGATAAAACATGGGAATTTCATTCTTTGAAACTTAAAAAAGGCACCCGGGTACCGCGTTGGACACATAACGGTTAATGATTCAAATAAGATGATTTTGAATAACTTTGGAAAGTTTTTTTTTATATAATTCGTTTATTTGACACGGCTCATAGCGGTAGCTTAACGGAGCCGTGGATCTTTTATATGTTTACAAATGTAAAAATAAAAATATAAACAAATATTATTATAATACTGGATCTCGAGCGCGCAACTTTTTATTGCGAGCGGAGACCTTCTTTCGCGGGGTTTGCTGCCAATCTGCATCTGGGGGGTCATTTAATTCTTTTTTGTTTTTCACGTCCAGGTCGAAGCCGGCTTGGTGTCCGTGATCAGATGTTTTTCCTTGTTTCTTGCACTTATTGCTGACCAGCGTGAATCCGTCACTGTTTTTGTTATCCTTGCTAATGTTGCTTACAGTTGATTTTGCGGTACTGGATGCTTCTTTTGTGGTTGTCATTATGGTCTGTGCAACTGCTGCCACAAATTTGGCCACCGTTTGTGGTTTAGGCATTGGTATTGAAAACTCTGTTTTGGGTTGGTTTGCCGTAGATGAGTTGGCAATCGGCTGAGATGCGTCTTCCTCTGCATCTTCCGCGCAAGGTTGTCCATGATGAGCTGTCTGATTACAATACTTGCACGTAGGAGTTTGCCCCTCATGGGTGCATAGCGCAGTTTGCATAATTGTAGTTCCGTGAGTTTTGAGTTTTATTGTCAAGTAGGAGGGTATGGGCCTTTCAACCCGCATCCTTACTACAAAAACGCCGTTAGGAGTACCCGAGAAGAAGTTTCTCCAAGTATCAGGTGTAACGGATTCTACTTCTCCGTATTGTGACATGCATTTTGCAATTGGCTCAGGAGGGGTACGAGGCGATAGGTCATATAACCTTACATCTATATAATCATTTTCAATATACACGGGAATCTTAATTCCAACGTTGTCACTTTCAACCACGTGTTTTAAGTTGTTCTTCAAAACGAAACGCTCGGCTTGTGCTAACGTGTTGAATGATATTAACACTGCACTGCGAAGATGATGATACTGAAGGTACAACACTTCCGTAAGTCTAAGTTGCATTTTTATCTTCAGAAGGTATTCCACTTCACTAAAACTCGGTCGTTTTAAACAAAATTTAAAGTCAACGACCACAGCGTTGGGTCGGAGTAGAGCTTTTTCGTCAACTTTACTCATGATGACAAGAATAGTTCGATGTTTCCTTTGTTCTCCAGACAATACACACTAGATCGAGAGGCCTGTTGTTCACTTGGCTCGATTGTACGTCTGACTGCGGCAGAAGTAGAAAGTAGACTGAGCTTTGGAAAGTTGATTTTTGACGTAAAATGACAAGCAAAAATAACTTCACTAATCAGTAGTTTGTTTCACGCAGAATTTTATTGTCGTCATGGTTCGAATTTTTTTCCCACGTGACTGCTTCAAATGGCTTTTTTTGGCTACAGGAATTGAGTCAATTTTATGATAAAGTATTTTGGGGCTACCGCAAGTCTACCGTTTTCTGGAGCTAGTGTCAATCCGGCGCTAGCTTAGTCCGTTGACAAAGTTATTGTCAGATTTTGATGATCGCACACAAATTCCATTACTGATTCGTTTCATGATGTTTTTAAACATATTTGTCACAGCTATTCGCTCCGATAATTGGTTTATTCATTGAAACACTCTAATACCGACCGTCTGTGCTAAATAATTCCCTTGATTTTCCATTTTGGGTTGTCATTAGATAGATCTGCTTACCTACATACTATTATCCGGCATTAGCGAGTCCCGAACAAACAAACTTCACTCTCTCTCTCTCTCTCTCGATCGAAACCTAACACACAAAGCCCCACCATTCCACACAAGGGAAAATCGAATTCTACCAATATTATCACTACTAATTACCACCATCGTGTAGGCTCTCAACCGGCGAAACCAATATTTGACAAACACACAATAAAAAAAAAGAAGTGATAACAACATTGTTCACAAAGTAATAAAACAACGAACACAAACTGCTCACATCTGTTTCAACCACCTCGTAACATTGTCGCCCATACCTGTTTAGGTTCTTTTGTTTAACTTGAACACAGGCCGTGCTCGTGCCACGATACCCTCTTCCGGAGCACGTCGGTTGCGCGATAGCGTAGTAATTTAGATGCTTTAGATGACGATAATGAAAATTTTCGAAAAGTTTGCCCGCTTTTGATGTCAAATTGATTTTGTGCTCCACCGCAGCCGAGGCTGTTTACCGGGGCTGCTAGGCGGGGCGGGGCGGTGTTGACAGTAGGCGCTAGGCGCAAGGGTTGAAACGAACGATCAGTGCGTGACTGTACATACTGTAGCGTGTATTGTTTGTCGTGCTTATTAAGGTAGTACTTGTACGAGGATGGATGATGAGTTTGTGTGTGTGGATAGATGAAAAACATTCGTTTAATTGGTGATTCTTGTCTGATAAAACACGAATGATTTTTCACTGTTTTAAATTGTTGAAATTGAAAAGCACATAAAATAGTGTAGTTTCAAGAGTTTAGCAGGACTGTCTTTTAGGGATGGTGCTTTTGTTCGTTTACGTTTAATAGTCTAACCACAGGTGCAGTTTGCGTTTAAGTTGGATTTCTTTTATTCATACGACTTTTTCGTACAAATCTCTCCGTGAGCCGGCTGTTATCTCATTTTCATAGCGACCTAGCGTTGTCTCAGCATAACGACGCGTCGGCCGTAATGTGATATGGGATAGTAATACAGCAAGCTGTCTTGGGAATGAAGTGTGTAATAACAAAAGATTAAGTTTCATAACCGAAAACAGTACAAAAACCCTGTTTTTATTCAACGTTATACGAGTACGTATATTCGAACTGCAGTCGACTGTTTTCAAATTTTACGTTATGCGTCTGGTTATGCAGTCTAATATTCATCAAAAACGAACCATTTTGTCCACATCCGACGTTTCGGTCCGGTTGGGACCTTAATGTATATTTGATAGTCTCAGTACACTTAAACGTTTCTTATTCACTCCCTCCCTCAAAGTATCCCGAGTCTAGAAGTTATATTTTATTGATTCGCCTAGAATTTTCCAAGGTCAACAGAACTTGTTTGCCGCATTGCTTTCGAGAATCATAAATTTCTCACAGTTGAGTTGAATCGTAACGATGAAGTGAATATTTATTTATTGAAAGAGAGACAGAGAATGAGCGAGAATAGGGGAACAGTCACCAAATCGGCTCACCGCACACGCTAGACTCCAGATGACAGCCTAAACTTGGTCGGAATGATGGCGCGTGTTTGGCAAGTGATATGATTTTTCCTGACACCTCCCCCACCCCCGCACGGACAAAGATAACAGTTTGGTGATGCTGACAGAAAATAAACGAAAAAGAAAAATGTAAACAAAACGAACGAATGAATGACCGGAAACTCTGGATAGTATTATTTTGTTGTCTGAATTCTGATGCTGCTGTGCTGGACGGTGTGCGTTGACTGTGGCTGGGAGCAAATTTCTTTAGCAGCCACCGGAGGTTTAATTGTCTTTTCTTGATTCGTTATAACGGAGGAGATATTTTGGGAAGGAAGGTTCAGGTTACGCTGATGAGAATTAATGAAATCGAAACTTGGTTTGGGTAAGCAAGCCAATGCTATTATATGCACTATGTTATATTTCTCCTCAGTGGAAAATATTTAGGAAAAAAAACTGCTCGCGGAAAATAGAAAAGCGACAGCTTATTGAATATATGTATACGTATTGTGCAATCGGTTCCTACACTGCTCCAGTTCTTGCGGCAAAGCCAGTGTATTGCGGTTTTGACGCATAACCGAAACCAACGATCCGAAGCGGAACAAAACCGCTGAGGGCCCACCAGGCGAAGAGGCCGTAGGAAGCGGCGGCCCCTCGCAAGCAAACCTGTGATCTACCCGTTTGTCCGGAATACTCCAAAATAGAGGTTGAAAATTAATTTACGACTTGAAGCGACAACTTTATTTATTTGTGCTATTACGTTTGCCACAGAAATTCTTAAAGAATAATAAACCAATTAGTTTTGGTTTGCTAGTAACAGTGAACAAAGTTTAATGGTGAACAAAATTTGAAGCATCGTTTAAAATCTTGTTCTCAGTTCCAACTACTCTATTTGGTTTTCTCTTCGGTTTACTTGGCCGAATCACCATTAGGCTTAATGACCATTCGGCCTAAAGTACATTCGGTCTGATGGCTATTCCGTCGAATGTCCTTCGATCTAGTGATCTTCGGCCTAATGACCGAACACCGGAAACGTGATAATGCAGACGGATGAACCATGGTTAAAGCTCACAATAAAGAAGAATTTGAAATGCGGTATCTTATGGTTTGACTATTTAACGAACTAGAGTTTAAAAATCCAATATGACTTCAGGCTCAGCAATACTCAGGGTATGGGTATTTTTGGAACGGACATGATAATATGTTGGAAATCGATGTTGGGCGTCATTGCAGAAATAAAATAGCCCACTTTCGGTTAGGCAATATTCTCGATAAAACTAACAGTAAGGGTATTTTGGAACGGGCTTCACGAGTAGGTGACGAAGATCGATGTGTGAAACCATTTTAAAATTCAAAACGGCGTCTTCCGGCTAGGTAAATAATTCGACAAAGCGACCAAATATCGCTATTTTTGTAATGAAGTTGATTAGAAATTAGGAAAATCCATGTGCGATACTAATTCCTAATTGGCGACTTTTATGCAACCAAAAGTCGCCATTTTGAATTTTGAAATAGCGTCAAGCGTCGGTTTGCGTCATTCACTTGCCAATCGCATTCCCATACTGTTAGGTTTATAGAGAATTTTGCTTAACAAGAAGTCGCCATTGTGGATTTTGAAATGGCGTCAGGCATCGATTTCTGTCATCCATGCGTCAACATGGATGTTCTAGAAATACCTGTACTTTTAAGGTTATGGATCAGTGGTTTTCAACGGGGGGTAAATTCTCCCCCAGGGGTAAATTAGACTATTGTAGGGGGGTGAATTATTCGGGGTTAAATTTAAACTTGTTATCCTAACACTGCCGTCGAAACTTTGTCTTTATATATCGTCATTGGAATTGGAAAATTATGGTTTTCATCCAATTGAAAACCGTTTATTTCTGAGATGGAAATTATGGTAAACAATTTTCAGAAATGGGTACATCATAAGGATCAATATTCGGGAAGGGGTACATGGAACAAAAACGGTTGATAATCTAGTTGAGCCACCATTTTTGATGTCCAAATGGCATCAGACATCAATTTCCCTCAATTACTCGTCATTTTAAGAATATTGCTATGGTTATACAGAATGCAACTGATATATATGATTTTTTATCAGAGTGCTTCCGTAACGTGAAAACGGGACTGTCCCAAACTTATTCACGAATTTTGATCAATAAATTGCTGATTGATTTACAGAAACGACAAGTGGAAATCTGGTTATCGTAAGTGCACAAAATGATCTGAGTATGAGGGATGTTAAGCGTCAGTGTCACAAAGGGTGGAATATATCGAGCTTAGCACTTTTGCCATACAAATTCTCTTATCAGGAGCTAGAAAAACAAAATGACCAAATCTTATTTGCAATGGATTCCATTTCTACGTATTGCGATATGATTTTCACAATTGAATTCCCGGTAATCAGTGGTGACAGATCATTTAGTCCAGCTACCATTGTGTAATAGAGTAACTGCTTCCGTTTTCTTTTCAAATTGTGTCAGTGTGTGAAGGTAAAAGACATATTGAATTTTGAAATGGCGTCGAACATCGATTTGCGTCTTCCCTATTCCGAAAATACTCATATTGTGATGGTTAGCATTCTGAATGAAATCAAAGCTCCAAATTATCTGCAAATTTCATTCCTGGGAAGCTTGTGTTCTCGTTACATTTGAAAAGAGTAGTGACAATCAATCAACATGAAACAAATTTTTGAATTGCGCGATTGAATTGCTGGATCGCTGCAAGTAATGAGTTTTACATTATTACATGTCATACTTTGTGGGTTTGTGGCGTGATTGAGCTTAGTGCATTCATAGGAGACTGTGGTCATGTGATCATCTTATTGAAGTTTAGTTATGGATTGGTGCCCATTTTGGTTTGTCAGGTAGTATACATTAAAATTTAATGGTTACAGCAGCACAAGCTTATTGCAGGGAATTTCGAAAATGAATGCAGCATTCCGTACATGATGAAAATGGATACTAGAGAGGTAAAAAAGTAAAGAATTTCGTACTCTAATGCCCCAATCGAATTTTGAAAATATAAGCGAAACCAAGAAGTTTAAGCCGTTCCTTTCAATATAATTACAAGCGGAATCACTGGCACAAATCATTTAAAAATATTACCATTTTCACTGTTTATTGGATTTACAAAATTTTATAAAAAAAAATTAAAACAACATTAATCAATAAGTTCATTGCATTGAGTTTTATTAATGTAAACTAACTCTTTTCATGCCAGTAACAATCACCACAATAGCCAGAAATAGACGTTTTTATGCTATTTTTGCGTTTTATCGCAAAAAACATCTAAAATGAAAATACCAATTATTTTGTATAAACACATCACATCAACATGCTACATAAATATTCATATTGAAGATCAAACATTCGCCAATGAAGAATATTCAATACACCCAAGAATTAGTAATTTTCAACAAAAAAGATTTTAAATTTATATTATTTCTTTACCACAATAGATCTGAATACTGGTCGCAGTTCGTCTCCAACAAAAAACAATCTTTGTTGATAATTTATTATTAAACATTATTCAGTACAAAATTAAATAAAAATACTCAAATCAAAATATAATGAAAATAAGCTATTTTTCGGTAAGAAATTCATAGGTTCAATATAGCGTCCAAATAGTAGGGGAACCCAGGGCTATTAAGACCGTGAGGGAAATTCAGATCCCCTCGATTTCTCAGAAAATGGTAAGACTTTCTGACTGTCGTACATATTCGTGGAAGCGTCATTCTGAAACATTAATTTTGACACGTGAACAGCGTTTCCATTGTTCCAGATTTATCTGGAATCTTCCAGATTTTTTCCAACTGAACAGACATTCGTTCAAGCCAGACATTTTGCCAGATTTTTTAAATTTTGCCAGATTTTTCCAGATATTCTGAATTCTACGTTAGACCCTTACACCCTAGGCACACTTAGAGTTTTTCTAAGCTTCTAGCAAAAAGACAAACCTTCCATTCTACCATGTTTTCAAATTATAGAGGTGGTTACACACAAATTTTGGAAATCTGAGTCATATTTTCCTAAACAAAAATCGATTTATATTCTATGAAGACCAAAATCTATGCAAAATTTCAATGACTTTGAGGTCGCTGTAAAATGACAGATTTTGCCAGACATTTGTATTTGAACTGCCAGATTTTCTTTGAAAAATAGTGGCAACCCTGCACGTGAATCTCATTCTGCAGTTTTTTTGGAAAGGAGATACAACGTATGTCATGTTTTTGCATCCTCAAAACAATAATCATTAGTATGGTAAATCCGTGAATATAGCAACAAATAAAAGTGGAAAAATAACAAGTAAATGTTTTGGAAAGCCTGAGGCTTCTATTTTGCGCAATTTTTTTTCGTGTGTGACCCCCTAATCCATCAACCACCGTTCAGTGGCTTGCTGCTGCGCACGCGATTGCGCGACAGCTGTAACTACCCAGATTAATTTTTTTAACACAGTTTTTTTTATTTTTCGCTCCTTATGGAGTTTCTCCAATAAAGTTTTCAAAGGTGAAAATAATTCCATCGTTAAAAAAATTGACGGTCTAAATTGCACGCAGAGAGGTCCGAGTTACCTCTACATTGTAAAAGGATAAAAAACGTAAAGCTTTGCACTTTTTATTTGTGTGTTTAAATTAGTAATTTCATGGTTTTTTACTTAATAATGTTCATAAATTACCAACAGTGATACTATAAAGTTGAAAAAAAAATTCTGAGAATATTTTTTGAGTGTAAAGAGGGCTTATCATTGAGGAAGTTTAAACTCCAATATGAACATTTATGATGCATATCAATTGGTATTGATGAGTAACTCATGTTTTATGCAAAATAGTGGATGTTTTCATTTCAGAATTTTGGTGTGTAATAAAAACTCAATAATAGCATAAAAATGACCAGTTTGGCTCTTTTTGACCATTGTACTGATTATTACAATCTAAGTTAGCATAAAAAACTTTAAATAACTGAAACTGTGAAAATGTCAATATTTTTAAGTTACTTGTGCCAGCGACGGATGGAATATGAATTAAAAGAACTGTTTAAATTTCTCGTTTTTGCTGATGTTTTCAGAATCTGGTTGAGGCCTTATTGAGCGAAAAACTTTTTTTTTGCCCCTCTAATGGACACAGGATAATAACGCAGAATTTTTCTAGATAATTATTTACTTCACGAACTAAGGGACGGACCTTGCAGCATCAAAAATCAACTGCTTTAGTGTTTCATCGCCTAACAGGCGAAACAAATAGCGCCTTCTATTTAACACGTCTCAAACCATTAGATACTCACCGGTAAGGTATGAAATATATACAAAGGTTCAATGCTTTTGTTTTGGTTTGTTCACCTAGTCTGGAATAATCCAGTGTCCAGTGAATAATCTCAGCCTTAATCTCGGGATTGAAATAAAATTTGATGTCATATAAAATTTCGAAACCATGACATAGTGTGGGCCCAAAAAAGCGTTTGGGTCTAAAAAAGATAACTAATTAAAGTCTAGCGCAATACAAAAACAAAATTTCAGTATAGTTTTGCTCTCAAGCTATGCACTGAAAGTGTTTAGAATATTAAAATAAATATTCCAAAAGTTTTCTACGTGCAGGGTCATATGATTTCGAAACCAACAGTTAGCAATAGCAAACGTTAAAATCGGAGGCTGGTACCGTAGAAAAATAAACCCCATAGAAGTAATAAGGGAGAATCAACTCTTCAAAAATGTTATTTGGAGGCTTTAAGTCTTCAGTGAAGTTGTTGAGATTAACATTAGCCGATGTTGAAGACATAGAAATTCTGTGTATGCGGCATATCGCGATATAAAATATTATTTACGAAATTTTATGGCATTAATTTTCTTCAATATATTTTTCATTTGTTTTAGACACTCATACTATAAAGAGACTGTGTATTTTCTTACTTCAAACAACTTTGAAGAAGGTCAAACAAATGCAAGAGTTATTATAAACCAGAATATTAAAACAACTTGTTTTAAAAAGATTTTCTCGCAAATTACCTAATATATTTGGATATCCTGAGTTTCTAAAGCCTTCAACAAAGTTATTTCTGACATCATTCTCAACAACTGTACTGAAGACATCAAGTATAGTATCTAAATACCATTTTTGAAGAGATGATAGTCTGTAAACACTTTTAGGGGGAATAATTAATTAATCCGGTAATTACCAAAACTATATTCTTTGAAGGATTCCAAAATTGACGGATGACAATACACAAATCTTCAAGTGTTCATAACAACGGATTCTGACGACAATAGACAAACGGAAAACTCTGTTTTTTCGTAAAAACAGTATGCAGTCTCAGTCTTCTCAAGGTGTTGGTTTTTATTGTGGAACAGTGATTTTTCATATGCTCTTTCAATAACAGATGTTCAGAATGATTGTCACTTGCGACCCTCTCACATGCAACAGCTGGAAATTATTCCAATTTCATTAAAACAAATGCTGCCAAGTGTGAAATTAAAACTATTTATAAAATGAGGAACGTGATTAGCTTCAGATTCTGGTATTAGTTCCTTGGTGAATTTTTTAAGTCTATATTTTGGTCTAGTTTAAATAGTTATGATACACCAAACTCGACATCAGTTTTCAACATCAATATACTCGGGGAATTTCGCAACAGAATCATGCTAAAAATATGAGTATTACAATATTTATTCATAGACACTCTAGAAATATGATAATTGTAACAATAAATTTCTGACAAAACAAATTTATTGTTACAATTATCATATTTCTAGATTTCTATTTTTGTTCAAATATTTCTTCATATCGGATAATTTTGGTTAGGGGGAAGGTGTCGTATCTTCATGAACGTATCCCGATCAGAAACACATGCCAAAAATATTTCAGAACCTTATCTCGCTCTGTAACTTGTTAAATATTTTTTGCTATTTTAACTACTAACGAGACGAAATTTATAACACAAAATGGCGTCTGTTTTATGATACTTGCAGCTTCACCCAACCAAGTCAGATTCCGAGTTTAATAAACAACTTAAATCTCGACTTAATTTTTTTTACTGCAGCAAGGTAAGCCCAAAAGTTTAAAATCAAACCAGTAATGCTGTTGCTGTCACATGAAAGCACGCCTTCTAAGCACTGTAGAATTCTTACGAAAAATCTAAAACTTTTCACATGCTACAGCCACCGACCAAAAGAAAACTTTTCAGTAGCATCACCAGCGAGTTGTTTGGTAATAATCAACAACGAAAACAGTGTACGGTTTCGTTTTTCCAGCACTGCTGTCTGCTACCAAGAAGGAGCACCGGAGCGAATAAATTTCGTAGAACAATAATGAAGATACCGTTCAGTTTGCAGAAGCAGTTTTTTTGTCTTTAAAGTCACCCCCGAGCATAATCCGTAGTTCGAACCGCTGAAATTGACAGTACAATGGAACCGAAGATATTCGAACAATGTTCATTAAATACCACCAACTAACTTCTACACCATTGTGTCTCGCTTCTTCAGGTTAAGTCCCCGGAAGAATCCCATCCTTTTATTTCACACTCCTCTCCCATCGGTTGACTTTTCCATCATAATTTCCCTTCCATTGGCAGCTTTGCGTTCGGGTAGAACGATGCACGGAAACGCAAAACATCCAACCTAAATTCCATCCCACACACCGGCCGATGATATCGAATGCTCGTTTTGTTGCCGTGACTGGAAAGCACAAATTAAATTCCTTCCTTCGTTTCGCTTGCAATATGCAAGATTCCTGTCCGGTTCGGGTTTAGCCTCCCTGCACATACAAACACACAGACACACACACACACACGGCGCTACGAAGTGATGTCTGGTGTCCTAAACAGGCACTAATTTCGGAAGCCGTCACGTACAGGAAACATGCTTGATAGCAATCGATGCGCCGGGCCGAGACCGAGGCCGAGGTTGACCGGACTCCGGTGCGGTCAGCAGTCTGTGTGCAGCAGTCGGATTTCTGGACTGGAATTCAACTTTTCCGTGGGTGGAATTCGAAAGATGGAAAATTGTAGGTACCAGTCTTTACCTTTGCTCCGACAGGATAGTGGGGGGCGAGGTATAGCGCGGGATGGTTTTGGCAGTTTGCACCTTACCGCTACTCTGCGGTCGTGGTTGGGATGGAATTTAAGGAGATGGTATGACGTCCGGATCGTATTTTATTTTTTGCCAGCTACGAGGATAGGTCAATCAGTACTTACTCTCGTATAATACAGTTTGGTCACTCGCTTCGTTCTATTTACGTTAATTCTGGCCACGATTGCGGTGGGTAGGGAATTTAATGCAATTATTTGAATATTGTCGGAGCGAATTGTGGGGTGTATATAAAACATATAAATGCACCTTAATGATGAAATCAGATATATAATCGAGAGCCATCATTATGTTTCCGGGAATTGTCGGTTGTCACAAGAATTCCGGTCGATATCAATCTTAAAGAAGTGTTTAGTAAAACGACACTAGAGAACTAAACCATTAAAATGTATTATTTCGATTGAAAGATATAGCACGGACGTGTTATAATTTGTGTACTAATTATATTGAACATTTAATGGATATTTAATTATCATAGGCACACTAGATTGCTCAGAAAAATAATGGATCTTTGAAAACTCAATCTGCCCACCCCTGGGTGGATTCCTAGTCCCACCAGGAGTATTTGCACCAAATTTGAAGCAAATCGGCAAGTCTAGCTACCGGACCAACGTGCCTGAAGTTTGTATGGAATTTTTCGACAATTTACTTGGAGAAAACTGACTAGCTCGCATTTTCACCACTAGGTGACACTGTATGCATCGTTTTATCACTGTAAGTGAAAACAGGAAAGATAATTTTATTATCTACAACTTTGTCGAAGACTGCTAGTCATTCCGGTTTTGTTAAAAGAAGTTATTAAGCTTTTAGCGAAGTGATGTCCGAGTCAGTTTTGCATAGGGCTTGGCAGTGCATGGTTGTGTATCAGTACAAGATTCTGACGAACTAAACATTTTTGTGAAATAATGTTTTTTTTTTGTTGGAGACGAACCACTGCGACCAGTATTTAGATCTATTGCGGTAATGGTTTGATTAAGCAGGATTGTAGTACATAATACGAGTTATGCTTTGATTAGAAAATTTTAGTTCCACCTGTGACCGCATAGATGGCGCCAACACTAACTATTCATAGATGAGAAATAGAATATCAGGATGTTTGGAAGAATTACTGCAAAATGCCTCCTCTACAACTTTGTAGAAGACAGCTAAGTGTTATCTCTCTCTCTCTCTCTCTCTCTCTCTCTCTCTCTCTCTCTCTCTCCTGGTACACTCGCATACCTGTTCTGCGCTCCTATGCGTTTGATTATATTTATTTATTCTGGAAATTTTTGAAATTGGGTTGCTGAAATTCTTGTGGTATATTCATAGTTAGTTTCACTATCGATTTGAGCTACAAAAACTGATTTTTTCGATATTGTACAGTAGGCTAAATTTGATTATTTTTTTCTTTGAAATAAATAAAAATAAATAAATAAATAAATAGACAAACAAATACATAAATAGATAAATGTATGAATAAAGATTGAAAACTTAAGCAGTAGGCATCAAGAATAGACCCAATGCTGAAAATCGACCGATATTTCCACGATCTGGTAGGGAAAAGGTGTTAGATGTAACTCTCTAATCCGACAGTATTACGCATGAGTTGGCGCCTATCGTAATCCTGGATCTGTATGAAGAGAGATTGGCGACTAGGTTTCATGAGTATTTTCCAACGATGAAATCTCTAGGTGATTTGGATCAGGTCGTGAATAAAATAGATTTCTTCATAGTGTCTTCATTCACAGCCTCGCAAGGAATACGAAAACGCCCTTTGATCCACCGAGCGAAGTCTTTTCGCAAATCTCGCAATTCTCAACGAGGTTAGTGGTTTAAAAGAGTAAATTTTCAAATCGAAAGACTTTCAAATCAGTTTAATTTGAATCGCTGACGGTAAATAGGCGTCTGACGGAAAGTGGAGTATTCAATTGTCTTTTTAACACCCACTTTACAGGTTATACGGAGCCATCACCAACGACTGCCCTCCGGATTCTTTTCAGGTAGTTCTAATTCTTCGGCATTTGCCTGTAGTATAGTAAACACCGAATCGATCAAATGGTCGCTTGAAAGTTTTGCTCCGTATACGTTTTTTAGGTGGATTAAGCACAAGTTTCGCACTCGGACTGCATCCGAACATGCCAACCATTGACGAAGCTGTGCTCAAACAAAAACATCTCTGTCAGATGTAAATCCAAAAGTGTCGAAGAATTTGTTATATTTAATTTCAGGCGAGTAGCTTAGTCAGGGCAATGACTGGATAGTGCAATCTCATTCACAACGTGGCTACTATTCAGCGTGCTGAGTATTATTCGTGTGATCTTTGTGAATTTTACTACGGAACATCATATCATTTGATATGAAACTGTCCTGCGTACTGTACTGCAATTGCATATCCTGTTTTTCGGTTCACCACATGGACCTATCTACAGGAAGCTAAAACTCGTGGATATGTTATTGTTCCCAACTGATATGGGTAAAGAACTTTGTCAGAAAGGTTCATTATTCCTTCGGGAGTGAAGGAACCAGACTGTTCACTAATTTTGGTTGAGATTACATTGTTTTGTTCATTTCCATTCCAACAAAATTTTCATACAACTAGCTGTCTCTTCACATCAGGAAACTTATAAAACGTCATGTCACGGAGCGAATCTCCGAAAATACATGGGAAACGTTTGATATAATTCTAGAGAAAATTTAGAATATGACGTAAGTAATAATGAAAGATTCTCTTTGGGGTCTTTCTCTTCCGTTCATTACTCGGTCGTTTCAACACATACTACTCTACTCTTTGCATAATATTCCAATAAAAACTGCCGGCTTTCGATATGTACTGGAAAATAAGCGCAAAGTGTTAAAGTGACGTCTTAATCATCGAAAGAGAAAGTAAACGAAGAGCGACTCTCAATGTTACTTATGTCCAATTCTAAATTTTCTCCAGAATTGATGTAAATTGAGCCAATTGAAGCCAATTATTGATAGGACATCCAAGAATTTAAAGAAATCCAGTTCAGATATAACCTGTGCTGACTTGACATATTAAGTTGAGTTTTAGATCATCCAAAATCTTTCTGAAGTCTTGATATCAAAATTTATATAAGCAACAAGATGCGATAAGATGCTTTTGGGACTACCGTTAGCCATCGCAGCCTCCTATCTGTTTACGAGTAGATGAAGCCGAAAGCAATGACTGACACCATTAAAAAAATCAAATTGGTGACACCCGTTTGATTTGTAATGATTTTGTATCAATAAGTATTTTCGAAATGGGGTTGATGGGTAGATGACTGAAATCGATATCTGACGCCATTGCGAAATCCAAGATGACGACTTCCGGTTGTCGTTCTTGCTGATCCAGCAATATGCATGTTTTCGAAATGGGGTTGATAACTAGAGTAGGGAAATCGATGTCTAACGCTATTTTCAAATTAAAGATGGCGACTTTCGCTTCAACAGGTAATGTTGTCTTCATACGTGCCGTCACGAGGGAAGTTAACGGAAAAGTTCTGCTCGGTCCAAGATCGCGGATGTTCATTTTAAATTTTTTTCTATGCGTGTTCGTGAGGGGGCGGAAAATCTGTAGGTGAAAATGAAGTGTAGGCTTACAAAAATCTTCGTTATCCAGTTCCATCATCTGCGCCATTCAGTATTGAAATTATTCAAGACATCAACCCAAGTAGAAGGTTTCGTTTTCTAGAACAACAAATACAAGTCACAATACGGACAAGTAAAATCCGCTAGAGCTGATGCTTAGAGACATCCATGGCCGGTTTCTACATACCAAAGCTGAAATTAGACCAGGTGCTGAAGAGAATGCATCACAATCGATTGCCTACTTGTCTATAATAAATCAATCGAGAAAACAGTTTTTAATACGATTATTTGAACCAAAACGGTTGCCAAATTTGTTACTTCTGTGTCTTTTGTCCTAATAACAACAGCATTATTTTTCGAGAGCTGGAGCTGTAGAGCTAGGCTTTCAGAAATGCTCCTCGTCAGAACCACTCACTACAATTGCAGATGAGATGGGAAATGTCACCAGCTAAAACACTGCTTAAGGCCAATTGCAGCGAGCTGTGATTCCGAATGGGATACTCATCCCGATCAGAATGAAATAACAAGATTATAACAGAACAAAATTTGTGTAACATATTGTGTTATAAATTAGGTCTCGTTAGTAGTTAAAATATCAGAAATTTATAACAAGTAACAATGCGAGATATAGTTTTGAAATATTTCTGTTATGTGTTTCTGATCGGGATTGTACGGTTCAGATAGGTGCGGACGTGGGGACTTGGCGATCGCGTGTATCATCGCGAAGGGCTCGAGCGTTTAATGTCTTAGTACGCATGGGCGTTTGTATGTCGCGAGTGCTAGTGTGTATGTAACGTCGCGTGTATAAATTCGATTTTATAACCGTGTGACAATTCGCAAAGTTCTTGGACGATCCCGCGCGGACCATGAATCTGATGCTTAATTTCGTTGTACCGTTCTGATGCTAGACGAGAGTGAGTACTTCCATATCACTAGAGTTCCCGGTCATGTCGCCATGGAACATGTTGTCTAATGAATAATTTATTGATTAGGTCAACTGAAGGCATGGATCTAGACTGCCAGGGCCGAGAGTAGGGACTTCGGGACGTAACCGATTCATGATTGCGCGAACACGGGCATTTGTAAATTTATAAGTGCTAAAACGTTCACAAAGTCACCGGGGTGTTATCCTGGCGTAGGCGTACGTGGATGATCGCGAAGGGCGCAAGCGTTTGTATGTTAACGTGTTTGTCGCGTCTGCTAACTTCGCGTGGATAAGTTCGATGCTAGAACTGTGTAACCATAAGCATATTCATGTCTGCTTTTGAATGATCGCGCGGACCGTGAATCTGATGCTTAACTTTTAGTGCACGGTTCAGACAGTAGAAGAGAGTTCCCACATATCACTAGAGTTCCCGGTCATGTCGCCATGCAACGTGTTGCTTAGTGAATATGAGTGTCATTTTTTTGATTGGTTCAACTGAAGGCACGAGTCTAGGCTGCTAGGATAGAGAGTAGACTTCCAGACCTGACCGATTCATGGTCGTGCGAGTGGTGGCTAAAGGGTGGCTCTTATCCTAGTGACAATTGAAATTTTATAGTAGTTTTATAGCCCCTGATAAAACTTCGAAGCCAATTATTGATAGGACATCCAAGAATTTAAAGAAATCCAGTACAGATATAACCTGTGCTGACTTGACATATTATGTTGAGTTTTAGATCATCCAAAATCTTTCTGAAGTCTGAAGTGAATTGCTCTTGTATTGTGCTATAGAACTTCAATTGTTACTAGGGTTAAATAATTGTGGCAAAAGGTACCTAATGTTTGATAATTTTTTTTGAAGAAGTAAAATGACTTAGATATGTGTGCTATTCCGCAAACTGTGTATTAAGATTTCATCTAGAAAATAAAAATTTTTGAGTGTAAGGTGTCAATAATAGCGCCCAAAATGGCGGCTTTCTCGGAACAAGATTTTTCGAATTTGCGGTCATTCTCGTATTTGAACCATTCAACCAATCAACTTTGGGTTTTGCCCGCCTAAAAGAAGACAACATTCTCGGGCGCTGTAAGCTACAAAATCGTAATATTTTAATCATTAACGATTTTTTACAGCCGGCCAAAGTGGAAAAAATCATGCGAAAAAAACGATACTTTATTTTCAAGTGGCCGCCATTTTGTTTCTATCTCGAATTTTTTTATGTTTTTTAGATTGGGGCGCCTCTACGGAATGTAATCTTCAAGATCGTTTTTGGTTTGCTGTTTGTAGACGACGTATTGCGACCTGTATCGTGCTCGCAGATGAGGTCGGTTTTCAAAGCACCTTTTGCTGGAGCCGCCATCTTGGACGCCATTTTTGACACCTTACACTCGAAAATTTTTATTTTATAGATGAAACCTTAATGAAAATTTTGCAGAATAGCGCACATGACTAAGTCATTTTACTTCTTCAAAAAAAATATCAACATTAGGTACTTTTTGCACAATCATATAGGAGGACACCCTTAAATAGAGCTTTTTTGTCTTCGGTAAAAATGTTCGCAAAAACAAACACTTCAACATTGCTGAGCTACTGCTAGCAAATATCTCACTTCAAGGGGGATTAATCACTATAACTATATCACCAAACTGAAGGTCTTGGATCATTATAAAACAGCCCAGAAGATATCATCGCTTTACGCTTTACACTGTTTTTTGCGTGAATCATTTATCGCACGTTTTTGGCAAAAAAACACTACGCGATGTAACGAAACTGCTCCAGCAAAAACTTAAGTTTTATGATACGACTACTGAAGATTTTCATAAAACTTCGATTGCGGATTATAAAACTTCACATGCTGCATGGATGATTTTGATAAATTCCGAAAACCGGCATTAATTTACAAGAAATAGTTTCTCCACCGGCATTCGCGCTACATGTCCAGATCACGGTCGTCTGCAGAGCCTCATTAGCTTTCCGATGTCATCCTAGTTGTGAGCTTACATATTTTTAGTTAACTAACAAATTTGAGGCATTTAAACATCTGTCCTTGCCAATGTAATGCAAACCAAACGTTGTATATTGCCCGACGTTTCGACCTTCGGTGCTGGCTATCTCCAAGCAAAATAAGGTCTATCATTTTTTTGTTGACTTGTCGGTGTCCAATCAGGATCTTTGTATCCGTATTTTTCTGTACACCAGAAAGATGGTGTACACAAAATAAAATATTTGTTAGTCTCTCGTTCGGCATTTGTGCTACATGTCCAGCCCAGTGCGGTCGGCCGTTGTTGATTAGCTATCTGATGTCAGCAGGTTTGTTTAACTGTTACAGCTCGTTGGTTATGCGCCATTTTCCATTTTTTTACTGTGTCATCGAGTACTTAACGCAGAATTCTTCTCTCGGACGACCATGTCGCATGGCCGCACAGAGCAACAAACAATAGAGCAAGTTTTGTGCGCGTCTGTAGACTGCAAGACTATAGTTTCACTTGTTTATATTTACTTCATTTGAATTTGAGAGTAATTAACGAGCAAACTGAAATTAAGAACTATCCTCAAACTATTAAATAGCAAACTGCAATGTTCGGCTTCTATTCGTTCTATTAAGATTTATTACCAACGTGCATAATCCGTGCATACAAGCATCCAACTCGAAGCTCATTCCTCACCACGGACAAGCTGACATCCAGCTATTCGTGTATGGACCTTGTCTCAGACCCATATTGTTCACTACGATGGATCCGCTCGTCACTCATCACCACCACCACCACCACCACCCATCGGTAGTGTGTTCAGAGACAGAAACTGTCCTGCTCCGCTAGCGACGAAATGTTCCCACGCCATGCTAATATTGACTGAAGACGTCTAAGACTACAACAAACTTCGTCGATGCCACTGGTGAGTCCTGGGGGAGCTTAGACGCGCTACAAAGAGTACAACGTCAACGTTGCGCTGATATCAAAATCAACATGCAACCACGCAGAACAGCGCACGGCTGGGACACCGGGCTACCGTGCTGTGTCTGGCAGACTTAGTTTGTATCCTTTGTTTCCTTTCTAGCCCCGCAAGTTTGTACCATTCGGGGGAGTAAAGTTCGTGAAATGCCACATTGTTAACAATTACGTTTACGTTTCCCACGCTTTTGTTGTCTTCGAGATCCGGATTGAACAGGAATTAGGCTCTAATTTGAGATCGATCCGATGTACGTTCAGAGATATTCAATCAATTCTAGACAGTGATGGGTTCATCGTTGTGAAAGGGGCGTTCCAAATGGCATTCCATAGTTAATTGCCATTTATAACAACTAACAGATAGTAGTTCGATTATTGTCACAAGCAACATCCTGAAGATATGAAAAGTTGAGTAGGATTTATTCGAGTGTATTATTATTGTTAAACAGCAAAATCCACTTCCGTACCTTGATGGCATCCCTTTCATCGAACAAAAGAGGACGCCATTTTGTTAGTTTATTCTAATGACTTGATTCAGCGTCAGCCTTTGCTTGTCTTATTTCTCGAAGCACTACCGGCGACGATAGGACAAAAACCATTTCCCACACCACGGAGCAAAACAAGAAACCGATGCCAGGTAGGGTTCGCGTAAACTCTGGATCCACCTCGTTCCCCATTGTAATTAAGAATGAGCTTCAAAAGTTGAGCTTCACTTGGTTTACAAAGCAAACAATGCGACGAAGCGCAAATTTAGCCGGTCGTCTTGTTTCCTGAAGCTGGGCTATTTTTGCGGAAGATTCCGCCAGCTGGAAACTTGGATGGAAGTCTATTGTAAACTCACGCCTACCGGCTTGTTGACGGAAACTAATGAGACCTGCTGAAAAATCGATTTAATTTCGTTTCCGCCACTATCATCAAACAATCATCTTAAAAGGCTGCTTTAGTCGTCCCAAGTTCATCAGCCGTGAAATTTAGACCTTTGTGGTTTTCCCTCCAGAAGAGGGGTCGTTCATTTCCACGGTGAGTAACTTTGCAAGCTAACCGCCGCCGCCGCCGAGCGACGGTGCCCAGCCCAGCATCTCATCTAAAAGTTTTCCAACTCTCTTCAACTCATCCTGCCGAAACCAGCCAGCGTAGGACGGAAACTCATGTCGAAGATTTATCATTTAATTTGATGCAATCTCATCGCCCTCACTTGCCACTGACTGCTGCCAGCGACGACGAGATTGCTGGAGCCGAGGAGACGTGAAAGACGACCGACCAACCGACGACCGCGATGCCTGTTGGGGATAACCGAAAAAAAAACTGTCCAGTGATGACAAAATGCTCGCAAATTCATTATCATGATGCTGCGCATCACACCCCCACCCACTTCATCTAACTTTGAAGAGCATAACCGGTCTTAATCTGCTGGCTTTCCCTGAGACTGACTTTTTCCGAGAGCGAGAGAAATTGTAAAGCGGGGGTCCCGGGGAGACTCGGCCAACGGAGTAAAACTTTGCTGCTTGGGTCGGGCTGGGTTGGGTGTTGGTTTACATGATCATTAATCACACTCGGTTTTTCGGGAGTAGTTCGCCTGCCAGTGACACAGACCTTAGACTGCTTCCACCAAGTGCCCGGGGACCTGGGGGTAAAACATGGAAATGTTTTGCGGTTTTCGACCGGCCGGCCGGCCGGGTTTGCGAAAAATTGCTGGGATGAGACTGGAATACATTAGTGAGAGCAATAAACAGCGGTTAGCTTAGCGTGACTAATGACGGCGAATTAAGGAGCGGAAATGATTAAAAAATAATGATATTTCATTTGGCCGTAGCTTCTGCACACGGATGAATCCTTTGGGAGTTGTTTTTCGCTGAGAATATGTTCTCAGTGGTATTCGATCTTAATAAAACGGGTCAACAGCTCGAGCACGGTGATGTAACGAAACTGCCCCCGCAACAACTTAGGTTTTATGAAATTATTCAAGTCCTTCTTCGGAGAGTACTTTGTTTGAAATAATATAATGAAAAACTGGTATTCGCGCTACATGCACAGCTGGCATTCGTGATACATGCACAGCTCACGGTAGTCTACGGTGCTTTATCAGCCTTCCCATGCTAGTCTTCCTTGAACTTGCAAATTTTTAGCTACCTCAAAAATTTGAGGGAATCGGACCAGCTGTCTTAGTCAAATTAATACAAAACAAACATTGTCAACTGCCCGACGTTTCGGTTTTTGGAGACTTCCTTTAAGCGAAGTACGATCTATCGTTTTTTTGTTGAGTTGTCGGTGTCCAGTCAGGATTTCTTCATGCGTATCTTTCTGGTGTATGTAAAATAAAACATTTGTTGGTCTCTCTTTCGGCATTTACGCTACATGTCCAGCCCATTGTAGAAGGCAGTGTTTTGTCAGCTTTCCTACGTTAGCATGTTTGTATAGCTGGTACAGTTCGTTGGTTATGAGTCTGCGCTATTATCCATTTCCCACTGTGTCATCGAGTACTTCTTCTCTCATGTACATTGAATCCTCCAACACCCAGGGTTGCCACTATTTTTCAAAGAAAATCTGGCAGTTCAATTAAAAATATCTGGCAAAATCTGGCACTTGATAGTGACCTCATAGTCATCGAAATTTGGCATATATTTTAGTTTTCGTAGAATGTGTATCAATCGATTTTTGTAAAATTTGGGACATTTTTACCCAAATTTCCAAAATGTGTATGTAGCCGCTTCCAAAACTTAAAAATCTGGCAGAATGAGAGATTTGTCTTTTTGTATGGAAGCTGTCAAAACCTCCGGCTGTGCCAGATAAATCTGGCATAATGGCATCCCTGCCAACACCCATGTCGCAAGGCCATACAGAGCAACAAACTCCCAGCAAGTTTTGTACGCGTCTGCAGACTACGGAAATAAAGCTGACTACGAAACAATAGAAAGTCCTATTCGCACGCCCCAACACTCTGTTTCGCCCCGCGGATAACATGAGTATCGTATGCCATAAGTGTTCAAAAATAAATGAAATCGTTGACAACTTTAACCATTGACTTTCACTGTGGAACCAATACAGAACTGCCTCCCTTCCTTTCGACCAGCTCTTTTATCTTGTCGGAGATTATAGTCATTTTCGCAGCTTTCATTTTAAAAGGCACAAATACCTCCTCCGCTGCTCTGCGACCAACGCCAATAATGTCTGTCGTCCGCAAAACCAAGACGCGTGTGGAGTAGAGTGACAAGAATAAAATGACCTCCGTCGGCCCTCCCCTGGGTCATTTCAAAATTCCACAAGGAGTGCTTGCTCCAAATTTTAAGCAAATCGAACAAGTCTAGCTACCGGACCAATGTGCCTGAAGTTTGTTTGGGATTTTTGGACAATTTTCCATTTACTTGCATTTTCGCTGTTATGTAGTATTCTATGTATCCGAAAATCACTGTAAATGAAAATAATTGTAATTGTCTACAATTTTGTCGAAGACTGGAAGTCATTCCGACTTTTTAGAAGAAGCTATTGAGCTTTTAACGAAGTGATGTCTGAGTCAATTTTGCATGGGACCTAGCAGCGCATGGCTATGAACTATACATTTTTGTGAAATAATTATTAAATTTAGCTCAATATTATATTCAGAAGATTGGTGGTGTATAAATATTTTAGTTCTACAGGTTACCGCATAGAGGGCACCAACACTAACTTTTCAATGGAGAGAGATTGAATTGAGGTATCTTCTACAAAGTTGTAGAAAAGGTAGTTTGCAGTGATTCTTCTGTACCTGTCCATAATCTATCCATTTCTTCCTTGAAAAGTTTCCGGTCTTATCACGATCTACTCGGATAGATTCCGGCGATGAACTCACCCTACTCCGACTGAGAGTTCCCCGACGGATAAATTTCACCCGACACCGATATTCGCTTTCTTGAACCATTTAGGTCCAAGCTGTATCGAGATATTATCCGGTGGTGAACCTACCCTACTCCGACTGAGAGTTCGCTGGCGGCGGAATTTCTCTCGATACCGATATTACAGAGCACAAAAAAAATCTGATAATTTGCGCCAGCAGCTGTGCAGCTTTTTCTAGTTGGCGAGTTTTTTTAGGAAGAGTCAAAATCTCGCATAATTGTTGACCTAGCACTGAAAACTAAACTTTTTTCGATTACTAAATAAAAATTGTAAGCGACATACTTAGGATTTTTTTTCAATATTCTGATATAATGCAAAATGGCACCTTCTCTAGTAAAAAAATGCTGAAATTGTTATTAAAATCGACAGAAAATTAAATATCAACAAAAACAATCATTCAAAAAGCAAAATCCTACGTACGTCGTTGAATGAATCAATTTTGAATATACTGAAAAAAAAAATTAAAACAATCAAAAATCATTTGCTTGAGTTTCATTTTTTGGCTCAACATAGTGGTTTCGTGAAAAAGTTTTCAGTGCGCTTGGGGTCTAGAGAAGAGGCGTTTCAGCAGTATTGAAAATTTGTACATTTATCTATTATTGTCGGCTTTCATTTATTTGGATATCGTTTCGAATGTTCTAAAGCACATTTAAGATAATAAAAAAAAAATTTTTTACAGCAGTGGATGATTGATACCTGGTTCAGATCGTGGGTTGTACGCGTCTGTGCCATTCCCCATTTTCTACTGTACCATTGAGTATTTAACACAGGAATCTCAAATACACTGATTCCATTAAGGCCCATACCGCATGGCTATACAAAGCAACAGGGAGCATCAGCGATTTGTATAGAGCAAATTTTGGGCGCACGTCTGTAGGCTACGGGACTATAACTGGATACGAAACCATAGAAAACCCTATTTGCAGCCTGGTTATACGCCGTTTTGGCTCGCGGCTAACATCTTTATCGTATGCCACTAGTTTCACAGATATATGAATTCGTTGACAATCTCATACTGCCCCCGCAGTATGAGCTTGTCATTTCCACCTTGGAACCAACACCAAATTTTGTCGCTCTCGACTAGTTTTTTTTTATTTTGCAAGAGTTTAAAGTCCTTCTCGCCACCTTCCTTTTAAAAGCCACAAATAACTCTTCTGCTGCTCTACGTTTAATTTCACTGAATCGTACAGAGATGCCTTGAAATCCACAAAAAGATCGTGAATTCACAAATTATAGTCCCGGAATTGATCGTTTGGTAAACATCTTATCCGTCGTTTATCGTTCTTCTTGAAATCTGCTTTGATATTTGCCGACAAAGAATTCAGTCAACGGGTGCGTGTTTGCTAAACAGAACACGGAAGAGTATTGTATTGGCGTGTTTATGGCTTGATAGTTATTACACTCGAGTCTTTGATCCTTCTCATCGATTGGGAATATGAGGACCTTAGCAGTATGCACAGTAAAATTACCAATATGTTACTGATTACGCTTATAAACACTGTATTTCAGAGAGTTCCTGGATGACTATATAAATAAACTGAAATATATAACTGTTTCAGCGAGTTCCTACTAATCGTCATTGGTATGTGTCGCTTTCCAGATTTAGCAATAGGTTGCGCTTGTGGTCCATAAACCCATTTTCCAAGAAGTTCTTGGATGAGTAACCGTTTCACTCATTACTGTTCTTTACAGTAAGGTTTAAAAAGCCTCAAAAGCGTGGCCTGTAGTGTATTGGCACTGTGTGGGACTCACGATTTGCTTTTGTCCACGAATATCGATAATTTTGTACCTGTGCACCAAATTTCGTGCACGCGTTCAATCTCAAACATGCTTCGTTTCGATGTACAGGTTCGCCTCGAACGTCGAACCCAGGCGAACGGTTTTCAAACTCTAGTTCAAACAACCATGTACGTACACCGTGTGCGTACACGAGAATAATTTGCACAAGCCAAAAAGAGTCAAGACAACCCAAGCGAACGGTGTATAAACATTAGTTCAAACATCCGTGTACGTACATCGGGTACGTACAGGAGAACGATTTGCACTAGGCAAAAAGAGTCAACGCTAGTGATGATGAGGGTGAGAAAGAGAAAACTAGTGCCTCGAACCTACGTGTACGCACAACGTGTACGTGCATGGAGTTCGGTTGTGCAGGTGAACATGTGCACGTGTTTAGGTACGAAATAGCGTGTTTGAGATCGCACACGAAGCGTGGGTTTAATATGAGCACAGAACTAGAGCGAACAATGTGTGCATATGGGAAGACTTTTTTATTTTTATTTTAGAGGTTTGAACCTTAGGGTCATTCGCCTCTTTGTCGGGTTACAGAAATCTCTTTAGAAAAATCTCTAACCCTACGTTATTTCCACCCCCCGGTGGGAAGACTGCTTTCATCCCTAGCCACTAGAAACCGTCCATACTCTTTTTTCACCCTTTTCCCCTCGTACTAAATCAAGGTATTACTTCGTGGAGGGGGGGGGGGGCTCGTTGTGCTTTTTTCGAAACTCTTTTGCTCACGAGTTTTCCACAGTTATCTTGGCGCCTCACTTGATCCATGAAATGACTTGAGCTTTAATCCATTTAGTTCTCGACTCTTTTCTTGCTTTTCGTGTCCATCTATTATGTCGTCATTTAGTTCTCGTCTCAGTAAGCCGTTTACCTACTGATTTCCAGAGCCATCTGGCTCCTGTTTCCGTGAGTCATTTAGCTCCAGTCCTAATCACGTTCTACTCGGAGAGTCGCCGGTGGTGAACTCACCCTACTCCGACTGAGAGTTTACTAACGGAGGAATTTCTCCCGACACCGATGCCCGCTTTCTTGAGCTTTATCGAGATTTACTCGGATATTATCCGACGGTGATACTACCCTACTCCGACTGAGAGTCCTCTGGTGGCGGAATTTCTCTTGGTGTCGATGTTTGTTTTGTGAGCGAATTAGTTCCCAGTCAATTAGAATTTGGTCTATTGTGAATTACACGGCTGTAGATTTATCACTTATTAATGTGCTACGGGAAGCACTCCCTCCGAAAAAAACTATTTTTGACATTTTATTTTGAGAAAACGAAGATAGTACGCACCAATTTGGTATAATAAATATTTGGGGCAATTTTTGAGGATAAAAAAACATTTACTACAATATGTGAAATTAAAAATTATTTATGTTCTGGTCAATATTGTAAAGCACCACGCCGCTGACATCGAAATTGGCGCAAGTGATCCTGGCCTCAATTCGCATCTGAAATCATAATACCACACTTTTTTTTTTACTTGGGAGGGTTGTATATCGTCGATGAACCGAAAAAATATTAATTTTGAACATTTACCTAAAAAATCAAGGTTTTTTTTTTAGTGAAAAAATTTCGATAATTTTTGGTTCAAAAAAGGTAATTTTTTATATCTGCCGTTCACACAGAACACTTTTTCATGCCCTTCAAAATAAATGCTATCCAAATAAATATGGTTCACTATTTTTTCGTAACCCCCAACACCAATTTAAAAACAAAGTTTTAAGAAAACGCCGTTCAAAGTTTTCGGTCTAGAAAAAAGAAACTTACTGTAGTTACAATTCCGAGAGCAGGCAATGGAAAACTTTGAAAAAATATTGTCTAGGCTTATAACTATCGAATAAAACAAAAACAAAATAATCGATTTTTTTAAAATGTCTTAACAAAGTGCCCCCCCCCTTAAGATTGATAAACACAAAAGAGTGTTGCTCCTAGGGGTGGTGGTCGATTTCATCTATTTTCAAGCTACGCAGTTTTTAAATATCAACACAACTTTGTCTTCATCTGACGTTTCGGTCCGCGTGTAACCTTTTTCAAGGGCTCCTAATACTTATAACTATAAAAATAATAAATGGGAAAAAAATGAAAATAGAAAATAAGACAACTAAATAGCTAGTTAAATCATGTATTTGATTGTTTAATTGAATAGTGCAGTTAGGTCTCGTTTTCAAGTTTCGCACGTTTAAAGTGAATGCAAGTGAAATACATGTGTGAATAAAATTTGGTCTAAAATAAATCTACTTCTAGATCTTTAATTTCGAACGATTGCAACCTTCGAAGAAGTTTTACAATACGGAAAATGCTATATTTCTATGTAATTAGTTTGGCGATTAATCCTGCTAGAAGTTATGTTGGAAAATTTATTATTCCAACAAATTTCGGTGCCTTCGACAAAGTTTTTGGGAATGCTATTGAAATCAACTTTGTTGAAGACATTGATTTTAGACAGCTTTCGAATAGAAGCTATCATCTGAACACGGTTCCAGGAGATATTCCTAGTAAGTTCTGGTTATTTTTCGTTGATAAATTTCCTAGAAAACTCCTGAACTCGCAGGAAGTGTGGAGTGGCGGGCAAAATCTCCATGGTTTTTGTTATAAACAGGACTGTATAAGAAATAGTCTCGTTTTCATTTATTTGTTTTTGCTATAACGGAGGAGCCAAGGATACACCTAATTGTTCCCAATCTTACTTAGCGACATAACCTGAAAAGCAGCAAAAAGTTTGGCAAGTGTTTATTGCTCGGGTAATCGGTTTAAAAACTTGAATAGGTTTTGAATAGGTTTACCGTAGACATGTGAGCAACCGGTTGTGATGCACTCTCTTCAACATCTCCCACGCAAGGTGGGATTAGTGAGCGTTGTTTGAGTTCCGTGTGTTTTGAATTGTAGAGCCAAGGTCTTTCAACCCGCATCTTTACTACAAAAACTCCATGAGCAGTTCCAGTTTCTCTAAGCATCAGCTATATTTAAATTGTGACATGTATTTTTTCGATGAACTTAAGACAACTTCGCGGTGTCAGATCGTGTAGGCGTACCTCTATTTATCGCCTTTTCTATACACGGAAAACTTTATTAAAACGCAGTCACTTTCAACCACGTGTTTCGGGTTGTTTTGGAAAAATTAAACCTTCTGCTTGGGTTAACGTGTTGAATAATGTAGATACTGCAACGCGTAGATGATGGAACTGAATGAAGAAGACTTTCGTAAGCCTAAACTCCATTTTCAACTACACAAAATGCTACAGCTCACGGCGTCGAGATAAAAAATTGAAATGAGCGATGTTCGATCAGAGCAGAACTATTTCGTTATATTCCCTCGTGACAGTAAGAATAAAGACAATCGCCCTTATGCTGTTTTACACCGAATACGAGATTGGAACGAAAGTGGCTTGTATACTCGCTAACGACAGCAAAATAAAATTGGCTAACTATTCATTCGAACCGCTTTCGAACGAATCTCTCAGTCGTAATCAAGTATAAGTGTTGGAACTAAATTAAAAGTCCCGCAAGGAAGCATTGTGGTACCATTCCTATTTATGCTGTTCTTGAAAGTTACTATATACACCACAAAGTATGTGTCAGAATTTTTAAAAGTTCCTTTTTGACATTAACGCTTGGGAATGCTTATTTGCTTTGACACGATAGTATTGCTTGATTTCGAGGACGGTATGATTGATCCATTTATGTCAGGAAAAAAACTGATATTCGATTTTCCTACACCACGAATAAGATATCTATTTCTAGTTAAATGAAGTGACCGCCCCCTCTCCTTTTTTATCGTCGAGCTGGAATCACCTATGCTCATGTGACATTTTAACACTTTTTCGATGATTTTTTTGTAACGTGTATTTCATCTTCGATGTATTCATATCACATCTTTTGTTCGAAGGCATCAGTTCTGGACTCAAAAAAAGCAACACTAGTCGCCAACGGATCCGAACCATCGAGAACAATCAATATCTTGTATGACCGCACACAACACTGATTGCAAGAGCTGCACGCGACCGGTGTAACTCTGTAAAATCTCCACACAACAGCTTCCTCCGGACGAAAGGCTACCGGTTCCTGGCATTGACATTCAAGAATCAATTCCCCCCCCCCCCCCCCCCCCAGTCCGGTTTCCACACGGATGTGAGAGTTCGGTCACAACCAGAAGTGTCCATTCTAACCTAGATTTTGTCCGCTTCTAGCACCGCTCATCGCCGGGTGTTGGAAGAGGTATGAATAATTCATCATCGAGACATGCAGGATGCCTCGTTCCGAATAGAGCGCGCCCGGGCTCGTGCTGGTTGGGAAATTTATACAAATGCATAGCAGCAACACTAATTCGAAAGGCGATGTCACTCAAGTCGGAATCACAGCGGTGGAAAGCTGCACATGCTGTCGCACTATTCTGTACGCCAAGACGTGTTGTCCCATCTTCGTGTTCGTTCCGGATTGGCGATGGGGCGTACGAGAAATATAACAAGCTGCGGAGAACCACCTTGCTTGCGTAATGATGTTACTCACGATGAATCCGGGATGCTGGGGGGAAATTCTTTAGACTATATTCATTACTTACAGCGAAGGCGGTTATCTTGGTAACAAGAATTGCTACAGGCTATTCAAGTTGTGAATAGTTATTTACTTCCTGGTCCCTCCATCGGTTTGGATGTACACATACATATATGATATAAGTTACGTCGGATTCATTTTACCCCTTAGTCCCACCGAAAGCAGCCATTAAATTACTTTTTATTGTTGCGTATCCAGGTCACGTGCGCTGATTACAAACTTTTTCGCTTACGGTTCACTCTGTGCTGCAGAGTTTTGCTCCGGGTTAGAAGCAACCGTGCAGTTCTTTTGATTGTGCTTTGCTCTCGACTCTGCATGATCCATATTCACAATGCACCAGAGATGAAGAGAACGTAAAAATAAACAACAACGACGACGGTGATGTGAGGAAAGACCAGGAAAATGAAGATGCGAAATGAAAAGCATCCTTCCGGTTGTTATCTTATATTGTTGGTGGTGATGCACACATACGTAAGCACACACACACACAAGGCCATTTGTAAAGAGTAGAAACCCAGTACAGACAGCAACGGTATGATGTCATCAATACACGTCGGTATGTGACTTTCTGAGATCCATTGTTTTTTTCTCTATCTGAGCATTAGTCGGGAAAACAATGCTGACATCGTTCGTTTGTTTCAGGAAAACAAAACTATTGACTCGGATTGATTGTCGTCCTGACGAGGATAATAAAACTATGAATGTTGAAAGAAACTTTGCTCCATGTCGGAGGCATCGAGCGTAGATTTAACCCTTCCTATCGGACCATAATCGTTAGTAGATGATATACTCTTTGTCGACAATAGATGATTTGAACCCGAAGCAAATATGTGACATTTTGGAATGTTCGTCCAACACTATTCCACAAATCTCAATTAACACTTTTCCATCTTTCCCACCTTACCACCAGAAATCAGTGGCCAAAAGGATTTTAAATTAAATTTGATTCCTTACCGAAAATTCCCAGCAAACTAGCACCCACTCGGCACTCTCAAGTCGAGAGCTAATAAACTCCGAAATCCCTTTTTCCGGCACCATCCGGTCTTATGAAAGGCCCTCGGCTTGAGAACAATCTCGAACCCAATTGGACCCCCATCACAGGATGACTGCTCGTTCGAACATCATCATCATCATCACCATCGCCATCGCTCGCAAATCTTTCTCACTTCCTCTCCCAACCAAACCCGGTCCCGGTGATAATCCGCGTCGCACCATAACCTAATTGAGAATCCGTGTCCATCATACATTTTTTCCTCTTGCCACCTCATCGAGGAAAAACTGGACCTTTCTTCTACACAGTTACATATATTGATGGGCTCGGTCGGAGTGATGAGTGTGGTAGGGGAGGATCCAACCTCAGGCAGCACGATGCCCGACCGGAAGTAGCAGCGTCAACAAATTTGGCATTATTTACATCTCCCGGACACTCGAGCACGTTCGTTCGTCCCGCCCGGAAGGCTCTCGCTGCTACGACATGCCGCCGTGCCTTCTTTCGTTGATTTGATCAGAATTTCTTTGATTACATTTCGGAGGCGATATTTGCATTTAGGTACCTATTTGACCGTTCCTGATGAGAACGGGAGAATCCGAAGGATGTGTCGGTTCGCTTACCTGAAATTAGACAGGAAACGGAAAAAAAGAAAATGATTAGAATTTCTATTTGGACGCCTTGTGATGAGGGCGGAATATTTGCAGAGGTTTAAATTGGAACTGGTTGCCAGTGCGTGACGAGTTAGGTATTTTAACCCATTCATGCCCATGTTGTTTGTGGACAACAACGTGTTTAAACAGCTTTAACTTTTGATTGAGGCAAGATTTCCTCACAAAAACAAGTAAGGCTAATAAATGTGACTATTGGCTTTCATTTGAGTATTAACAGTTTCAAGGATCAGCTCTAGAACTGAAATTATTGCAATTAGTCTGATTGAATTCCGATGGAGCAGTGCTGCCAGGGACAGTTTAAGTTGACAACGGAAAATGAATTTTTCATATAACTTCGTTATGATGCAATATTAGTGAAAACTGATAAAACTTATCAATTTAGACTATTTTTGGCTACATTTTCCAAGCAATTGGACTATTGTGAATATTCTAGAAGAATAGTAGTGAGCATTGGAAGGTAAAAATTGAACTGCTTCTAGCACTGCAAGAGAAGCACCTACCTTCATGAAAAAAGTTTTTTCGAGTATCTTGCCCCCACCGTTTTCAAGAAAAAATAGTTTTGAAACCCTACATGCACTAGAAAAAAGTTGGGCATGAAAGGGTTAAAAAAGGTTCCTCTATACTAGAGAGACGCCATCGTGCTGTGATTGTAAAAAGGCTTTTTCAACAAGCGGTGGTTTTTTTAAGATGCTTGATTATAATTTAGTCGATTGATGCTTTAATGGAGCACTTCACTTCGTATTGTGTTAACGCGTGAAAAGATCGTTTCACGTGACTAGAAGCGATGAGCATGATGACCGTACAATTCGTAGTTGCTACTCGGGGATTGACCAGAACAAGCGATATTACGCAGAGAAATAACGAATTGGACCTGTGAATTGGCTATCCATTCTCAATGTGCACCTTTCGAGAGTTCTATACTTTGTAATGTCAATAACGGCGCCGGCCATGCCCTTACAGTCATCGGGGAAGGAAAGGAATGTTAGTGCAGCAAACGATGATTGATTGATTCATCGTTGGTTAAATTTATTTTGAAATGCTCGATTCAGCAACTTCAGGTCCGGACTGACCGCAGACGGGAACTGTATGTGAACGATTCTATTATTCCTTGTTTCTTTATTCCGGCGAATCACGACATTCCAAAAACAATACTAAATCGTGTTTAAAATTAGGTATTTATAAAGCAAACAAAATGACAATTATATATTGTTTTCATTATCGGCGAACAATTGAATAAGGTATGTTATCATTATTGGCGCGCGTTGTTAAGTTAACAGAAGCACATTTTAAATGTACATTTTTTACCTAAAACGACTAGCTTTGAATGTCGAATATGCAAGCGATGTCGCCAATTTTTACACTAATTACTAGAACAAGATTGGAAACAATAAGAATGAAAAGAAACCAACCTGTCACCTTTTACGTCAATAATCAAGCTAGAATATTTTATACCCATGAAGAAATATGGTTAACAGGACAAGTTGAAAGTCTTCAATACAACGAGAACAATTAATTAAATTTGGACTTTAAATTGGACTAAAAGTAAATCAATGAATATGACAATAAAACATATATTCTGCGTGCTGCTGTGACTGCTGTAAATTGGCTTCTGATTCTTCTTACGAACTGTTAATTATCAACCCCCAATACATGAATCATTCCACTCAGACAAGACCATGCGTATTCCCCACGCACATTAAACGCCCAATGGTGGATTAGGAATTTTGTCAAATAAACACCAAACAAGCAAAGAAATTAGTTTGATCAGTCCAAAGAAATGTCAGCTCGATTGGCATCAACCGGCGGATGCGTGTTCCCTTTCAGTGCCTTAAAATCAAAGAACATTTAAAATTACATACGACAGAATATGTGCAATTCTGAATATAATAAAAAAGACTACTTAATTATTTGTAATAAAGTAAAGATCGGAGAAATTAGTTGCTTAACTAAGGTGGTTCATTTTCAAAGATAGCACTGTTGATGAATCACCTTATAAAATAGGTGTTAAGGGACGCGGACGAAAATGGCTGACCACCACCTGGTTTCAAGAGACTAGAAGCGATGCAAGAGAAAAGCAAACCGATTGATTCATGAGTCAGTTAGAGCTAACGTTTCCCGGATGTTGTAAATACGGACAAACTTGTATATTTTACATTTTAACGACATTCAATTAGCTAGAGATTATTGGGTAGGGAAAGCTATGAAAATTTAGAGCCATCTTACTCAAGTGAGAGCAAGGATGTAAAGTATTACAGATCGGAAAACTAGAAGTGGCAGGGTCATTAGAGCAAGCTTAATACCTTATGGGCTTAACTTTTGTCTTCTGCTGATGGAGGTCGAGCTTAGGAAGCATAACTACGAATCACTCAAGTCCACCAGTATGTCTCCTGGCAAAAACAGACTAGTTCCTCTTTACCGTGAGAACCGACATTATTTAAAATATGCGCGAAACCATCTCCGATAATTTAGTGATACTGCCGATCTTAGAACAAAATGAGACTGTCTATGAGACAGAGTCCGATCATTTAGCCGAAAGCCATTTGGTCGAAAGCCATTTGGGCGAATATGTGTTGGCCGACCGCTGTTTAATCGACTATCATTTGGTCGAAGGAACAAATCGGTCGAATGGACCGATTGATTGAATGCTAATTAGCTGAATTGGTCGTTTAGTCGAATACCGTTGACCAATAGGGTCATTTGATCGAATGAGCTAGTTTACCGAATGCTTTACGGTCGAAACGTTAATTTAACCGAATAATCGTACTAAAGAAATTTAAAAATATGATCAGAATACAGCGCAGATCTTTAGTTGGGTCACGATCTTATCCCAACTAACGAACACGATTCGCTAGTTGGGTCGAGTGACAGGTGTCAAAAGTTGTCAAAAGAGAATAGTAGAATGCAAATGCCTATTTACCTATTAACTGTTTAATTGTCAAAGTAAATTTGGCATATGATTTTGACATCCAGTTGCCTTTTAGTTGGAGCACGACCCAATGCGAACATCCAATTAACGAACACCCCCCAACTAACGAATTTGCGCTGTAGTATCGAATGTGTATTTCAATATTGTCAATTTAATTCATTGTTATTTTATTTTGTTTTTAGTTTTATTCACATATTTTTATTTAAAAAATAAATTTATTAATTTTTTCTGGTATTTACCAAACTGGTAGCAATTATTTTAAATATGTTTCTAACATTTTCCTTCTTTTTAGCATGAGCTGTTCGTTTTTTTCCTTTTCCATAATTATGTCCCCAATAAAATTGTGCCATTTTTCTCCTACTGGCTATCGATCTGATTTTAATTTTCAAAGAGAGAAATATTGATGGAAGTAAAATAAAACGTTCCTGTGTATATTTCGGTTATATTATCGTAATGTTAATGTTAATGTTAACGAGTTTCTATTTCAACATGCCTTTTAGGTTTGGAATAAAACGACATATTTTTTATCTGCCAATTCATGCAATATGGAAAATTGATGTACCGTATGCGTGATAATGTTCGCTATTATGCAGTACAAAAACTCTAAAAAATTTCAGTTCATTCTTATTGTTCATAAATTTAATATTTTTGTTTAATTAAAAGCGGACTTCCCATGAACATCGACAAGTTTGTGCCTGTGTACAAAATTTCAGGCACGCGTTCAACCTCAAACATGCTTCGTCCCGATGTACATGTTCGCCTCGAACGTCGAACCCAAGCGAACGATGTTCAAACTCTAGTTCAAACATCCGTGGGCGTACACCGGGTGCGCACAAGAGAACGGATCACTCAAGGCAAAAAGAGTCAACGCTAGTGGTGATGAAAGTGAGAAGGAGAAAACTGGTGCCACGAAGCTGTGTGTACGAGAGGTATACGCACACCGTGTATGTACATGGAGTTCGGTTGTGCAGACGAACATGTGTTCGTGTTTTGGTACGAAATGGCGTGTTCGAGTTCGTACACAAAATGTGGGTTTAATATGAGCACAGAACCAGAGCGAACATTGTGTACGATGTTCATTTAGGAAGACCGACTGAAAATTTCGCAAAATCTAAAACTACGGTAATCATCAATAGATGTTTGCCGCATTGACTGCTTCAACCCACTTCTGGAAGGCGCGATGGGTATATAAAAGTGTAACCCGGGTCCATATCTCTCCAGGTATGGGTCAAGATTTCTCTGGGGCTACGTATTCTGCGCACAAAAGGGCAGTAATTCCTGCAAACAGATGTGGCAGAGAGCCTCATTTTGTTGAGATTCCACTTTAGACTTTGCGCCGTATTACTAATTATTCCACGGAAGGACATATTTACTTAATTTTGTTTACTTTGTCGAATAGACACGGGGCCTTTTTGTACCGTCCGAAACCTCCAAACCCAATATCATAAGACTAACGAGATGCTTTGTCAAGTACATATTTTTCTATTTGTCAGCGACCTCTTCCACCGGAAGAAAGTTTTAGTAAAGGTTGGTTCTGACTTTGAACACGAGCTCGGCGGTATACGTACCCTCGTTAAAGAACAAAATCGCCGGATTTTTTCGTTTGAGTAAGTTCAAAACCTTCTCAGAGCGCTTGACTCGTAGCTCACGGATACGGTTAGTTCTCCAGCGCGGCCGGCTTGCCATTTTCCTTTACGATAATCTGTTTCGTAAAGTCGCTTACCCAACGTTCCTTCCCCATTTCTATCAAGAAACGCACAAAATTAATCCGAATCTTCCTTTCGGTGGCAGTGATAACTCTTGGAATCCGAGCTAACCTCGGTCGAACTGTGGACACTTTTGCGGATAGTTGTCCTTTCTTTTATCCGTCTAAAAGTATTCTTACGATCCACCGTGACATTTTTACGGCGATTGAAATGTTTTTTCGCAACTTTTGAGCTCGAGTTGAATCTCAAATATGTTTTCTTTTAATTATGACACAATCATCAGACAGAGAAAAATGTTTCATTCGCAGCCTACAATGGCATGAGATGTAGCTTACAAACATGCTAAGAAAAACATGGTACTGTATACAAAGGTAAAAATAAAACATTTTTTTGCTTGATGGTACAATCCATACGACGCTTTGAAATTTATTTTATCTGCTGAATCTCTTGACTGAAAAATGTGTCTAAAGTTACCCGCATAATTGTAAAGAACAATTTAATACTAGGTCCTGTTGTCGAACAACCCGGATCTTTACGCGTATACATTCCATCGCGCGACGTTGAAATTGACGGTGTTACCTCTGAATCAAGTCTCACTATTGCGGATCTGCTGAAGTGGGCGTCCGCCGTGCCAAAGAATCTCTCCCTGTTCGCTTTTCTGTTCCTTGTGTGACTTAGCAGTAGTAATCAGCTCAACCACATTGTTCCAATCATCTAGGAGCAGCAAATGTGGAGTGTCTTATCTAGATGATGCAAGTAATAAAGATACTGACAAATGTTTAAGTTGTGAATTCTCACGAGTTTTTAGCAGTTTGGTGGTAAGCGTGACCGCCACTCATTCCAGTTGGTCTGGGTTCAATCCCAACCGAGATCGTTGAGATTTTTCTGAGGTGAAAAAATCTGTGCTCACGTCTTGCTTCGGAAGGGAAGTAAAACCGTTGGTTCCCGGTTTATGCCCAAGTAACAATTGAAGCTTTATAGCATGCTACAAGTGCAATCTAAGTTTTATGAGTGGCTATAAAACCACCATAAAACCTGAGTTGATGGATCGATATCTAGTCCAGATAGTGGAGTCACCTCTCTGGCGTCGGTAAGGAAGATGAAAAATCCAACTTCTATACTTACTGCCAAATATCTCCTTCTTCCGTAATACTTGTGGAGCGCGCAGTAGTATATACGGCCTCTAGCAAAAGCAAGTATCTGACTAACATTCCTTCCGCGATCTACGTTCGGGCCTTGCCGGCGCCGGTATTGATCAATAAAACACTTTAGGATTACCAGGAGTTGCACATTGAAAGATGTTTTGCTATTCCCAAAATCCCAAGCATAATTATCTACTGATTCCCTGTGCACCTTCAGCTAGTCCAGATCGATAACGGAGTAGCAGCCAGGGGAGGGCGCACAAGCTCAAGTTCGCACTTGAGGCCGCGCTTATAAATTCGTAAGTGCTAACACGGTCACTCAAACGCCGGGACGGTTTTTTTGGTTGCGCGGTAAACAGTTGTTACGGCATTTAATTAGCAAGGGACTGGTAGGTGAAGTATATTTTCCAATATTTAGAGCCATAGTACTCAAGGGAGAGCAAGGAGTTGAAGGGAGAAAGTTTAGAAAAGCGTGGAAGGATCATATATGCAAGCTTAGAGCTCACCGGCGACTTAACTTTTTGCCTGCTACCGTAGGAGTCAGGGTCTTTTGGCATTAGAAATGCGAATCACCTGAGTCTACGGCATGTCCGGACAAGCGTAAAGTAACTTGTTACTTCATGCTGTCGGAACCGACTAATGAGCATCAGTATGCGTGAATGATCGCATTTGAGACCGGATTTGTATTATCGCTTAAGATTGGAGCGTTTGTATGTTACTGTATGCATTCTTTTTTATTATGCTAGCGCGTTTATAATTTTGCGTGTATTAATACTGATTTATTCTGATTTGCGATCGTAGGCAGATTAGCCATCCCGAAAAAGAGGCGAATGATATCTGTAATTGAAGAAAAAAATTCTTACACCCTTTTAGGTTCTAGCTACTCATTTAACAAACAAACCGAATTCAGAAGGTACAAACTAATAATGTCGGCACACAGCGACAATGGTTTTTTTTTCGAAAAATCTTCTTTAACTACATCAAAAAAATATTTTCAAGTAAAATATTACGAGAAAGATTGGTCAAACGCTAGATAGAGTAACAAGCATTTAAACGAAAAAAAGTAAGGTGATTGCTTGAGCGGTTCTCAAGATATCTACGATTAAAGTGTGCATAAGAGCTTAAATAATATTCTTTCACCATCTTTTTTTATTGAACTCGTTTATTTGACCGAGTTCGAAATCTTAGCTTAACGGAGCCATGGATTTTTCATATATTTACATTACATTCATTGCGTGCTGAGACCTTCTTTCACGGTGGAGAAACATGTGCTGTCTCACCTACTGTTTTGTTGGGGATTATTAGATGATGGTGTTGGCTATCAATTTGGAGGTACCGAAGTTGTCAATAACGCCGGAACCGCAGTCATAATTTTGGCAAACGTTTGTGGCACAGGCGATGGCATAACAGACTGTGTCCACGTTTAAAGTGTTCATATGAGCTCAAAAAATACATTTTGTTGCTTCAGGAGGGATGTTAATATTTCAATATATGCAAAAAGAAACAAATCTATTTTTTACCTTAATACAATATCTTTGAAATTATTTTTGACCAAACAGTGCAGCAATGGAAATATTCCATTCAGTACAACAGAAGTGTATTTTTTAACAACAACTTGCTGGTCGATATTTTACCGGGTTACAATATTGAAGAGTTTGATATATTATTCATCAAAAGTGTTGCGTTGAATCGAAAATAGCAGCACTTATTTTTATTCAGCTCTAAATAATGGAGCGGTACCATAATTCAAATTATTATACGTTTGATGAGCATTTCCGTCGTATTTAGGTTGCCACGACATTGAGCATGTTGTTTGGTCGTGAACGGCCAGATTCCAATGCACGTTCAAATAAAATCATAACCGATACATTCTCATACTTTTATCCTTAGATACCCATCAACTTACAAGAATTTCTACAGTCAACTGAATGACCCCATCTCCAGCAGCCGAAAACGGTGATGGAGCCTACTTGATGAACGCAACAAGCGCAGTGCCGACATTGCGTCTGACCGTCAGCTTGTAATCGAAATAATCAGGACAAAATACCATTTTTGTTTCGATATTCACCCCGGAACTATAGACATGCCAATTATCGAAATGATAATAAATGATAGTCAGTTCTTCGTCGGATGTTAAGCGTAGCATAAACCCACAACAACGATGTTCTGCTGAGTGAAAAAGCACTCCACTCGTACTCCAGTGTGTTCAGCTTGAACCTGACCTCGATTCAGATCAGGGCCACTAATGGTTTGAACGAAAGGTCACGAAACAACACCGTATCAGGCAGCTCAGCCTGATGGCTGTGCCATGGCCTCTCGTAGCTGGCTGCGAGTGCGTTTCAATACTCCAACCGAATAGCTCCCATCAGCCTATTCAGCTGAACTTAATTAAATTCTTGTTCGTTCGCAAGAACACCAATAATGGGAGACGGAGCTGGCAGCCCGTAGTTATCTGCTGGACTTCATTCATTCATTCATTCCATTCCAGCCCATTCGGCCGTCCGACATGGAATGGTAACTATCATTTCACATAAAATGTAATTGAAATTGTTTCCCCACTGTACGAGAGAGAGAGCTTTGTTCAGTTCGAGTCTCGGCTGTCAGCTAGCCAACCAGCCAGTCAGCTGAAACAGTGTCAGCTTTCTTTGTCCAAACGAATCCAACGCTTCAGTTGGAACACGTCCCGAAGAACACTATCTGTACCGATTCCGGTACATGTTTTCCAGCGTTAATCTATGGTGTTGTAAATAATTTGCATGTGCAGTACGTGTGAATAAGCTAGCCTGGGTGGTGTTGTGTGATATATTCGCAGGGAAGATGGTGTCCTTTTTGGGGGCTGTTATGAGCAATCAAGTTTAACTGGTAAAAGTTTGTATATTAATGACATCAATGTTCCCTGCATAGCAGTTTCAATGTTACCTACAACTTCTGATCTTATATCTTATAATCCCAAATTAAAGATGGAGAATTATTTAATTGAGACGAATGTCATCTGACAACTCTGTGACAAGATACATTAATAGGTTCAAACACTCAATTCAATTCCAATCCATTAAACTCGGTAAGAAGATTACTGCTAGATGCATGGTGTCAGCAGGATCGCAGCAACAACTGATAATACAAATAGCGCAGCGAAGTGCACTATCAAGGATTGACTGGCTTAATTGAGTAATGTTTGCTTTGAGGAAATAAGTTCTAGGCTCATGCGAGAAAATGATCGTCGTGGTTAGAAAAAAAACTCATGCTCATTCGCCATCTTTTATTATTTAATATAGAAAAAACAATAAATTTAGCCAAGCACAGTCACCATATTGGATCCGCCATTTTGAATTTTACATTTTCGACGTCAGAATTAGAATCAACGACCCCGAAAATCCCCTTGTAAGACGTTTAGGCCAATATAAAAAAACACATGAAATTCAGCCAAGTACAGTCGCCATATTGGATCCGCCATTTTTAATTTTACATTTTCGACGTCAGAATCAAAATCAGCGACTCTGAAAACCCCCTTAAAATACGTTTTAGGTCAATATAAAAAAGAATCAAGAAATTTGGCCAAGCACAGTCGCCATATGGGATCCGCCATTTTGAATTTTACATTGTCGACGTCAGAATCAGAATCAGCGACCATAAAGCTAAAAATAACAATATTAACAATGAAAAAAAATCGCGTCGCGAAGGGTTAATTTAGTCATATATCTGACATAACGGATTTCACTTTTCCGTATTGTGGCATAATTTTGTGTGGTTACATGACAACTACGGGGAGTAAGATCGTCCAATCGCACCTAAATTTTATCATCGTTTATATACACGGGGTTCTTTATTGTAACGTTGTCACACTCAACAACATGTTCACTGTTGTTATGCAGAATTAATAGTTTAATTGAGTCAATTTGTGAAAAGTTATAAGTACTTTCTACTTGATATGATGGAACTGGATAAAGGTAACTTCTTCCGAAAACCTTCACTCCATTGTCATTGTTTAGCAACTATTCCACCTGTCGAATATTCGGTCTAATACGAAGAAACCTAAAATCTGCGACCTCCGCGTTTGACCGTAGCTCCCAATTTTGATTCACTTCACTCATTCGTAGATGCTGATTCCATGACCCATTTAGCACCAGTTTCGGTGATTCATTCAGTTCCTATCCTTATCACGATCTACTCGGTGGCGAACTCACCCTACTCCGACTGAGAGTTCCACGAAGAAAAAATTTCTTTCGAAACCAATACCCGCTTCCTTGAACTGATTAGCTTAGGTTGTTTGGCATGCAATCTTTAAAGTAATCTGGACAGATTTTCTGTCCAGATTACTTTAAGGACTAAATGTTGAACAACCTTGCCCATAAAACTCCGTCAGTCGTAAACACAGGAAATTAGATTATTAGAGCTGGTCTATCGAGACACAGTCGGATGTTATCCGGCGGTGAGCTACCCTACTGCAACTGAGAGTTCCTCGCTACCGGAATTTCTCTCCGTCCGATGTCTGTTTCATGAGCTAATTAGCTCTCATCTTTGTCACGATATAGCCGGATAGTCCACGGCGGTGAAAATATCCTACTACTGGATTTCTCGGCGGTAGATTTCTCTCGGATCGGTCCGATCTACTTGATCACTGCTAGCTATTCGACGCACCCCCGGTGGTGGAACAAGCCGACTCACGAGGTGTCGAGGTCGATCCGGCGATTCCGGTGAAGCCTCACGCCCGGATCGCTGGGACCCCAACGACCCTAACCAGGCGCTACGTGCCGTACTACTCAACCGGTCCCCGGCGGTGGACCTAGTCCACTCTAGCGGAGAATGCCCCGGTGGCGAAATTCCACCCGAAACCCGATGCCGGCTTTCTATCAGACGGCTCTACTGTGTTGGTCCCTTCGCCACATCTCTTCGACGATATTCTCAACTGTGAGCGTGTGTGTTGTTCATTCGCATTTCATCGGAATGGGTTCTTCACTACTCTGATAAGAGCCTACTTCCCCTGATCGTGTTGGATTAAATTTTTCTTTGAAGATGGCGTCTTGGTCTAGGATTTTAATCACAAAAACATTTATATTGCGTTGAATGTCGAGGTTTCGAAGGAAGTATCGCTTCATCTTCAAGACAAAAACTAATTCAAATGCTTTCCTTGTCAAGTGAAGTGTAAGGCAAATATTTGTAGTCCTTTTTTGTCATGCCGATGAATGGATACTTGCTTCGAAACGTTGACCTTTTACGCAGAATAAATGTTTTTGTACCTGAAACCCGAGCCCAACAAGCCATCTTTAAATTTACAAAAAAATGGTCGTTCCCGTTCTAGCTGAAATTTAAATATATGAGCAAACGACTCGATAGGGTACATCCAACGCTGTGGAAGCTGGTAGAATAGCTTCGTATTGTACTAAGCACAGTGACAAGTTCCACGCCAGAAAAAGGTTTGATGTACCTGGCTTAGTTTTGAGGATGGCGGATGGAAGGAAAGGAGTTCTCAGAAGAACGACAAAGTGTTTTCAGATTATCATTGATATCATTGATCGATTGTCTTCTTTTGTCGTTTAGTACATCAACCCTTTTCCACAGATCTTCAGTCGATGAGTCGGAGCTGATCCCATTCATAAAGAATGGACGAAATTCCACCGATCTCTCGTCCCAATCCAGGGGGAATCTGCTTTAAGGTTCGAAGACCTCCACGTTGATCTTTACTTGCCTTCGCTATTTCTGGGCTCCACCGTGGATTCGACCGGGACGTCCGGACGTCGATGAGGGCTTTCGATCATGGAAACCTACAATGGAAAAGTTATCACTGTTTCCAAGGTCGGCGAGCGTCGACCATGCGCAGGCTTCAGCGAATATATGGCTAAAGCCAAGACGGATGTGGATTGGCTCCGGATACAGGTTACACTTCCATCATTTAGCATCACCGCGTTATTGCCTTGATAAGAATACCTTATTAAACCCCACACTGAGTGGTGGTAGGTTAAGTCACCCGGTAGTAAGAGGTTCCTTGGTGAGATTACAAAATTTGCTTCCGACGTCACTAACTTCCCGTGGTATACATTGACATCAACTCTAGTTCCTATACCGGCCGTCTGGTATAGGTTCGACCCTATGGCTAACCCCCAAGTGTAGCCTTATAGCCCTCTATGTGTGTCCCCTGACTGGCGAGAAAGGTGAGCGTCGAACGATCTCTTAGGTTTACTCTCAGACCGTACGTATTCCATGGGATGGTCAAAGTACGGTTGGATCCGTCGCGGATGAATCTTATGGAAGTCTGTGGAACCGCCATCCGTGCCACCGACTTCCGCGAGACCTATTCCGATCGAATTCCATAACATTCAAGGTTTGTGTTCAGATGTGCTTTAACCTGTTACTGGAGGATCTTTGGACTGAAACGAGGTGGCGCCATTCTGATCCATGTGAACTTCAACATGGTTGGGATTTACTTGAAAGGATCTCGGAACCTGGATTGACCGCGGCAGCAACTCTAGGGGATTCATTGAATTTCTGCTATGAGGTATTATATGGGTAAGGTTGTTTGGCATGCAATTTTTAAAGTAATCTGGACATATGTTCTATCCAGATTACTTTAAAGACTAAATGCCGAACAACCTTACCCATAAAACTCCGTCAGCCATAAACACAGGAAAAAGCTGTTATACTTGTAAAACAGGCTACAGCGCAATCTTCATCGCTGTCACTCTATACGAGAAGTATTCAGCAACGTAGCTATGACTGCGGAGGCGACGCTCGTTGTTGATGTTGTGCTATAGACCGAGAGTAGATGCTTTAGTACTAGGTTTGTTGAGTACTGCTGGGCAAATACTGAGTCGGCGAGGGTTCACCACGGAGTGCCGTCTGGCGAGTAATGACTAGAGGTTTAGTCGGATGTTCAATTGGATGATGTAATTCCGAATCCATGCTAACAGCTAGCGTTGTTCATCGGGGGTACCCGTAACGTGCTCAGTTAGAAACGACACGATAGGATTACTTATTTTGCTTCGGATTTTCTTTCGGATCTTGAACGTATTGCTATTGTTGCCTGCTGACTACAGCGTTGAGCGTTTGCGGAATGTGCAAGTTGTCCAGGTCCGATAGCAGTTCATGAATTGATGCCTTGAGTGCGGTAGTTGATTTGGATAAGTGCAAGGTGGAGTCAAAATCGGGTATAAACCAGGTTATGTCGACAGTATTTTGAAATTTGGGACTGCTTGATTAGCCAAGTTAACTTTTCCAGGTAACTTCTTTTGACGGTCAACATGGTGCTAAATCAGTGCCAGATTCTGATGAGACAAATTCGAAACTCAACCCATGACTTGTTACAAGTGATTGATGCCATAAGTTTCATTCCAATTGGTGCGGTTTTGTTGGCGGGTATTTTTTCCAGGAAGTAGACAGACGACTTTTGGTAAAGCTTGGAGACAGCGGAGTTTCCATATGCCTGGCATGGCCGGTGGCAGCTTCCTTTAGTAACACGATTGCTCGATTTTAATCGTCCTCCATATTTAGAGTCTTGATTTTCTACATGATTACGTCTCGGTCGTTATCCTTGATTTTTTCTTTAGCGGTACTGGCATTTAGCTAAAGCTTTGTTGCCGTTTAGCTGTCAGAGCTCTAGCCACATAAATAGGCAGGTTTTCGTGGACGCTAAAGGGCAGGTTTTGTGGCAGGATTACGTCGTTTCCGAAGACGTGATCACAGATTTTTCACGTTAGGAAATCTCAAAGACCTCGGCTAGAACAGAACCTAGACTCACTGAGCAGAGAAGCGCTCAACCACCGGCGCCATCGTTGCCGCAGTTGATACAGACTATTTGTATTGTATTTTTGGATATCTAGTGATGTTGACCGTAGTTCAAACGCCATTTGTTTTCCTGCAAATTTCGAATAGATCAGATTTAATCAGAGAGAAAAACCATAAGAACACCGTTAGGATTATCCGGGAAGAAGTTTCTCCAAGTATCAGGTGTAACAGATTGTACTTCTCCGTATTGCGACACACATTTTGCAATTAGGTCAGAAATGGTACGCGGTGATTGGTCATGTAGCCATACCTCTAGATAGTCATCTTCTATAAACACGGGAATCTTAATTCTAATGTTGTCACTTTCAACCACGTGTTTTCAATTGTTCTGCAAAATGAAACGTTCGGCTTTGGCTAACGGGTTGAACGATATCAATACTGCATTGCGGAGATGATGATACTGAAGATAGGCGATTTCCTCAACCCTAACCTGCATTTGCTCATGCTTGCCTGTTTTGGAGATGTGTTAAATGGACCCTATTCCATCATTAACTACAGACTAGACCCGACTTATTTTTGCTCTTTCAACGTGTATTACGTATGAAATTCAGATTGCAACATGCCAAGGAGCATGTTTGGAAGCAGCAAAGAAAAATAAATTGGCAACATCGGGATCTAATTTGTTCATCTGTTACAAGTGGAATTAAGAAAATGAAAACCATTCCTAGAACAGCAACACAACCAACATGATACTTAGTAGTGAAATTTGCATTTCGATTTCGTCTCATCAGTATCCGACACTAACTTAGTAACAGGACTAAGCTAGCGCCGGACTGACTCTTGCTCCAAAAAACCAAAAATATTTGTGCAATCCTCTAGATCAGCGTGATGTCTCGCAGGTAAAGCAGTATTGATTAATCCGGCACTAGCTTAGTCTTATCACTAAGTTAGTGTCGGATTCTGATGAGACGAAGTCGAAGCGCAAATTCCATCACTTATTTAATTATAGGTTTTGTGCCTTTCATTTGAATTTATCTCCACTAAGGAGAAACACAGCATAGACCAAGATAGTATCACAATTCTAACTCTTAACATCTATAACATAATGACAAGAACAATCAAATTTAAAAAAAAATATTACCACAATTTTCAATTTCCATTTGAAGTTAATGAGTCTTAGTTTCGCTGAGATTTTGTCGGGAAACAATCGACTACAAATTTTGCGTGATGCGACCGAAACGCGCATTTCCGTGCTTCGGCTTAGATTGGACGTATGTTCCCACTTGTGTCAACCAGTTTTCTAGAAAACGGATTCCCTTATTGCGTCGACAATGCAATGAAATGAGTCCTTTCCACCGTATTTAGTCATGTAGCTGGTCCTGAATTCGTTTTGGTTTCAAGCAAGCATCCCGTGACTGCAACGAAACAGAGTAGCTCTACCTATTCCGGTGGTTAGCTAGACTGGCAGTCTGTCAGCTCATTTTTTTTTCTTCTCGTTTTTCTTTTCGCTGAATTAACTGGTACAATGTATACCTCTGGGGGCCACTCGCATTTATCCTGATTTCATCCTGACGCGCATCGTACGGGTCATACTGCACACTGCTGGTTCCCGTTGGCAAGGCGGCGTTGGCGTTGGTCAGCCGACCGATGCGATGCGGAGCCGAGCTTGTGTAGTATAATTAAATTCTAGCTCGTAAGCAGCTTAAATTGGCTTATAATTAAAAATTAATAACAGCAGCAGCTTCCAGCTTGGAGTAGGGCTTGCGGCGATGGGTCATTCTGCAAGACACTGTAGATTCCAGATCTGGGAAAAGTGTAGTGCACCCCCCATTACTGTGTACTGTCAGTAGAAAAGGAAACATGATACACTGCGCTCTATAAAGGATGACGATTCGTCTTCAGATGGTCGGACTGCAATGACACTCTCAATTAGCACCAATTTGGGCTCCTCGTCGACTTGGCAGCCGGAGCGTCTTTCGATGGGCTGTTTCCATGAATTAGTAAGTCAGGATCCAATCAGCTTAATACTGTATTCTAGCGACTACATTGAAAAGTCATTAGTGCTTTTATAGCCGGTATAGGGTCAGGACTCGAAAGAAGTTTCCGGTTATCGGTGAATCAAATTCTACTGGCAAGGGTTATTTGAACAGTGTAGCAACCTGTCCAATATGACGCTTGAAAAAATGTCGGGAAAATTCTTAGTTTTCACATCATTTCACAAAATCCAAACAACGTTACGCCAATCTGCTGGCATCTGTTTCGTAAGCTTTAAATTACCGGATTGTTAAATTAGATTTGGCAACTTGTCAAATTCTAACCTACGGAAAAGTTGATTTTATTACTTGAAATTCTAAACCCTTCTCACCACTGAACGAAAAAAAAAACAGCAAATAAAATCAAAATACCTTTTTATGGAATATTCATAATTATATGGCCCAACTGAGTTCCCTTTTCCTTTCGAACCAGCCGTCAATTAGGCCAGGTATAAATCAACGAACCCACCCGTACGCCAACCAAATCGGCTGCAATCTAGGCTCTGCTCCAGTACAGAAGCGTAGAGGAGAACCACTTCAAGCTTCAGGCAACTTTGTCAAATTACATTATTTAATTTAAATCCGACTTGTGTCGTTTCGATCTTTTTCGGTGGTGGTGCAGCTTGGGGGGCCCGGGAGCGGGCAGCAGGGTTTCATTTGGAAGTTCCAGCCCAGGCGCGCTGTTTCGAGTTGTTGTGACAATATTTCGCCGCCGAAGACTGGCGGCAATTTCGTTGATGTTATTTGTAACTTTTCCTGAAGAAGCTAATCAAGTCGATTGGGGGTGGAGTTTGTTGATGGTTTTTTTTTCCGGAAGCATTCTTCAAGGTTCGAGTAAAGTTTGTCACCATTTGTTTGACTTGTCACTGACTGATTGACGTTTTCGGACGTGTACTGATATTAGTGGGCCAATTCATTTCTGTCATTTTGTTTTGCACGATACATTTGGCCAGTCCGGTAAAAAGACTCATGAAAACAACAGTACTTTTCCATTCCTTTGAATTCAATCTTCACCGTCCCCCCCGACTGGAATACGGGCCAAGTTTCAGCGCGATGACAGCCCACAACCGTTCGTGGGTGAATGTTGATGGCACCGGATCAGTCTCAAATCGTCTAACCATTTCATTCTCGGGATTTAGGTATACGAGAAGAAGGAAAAAACAATCCCTGAAAGTACAACTCTCTAATCCATCGTTTTACGCGCCGCCATGAATCATGACAATGCACAGTGGTCCAGATTGGCAGGAATTTAAACTTTTTTGCTAAATAACTTAGCCATAAAATATTGTTGTTGTTTAAATAGAAGCTTGGGTGGTTTTAATTTTATCTAGATCAAGCTTGACCGTCTTCAATGAAGTTGTAGAACAATGCATTTTAGATAAACTTGATAAAGATATGTAAGGTTTATCTTTCATATTTTCCATTCCACGAGAGGTTCAAATGCAAGCTTTAGGGTCCTTTAAAAATCGATTTTATTTATATAACTTTAATAGTTTTTATTTTACACTAATGCCAGCTTTGGATAACTTGAAGATTATGTTGGGGCGCGCAATATGTTCATATACGCCATATATGGTGTCTACTCGTCAAGTCCGCTCCAAAAATACCCATATTGATAGGGTTTTAGAGAATTCCACTGAACCGGAAGTCGTTATTTTGGTTTTCAAAATGGCTTCAAACATCGATATTTGACGTTTACACATCAATCTCGTTCAAAAAATACCCATATTGAATGGGTTTTAGAATTCTAATGAACCGGAGGTCGCCATCTTGGTTTTCAAAAAAGCCACAAACATCGATATTTAGCGTCTGCTCTTCAATTCCGTTCCAAAAATACCCATATTGTTTGGGGTTTAGAAAACTAGCACTGAACCGGAAGTCGCCATCTTGATTTTCAAAATGGCCTCAAGCATAGACATTTGACTTCTACTCGTTAGTATTGTTCCAAAAAACAAGCATAATGTTGAAATGCGGGCCAGAAGGAATACGCAAGATCCCTTATTTTCACTTTTCCAAAAATCTTTTGCATTCAAAAGGACTTTTAATAAAAGCAGACACCGTGTTAACTGCAAAATCCGCGCAAAAAAAAAAGATGTTCAAAATCGTCAAAGCCTAAGTTTGCCTTCAAGAATTTAGAATATTTTTGCGAAAAACCGTGTTAATTGGGAAATCCGCGTAAAAAAGCCGTGTAAAAAACCTATTTTAATCCACCTAGCGGTGCAATTGTGCCTTTCTCAATCATGAATCACGAGAATGTGTGCGTTGTTTATATTCATTAAAAGCTTTTAAATGCATATATTACATTTTATTATTGTACATCACATGACAATTATTTACAGGAAAACAAATCATTATTCGAGTTCTAAAATTTCGAAGAAGAAAAAACAGCCACGGTAATATTGAACTGAAAAAAGGTGCGAAATCGGCAAAGTCCCAAAAAGTCGATTTTTAAAAAAAAAAATTTTTTCGGGATAACATAAAATCTCGAGGTTTCATACATTTTAAAGATGTTTGGCATCAAAAATACGAATTCGATTTCTGAAATTTCATGGGGTCCCCCCTTTGAAAAAAAAATTTGAGCTCCGGCTTATATGGGAATTTCATATGTGACCGGACGATTTAGTCTATATTTCCGGACCCATATAAGCGATCCGTACGAAATTTTATAAACATCTGTGGGGATATTATAGCTATCATTTGGGACTAAGTTTGTGAAAATCGGCCCAACCATTTCCGGGAAACTGATGTGAGTTCGTAAATTTCGAAAGATGGCCGCTTTTCCCGAGCACTTCCGGAACCGTCTATGGTGGTCAATGTAGTGAACGAAAGTTTGGTTGGCCGTCGGTGACCTAGAACAGCAAATTTAAGTTGTTTGAGAGACATTTTAGCGATATTTTTACCTTTTTTGCTTTCATCGGAGTATCGGTTTGAATCACAATTTGCTATGTGATCGCACGCCACAACCTATAACTCCGGGACCGGAAGTCGGATCGGGATGAAATTAAATAGCCATTCACGGGGACGCAATACCTTTCATTTGAGGCCAAGTTTAGTCGAATCGGTCTAGCCATCTCCGAGAAACCGATGTGACTGTTATTCTGAATTTAGATACTTCCGCCGGGGCTTCCGGAACCGATGATGGTGGCCAATGTGGCCAAATAGACTTTGAATGGATGTTAGTGACCTAATACTACAAATCGAAGCAGTTGTGGTCATATTTTCGAAAAAATTTCACCTCTATGCATTCATTGCAGAATTTATTAAAATCGACATTTTCTGCGTGTTCGTACTTATCACCCTGTAATTCCGGAACCGGAAGTCGGATCCATTAGAAATTCAATAGCAGCCTATGGAAACGTTGCACCTTTTATTTGAGACTAAGTTTGTCAAAATCGGTTCAGCCATCTCTGAGAAAAATGAGTGACATTTTTGGTAACATACACACGCGTACGCACATACACACACATACATACATACACACATACATACATACACACACAGACATTTGCCGAACTCGACGAACTGAATCGAATGGTATATGTCACTCGGCCCTCCGGGCCTCCGTTAAAAAGTCGGTTTTCGGAGCAATTGCAATACCTTTCTATTGAGAAAGGCAAAAATTTCACCTTTTTACATTCATCGCAGAATTCGTTAGAATCAAGATTTGCTGCGTGATCGTACGTATCACCCTGTAATTCAGGAACCAGAACTCGGATCCACACAAAATTCAACAGCAGCTGATGGACCTTCCATTTAAAATCAAGTTTGTCAAAATCGGTTCAGAAAATTCCGAGAAACCGATGTGGACAAATCAACAAATTTTGTTTTGTAACCATACTCTTCAACTCGTAATCCGGGACAAGATGTCGGTTGAAAATCAAATTCAATAGCAACCTATGGGAATATACCTTTCATTTGAATCTTAGTTTGTAAAAATCGGTTCAGCCATCTCCGAGTAACCGATGTGGACATTTTGTTAACAAATCCGCACATACACACATACATACATACATACATACATACATACATACATACATACATACATACATACATACATACATACATACACACATACATACACACAGATATTTTGCGATCTCGATCTCGATTCTGCGAACTGAGTCGAATGTTATATGAGACTCGGCCCTCCGGGCCTCGGTTAGAAAATCGGTTTTTGGAGCAATTGCGTAACCTTTCTATATGAGAAAGGCAAAAGAATAGTATTTAATTAGCTTAATCAGCATGAGTTCAATGTTATCTTCATGTGATTATATTTTGAAATGTTGGTGGAATGGGTTTAAAAGTGGAGGGAATGGGGGGTTAGTAGAGTGGGAGTGGAGGATGCGTCAGAAATCCTTCATCTTATTTTGGTATACGGGGTGGATGAAGGAAATGCGGGCGTGAGGGTGGTCCAAGGGGACGGTAGTGATGAAGGAGGGAGATGTAAGGGAAAGGCGGGGGGGGCGGAGGGGCTCTGATGCAATACTCAGCTGCATATTTTGCCTTCCATTTGAGACTTGGTTTGAGAAAATCGGTTCAGTCATCACCGAAGAACCGATGTGACTTTATTTGTGGAATATACCCGGAATTCCGGACTTCCGGAATCGTCGATAGTGGACAATATATTCAAAGAATGTTTGATTGGCAATCAGTGATCTAGATCTGCGATTAGAAGTAATTTGTATTTCAATAGTTTTTAGCCTCTGAGGTATTACGATTGTACCGATTTATATGGGAAATTCCAGTGTATCCTTACTAAGACCCCTGTAACTCCGGAAGCAAGAGTCAGAACAGAATGAAATTCAGCAGCAATCAATGGTATTACTGTATCTTTCATTTGAAATCAAGTTTGTAAAAATCGGTAGAGAATTCGTTGGGGAATGGGTGTGATATAAGCTTAGGAACTTGGCGGGTTCCCCGGGGGCGTCATGAACTGTCATAGGTGGCCAATGTGGTCAAAGCTGCTTTGATTGATCATTAGTGATCCAGACCCGCAAACTAGAGTAATGTTACATCAATTTTAATATGTTTTACATCATTTGAACATCATGGTGGTACCAGTTTATATGGGAATTTGCTGTGTGACCGCACTCTTCAACCCGTAACTCCGGAACCGGCAGTCGGATCAACTAAAAATTCAATAGCAGCTTATGGGAGCGTTATACCTTCCATACGAAACTAAGTTTGCGAAAATCGGTTCAGCCATCTCTGAGAAAATTGTGTGAGTTTAAATGACACACACACACATACACACACACACATACATACACACACACATACATACACACACACACACACAGACATTTGCCGATCTCGACGAACTGAATCGAATGGTGTATGACACTCGGCCCTCCGGGCCTCCGTTAAAAAATCGATTTTTACAGTGATTGCATAGCCTTTCTTTATATGAGAAAGGCAAAACCGTGCAAAAACCATGCACAAAACCTTAGTTTAGTTTATTTTTAGTAACAATCATAACTTTCTAACAAAACAAGTTAGAGAATCAAGTATGTTGAGACAAACTGTTCTCCTTCAAAATATCTGAAAGTATTTCTAGTCATCTTAGCGAAAAATCAGAACTTGAAACGTTATATAAATGGAGTCATTTAAAAAAAACCGTGGTTACTTTTTGGTAAATTTCTTCTAAAATAAAATTGCAAGTATTTTTAAAATTTGAGTTTCGTCAATTTTCTGAAAACCAGCGAAACTCTATCTCTATCTCGAACCATTAAAAAGTTAACTTTTAGATTTTAACCTTCCCTAGGTGTTGGGGTCAATATGACCCAAAATGAACTTTCAAAATGCGCTAACTTTTTTAGTTTTGCACCTAGCAGTTTGGAATTTCTTGACTTTTCCTCTTTCATGGAGCGCAACGATTTTCAATTGAGTTCAAAATTGTCGGGCATTTCTGAAGGGCTGTACAAAAAAAGTTACGAATAAGGTGTTAGCGGGTCATATTGACCCCGATTTCGAACTTAGTTTTAAGGCACATTTTCAGCCAAATCTACGTGAACTTGTACCCAAATTGTTTGTTGAAGTTTCAATTTTCAGTTTCTGGTGAATATTACTGTTTTTGACCAGGTTGGCCAGTAGGAATCGGTGCCGAACGGGGTCATGTTTGGCATAAAAAGATGTATGCAGAACCGTCATCATAAATCACCGGTTTATTGACAGAATACTAATAATAAATGCAAATAAAACAAAAATGAGAATGTATATATTAAATTTGTACATGATACGACCGATCTGGGATGTTCCGGATTACAATTCCGATGCCGATTCCGGCAGTATAATAGTATTTCACATACTATTGAACAAGCGACAAAGTGATCAATCATTGAAACTGATCCCAAAGTTTTGTAATATTCTTGAAAACTTATATAAAATCCCATCTAAAATGATAGTGATACTCTGATTCAAATACTTACTCTGCATTCGTGAAAATTATTCGGAAGATCCGGAACATCCGTAAAACTGGCTAATTTATGAATCTAGAATTCTAAAGTTTTTTCGAAAACATTTGTTCACATTGCATTGGCATAAATTCGTTGTTCCGAGTGAAAAAATGACTATTGTTCACATAGTGACCATCCAGAAGATCCGGAACATTTGCTGAACTGGTCCATTCATAAAATTGGTCTTAGAACCTTAGGTCTTAGGTGTTTTGTTTTTAGTGTTTCTCGAATTCTCATTTGAATGAGTTCGCATTTATGACCTACACATGTACTTCACGAACCATGTCCTAGAGCTCTGAGGTATTTTCAAAAACATATAAGGGTACACTGAAACCTCCATTTACGAATTCTTTTTTTTTACGTAACTGTTTTTACGAACTAAATTCGAAACGAACCAGATTCGTAAAAAAAAGTTTGTGTGCGTACAGTGCAGTATGAAGTATGAAATCGATGTCGTATGTCATTTTGAAATCCAAGATAGTGGCTTCCGGTATAGATGAATTCTCTATAACCTCAGAAATATGGGTATTTTCGGAACGGGGTTGACGAGTACATGATGAAAATGGATGTTTGGAACATTTTGTAAGGATTAACAAGAATATTGCTCAACCGGAAGTCGCCATATTGGATTTCAAAATGGTTCCAAACATCCATTTCCATCATCTACTCGTCAAGCCCGTTCCAAAAATACTCATACTTAATAATTATTGAAACGAAAAAATTAAACGAAACGAATTTTGCAAGGAAGGCGAATTTTTTTTACGAACCAAATCCCAAATTTTTTTTTACGAACCAAATCCCAATAGCGAACACTTTTTTTTACGAACTAATTCGATTTACGAACCCCCGGTTTCGTTCGTGAATGGAGATTTCAGTGTATATCATTCGCAGAAATTTGTACTTGTGACTAAGATAGGGACCCTATTGGTAACATAGTAACCTTTCGGAAGATCCGGAATCGACTCTCGAAGTCTATGGTTTTCCCAAAAGTTTTTCTTTCATAATTATTATTGCAAAGAAATCGTATTTGTGACCGGAACAAAGACCCTGTTGGTTTCGTGGAAACTTTCCGGAATATCCGTAAAACGGGTCAGAGCATATGCTTGGTGCTGGAGCTCGGACCAATGCATATATGTACTGGGACCTATAGCTCTGTGATTATTTAGAAAGTACTTTTATCAGCATTCTTGAAAAATATCTTTGCAGTTTTTTTGAAGTATCATTAGAGTTCTTACTTGTGACTTGACTTTGTACCTATTGGCTGTGTTGTATCTTCCTGGAACATCCAGCATATCCGTAAAACTAGACAATTGATAAGCTTTGTAGGGATTTGTAGGAGTCTCAATGTGCCTATTTGTGCTTGCGCTGATACAAGAACCCAATTGGTATCATAGTGTTCATCTAAAAAATCAGGAACAGCCTGCTCAACATTTGAAATTGGTTCTGAAACTTCGCAGTTTTTTAGTAAAATATTTCTAGAATTCTCTTTGCAATTGATGATAACTTGTTACAGATATATACTTCCTGTATTTCAAGCACAAATGCTGGTTTCAATGAATTGGTATTATGGTTATGGACAATTTGTATAGACAGGGAAGCATCTTGAATAAAATAACGAAGTTGCCTTTTTTATCGTGTTGAATGTTTATGGGCTGAAACTACTAATTTGTAAGCGAATAAGTTCAAATCAATTGCTAACATTATTTTTTGTGAACAGTAACAAATAGAAAGAGAGAAAAAAAACTAATTCATATTCATGAACATAAAAACTACTTGAACGTACAGTTTACACACCGGATTTCGAAATGTGTTTTGCAAATAATCGTTTTGCATTTTTGGCAGTGCGTCGAATACTTCAAATTGGACTTCGTACAAAAATAGCATCGAGCTCGCTTCGCTTTTGACTCCTTCTGTTCCTCGGGGTCTCGATTTGTGGAAATTGAAGTGGTTGGTACTCCTGGGCTTATATTGGATCGAAGAATGTGTATAGACTGTACGGCAGTTGGTGAACGTGGCATTCGTTCTCTTCGTTGAATTTCTGCTGAAACAAGTTTAGCCCCGAGTTTTTCCATGAAAATTATTTTTTGTGGTGTTAGTCTACCTGGAAGTGTTATTATTTTCCTTGAATTGATAGTTGAATCTTTGTTTACAATAATAGAACGAACCTTTCGAAAATTTACTCTTGATTGCACGCGGATGCAACGTGACCTGTGCAGCCAGACTGATACTCCCAAACTGTTATTGAAGGTCGAGTCAATACGAGTTCATGTCCCAAGCACAAAAATGAATGAATTCCACAAAACCTTGAAAAGTAGTTTGCGAAAGCTACCATGTCTGGGAACCAAATTTGTAAACTGGCCTATTCTACGCCGGATCATCCGATAGATCAAAGGATTCCTGTCGCAGTCACAAGAACGAATTTATGCCAATGATATACCCTTATATGTATTGTATTTGTATTTAAAATTTGTGTTCATCTGACACTAAGTCTTAATGAACTAAACTAAAAATAATTAACCTAATGTAACAGCAAACGGTGACGAAATTGTGATGAATTATAATTGAGGTCAAAGTGCTCGGCAAGCTCGTTGAAGCGACGAACCATCGCTAAAATCGGACTATTAGCAGCGTAGTTGGTGTTTCGCATTTCGATGTGTAGTAATGTCCGAGGGCGAAGAACACGGGTTGGGGCGTAGAGGTTGATTTGTCCAAGGAGATCGGGAACATCATACTCAGCCAACAGAAGCTTTGATATGAAAATGGCCTGCGAAGTATGTCTACGTTCTTGCAAAGTATGTAGTCCTAATAGTCTGCAACGGTTCTCATATGGTGGCAGGTTCAACGGATCATTCCAAGGCAATTGACGTAAAGCATATCGTATAAATTTGCGTTGGACAGCTTCAATCCTTTCACTCCACGTTGCATGATAAGGGCACCAGACGATGTTTGCAAATTCCAACAGCGAGCGTACCAGTGAGCAATATAAAGCCTTGAAACACAGAGGATCCCGGAATTCGCTAGAAATTTTGAACATAAAACCTAGAAGTCGATTTGCTTTGTCGATGGTCGCTGACAGGTGATTGGTATAAGTTAGCCTTTCATCGAGAATAACACCTAGATCTTTTACGTGGTTAACGCGTTGCAGCTGAGTTCCGGCAATGCTGTAGTTAAAATTAAGCATGTCTCTTGTACGATGAAAACTGATGACAAAACATTTTGTAACACAAAGGATCAACATGTTTCTTTGACACCAATTGTAAAATGTATCAATGAGACACTGTAACTCACGGCAATCGGTTTCATTCCTTATCACAAGAAATATCTTCAAGTCATCGGCAAAAAATAGTTTCCCTCCACGCATTAGAACAAAGACCGCATCATTCACGAATAATGAAAATAGTAATGGACCTAGTGTACTACCTTGGGGAACTCCGGAATTATTACAAAAAGATTCAGACACGTCGTCGCCAATTTTCACGACGCACTCGCGGTGAACAAGGTAGGATCGAAGCCAGTGGCAGAAACTCGAGGTACATCCTAGTTTATCAAGCTTTGCAAGCAGTATCTCATGGTTAACTGTGTCGAAAGCGGCCTTAAGATCTGTGTAGACCGTGTCCACCTGGAGTTTCCTGGATATGTTTTCAATGCAAAACGATGTGAAGCTAACTAAATTCGTCTCAACCGATCGACCAGGGAAGAATCCGTGCTGAAAAGGGCTTATGTAATGTTTACTAGCAAAAAACAGCACCTCGTTGATAAGCGCTTCGAAGATTTTCGACTCAACTCTCAGCGAAGTGATTCCCCGGTAGTTCACGATGTTGCTTTTGTCATTTTTCTTGTGAACCGGAAACATAACTGAAAACTTCCAATCATCGGGAAATTTTTGCTGCTGAAGCGACACATTGAAAAGGTGCGTCAGTGGGATCGCTAAGATATCGGAACATTTTTTCAGAACAGCAGACGGCATAGCACTTTGTCCTAGAGCATAAGACGATTTTGTTTTCCGTATTGCAGAGAGAACCGATTGTACTGAAATAGTGAATACATCCATATCCACTGCACCAATGGGAACATCACGGGTCGCGTTTTCGAGCTCGATGGCAGATGGCACATCAGTCGTGAAGACACTTGAAAAGTAGCTGGCAAATAGGGAGCATTTTTCCGCCGTTGTAGTTGCTACTTCGCCATTGTAGACCATCCTGGACGGAAGACCCGTTTCCTTTCTCTTCGTTTTCGAAAATATCTCAGATCTCTAGGGCAAAGTTCGACGGATGTTCCAGATCTCCGGAGAGTTATTATGTGGCCAATAGGGTCGATTTTCCAGTAATAACGAATTGATGCCAATATTTTCGAAAAAACTTTTGAGTTCTAGGACTAGATTTATGAGTTAGCCAGTTTTACGGATGTTCCGGATCTTCCGAATAATTTTCACGTAGAATCCAGAGTAAGTATTTGAATCAGAGTATCACTATCATTTTAGATGGGATTTTATGTAAGTTTTCAAGAATATTACAAAACTTTGGGATCAGTTTCAATGATTGATCACTTTGTCGCTTGTTCAATAGTATATGAAATACTATTATACTGCCGGAATCAGCATCGGAATTGTAATCCGGAACATCCCAGATCGGTCGTATCATGTACAAATTTAATATATACATTCTCATTTTTGTTTTATTTGCATTTATTATTAGTATTCTGTCAATAATCCGGTGATTTATGATGACGGTTCTGCATACATCTTTTTATGCCAAACATGACCCCATTCGGCACCTATTCCTACTGGCCAACCTGGTCAAAAACAGTAATATTCACCAGAAACTGAAAATTGAAACTTCAACAAACAATTTGGGTACAAGTTCATGTAGATTTGGCTGAAAATGTGCCTTAAAACTAAGTTCGAAATCGGGGTCAATATGACCCGCTAACACCTTATTCGTAACAAAAAGTTAACACCTAGGGAAGGTTAATAAATTAAGAACCACCCTCTTCACTATTGAAAAAAAGTGTGAAGTCTTGTAAAGTTAAAAAGTTTATCGTAAGAACGAAATTGTAGTGTTTATATGATTTACCGTGAAAGTAATTTAAACATTAGCAACAGTCATTGCACGAGAAAGTTTTAATTTGTTGTTAACATATCCGTTCGATGATTTCTAGAATTTTTGGACACGAATATTTTCTTCTAACACGTTAAAACTCTAGTTTCTATTATTGGAAAGATATATGTAGTTACATTTCCAAAACGGATTATTTAAATTAATTAGGTGAAATTTACTAAAATATCGTCATTGTCATATTTTGTTCAATTAAACCTCGAATCATTAACTTATATGTTGTTGAAAAAGAATTATCTTTCGTTCGCCATAATTAATGAGATTAGAATTTAAAAAAAAACTATTTTTGACGAAAAAGTGCTCACAACTTTTCAACGACAATAGTAAGATATGTGGTGCCATGAAACAAATTATTCGCCCTAGAATAATATTAAAGTGAACTGAAGATTTAAATTTAAAGATAAAAATTTCAAATTCTGAATTAACACCGCAAATGTTATACGAATAAATCCGTTTTTTAAAGAAAAACCCAAAAACTTGATGTTAAATTTATTGTAAAATAAAAAGTATGACAAACATGTATTTTCTAAAATTTGTCATTCTACAATTTCACTGAAAGTAGTATGGCTCTATCTGGAATGATTAAAATGATTTTGATCTTAGTAATATTAGAACCACCCTATCTGTTGCTTTAACAAAAAAGCTCAAAAACTACGAAAACTTGCCTAAAGACATGCTAAAGTTTTTTTAGTCTTAGTAAAAAAAAAGTAAAAAAGTCCCGCTAAAAATTTACACTCTGAACCACTGTGGCAACGATGAAAGCGGCTTTTTCGAGACGACAGCCAGATTTTCTCAGAAAGACAGCAAACACGGCTGGAATATTTGGATGGAAAACTGATCTACAAGCAAACGAGGAGGGGGGGTTATGTGCGTCTTTATTTAGCGGTTTTCATCGTGTGCCGTGTCAGTTTGCCGTCATCGTTGTTGGAAGGTCATGGAATAATGATGTTTGCATCTAAGAAAAAGATACTTACTCACCTTATGTCGTTATTGTACCTTTCTTATTCGTTAACGAAATGATTTTACTATCCTTGTAATTACTGAAGCATCCCGAAGCTTGTTTTAAAAGTGAAAACCTAAACCTGAACATATTATTAAGATTCTATCGACAGTATATGTTATTTTAGTTTTTTCTACGTATTTGATAATTGCATGTATCCCAATTTCAAAGAAAAAGGCATTGTTTGAACATTTCGTATTTACATATTCTGGAAATGCATTCGGCAAAGTTTTAAAAAATACGCACTTACTTGGAGTAATACTAAACACCTATTTCGCGCCTTCCGATACAATTTTGACACATTTTTTTATTCCCACGAACACTTCATTTCACACTACACTACACACTTGCTCTGCTCGAAAAGCTACAAATTAATTTAATTACTACCTGCTTTTTGTGGGTATTTTTACTAACTTTATTTCAAACCCTCAATTCACAATTGACACTACAGACAGCCTATTGATCTCATGCGCCAGGCTCATAGCAACCAACTGCGATGAACCTTCCACCTGCGGTGCGTCAGTAGAACACTGTATCAACTCGCCGTGCTCTATTTTGCCATAGCGACTCTCAGCGAACTCTCCCACCGATATAGCGAAAATCACAAGCCTACTGATCCAACACGATCAAACACGTCTCGCGTACAAAATGGATGACGAAAACATTTCCACCGTCCGTCGGTCCGAATTCAAACACAACACTATGCTCTGCTTTTTCACTGAACTTTGACAAGCATCAACGACAAGAGCTTTTCTTCCACAGCAAATTATGCACTCTTTAGCCGAGGCACCACATTTCCTTCACTGCACTCCGGGAGGACGCCTTCCAGTAAAACGAGCTACCGCGTAAAAAGCTTTCGCAAATGCCGTGTCAAATAAACGTATTGAAAAAAAAAGTAGAAAGCACTAATTGAACCGAACAAATGTACGCGATTGAGCCCGTTTTTCGAAAAAAAAAACGCTTATAAATTTGATTTGCGAAGATAAACTTCAAACTTCCAAAGTGTGATAGATTTTCTACGAAACGGTTTACAAATTGTGCTGCTATCGAAGCAATAAACCGAACCGTAACGCGACGCGCTTGCCGATAAACTACACGAATAAACTAACGCTGGTGAGCAGTGAGATGCAAAACTGAGTGCTGCGCCTGCGTGTGTGGGTACGCTCTCTGCGCAAGCGCAGATAATCGACGCGCTAGGCGGATGAGTGATGGTACAGGGTGCCCAGAATGTTTAGTTTTTCACTTGTGCTGTAGATGTTTACCGTATTTTAGGTGTGATGAAATTAGCACGACGAATGCTAGTTTAATGTTTTTTGGATGCATTACAAACTTAATTTTGTTTTACCGAATCGCAGCACTTTTTCGCAACTTTTACCGAGTTTTTTACACAGTCGAGCGCGCAGCTAACAAACCTTTTACCGAGGTCTCAATAGAAGTGACGTTTGTTTTGCTGAAACCCGGAAAATATATCGCTGAAAATCAGTAAATTAAAACCACTTTGTTGAACTATCAGTTGAAAAATTGTACTGACTGTGCAGTTGTGCTGAAATTACCGAACTGAATTGAGTGTGTAGCATCTGTAAGATTTCAGACAGTACAACATTTATATTTATAGTTAGTGACTAGTTTTTATTGTAACAGCCGAAAACAGAAAAAAATGTAAGAACAAATCGAACCGGTTCCAATTCAATCCGGGAATCGACGGATTACCGCTAATGCAGCTGAAAAGACACAACCGCGTGGATGTGTAGATCTAAAGAAGTTCTCGGTGGTCAAATTTTCAAGAATGGTATTCTGGTGGAGCTCCGCCTGCCAGACCCCTTAAAAATTTCGTCAGTCTCGCTCGAGCGGGAGGTAACCGGGGTGAAGCCGGGAAAGGGGAGATCTAATACTCTTTTGACTGTTCTGGCATTTTATTTTTTTGATATGATCACCCAATGTTTGTCGCAATTTAAACATCCAAGATGGTGGACTAAATTCATTTTACTATTCAAAACCGCACAAAAAGGTTATTTGTGATATCGGAAAAATGTCTAGACTCTAGGGTCTAAAAATCGTTGTTTGTCGAAATTTTTAATTCCAAGGTAGCGTTATTTTTGCGACGGTTTATCGTTTGAAAACTACTTACTTTTTACTAGCTAATAATCGTCGTGCGTTGCTGCGACTTTCAACGAAATAGGAGTAAAACACAATTTATTCCGAAGCGCCATCTGGCGGGCAGATAATCCACAACCAATAGCACACAAATCTGCTCAATAACAAATGTGTAGTACGTAAATTTTTTTACGGCAATCGGTTGAGCCGTTTGGGAGTCCATAAATCGCATACATACAAACATTGACTTTTATATAGATTTATAACTACATAGATATATAGACAGGAATGGTTAAAAATGAAGACTGTGATTCGCCGACAATTGAAAATTTAAGATGGCTGCAGTATATTAAAAACGATGGTCTATCCATGACTATTTATGTAACTGTAAGCATAATATACGGATATTTTTATTCAAAAACGCCGAGCAGTGAATAGCTCATGACCGCCGTAATTTTGAAACTCCAGATTGACGACCTAAAATCAAAGAGGCCATCTCATAACGATTTCTAATCGGAAACTATGCAACGTGGCCGTTTTTTATATGAGAAAAATGTTTGAAAGACAAAATATGATATCGACCATAGAATATTTTTATTTGAATGCTTCGTGTTCCACTCGTCATTAAGGCTCAAGTTACCTCAAGGCTTGGTGGTATGCGTAAGAAAAATTGTGTTCAGCTTTGCCACCAGATTATCCATTTAAACCTTTTCAAAACTCTAAAAGAAGAATATCAGTCGATTTATTAGATCATCACGATTCAATTTATGCAAAATACCTGCTGGAAAAACCATCGGCTTAGCTAAATGGTGCTTTTGAAAAAGTGGCTGTGATTTTTTATCACACTACCACACCGAGCTGGGGTACGCAACACAACTGCGCAATGAAAAAACCAGAGCCACTTTTTCAAAAGCACCATTTAGCTAAGCCGATGGTTTTTCCAGCAGGTATTTTGCATGAATTGAATCGTGATGATCTAATAAATCGACTGATATTCTTCTTTTAGAGTTTTAAAAAGGTTTAAATGGATAATCCGGTGGCAAAGCTGAACACAAATTTTCCTACGCACACTGCCAAGCGTTCAATTCTAACACATGCTTAAAAAAGGTAACTTGAACCTTAAGTGATATCGACTTACTACCAGTTTAACGATATATTCAAACTAATACCAAATTGGCGTCGGTTAGACACTAAATTCAAACAGTTCACACAAATATGTGAAAGCCTAAAGCAACTGGATGACCAAGTATAGAAATTCTGGGTCACGGAAACGAACTTTTGTCCTTTGGCATGAGAGCCAAACGCCTGTGGTTATGCAACAATTATTTTTTCCCAAAAGGAAAAAAAATGATGAACCAATTCGCTCCTAAGGACACAACACCTAACTTATATGATATCGACCGCCTTCCTAAGGCTCAAGTTGGTGATGTAAAATTCAAGACAGCCTTTTAATGGGGTTTTAACGTCGAAAATTAGGCAATATGAGGTACAGATATTTGAAAAAAAAAAAGATTGACTTTTAATCCCGCAAATTGATAGAAATTTTGTTCCCAACAGACATATAGCTTAACGTAAACATAGCGGGTTTTTATCTAATTGGAATGAAAGTGCAGTTGAATTCAATTTTTTGCATTACTGTTGTATAGTTCGGTCGACAGAGTTCTTCGTTGAGCCACCTCATTAGCGATTTTGTAATGTAGAGCTAATTTTTCAGAGCGCTCGGATGTAACACTCACTTAATAAATTTCGATTTTTTATTTTGATCGGTAATATAATTCGTTGGAAAAAGAAAATTAAAAAAGGCCAATAAACATGTATCAGATTTCAGATAAGATTAAAAATGATAAAGAGAAAATTTACCGAAGATTCACAAGAGATTCAAAACGAGATTCAGAGAAGATTCAAGGAAGATTCAATAAAGATCTAAATTTGATTCAAGGAAGCTTCAAAGAAGATTCAATCAAATATGTGTCAAAGATTTTTCGAAGAATATTCAAAGAAGATTCAAAGAAGACTTAAAGAAGATTCAATGAACTTTCAACGATGATCCAAAGAAGATTTAAAGAGTAAAGGAAAATTCAAAGATGATTCGGAGAAGATTGCAAGAATATTCAACGATGATTTTGATATGACCGAAAGAGGATTCAAAGTAGTTTAAAAGAAAATGCAACGAAAATTAAAGGAAGATTTAAAAAAGATTCAAAGAAGATTCTAAGAAAATTCAAAGTAGATGCAAAGATGATATGAAGAGGATCCCAAGAAGATGCAAAGATGATTTAAAGATGAACCAAAGAATATTCAAAGAAGTTTGAAAGGAAATTCAAGAATGATTCAAAACAGATTAAAAGAAAATTCAAAGAAACTGTATAGAAGATGCAAGGAAGATTTAAACAGATTAAAAGAAAATTCAAAGAAGCTGTAAAGAAGATTTAAGGATAATAAAAAAAATTCAAGATTCTACGAAAATTCAAAGATGATTCGTAAAAGATTCAAAGAAGATTCAAAGATGATTTAAAGATGACCCAAAAAAGATTGAAAGAAGTTTGAAAGAACATTAAATGAAAATTAAAGAAAGATTCAAGGATGATTAAATATGATTCAAAGAATATTCAAACATGATTCGAAGAAGATTTAAAGATGTTTCAAAGAAAATTGAAGGATAGATTCAAAGAAGATTCTAAGAAAATTTGAAAAAAAAGTGAAAGAAAATTCAAGGAAGATTCAAGAAATATTCAGAGAAAAGAGATTGAACAAAGATTCAAAGAAAATTTAACGAAGATTCTAAAAAAATCGATGAATATTCAAAGAAGATTTGAAGAAGATCCTAAGATGATTCAAAGATGATTTAAAGATAACCCAAAGAAGATTTGAGGAATTATGAATGAAAATTCAAGGAATATTCAAAAAAGATCCAAAGAAGATTCAAAGATGATTCGAAGAAGATTCTAAGAAGTTTGAAAGATGATGTAAAGATGACCCAACGAAGATTCAAAAAAGAAAATTCAAAGAAGATTCAAGAAAGATTCAAAGAGGATTCACGAAAAATTCAAGGAGGATTCAAGATTAAAGATTAAAAGAGATTCTAAGAAGATTCTAACAAAATTCAAAAAAGATTCAAAGATGATTCGAAAAAGACTCCAAAAAGATTGAAACATGATTTAAAGATGATCCAAAGAAGATTCAAAAAAAGTTTGACAGAAATCACAAGGAAGATTCAAGGAACATCAAAATAAGATTCAAAAGAGGTTTAGAAGATCCAAGGAAGATTCAAGGAAGATTCTAAGAAGACCCAAAGATGATTCGAAGAAGATTCAAACAAGAAGACTTTAGGAACAAATAATATTCAAATGTTTAAAGTGGCTCAAATAAGGTTCGATGAAAATTTGAAGCTACAAATAATAAAGAATCAAAGAGGTTTCAAAGGTGATTAAAAAAGAATTCAAAGAATATTCCAATAATTCAACAAAAATTCAAAAAAGATTCAAAGAAGGTTCCAAAAAGATTTAAAGAGTGAAATGCAAGTGATCCACGCAATATTAAAAACAATCATGTGAAATAAGTATTTTTTTGTTCAACGTTGTATAACAAGTTGAATATTATGCAAATTATTTCATGCGTTGAGTACATTACCCTGCAAAGAAAGCTGTGAATCGGGGTAAATCAAGTTGGTCGGATTATCCGAATCGCTTCCTTGACAGATTCCGATCGTCATGAGTAGACCAGTTAGTTAGCAATGGTCGGATAGCGGACTTTTTAACAAGTTGAGCATGATTCTGTCTACCCCCGAAGCGTTAGTGTTGTATGGAAAAAGAATCAGTGAGAACTCCAACGGCATTTCGCTTGAGGTATCTACATAAAGGGGGAGGCGATGCGATATATCTTCCGCCGTCCGGACTAAACTTGTTGGTGAAAATGAATAGCTCGTAGTTTGAATATCCCACGCATTTGTTATTACTGTTTTGATGCCCCAAAGAATGTTCATTGATATTCCTTTAGTAAACCGCTCAACGAACCGGTGCCAACAACCTCGTTTCATGACTTTCATCAAGCATTTTATTTTTGTCTGTAACGTTACGTAGTTTTTGGACAGGTCTACCTTTATACACAGATTCTGAATGTAGTACCAAGGCAATATTTTGGTACTTTTCTGCAAAAGCGTTTCAGTTTTTCCTCGCGTTATTTGTATGTGGGGAATGTCAAATATTTAATGCCAGAAACATGCAATGACTCTGACGTATTCCTACAATTGATGCATTTTGCTTGCATTTAGTGCGCCGCGGTGCAAAGAGGGCATTTTTCAAAGCGGGTGTATTCCGACAGCAGACCCGGCGACGAACGTCACCCGATACGGATCTGGCTAGACGTAGTATTTTGTCGCGTTTTGAACGATTGAGGTTCATTGTAATTTTTTGCCATCCAAAATCTTCACTGACTGAGGTAGGGAGTTGAAATAGCCACTCCCTCGGTCCAGCAGATCCTCGCATGTCAAACTCGTACCGATGACCACACCGTCGATCTCAACTTTGTTGGAGGGCACGTTGACGTGGTGCTCTTTCTGTTCAGGCTTGTTCTAGCTGGGTTGTAAAGATGTATTGATTGTATCTTCGTTTGTAGCACAAAACTACACCTAACAATTTTATTTACCAAGGTAATTCACATAAAATGTGTAAATTGTACAGTGATAGAAGTCAAAATCTAACTCCACAATCTTGGTGCAAAATCGACCTACTTCACACCTTTTCCTCAATATTTGCCGTTTTGTGTTGTCAACAGGTCCATGATCTTTTAGTGTCAGGTTTAGCAAATGAAACAAATCCATCATAGCACCAGCTACTAGTAAGCGGGAAGAAAATAATTCGCTGAAAGCGGTTGAGACTATTCTCTAGGTGGATGAACATTCCCCACCACGTTCGTAGTAGGCTCGCCGTAGATAATGTCATTTGCCTGCTTTAGACTGGAAACCAACATGAGCTTAGCTTATCTGGATGAATCTTTGAAATTTTGTTTACGTTCGAAAATGGTTGCATAGTTTCTTCAGAATGTTAAGCGCGTAATTTCGATTTGGATTGGAAGAAGACCACTTACAGTTAGAACCGAGTTTGAAGGGTACGGGTTTTCAAACAAAGTATGGGAATTATTGAACAGGACTCTTGTTCGACATCTATTTTACCACCAAAGGGGTCTTTCTGAGGTGAATCGATTTTGTACGAACCTAGAGCCCGACGCAAAGAAGGCAATAAAGAATACTAATAGATAGACGCTAATGCGGATAGTAATGTATCACGCTGCTTCAATACACCGAATGTAACAAACGAGTCGCATGTCGATCTGGTTATTCTGATGCTTGATTTTGACCCATCAAACGTCACCTGAATCAGCACAATCAGTTTTGTCGAAAAGCCATGTTCAAACATTATCTGTAGGGGGTGGGCGTAGCGTATTGGTAAATCGATTGCCTTGTACGCAGCGCATCTGGGTTCGAATCCCGACCCCGCACATAGGGTAAGAAATTTTTGAAAAGAGATTTTTCTAACCCGAAGAGGTGACCTTAAGGTTAAAACCTCTATAATCGAAAAAAAAAATAAAAAAACATCTGTAACAGTTCGTTTCGTTTCACTGAATCGTACGCTGCCTTGAAATTCACAAACCGAGTCCAGCGCGAGTCTTAATGATTCTATAGGATTTTTTCTCACTAATCTTTATTTGGTTGGATTCACCCGGCAGCTTTGATCTGTTTATTACTTTTCAATCAAGCAACAAATTTGGACTCACCCAGCTGAAAGTAAAACATCGAGTTGCACCCTTTGGCCGCGAATTGCACCGCATAATCGATTTCAGCTCTACTGTTTGATCGTGTATTGACCACCGTAGGTTGGCGGTATTCCTTTCTCTATTCCTCTCACTCTCTCTCTCTCCCTCGAAATCCCAAACAGAAGTTCAATTGAACTTGGTCAGCCGCCAAAACCACCACACTAATCCAGCTTTATTAAAACCTCGACAGGGATAGCGGGAGTCGTCCTTTGTGTGTACGTGCAACTTACCACCGACCGTGTGAACCGTGTGTTTTTCTATACATCGATGCTGGTTGGCATTCCAATGAATTGCCGTTGGTTGGCCTACGAAGTCAATTGAATCGAGAAAGGATAAAATTTGTTCCGAAATGCGGTTGGTTGGCACATGTTGCCGATCCGGATCGAATCCATATACCGAACAACTGAAGGTGAGTGATCCCAGTGTTGCATCATCGCGGAATTTTGAAGAGTGACAGAGGTTTTTGCACGTAGCCAAATTGCACACAATATCGCAAACATAGCGGTAGCAGGCGTGGTTTGAAACATTCGATGCGAAAGGATTGCTCGATTCAGCGAGTGCTCTGTGCATATATGTGGACAAAGTTTTCGATTCAGTCAGGTAGCATTTTATCCGCGATGATCCGACCGAAAGGACTAGTGGGATTTTCGATGGCACGGGGTGCAAATATTTACGTGGGCTCGAAATGAATAAAAACCGGAAATAAAATTATTCAAAGGTTGAATTAGTGGCGCGGAATGTTATAATGAAATACGTTGGTGGGTGGTTTGGAACAAAAATCAGGTTAAGTTCAACTTGGCAGTTGAAGTTTTTTGAAAAGCCGTGTTTATCATCATTTCGGTACGGAATAAATATGCCGTACTGGAATAGTCAAAAACCATTATTAATCACATGAATAAACGACGAATAAACTGATGAAGTGTAGTCATTTCGAGTTAGGACTAACATCATAATCGGAGATTTGCGATTGCCTTTAACCAACCGGAAGAACGGTGACTCGCCTTACCTCCCCCCAAAGAGACCGTGCTATTAAAGGCGACGTGTACAAATCACCTTCCGCATCGGTGCAGACGCAAGCCCCCCTCCTCCCCCTGTTGGAGACGTAGAAAAGTGTGGTAAAAGTTACGAGCTTGAGAGATGATGAATTGTCGAACTCTTTTCCTTCGGAGCACTTTTCTCCGTTGGAAAGAGTTGAATGCGAAAAAGTGTAAACGATGACGGAGGAAGTAATCTTACGTAAATCTCGCTGGATTACTTCATGTGAGGAAGAATAATGGCAGTTGAGGGGCAATAATAAGACTAATATTGAAGCAGATTGCAAGTACCGAACAAGCAGCCTCCCCCGTTTGTTTTCGGAAATATTTTTTGAATAAATAACGCTAGTGTCATGATTTATGTTTTACCATCTGTTTCGCATTTTGCCCTGGAATAAATATTCTATTTCTCAATAGTTGCCTTCTATTCTCTGGAACTATTTGTTGCAACTAACCAAAAAAAAAACATGAACCCAATCCGATCCCGTTCGCACAGAATGGAGCTAACTCGAACGAAATTCGTTAGGCCATTGACTTTCACCCGGACCAAACCCACCCGGTAAGGCAGCGTGTGGACCAAACAAGGACGAAGAAAAATGTTTACGACTGCAAAAGATTTATATTTCAATCAATTCCTTCCTCGGCCACCCATCTTTTCCGCCTCGCACCGAGGGGGTTCCTCGCCATTGAGATCATTACCCATCAGCGATGGATCCAGGATGATTTTCTTTTCCACGAGATTGGGAAGCGAATGGAAACAAACGAATAAATAAGGGTAAATAAAGGAACCGGGAAAATTATTCAGATCTAGCCTTTTATTCGCCAGCTCGGGGATGCTATTAGTTTTCCCGCCATTCGTGCTCGTGGATTTCCAACAGGATTCGCGTAGGACGGCGGGCGCGCCGAGGCAGAGTGTATTGCTTTCTAGTTGCAATATTCGTATTACTCCGCGAATGGAATTGCTTTCAGCAGAATTGCTTCCAACCATCGGCGGAAGTAGATTTCGACAAATCGAATCAGAAGCGAGGAATCAATCTTGTTTCAGGGCTACTGTGTGAACGGGGGTGACGTTGTTGTTTTCGTTAGAAAGATGCAAGTTCCGACATGCTTTGAAAAGGGTTCATGGATAGTACAGGATTATCATTGACAAATGATACAATGATTGTTAGCGGTAGGTGGCTTCCTCGAGTTTTTCGGTTATTAACAGTAGGATTAATTCTTTTTTCCTTTTTTATTTTGACTAAAATGTAGTCACATGTTCTTTTTCACATTTTAATGACATTCAATTAGTTTAAAGTACTGAGTAAGGCAAGTTATGAAAATGTAGAGCCATAGTAATCAAGTGAGAGCATGGATGTGAAATATACAGATCGGAAAACTTGAAGTGTAACAGGCTTGAAATCCTACAGGCTAATCTTTTGTCTTCTGTTGGCAGGAGTCGAGCTTGAAAAATATTTAGCCAGGCATAAAATCATTATTGCCAATAGTTGCCAGATGTATAACCTTTCCATCGAGTGCTTGTTTATCAAAACCACTGCAAAAATACCATCGCACGGGCTGGCAAAAAAAAACTCACCTACCCACTCTACTCTATATTAAATCAAGGAAAAAAACAGCCGTGAAATGCTTACAGACGCATGAAAACAGGATCATTTTGTACGGATCCGCAGCAATTTCAACTTTATCTAAACTTTACCATCGCCCAGCTTTTCCCCGTTTTCCTAACCCCAACCAGTGATATGCATTGGGTTTGACGGTGAATGTCACTTCGTACATTTTAAACAGCTCGTCTGGTGGTACCGCTTGAACGCTTCGCTTGTCCAAACATGATGTTTCAATCAAAAGTTCGCTAGTAGTATAAACATTCGCTCAAATGTTTTGACCATTTCGTTTGCATTCCTTCGCGGCAAACTGAACCCAACATGTTGATGTTTTATTTTTTTCGTAAGTACGAGGTACGAGCGATGAAACCAAAGCCGCAAAGTTCGTAGGTGGAAAATGCTGCGTCAAATTTTCGCTGCGAGGGTGATTTGCCTGTTCCAAGCGTACGGGGTTCCAGAAAATTTTTGTTGATTATTCGGAATTTCAGATCTACATGAATCAGCTATTTATGTAAAAAAAATCTATTTAAAATCTTTCCATCTTTACAGCATGAGCTGGTGGTTTGTTTTGTTGAACGTTCGGACCCGTAATTGAGAAATTTGCATATTATATATAAATGTTTTTGCGGCAGGCTCCAATTTATGGAAGAAAGATTTTTTAAATTCATTGAAAATATTTTAAAAAAATATAGAAATACGAAAAAGTCATTCGCCGAACGTCGCCGCGCACGTATTTCTAATAAAGAATTGAAGGCGTAAAGAGCATCCGTTGCCGTGAGCCCGCATGGATCAAGTTTGCGGTTTTTGTCGCATTTTCAATCGATAATGAATGGAAGCGGCGAAGGCGAATTGAAGGCGTAAACAGCATCCGCTGCCGCGAGCCCGCATGGTTCAATATTGCTGTTGCAGTTTTTTATCGCATATCCATACGATAATGAATGGAAGCACGGCAAGCAAGCGTGGTAAACATTTATTCGTTCTAAATCTTTGGATTCAACGCAATAACATACTTCCAATGAATTTCAAAAAAATTTCCTTCATAAATTGTAGCCTGAATTGATTGCAATCGATTGATGTATAAATATGTGATTGTCATCGCTTTGAATTGAAAGTTATAAAATGAAAAAAATGTTTACCACGCTTGCTTACCGTGCTTCCAGTCATTATCGTATGAAAATACGATTAAAACTGCAACAGCCACATTGAACCATGCGGGCTCGCGGCAACGGATGCTATTTACGCCTTCAATCCTTTATTCGAAATACGTGCGCGGCGACGTTTGACTAACACTTTTTTATGTCACTTTGTTGAACAATAAACAATAACAGTTGTTTAAAAAATATAAAAAAATGGTAACTTTTCGGATCGGAAAAAAATGTCGAAAAATCAGTCTCTCATGGCAATTTCATTGTCGCTTAGTTCGTTAAAACTAGTAAGTTGTGTCGTCGATAGTAATTTTTAAAAATTATCGCGCTAAATACTTCCAATGTAATTACTATGGTCAGAACATTTTGTTTTCGTAAACCTCACCTGGATTTGATTTTTCTATGCCATACACTACCAAAAAATTTAATCTTTCATCGAAATTGTAATTTCACCTAATTTAGGTGGCCCGTTTGAGACATTTCGACACATTTAATAAATAAATAAAAATCCGACATTCTACGTATTTCCATGATTATACCGAGAATTTTCAAAATACTGAACAAGAAATCAAAAATTGTAACCTACATCAATCGCAATTGATTGACGTGTAAAAATGTATAACTCCGGTTTTGAATTTTAGGTTACTCGATGAATAATTGTTTGTCCCGATTACTCTTATGGTTTGGAAAGCTGCGCCAGTAAATTTACTCCTTTTCACCTTAATAAACAGCTCATGTTGCAAAGAAGGACATCAACTGAACTCAATTTTGACCTCGTTTTTAATCGGTGAAACAGAATTCGTTTAAATAACTTTTCGGTAGAATGGCACTTGACGTTATTTGACTTTTCCGATCCGAAAGCATTCGATAAAAAATCGATCGTCAAAATGAGCAGATGTTTTCGAGTCTTAACGTTGAACAATTATAAAAGCAGTTACGTCAACCCACAGCATCATTGTGGGATTTTGATATTGGATGACATGTTGGGAGAGGTTTATGGCGGAAAAGGGCTACATACCCTATTTATGAAACCTGCCGATGACGCAGCAATTTTTACTCCCACCGACCGGTCGAATTCCATCGGGTACCGGGACCGTCATAAACTCGCTAACGAGAGTAAAATATTTGCTCGCTTGTTTATGGGGGTTTGGACGAAACGGCCTGTGACTGGTTCAGATTTTCACATGGTTTGTTTTGCGAAAAAAAAAATTGAAAAGACCATAGCGGAAGTTTTATATTCGATATGTTGCCTCTGACGGCCAATGAAGATGGATCGTAAAGTTTTGTTCCCACGATTGAGTAAACAGACAGAGTGAAACTGGCTGATTCGGCTATAGTTATCGAATTGGAACCAATGTTTTACAGTAGTTCAGTATATGGGTCTTTCCACGTCAGATTTACAACCAAAATTTGGAAGGAATTAAAATTTTGGTTGTAAATCTGACGTGGAATGACCGATATGTAATTATTTCAGCTGACTATCACTATAACTGACGTATATAGTTAATTGTCAGGATGAGCTTGAGTGAAATGCTCGACATTTGCGATTTCGTATTGTGCGGTTGGCCAGGTTGGCCCCCGCCAAGGGCGTCAACTGTAGGGGGCGCTGAAACCTTGAACTACTTTATAAATTAATTGGAATAAGTCATAAAATAAGTATAAATCAGTAAGCCATTTCCAGGTACTCACTAAATTATTGTTCAAAAAACGAACGAAAAAAATAGCTAATGTAAAAACAAAAGTGGCGCAAAACTGAGACCCTATCAAAGGTGCCAGAAGACCACGCTACGGCCCTGTCAGTTTCATTCAAATTTATTAGCAATATCTGGTGTTGTTCTCAAATGTAGATCGGATAAAAGTAAATATCGAACGTGTTTGAGTTTCACCGCACGAAAACTTCAAATTGAAAAAATGGCGACAGTTATTGCCAACTTTTTATCTCATGTAGACTCTCCCCACAATAGGCATGCGTTTTAGCATATCATCCTAAAAATTCTTTGCGCACTCGACATTTAATATCTTCGCTCACTGGAGCAAGGGGTCCGTGCAACAACAATTCCCGTGCTGTAGTAGATCTACGCCAGATGAACTCGAATCGATGACCACACCGTCGATTTCAACTTTGTGGGCGGGCATGTAGATGCGGTCATTTTTTCTAAAATATTTGACGCCAGTAATGTCATTTGTTTGCTTTTGATAGGATATTACATTCCAAAAATTCATTTCACCTGTACAGGCCCGTAGCATGCAGCTCGCTGGGCTGACAACAGCCAAGAACACCGGACTGAGGAGAGCACTAAAATCTTACTATGCTATATTTCACCCTAAGGAGGAAAATTTGGTAAACACCAAAATTTCTCACTAGGGTGAAAATTTGTTGGTAAAACCAGTCTTTGCACTTGAGGGCACAAATCCCTATTTCTTACACAGTTGCGTTTCGGCTTCGCCTCATCAGAAACCGACACTAACTTTTTGTCGGAATAGATCAGCGCCGGCTTGACGCCGGACGGGACATCACGTTTGATCAGTCGTTCGATTGAAACACAAAGTGTGTTTTAGTTTTAAGGGATTTGCGTCAAGTCGGCGCTAATCTATTCCGACAAAAAGTTAGTGTCGGTTTCTGATGAGACGAAGCGTAAAAGGCAACTGTGTAAGAAACTAAAATCTTGATTTTCTTAATAAATTTATGGAGTATAACTCATAAAATAATTCAGGGTAAGTGTGACATTTCCATTTACACAAATTATCATTGAAAATCGAACTGATAAGGTGCCAAAGTAAACAACAAAGAGGCGCAAAACTGAGACTCCGCCAAGGGCGCCAACATCGTTTTTCTCAGTTTTTTCACTTCTTCATTGTTTTCTTTTGATTCTTCGCTCCTCTATTGGTCTTCCGAAGATCGCGTTTCATCATGGCCCAATAGGTTTCAATGGAGTGGTGTAAATGCGAATTTGGCGAGTTCATGAATTTCTGTTTTTTATGTGTGGAGAGTTGTCGTACTGGAGCTGTAGAACTAGAATTTCCCTGTCGGAATCAAAATGGCAACGCACTAGAACATTTCTTAAGGCCAATTGCAGCAGCAATCATTCTGAGTGTGATATTGATTGTACGGTTCAAATGTGCGGTCGTAGGAATTTCACGATATCGTGTATCATCGCGAAGGGCACGAGCGTTTGTATATTAACGTGTTGGATTGCATGTCGCGTGTGTTAGCGCGTATGTAACTTTGCGAGTATGAATTCGATTTTATAACTGTGTTGCTATTCGCCTATTCGCGTGTGTTCTTGAGTGATCGCGCGCGGACCGTGAATCAGATACTAAATTTTCAGCTAGAAGAGAGTGAGTTCCGATCACGTCGCCATGGAATGTCATCTAGTGGATATGAGCATCGGTGTTATTATTGGTCCAACTGAAGATATGGACCTAGGCTGGTAGGATTGAGGGTAAGGACTTTTGGACGTGACCGTTTCATGATTGCGCGTTTAGAAGTTCGCGCTTAATATCGCGTTTGAATTTTAGAAGTACTAAAACGTTCACCTAATCACCATGGTTTTTTCTTGTTTGCGAGATTGCGGGCGTGAATGCTCGTGGAAGATCGCGAAAAGCTCGAGCGTTTGTATGTTAACCTATTTGATCGTGATCGTATGTTCGCGTGTGCTAGCACAGATCTGACACTCAATTTTCAATGTTGGATTCAGTAACTAGAAGATAGTGAGTTCCCCCATATGATTAGATTTACCGGTCATATCGTCATGTTGTTTAGTTAATATGGGCGACAGTTTTTGAGTGATCCAACTGAAGGCATGGATCTAGTAAGCTGCTAGAACCGAGGGTAGGAATTTTGTGTGCGTCACCGGTACTATGAACAGGAACGTCGTGTTTGTATGTTAATAACCCAGCAAACCATCAATCGTATAACAAAGTAGAAAAAGACTCGTAAAGATGTCTACGAAGAGTCAAAATCGTTGTGACAGTCGATTTTAGCCTGCAGAAATAGATTTGTAATCGCATATTACTAAACATGATTTGAATACGGCCTTTCGTTCAAAATGGAACTGCTGTTATAGTTAAATCGTGTGCGATCGGAGTTGGTCGTAGAGCACTTACAACTTATATTCATACAGATACAAATATTTAAATCATTAAAAATCGTATTTTTGCTCACATCAATGTCTGATTAACAACTTAATAAAGTCATTGTGGTCGTTCCTATGTGTGGGAATAGTCAGTAAGCAACATAAACATACCTACGACTTCGATATACATCACAATGACTTCAAAAAGATATATACGACTTAATATACACAACATATAAGGTAACCGATTTTGCAACATTACTTACGACTTATCTCGTGTCTTTGAAATGAGATTGCTGTATATATGGAGAATGTGTATCGGAATAGTGTTTCTCTACTTAAAGATAAGAGATGATTTCGAAATATTGTAACGCTTATAATAGTTAAAATAGTTCTACAATCCAAACGTGGCTATTTCGAATCCCGTCTTAATATGAAAATCTCAGTTCTACGTTTGGGTTTGACAACGGTTAATAAAATCAGCGTTCCCCACCTTATGGTTATACTGGAGATGATTGATGTGCCCAATTACTGTTTTTATAAATTGATCTTCTTTACCGACGAATCAGAGTTAATCGTATATAGTGTTGCGGAATCGTACACTAGTTATGGATATCGTATATAATCTGATATTGTATCGCATATCCAATCTCTTGAATCGCTTTCATACTATAAATCAGAGGTTCTCAACCTTTTTCGTGCCACAGACCCCTCAGAAATCACCCTGAGTTGCTGCGGATCCCCACGGATAAATTCGATTTTGTATGCTTTCAATATCTTATTTTCAGTTTGTAAGGAAATAAAATATGACATTTAAATCTGCACTCGGAAAATATTTTTCTTCGCGGACCCCCAGCAACGACTTCACGGCCCCCTAGGGGTCCGCGGACCCCAGGTTGAGAATCACTGCTATAAATTATCGCGCTTAACGTTAATATCGTTTCCAGAAATCGATAATTTCAATAGCTATGGACGTATATCGCCTCCAGCTTGGTACGCATATGCCGATTTTGTGCGACTTTTTTAATGGAATATAGACACGGATTATTCAGTTGCAACTTGGATATACTATCAAAAAGGCTGGCTGGAAAGTGCTAAAACGTTCACTTAATTACCGCGAGGTTTTTAATGTTGGCGAGATCGCTGGAGTATGTGTTGCTGATCGCAATTGCTTGTTCACGTTTGTGGCCAGGTTTGTAGAACCGCGAGGGCACGAGCGTTTGTACGTTTGGAAGAGAAGTGAAGAAGAGGATGTGAATGAGTATGAGAGACTATGCAATGGATTGTGTTATTGAGTGTTAGTATGCATCTGATTTAACATATATTTAAAAATAGAAAAATAACAGCCGAATATTGAGAAAAAAAAAGATTGGAAATAGCGGGCGTATAAATTCACCAAGATTTTTTTGGTATGAATGTAGTAGAAAAGCAAACTAATACAGGTACACAAAACCAAACTAATGAAATATAAAAAAATCAACACACGCAACATACAATGAAACTACTTGAGTTCGTGTAGGATATTAGAGGAACCTTTTGGAATGCCCGCTAATGAATTTTGTCGAACTATGCTGACCTGGAATGAATAATTTACGTCCGTCGGTAAATTAATCGAAGCTTCCCGAATGAATCGAACCAAATGATCGAATTGAACACCGAGCAAAAACGACCGACGAGTCCTAGGAAGAATAAAATTGCACACGAAACAAATAATTACCCTCTATTTCATCATATCTGCCAGTTCTATCCATCCATTCCCTGGCCCAGCTGTGACAAATACTCAGACGAACACATGCGCAGATAGACATACGGATAGCACATAACAATTGTACACTAGTACTAAAACAAAGATTATTACTACACTAACACTAATAGGCTTATATTTTTACATTGCTTTAATGGTTGATCAATAGTTTGGGCTGGTGCAAAACATGAAAGAACACAAAACATAAACCGGGGTAAACCTCTCGGTTTCCTCGATGCACTACTATCGAGCAAAGCAATTGTTCTTTAAATGTAATGAAAGCATGAAATATATTTGATGATGCTTGCAATACCGTCAAACCCATCAACCTAGAGGAGGGAGTTAAGTGGGCTCATGTCTTTCCACACAAAATCCACCCAATCAGCCACATACCGCCACTGTAGGTTTTTCTAACAGTGGCTATACGCCAGATCAGGCCAAAACAATGATTTTTGATCATGCTGTCTTAAAAACGGCAAAAGACGTTCACGGAGGTGCTCAGTTTTGTAGATTTCACCATTCGTGGTGTCCTTGGTTACGAAGGGTGCGCTATGCTTGCCACAAGTGCAAATGGCTTGCTAAATCAGATAATTCTAAAGTGAAATTCGACTGTTTCTTCCGTTAGAAATGGTCATTCACATCAAATGTCGGCTTATCCGTTAAATATTCTTCTCCCAGCAACTTCTTGAAGTCCGCTATGAAGTAGTTCTCATAATCAATCACGCCAAATCGGTATTTCGTTAGCAGTGCCGTATAGAGTTTTCGGGCGCAGCTTTTGGTAACATTTAGCTGTTGTTCGTCATAATTTGGCTAAATTCTGCACCGTGTAAGTTTTCAATCAGGATCGGACGAAACATCAAGGTTTTTAGCGTCGAAATGTTCGGCTTCTGTTTGAAATGAGCAATTAACGCTCTGTCGGTATTTTTTACGTGTTGTTCCAGATTTTCGATCCAGCTCCTGACAAGAGCCTCTGGAGATTTTGAGATGGTCGAATGATGTATATCGACTTGATTTTTCAAGGGGCAATGTGACGACAGAGGATTTTGTATGTATGTGAACAAAATTCTTTTGCGAACGGTTTGCTGATTTCCTTCCATCTAGATCTGAATCTCATTGATAACTGCACAACTGAGCTGCTGTAGACAATACACTCTAAAGAGAAAATGGACAAAATTTGGTGCGTTTCAGCTAAGTATGACAAAAGTTACGCAAGAATTATCCTCACCCTTTAAGCTTAACGGAGCCATGGGCTTTTTTCAATTAATAGTGAATAAATTAAAAAATAATATCAATGTTTGATTTTTGGACGCATTTTTTCCGTGCACGAGGACATCTAAGGATCATTCGCCTCTAACGCTATGTGTGGGATTTGTGAACCAAATCCAGGTGAGCTACGTGCAAGGCAATCGATTAGCTAACTACGCTATGCCCTAATCTAGTGCCGAATTGATGCTAGCTCCAAAAGCGAAAATCAAACCCCTAGTCCGGTCACTACGTTAGAGTCGGATTCTGATGAGACAAAGTCGAAACACAAATTTCATAAAACCAGGATCGGTCGAACAAGGTTCTTCAACTGTTTTTTTTTTCTTGTAAACGGTTTTGGTTGGTTTCAAAAAGTTACAAAAATCAGACTGTAGTTTGACCAGGTTTGCCAGGGCAACCAACCTCCTGCTGAAAGGCTTCCAAACTTAAAAAAAACCGATTCTGGCAAAAGAAAATTCCACCGCCCGAAAACAGAAACGCATCCACCGAAGTCCAGAGAATCCAATTACGTAATGGAATCGCCCGACAGCACCAGGGAACATCTCAGGGACACTTTATGCCAGGTAGTTTCATTTCCATCGCCATTGGCTAGAACCGTTCCCCGGGAACCAAATAGTAATGGCACAATAAACTACTTTAACACACCCACACCCATCTAGCACACGGCATCCTCTCCGAAGGTGCGCGGTCGCTCGGTGACATTCATAGCTGTAAACCCGCAACGTACCGACGGAAAAGACGAACCGTTAAAAGCTTGGCCTGCAAAGTGATGCAATTGGCTGTAAAATGGCTTGCCGCCGGTAAACTCGGAGGTACTTTCGACCAGGATGTTCAATTGCTTGGAATAGGACACTTTCAATTCACTGGCTGGCGGGCGGGCTGGCGCAAAAAGACTCTAAAAAGTCACGACTCGGATGGCAACTTTTGACGTCATTCCGTTTCCCCGAAGGTGGATAGCATCCTTCACGACCGAGTATTCGATTACATTGGCTGTCGAGTGTCGGTGCTTTGCGCCGGTGGAAAAACCGGCGAATGCAAAGTATCGTTCTGTTTTGCAAGTGCCACTTATCATCTTCTCCTGCACCTCTGTACCACCGCCCTTTGCCGTACGCAACCCATGCAGTGGCGAATTTCCTGATTTATTTACACAGCTCCGCACATACTTCAAACAGATTGCGAACACCCGACCATGCTGCTGCCGCCGCCATCGCCGAGATCGAGTGTTGATCCGGAACTTGTGGCGAAATTCTCGACCCAAAATCGGTTGCTTGTTTTTCTCTTCCACGTTCGATGGGTTCAGTTAATTTCGGATATAAACACACAATTCAAATGAAAAAGCCGACATTCTGTCGGCTGTCAAGTTTTCCATTCACTTCACCCCGACCGGCGACGACGACGACGACAATGGAAAGAAGGACGAGGATGGTTCAAAAGGGGCAATTCAATCACAGTCCCGAACTCACTTTGTCATGTTGAACTTGTGACACTTTTGTTCAATTATACAGAGCGATGGTAGTTGCCGTGGAGGGGATGTATGGGGATACCGGGGAGGGTTAGGAATTTTCTCCTGAAGTGGTGATACTTTGTTCCGATGGCATGAAAGTGGATCCGTTGGTTATTGAGTAAAGTGGGTTGACGTTGGGGAAAAAGGAAATTTAATTTGATAGGAGTAGCGAGTCATTGCTTTTAGCATAAATTGTAGGTAGCTTGGAGAAAAAAATAACCAGCTCCCAGGTACCGACAATTTTGTAACCCAAATTGGTTCGTTCAGAAACAATAGTTTTTATCGAACTGAGAAATAGTTTGAGCGTAAATCTATCTTCCATTCCATTATGCTATACTTCTTTGGAAGATAGATTTACGCTCAAACAATTTCTCAGTTCGATAAAAACTATTGTTTCTGAACGAACCAATTTGGGTTACAAAATTGTCGGTACCTGGGAGCTGGTTGTTTTTTTCCCAAGTATCAGTAAACAATTCAAAATAATCCCAAGAATAAACCATAACTTTCTGAATAAAATCACATTACTCTTCAGTTATCACTTTACACAATTCTGACATTTATGCCTTCGAAACCACATCCGGCAGCACTCATAACGCTTCCATCAATTCTAAGCTCCTTTCAGCAGATTAGCAGAGCTTCCTTTTTACATTTGAGACACGAAATCTGCGATACTCTTCATCCAACCTTCCCCCAACCTTGTCCGCATCCTATACACTCGGGAGGAACTCGCCATAATTTAGCCTTCTCCCGAAAGCTCTGTTTCAAGGCTCATATATTTCGGCTCAGCAGCAATTTTCCAACCGAGCGAGCCGTAATGCTTTTTCGAGACGTGTAAAAATCTTCATCAAGTATAATAAAAAAGACACCAGACCGCCCTCCCCCCCCCCCCTCCTTCCACCCACCCATGGGAATTCGCCTGGTACCGCGCAGGGGGACCAAGCTGATAAATAGGAACCCAAGCTGGAAAGATGACATCCTCAAACGGAAATCTTTCGGGTCGGACCCTTTTAACGTTCTATTTTTTTTTTGATCAGGATGTGGACGGCTTCCCCTTTCCCTGCGTGAGAACCGCGTGACTCGGACCGATCAAGTTGCTTCCCCAGCGCAAACGAATGGTGTGAACGGAGAAAAAGGGAAACAATTTCGCAGCCGACGAGGATTAGTGAGCAAAGATCACGCCACTATTTTTTACCACTCCAAACGGTCCAATATCCTGAAATATGAGGGCACGTAACTACGTGTGGACGACGCACACGGTTTCTTTCCGGTTGGTCTGCAAATCGTATCCGCTTTCCATCATGGATGGGGTGAGAAGAGCGCGGGAGGAATTGATAATAAAAAAACCCTTAAGTAAATAAAAAAAACCACTGCTCTTCAGTTGGAAAACTGAAAATAATTTGTCATATTTTTCCGTCTGACATTTTCATCCCGATGATAACGGGCGGATGGGACATACTGATGTGTACTCCGGAACCGCGAGCGACCATGATTCATTCGGTGAAGGGCTCTACCGCTGCAAGGCTAGGACTTTTTTTTTAAAAGCAGCAAGCATATGTAGACGGTAGACAATATGTAAATTTTCATTTATTTCTGTGCCTGCACTTTGGGGGGGAAAACGAGAACGGGTGTGGGTTCACTATTTTCCATTTATATTTATGAACGCTGGTCATGTGTACACGTTGATTTGGGTGAGGTGCTTAGTTTGAACTTTCAAGCACCTATAGCGATTGTTGTTCAAATAAAAAAAATGATTCATGAACTCTACAACAGAGACTAGGTAGATAGGAGAAATAATCATGTCAAACGAATGAAAAGGAATGGTTTTACCTGGTAAACTTAATTCACAGTGCAGAAAATAGACTTCAACTATCTAGGTCTTTCGTGCTGGCTGGGTTGTCCTCCTGACTGTGCCAGGACGCCCCGATTTCAGAGTGCTAAGTTGTTTATTCATGAAACTTCTCCTGCTGTATTTGAGGAAAATTTAGTGATAGCAGTATCGTTGTATTGCACGGGCACTACCGTGTCTATGAAAATGATCATCTAAAATTTTCCCCACAAACCAAATATAAAATGTTGGAAATGCTGATGCGAGGGTAATCCTATGCATAATCAGAGGTCAATCAGGCATGATTGAACGGTACTGCAAAGCGGTCAAAGACCCCAGATGGCCCGATTTTTGCCAAAGAGAAAAAACAATATTAAAAATTCTAAAAAATATGAAAATAGAAAAATGGCAAATATAACTTGAAGATATCACGAAAAATATTAAATATAATCAACATAGAAAAAATTCGCCAAGCAAAAAAACAAAGCATGCAAAATAATAAACATAGTAAACTGACAAAAATAGAAAAAATTACAAAAGTAGACCAAATTTGCAAAATTGGATAAACAAACCACAAATAACAAAAAGGAAATAGCACAAATAACAAATAATCAATATTACTGCAAAAATCAAATAGATAATTTTTTTGTTGCTAAAAATGACTATTTTTTGGGTGTATTAAAGACTCACCATTGAGAAAACCTGAATGAACATTTATGATGTATATCGATCATTTTTGACGGGAAACTCATGTTTCTTATGCAAAAAATGGGTGTTTTTATTTTTTTTTTTGAAATTGCCAAAAATCACTCAAAAATGGTCATTTTTGGATAATTGTTGACAATTGTGCAACAATAACAGAAAATTAACAAAAATGATTAAATTTGCAGAAAAACGAAAATAATCATATTAACTATAATACTACACAGTACATTAGGAAAATTAGCAAAAATTTTGAAATATCAGAAAAGCAATCACAGCACAAAATCTTCAAATATTCACAAAAATACTGTCAATAAAACAGATTAGTTTTCAACATACAGATTAACACAAAAAAAATAAAACTAAAAATCATACCAAAAATAAGTAAAAAGTACCTAACAAAAATAACAAAAAAAGATGAAACAGAAATATTAATGAAAACAAAAATATTTTAATAGTAGTTAAAATAGCAAAAAATATGTGTACCCAAAAAAAGCAAAACAAAAATCAGAGAGCAATAAATATCACAGCACAAAACAAAATCTGAAATAGATGAAGGCATAAAAAAATATTTGAATATTTTAATTAAAGATGGCAAAATTATTGAAATACTACAAATTGACAAAATGACGAAAACGATTAATGCCATGTTTTTTTTTATTTCGATTATAGAGGTTTTAACCTTAAGGTCATTCGCCTCTTCGGGTTAGAAAAATCTCTTATGAAAAATTTCTAACCCTATGTGCGGGGTCGGGACTCTAACCCAGGTGCGCTGCGTTCAAGGCAATCGATTTACCAACTGCGCTACACCCACTCCTAATATTATTGACAATAAATAAACAAAAATAAATGAAAATTACAAAATATCAGAAAAATGGAAAATAGAGAAATTTATATTACATTTGTTATTATTGAAATTTTCGTGTATTTTTTGTCAATAAAAAACAGGAGTGAGCAAATTGCCAAGATAACGAATTCGTAACTTGAACAATAGAAACAAAATGTTTATCACAGAAATAGAAATAAAACTAAAACAAGTAAAACAACATTAACTACAAACTAAAAGTATCGTAGAACGCAAAAAGGAACAATATAGCGGATTGAAAATATCAAGATTTACCGACCCAACAAGAAACATTTCATTACCAATCCCAAAAAAAATTAAATTAAAAATAACAAATAATCAAAATATCAAAAATATCCAATAGAACAATATTATGAAATACAGCAAATATACTAAAAATGTAAGAAGAAAAAATTGCTTGAAGAACAAAAATTATAAACCGAACAAAATAACAAAAAATAAACAAGAATAATAACAAAAATGATAAAAAACAATAAAAATATTGAAATTTCAATTTTGGTATCAAGAGGAAAAAATAAATTTAACAAAATGCGAAATAACAAAAACAAAACGCAGATTAAAAATAGTAAAACGAATCAAAAAAGGAAGCATAAAACAAATCAAAAACTTTCCAAAAAAAAATACATGAAAAACATATGAAACAAACAAAACCACAAAAAGCATAGAAATTTCTAATGGGCAAAATAAAATAAAAATAAACAACAGCAAAATTACATCATTAACAATAATGAAAATGAAAGCAACAGACATGATCAACAACAACAAAAAATAAAATTAACAAAATGAAAATAGCAAAATAGTACCAAATAACATAAGAGGAATAGCAAAAGTAACGAGACTACTGCTTCGATTTTCTTTTTTTCGCAAGATCAAGTGAGACGAAAGATATGAAAGTTTCCAAATGGATAGGTAAAACAAAAGTAAGGAGAACAGCAAATAATGCCAAATAATGCAAAATGCAACAAATAAAATAGATATCCAAAATATCCAACATACCAAAAAAAGCAAAAAAAAAAATAAAAATATGTCACAAATGACAAAAAAAAACAAATATAACAAAAGCAATAGAAATAGCGATACTAAAAATAATGACAATGATGAAACAAAAACGAACATCACAAACATAAAAAAATTACTCGCGGCTAAAAAATACGAGTACAAAAATTAAAAATATTTATTTTAGCGACAAATATAAAATAGCACAGCAATTAAAAGAATGCAAACATTTTCAGAATGAAACCACGAAATTTAAAAAAAAAATCATAATAGCCGAAAAAAGCAAAAACTACAAAAAGAGGCAGAATATCAAAGCAAAACAAAATAACTAAAAGATGAAAGCACCAAAAATTCTAAGCAACAACTACCTAAAATAACAAAAATACACAAAGCTATACCAAAAATAGTGCAAACTACAAAAATAAATAACAAAAAAACACAAAGCAATACCAAAAATAGTACAAATTACAAAAATACTAAATAAAAGAAAACAAAAATCATAGATGAATATCAGAAATTAAAGCTACGTAACAGAAAACGAACACAAAGGTAGCGACATGAGCAAAACTCGCAAAACAAATGAAAAAATAAGCATGCAAAATTTACGAGAACAATTAAAATAAAAAAACGGAGTAAAAGTATGACCAGTGACAACATATCAAAAATAATGAAAATAGCAAAAATCATACAAATTTTCGAAAAATAATACAGAATTAAAAAAATCGGAAGACAGAAAAAAATGTCAAAATGGACAAAAAAACTAAAATATAGCATGACGAAAGAAACGAAAATGATACAAATAATAAAAATAACGAAACTACAAAAATAAACAATTCCACAAAAAAATCCGAAAACTATTGAATCAAAAATATCAAAACTACCAACATAAACAATTCCACAAAAAATCCGAAAACTATTGAATCAAAAATATTATGAAATTCCAAAATCACAAATAATGCAAAAATAATTAACTACAGACACCAATAATTCAAAAATTACACAAATGACAGAAATTGCCAATAATACACACATTACAATATATTTTGCATAGTTGAAAGAAGAAAAAATAACGAGCAGAAATCGCAAAGTTAACTGTAGTATTTGACCAAGAAAGTGGAAATAATGAAAAGTCAAAAACAACAACAAACATAACAAATAATCAAATAACAAAAAACGAAAATGACGAGAACGACAAAAAACAAACATAAATGATAAAAAAAATCCATAGCGAACAAAACAAAAATTACGAAAATAACAAAGAACAATAACAAAAATAATAGGAATAACAAATACCAAAAATAAGAATAAAATTTTGCAAGCAATAAAGTAATAAAAATGACAAAAATTACAAATATGAAAAAAAAACTAATCAAAAATTAAGCCGTTATAATGAAGATTAGAAATAACAAAATATTGAAAATAATAGAAAAAAGAAATAACAAAAATCACAAAAAAATAAACGAGAATCACAAAAGTAGTAATATTAATAAAAACAAAACTTGCACTCCGACAATTGGCGGAGAAAAATCAGGTCAATTTGTACTGGGTTCCAGGACATTGTGGAGTTGCAGGGAATGAAAAAGCCGATGAGTTAGCAAGAAGAGTGTCTTCCACTAATTTCGTCGGACCAGAACCATTCTGTGGAGTCTCATCGTGTGCCCTCAACATGGAGCTGAAAAAGTGGGAGATTACAGCTATAAACAACAATTGGAGTACCATAACTGGACTGCGACAATAAAAGAAATTTATTTCACCTAACGATACAAAAGTCTGGAGTTGCTTAGATTAAATAAAAAACAACTATGCATCATGACAGGAGTAAATATCATCTTATGAAGATTGGTAAACTTACAAACGATACATGCCGCATCTGCGGATCGGAAAGTGAAACATCACAGTATTTGCTCTGCTCTGATGCAACGTAGACGTAGAGTCTGCGGTAAAGGAACACTGGAGCCTTTTGATATTTGGACTGCAAATCCCAAACAGGCGATAAACTTCATCCGAAGTGTAGTGCCTAGCTGGGAAGAGTGTGTATCTCAATAAAGACAATCACTCATCAATAGGGGTATGTCATAGTTGATAGTACACTTGAATTAAGGAAGGGGCATACCACAAAAACAAAACAAAATGAAAATATGAGCGAACACAAAAAAAGATGGATAATACAAAATAACAAAAACAAAAAATAAAAACAAAATAATAATCACAAGAAAATGATAATAAAGAACTTAAATTTAAAAAAAAAGTTATTAAAACGACAAATAACAAACAAAGATATAAAAAATTACAGAAATCATAAAAAATTGTTTGAAAATAAAAGAAAATTTACAAAAATGATGTAATTGGCAAAAATACCCAAAAATTTTAAAGCGAATATAAAAAATTTGAACGCGAAAATAACAATTTACGAAAGTCCCTAAAATTATAGAAACATCTAAAAATAAGAAACACCCAAAACTCACCATAATTATATACAAAACAAAAAGGCTGAATATGCACAAGAATAGAAATACAGTGATGACTCATTGTTTAGCCCCTGGCGCATTTTTCGGCTAACCTTGCCTGTTTGCTGTGGTAAATATTGTTTTCTTCTTTATAATAAAACAAACCCCCTCGATTTCTCAGAAAATCTGATTCTGATTGTCGTACATACTGAATCTAATTATGTTTTTTTTTAGAAAGGAGTTCCATTTTTGTGCCATCCTTAAAACAAAAATCGCTACAATTGTAAAACCGTGATTAAAGCAACAAATAAAAATGAAAAAAATGAAAGGTTAGTATTTTAGAAAGCTTGAAGCTTTTATTCTATGGAATGATTTTTGTTTGGGTGAAAACACAGATATTTTCAAGACGCGCACCACTTTTGTGTGCAACGAGCGTACGGGGCTATTCGGACCCCCTAGTCTATCAAACACCGTTCAGCGGCTTGCGGCTACGTACACGATTGCATACGCACAGCAAAGAATATACATGATGCGCCAATCGACAGCTGTGACCAACCAGATTAAGTTTTTGTAACGGAATTTTTTTGCTTCTTAAGGAGTTTCTCTGATGTATATTTCATAGATAAATATAATTCCATTGTAAAAAAAAAATTAAAAAAAAATTGACGGTCTGGATTGCCCCGTAAGGAGGTTCGATTTCCCCCTACATTGTAAAAGGATGGAAAAAACGTAGATTTTTGCAAATCACCACCTAGCGCTGCCATGGAGTGTTGCAAATGAACTTTTATGGCACCAAAATGTAGCTCAGGTTTCAAACTAACAATTAGTACCTTTGAACTGATAATGCAATTTTTGGTCTTTTGACTTAAGTGCCAATACCTTATTTAGGACTGGTGGTATCCAACGGGGAAAAACGATCGGAAATGGTGAGAGAAGCTAAGCAATTATGTGAAAAAAATTCCCCCTAGAGGCGAGATTCGAACTCGCAACCTTTGAGACTCCGACCCAATGCACTAACCCTTATGCTATCCCTAAACCCGGGCTGGTGAGAGTGAGTGACAACGCTCTGTAAGGAAACTGTATTTGGCATGCAGGAACCATCGGAGATGACATCGATATCAATGAACGGTGATTGGTAGACTTTTTTTACCTTTTACCGGTTGCAAGAATGTACTGAGTATAAACTTTACAAAGACAAAGGTTCGGTAGCTGGTAGAGAATAATGGCTTCAATGAAACTTCCCAAACTAAAAACTTCCAAGTGGCGAAAGGTATATTGTGCAAATCTTTTTCCACGAAAATGAGAAATTCTTTCTGGATTGTTTGGAAGCTCGCGTCTGAACTGACTAAACTTATAGTTACTCTTTTTCTTAAGGGGATCCTCTACTCTCGAGGCCTGAAATTAAGCTGTTTTTGGGGAATAGACCTACTGAATAAATCTTTAATTTCTAAACATTCAAAATCTATTAAGTAGATAGGCACTTTGAAATTTGCTCCCCAAAAACAGCTCAATGTCGCGAGTAGAGGACTGACTACAAAAGCCCTACGACTCACAACTATTTCCCGTGCTTGTCACCACTTTGCTTTTCAATTGATTACTGAAACTGTACCCGTAATTAGCTGGGTGCTGCGGAAAAATAAATTGCCTGCAGGACCAATTAGCTAAGAGTTTATCAGCACATGTGAAGGAAGCATCCAAGTGGCAGACTGTCAAGCAACGCAACCCGTCTAATAGGATTTCGCTGTAGTGATAAGAATTTTTCCTTGCTGTGGTCAGCTCTACCCGTTCTATTAGTGATTATTTTTCTTTGCTTTCGTGACAGGATAAATTACTATGTGTGGAACACAAGAGGGATTTACGCTGCGAGCTGTTCTTCCTAATTGTAATTGATCGTTTACACAACCTCTTGATTCGTCCGTTGCGTCCGGTTACAGGATTACCGTTCCCTTGATTTAGCGAATGGCATTGAGTAATGTGCATCCCTCGCGGAAATAAAGGAAAACTATTGCGTTTTACATATGGTGTTACATTCTACTGGAACCTGTGAAGGGGATTAAAAAATAGTTTTGCTCGGCTATAATGAGCTTACATAAATTTTCCTGACACCAACGATGGTGTCGTCGTCCATTGCACGTTCGTGCCGTTTCATCCACAACGGTATAGGTATCGATTGTCTGGTCGCCCCCGTCTGACATCCCCCCCACCATCTTTTCAATTCCAATAAAGGCTTTGCCAAGGTTCGTGGACTGACAATACTTTGGAAACAATTGTTCAGTGTCCTGAATGAATGGAGTTTTCTGATCAGGTAAAATAGAACTATTTTTATGTCGTGTTTTTTTTTTGCCCAACCCGTTTCATTGTGAGCACCTGAATCGATACAATTTTCATTCTGTTCTGCAAGCCGTTTCTGCTGCAGTATGCACTTTTGAGGAGAGAATGGAAGTGCTCTAGTAAATTCATTTCTCTGTGCACCAGCATATTTATACACGGGTGGACTGAGTCGTAAGTTAAAGGCAGAAGATACATTTTCAATACAGTTCTTTATAAATGTACAAGCGCATTTTTGTTTTATAATAGTTCAGTGAAATTCGAGGAATTGACTGGTGTGCTAAAATGACGCATGTATTAGTATTATAGGATCCCAGAGTATTTCCTCAGTTAGAAAAATGATACCGATGATGATCACAAATACTGGAAAGTGGAATTGAAAGATGATCAACAATCCTTGATTGGGATTGTGATATCTTTTCCGCACAACCAAAGGTCTTATCAGAGCTAGTAAATGAGAAGCTGAAGAATGTGTGGTTAGATAGTTTTTATTCAAATAATTAATTTTTTCTTGGCTTTTGACGCAAGTTATTTAAGACGTTTTTGGTGGTATCCAACGGAAAAAAAAAACAATCCGAAATAATGAGTTAAATGAAAGCAATTATGTGAAAAAATCCCCCACAGGCAAGATTCGAACCTGCAACCCTTGGGACTATGGCCCAATGTACAAACATTCTTGCTATCCCCGAGCTATGGTGAAGTCCCAGGAAGAACATATGATTATCGCATTGGCGACAGTGATCGCCAGATCACACACAACCATAGCAGCCACCCAACACATTTGAACTATTGAATTTCCCCGCTAGATGCCAAATGAAAAAGAGTAAAAAATGAAAACTATATTGGTTAAAGTGAAAATTGTACGTCAGTCAAAAGTAGACATTATAACAACGCACAGTGTTTTAACGCGTTGTTTTCGGCCTCTAAACTAATAGCGTCTACAAGGGCGAGCATAGCGTGGTTGGTAATTCGATAGCCTTGCACGCAACTCACCTGGGTTCGTGTCCTAATCCCGCACATAGGGTTAGAGATTTTTCCAAAAGAGGTTTCTTTAACCCGAAAAGAGGCGACTGATCCTAAAGGTAAAACCTATATATTCAAAAAAAATCAAAACAAGAGGAATTACCCTTCGATTAAAACCTCTTTAATCGAAACATAAATAACAAAATGAAGAAACTGGATTTTCGTTAAACGTGAAATTTAAACAAAAAATAGGAAGAAAAAAACCCAAAGTGAGATAGTAGAAATGTTTTGTTTGAATGAAATGAATATAAAATAATATAAATAATGCAAAATATAAAACTTAACCCTATGTCAGTCGAATAACAATTTGGCCAGGATTAGGTTGACGATTTTCAGAGTGATTGCATAACCTTTCTATATAAGAGGCAAAAATGTGCCAAAATCCCAAAACGTCAATTTTCGATTTTTTTTATATTTCATAAAATTTCGACGTTTCATGCATTTTAAAGACAATTAGAATCAAAAACAATTTTCAAATTCTCCTTTAATCAAACCTTTGAGCATTTTTCAGTTCCTGCTTCTGTGGATTCGCCAAAGTGGTCAAAGCGATTTTGGTGCGTCAGTAGAGATCTAGACTGGCAAATCCAGATAATTTTAAACCCATTTTAATAAGTTTTGTATCATTTTGATATCATAGTGGTACGAGTTTATATGGAAAATCACTCCGTTGTCGCACTCTTCAACCCGTAACTCCGGAACCGGAATTCCAATCGACACAAAATCCAATGGCACTCCGATGGGAAGGTTGTAGCTGAGACTAAATTTGTGCAAGTCACACACCTACAAATGTTTTGCCCGATCTGGACGAACTAAGTCGAGTGGTATATGACTCTCGCCCCTCTAGGCCAGGATCCCGTAGGAGAGTGATTTCATAACCTTTCTATACGAGAAAGGCAAAAGGGGCAAAATCAGCCGAGTTCCAAAAGTCGATCGGCATTAAACAAAAATTTCGAGATCGTATCAACTCTCGACGATTCATGCATTTCAAAGATATTTGGCAGTAAAAATACGAATTTGGTTTCTGAAATTTTTGTGGTCCCCTAATAGAAAAAAAAATATTCCGGAATATAAGGGAATTTCATATTTGACCGGGTGATTCATTCTATATTTCAGCCTATGGGAAAGTTGTACCTTTCATTTGAGACTAAGTTTGATAAAATCGGTTAGACTATCTCCAAGTAACTGATGTCCGTTTTTGGGTCACATACACGTACAGACATTTGCCGAACTCGACGAACTGAGTCGAATGGTACAAGAAAAGACGCAACCCTCAAGGCTTCGGTTAAAAAGTCGAATTTCAGAATGATTGCATAACCTTTCTATAGAAGAAAGGCAAGAACAATTATATGGGAAATTTACTTGTGATCGGATTATTTTACTCATAACTCCGGAACCAGTAGTTCGATTCAAATGAAATTTCGTTCCAATCAATACAATGTAGCTTTCGTTTGAGACCAAATTTGTAAAAATCGAATCAGACATCTCTGAGAAGCAAATGTGAATTCGATTCGGGAACTTAACCACTTTCCTTATAAATTTCCGGTTCCGCCGAAGATGTCCAAGGTGGTCAATATGAGTTTGATTGGATTTCAGCAAGCTAAAGATATAAATCCAAGCAATTCAGAACACTTTTTTTTGAAGTTTTGTATCTTTTAGATAACATGCTATTTCCTATTTATATAGGAATTTCATGCGCACTCTTTAACCCGGGACTCCGGAATCGGAAGACAGAAATAAATGAAATCCAATAGCAGCCTATGGAAAAATTGAACCATTTGAAATTAAGTAATAAAATCGGCTGGGCCTTCTCCAAGTAACCGATGTGCTTTGGTTGGTCACATACATAGACATTTGCCACATTCGATGAACTGAGTCGAATGGAATAAAAGATTCAGATCTCTGGACCTCGGTTAAAAAGTCGATTTTGAGAGTGATTGCATAGCCTCTCTATAGGAGAAAGGAAAAAAACCTCTCAAATAAAAATTAATATAAGTTCAAAAATTAGAAAAGCAAAAGAAAAAAATCAATATGGAACATAAAAAATAAAATGACTGAATATTTTTAAAGAATATGACAATAATAACGATATGAAAAAGATGAAAATTATGAAAGATAGAGAATAATGAAGAAATAGAAATAATGAACAACTAAGAATATTTAAAGGAATAATTGAAAAAAAATAAAATAAAATGTAATAAAAACAAACGAAACGCGCGAAAAATAGACTAGAAAAAACAGACTTAAATTATTAAAATGAAAAATTACGACATTATTCGAAATAAAATGCGTGCAAATTTAAAAATATGAAGAAAAATAGAAAAGATGAAAAGTTACAAATGGGAATAACCAAACAAAAAGGAAAATGCAAAAAGAGGTGTATTGAAGTATGATACAATGAAATAACTGAAACAAAAACGAAACCAAGGGTTTAAAATTTGACACTATGAAAAATACTAACTCCATTAGTTAGTATTCTTCATAGTGTCAAATTTTAAATCCTTGGTTTCGTTTTTAATGATAATGTATTAAGACCATACTTCCCATGCACATCGTCAAGTTTGTACCTGTGCACAAAATTTCGTGCACGCGTTCAACCTCAAACATGCTTCATCGCGATGTACAGGTTCGCCTCGAACCCAAGCGAACGATGTACAAACACTTGTTCAAACATCCGTGTACGTACACCGGGTGCGCACACGAGAACATTTCGCACAAGGCAAAAAGCGTCAACGCTAGTGATGGTGAGCGTGAGAAAGATCAAAACTGGTGCCACGAACCTAGGTGTACGCACACCGTGTACGTGCATGGGGTTCGTTTGTGCTGGCAAACATGTGCACGTGTTTAGGTACCAAATTGCGTGTTTGAGTTCGTACACAAAATGTGGTTTTAATGTGAGAACAGAACCAGAGCGAACATTGTGTACAATGTTCATTGGGAAAGATCGATTGAGACAGTCAAATGAAAATTGTGAAAAGGAAAAGTAAACGCAAGCATGAAATAAAAGTATGGTAACAATAAAAAATACGGGATTGAGACTTGAACCCAGATGAGCTGCGTAAAAGGCAATCGATTTACCAAACTACGCTATGGCCGCCCCTAAAATACAATATTGAAAAATAAAAAAATATCACATTGAGAAAAACAAAAATAGGTTTCAAATATTTTTCACTCATTAGCCATAAATTTTTTTCGAAGGCAAATTAAAATTGCGGCATTTTATTTCAGAGAATGTGACAATACTAGTTCCACTCTAAAACTTTTCCTTGTTATGTTACACGAAAAACCAACTGTCCCGTAACAGATCCCTAATAAGACGATGCATCTCACAGCCACTTCATCGCTGTATCCTCCTCTCCCCGGTCAGGCGGTCGTCGGTGGACCGAGGAAACATGAACCGCCATTAGAAACAATCAATGGAAGGCAATAACTCATCGTCCATCCTGGCAGCCGTCATAATTCCGGTCGCTCCCGGCGAGGGTTAACAGCAAGCTCCGGCATTCGGTGAGGTCCCCCCCCCCCCCCAAAACTCATCGGAAAATACTTCAGTGGTGGTTGCTGGAACCAGTTCCACTTGTACCCTGAGAGAAGGCTGGATGCTTTTCTGGACGGGCTCCTTTGATTTATTGGTTGATATGGTGGACCAGTTATATAAGTTTTTGGCCCTCTTTCAGCCTGCTGTGGTACTGTTGAGAGCTGCATTGGGTTAACACCCGCTATCACCACCACTGATTCGACCCGTACGCGCCGAACACAATCAACGGCAGCGAACATTTCAGGAGTCAATATGCGAGAATCGTTTCCCCCCTCTTTCCGTATGTACGTTGCAATTACCGGAAGGTTAGGACGCCGGAAGAAGAAAGGTCCCTGATGTGTGTATGTGTGTGTGTGATCCAAGATTTATTTCCTAGTTATTACGTACTGCCACTTTCACGTTCATGAGACAAACGAACGAACGAACGCAGCCGGGTAAGCGGAACGGACATATTGCAATTAATCATCGCTCCTAATTCTCCAAGCTGACTGACTGCCTGGCTGGTGGGAATTGCATTCAAGACGAACCCTTGAGTCAGCATGAAAACAGGCAGAGATTCCCTTTGCCGAAGCACTTCTTGTTTGCGTATGCGTGCGTGTGTGTGTGAGTATTTATTTGTTTGTTTCCCCCGTAAGAAGGGAGAGGGCGGTCTGTCACTTTTTATCCGACTGTTTGCCATAGAGCTTCCATCGAACGGAATCCAATTTGAAGCTGAACAAACAATCATGTTTAATGTTGGAACTTTCCCCCGGAATGAGTGTGGGAAATGAGTTTGTTTCGGGGTGAGCTGCAGCAGCGGGTGGAAAGCGTTTCAAAATTGAATGATGTTTCAAGTTTTCGTGATGTATTTCCAATCGATTGCAACGAATTGGGAAATAACCTGCGAAAATCGGCGATAAATTTGATCGGCAATCATTTTTGTCTGCATCGGAGTGCCCCTCGTACTTTTCCAGTTGGAAAAAAAGCGACGGAGAAAAAAGCTTGCTGGGTTCACAAGCTATTGGCAAACAATAACATCAGGTCCGGTGCGCTGTAACTTGCAAGGAAAAGTTGTTTTCTCGAGACAGCTGCAGTACCTTCTAGCTGCAGTAAGTAGCGATTGTTAGGTGCTGGTTCCGGTAATGGTTACCTGTAGACTGGGTTGAAGAGGGGCGGGGGGGGAGTGGCGGATGTGTGCAGTAATACGAAAGTTGTTATACCAACTGCACCGATGTCAGGAGCAAACAAGCTTCAATTTGTACTGAAATGAAATTTTAATGGAACGTAAAGATCCTAGATTCGAGTGGATGAGAATAAAGAAATCGAAAAATTTACCGCACTTTGATTGAGTGCTTCTTCGTTGCTACATTTAATTCTTAATTGAGACTGGAAGCAGGATCGGTAGTTAATTTTGTTTGATTGCGACTCGATAACTTTACCGTTTATAGAATATTGATAAGGGAATCGAAACTGTTGTAAATCTACACGATTTTTTGGTACCACAGGGTAGCACTCTAAGACTGATGCTGTTTTGATTGTTTCTCACTGATGTTACATCTTTGCTTTGGTTACCAATTTGACGAAGTTATGAAACCGGTTTCAGTAAACTTCGTTACTGCATTTATTAAGCAATTTCACAGGTACAGCAATAATTGAGTCTACGTACACTTGGCTATCTATTTTTCGTGCAGGTTATAAAATATGGCACATAACATCCAATCAAAAGTATAGAAACCGCTCAAGTGGTGAAGCAGCCGGAATTCTGAAATTTTTCAACTGAATTTCTCTGATTCAGCTAATTTCAGCCTCCTCCATGTTTTACCCGGAATCAGTTTTCTGATTTCGGTTATATGGGTTGTAGCCACCGTTCAGCATTTTCACTAACGATGGAGATTCTCTTAATTTTATGTTTTCCCGCTAATGCATGATAGGGTGGTTCATAGATCAAAATAAATTTTGATTCTTGTATTGTGCGGTGCGAGTGAAAGGGATTCAATATATCACCTGAGTGGATCAAAATGCTCTGTATATTTTACACTTTATTGTGTTGAGCAGAGTTGTCGTAATATCAAAGTACAGCCTATCCAATAAAAGGATTTTTGAACCAGGATTGCGCTAATAAATACAGCTGAACCACCCCCGGTTACCACCAATCCAGACCGCCAGTAGAAAAAAAATATACAAATCACGTACTCGCCTTAAATTCCAGTGCTTACCGGGGCTCTGCATTTCGCTTTCCGAATCCCGATCCGATATCCTATTTGTGCACACATTAAGCACCGCCAACTCTTGTACGGGGACCATCCTCCTCATTCCCGTACATCATCAGCTGTGAACAATGGAATCAATACGGGCTATTTTAGAATGCTCGCTCATTCGCTTTTTCCTAATGGATTATGGCCGCGACTAACGGGCATTATATTCCGGTCTCGTTCGTTCGCTGCTCGTTGGCGCTACTGATGAGAATGGCCTTGGACGCAGGGATGCCAAATCGGAATTATACCGGTTTTGGGCGTAGATCACTCTAGGAATGTGAAACAAATTGTGCAGCAAATTTGAAAATATATATTGTATTTTATTTCCTTTTTAGCATCAACTTCCTCGCAGAAAACTAGGGTCAGCAAACGCCTTACGCTAACTGTTTGTAGGATATATAGTTAGTTTCCTGCAGATCTTTACGTCTTACACGCAACTCAAAATACATTCTGAATTTCTATTATGATGGTTAGAATCTATTCCATATTTATCTGAAGAATGGATTCAGAAAATATTTATCATAAATCAGTGAAAACCATCACAAATATAAGTGTAATTTGAAAGGGAATGGTAGGTAGACATCGGAAATTAATGATTAACGCTCTTTTGATATCCACTTTCGGTTACCAGAAAAGATAGAGAACCATAATCAATATGGGCGTCATTAGAATGGGGGTGGTCAGAAAATGACGGAAATGGATGATTGAAACCTTTTTGAAATCAAAGATATTAGCGACTTCCGCTTATAACAAAACAGTGAAAGTCATCATCAATATGGCTGTCATTTGAAAGCGTTTGGTCAGTAGATATCGGAAATTGGTGATTAACGCTATTTCGAAAGCTAAGATGACGATTACCACAAAACTGCGAAAATAGCAATATGCACGTCATTTGAAAAGCGATGGTTAGTACACATCAGAAATTGATGATTAACGCCATTTTGAAATCCAAGAAAGCGACTTTCAGAAAAGTGTGACAACTATCATAAATATAGGTGTCATTTGAAAGGGGATGGTCATAAGACAACGGAAATGGATGATTGACGCCGTTTTTAAATCCAAGAACAAACAGTGAAAAGCATCATCAATATGGAAGTCATTTGAAAGGAGGTGGTCAATAGACATCGAAAATTTCAGATCAATGTAATTTGGAAATCCAAAATGGCGCCTCCCGCTTATCACAAAAGCGTGAAAACCAATATCAATGATCAATATGAGTGTCATTCGAAAGGGGATGGTTAGTACACATAGGATATTGACGATTAACGCTATTTTGAAATCCAGAGATAGCGACTTCCAGAAAGGCGAGACAGCTATCATCAATGAGGGTGTCCTTTGGAAGGGGATGGTCATAAGACAACGGAAATGGGTGATTGACGCCGTTTTGAAATTCAAGATGGCGACCCCCTGCGTTACCAGAAAACAGTGAAAATCATCAATATGGATACCATTTGAAAAGAGGTGGTCAGTGGACATCAGAAGTTTCAGATTAATGTAATTTGGAAATCCAAGATGGCGCCTTTAGCTTACCTCAAAAGAGTGAAAACCACCATAAATATGGGAATTATTTGAAAGGGTCAGCTGACATCAGTAATTGATGATTAACGCTATTTTGAATTCCAAGATGGCAACATCAGCCTTCTACTAAATAGTAAAAACCATTAACAATATGAGTGTCGTTTGAAAGGAGATGGTCAGTAGACATCGGAAATCAATGATTAACCCCCTTTTTTGAGTACAATACGGAGACTTACGGTTACCAGAAAATAGAGAGAACCATCATCAATATGGGCGTCCATTGAAATAAAGTGGTCAGTAGACACAGGATATTGCTTACTAACTTCCATTTGAAATTCAAGATGGCGACTTCCACTTACTAGAAAACAGTGGAAACCATCATAATGAATCATGGTCAGAATCATGTGAATAATCTAGAAATGTAGTAGATACACGCAAACAATTTATGATTTGACAATGGTGGTCATTAAAATCATGAATGGAAGCTTTTCCAAGCCTTGACGTTTGTGTGACTGAATTGAAAGAAGAAGTGATGTCATAATAAAACACTAGAAACGATGTAAGCACGCTAAACTTTTGGTTTAGTTTATCACAGTACTTCGTGTTGTAGAAAGGAATAGTATTTTTTCAATTCGATGCTTAGAAAGATTATACTTGCAGCCCGATTGGCGAAGTTCAAAACACTCTGTATTTCTTTATTTTCGTTAGCTGTCCTACTGGAGCTGTAGAGCTAAGGTCTCGCAAAAGCCCTCTGTCAGAATCACTCACTACAATTGCAGACGAGACGGGAAATGTCGCCCATTAAAGCGCTGCTTAAGGCCAATTGCAGCGGGCCGTGATTCTGGTTGTGATATTGAGTGTGCGGTTCAGATATGTGGGCGTAGTAGCTTTACGATCGCGTGTGAATGAGCGTTCATTTGTGCGCGCTTGAGACCGCACTAATCAGATTATAATTGCCGTGGCGTTCATTAAATCATCGAGGCGTTTTTGTGTTTTCGAAATCGTGGGCGTAGTTTTGCGTGGATCATCGCGATTGCTTGTTCGCCTTTATGTATCATGGCGAAGGGCTGGAATGTTTGTATGTTAACGTGTTCGATTGCGTGGGCCTTTGGTATAATGCGTGTGATAGCATGTATGCTACTTCGCGTGTATGAAGTCGATTTTGTAACCACTTGCATATTCAAGGGTGTTTTTAAACGCGCGGACCGAGAATATGACACTTCATTTTCAGTGCACAGTTCAGATGCTAGCAGAGAGTGAGTTCTTCCGTATCACTGGAGTTCTCAATCATGTCGCATTGGAACGTGCTATCTAGTGAATATTAGCGTTATTTTTTTTATTGGTCCAGCTGAATGCGTGGACCTATGTTGCTAAGGCTGAGGTCAGATACTACCGGACGCGAACGATTCTTGATCGACGGGCGTTTGTAGATTCACGTTTGGTACCACATTGTTAAATTAACAAGTGCTAAAAAGTTCACTTTATCGTCGTAGTGTTATCAAGTTTGCGAGGTCGTAAGCTTAAGCATGCATGAATGCTCGCGAAGGGCTCAAGCGTTTGTATGTTTACGTGTTTGTCATGTGTGCTAGCACGTATGTGACTTCGTGTGTATAAATTCAATTTTGTAAGTGATCATCTGCATTTTCGTCTGCGTTCTTGAATAATCGCGCGGACCATGAATATGATACTTAATTTTCAATGTGCGGTTCAGATTCCAGAAGAAAGTGAGTTCCCGCACATCACTAGAGTTCTCATTCTATTTTTGCCTTCTCTACTCATTTGTCCATTCAATAGCAACTCCTTCCACTTGGTAGCAATCTGGCAAAGCTTCTCTGTAATTCAGCGAGTATCTTTTCGTTGAGTTCACATTTATTACGTCGATGCAGTTTTTTTTTCGGCTACCCTCAGCTCACCGTATCGTTCCATGTTTTAGCCGCTGGTTTTTCTCGTACGTCACCATGCATCGAACTAGCCTTCCTCTACGCAAAAAAAAGTTATATTTTTATGCAGGGAGGCACAATACTTAACTTAAAATTGGTTTTTAGCGTATTGAAGTCTCATCAGCTCATCAGTAACTGGCATCACCTTGGTGCCAGCACGAGTTAGACGCTGAATCCAAACTCCAAAAAGCCATACGCCTTGGATGAACTAAGCAACTGGCAGGTTCCGACTGAAAAAAAGCTGACGTAATCGAAAGAAAAAGTAAACAAAGAGTCTCTCATTGCTAGATATTATATTTTGAAAAAAGCACAAGATTTATTCATCTACGAATAAATTCGTCAGATTGGCATCACTTTCGTGATTAGCATCCACAAGCGAAAAACGACCATATAAGTGTGGGATGCAAAATTCAGTGCTAGGAACAATTCACGAATTTCGTTAGCATAGGTCATTATTTTCAAATTTGAACAATCGCCGAATGATAAGGTCATCGAAATAAACACTTTCATTTCTACAAATTCATCCGGCAGCTGATCAGCAAATGCTAGGAGACAGTAGTGCGGCGTATGCTCCCTCCCTCCCTCTCTCTCTCTCTCTCTCTCTCTCTCTCTCTCTCTCTCTCTCTCTCTCTCTAGAGAATATAATCTCCTGGACCAATCCGCAAACTATGCATATCAAACAAACCACAATCAGAACCGGAACTATTCGGAAATTAAATGGACTACCATTTTCAGCAGCCTTCCGTATTCTGAATCCTCCGCCACCCGCCTCCCCTCATTATCACCGATTACAGCTTCCGAATTAGATCAAAGCAATTCTCACGCCCGCACCAAATGAAAGTGGTGTAATTTCGGTTGATTATCTGCACCCATTTATCTCCGGAGAACCAATGGAAGCTTCCTGATGATGCTGATGCTAGTTCTAATGGGAACGCACATTCAAACATGCGTTGAAACAGTGTCGGTACCAACACACAATACGTGGGCTTTTGTTAGAAGGACAAATCAACCAACACACACGCTTACCACCTGACCTACCAATGATAGCAGAAAGGTGGCACCGTTAAGAGAAGACACAAGCGACGGACGGATCTTGAAAACCGAAATCCAAAATCACTCCACAGCTCCAAGGAACAAAGCCGCTCTCAATAAAAGTCAGTCGGAAAGTGATGGAAAGGTTTACGTCGTCGTCGTTGTGGGTATGAATCTTGATTATTGTGTGAAATATGGTTGGTAAAGGAAGAGGAGCTTGTTGGTGAAGGGGGGGGGGGGGGAGCAGATTTGCGGTTTGAATAGGAATTTTGCACGAATTTACGCACACGCACATTCACGCACATGTGTTCTCTGTGGTAGGATTATTTAGGCGTTTCTGTGTCACGTATCCCGTAGTTAGTAGTAGGCTATAGTCTCAGTTGAAAATTTGCGGAAAATATTTGATTTAATTAAATTCCTTTGATGGATGAGCATTTTAATCAATGTCAGATGGGCTGGATTGGCGGTTGGAGAGGGGAGAGGGTTTTTCAATCAACAAGGTATGTAAAAGCCATCACTCAATTAGAAGAGCGCGGTCGTGTCTCTCCAGTTTTCTGGTCTGGATGGGGGAACGGGGGGTCCTGGGTGTTTGATTTTTGTTGGTTAATCATCTGAGGGAAATGTGATTAACATATATAATTTGATTAATATCGTTTGTATATATTGACATGGAAGCGAAAAAATATCGAGGAGCTAGCAAACGCTCGTTACGCCTGAATGTTTGGGTATTGGTAGCTCAGTCTGGTATATTTATCAAACGATTTATTCTTTGATTATCCGACATTTCGGCTGTTTTTGAGGGCCTTTTCCAAGGAAAATTAAAAACGGCCGAAGCGTCGGATAATCAAAAAATAAGTCGTTTTTAGAAATATACAAAACTGAGAAATCCAACTCCCAGCCATAAAGCACCCCCAGTCGATCAAAAAATTACCATTAAACATTATTGGAATCTGTGTTCTTGAGATAAGAGTTGATGAGCTCGATTAGGGATGAAATTCGCAAATAGCATAAAGTGCTGTCTAGTGTGAATTGTTATTTATTATTCATTATTTATTATTTATTATTTATTATTTATTATTTATTATTTATTATTTATTATTTATTATTTATTATTTATTATTTATTATTTATTATTTATTATTTATTATTTATTATTTATTATTTATTATTTATTATTTATTATTTATTATTTATTATTTATTATTTATTATTTATTATTTATTATTTATTATTTATTATTTATTATTTATTATTTATTATTTATTATTTATTATTTATTATTTATTATTTTTTATTTATCGCTTATCATTTATTATTTATTTTTTACTGCATATGAATTTCTATAATTGAAGAGTTAGCGCCAACGTTCATTTGTACCCATTCCGGAATACACTGCAACTTTATTTGTGCAAAAAAAGATCTGCGAATAAAGTCAATGTAATTGAAAAATTATAACTTTAATACACAATAAATAATAAATAATAAATAATAATAAATAATAAATAATAAATAATAAATAATAAATAATAAATAATAAATAATAAATATATAGGGTTTAAAGTAAGTTTTAATAGGAAAATTAAATAAAAAATCAAGGCTCGTACGTAACCAGTTTTATTTGAGAACTTACCATATTTTCCAAATATTTTGCGGGAAGGCATTTTTTTAAATTATTTATTGAATGTTTAGACAATTTCCTCAAACTCAACCGTTGTCACATTCATTGTCGTCTCCTTATTATGGATAGATAAATAAACCTTCTTTGTATTCATCCCATTGCAAATTAAAGTCCAGATGAAATCTACGAAAACTAAATGTTTAAAGTCTCTATCTAAAGACTATACGTCCACAAAGTTTCTAGTTTCTGATAAATTGCTGTTACTTGCATGACCCAAAACCCGCTGAAAACTCAAAACGGTTCAAATAAAATGATAGAACTTCCATTAACCAATTAAACCGAAGTTCTCCAAAACCTCAACAATGTAGGTGTTTTCGTAATGTGATATATTAGTAGATGACGGAAATCGATGTTTGAAGCCATTTCAAAAACACTGGTTTTTTTCTCTAACTTCTCAACAATATGGCAAAATATCCAAAATAATTGAACTTAAAAAGTAGATGACGAAAATCGATGGTCGATGGAGGCACGAGGCAAAATCCACGATGGCAACTCCCGGTTGAGAATTGTTTCACATCACATTATAATGAGTACATTCGTAATAGAGTCAATTAGGAAAACCCATGCCTGACGTGCCTCTGGCAACTACGCAAAATCAAAACGGTTCCAATAACATGATGGAACTTCTATTAACGAACTAAGCCGAGGGTCGGTGAATTGAAATCGTTCGTAAAAAAATGCTCGTTATTAAAGGTTTAGTATTCCAAAAAAATCTACGTGGCCCTAACAGTATAAGTATTTTTAAACGAGCTAAGTAGTTACCGGAGCCTGAAAATCAATGCATGACACTATTAGAAAATCCAAAATAACGAATTCTGGAGGTGTAAAAATCACAAATTTGGATAATAAAATCGAGTCACATGTTGATTTCCCAAATGAACTCCTCAACTCCGTTACGAGATTACCCATATTGTTAGGTTTATGGAGAAAAGTTCTCGATAGAAAGTCGTCAACTTGAATTTGGGAAGTGCCTCAAACCTCGTCATCTACTCGTTATGCCCATTTCAAAATTACCCATATTCTAGAGGTTATAGAGATTTTTTCAAATGGCGTCAATCATCGTTTTCCGTCATCTACTCGTCAAATTTGTTTACACGTTTAAGTTCTATAGGTCATTACTAGGTCCCAATTGGCGCAGTTTCCTCACTACTGTTATTGTTATGAAATTCTTTACGTAAAAAACTGCGAACGATGGGCATCACCGAGTCTAGCTTATGCTAAGCTAGGTGGACGAACCAAATTTGTTTTGGATCATATACATTTAGTGCCCTTCAGCTGATGTCAGTTTCTATTCAACGGGTTTCACGACGCCCCCCGCGTACGGTTTGGTAAGATCAAACTGATGTCGAAGGGGGTCAATTAAGGTTCTCTGACGTGTTCTTGTGTTTTGGCTATGAATCGGCAAACAGTGACGGTCTGTGATGTGATATGCAATTTCTTTGTCGTTTCAGATAGTATGGTTTACGCGCTCGTAGAGCTCTTTCGACGTTTCCAATGGCGTTCGGTAACCGGTTTTAAACCTTTTTCGTCGAATTACATGAATTTAGATATTTCCGGGCAATGATTATTGATGAGTAAATAAAAAAAATCAAAGTGACGAAGAAATAAAGAAAGTCAATGCTTTATTAAAGTCTATGAAGGTGACTTCTGATTAAGAAATATTAACCCTAATAATATGGCAATTTTTCGAACGTGCTTGATTAGTAGGTGACGGAACTGAATTGGTAACGCCATTTTAAAATTCAAGATGATAACTTCCGCTTCAGCAAAATTGATACTGGTATTTTTGGAATGAATGATGTCTGAAGTAATTTCAAAGTTCAAAAAAGTTCTCCAAAACCTCGACAATATATGTGTTTTCCGAATGTGATATATTAGAAGATGACGTAAATCGATGTTTGACGCCATTTCAAAACCGCTATTCTTTTTGAACATATATTCTCTCTACAAGAGTTTTTTGAATGTCAAAATAAATAAAAATGTTGTTCTACGTTTTCGCGCAGCAGCAACGCGGAGAACTCAAATTCTGTGCAAGATTCAGCCCGTAATTTTTATCTAAAACAAATAGTGGAACACTTCCTTATTAGGAAGGTATTTGGACATTTTTAGTGCAGTCTATGCACAATCAAATTATCTAAAAACTGTTTTTACTTGTGTACATAGCATATATATTTTCTTTTGTAATCGTTCTCGGATAGTGAATAACATGGTTTTCATTAAATGTGCTTTAAAGTCTTTGGATACAAAAAAACAATCATGAAAAGAAACTTACAGGCATAATATGCTAATCAGCTAAACTCTGAGACTTTGCAGGAATTTTTTCTGGTAATAATTCAAACGATTTGCTTCAATCGATTTTTTGAAACTAACTGATGAGAAGACCCCCTTAATCTGAAGTCGCCATCTTGGATTTTCAAATGGAATCAGACATCCGTTTTCGGCATCTGCACGTCAACCCTATTAAGAATATACCCTTATTTTCAGGTTATAAGCGATTGTGCTCAACCGCGGAAGCCATCATCTTGGATTGTGAAATGGCGTCAGACATCGATTTCCGTCATCTACTTTGCCCACTGGCGAATTTTCTACTGGTTAATGTGCAAATTTTTAAAAAGGAGTGATCAAACGAGCTATGATGTACGCTCCGCATTTTTTCGTGGTTCCTGTCACTTGCTTAATTTTCGATATTTTGTTCAAAAATTTGAGAAAATACTTATTATATGAAAATGAACTAAAACTAGTACTATCAATTTCGTAAAAAAATCGAAGAAGGTTTTTTCACCGCATATATACCATTTCTTTAATTTTGTGGTAACGAATCAAAGAAAAACGTTGTTAAGTAGTTTTGATAAATTAATTTCGCTTCTGACAGTAAACAATATTTTAAAAGTACTACACTATCATTATTACTATGGATACCCGATCAGAATGAAATAACAAGATTATAACAGAACACAATTTTTGTAACATATTGTGTTATAAATTAGGTCTCGTTAGTAGTTAAAATAACAGAAATTTATAACAAGTAATAATGCGAGATATAATTATGAAATATTTCTGTTATGTGTTTCTGATCGGGTACAGGGAGGTAGTGGTTCAAATAATCTGGGTTGAAGAAATTAAGGTGCGCATTAATAATTTTTTATTCTAATATGTAATAAATATTGTTTGTTTGGCCGATAAAAAAATATCATTTCGTTGTAATGTTGCAAACAAGATGTGTTCAGGCAATCTTGGCAAAAAAATAGATAAGAGACATTTTAAAAACAAATCAACAGAACTATTCATAGAAATGAATTGCTCAAAAATGTTAATTTAGTCGACTTAGATGAGTAATTCTGTGTAAACTATATTCTGTTTTTACATTGCAAACAATTCAAGTGGTTAAAATAATTAATGAGAGGAAACAGTTTCAAAAAAAATGTTTTTTTAAGTATTTAGGGGACGGTCAGTTCCCTTTTTAATACTGAAAAGTATTTAAAATGGCTTGGAGATAATTCTACGAGCATAAAGGTTTGATTGTGATGTTTCTAAGTAATTTGAGTATTTTTTATTGAAAAATGACATTACTTTTCATTAGGGTGGCTCAATATCATTATTTTCCTCATAATGGTTTTCCTTATAATGGTTGATAGGCTAAATGTGTTGTTTAAAATGTTTTTAATAATTAAATATTCACGTAACTATTTATTAGTTTCCAATAATATGGTTGTAAGCAATGCTGACACAAAGCAATTCATTAGAGTGGTTCAAAAAATTTATTTTGTCGAATCGGTTAATATAACATGTTTTAAGTCACTTTGAAAAGATAAATTCATTATGGGCCAGAAAACATAAAAAAATCATTATCATTAGGGCGGCTCAAAAGTTAAAGTTTTGTTGAAACACTTCAAACAAAAACTGTTGATAGCTTGGTTCATTTTATTCTTGAAATACGGCTTAAAACATCAAAAATTTAATGAAATATTTCAATAAGTTGGAATATTAGCTAAATCTTAAATTTAATCTTGACCCCATCAATCTGACCGCTCTCTTGACTCTCCTCGTTTGTTCACAAGTAATACCTTTGTAGATTACTATCATAATGTGGAAGTAAATGATATTGATGCAGGATATGGCGTTTTGTCACTATCCTATTCGCAAGCTGCATAACCAAGCATCAGTAACTACCATGCCCCTCCATTTTGAATTTTTTTAACACATACTGGTATACCCCGATGGAACGCAGGCGATGCTGTTCCCTGCAAAGGAAAATATCTCTGCAATCCGACGCAGCAACTTTTTGGCTTCAAATAAATGTGTTACAAAAGACAAATAAATTATTCTACTCTTGAGAAATCGGCAAACTTTACCCCCGATAGAACAACGCTCCGACAAGGACAACGATCACATCGCATCGAAGTACTATGTTCCTGCAGTTGCTTGCCATCGCTACGGAATTCGCCTACAAAGGAAAGACGTTTGGCTAACAAATTTTGAGTTTGCTTCACACTGTACTGTATGTGTGTGTGTGTGACGGTGCAAACTTTATCTCCGAGCTCCAAAAACTGACTTGTCAGAGACAAATATTCTAACAAAACGGTGAAAGCCATACAACTATGCTAAGTTCTAATTTGTTTCCCTAAAAGATTTTCGCAAAGGCGACTGTTGTTATCAGAAGCAAAGTTTGAGCTCACTGCAAACAGGATAAAGTGTTTCGGACCCGTTCAAAGGGGTGTCTTTTACTGGTTTTCCTCTAACTTGTTAAATATGTCAACATGCTCAAAAGGCACACCACTCTACGGAAAAGATAATGGCACACTTTTCCTTGATGGATACATGGACTTAAGTTATGCAAACACAAATCAAATTTACCGTCAATCCTTGTTAGTATTCCACACGGGAAGACACAATGGCCGTGAGGACCACCAATCTATACTGTACTACCTTAATCTAGGCGGTTGATTATCATTCACTGTACATAATACCTATCGACTCGATTCAGTTCCCCTGCCTTCCGTTCTCAGACCTCATCATCGGTACTAACCTGAAAGAAAGAGAGAAAAATAAATAACCTTGATTAATATGACGAATCGAGCTGCATATTGCCATTACTAAAAATACCCATTATACTGAAAGCCACAAATTCACATTGCCGCATCCGTGTGCGAAGATAGAAGAAACAATGGATGCCGCAGGGAGGGAAAACGGAACCATGGGTCGGTAACGCGCGTACCAACCGCGGACGTAAATTTCATCAAATAAAGCACTCAATTTACATTCCTGCAAAACAAACGCATCCCATATATGTAGGGGAGAAAAATAAAACTTTCGCATAATGAAAATTTTCTCATAAATTACGACTTTATTGGAATCTGTTTTTCAAAAATACGGTACCTTCCGCTAGCAAGTGGCGACCGATGGTTTGTTTGTTTGTTTTATTTTTTTTTTTTTTGGTTGGTTGGGTGAAGGATCATTATTAATACGCCTATTTTTCCTCTCCATTTTGTTACTCTGAATATAAATTGAAAACACATGACCCGAAAGGTAAACCGGCTGAATAATAACGGCAGCCATTGATTGCAACATAAAAGGATCAGGCACATGGTTGAAAAATTGAACACGCAATGTCAATAAATAAATGTAGGGAAATTTTATGGCAGTCTATTGATCCGCTTCGGCGGCACTACTGCTGGTTTACATATTCACAGCCTGTATGTAGGTCGGCCATTGTTTCGTGTCATATCAATGCAAATGTGGTCAATTAGTTTCAAATTATGAACCAGCACCGAGGCTGTCGGTTTTGTTTTATTTGAAACAATATTTCAAGTTCGCGTTAGCGAATTTGAATCCGACCATCCAGCATATACATTATTTTGCATGATAAAATATTGCAGAATGGACAAGTCAAAAAAAATTGCTGAGTGTCATTCTGAAAATTTGAAAATCATACAGCGTAAATTTCAATCAAGTGTAGCATTCTCGTTTGTTGATGCGTGTTCATTGAATTTCATTCATGAATTTAAAGAATTTTGATGAATTTAATGAATTTTGATGAATTTAATGAATATTGATGAATTTAATGAATTTTTATGAATTTAATGAATTTTCATGAATTTAATGAATTTTTATGAATTTAATCAATTTTGATGAATTTAATGAATTTTGATGAATTTAATGAATTTTTATGAATTTAATGAATTTTTATGAATTTAATGAATTTTGATGAATTTAATGAATTTTTATGAATTTTTATGAATTTAATGAATATTGATGAATTTAATGAATTTTTATGAATTTAATGAATTTTGAAGAATTTAATGAATATTGATGAATTTAATGAATTTTGAAGAATTTAATGAATATTGATGAATTTAATGAATTTTGATGAATTTAATGAATTTTGATGAATTTTGATGAATTTAATCAATTTTGATGAATTTAATGAATTTTGATGAATTAAATGAATTTTTAAAAGAATTTAATGAATTTTGATGAATTTAATCAATTTTGATGAATTTAATAAATTTTGATGAATTAAATGAATTTTTATGAATTTAATGAATTTTTATGAATTTAATGAATTTTGATGAAATTAATAAATTTTAATGAATTTAATAAATTTTGATGAATTTAATAAATTTTGATGAAATTAGTGAATTTTGATGAATTTGAATTTTGATGAATTTAAAGAATTTCGATGAATTTATTGAATTTAGATGAACTTAATGAATTTTGATGAATTTAATAAATTTTATGAATTTTGATGAATTTAATGAATTTTGATGAATTTAATGAATTTTGATCAATTTAATAAATTTTGATGAATTTAATGAACTTTGATGAATTTATTGAATTTTGATGAATTTAATAAATTTTGACGAATTTAATGAATTTTTACGAATTTAATGAATTTTTATGAATTTATCAATTTTGATGAATTTAATGAATTTTGATGAATTTAATGAATTTTGATGAATTTAATAAATTTTGATGAAATTAATGAATTTTGATTAATTTAATTAATTTCGATGAATTTAATGAATTTTGATGAATTTAATGAATTTTGATAAATTTAATGAATTTTGAGAATTTATTAAAAATAAAATTAAAGAATTAAATAATTTTGATGAATTTAATAAATTTTGATGAATTTAATAAATTTTGATGAAATTAATGAATTTTGATGAAATTAGTGAATTTTGATGAATTTGAATTTTAATGTATTTAAAGAATTTTGATGAATTTATTGAATTTTGATGAGCTTAATGAATTTTGATGAATTTAATTTCGATGAATTTAATGAATTTTGATGAATTCAATGAATATTTATGAATTTAATCAATTTTGATGAATTTAATGAATTTTGATGAATTTAATGAATTTTTATGGATTTAATGAATTTTTATGAATTTTGATGAATTTAATAAATTTTGATGAAATTAGTGAATTTTGATGAATTTGAATTTTGATGAATTTAAAGAATTTCGATGAATTTATTGAATTTTGATGAACTTAATGAATTTTGATGAACTTTGATCAATTTAATAAATTTGGATGAATTTAATGAATTTTGATGAATTTATTGAATTTTGATGAATATAATAAATTTTGACGAATTTAATGAATTTTGATGAATTTAATGAATTTTGATGAATTTAATGAATGTTTATGAATTTAATCAATTTTGATAAATTTAATAAATTTTGATGAAATTAATGAATTTTGATTAAATTAGTAAATTTTGGTGAATTTATTGAATTTTGATGAACTTAATGAATTTTGATGAATTTAATGAATTTCGATGGATTTAATGAATTTTGATGAATTTAATGAATTTAATGAATTTTGAGAATTTATTGAACTTTGATGAATTTATAAATTTTGATGAATTTAATAAATTTTGATGAATTTATTGAATTTTGATGAAATTAATGAATTATGATGAATTTAATGAATTATGAGAATTTATTGAATTTTGATGAATTTATAAATTTTGATGAACTTATAAATTTTGATGAATTCAATGAATTTTGATGAAATTAAATAATTTTGATGAATTTAATTAATTTTAATGAATTTTATGAATTTTGATGAATTTAATAAATTTTGATGAATTTATTGAATTTTGATGAAATTAATGAATTTTGATGAATTTAACGAATTTTGATGAATTTAATGAATTTTGATGAATTTTATGAATTTTGATGTATTTAATGAATTTTGAGAATTTATTGAATTTTGATGAATTTATAAATTTTGATGAATTCAATGAATATTGATGAAATTAAATAATTTTGATGAATTTAATTAATTTTAATGAATTTTATGAATTTTGATGAATTTAATAAATTTTGATGAATTTAATAAATTTTGATGAATTTATTGAATTTTGATGAATTTAACGACTTCAATGACTTTAACAAATTTAGCGAATTTAACGAATTTAATGAAATTAATGAATTCAATGACTTCAATGAATTCAATGAATTCAATGAATTCAATGAATTTTATGAATTTAAAAAAATAATTTCATAAGCTTTATAAATTTTACCAATCAAAGAAATATGAATTTAATTGGATTAATTATGTTTATTTTATTAATTTAATCAATTTTATGATTGTTTTAGTAATTTAACCGTCATGCGTTTGCGTCATATCTGCATTTAACCGACCGTCCGAAGCTCTCAGGCGATTTCGTCTGTATTTCAAAAGAATGCGCTCCTAATAATTTCCAGAAAGATAGTTAATGTAATAATTTCATTACCGAAAAATTTAATAATATTTATCAGCTTTCTCATATGCACATCGCACACAATGTTCGCTGCGGTTCTGTGCTCATATTAAACCCACATTTCGTGTACGAACTCAAACACGCTATTTCGTACCTAAACGCGTACACATGTTCGCCTGCACAACCGAACCCCATGTACGTACACGGTGTGCGTAAACGTGGGTTCGAGGCACTAGTTTTCTCCTTCTCGTTCTCATCATCACTAGCGTTGAGTATTTTGCCTTGTGTGAATCGTGCTCGTGTACGCACTCGGTGTACGTACATGGATGTTTGAACTAGAGTTTGTACACCGTTCGCTTCGGTTCGATGTTCGAGGCGAAGCCGCACATCGAGACGAAGCATGTTTGAGGTCGAACGCGTGTACGAAATTTTGTATACAGGTACAAAATTGTTGATGTTCATGGCAAGTCTGATATTTATTGATTAAATTTTAGTACACTCGTTAAATTTTTATATTTGATTATTCTTCTGTTTTCGAAAATTATCTTTTTTTATTTTAATAATTTCTTTAATTTCATTAATAATTTTTACATCGAATAAATTTCATTGTATCAATCAATATATTTGAATTTAATTATTTGATCGCATTCATTCACTCTTTTTTCATTTATTTTATTTTAAGTGATTCTTTCGTGATTGTCGATTTAATTTTTTGTTCGTGTCATGCATGTGATGCATTGGATTTGTTCATTTATTAAATTGATTTGAATAATTTCTTTCGTTTTATTCATTTTATCAACTTTAATAATCTTATAGCTTTATCAATTATTTATTATTTTCAACTTTAATAATTTTATCGTTTATGTTCCTCTTTTTCATCAATTTAATATAATTCAGTGTAATAATTGAATTCAAATAATTTATTAAATTCCTTCTACTCTTTTTATTCTCTTGATTCGTTTAATTAATTTTATTCATTTTTTTTTTCAATACAGTCACTTTTTTGCAAGTTATTTTTTTTTATTTTGCCCTGGTATGGTGGATCAGAGAGTAAGCCACTCACTGTATGTTCGTGTCCCTGTCAGGACCCGATCAGAAACATATGACAAAAACCTTTCAAAACTATATCTAGCGCTGTTACTTGTTATAATTTTCTGTTATGTTAACTACTAACGAGACCAGATTTATAACTCAGCATACTACGAAAATTGCATTTTGTTATAATCTTGTTATTGAATTCTGATCGGGGAAGGACTCAGTAGAACTAGCCCTACAATTATGAATTTTATTTTTTTTTAACGAAATGTAGAACAAACGTATTTTAACGAAATGTAGAACTGATGTTTTAGGTTTTTATGCATTTTATTGGTTTGTGTTTTTATTCATTTAAATTATTACATTTGTACTTCAGTTGGATTTATGTTTTTGCATTTTTAAGCAATTTGTGTCTTCAATCAAGTAGGGGGCTGTTCTCAGATAAAGCTGCATATTTCACATACTGATAATTTCCGAAATAATTCAACAAACGATAATCTATCGTAATTTCTCAGCAACCGGCTGCCGAGAGCAATACATACATGGAAACAATTCTTTTAGCCTCATCCCACTAACTAAAACTCCATTCTGGGACAAACGTGTACGGTTGTCACATTAACATTCTTTTCCTTCCCCAATGACTATCAGAATTAGGCTCTGGCGCTGTTATTGTTATTTCGAACTACAGAACTATCGAAACTTGCACATCGAGCATGGATAGTTACAGGTTTCAGTCGCTCAGTTTTCCGTAATGTTTCGCATATCCTGGCTAATCGCGGAGTAGGAATTTGGTGTGGTCATCAGGCTTTTGCTCAATTTGTTTCTCCAGGTTCCAAGTTCTTTTTTAGATCACCACACAATTCTCTCGATTTCTTCGAGTCGCAGTATAGTGACTTTTGAGTAATATCTCGTAAATCGTTTACTACTACGAAGCTGTCTTTTTTGTTCTCTTTCTTGTCTTTCGATGATTAGCAAAGTATTGCTGGAAGAAGCTTGTCAACAACTTTTTATCCATATGTTTGTATATATTCAATGATGTAGGCATATTGAGTCCTGGAGATGGAAGGTGTTAGCTCTATTGTTCATTCAAGTACATGTTTTACTAAGTACTAAATTTTCTTAGCATCAATTTAATTTATCCATTGAAATTCAAATGAAAAAATATTCCTGGTGATTTTGATTTAACCATACAGTTAAAGTAGTTTGTCAAAAAAATAAAAAAAATATGAGAAATCAATAATTGAAAGTTTTATAATTTTGCGGTCGGTCTTGTTCAATTAGTATTTCAAGCACATCTGCCTACTTTCGCGTTATAAACTTGGACTTTTTGACAATCCCGTACGTTGCTCGCCGCCAGCCAAGTATTCAGACACTAGTTGTAATTTTTTCGGACTAACCCGTCACGTAACAGTTTTCCTCCCGCAGTAGTTTTCCTCGCAAAAAAGTGCTAATACGCGGCACCGAGCGTCATTAGGGTTGTTTACGGCCTACGGCTCCTGCCACGTAACACAAAGCAGGCTGATTTATTTTCCCTAATGGGAAAATGGCCTGCGCTCTCCGACTACAGCATTGACTGACCGCACCGGCTTGTAGGGTACATGGCACACCTTTGGGTTAAGCAAGATTTATGCATACATTTGTTGGTAACAACTGCGCAACTTCTATTTTCGATCGCAGAAAAAGTAATCCTGGCTGCGTTTGTTTTTGTCCTAACTGTTCGACTGTGGGTATTGTCGATCCAGTGCCAGTTCGAAACAACAAAAAAACCCTCCAAATCCCTTACGTTCGCATCGCGGATTGTCATTTTATCAGCCGCTGGGCAACAAAAAAGTTCGAAAGTTTGTCACCACTCAGGGGGGCCCCCTCGGATAGCCAGGACACAGCGTGAATCGATTGTCGTGTGTGGTAGACTCGTTCGATAGCAGAAAACAAGCAGCGAAAAGTTTATCGGAGTTTTTTTTCTCCATTCAGAGGCTTCAGTTTGAAATATTCACCATAACTATTCACCCGCCGGGGGGGTTCCGAAGAGGAGGCAAACGAACTTTTCCTCTCAATGTGTGTGTGTGTGTGTGTGTGTGTGTGTGTATGACGCAGCGTGGATACAAGTGCGGTTTTTGATTTGCATTTTACCAGTTTGTTCAACTATCACATCTCGCTGGGGGGTACTCTACGGTTTGCTATATATTGAAGAGATGTTCTTTATACCCCAACGAGTAGCTCTGTTCGGTGCGACAGAGTTCACCGTGTAAGGATTGCAGCTGGGAATGGTGTGAATAATGCTTACATGACGCGTAAATTACTGTTTGGGAGAAAAGAGCTGCTAACCGAACCGAACGATGGTGGGGAAGGGATTTCAGCCGAAAAAGTAGCTTGATGTGGTATTAATACTTACGAAAGTGTAACCAATGTCAGATGGAAATTTAAAATGACAAATATTTCAATGTAAACCATCGGTGCATACGCATGATGCTTTATTACCAGTAAAGTACCATGCGCCTCCATTACGTTTACACATCCAGTTACTTTATGTCATTGAATCGGTTCCGAACTCTAGTCCCATCAAACCAAGCTAAACCGGTCCCTCCAACAATCTACTCCATCCCATCGAGCAAAGACTTGAACACCTCCCCCTCAATTGACCCAGATTTGCGTACAAAGCAGCAAAAGTGTCGCGATTACATTGAAACTTTCACACGCAGCATCGTCCCCAGCAGCAGCAACTGAAGCAGCCCATTTATGAGCTCATCTTTCTTCTTGAACAGCGCACAAGTGTATGGTGCTTGCACCATGCTACCATGCTGTACATATTGGGAAGGGGCAATGTTTTCAGCCTGACACAGGCAAGTTTCCCATTGAAGGTTGGTAGGTTGAATTTGAATGTAAAGCGCACGGTCGGGTGCGGTGTGAACCGGGGACAGGGAGAGAGAGAGGAAATTGTGTGACAATCTCGTAATTACAGAACCGTGCTTGGCTTCGGCTGCAGTTCACTCGGCAAGTTTTGAGAACAAGAGGGAATCTGCTTCTTTTTTTTCTCATTCAGATACGAGATGAATCCTGCTTCTTTGTGTGAATGTCGACGCCGCTTTATGCAGAGCACTGCTCTTCGCTGCTGCACTAGTAATCCAAAGTTTGGTACACGTGATAGAGTCCTCCCTTCATCCTGCCGTCGTGAAACGACGACGGCAGGCCGACATAAATTTCAATTCCAAATACGATAGTTTCTGACTGTTCGTTAGAGTTCTTATCTATCACCGCTGTGATATCCCTGGGAACTGCCTGGTTCTGGTGACGGTCGCGGAAGCTTCGGGGTCGGGACTCGGCGGGTCCTTTCTAGACACATATTGCATGCACTGTTCGCCGTTCACGCCTACCCCCCCACCGGTTTTTCGATGGCGGCGTTTACCGGATCAGAGGTACTGGGACTGTACGGAGGACGCTTTTAGTGCGAAAGGATTTATGTGTACGCTTTCTAATCCTGCGTTTTCGTGTAAATATTCACCGTGGTGCAGCCAGGCGGTGTGCCAATTGCTTCCTCTGAATTGTAGTTCTCGGATAGGGTACCTATTGTGGGAAGTATAGTTCGTCAGTCAAGGGCGGTTTACTGGGTATATATGTATTTGAGAGACTTGTGAAATATGAGTTAATATCATAAAGCTCCAATAATCTACCAACTTGAGAAAACGGCGCCGGTGGTTAAGTGGTAAGCGTGACCGCCACTCATTCCCGTTGGACTGGATTCAATCCCAGCCGTGGTCGTTGAGATTTTTCTGAGGTGAAAAAATCTGTGATCACGTCTTCCTTCGGAAAGGAAGTAAATCCGTCGGTCCCCGGTCCATGAGTCGATGGATCGATAACTAGTCCACATAGTGGATTCACCTCTCTGGCGTCGGTAAAGAAGAAGTAGAATCCAACTTCTATGCTTACTAACAAATATGTGGAGTGCGCAACAGTATGTACGGCCTCTAGCAAAAGCAAGTATCGGACTAACCCCATTCCTTCACTTTCCTTGCGCGATCTACGTTCGGGCCTGGCCGGCGCCGGTATTGATTAATAAACACTTTAGCATTACCAGGAGCTGCACATTGAAAGATGTTTCGCTACTCCCAAGCATAATTATCTACTGATTCTCTGTGCAACTTTCGCTAGTTCAGATCGACAACGGAGTGGCAGCCCGAGGTGGTCGCACAAGCTCAAGCTAATGCTCCAATAATCTACCAACTTCAGGGATATTTTTGTTTCAGATAATACAAACGTGGTTAAATACCAATGTTTCTTGTAAGTCCTTCAATAGTAGACACATGGTTCAAAGGACAAAAAAGGAAAATTCCTTACTTTGATTTAGGAGATAAGTTACAAAAAGAGTAGAGCGACGAGATAAACGGAACTTCATCGAACATTCTTGAGTCGATTCCTCGTCCTATCAGGCGAAAAATGCCAAATAATCCAATTCAAACTTTAAGCACGTACGGCAGCAAAATTTGTTCAATTTGATTCAACTTTAGCGTTGATACTCTTGGAGAGAATTGATTAAGGGTTGGACCGACTGAGATTTTAAAAATTTGTTTTTTTTACTGGGCACTCTGAATACCGCAACATTGATTCTAATAGACGGAAATTATTCAGGATGTCAATTAAGTCCTTAAAATAGAACTTCCAGATTTTTCCAGTTTTTCGCACTTCCTTCCATATTTCTAAAACAAACATATGGAAAACTTACTTTCATGGCTTGTTACATTAATGTGGCTATTGATTTTAGATACTGCTGTGTCCGTCCTTCTACTCGCAACGTAGAAAATAAACTGGGTCATTAAAAATATAATTATTCTCTTCTATAACATGCATCGATTAAGCTGAATTGGATTTCTACAAAAATTTAAACAAGTCCTTGGAACTATTGGTCTTATTGGACAATTACTTTAGCAACATCCTGTTAACATCTTTCAGAATCAACCAAATAAAATGAATTGCGGTCATTGAATATGTGGTCCTGGTAACTGAATTGCGTGGAACAATTTTTACTTTGGGAAGCAACAAAAAACAGCGTATTGATTTATTGAATTAACTAGGGGGAAAATGGTGCTTGAGCTTAGCTCAATGTGCAGTTCCACCACGCGCGAAATTGTGAACTGATAACCTTTAATTCGTTAATCGACCTTCAACACGTCACACTGTGGTCCAGAACTGTGAAAAAATGGCCACAAGTAATAAGCTCCGGCAGAAGGTGTTAAGATCAAAATTGGGTCATACACGAATGCGTGTAAATTAAGGGGTTACCACTGCAGAACACGAAAAAATAGGTATAATTCAGGCTTTTTCTAGACACAATGAAGAGGTGAATCAGATTCTTGTAAAATGGGATTTATAATACTAGTTGTGAAGCGCAAAAAATATTTTTTTCAAGTAATTTTATCACAAGACGACGGCTGTGCAGCATTTTCCCGTAGACACCTCTTTTTGGAAAGGGTCCACAGCCGGAAACTTATCTCCCATATTTTTCAACCTAGAGCTAAAAACTAAAGTTTTTGCGATTTCTTATAACAATAGCCAGCGACGCACGTAGGATTTTTTTTTTTCGATATTTTGATTTTTCGCGAAATGGCACTCTTTTTAGTAAAAAAAACGCTAAAGATGTCATAAAAATCGACACAAAATTAATGGTTTAAAAAATAACCATTAAACCACGTTTCCGGACAGTTCCAGAAATGTGGTTTCGAGAAAAAACGCAGTTATAGTTCTCAGTGCGCTCGGGGTTTACATAAGAGGCGTTGCCGCAGAATTGAAAATTAGAACATTTAGCAATTTTTTGTTTTTTGTTATATAATTTTCTAGACCCTAAAACACATTTTGGGCCAATAAAAGAAGTTTCTATTTTTTTCAAAATACCACAGTAAAAAAACTTTTTATCAATTTTTTTTTTCTTTTGAGAATTCATTTAGTATAAGAAAAAAAATTTCGATTTTATGGCGGTCTTGGTCTGAATAATGTAGACAAACGATTTATTTGTAGATTGCTCGACGTTTCGGCCGTGTTTGGTGGCCTTTTTCAAAGGAAAATGTAGTCTTGTCGTTTTTGTCGGAGTCGTTTATTGCCGTTTTTGTCAGAGTCGTTTATTGCCGTTTTGACAGGATGTTCGCTGATTTTGGGCAATTCCATGTATTGGAGTTTTCGCGATAAAAAACATTCGTTGGAATTTTTGGTCACTGCTTCTCGCTTCCAACGATGTTTGTGTCTTCTTCTATGTAAGTTTCCTTTGATCGGCACGTTGTTGGCGGAATACCACTTCATGATGACCTTTTTCCATGTTACCAGGCTGTTATTAAAAATGGCAGAAACTTCGCGAAACAAACGTGTTGCTTCAGTTAAAACAGCAGTTGCTTTTCTAGACATTTGTTCACATAAATTTGGCAGTCCGGATTGCAATGACACCGTGATATTATTTTTTTTTCAGCCACAGCTATCGATAGCCTGCCAAACCAGATATTTCTAAGCTGTCTTCCTAATGAACATCGTATGCAATGTTCGCTCTGGTTCTGTGCTCATATTAAACCCACATTTCGCACCAAAACACGTGCACATGTTCGCTCGCACAACCGAACTCCATGTACGTACACGGTGTGCGTACACCTCTCGTACACACAGGTTCGTGGCACCAGTTTTCTCCTTCTCACTTTCATCATCACTAGCGTTGACTTTTTTGCCTTGTGTGAACCGTTCTCGTGTACGCACCCGGTGTATGCACACTAGAGTGACAGAAAAAAATGACCCCCATCGGCCCACCACTGAGTCGATTCCTAGTCCCACCAGGAGTGTCTGCTCCAAATTTGAGCCAAATCGAACAAGTCTAGCTACCGGACCAACGAGCTTGAAGTTTGTATGGGATTTTTCGACAATTTACACGGAGAAAACTCTCTTGCTCACATTTTCGCCGCTAGGTGGCACTGTATACATCAGCTTATCACCAAATGTGAAACTTAAGAAGATAATTTTATTATCTACAACTTTGTTGAAGACTGCAAAACGATCCGACTCCAACAGGAAAAGTTATTAAACTTTTAATGACGTGATGTCTGAGTCAGTTTTGCATGGGGCCTAGCAGTGCATGATAGTGTATCAGTACTAGGTTCTAACAAACTAAACATTTTTATGGAATAATGGTTAGATTTAGCTGAATAGTATGTTCGGAAGAATTGTAGTACATAATACGAGTTATATTTTGGTTAGAAAATTGTAGTTCCACATCTGACCGCATAGATGGCGCCAACACTAACTTTTCAACGAAGAGAGATAGAAATTAGGTGTCTTCTACAAAGTTGTAGAACAAGAATATTGCAGTAATTCTTCCAAACATCTCGATATTCTATCTGTCTCCGTTGAAAAGTTAGTGTTGGCGCCATCTATGCGGTCACAGATTGAACTAAAATTTTCTAACTAAAACATAACTCGTATTATGTACTGCAATTCTTCCGAACATACTATTCAGCTAAATCTAACCATTATTCCACAAAAATGTTTAGTTTGTTAAAACCTAGTACTGATACACTATCATGCACTGCTAGGCCCCATGCAAAACAGACTCAGACATCACTTCGTTAAAAGTTTAATAACTTTTTCTATTCGAGTCGGATAGCTTTGCAGTCTTCAACAAAGTTGTAGACAATAGAATTATCTTCTTAAGTTTCACTTTTGGTGATAATCTGATGTATACAGTGCCACCTAGCGGCGAAAATGTGAGCAAGAGGGTTTTCTCCATGTGAATTGTCGAAAAATCCCATACAAACTTCAAGCACGTTGGTCCGGTAGCTAGACTTGTCCGATTTGCTTTAAATTTTGAAGCAAGTACTCCTGATGGGACTAGGAATCGACTCAGTGGTGGGCCGATTTAGTTTTCAAAAATTCATTATTTTTCTGGGCAGTCTAATGCACACGGATGTTTGAACTAGAGTTTGAACAACGTTCGTTTGGGTTCGATGTTTGAGGTGAACATGTACATCGAGACAAAGCACGTTTGAGGTTGAACGCGTGCACGAAATGTTGTACACAGGCACAAACTTGTCGATGTTCATGAGAATGCTTCAACCCATCTAACTTCACAAACGAGTCGGGTGTCTCTTAGACACAACCAGCACACGAAGTTTTTATGAATTCGTTTCGTCTTTGACCCATCCTTTTTGAAGAATTCCAATTGTAAGCTTTTTCTTATAAAATTAAAGATGTGTTTTCAATGAAAAAAAGTTTTTCTTGAAATGCTCACTATTTTGTTTACAATTTGATTTTTTTTGAAAAAGGATGGGTCAAATACAAGAGATAGTTTAATATGCTTTAAGACTGTTTTGGCATTTCCGATAAACGCTCGAGCGGCAATCCGTGGTACCGCATGTCATTTATTTTGCATTTTCAACTTTAAGGAGCCATAAGGAAATGCTAGATGGGTTTTCACATGCCACAAAAATTTATTTTCAACACTAATAGTAACTTTGAAATTTGCAAAGGTCCTTAATAAATTTTGTCTTCTATTTTTGAAGAAAAATTGGTAGGAAACATGGTAAACTTTCAAGTTTTTCCTGAAAACTTGCAAATATGTATCAAATTCTAACGAGGTACGTAACACCGTTGGGATGCTGTTGCCGGGAGAGACAACCAAATATGTCGTTTCGGAACATATCAAGTATACCAGCTCGAAATAAAATCGTCCCAGCTCGCAATAAATTTTTTCAGTGCATCGTTCAGGGACACCACAAGACCCTATACTATTGATTTTTATTTGGATTAATGCTTTCAGTGGAGTTGCTGAACTGGAATCGTAGTCACGGCACGGTACCTCTTTGTTGCGTTTTGCGACAATTGTTATAATGTCCGTTACGAAGCGCGTTCCGAGGTACGCCAGCTCGAAATAACTTCCGCTATCGACCCCTCAACACCGACCAATAGATTATTCAGGGCGATCCATACAATTGGTTATTTTCTAGGTTAGAAAAGTGGATGTTTGGAAAAAAAAAAATCTACAATCGCATATAGCTTCAGGAATCAATATAAATTGGCTCAAGCAGCACGTTTCCCAAGTTATTCGGAGATTTGTGCCTTGACATTTAGTTTCATTATGTTACAAATAGAAAGAGAAAGAGAGGTGATAGGAAAAGGTAGGGAGTTAGAAAATTATACAAATCATAAATCATAAATAAAAACAGTAAACAGTGTGGTCCCTTTATTCCTGAAAGAATAAAGAGCTCTACTGGTATAGCCTATAGCTCTTTACCCCACAGTGTTAGGAACAAAAACAATCATGGAGTTTTAACTTCCTCTGGATAGGTTCGTTAATCTACGGGAAAACCACAAAAGCGGATACGCAATTGCAGCAGTGCAGGACATGTCATGGACTTCATATCATCGAAAATCTGAAATCATTCACAAAGATCGCATGAAAAATACTCAGCATGCTGAGTAGTAGCCATGTTATTATTAAGTTTGCAGTGTTCAGTCACTGCCCTGCTGACGAGTATGCTGGAACTTTGTTTGGAAAAATACAACGAATTCTTCAACATTTTCGGAATCACATCCAGTAGTTTGAGCGCATGTTTGCAAGCTACGCCAATGGTTGACAAGTTCAGATGCAGCACAAGAGCCAACCTTATACGTTATCCATATTGCGCGGGGACTTATATGGAGCAACACTTTCAAGCGTCCATTTGATCGATTCGGTAGTTACAATTGCACGACGGTAGTCACAATTATGACTCCGTTCAGCATGCAAAATGTGTGGCCGAGAAACAGTTGAGTAGTTCATCTTTGTCAGACAAGTTTTTACCATTAGAATTCCAATCGATTTCGAAAATAACTCACTTAATCTACTACGTCTACGTTGAAGATTAAGACACTTGTGCAAAGGTTTTTTTCAACCACTTCGTGCTGAGGATCAAAGAGCCTTCGTGGTTGCGATCCTAACTTTTTGAGTCCATTAAGTTCGTCTTTCGACCGAGGTGTTTCTTCAGAAGCACACGTAATTCGAAATGTACAAGCCTCTTGATATATACTGTTACTATGAGTGAGTTTGTGCATTAAGCACGATCTGATCCAAATCACTTGCGAGATTCGATCGTGGAAAATACCCATGAGACCTACTACCCATAAAAGCATAAGAGTCCTTTATTGATAAACAGCAAGCGGAGAAAAACGCTGTTCAAGATTTACAGTTTGCTTAAGCCTTATTGATAGGACAACCATATTTTGGTAGTTTTTCGATATTTTCTAAACAATCTTGGTAATCTTATTTGTGCATTGTGATTCAGTGGTGATTCAGAATACAATCCAACAGATAACTTATTTTTTTACAAAAATCCATATGTGACTCTTATGCTTCTTTGGGCAGCCTAGTCGCCAAGACCTCTACGTAGCGATCCTAGTTCGTAGATTTGTAATAACGATATGTGACGGTATCTTGCGACACGCTTAAATGACCAAAGATGATGTACATATTGATGTTCAAATGAGGATGGCTCGAACTTGTTCGTAATGCTGTCGGAGCAAAGAATTGTATCTAACACCTTTTCCCTACCAGGTCGTACAAATGTCCGGCGATTTACTGCATTGAGTATATGCAGATTTGTGCTGCTTAACGCTCCGCGCAATTGGCTTACTGAACGAGCAGCTGCTGGTGCTCCAAAACGATTTCGCTAGATTTCCAGAGCAGTGTGCACTCAGTGCACTAGCGCGACTGCCGGAAGGTTGAGTATTCTATCAGCTATTCACAGCCTCTCAGAATTGATATCTGAGCTGTCTTAAAATAAGCGGTAAGCATTTACATCACAGCCAACATTGAGTGGAAGCCCATTTGCCAATCTCTTTGAAACCATTGGAAGGTGATGGTTCATTATTGGGCATATATGCCGAACAATAGACTGTCATTGTTATTAACAGCCATATTGAAGGCGATAAGTATTCAAGTGTTTTGTGGTAACCAAATGTCGCCATATTCGAGTACAAAATGGATACAAGCATCAATTTTCGTCATCTACTGACCTACTCCTTTCGAATTAAATCCAATTTGTTAATAGTTCAGTGGTAAATGAAAGACGGCCTTTTTGGTTTCACAGTGGCGTCAACTATCAATTTTCGTCATCTTCTAAGCAACCCCTTTCAACTACATCTATATCGAAGATGGTTTTCAGTATTTTGTATCAACTAAAACCCGCCATCTTGAACTTGGAAAATGGCTTCAATCGTATAATTCCGTCATCTATTACCCAACCTTTTAAAATGACCTTTTAAAATGACATCTGTATCCATTATTACCTCACGATTTGCGTGAGGTGGCCAAAATTTACGATTCGAAAAGTCATTTGGGTAGCGATGTTCACTTTAAAACCACTTCACATAAAGTGACTCGGGGAAAAGCTCCTTGTGAGAGACGTGATAGTGACTCCAGTGATGTGAGTGAGGTAGCTGCGTGGATAAAGGTACAAAGAATATCTATGCTTGCGGGACATCATCCATAACCAAATGTTTGCTTGTGCTGTATCCGTTTTGGACGTGGCGTCTGAATGGCCAAGTTAGTCTGTAATGCACAATACTGATGAGACAAAGTCAAATCGCAATATTTGAGTTAAATTCATTTTGTGGCTAATAATTTGAGGGTTTTGAATTATTTCAAAAACTGTCAACTATTTGAATTTTCGAAAAGTATTCAAAATTGACAAGTTTATCATTTAAAACAGAACTTTTATTTTGAGCATGAGAGGTCTACTTCAAACGTGAGTGATTCTTACCGGATTTGTTTCAGGTGTGCAAAAGAGTCAAATAAGTCAGCGAAGTATAGTCTGGTGCAGAGACAAATGGTCGGTGTTAAGTCAGACCGGACTAAGTGACATTGTATTGATTTCGAGAAAAACGAATTTAAAACTTGAATCGCAACGTGACATCAACGTGAAACATACGCTTGGGGGCACGATAGGCCAGCTATTTGGGGGCACGATAGGTCACTACTATAATTTAAATTTGAGTTTTTTGACGGTAAAATTGTGCGTAATTTAGTCCGAAAAACGCCAAAACGAATTCAAGAGGACAAAAAAACGCAATTGCATCTGTTCAAGATGGTGCCAGTATTCGATCAGCTTCTAAACAATTCAAGGTTCCGTTCGAAATACAGCCTGCTCGTGTGAAAGGAAAATTATCGTAATCAAGCGCGTCAGATATTTCACTTGAGGTTGAAGCTGATAATCGAAAAAAACATGTTCCAAAATGAGAAGAAAAAGGAGTAAAAAAATGCTTCGAAGCGCAAACGCGATCGTCGCACAGTTGAGCGACCACGTGAGCCGTAATGCACAACTTCAATTCCACACTCTGGCGACGACGAGGACACCGAAGAAGTCATTCGCGAGTAGAAAACCAGACGAAGCGGCTGAAAAACATGTTTTTTCAACATTTCCTTCCGTGGTTTCATGATTTTTCGCGTCATTCGCCTTATTGAATTTAGCTTCAAAAATATTTGGCCAGAAAAAAAATCATCATTGCCAAAACGTTACCAGATGTAAAACCTTTCCAACGACTGCTTGTTTGTCAAAATCAGTGTAAATATACCATCGTATAAACTCGCCTAAAAAAAACGTAAATAAAACTAAACAAAAAACCTAAAAAAACTGACCTACTTGACCCCACGCTACTCTATTATCTATCTGCGTCACATTAGTACTGTCAAAAACCTGTCACAATGATATCACTTCGGTTACATCTCAGTTTAGTCTTTTACTAAAAAAAAGCTTCCAATTCAAGGGAAACCTCTATATCCACCCAAACGAATCTATCCCCCTGAAATGTGCTAGCCCAAAACTGTCGGACTGATAACGATAACCGAGAACGAGTTTAGAAAATGGGGATATCTCGTTTACCAAAAAAAAATAGGAACCCCAGTCCAGTTGAAGCGAACACAAAACTTTCAAACAACGCCGCTGAATCCCGATTCCTAGCAAACGGGCAAAAGTTCAATGGTCCGCAGTCGAGTGGAAACCGATGCCGGCCAGCACGGGACCCATTTTCCTCCCGCACGACTTTGCTGCTGGCCACGGTTCGGTGATACTTTCGAAATGAGAAAACTGTTTTCCGAAAACTTCTTCTTGGTGCCTGTGCCTGCCTGCGGGGGGTTCCTGACAGTCAGAATGTACAGTGCTGTCATCTCCAACCTACGTTCGGACTGAAGACGGCGGGTCATGACATAACGCTTATCATATAATAATTTCGGAAAATATATTACGTGATGTGGGTTTGATGGGGTGGTGGTACCCTTCCATGGTTGAGTCGGGGTGCGAAAGTGTTGCAGGATAGCGCACGAATTACTGGACAGTGATGGGGTCAATTTTTAGTTCTTTGATTTGATACATACTTTTCCCTGGTTGTTTGAAGATTAGATTCTAAAAGTAACGAAAAGGAAAAGTGAATATCTTGTCAAGTCTAGTTAGGAGTTGAAAACATGCATTCTAAAAAACACATCAATCGAACAACTAAAAAAAATAATTCCATGAAGCTTAATATCAATATTGGTCAACGCGGACGTGTTCTGAGCTAATTTCGCTAAGCACCGAATATACTTCACCGAAGTTAAGGATAATAACAGTCCAAACTTAGCAATTTATAGAGCTAATATTGCAGACTTACACGTTTATCCCGTAAATTTCATTTTTTCCCTTTTAGAGAAAAGAATCAACCTGCAGAGAAGAATCACGTCCTCACGTTAAAAAATAGTAGATGCAGTAAATTCTAAACCAGAGAATCATCTTAACGGCACAACTGGGACAATAAAAGTTGCTCGAAAGCACGGATTTAATTCTCCACTGGCTCAGATGGTGCCGTACTATGCGACATCCACAAAATTCGAAAGTGCTGAAGTACTCCTCGAACTAGCTTTGTTCAAGCAACGAAGCTTTTTAGCTACTGTTTTCCCGCCAAACCAAAGTCAAACCGGTTTACCACACAACCAATCTGCCACTGCGAAACCGATTTGCCAGGCCGGTCAGGCCACGTGCTGTTCTAGTTTTCAAGGATGGCGAAAAAAAATTTCATTCCTCTGATAAGAAGTATCCCGACCAAAATGTGTACTGATCGTACGTGACCGGCTGTGTGTCGTGGGGAATTATTCTATACGAAAGCCATGTGCATAAAGTGCAATCAAACAATGTACGGAAATGACACAGTTCCGGCGAAAACTAAAAACTTCCCAGAAGCACCACTTCAAGGCTGCCCAGCTTTCGTTTCATTAACGTAATGGGCTTTCAAAATGCCATGGCCCCTTCCTTGTTTTCTGTAACACATTCAGTTTTCCCGACAGGATTTTACGAATCGAACCGAAAGGAAGTTTCGAAGTTGGTATTTGCACTCTCTTTCGCTGCCTGCTTTTCAAAAGGGGGAACAAATTGAATTCTGAAATAAATTTCTATCTAAACTGTTTTTCCAACCAATTCTCATTTCTTCGGAATCTGTTCAACTGCACCGATAGGCAAAGGGGATGGCATCTCTCTTTCTCTCTCTTTGTGTATGTGTGTTGTGTGCTGTGCACGAGATTTAAGGTCGAAGCAGAAAAAAAAGTTCTCCCTCCTTCAAGCCAGCCATCACTAAAAGCATCACGGAAGAACACGGAACCCAAGTGCCATTTTTCGAACTGAAACTGCTTCCATCAGTCGCCGCAACCCGGTTCCTATACCCGACGTCGTACTGCATCGAGTTGGAAGTGATGTTTGAATTGGATTTCAATACCAGAACCTCATCCGACCGCGCTGCTCACCCATTTGCTCCTTCCTTTTCAGATTCCTGTTTTGTAAATAGATAAATTCAAATAGAATGTATAGGAAGGCAATAGCGAAGTAAAAATACTGAAATGCTTCGAGAGTATTATTGAACTCAGTAAAGTGCACTGGATGCTTACTTGTGTACGTTTCGAAGCGCACTGAAAAATAAATAAATTCTGATATGTGATGATTGCATCAGGTTCGACTGAATGCAAAAAGCTCTGATTGAACGTTTAGTTGCAGCCATTTGAGTCACGCTAATTGTATCGTGCGTACGGTGACAAAATGTGCTTCCAAATTGCAAAACTTGTTAGCGGTGAGTTATGGATTGCGTTTCGACATCATCTCATCAGTATCTGCCATTGACATGCAACCAACTAGACGCTCAATTCAAAAGCATAAATATAGTTGTACTAGCTAATACCCATCGCGCGTTGCTGCGACTTTCAACGAAATAGGAGGAAAACACAATTTGTTCCGAAGCACCATCTGGCGGGCAGATGATCCCCAAGCAATAGCACACAAACACGCTCCTTAACAAATGGCTACTATGTACAATTTTTTACGGCAATCGGTTAAGCCGTTTGGTAGTCCATAAATCATATACATACAAACATTGATTTTTATGTATATATACAAATATACATAGATAGGCGAAGCAAATTGTTCGCCTCAAATGAGGTCCCGGAAGCACATTATTAATTTAATATATCATTAATTGCTTCTCGACTTTATTTCATCAGTATGTGGCAGACTGACTTGACTACTCAGAGGCCAAAATGGAAGCACTGCTCACCGCAGATAATGGCTCGCAACTACAGAAGTTAAGGTATATGTAGAGAGTTAAATCCAGGGCTGGTGGATACCGTGGGTAGTAGGGGAAGTCCATGTGGGTAGTAAGGGTAGTACTGCCCACTCGAGAATAAACGGAGAGGGCAAATACTTACTCGAAAGTTTGGAACAAACTAAAACCTGCAATTAATCGCATATTTATCTTGCGCGCAAAATGCATGCGTTGCGTTGCGTTGCGTTGCGTTGTGACGATGATTTTGGCGGATTGCACACTGACTTCATCATGTTTGACTGCTGATTATCTAATAAGAGTTGCTTAGGAAGTGGTAAGTAAGAATTCATACCAATCCGACCCATATTAAAACCTCAACAGCATGATAGCCATCATTGCCGGCCGCCCCCATCTCCATCGTTCACGGGGAAGGATAAAGGATAAGGTAGACGGGAAGTGTTGATGCTCCACCTACTTAACGGAAGGACGACGATTCATCAGACTCTTCCATAGGTGTCGCGGAGTTGGTGGTTTGGAAGGGTATCAGGTCTAGGATTCGCTCCAAGCAAACGATGCGACCTGTAAAGCATGTTTTATTAGGTAGTTGTTTAGTTAGTCTTCGAGTGCACGATCACTCGAAAAAGAGATGATCTTGTTTAGTTTTTGGTTATTTTTAAACTCTGGGCAGCCGGCTACCGAGAGTATACTATGTTCCCTAAACAAAAGCAATTTGAACTCCACACGGCCGACCGTTGGAGTATTGCCTAGAAAAGCTAATCTTATCCGCGTAATGGGCCGGATCACTATTTATTGCAACAGTATTTGGACAGAATTCGCTACTTCTTCTCTACGATATATTTATTGGCTTGAAAACTACCGAGTGATAACACATTATACAGGCAAAAATAGCGAGAGATGTTATAAATCAAGGAAAGTATTTCTTATTTTCCATATCGGATTGTTTGTGGAATACAAGTATACGAGCGATAATACCGAACACTGAAGGGAAATATAAAGGATTGTTAACCTGATGCACGGGCTTGTTAGCAATAACGGAGCTTTAAATTAGGTTCATAAAAACAGACGCGGCGAATTTTCAATACGTATTGACCCGTGTTCATAGATACTAGTCAGATTAGTCGTATTGGGGCTAATTTCCGATCAACTATTCATTTTACGGCAATGTTTTCTCGACTAGATCTGTTCGCACCCTCTCATTCTGTTCGCACCCTCTCATTCTGCGGTCTAAGGACCAAATGTCATCAATAGACTTAGACTCGCGTGGAGGCATGAGATAGGAAACTTGTAAGAATTTTGCTATCCCACCGTTTGACTACCAGAATGGATGGGAGAACAGTAATACTAGCAAATACCGACTACCATAAGAGCGGTGCAAATTTGAACGAGTGACGTAGAGTACTGCACTGAAAAAAGGACCAGGAGTGCGATTTTACGAAGTTTTAGCTTCCGATGGCCCTACATTTTCTGACAAAGTGAAGTTCTTGAATGTTGAGATTTTTATTACTGTTTAGAAAAGCAAAAGTATCATAAAGCTAGTGTCAGGCCTTCATGAGACCTCAAGAAGTCACTTTTGGAGGTATTCGTAAATGTAGATTTGTCGGTAGACGGTTCCAAATATAATAGAAAAATACCTAATTTAACACAACTACAGATCACTTGCAACATAAAAAGCTTTTTGTGAAATTCGACAGCTCCATCTTAGGCCAATTCAATAAATTTCCTACATGAAAGTTTCCATTTTTTAAAAACGGTTTTTAAACCAAAGCTTTGGAAGTTAAACCTTGGCGTGGAAGTGCCGGTATATTAATATATTCTGTTACTTAGTGTAGAATTAGATTTCGTCATTTACGGCTAATATACAACCGCCAGAAGAAACTTAAAACGTTGGTACACAATCAAGAAAGGCGAATCAGAAAAGGTATATGTCAGTGATTCACTAAATACAGACTGGAAAGAGGGTAATATGGAAAACCTTAAGGTCCGTCCAGATTAAGTCTTCGGTACGGAGCAAAACGTCGGCCTAGGAACTCCTAGCATGTTGTTAGTCGCCTCTTACGACATGGGAGCAGTTCCCAGAGGTTCTATTCTTGGTTGAAATAGTGCAAAAAGATTTCAGCCCGCCGGACACCACACGGCTTTATCTTGCGCGCAAAATGCATGCGTCTGAAATTCTCGATGCACAATAATTTCATTTTTTTCTATTGAGATGCAAATTTCTTTTTTCTATTGAGATGTAAATTTCTTGAAAATATGCTATAATAATTAGGATTTGTTTAAAATTTAAACTTATTTTTTTAGTAATATTTTTTGACATATCTAAATTTTAAAGCAAGGAATTCAGATCGATATTTTTTTCGAGAGTTGTCCTACTGGAGCTGTCGAGCTAGGTTCTCGGAAGGGCTCCCGTCAGAATCACATACTACAATTTGCAGACGAGACAGGCAATGTCGCCCACTAAAACACTGCTTTAGGCCAATTGTAGCGGGCAGTGATTCTGAATGTGATATTCATTGTACGGTTCAGGTATGTGCGGGCGTAGGGACTCGCGATCGGGTGTGTCATCGCGAAGAGCTCGAGCATTTGTACGTTAACGTGTTCGATCGCGTGTGCGTTTGTATGTCGCGTGTGCTAACGTGTATGTAACTTCGCGTGTATAAATTCTATATAAATGCCATTTGCTTTCGCATGTTCGTGTGTTCTAGAATGATCGCGCGCGGACCGTGAATCTGATACTTAATTTTTCGTGTGCAGTTCAGATTCTACAAAAAAGTGGGTTCTTACACATCACTAGAGTTCCCAGTCATGTCGCCAAGGCACGTGTTGCCTTGTGGATATGAGCTTTATTTTTCGATTGATATAACTGAATGTATGGACCCAGGTTACTAGAATGGAGGGACGTGACCGATTCATGATGGCGCGCGTTTGCGGGTTCGCGTTTGAGACCGCATTGGTAACTTCGTAGGTACTAAAACGTTCACATTTTTACCCGAGTGTTGCGATCGCGAACGTAGGTGTGCGTAGATGATCGCGAAGAGCTGAAGCATCGTTTGTTGACGTGTTTGTCGCGTGTGCTCGTGTGTATGTGACTTCGTGTTTATGTGCCACGCGGACCGTCATTCTGATATTTAGTTTTCGGTGTACGGATCACATTCTGACAGGGAGTAGGTTACTGCACATTACTAGATGTCCCGGTCATGTCGCCATGGACCGTATTGTCCATTGTATATGAAAGCTTTCTTTTTAATTGATTCAATTGAAGGCATGGACCTAGACTTCTGGAATCGAGGATAGAGACTTCCGGACGTGAACGATTCATGATCGCACGAGTGCGGGGGACTGTAGGTTCACACTTGAGACCGCGTTTGAATGTTTACAAGTGCTGAGTTGTTCATATTAGCACCGGGATGTTATAATGTCTGGAAGAGCGCGGGTGTAGGCTGCGTGGATGGTCGCGAAGGGCTCAAGCATTTTTATGTTTGTTTTTTTTGCGTGTATGTGACTTTGTGTGTATAAATTCGATTTTTATGTAGTTTAGTGGATATGAGCATCATATTTTTAATTGGTCCACCTGAAGGCATTGGGCTTATACTACTAGGGCCGAGAATAGGGGATTTCGGACGAAACCGATTCATGATCGCGCAAACACGGACATTTGGAGGTTCACTCTCGAGACCGGGATTGTTAATTTATAAGTGCTAAACCGTTCACTTAGTCACCGGGGTATTATACTATTTGCGAGATCGTGGGTGTAGTCGTGCGTGGATGATCGCGAAGGACTCGAGCGTTTGTATGTGGACGTTTTTGTCGCGTGTGCTAGTATATATGTAACTTCGCGTGGACACATTATTTTTATAAGCATGTGGCCATTTGCATGTTCGCGTATTCTTCAATGATCGCGCGTGGACGTCTTGTCCAGTCTTTATTTCTATTGGTCCAAATAAAGGCATAAATTTGGGCTGCTAGGATCAAGGGTGGAGACTTCCGGACGTGACCGATTCATGATTGCACGAGCGGTGGGTTGATGCTTGGGACCGCGTTAGTAAATTCTTAGGTTCCAACGTTCACCTAATCACCTGGGTGTTTGAATATTGGCGAAATCGCGAGCGTTCGTATTTGTGATCAGGTTTGTGTTATCGCGTAGTCCACGTTTGTACGTTTGGAATGAGAGATTGTTAGTGTATATGAGAGAATAAGAAATTTGTGTTAGTGAGTGTTAGCATGGATCTAAATGAAAATATAGCAATAAAAGAAGGCTGCCTGCAGAGAGAATTGGCCCCTAAACCCACATTGTATATTATGTGACCATGGCAGTGGATAATAAAGGTCGCCAATATTAGTTATAAAATTGATCACAGTGTAGTTTAATTAAAACGAAAATAATCGTATCCCAAGTTTCTGTGATATAATCACTGTAATACTGCTTTGGTGGAAAAGCCCCCGGACCACATCAAGGTACATTATCATGCCGAGGGTTAAACTTTTTTTATTAGTAATATATTTTGACACATCTACATTTTAAAGCGAGGAATTCAGATCGATATGCAGAAAAATGTTAGTTCATTTTTATTCAAACTACAGGATGCAGTTAGAAATATTTTCAAAAACTAGATATCCAATGTTATTTTTTTAGCACGAACTATTATTTCAATTGTTAATTGAAACAAAGAGAAACACTATTAGGCTTATTATAAGGAAGGCAAAAGTTATACACGAGAGGAATTGACTTCAACATCAGAGTAGCAGAGACCGTTTCAGAGAAAGTGAGGGAGGGCGAACAACTAAGTTAGGGAAAAGAAGAAATTAAACTTGTAGCTTTTTGGCAAACCGGAATACTAAAGGACATCATGAACCCGATCGCCGACTGCCCTCCTTGAATCGAATGGCAACACTTTTGTAACCAGATTTATAGATTATCAACCTAATGACAAGAGAACTAAATCGGCATAATAGAGACAGAGATCTGGTGCTGGGGAACTAGGCCCACGACCAGACAACATGTTTAATGTTGCGATAATCGTCACCATAAGCGCAGAGACTCGCTCTCCACGATCCCACTACTCCGGAGATGCTCATTTAACATATAATGGCTGGACATGACCCGAGATATCATCCGAATGAAGTCCCCTTGAACCAAGGCTTGTTTGCCTTTGGGATTCCTAAACTTCCATTGTTCCACGAAATTTGCCAATTTTCGAGCGTCCTCTGGCAAGAAATACTGAAAAACTCGTTGAAGCTACGCGATCTTTGCGGAACATCGCCTTCTAATGTCTAACTGTTTGCCTTTTCTCATTACCATTCTAATCTAAGTGTCCGCCTTCTCATTACCCGGAATGCAGTAATGCAAAAGAATTCAATCTAAGGTAATTTGATATGATTTTTCAGATAAATAACTAAGGAACGCCCATGTTTTCCCCAGAAAATGCAAGGAGTGCTTTCAGTGCTCCATAGCATCCTTGGAACTGTAACGATGTGGACATGGTCGTTGATGGGTAAATATAAAACCATCAGGAAAAAGGATTCTTGGTTCCGTGTATTCCGATCAACGGTTTAGTAGAATACACAACGTAGAACCTAGCCACCAGATGAAACATCATTTTTCTCGTTAATCCATCGACAAACCGGTGCCAATAACCGCGTTTTCAGCATTCAGAAAGATTTTCAAGACATTCATTCTAAGTGCGCTCTCTACCCACCACGAAGTGGAAGACCGTCCACTGCTGTTTGCGTCGGATCTCGTTTCATTTGACCTTTAATCGCTGTGTCGATAATCAAGCCAGTAAAAACCTTGTATGCTTCCACCGGGGGAATTTCTTGTTTTGATTCGATTGTTTCGGATATGGTAGACGCGTAGCTGTTCCAATCAATAGGCACACTAACGTGAAGACAACCCTATGGCATACCGTGGGAGTTGAAGTCTTCTTGACCCAGCTGAGGTGCGATGTACGGAGGAACAATGTCTGCCTTTGATTCGGACTTGACAACCGACAACTCTCAGGCCTTTACGAGGCAGCTTAGGAGAGGAAATGATTTTCTTTTTTTTCTGAAATTTGTAGGCACATTAGAACATGTTTTTGGGGTTGATGATTCCGATTCTGACGTCGATAATGTAAAATTCAAAATGGCAAATCTAATATGGCGACTGTGCTTTACTAAATTTCATGCTTTTTTTTACAATTGGCCTAGAACGTCTTACAAGGGGGTTTTCGGGATCGCTGATTCCGATTCTGACGTCGAAAATGTAAAATTAAAAAACGGCGGATCCAATATGGCGACCGTGCTTGGCTAAATTTCATTTTTTTATATTGGCCTAGAACGTCTTACAAGGGGGTTTTCGAGGTCGCTGACTCTGATTCTGACATAAAATTTTTTTTTCATAAAATGTGTTTATTTGTTGGTTTTGTTATAGTTAAAATGTTATCACAAAATAATTTGTTTTGGTGTTAATTAAGAATTTGAAAGTCGAAGTCCAAACTACTTGCATTTACCCTAACGTCTTGGTTATTCTGAATGAAGGAGATGTAGCAAAACAAAAGTTTGAGAGCTTTTGTTCTTGTTGACGCCGCAAATCGGAATCGTAATCAGTGACCCTCGAAAATCGAGTTTTATGCTCATTGTAACAAAGTTCTCAAATTTCGTAAAAAATGGCAGTCATTGTGTAGCCGCCATTTTGAATTTTCAAATTCTGTTATCAGAATAGTAATCAGCAACCTCAAAAACCACATAATTTATTTTTATGCTAATTGAGAAGTTGTCCCTGTCTTTCAGAATCTTCAGACCAACATAATAATAAATTCCATTTTTGCATATCTTGATATTTTTTTTTTCTAAAAAACTAACCTACGAAAAATCCCAGTAACCTACGAAAAATCCTGCGAAAAATCTATTATTTAGTTCAATGTTTGAAATACTTAAAAAAGATGGGTAGGTAATGTCAGAGACGTAATCGAAGTGAAGTAGAATACACTTAGGCTGGTAATTCGAATGCTGAAATTTTTACTATCTTCGGCGTGATGACATTAAAATCAGCTATCAGGTATTTCTGGTATTTATATAAACATATATATAATTGGCCACTTTAAAGCATGGCTTGCAGTACCAGGACATTACTTTTAACGGGGTATTTCACTTGTTCAGCAGTGAAATTCGCAAATAAAATAAGTAAAATGAAAGTCCCGTTATGCACATGTTATACAATTAATCTGGTTCTAGGGATTGTTATAAAACTGTATTTATAGCAGCATATATGATGATATGTGAAACGTTGCCCCGGTTTGCCCCTAGTATCAAACCATCAGCAGAAACTTAAACTTCATTAAACCAACATAATCTACCTCACACAACGCTACATCCAGTACTAATCAAATCGTCAATCGCACCCGCACTACCGCTTGCCAGAAGAAAACTAACCAAAGAGCACACTCCAAAGTACACTCCAGTTACTGGTCTTGTATTGTATATACTGGAGTCCAGTATATTTCCCCACCGCAGTGCACTCTGGAGCGCGCAGTGGTAAATTTATTTGAGAACGCTACACACAATTGAAAGAGTAAGAGAGCGGGGTCTTTCTCACCCAACCACCCCACCGGCCACCGCCAGCAAACACTTGAAATTCGTTTATTTAGCTCCGAAAGAATGAGCGTTCTGTTTTTTCTGTGGTCTGTAATCATTGTATGTATGCAACTGGGGCGCCTGTACATCATTGAAATGATGCCTGGCGGCAGTCATGGAATATATTGCTTCGAGCTGGTGAAACGTAGCTACTACTACGAGGTCAAAAAGCAAACTAACGATTTTTACATTTCTTACAAAAGAAATGTATAGGATTCGCTCAAACTTTGAAAACTTTTTCCGAGGCCCGGAGGGCCGAGTCTCATATACCAATCGACTCAGCTCGACAAATTGAGGTAATGTCTGTATGTGTGTGTGTGTGTGTGTGTATGTGTGTATGTATGTATGTACAAAATGTCATGTAATTATCTCAGCAATGGCTGAACCGATCTTAATGAAATTAGTTTCAAATGAAAGGCCTAACGTTGCCATTTGACACTATTATTTTTGATTTTCGATATGTTGTTTACTTTCTGAGATATGGGCGATTTTGTCAAAACACGGCAGGTTTTTTGCAAATAACTTTCAAACAATACAATTTTGTCCCACAAACTGCACATAAATAGAAAGCTTGTTAAAATACCTTTCTAACAAGCTATAGATTGTCTAAATCCGTGCACGAGCAGCGGAGATATTGAACATTTTGTATTTTTAGTCCGCGCTTACCAATTTCCCCTAACTAAAAATGAGATTGTTTCATACAGAGTATTGCTTTACTGGTGTTTTAGGGGCAAAACTAAACCGATTTTGAATATCGGGGTATGAAAACACATCTACGTGATTCAAGGAATTCGATGTTGAGAACATTTTGTGAATTACCTTTATAATAAATTAACTATTTCTCAAAAATCAATATATAAGTTCACTTCAAAGACAAAATAATGTGTTGATAAAGAAACAGTGAGTTCTAGTATTTATTCCTTGGATTAGGCATTGCGTTCAATCATGAAGTAAATGTTGGATGCTATATCAATACACAGATCAACAAGTAATTCACCTAGTAGTGAGATAAAAGATTTCTTATACAATTATACTCGAGGCGTCACCGAAAGCAACTGTATGTTTGAAGCCCAAAAATCTAGCGAAAATTTAACTCTTTTGCAAGATTTAGGTTATACTGGTTATGGCGCAAAAGTTACTACTTACATTATATATCATAATAATATACCTATAAAAATAAGGTCACTGCATTAACCATCATTTGCCAATTCTCACACGCCCCCCCCCCCCTATCTCTCTCTCTCTCTCTCTATTTCTCTCTCTGTCTCTCTTCTATCGCATCTATCTAGCTATTTATGTATCCATTTCTAAGTTGTGTGATAAGATCTTCTGCCAATCTGAAATATTTATTAATTGTAATTGCGAAGGTTTGAGAAAACAAAACTATTTCTTGTCTGCTGCTACATCAACTCAACTTTAATTCAATTCTATTCAAAGCCTGTATCTACACTATAATTAAGGAAATTCATGGCTATATCAGAAAAATATTTGGCTTAACTGGGTAATATGAAAGTTTGACGATGAAAATTTTCAAAAGAGACATTCCACGTGCAATATTTAAACTATTCGTACCTCTATTGAATTTTGAATGAAATATATGCTCAAAGACTGAAAGCTGAAGCCAGAAGGATTGGACTTGCCATCAACGTTTCGAAGACAAAATACATGAGAGGAAGAGGTTCTAAAGACTTAACTGCATTGCAATCAACTGAATGCACGGCTTTTATGCTATCGACATAGCCTAGACATTTCACACTATTTACTTCAATGCAAATAAAAACTTTGAAATATCTACAATGCAAATAAAAACTTTGAAATATCTACCTTGCGTTGAAATACTGGACCTGGAAATTCTATTCTGTACATAAATCTTTTTTCGGGAATATGTGACCAAAAAGTAAACTTCGAATTCCAAAGCAAATTGAACATTCCAGGTTCCTGATAACTAATTAAGGTACAACAATAAAGTAGAAACACCAGATAATCTTAAAACGACGCCGTCAAGTAAAGAAGCATGAAAACAAAAAGAATAAAACTAAAAAAAGATGGAAGCCCTAGAAAGTCCATTGCATATTTATTACCCGTTTCTCAGAAGATGGGATTTTCAAAAACATTTCAAAACTTTCTGATGCAATGGTTCTCAAATTCGTACAATCCAGTTTATTCATTTTTTTTATTCAAAAATGTTTTTAGCTTCAAATATATGACCATTTCTTTTTAATTAATTATTTCATTCCGCATCTTTTTATTCGTTTTGTTCATCTGCGTTCATTTTACTTATTTTATTCGTTTCATTCTTTGGATTCACTCTGATCAGTTTACTCTTTTTGTGCATGTTACTCATATCATTCATTTAACTTATTTTATTCATTGTTTTCATTGTATGCATTTCATTCATTTTTTCCAGTTAATTCATTTTGTTCAGTTTCTTCATTTTAATAATCGACTACTTTTTTAGTTTTAATCATTCCATCCAAATAATTTATTTGATTCAATTTATTTCTTTATATTAATTTATAACCTTTTACCATTGTTCAATTTTTCATTTTAATCAATGCATTAAATTCTGCTCATTTTCTTCTTTTTATTCATTTTATCACTTCAGCTCATTTTGTTTATTTGATTCGTTTGTTTTATTTATGCATTTCATTTATTTTTTACTTTATTCATTTTGTTCATCCATTCTTTTTATTCATTTGATCCATTTCATTAATTTGATTCATTGTATTCACTGGATGAATTAAATCAATTTGATTCATTTAATTCATTTGATTTATTTGATTCATTTGATTCATTTGATTCATTTGATTCATTTGATTCAATTTGATTCATTTGATTCATTTGATTCATTTGATTCATTTGATTCATTTGATTCATTTGATTCATTCGATTCATTCGATTCATTTGATTCATTTGATTCATTTGATTCATTTGATTCATTTGATTCATTTGATTCATTTGATTCATTTGATTCATTTGATTCATTTGATTCATTTGATTCATTTGATTCATTTGACTCATTTGATTCATTTGATTCATTTGATTCATTTGATTCATTTGATTCATTTGATTCATTTGATTCATTTGATTCATTTGATTCATTTGATTCATTTGATTCATTTGATTCATTTGATTCATTTGATTCATTTGATTCATTTGATTCATTTGATTCATTTGATTCATTTGATTCATTTGATTCATTTGATTCATTTGATTCATTTGATTCATTTGATTCATTTGATTCATTTGATTCATTTGATTCATTTGATTCATTTGATTCATTTGATTCATTTGATTCATTTGATTCATTTGATTCATTTGATTCATTTGATTCATTTGATTCATTTGATTCATTTGATTCATTTGATTCATTTGATTCATTTGATTCATTTGATTCATTTGATTCATTTGATTCATTTGATTCATTTGATTCATTTGATTCATTTGATTCATTTGATTCATTTGATTCATTTGATTCATTTGATTCATTTGATTCATTTGATTCATTTGATTCATTTGATTCATTTGATTCATTTGATTCATTTGATTCATTTGATTCATTTGATTCATTTGATTCATTTGTTTCATTTGATTCATTTGAATCATTTGAATCATTTGAATCATTTGAATCATTTGATTCATTTAAATCATTTGAATCATTTGATTCATTTGATTCATTTGATTCATTTGATTCATTTGATTCATTTGATTCATTTGATTCATTTGATTCATTTGATTCATTTGATTCATTTGATTCATTTGATTAATTTGATTAATTTGATTCATTTGATTCATTTGATTCATTTGATTCATTTGATTCATTTGATTCATTTGTTTCATTTGATTCATTTGATTCATTTGATTCATTTGATTCATTTGATTCATTTGATTCATTTGATTCATTTGATTCATTTGATTCATTTAATTCATTTGATTCAATTGATTCATTTGATACATTTTATTCATATCTTTAATTTTATGCATTTAATGTTCAGTCATTCGTTTTATTTCATTCAATTTGTTAGTATGAGTCAATTTATTCTATTAATCTTATAACTATTTCTTAATTTTTATTTAATAACCTAATCTAATTTGATTCGTGTATATTATAATTTTGATTTACATTAATTTTTCTACTCATTTTATGAATTTAAAAACCTATTATTTCATTTTTTGCTTTACTTTTTTTTATTTCGGTCGTTTTGTTGATTTCTATAATTTATTCAGTTTATTCGAGATTGTATTCGTGCAAGACTAGAAACTGTTTTCATCCCACCTCTAGTTGGGTGCTTACTTCTCGTGAGTTCTGCAAACTAATCCAATAGAGTGTGTGAATGTGTAAGAAATGTCTCATCTCACTGCTAGGTGGATTAAATCGTTTTTTCTTACGTGCCGCTTTTATAGGGCGTCTCGGTTCGTTGGATGGTAAAGGGGCAGTGCTAGCAATGCTCAATGCTTGGTTGAATTGTACGGACCAATCAGCGCTGAAAATTACCACTTTCACAAAATACATTATTCTCGTTATTTATAGTAATCGTACATTTTACAAAATCAAATACAATATACGTGCACATATTTCCGATCAGGTAGAGCAAAAATATAGTGATTTCGATCAGTACAACGCAAGTTATTCGCATTTGAAAACTGGGAAAATATCTCAGCAGAAACTTTGAAACGGGACCCCTATATTGAAACGTTAGAAGTATTCTACTTCAAAAAAAAATCGATCTCTAGGACTTTTAGTTCAGACATAGCCAGTTTGTCAGTATGTAACTAATAAGTAATTAACAAATTCACACGATTTTTTGTGTAAGTTGTTTACCTCACATCTCTAAGAGTCGATTAAAAGAAATAATTCGTATTCATACGTCAACGCTAAGTAAAAATCCAATAAAAATTTAGGAGAAGTAGGTGGGACGTATTCTTTTCACTGTGTTGCAAATGGTTAAAAATTTGCTTATATTAACACATTGTCAAACAAGTGATTACATACTTTGAACACACTATGACTCGTTAATTTTTCACCTCTAGATATGATACAGATACCAATCGCCTTGACCGAAAATGGCATTTCATCAACAAAAACTTTGCATAATTGATAAAAGTTACAACATTTTCTCCAACTGCTGCCGGTCAGTAGTTAGTTCCCTTGAAAATCACCGGTGAAAAGTTTGACACTGCATCCTCTGCAAGGCTGTGCTACATACTCACTAGTTATAGTTGGTTCTACTTTTCCCACCCACCCCCGTTGTTTAATTTTGCACTAGCAAGCCTCAGCCTGAGTGCTGGCCCTCAACTTTTCCTCGTCACATTGAACAGAGAGAAGAAAGCAAGCAAAAAAAACTAAAACTCATCACCAACTTCCTCCGTTAGCATCTATCTCTAAGTGACTTCATTTTCACATCACATTCCACACATTCGCTCGAAACCGGGCATAGGTTTCAGAATGAAAAAAAGAAATAGAATCTCTTCACTTTCCCATTAAGCGCACTGCCGGACTGGAACGAAGGATGAGAAGAAGAAGAAGCTCCAGTTCGCTTTTATTCTCTATTAATATTGAATTATTGCAAGGGAAAAGCTTGCAGCTGGGGCAGTCGTCAAAAAAAAAAACCAGTAAAAAAAACTTTCCCGCTCATATTTCCTCTATCGATGTATCGCACGGTAAACGACAGTTCTGCCCACAATCGCTTCAAGGTTCGTTCGGCTGTTGTGACGAACTGCGAAAAGCTGCACGCTACACAAAAGTGAATCGATCTTTTATGGTAGAGAGCCCCACTCGTACACGTACCTGCCGTCATCATGGTGTGTGTGTTTGTGTGTGTGTGTGTGTATGTCGGGGAGTGACAATGAATGTGGAGTGCTTTTTCCGACTTCAGATTGGGACGTGTGTGTTCCTCTTGCTTGAATCTGTGGCACAAAAATATCCGAACAAGTCGAGAGTAATCAACTTTTGCTCTGCGATGAATTACATCATCGTCAGCATCGTCATCAGAGAGGTTTCCTAATTTTTGCATGAAATATGTAACGATTTTGGGGGTCGCTTCGAGCGGAATTTTCTGACATGTTTGAAGATTTCGCTTGCCAAAATATTGAATTTTATCGGTTTGGGTAGCAACATACAGCATCATACAGCTTGTTTTAATTAATCCTACCTACGGCAACATTAAAACAGTCATCAAATAGCAGTTTAGTACTTAGTCTTTCCGTAGATTAACAACCACTACCTAGAAATGTCAATTCCGAATGCAAAGAACCCACTTAATAATTCACAGCCATTATTGTTAATCTCTGGCCCCATCCTTCGTCATTCCAAGGGTGTAAACATTTCGTAAGGTGAAACCCCCGTGATAAAATCTGCCCGAACATACCTTCATTTCGGAAGATATTTTATCGCTGCCGACGACAATAACAGCCCCAGCAACCGCTTATCCCATCACCCAATTATGGATTCTTCCAAGCGAGCGAACCAGATGAATGATGATAAATACAATTTAGAAGAGATTTTTTTTCTCCTGCTACCGTGCTGTCGGCACGCTTCAAACAATTTGACATTCCTGATGTTTCTGGGTGTACGCCTTATATTCCCCCCTCTTCTTCAAAAGCACCCTTCTAGCCAACACACGATCATGGCGCATGGTTCGGCAAACCGGCATCACAAGGAGCCAAAAATTCCGATTTTCATCGCAATTTAAATCCCCCTTCAAATATGAATGGCTTACAATGTGGTAAGGTGGAAACAGGGTTCAGTCAATCCTTGGTACACACTAAACGAAAATAATCTTCTTTCAAAAGTTTTTTTTTTATTTTGTGGTTACTTTTCGATTTTTTTTAATGATAGTCATAATAATGCTTTATAAACATATCTGATTTTTAGCCTAATCATAACTATTTCGAGCGAAGCGTGTAGGCGATAGAATTTTTAGACACCGAAGCTTTCGTGCTGTCGGTGAATAACGGAAGGTCAATCTAATAATAAAGAGACGACATTTGTTCACGTGGAAGCGTTCTTCTGCTGAACAAAAGATGAGACATTTTGTAAGACTTTCCCTCACCCCTCTCTGATTCGACAGGCAGCACCTGATCTGAGAGGTGCTGGAATTTCTATTGGTTTTAAAAATATTATCACCAATAGAGGTAGAGAATGTGGAATACATCCAGGGGGTAAAGTGAAATGCAGTTTAGAGATGTTCGGCAGGAAATATTTTCTATTAATCGGGGGATCGGTGCGAATTGGTGATGAATAATTTATGAGCCACCAGATCATTAGCGATGATTTATTCGTTTAGCTTGTGATGTTTGTTTTTCCGGTCGAAAAGCATCGAAAATTATGCAGATAAATCATTAGATATTTAATGTACAACATTGGTAGTGCTTCCAACTTGATAGAGTTAACTAATTGCGGATTTGTTTTTTCAACTTCGATAAACAATTTCTGGATAGTCGAGGTCGCTTAAAACTATTTGCTGGTCGTTTAGCGAAAACGGGCTGTGATTTAGTCGATCGTTTTTCACGGAATGACGAGTGAATGCCGTTAAATTATGTAATTTTCGACGCACATTTTTTTTCTCTTCACCCGACGTTTCGGTATTTTTAAAGTTTTGCTTATATCGAATTCTTAAGAAAGGTTCCAAACGAAGCGAAACGTCGGATACAGACAAAATAGTTTTTTAAGCTTAATACTGTCCAACTAAACACATGACCACAGTCAGTCTCGTGAAAGTCAAATTGAAATGCTTTCTTTCCAAACAGTGTAGTTTCAAATGAAAACCATCTTCTGATCATGTTCATATCCAACCATTCAGTATGATTGAAATACATAAAATCTCTTCACATTGTTTTTGCAGCAAATCCAAGTACTAGTGACTGCCGATTATGTCAAAATATTTCAATTTCCAAAGCCTATCTGTGCTGCAACAAGTTGTTCAGAATCTTAAAAATTAGTTGACTGGTATAATGCGTAAGACGAAGAGCGTTAGTTGCGGTGCAAAACAGCGTCTGTTCCGGAGCGGACGGTTGAAAGAGAAAAGTGTTACTTCGATATAACTTATTTTATTTTACGCTTCTCATTTTATCCATTTTATTGACTTTTTTCAGTACATACCTTTTATTCAGTTTAAATAATCTTACTATTTTTTTATTTAATTCAATTTGTTAATTTTTTTATTTAATTCAATATGTTAATTTCACTCAACCTAATTTATTCTATTATTTTATAACTTTTTTATTATTGTCTAATTTTTCATTTAACCCTTTGCGACGTCCCACCTACTTTTCCTAAGTTTTTATTGGATTTCTAGTTAACGTTGACATATAAATACGAATTATTTCTTTTAACCAACTCTTTGGGATGTAAAGAGCGCAACTAGCACAAAAAATTATCTGAATTTATTAATAACTTATAAATTAAAAACAACTAAAACTGGAAAATCTCGTTTTTACAATAGATTCGGCTGTGCCTGAACTAAAAGTCCTAGAGATCTAAAAATGTTTTAGCAGGTATCTCAAACATTGAACTTAATAATATATTTTTGCAGATTTTTTCGTAGGCCAGTTTTTTCGAAAAAAATCATCAAAATATTCAAAAATGGAGTTTATTACCACGCTGGTCTAGAAAAGATTCTGAGAGACAGGGATAACTTGTCAACTAGCATAGAAATAGATTATGTGGTTTTTGAGGTCGCTGATTACGATTCTGATAACCGAATTTGAAAATTCGCGGCTACACAATTGCAACATTTTTTAACGAAATTTGAAAATTTTGTTACAATGAGCATAAAACTCGATTTGCGAGTGATTTTGGGGTCGCTTAATTAGATTCTGATGTCAGAATTTGAAAATTCAAAATGGCGCCTGCAAAATGGCAACCTTTTGTTACGAAATTGGCAAATTTTGTTACAGTCAGTATAAAACTCGATTCACTAGAGTTTTTAAGGTCGTTGATCTCGATTCTGATGTTTTAATTAAAAAATTGCGTCAAAATCAGAATCAGCGGCCCCGAAAACCCCCCCTTGTAAGACGTTTTAGGCCAATATAGAACAAACATAAAATTTTATTCAAGCGCGATCGCCATATTGGAGCCGCCATTTTGAATTTTACATTTTCGACGTCAGAATCAAAATCAGCGACCCTTGTAAGACTTTTTAGGCCAATATAGAGAAAAAATTAAATTTTGCCAAGCACAGTCGCCATATTGGATCCACCATTTTGAATTTTACATTTTCGACGTCAGAATCAGAATCAGCGATCCCGAAAACCCCCTTGTAAGACGTTCTAGGCCAATCTAAAAAGGATGAAATTTAGCCAAGCACAGTCGCCATATTGGATCACACGTTTTAAATTTTACAATATCGACGTCCGAATCAGAATCAGCGACCCCGAAAACCTCCTTGTAAGACGTTTTAGGCCAATATAGAGAAAACATGAAATTTAGCCAAGCACAGTCGCCATATTGGATCCGCCATTTTGAATTTAACATTTTGGACGTCAGAATCAGAATCAGCGACTTCTAAAACCCCCTTGTAAGGCGTTTTTGGCCAATATAGAGAAAACATTAAATTTTGCCAAGCACAGTCGTCATATTGGTTCCGCCATTTTGAATTTTACATTTTCGACGTTAGAATCAGAATCAGCTACCCCGAAAACACTTGTAAGACGTTTTAGGCCAATATAGAAAAAAAAAACATGATATTTAGCCAAGCACAGTCGCCATATTGGATCCGCCATTTTGAATTTTACATCATCGACGTTAGAATCGTAATCAGCGACCCCAAAAACCCCCTTGTAAGACGTTTTAGGCCAATATAGAGAAAACATGAAATTTAGCCAAGCACAGTCGCCATATTGGATCCGCCATTTTGAATTTCACATTTTCGACCTCAGAATCAGAATCAGCGACCCCGAAAACCGAAATAAAGCTAAAAATGACAGTATTAACAATAAAAAAAATCGCGTCACGCAGGATGAAATGTGCAGTCGATTTGTTCTAAATTTGTTCTAAACTTGTACCAAACGTGTTCGTAATGTGGGTAGTCCACATTTTTGCAAACTTTATACTACACTTGTGATCAATTTGTACTAAATTTTGTCCGAAATAGTTCTAGCTTTGCCCTAAATTAATTCTAAATTAACCAATAATCTGTCTAAGACCCATAGCAAATTCGCTAGTAATATTTAGATTACGCCCAAATTACCTCTTACTTACAGAAGTTAAATTTGAACATCACTAACTGACACCAACTTGCTGCCAGTTATACATATATCCGAACCTTACACCAAATTAGCGCCAGATAGACCATTAAATCCAAATAGTTCCCACAAGTGATGTCTCGGTTAGCCAAGCATAGCAGCTCTGAGTCGCTGACGGGTATAGGGAACCGAACTGTTGTTCATCGGAGCTAAACGCCTGTGAGTATGCAACCTTTATTTTTTTCTAAAGGAAAAAAATAGTTTGGATAACTGGCAGCAAGTTGGTGTCAGTTACTGATGAGTGGAACACGAAACATTCAAATCCAACTTCTCTAAGTTAGGTTTGGTACCCTTCGAGCGCAAATTCGTATTACAGTTATAATTATGTTGTTATAAATTTTATCTAACTTTGTAATCACTTTATTTTCATATCGTATTTATTTGTTCTTACTATAATCCAAGATTTTATTTGTTGTACCAAAGTTTGCACAAATTTTTTACAAAATGTTTCCAAATATTGCGTCATTTCCTTTCTGAATTTGAACAACATCTTTCTTAAATTTATTCTAAATTTATCTTCAATTCGTTCTAAATTTGTGTTAGTGTTGTAGTAATTTTTCACTTCATTCGTTCTGAAATTAGTAATGGAGTGTCCCCGGTTGTTGAACCATTTTGGACAAGTTAAGCCACCAGATCAAAGTTTGCTGAACTCGCCAATTTACATCGAAGAAACCCTCTAGTTCGCGATTCCACCGTTAGGTGGCACTGTATGTGTTAGATTATCACTGCAAGTGTGAGAGAGAGATGGAAGGATAAGTTTATTGGCTACATCCTTGTCGAATATTGTAAATCAATCCAGTTTTGTTAGGAGGAGTTTTTGTCGCTCTGGAGCTTGTTGTTAATAGGTTTCTTCTTTTGTTAAAAGTACGATATAAGGGATGGCGTGAGAATGAGCGTTTGTATGTTCGGGCGTTCATAAAGTGGCAAGCAGACTTACTCGTCAGGGCGTATTTTAAATTGCGGCGTAGGTATGCGTGACCAAATGCAGTTTTAACCGACGTTTGCATTATCGCGAAGAGCTCAAGTGTTTATATGTTATTTTTTACGGCGTTGGCATTTGTATGTCGCGTGTGCCAGGGCATTTGAACTTCCGCATGTACTGATGCGTTTTTATAACCGTGTGTTGTCGCTTACATATTTTATTCCAGCAGGACTGTGAGTGTTCGCCCGAGGGTGGATGTGTACAAAGGAAGTGTGTTTTTATATGAAAAAGAAAGTATGTTTATAGAGTGGAATAATACAACATCCCCATAATATAAAATTTTAGAAAAATGTTGTTTTTAATTGACTATTTCAATATTCTTTCTAAAATGGTTCTTAAGAGTAATTGAGGTATCTATCTCGAAACGAGTGCAATGCAATTTGATTTGTGTACTATATAAAGACGATGACAAAATCGAGGTGTGACTATGCGATCTGGCCCCACGTGCCTGCGATATGGTCATTAAGGGATTCATGGCGCATTACAGAGAAATGAAATCTGGGGACGGGCATAGTGTAGTTGGTAAATCGATTGCCTTGTATGCAGCTCACCTGAGACTTTCCCAAAAGAGATTTCTCTAACCCGTAAAGAGGCCCTAAGGTTAAAAGCTCTATAATTAAAATAAAAAAAAGGAAATGAAATCCGTTACGGAGGGTACGTAGAGAAATTACTTCCCAAGTAGTAGTAATTCATAATATTTTTTTCTGATGAGAACGCGTTTGCAATCAGCTTTCTACTTGTGCATGTAATAGACAGCAGAAGGGACATATTATAAAGACCACGCTTTGCACCGCTTACCGGTTCTGTGATCAGTTAGTACACAAAAACCGCCAAGATAAACTCATCTACGGAAATAAAAATCCAACACACACCTGAAAGGTTGACAAATATTTGACTCTGTTCTGGTAATGTTGACAACGTTAGAAGTTGCGGCCAGTACTTCCAAATCAACCACCAGCACCATCAGCGAGGAAGCGAATACCAATGACGACGGGTTGTCGCCGGTTTCTCGTAAGAACCAAAAAACAAAGCAAAACATTGCAAGCCACATACATTCGGATCAAAACGTAGAAATTAGTTACTCGCTACGACAACTAGAGGCGCTACAACAATTGAGAAGTAGCGACTAACTTCCAAATAGAGCAGACTTTATACTGATTGGTCAGTGAAATAATGCGACTGCGGCGTATTTTTTCGTCAAATGCAAAACATCTGTCTGCTTCCAACTATCGAAAGTAACGGCAACGATGGACCTGTAAATCAATTGTATTTAAAGTTGGATGAAGTGACGGCGCCGGCGGTTGAGTGGTAAGCGTGACCGCCACTCATTCCAGTTGGTCTGGGTTCAATTCCAACCGAGGTCGTTGAGATTTTTCTGAGGTGAAAAAATATGTGGTCACGTCTTCCTTCGGAAAGGAAGTAAAGCCGTTGGTCCCCGGTCCATGAAATTGGTGGATCGATATCTAGTCCAGAAAGTGGAGTCACCTCTCTGGCGTCGGTAAAGAAGATGTAAAATCCAATTTGTATACTTACTAACAAATATCTTCTCCTCCCGTGATACTTGTGGAGTGCGCAGTAGTATATACGGCCTCTAGCAAAAGCAAGTATCGGACTAACATTTCTTCCCTTTCCTTCCGCGATCTGCGTTCGGGCCTGGCCGGTGCTTGTATTGATCAATAAAAACACTTTAGGATTACCAGGAGTTGCACATTGAAAGATGTTTCGGTATTCTCAAGCATATTTATCTACTGATTCCCTGTGCAACTTCAGCTAGTCCAAATCGATAACGGAGTAGCAGCCAGGGCGTGGTCACACAAGCTCAAGCTGTATTTAAAGTTGGATGAAGTGCTTCCATGAAACAGTCAAATACAGCCCAGGTTGATGACTGGATTGGTTTTGACTGCTCTGTAGAAACACTTCATTAAACTTTAAATAAAATCGATTTCCATGTCGATTGATGCCGTTTTCTACGGTAGTTTGAATCAGACAGACGTTTTGCATTTGATGAAAAAAACCCATAACTAATGACAACAATTTTGAGATTCATGAGTAGCAACCACAACTGATCCGAGAACCGTTTCTTGTATCGAGTCGACTAGCAAACATTTAACTCAATTAGCTATTTTTCAAAAAAAAATTGACATACTACGAGAACGGAACGCTCCTTGAAAATATTTCTGCCATCAAAAAAAACCACATCAACCCAGTTCGACTTGTGCCAAGATTGTGTACCCAAATTCAGCCAACACACTCGAAAATCCACCCCCCCCCCCCCCCCAAACCGAGTCTATGAAAGGAAACAAATTTTTGAAAAGAGTGAATAGCAATTAGGAACTATTTCATGCACATTTTCGAATAACTAACCTAATTAGGGCATTTCCAACTCCAGTCGGTTTTTCGACTGGGGAGCCTTCGCTGTGTGCCATACTTGTCACTGTGCAGTAACTAACTCGTGAGTCCCGCCACTCGATTGTAGGCAGCAGCCTAGCTAAATAGGAGAGGTTGCTTTGAGAGGCACTTCTTGATGATGTCATCCCTCGTCGTCGTCGTCCCGTCGTCGGTTTTTCTCTCACTCACAATTACCAGACAAAAATGTGTCTTTTCACGATGTGTCCCCGCTCTGGCCCCGTGCTCTGCTACCCCTGCAAGCACCCAATCCAGCAAGCTGATGAAAACGGAGGGATGGGAGGAAAAAGAAACCAAATATTTCTTGTTGGGTCACGCTGCTGGCTGGCTGGGTGGGACACGATTCATTTTTTCGATGTCGTTGGCTGCGTGCTGCAACTAGGTTGCTTTCTTTTGGGGAGGGGGGGGGGGGCGTGTGGCGCGGAAGGAGTCCTGAAAGCAGATGGGTAAATATTTGCCGGAAGGATTTTTGTTGTCGTTTCGGGTAGCATTTTTGCCCAGGTTCTGAATTTTTCGCCTCTCAGTTTGCCTCTGTGTGAGTGTGTATTAAACTGTACGACACAGGGTTGCGCTGCCATTTTTTGGTGCGACGTGCAACCAAGGAAGTGAATGGGGCGAAAGTTGAACGGGTTCCAATGGGGGAAAAACTGAATAAATGCTTTTCTCTATTTTCTCCCGGTCGCACACAATCCTAACCGAGGCCATGTCCCGTATAGTTAAATGCGGACTGAAGTGTAAATATTTTCGTAAAGCATAGAAGAGTTGAGCTCGATGTGCTTTGCATTTGGCGGCCATGGTCCCGAGGGTTTTTTATGGGAGAATTTAGCGCTTAAGTGCGTTGGATTGCTGCGCGGCTTGGGAGTTGTTATGGTTCGCTCTGATTCCAGCTGAAGAGGAGCCCCTCGGAACTGTGGATCGTAGTGCTGTGCTAATAGGAGCATGATGTTGGATGAACTTTAGTGCACTTAGTTCGCCCTAGTAAAGGTATCCTTTTTTAATTTGGAAGGAATGTTTTTGAGTAGTTTGGCAAATAAAATGGTTGTGACTTGAAATATGTACTGGGTGATATAATGAATTCAACTTTCAAAGTTAGTGACTCGATTAAATGCAACGAAATTAAAACACCAAGGCTAAATTGTCAGCGTTTACCGTTTGGTTTGGCAAGCAATTTGCACTTGTGGTTCGATAATTACGTTACACTTGTTCTCTGCCTTTTTAGCAGCAGCTCACTTTCTGCCGTCTAAGCAAAACCTTGGTACTGAAATGCTTTGGTGGATTTTCGACCTGCTGTATTTCGACTAATTTCGCAACCTTGTGCGACGACGTTCCAGCTGACTCTTACTATAACGAGTGGGCCGACGAGGGTAATTTTTTTTCCTATCACTCTAGTCTGTATCGTTGGTTGTCGCATTTTGTTTGATTTGTTTCTTTGGTTTGCGGATCACTGTCGCTAAATGATCTTCCTCGTGTCTCTTGTCTAATTGATGGTGCTTATAGTCCCATACATGCTGAATGTAGTCGTCGATAATTTAGGTTTCGCTAATGGTTCAACACATGTTGTTTGTGATATAGTTGTTTTCGTTGTTGGTGTTTTTTTCTCGTGTAATTCAGCGCAGGATACTGTAAAGATTGTTTGCAATTTTGACACCTGGTAGACTGATTGTCATAAGTACACAGCGTATTCTGAGCACATGGGTACAGTCAGACCACAGAGTCGAAAAAAGAAGGAGTAGGGTGCTTCAGTTAGAATCTCACTCTTCGAACACCGTTTTTGATGCTTGGCAAGGTGTTTCTCTATTTATCATCTCTAGAGGAGAGTACTTCTAAATACTGCGATATGGATCAGCAGATAATGTTATCATGCTGCCCATATGAAAAATGAAATTTCATATTCTTATTTGACCACCCCTATGTACATTTCTAGTTCCGTCAGGAGTGTCTACTCCAAATTTGAGCTAAATCTGACAAGTCCAACTACCAGACCAACGTGCTGGAAGGTTATGTGGGTTTTTTGACAATTTACACTCGCATGTTCGTCGCTAGGTAGCACTGTATGCATCAGCTTCACTGCAAGTGAAAATAAGAAAGGTAATTTAATTACCTACAACTTTATGTCGTTATGTGAACCGTTCGGATTTGGTGTCTAACTGGAACCAATTTGGTGTTAATTTGAATATATGGTTTAACTGGCAGCAAGTTGGAGTCAGTTACTGACGAGTGGAACACCATTTTTCATTACTGACTGGTTGTCGTACTGGATGGCAATAAATGAGTTGACTTTTTCTGTGATGTCTGATCACAGAATGGGCACGTATTCATGTGTCCTGGGTATATGCTTCCCCGGTTTTGGTTTTTGGAAACAAGCTGATTAGCTTTTGTGTCTCTTCGATATTTCATTGCACGTCTGCATGTACATGACTAGTAATGTAAAGCGACTAAAATGTTGCTACTGGTTGCAACATTAAGTACCTCGCGACATTATATTGATAAATGTTTATGTGATTGAATGAGCTATATGTGTTCGGTATCCGACCGAATGAAGGGAAAAAATAACTTAGTTGAGTCTGAACATTTCGTCCTCTACTACTGCTTACGTAATCTTGCTAAGGTGAAAATATCACATGCCCTCATCAATAGGATCGAATACCATTTAATGTTTATTGAAGACCAGAACAAGTTTTTTCATTCACTATTTATGATTGTTGCAAGCAGTGAGAATTAGCAATGTTTACAGAGCGTGTTATTGCAAAATCTTCTACACCATATCTGCTGTAACACTGTCATATCATTTTTAATTTCGTGTAATAGTTCACGTGAAATTAGCACATTACCGTTCTTTATATCAGCGATATTTAAGGACTTCGGTTATTACACTGTCTATCTCGACGATGTTAGCCGGAATGTACATTCGATGTTCTATCTTAAAGCATGGATTATTCACGATTACGTTGTGACGTAATGATCCATGTCGCCCTCGACAGGCAGGAATCACCGTCACCAACAAAAATTAATAGCAGAAATCAAATAAACACCAAAAAGAAAAAGTTACATAAGAAAAAAACCGACTGAATGCACCTAGCAGGGAGATCATTGCAAACCCATTCAAAGTAGGCACCGAAACAAATGAACTTAAAAACTTTATTAAGGAAAAAAAGCTATCAAATTCATGTAATGAAATAATAAATAAATAATTCTTTATACTGAAATTAATAAAATAAATTAATCAAATTGCTTAACCTCATTAACACTTTGCGACGCGATTTTTGTTTTTTCAATAATAATACTGTTTTTTTTAAAACTTTATATAGGTTTTCGGGTTCGCTGATTCTGATTCTGTTGAAGTCGAAAATGTAAAATTCAAAATGGCGGAACCAATATGACAACTGTGCTTGGCCATTATTCATACTTTTTTTAATTTTTTTTTTCGAGAGTTGTCCTACTGGAGCTGTAGAGCTAGGTTCTCGGAAGCGCTCCCCGTCAGAATCACATACTACAATTTGCAGACGAGACAGGCAATGTCGCCCACTAAAACACTGCATTAGGTCAATTGTAGCGGGCCGTGAATCTGAATGTGATATTCATTGTACGGTTCAGGTATCTGCGGACGTAGGGACTCGCGATCGCATGTATCATCGCGAAGGGTTCGAGCATTTGTACGTTAACGTGTTCGATCGAGTGTGCGTTTGTATGTCGCGTGTGCTAACGTGTATGTAACTTCGCGTGTATAAAATCTATTTTATAACCGTGTGCATTTCGCATATTCGCGTGTGTTCTTTGGATGATCGTGCGCGGACCGTGAATCTAATACTTTATATTTGGTGTACGGCTCAGATGCTAAATGAAAGTGAGATCTAGTGGTCTAGTGGATATGAGCATTATTTTTTTGATTGGTCCAACTGAATGTATGGACCTAAATTACTAGAATGAAGGCTAAAGATTTCCGGACGTGACCGATTCATGATCGCGCGCGTTTGCGGGTTCACGTTCGTAGCTCGTAAGTACTAAAACGTTCACATAATTACCGGAGTGTTATCAAGTTTGCGCGATCGCGGGCATAGGTGTGCGTAGATGATCGCGAAGGGCTTAAGCGTTCGTATGTTGACGTGTTTGTCGCGTGTGCTCGCGTGTATGTGACTTCGCGTGTATAAATTCGATTTTGAAACCCTGCGGCCATTGATATATTCGCGGACCGTCATTCTGATATTTAGTTCGGTGTACGGATCACATTCTGACAGGGAGTGAGTTATCCCATATCACTAGGTCATGTCGCCATGTCTAGTGGATATGAGAGCGATTTTTTTTTAATTTTTCAATTTTATTTTATTTAAATTAAATTTATTTTTTTATTCAATTATTCATACTTTTTTATAATGGCCTAAAACGTCTTACAAGGGGGATTTCGGGGTCCCTGATTCTGATTTTAACATCCGAATCGTAATCAGCGAGAAGACGTATACGTCCCACCTCATCGCAAAGGGTTAATACAAATTTGGTACTTGTTTAGCATAAATGTAGTACAAATTTAGTACCAGATTAGCGAAAATTCAGCACAAATGGTGTCCACATATACCCTGGTATGAACTTGGCACAAATTAACTTCATATTTAGTACAACTTTAGCACAAACGTTAAACAAACTGGATACCGGATTAGCACAAATTTAGTACAATTTCTCCCCTAACTTTGTACTTACAAATTTATTAAAAATTTAGTACATTACTTGCAGGAGACTGTGACCAACATTTAGATCTATTGTGGTATGCTCCTTCCTTGATCTAAGTATATATTAATTATAGTAAATATTAAGGGTATACTGAAAAAAAATTATTAGGACAAATTCAGTTCAATTTCAGGTCAAATTGAGGTCGAAGATTTTTAATTTGTAATATAGGACGATTTGGGGGTAAAATACGTGAATATTATTTAACAAATTTTGTAAAAACTAAATCGAATAAAGCGAAAAAAAAATTTAGACGAATTAGGGTAAAAAATATAAGCAAATTTCTGCATATATTGTGGATATCTTCAAGATTCATCGTTCATAAAATGTAGCTCGAACTGTAGGTTTAAGGCTGATTTATGACACTTCGACAAAAATAAAACCAGCGTGAGTGTACTGTGATCGCACATTGCTTTTTTTTTTGAAAAATTATGAAGTATTACGTTTTCCGTCTGTCTCTAGTACGTCAGGATCGGTTTTTATGAGAATTTAAATTTTTTTGTGTTGTCGATTATAAAGAAAAGGGATTGGAAACTAAGCAAAATAAAAACTGACGCAAGTGGTTATTTTAGTATACATTTGCGTGTTAAATTGAATAGCGTAAGAAAATTATGTAAACAAGTCACGATTTCAAGTTATGCACTTTTAGAGCCAAGAATAGTGAAATAAACAGTTTTTTCATCAACATCGCATAATTTTCAAGCTGTCAACTTTGGAGGTATCTTTTGAAAAGTTCCATAATTTAATGTAGCGCATCTTTCGAAAAAAAAATGTGAATAATTCCCACAACGTTATGGAGCAGAAACTCATTATTCAGTGACCTTGTGTCTTTAATAAAGTTGTTGAGAATGGTATTAGAAACAACTTTGTTGGAGACAAAAGAGCTCTTTGTATGCAGTAGATTGAGATGCGGAACAGTATTTACGAAATATCAATAAATCCAATTTCCTTAAATATAACTTCTTTATAGTATGTTTTAGAGACTTACATATTGAACAAAAATGTTTATTTCATTGTTCTTAATAACTTTGCAGAAGGTTAAACAAATGAAAAAATACCACCAACATTAATATTAGAACTTATAATTAGTTATGGGCTGGTAAAAATTCTACTTGATTAGAAAGACTAAAAATCTACGGATAAAATTAATACTATTTTCAAAAGTAATTTAACTTGAATATTACTATCATTTCAGATTTTCCTTCTTTTGAACATGAGCAGTCCTTCAGAATTCTGATTCAGGTTCATTCCTATTCACATACACAAAAAAGTTAGTCACGCATGGTAATATCGTTTTGTATGGTACAGTATGAAGCACTGGTTAGGACATCACATCTCTGCTCAACTAGCGAATTCGTTTCATTAGTTGGGTCGATTGACAAATGCCCAATAACAGTTTTTCTCACACCAACCCATAGAATTAATTTTTCGATTTTTGCTGCTGAATCGAACAAAAAATAAATTCTGTCCGCGCGAGGATTTATAATTTACAATCATCACCCCGCAAATAGATTAATTCACATAATATTTACTCATCAACATTGAACTTGATGGTAACGGGAAACGCTGCCCGGCTGCCAACCAACGCACGCATGAAATTGGAGCAGGACGGACACCGGTAATTTTCCGTCAATAAAGTAGCCAAGTCTTTGTGTTGCTGTTGTTAATTATTTTTTCTCCTAGTCCCGGTCCCGGTTCGGGTTACCATGGAACAGACAACACACACCCAGCGCCATCATCACGGTTTTTTCTTTCTCTTTTTTTTCGGAAAATGGTACGGAAAAATTGATGTGGGAGAGGTGTTTCGATCCAATTTTCGAAAGGGAATGATTAATTGGATTTTCGGATGAAAATGATTACGCTGGAGGTCGTTAATGCTGACAGGATTTTTTTTTACTCTGATGTTTTTGTTTTTGTGTGGGGCATCTGTGTTCATGTTTACTTTTCGACAGTTTAAATTAATGAAGGCAATTAAACGCAAACAAATTGGCAGCGGGAAGATCGACTGCATTTTAATGCCCACACGCATGTATGGCCATAAATGGAAAATGAAAATTTTAAATGTCAAACTGTAACAGGCGTGGTAATTTGAGATAGTTTAAAAAATATGAATTTTTTTTGCATACCTTAATACTATTTTTAATTACAACTGTATAAAAAGGTACCTATTTTCACCATACGACATTCTCAATTTTTTCAAACTCTTCAAAGAAAACGATAAAACTTTTCGAAATCACTATACTATATTTCTAATTAGTGGAGAAAGATTATGGTAAAAACTTTTTTTTTCTCGATTAAGAAGAAAATTGTTTAAAACTACGCACGCATGACTAGGGGTTTGCTTAAAAACAACAAATAGTGTTCACGTTTTTTGGAGCTATCGTCAATCCGCCGCTAAGTTTGTGTTGGATTCTGATGAGACAAAGTCGAAACGCAAACTCCATAACTAATTTCCGAAATCGTAATACGAACGTAAGGGCAATGTTCTAAGGCAATCAGGAACAACAAAAAACACTTCCACGAATGGGATTCAGTAACTAACGAGACCAACTCCTCCTACGAGCCACTTATCGAATTCATCATCGAAGAATCTTTTGTGCGTGGAAGAAAAAGAGAGATATAATGAAGAGAAAACGAAAGAGGGTGAAATCAGCTGGGAAATCTCAACGATAACATGGCCAACAAATTGGATACATCGGCCAAACAAAAACGTTTCTTCTCAAATGATTGTGTATCGTTTCTCGGCCACCTGCACGTACAGGGTAATCAGTGAGAGACAGTGAATTGAGTCTTTCGCCTTTACTTGATGATGGGTTTTTGTTTCAAGAAGTGGAAACTACTTGCAGAGCAAATGAACGGTTTTTTGATTGAAGTATTTTAATGGGGACGCATAGTACTTTCTGAATGTTGAATAGTCTTCCTAATTTTGTGTGCTGAACTACATCGTGCTCAAAATATTCGGATTGTGTTAAAATAATGCAGGATCTTTTTTATCGAAATAAAATTCTAAATGAACTGATATCATAAAATATTGTGAAAAGATCCGTTGTGAACACCCAAAACAAATGACCAGATATCGCACTGAATGCTACCTTTGGCGCCAAATTCGCTCGCTTACGACTTTTACGTTGTGCTGTGTCCACTTACCGAACGAAGTCAACCGGATCTTTTACGATCCTTCAAAGAAGGCATCCAGCATTGTAAATTTGTTATGAAATTTACGTTTCGACTTCGTCTCATCAGAATCCGACACGAACTTAGTGCCAGGGCTGCGCTAGTGGTGGATTGACGCTGGCTACAAAAATGGAGACACGAGCTGTGTTCCCTTGCAAACCCTCGGTCAAGCGTGATGTCCCGTATGAAAAGGAGTTTTGTTAAGCTGGTGAGAACTGGTGAGACGAAGTCGAAACACAAATTCCAATTTAGTTAATGGTTGTGTGACCTTAACGCCCAAAAATTATCACCCGATTTTTTCTTTTATGGAGAATATTTGATTTTCACCCAATTTTTTCTCCTTAGAGAGAAATTTTGCCTAGTGTATCCCATTATGCCTTTATAAGGTCTTGAAAAAGAATGTTGCTAAAGACAAACATTAGAATACAACGCCAGAACTGCCGCTAAATACAAATGCCCTACTGTTAATTACGAAAATTGCTTCATCGCGCCTTAAAAGCAAAAAAATAACTGACAATAGATCAATTGCACGCGCACTCGTTATTTCGTACAATAGAGAAAATTTTCGCTAGAATAGGAACTGTACACTAATTATGGAGTTTTTTTTTGTTTTTTTGTTTTAGTGGATTTCACTTCTCTGAATTGCGAAATAGCGACGATTTTTTATTACATGCCTCCTAAGTACATGTTGTGAGATCATATGATTTTACCCCTACTTTCTCATCGTCCATATGCACGATCATCTTGATGTCACAGAATGTCCGATATGATGGAACTGGATAAAGGCGATATCCGTAAGTGTAAGCTCTTCAGTCAATGTTCCACTTCGCGACTGTTTGGTCTAGCATGAGCAAACTCCATTTCCTGCTTTCGTGATTCACGCATCTATCTATAGAGAAAAAAGCTGTGACAAAATCATAAAAGTTAGATGATGGAGAAACTTTTCAGGGACCTTTCATAAACAACGCCCCTCAAAAACCATAACAGCCACAGTATTGATGTTATCGAAGAAAAACTCCAAGGTAAATTTCTTTGCAACTTTGCTGAAGTGAGTATTTTTCTAACTGAATTATCAAAGAAAACTGATAGGGGAATTACGCATCGATCCAATGAGATAGAAATAAGGAAAGTTTCATTCCAAGAAATTTCCTAAATTTGCTAAAATAAATAATTTCGACATCATCAAAAAACCATCTTTTGCACATTGGGATTACTGTGCATTGAAATAAGAACTATAGTGAGAATACCTGAGATGTATGAATACCGCCTTGGGGCACTAAAGTTCTAATAAATACGAGATTTTTGAAGCAAGGAACATCCCGTATTGTTCAAAAATGAAAATATTTCCATTGAAATATTTAAAAACAATCTGTAATAAACAGTGTAGACTATAATTTTCCGACTGATAGTTCCTAAAATTATAACAGTGATCCTCGAGGAAGTAACTTGTGCCCACTCCTGTTCACACTCTACAGTGCTAACACCCTGGTCGTCGTATTTTCTACGCTGACGACGCTAATTTAAACAGTGATTGTCAAGCATAAGGAATTGCTTAACTTTACAGCAGCTCTAGGACAGTTTCGATGTCCGGTGCTCCTTAATTAAGTGTGTGTGACCGTAGAGTAACGTAGTTTTCAAATATTCAATTGTAAAAACGATCATAACCTCAAAACTGCGAAGCCGAAATTCAGTGCTGACCCCTGAAAGGAAAACAATTCAATGTAGCTTAGTGGAAAATATGAAAATCTTAAATGAAGGAGCTTTGGTAAAAAAAGTAACGTAACACTTGGTATTTCTTGATTTTTACTGAGATTACCCCCTTCCATGCCCCATTTTACACCGCCCTTCCCAGACCAACTCTGAAATGCTAACTTCGTCATTCTAAATGAACATCAAACGAAACACCCCAGGGTACACAAATTTAATTTCCAACCCCGAGCCGATTCGGACCGAGACCGAGAGCTAGAGTCGACAAATGTAATTCCGCGAAAGCAGAGAGGTCCTTCGTCACTCAAATCAAGCCATCTAATTGATTGGGATGGACTATCGACGGAGTGTGAATAAGTTTACACTAGCTCCCGTTTTCCGGGTCGCTGATTGTGGGGATTTTCCCTTTTCCATTAATTTATTAAAATCTTCGAGTTCTCTCCGTTATCCAAGCTTTTCCGCTAATCGAATCCATACATTTCACTTATCCTAGCAGAAGAAAAGTTTTTTTTGTTTCCACGTAAACACACTCACCTTTAACAGCATTCAGCTGGCTGCCAACCATTTGCTTAGCGATGAAAGCCGCCATCGTTTCGGCTTTCTAGCTGCGGTGCGGGCTGCTGCTGCTAAACTTTTAATTTAATTAACAATTCACAACACTGGTTGGCGGCGTTTTATTTTTGTTTTGTTTTGTTTTGTCAGGAAATAAAAACACGCACACGCACACACACTCACTCGTTTGCGGTTTTTTTTTGCTGCTGCTGCTGCTCAAGGTACTATTATACAACACCACAACAAATCACATTAACGTGACACGACGAAATGGTTCAGAAACACGAGACAGAGAAGAGAAAAGAATCGAATCCTAAAATGTATGAACACAGCAGTGTCTGTAATTTTTAGCTCACTGAAAAAAGAGGGAAAAATAGAGAAAAAGAAATAAATAACAGATGTTGAAACTACAGAAGGTAAAAGGAGCGCAAATAATTGACAAAAAGTCGGGAAATTTTATCACGAGATAGAAAAAAAAACTAGTTTGTAAGTTTTTCTTTGGGGTTCTGGACACGAAGTTCACTCCCGGACGCGAGTACACTTGAACAGTTAGGGAATAAAAGTTCTTTCTCGTGAGATGGTTGTCGGCTGCTGTTGCTGCTGCTGCTGCTACCGGTACTGCGCCGCTGCCACCGGACTTGAACCGGTTGTTGGGTCACGAGGAAAAGTTTTGCACAGATTTTATTTTTATTATTTATGTTGCAGCAGTGAAACGAGGAGCAATTATCTGGAAATATAGATAAAGAGAATAAAGGTTAGCGGGGAATTTGTATGCCGGTGCAGTTTCGAGGGAAAGTTGTTTCAGAAAATGGCCGTAGTTTTGCCGTTTACTGCTGAATAAATAATAAGTGCAGTGAGATGATGTCAATCTGGATGACCAGCGTGGAACGCTTTATGGTCAATTTCTAGCACACCCACGGACCGGCGTTTTTCGCAGATTTTGTGATTGATGGTTGAAAGTGCGGCACAGAACAAGCTGAACGATCACAGTTTGCTGTAAATCATTCGGTGTCACGGAATCACGTACTCGTTTGGGAAAGTTTTTGTTCGAGTTACCCTCTAAGAACGGTTGGTTTCAAAATCGTCCAATGAAGGACGTTCGTTGGACCAATTTGGACAACGTCCAAATAACCGTTCAACAAACGTCCATCGTTGGACCCGTGTTGAACGATTTTGAAACATTTTTTTGTACGTCTCAGTGGGTAGTGATCTGCGCAGTGATGCCAGGTTTCCCTAGTTTCATGGAACCGATTTAGGAGTTTTTCTGTTCGGACTTTTTTTATGGAAAAATTAATGATTATCAGATTGGTGATATAGGATGGGCAAAATTAAGAAATAAAAATTTTAAGGTGCATTTTCTGCAAATTTTAAATATTAAATATTTAAAAATAATTAGACCGAACCGGTCATCAGGTGGAATTCTTTTTAATTACGGTTGTAGAGGTTTTAACCCTAGGATCGGTCCTTTTCGAATCAGAAAAATCTCTAACGCCATGTGCGAGGTTGAGAATCGAACTCAAGTGAGCTGCGTTCAGCCCAACGATTCATCAACTACGCTATGCCCCGCCCCCTCAGGTGGTATCAATCACTAGGTCTAAGCACTTATTAGGCTGAATCAGGTCGAACCGGTCAGTGGACCGAACCGGTCAGTGGACCGAACCGGTCAGTGGACCGAACCGGTCAGTGGACCGAACCGGTCAGTGGACCGAACCGGTCAGTGGACCGAACCGGTCAGTGGACCGAACCGGTCAGTGGACCGAACCGGTCAGTGGACCGAACCGGTCAGTGGACCGAACCGGTCAGTGGACCGAACCGGTCAGTGGACCGAACCGGTCAGTGGACCGAACCGGTCAGTGGACCGAACCGGTCAGTGGACCGAACCGGTCAGTGGACCGAACCGGTCAGTGGACCGAACCGGTCAGTGGACCGAACCGGTCAGTGGACCGAACCGGTCAGTGGACCGAACCGGTCAGTGGACCGAACCGGTCAGTGGACCGAACCGGTCAGTGGACCGAACCGGTCAGTGGACCGAACCGGTCAGTGGACCGAACCGGTCAGTGGACCGAACCGGTCAGTGGACCGAACCGGTCAGTGGACCGAACCGGTCAGTGGACCGAACCGGTCAGTGGACCGAACCGGTCAGTGGACCGAACCGGTCAGTGGACCGAACCGGTCAGTGGACCGAACCGGTCAGTGGACCGAACCGGTCAGTGGACCGAACCGGTCAGTGGACCGAACCGGTCAGTGGACCGAACCGGTCAGTGGACCGAACCGGTCAGTGGACCGAACCGGTCAGTGGACCGAACCGGTCAGTGGACCGAACCGGTCAGTGGACCGAACCGGTCAGTGGACCGAACCGGTCAGTGGACCGAACCGGTCAGTGGACCGAACCGGTCAGTGGACCGAACCGGTCAGTGGACCGAACCGGTCAGTGGACCGAACCGGTCAGTGGACCGAACCGGTCAGTGGACCGAACCGGTCAGTGGACCGAACCGGTCAGTGGACCGAACCGGTCAGTGGACCGAACCGGTCAGTGGACCGAACCGGTCAGTGGACCGAACCGGTCAGTGGACCGAACCGGTCAGTGGACCGAACCGGTCAGTGGACCGAACCGGTCAGTGGACCGAACCGGTCAGTGGACCGAACCGGTCAGTGGACCGAACCGGTCAGTGGACCGAACCGGTCAGTGGACCGAACCGGTCAGTGGACCGAACCGGTCAGTGGACCGAACCGGTCAGTGGACCGAACCGGTCAGTGGACCGAACCGGTCAGTGGACCGAACCGGTCAGTGGACCGAACCGGTCAGTGGACCGAACTGGTCAGTGGACCGAACCGGTCAGTGGACCGAACCGGTCAGTGGACCGAACCGGTCAGTGGACCGAACCGGTCAGTGGACTGCGAAGATGGAGCTGTCCCGTTGGACTAAAGGTTGCTTGAGAGCACAGCACGCTTGTCACAGTGAGAAACTGATATTTAGCGTCCTTGTCAGCTAAATAGTGAAGAGATTTCGTAACTTTACTGCTTCGATAATACTGACGTCACCTGACGGATACCGAGGAGGTCAGTACCAAATCACGTTTCTGATATATTCACACCACATTAAATGCCGATGATCCTTCTCATTTATCTGACGTTACAGGGCATATTTGTATGAATAAGCATCAAAAGCGGGTAATGTGAATCTTTAGTAAGTAGCCGAGGAATTTTCGTTCCGACTTCGTCTCATCAGAATCAGGTACACACTTAACACAATGATGATTTATTTCTAAATGGAAAGTACAAGGATTTGTGGCATGCAAAACCCACAGTAGTGATAGCGTGAAGGTCAGGATTCCCGTATATATAAAAGATGGAGTATTCGATGTACGACTACTCAATCTGTCACAGTGTACACCCGATAGCGCTATCATTTCAATAAACAGCAAAGATTCATGTCGAAATGTGGGAAAGTGGTTTTCGTTAGTGATGACAGTTAGTCGCTTCGTAACGGTCTCTGGGTGATAAGAATGAGACTGTCGTGTCGTACTTCTCTATACGTGATTGTTGTACCCCCTATGCTCAAACTACGCTGTGTACATATGACAATCAGACTGCCACGTGTCAGTTTTTTAAACGAAGTGCGCGTCATAAAAAAAATTTTGCGCGGAAGTGTCCTAAAATTAAAAAAACTGCCAACGTTTGATTTAAAGCTGGCAAGATTCAGCGAAGTTGAATGTTCACTTGAAGAGAATATGGGACGTTCTTCGAAGTTAGAAGTTGACTCTGACCAGTTTCATCACATCAGGAATGTTGTACTGCTCACAATCAAGAAGTTCTGAGCAAATCTAAACAGGACAGTGTCACTGCGCACTATTGTAGCTCCCGTAGTTTAAAAACTAGTTAATTATATTCGACATTGAAATTTACTGTTTGCGTTTTCAGACGTAAGGGGGTCCTTTTATATAATTGTGGCAAAAAGTACTTGAAATTTAATTTTTTTTTTAAACAGTAAAATGACTTGAACATGTGCGCCATTCTGCAAAGTGTTTATTAAGATTTCATCTATAAAATAAAACTGTTCGAGCGTAAGGTTGCAAAAATTGCGTCCAAAATGGCGGCTTTCTCGGAACAAGATTTTTCGAGTCTGCAGGCATTTTCGTTTTTGAACCATTCAACCAATCAAACTTCGGGTTATGTAATCGCAATATTTTGATCATCACCGTTTTTTTTGCAGTCGGCCAAAGTGGAAAAATCACGCGAAAAAACGATACTTTATTTTCAAGTGATCGTCATTTTGTTTCCATATCGAATTTTTTCATGTTTTTTAGGTTGGAGCGCCTCTACGGAATGTAATCTTCCAAATCGTTTTGGTTTGCTTCTTGTGGACAACGAATTGCGACCTGTATCGTGCTCGCAGATGAGGTCGGATTGAAAATACTTTTTGTTGGAGCCGCCATTTTGTATTTTATAGATGAAACATTAATAAACATTATGCAGAATAGCGCCCATCTCTAAGTCATTTTACTTCTCCAAAAAAAATTATCAAACATTAGGTACTTTTTGCACAATTATATAAGAGTACCCCTTTAACGTCTATATTGCAATCAAGGTGGCTGTCATACGCTGATCAGAATAATTCGAAATATTAAACCCAACTCAAATCGACAGCAATTGTTTTCTATATTTTATCAGCATAGTGAGAATTAGAATGTGTAATACTTTACTTAATACTCTAAAATAGGAACTTTCACCCTTACATAAACGACGCTTGGTATTTATTGACATAAAATAGTCTCGTTAAGGGGACCTTCTGCTGGGTTCGACGGAAAATCAAAGTAATATTTGAATTTTTTTGTGAAAAATGAAAAGACATACGAACTTCTGCTTTTGATCTTTTATTCGTTATTTATCGCTAATTAGAAAATGTTTTTTTTCGAAAATTCAAAATGGCGGCTTCAAAATGGCGTTTTTCTGGCAACCATGTTTTTTTTTCTAGTAACGTCAAGAATAGGTTTTGTTCTATTGATCTGATTTCCTTTATTCAAAAAATGTTTGGAAGTATATACCTTTCGTCTGACTTATACCTAACATTGGCATGAAAAATTAATTATTCATGATTTTTAAATGAGATTATTGTAAAAAAAGAGCGAATTTCCCTTTTTTTCTTTAATGTCTATAAAATTGGGTTTTTTTTCATCAAAATTTATTGAAATTATGTATAAGTCATAGGAAATTTTTATCTATTTTAATAAATACCCTTGATTAAGTAGGACGCTGTTTCGCGCTCAGATGTCACCGAGATTCGTCATTTTGAAGCCGCCATTTTGAATTTTCGAAAAAAATAATAATTTTCTAATTATCGATAAATAACGAATGTTGGTAAATCGATTGCCTTGTACGCAGCAGGTTCGAGTCCCGACCCCGGACAGAGGGTTAGAAATTTTTTCTAAGAGATGTTTCTAACCCGAAGAGGCGACCTTAAGGTTAAAATCTCTATGATTGAAATAAAAAAAACGAATAAAAGATCATAAGCAGAAGTTTGTATGTCTTTTCGTTTCTCCACAAAAAATCTCAAATATTGCTTAATTTTCCACCGAATTCAGTAGAAGGTCCCGTAAACAAGTTCAGAATACTTAAGTGAAAACCGTAATATTAAAAACGAATAAGAAACAAGCAATTTCGCGCATTTTTTTCGAAAACCACCTTAACCTCACGGAGTAGAAAGATTTTTTAACCGGTCAAAGCAACGCTCTAATGGTGGACGGTAAATCCGCCCTACTTCAGCATTCCTCCTTGACCAAGTCACTCTTCATCCTCAAGCAACGTCATGCAACTGTGAAAGTCAGATTACCACAAGTTAATTCTGTCAGTTTTCTACAACATTATGCAACTTATATTAAAAGAAACGCCATTCAATATCTTTTATTTTTAGCCTCCTCTAATATCCTGTTACTTTTCGAATTACCATTAATTATATTTTTTTTTTGAAATTCATGACAGAGTCACTTGCAACTCCACAGATCAACTCCGATCATTTTGCGTGTATAATGCCACCTAGTGGTAGATTCCATCATGAATTTTATCCCCATATTTAAATGGTTTTTCTCATACCAAACTTAATTGTTGGCCCATTTGGTTCAAATTTAGAAGTTTGTGGTATGGAGAACCCTGCTAAAATAAATCTATTTACACTTGTTCAATGATAGGAGCTCCTAAGCACAATAGTGATCAGGGGCTCCGAGCGGTCTTGAGCCGGCCCTGTGTTCATCGCAAGCGAAGTGCTACACACTTAATTTTTTCTGCCGAATCTCAGCTTTTTCGCATCTTCTGCCCACGGCTTACATATACTAGGCTATCTCGTTAGAGTGTAAACATTTGACGAGAGCGCGTCATAGAAATCGTCGGCGAAAACAATTCTAGAGAAAATTTTCAATAGGACGCAAGTAACAATGAGAGATTCTCTTTGGGGTCTTTCTCTTGTGTTCATTCCTCGGCCATTTCAACATTTACTACTCTACTCTTTGCATAATATTCTAGTAAAAACCGTCGGCTTTCGATATGTACTGGAAAATTAGTGCAAAGTGTTGTAATGACGTCGTAATAAACGAAAGAGAAAGTAAACAAAGAGAGGCTCTCAATGTTACTTACGTCCTATTGCAAATTTTCTCTAGAATTGCATGAAATTCATATATTGTTTGCTGTTAACGAATGATCGGCATCTGGTAAATCACAAGGAAGCTATGCGGATGTCCAAAACCTTTGCTATGATCAGAAAATTACGGTGGGATATGTTTTCTATGGCATGCATCCAAATTCCCGATTTACGATAATAATCACATAGATGCACTGATTATCCACTGTGTCTAGTGTAATTATGGCGTAATTTACGTCAAAAATCCATTGCACACTATTTTTTCACCGTAAGAGCTCAAATATTGTCAATTAACAACTTTCGAGAAATCCGTTTGTTTATCTGAACGATTTCTCTGACGTCACCGAAAACTGTCAATTCGCGGAATAGCAAGCCTCCTTTCTGTGAGCCGTGCTTCTGCCGAAATCTCAACTGCTGAGATCTCAGTAAGCAATTTTTTAGCCAAGATCTCAGTAAAAGTGACGTTTCATAGCAGATACTCGGAAAAAGCTTTCACCGAAAATCAGTAAACAAATCTCACTTTACTGCAATACTAGTTTTTAAACTTGCTGATTACACGGCTGTTGGGAAATTACCGAGCCGAATTGAGTGTGTACAAATCGGCTGAAATCCAATTAGTGCATCGAATTTCGGGTGAAAAATTTAAAAACAACAAGAAAACTACCATAAACCATCTTCATTGCTGTGTCCGTTGTGTCAGATGGCGATGAGTGCAAGCAAACTCGTAATTCGTAATTACGGACAGGAGCTGCTTTTTTCCCTCGTTTTATTTCTTTTCCAACCAACAACGGCCATGAATGAGCACCGGTCAGGGTTGCCAAATTTCATGAATTTGTTTTCTTCGTTCAAATCATACTTTTTAACTTTTGTCGGGCAATGAGTTTTAATTACAGATTTCAGAGTTTCGGCAATGTTTTTAAATCTGGAAAAGATTCTTGTATTTACAAAAACAAAAATTTGTAAATACACTTTTTATGAGGTAGCTTTGGATTTTTTTTAAACTGTTCGAATTTTTATTTATAATAAAAATTCGAATAGTTTTCCAGGCGGTTTGGCATTTACGCTGTACATATCCCCCTAATAAAAGCGCTTTAAAATCAATGTAGTATATACAGGTATGGCGAAGGGGGGCACTTTGGTATTCGTAAGATGAATCTTACATGAGTGGTGTGAGTGATCACAGAATAAATCGGCTTGCTTTTGTCATACCGTTCGTTCCGCTCCCATTGAATCGTGTGAACGCTATGACGTTGACCCGATGTGCTTCTGGATTGTTTACATATTTTGGTTGCCAATACTAGCAAACCGTGTGTTCTGCCACACCTATATATACCTCATTGCTTTAAAATATCGTCAAACTTCTTGAAAATTTGACACAAATTTTATTTGATTATTTTGTTTCGCATCATGTGCGGTCCGTAAACAAAGATACCGTTTTGTGGCATCACTGACACCGGAGCACCTCACCGGACTTTGGTAAGAAAAGCACCACGAATGAGTTATAAACGGGATTCTTCACCACTCCAATGCAATAGCGACACTTGGAATGAAAAGGACCATAACTAGAATGCTCCCTGTTTATCTCTAATTCTTTCGTTCGCTCGGCACAGAATCCGTCTCCAGTTCTTCGGTCGTTCGTTCATTCCATTCCTTGGTTCGGTGCTCAGGCGCTGAAAGGAGTATAATTCCTGCGGTAATGAGTGTGGATCGTAATTATAAGTGCTTTCTGCTGCACTGGTTCCATGGACTATGGTGATGGGCGGTGGCAGGAGAGTAGAAAGAAAAAAGCTGCACCGGATGAAATGGTGACCCATTAAAAATGTGTGATTTTGCTTGCGAGTACGACGTTTAATGTGTTTAATTTGTTTTAGCGGAGAAACAGTTTGCTCGGCGACCGCCGACACACGTCGGACGGTTACGTGCTTTTGCGGTTACTTGCACTTAAAGGGGGAAAAGGCTGGAGACTCTTGAAGTGGCGTATGTAGCATTGATGTAAAATTGTTAACATACCAATGCTTTTTGTAGTTTCATTTCGCGGTTGTTGGTACGATGATTGTGTGCGAATCATGGAAATTGAGAAATTTGCACAATATCAAAATAAATCAGATAAAAATTGTTTTAAACCTTGCGAACTCGGTCTCGACTAAAAAAAATCTAAAAAAATCGGTGATAGCCCGTAATTCTGAATTCCCGGAAATCAATCGGAGATATTTTGAAATCATTTGGCGGACTTGTTACAGCCGCTAGTAATAGGCAAGTATCTCGAATTCAGCGAGCACCACCAAAATTTTCAACAATTTCTTCAGCAACATTAACTACATTTTAACCAAGAAAGAGTTCTTATTGTATGTGTATCGTATGCCAGATTTTGTTGTTGTTCCAAAGTGCAAGATCAAGATTATAAAAATTCCTGGCGTTACTGTTTACAGCATTCGTGTGCGCCTAAAAAGAGATGATACGCATACAAGTGCAGCTTACTGTGTACGGGTAACTTTCTTCATTCACCACGTGTTTTATTTATTGTGATAAAATAAAAATGTACAAATTTTCAAAACGAATCCATATTCCAAGGGGGAAAAAGTGTTTTTATCTGGTGGTAATATGCATATGGTGGTGATTCAACCTGAGGTAATACAATTATGGATTATAACAAGTGACCTTACGTGATAATTCAATGTTTGGCACCTATTTTAGCTGCTAACTTGAGACGCTGTCCTCGATGTCCTCAGGAATAATTCATCTCAAATTATGCTATCACCTGACATCAATCTTCACTTCCCAACGACGCTAGAATCCATCACCACCACATTGTTACTTCGTATAACAACAAAGTTAAAACAATCAGCAAACTTATCCTAAGCTCCTAAGCTCAATAGCTTTCAGTGTTCTAAGCAGAGGTGTGCAACCGCTTATCATGTGCTGACAAACATAAACTTGCTTCTTCGTGTCAACAGAAAGTTGCCACCGCAAAAGTACACACACACACGCGCACACTAACTCACATCTATTTTAGAGCGGAGTGTCAAAACGCATCAACCAGATTTGCTAACTTCACCGTGCAAAGTGCACCCTAATCCGGTCACGAATACAGGCGCGTATACACAGCAGTAGTGTGTTCATTGAAAATTCAATTGAACTTTGCGCTGCAAACTCTCGAATCTGGCTGGTTGGGTACCGGTTGGTCGGTGAGCTGGGTAAAGGAAGTCGTAACGTAATGAGGTCAGCTAGTAGCAACGGGCAGACAGGCAGGCAGGCGGCAGGTTAGCAACATATCACAACATAACCTCAAAGTTTGCGCCGAGTGCACGTGCGATGCAGGGCTGGGTAGCAAGCGAACAGCGAGCGGGCTTCAGTTTTCCCAGTTTTCCTGTCGGGACGGGACGGGATTTACTTTCACCGTTCCGAGGCAGATATGCATAGAGTATGTGTGTACAGTCGGGTTTCAAGGACCAGCAGGCAGGAGTCCTCCGAAATAGAGCCGGATCGCTTCGGAACGGATCGGAGTTGAGGCAGGGAAACCTTTTGAATTGTGACTAGTGGCTCTTGCCGCACTCAGCAATTCCGTATATTTCATGCACAATTTTCTATACAATTGTTGTGCATATTTGCCTCTCCGTTCCTGTGCTGGTTGAAGTTGGTATAGATAAATACAATTTATGTTTGCCTGCATAGATGTGTGTGTGTCTGATGAGAGGTTCTTAGCAGCAAAAGTTATATAAAGCTCATTACAAGCAAACCAAACTGTTGGTTGTTCTTGGACATTGAAGAGTTTTCCGGTTGCCAGCTTCAGCGCTGTCGGTTGAAAGTCAAGAGTATTCCGGTTTTTTTTGTTCTCGGGACGACCGTTGGAAGCTTCGGAATAAAGTTTGTGCTACAGTGAAACCTATGTACAGTGCATCGAGTAGAAAAACGAACGGTGCAGCTTTGGTGGAGTTGGTGCGGTACTCGCTGCTGGTTAGACTATTTGGTCAGTGGTGCTGAATGTGAGTTGCAACAAGAATAGGCCGTGTTGCCAATTCAGTTGGTCGGAAGATACATTTATTTGAACCACATTACAACAGACTATCTTAGGATAAGTGTGTTAGTCCAGCCACGGTCTTGGCTAATAGATTCCACCAATTATTCACCAGTCGGATGTCACTGGCAATTTCTTCTTTCATCTTCAGTTTCCGCTACAATATTGCCTAATATTTCTCAATTGGACGAAATTGGTGTAAATTAAGTGCATTAAGCTCTTTTTTGGATGGACGGTACTACATTGTCGCCGTACTATTGTAGCACGCCGTTGCTGTACGGTCGGCCGGCTAGATCTGACCAAAACGAAGCTGGGTCACCATGGAATTTGGTGAAATCTGTGTATTGAGACATTCCTACTTTCGATTTGAAAGTTTTATCCGTCACAAAACCGCTCTTTTTCTTGCCACAGGAACAAATCCCTTGCCAAATCATACATTTTTGTGAATTTATCATATTTAAATTGGCCAGAACGCTGAATTTTGCAGAAGAATGAGAAGGTGCGAGCAGGTCTAATCAAGGAAACCATTGCTTTTGTGAAAGTGAGGTAACTTGTGTGAAAGAGTGCGTAAACATTAATCGGTTAAATCGTGTGAAATACTTTACTTTTCGTTGAAAACTTTGTGGGCGCCTATTGCTAATCGAAATATCATTCAGATAAGTATAGTGTGTAGTCATACAGACTATTATTGTTTTGTGATTTTCAGATTTCATTTCGCTGCGGCTGGCTTTATAAGCTTGCCCGCAGTGGAAGACGCAGTGTTATATTTTTCTTTTGTATTGACCCGCTTCTCCAGCTGTAGTTTAATTTGCCTATAATGAGCGGCCTGTGTGCAAAGTGTACGAGCACGGTGAGTCTCGCCGAAGGCCTTGTTGTATGTCTTTTTTGCGGTGATAAATATCATCAAAAATGTTCCGGGTTAACAAAGGCCATGGTAAATTGGGTGGCTGATAATGCAAGTCTTTGCTACAAGTGTGCGAAGTGTTTATCAAATCAGTCTTCTGGTGTGCAGGATGTCAGTTCGATATCCATTGAGTTGAATAAGAAGATGGAACAATTCACTTCCATTTCTGAGTCTCTCACTGATACCCGAAAAAACATCGATGCACAGATAAACATCGCAGTAGAAAACGGAATAGAAAAATTGATCAGGTCTTTCAACCTCTCTCTCGAGAGTAAATTGGCTAGCTTGGGTACCAGTGTTGCCAAAAAGTTGGAAGATTTGAAAAGTTGTTTAAATGAAAATGTTAAGCGTGAAATTGAATTAGTTGGAATGAAAAGAAAGAGGAATTTTAGTAATAGGAAGGTTCATTCTGAATCTGACGGGAATCCCAGTAGAAAACGAAAAATTTTGACGAATAAAGAAGATGAACCGATGTTAATTGAAATAGACGATGATGGAAATAATGACGAGGTTTTTGATAAAAATAGTAGAATTACTTACGCGAATGTTTTGTCGGGAGCTACTGGGACGAATAAAATTAGAACTAGAAGTCAAACGAAATGTAAGGCTCGCCCGGTCATTGTAATTAAACCAGTCGAGTCGTTGCAATCGAGTGACGACACGAGGAATGAATTAAAAAATAAATTAGATCCAAAGGTGCACAAAATTAGCAACTTTAAAAACGGTAAAGATGGCTCGATTATTGTGGAGTGTGCAACTCGGGATAATATTGAATCGGTGAAAGAAAACATTGTAAGCAATCTGGGTGAAAAGTATAATGCTGTTATACCGATACCCGGTAAACCGAAGTTGAAAATAATGGGGATGAGTGATCGATACTCTGAGGAAGTTTTCGTTGACTTATTAAAGAATCAGAATGAGGGCATTCCGGTCGATTTTGTTAAAGTTGTTGCCAATTTTGAAAATCCACGCTTCAAATATAACAAATACAATGTTATAATTGAAGTTGATAAGAACACTTATAGCGGCCTGATGTCAGCCCGTACGGTGAACATTGGTTGGGATAGGTGTTCTGTTTTAGAGGCCTTTAACGTGCTGCGCTGCTTCAACTGTGGAGAATTTGGTCATAAGAGTACGGGATGCGTTAATAAAGAAACATGCTCCAGATGTAATGGAGCACATAGAACATCTGAATGCTCGTCAACTGATTTTAAATGTGTAAATTGTATAAAAAAGAATAGTGAACGCAAAATGAATTTGGACGTAAACCATGCGGCATTTAGTAAGCAGTGTTCAGTATATCGGAGACTGCTAGAATCTAAAAAAAGCAACGTTTTGTTGAGTGAATAGCAACTAACAAACGGGAGGCTGTCTGAAATATTATGTTTAAATATAGCTGGGTTGTCTACAAACTTTGTTGCAATGCGACATCTTGTAGAAAGCAAACGTCCATTGTTGGTTTTTCTATCAGAAACACATATTGTTGATGCTGATGCATTTGATCAGTATAGCATTCCGGGTTATAAAGTTGTTTTTTGCCTATCTCATTCCAGACATACCGGTGGAGTTGCTATTTACGCCAAAGAATCGATTAAATTCAACGTTCGGTTAAACGAAGCAGTTGATAATAATTGGTTCTTGGGTATATCAGTTGAAAGAGGCATGCAGATGGGAAACTTTGCAATAGTGTACCATTCTCCTAGTTCTAGCGATCGACGATTTTTAGAAATTTTAGAAAACTGGTGGGAGAATTTCGTTGATTTAAGCAAACTTAATGTAATTTCGGGCGATTTCAATATTGATTGGCTCAACGATCAAAATTCGAATCAGTTGAAGCAGTTGGCTGAGTTTTTCAATTTCAAGCAAACGGTTAGTGAGTTTACAAGAATTTCCAGACACAGTAGAACATTGATAGATCACGTGTATTCCAATTTTGATGGGGTTTATTCGTATGTAGAGGCCGATAGTAAAATTTCAGATCATGAGACAATTTCAATTTTACTGGAGAATGAACCAAACCGTGAGGAGGATAAAGTTAAAATTAAGTGCTGGAAAAGATATTCGAAACAAGCCATGTCTCAACTGGTTTCGAGAAGCCTGGATTTTACGGAATTGAATGGAAATTTGGATAACAAGGCAGCTGTTCTAACTAATGTGTTAAAAGAGTGTACAAATAGTTTAGTTTCTCAAAAGTATGCTAATTTAAATAACTCGAACAGCTGGTACTCTTTAGATCTTTTGCGCCTGAAACGTAAAAGGGATAAAAAGTACAAGAAATTTTGCAGAACTAATAGTGAACGTCTTTGGAATAGGTACACACACGCGCGAAATATTTATTCACGAGCTTTGAAAAAGACCAAATGTGAGTACATTCAAAGGAAGATCGATCAACATCAAAACAACAGCAAAGAGTTATGGAAAATCCTAAAGAATTTAATTAAACCTAAACCTAGTTCCTCGCAGTCCATAACTTTTAACGGGGTAGAAGAACAATCTGAGCAAATAATAGCTGAAAAATTGAACAGTTATTTCGTTAACAGTGTGCAACTGATCAATCAAAGTATTGAGCTGGTCAGTGAACCTGCGGAAATAACACAGCCGATTAATATTAACTGTAGATTTGATGGATTTCACCCAATCACTTTCGAACAATTGAAAGATATTTGTTTTTCTTTGGGAAAATCGGCTGGTATCGATAATGTAAACGCAAAAGTGATACAGGATTGCTTTCATGTCATCGGACACGATCTGCTGGATCTTGTAAATGAATCGCTACAAACTGGGCACGTGCCGACAGTTTGGAAGGAATCACTTGTGATTCCTATTCCCAAAGTTACTGGGACGGATAAAGCCGAAGAGTACCGCCCCATTAACATGTTGCACACATTAGAGAAAATTTTAGAACTTGTTGTTAAGGGCCAGCTGATGAGTTATTTGAATAATAATAATTTGCTAATTCCGGAGCAATCGGGATACCGAGAGGGACACTCTTGCGTAACCGCTTTGAATCTAGTGTTAGCAAAATGGAAAGAGAAAATCGAGGTTAAAGAGACTATTTTTGCTGTATTTTTGGATCTGAAACGCGCTTTTGAGACAATTTCGAGTGGTTTGAAAACTATTTATGTGATAGAACTCAGAAAACTAGTTTCAACGATTTTATATCTAGTCCTCTCGGCAATCCTCTTGGAGTGCCGCAAGGTAGTGTCTTAGGTCCTATTTTATTTATTATGTATATAAATGACATGAGGCGAGTTTTACGATTTTGTGACTTAAATTTGTTTGCTGACGACACTGTTCTGTTCATTGCAGCTAAGGATATAGATGAAGCCGTGGCGCATTTGAACGAAGATTTGCATTCCCTTGCTCGTTGGTTAAAATTTAAACAATTAAAGTTAAATGTTTCTAAAACTAAATATATGATCATCTCTTCGGCTAATACTAGGCCTGACGTTAACGTTGAAATAAATGGTGTGACTATTGATCGCGTTAGTGAATTAAAATATCTTGGAATAATCATTGATGACAAGTTAACCTTTAAGTCTCACATCGACAATGTCATCAAAAAGATTGCTAAAAAGTATGGTATATTGTGTCGTCTGAAAAATGATTTAACAATTAGTAGTAAAATTTTATTATATAAATCTATTGTTTCACCACATATTGACTTCTGCCCATCCATTTTGTTTCTTGCCAATGAAACACAAATATTGAGGTTACAGCGATTGCAAAATAGAATCATGCGATTAATTTTAAAATGTAACAGATACACTTCCTCTAGTTTCATGCTAAGCGCATTACAATGGCTCTCTGTGAAGCAAAGAATTTATTACTTAACAATGGTGTTCATTTTTAAAATTATTAATGGAATGCTGCCTCGATATTTGTGTGATCGAATTGAAAGAGGAAGTGATGTGCATAGGTACAACACTAGAAACGCGTCGGATCCAAGAACACCAAACTTTTTATTTAGTAGATCACAGAACTCCTTGTTGTACAAAGGAATAAGTTTTTTCAATTCGATGCCTAGGCATATTAAACGTGCAGCAACATTAGCGGAGTTCAAAACACTATGTATTTCACACGTAAAATCTGCTTTGTAGACAGATTTTTTGAATTTTTATATTTTGGAGTTATTTGAATAACTATGTAATACCACGAAGATTGTATTTTTTTCTCTTCTATTATTTGCATTTAGTCACACTAAGTTATTATATTCGCTATGATGATGATGGATTTTTGTTACTTGTTTATTAAAGTTATTAAAAAATAATGAGATGTCTACAGAAGTCTGAGCCACGCGCGCGCTAAGCAGATAGAGACTAACTTGAAATCGAACATGGTGACCAGCACTAAAAGCTCATCGGGTTGAATCGAAGCTTTTAGACTCTTGTTGTGATCAGGGTCTGATTTGATGATGGAGTTGTTTGCTCGACAATAGAGTTAATTTCGGTTATTGCTGCGATAGTGGTAATAACGGAGTTAGCTCGTTGAGTATGGGGCTTGATGACTCCTTCTGATAACTACTAGATATCGGGTTCAATTCCTGATCAATCAAGGATGTTCTCGGATAGGAGTATCCCTTAATTGCCTTGGGTTAATGGTAGGAAACTTTCAATAAAGGGGTCTGATGTGGATGATATAACTCGACCGGACTCTGCACTGCCACTAGGCTCGTCACTGCTCACCTTAGCAGGTGGTAGTACGGATGTCTTGGTCAGGCGGGAGGAGTCTTACAGAGAATTATCGGAAATGGAAGCTATTGGGTTCAATTCTCGATTCTATCAAGTATCTTCCCGGAATGGAAATTTTCTTGATGGACCCTGGTTGTTGGCGGAATATTCGTAATGTATCTGGTTACGTTCTTTTGAAGGAAAGGCTATGTCTGCAAATTGAACCAGTCCGTTTCTTTTTGTTAACTGGTTTTGTTATGGATCAAAATAATAATTATCTTTTAGATAAATCGTTCAGCTCACACCTTTGTGGGGGTATGAGGTGGGACCATCATCATCATCATCATCAGGAAACACTACCGTAAAAATGAATATCTGATCGGAAATCAGCCGCAACAGCAACTTTAATCTGACTAGTATCGATGATCGCGGGTCAACACGTACTGAAAATTCGCCGCGGCTGTTTTTATGAATCTAATTTCAAGTTCCGTTACTGCTAACCAGACCGTGTGTGTATCAGGTTAACAATTCTTTGTACTACTCTGGTCGTCAATAATTACCGTGGAATTACTTCATTGAGTGCTGTCTCGAAGTAGTTCGAGCTGGTGATTATGGATCCTCTTCAGGCTCACTGCAAGCAGTACCTAAGTCACGATCAGCCTGGCGTCACGTCTGGGCGTTCGACAGCGACTAACCTGCTTTGCCTAACATCCTACGTAACTACGAGAGTATGAAACATCGCACAGACACAGACACAGACCTATCTGCCGCTTTTGACAAAGGGAACCATGACATAACAATCGGTAAAATGGAGAGATTTGGAATTAACGGTAGTTTGTTGCAGTTGTTTCGATCCTAACTTTCAGGTCGAGAAATAGTGGTTGCCATTGGAGATTGTCCGGCACTCATATTAACTTCTACGTCAGGAGTACCCCAGGAAAGTCACTTGGGACCGCTGATATTTCTGCTTTACTTCAACGACGTTCATCTAGTTTTGAAGACTCCACGCCTGTCCTTCGCAGACGATCTCAAGATGTTTCTTCTCATCCGCTCTACTGAAGATTGTAGATTACTCCAACGACAATTTGAAACCTTTGCTGACTGGTGTAACACGAACCGCAAGTTTGTAAATCCAAAGAAGTACTCGGTGATATCGTTCTCACGAAAAAAAGACCCGGTTTGTTTTAACTACCGTTTACTGTATACTGAAATTGAACACGTTAATCAAGTGAAGGATCTAGGAGTGGTACTAGATTCGCTACTTACGTTTAAACAGCACGTCTCCTATACAGTTAGCAAAGCATCTCGAATGCTGGGATGCCAACAATTTTACAGTTATAAATTGTCTCAAATCGCTTGTACTGCTCTTTGTCGCAGTCAATTCTGGAGTACTGCTACTGTAATAACGGTGTTGAGAGAGTTGAGGCCGTGCAACGACGCTTTTTACGTTTTGCGCTGCGCAGGTTGCCGTGGACAGATCCTGTCCGTCTGCTAAGTTACGAAAGCCGGTGCCAGCTGATTAGTTTGGAACCCCTGGAATACAGCAAGAGCTGTGTTCGAATTTGTACGACTTTCAGGGAATATCTACAAACTTTTGGGACTTTGAACTCGAACCGGCGACTACACCATCGATCTCAACGTTGTGGTTGGGCATGTAGACGCGGTAGTCCTTCATAGAGGGTAAAATCATTTGCTTACTTTAGACAAAAGATCGCAATTCTATGCTCATCTGGGCGGACTTTTGAGGTAGCTGTCATGACTGAATATTTCCGCGTCAGTTCTTTTGGCAATTTTAGAATACTTAGCGGATCCGAAAGATGAGCAGATATGGTCCGACCAAGTTCAATGTATTTAATTTTAAACGGAAAGGCGAATCTTGATTGGCAGCCATTTTATTTAAATCCGCAGCAATTTCAAGACAAGACGAGCACATACGTTCCGTGTGAGAACTCTTTGCTACTTGACATTTCACAAAACAATATCACAATAAGCCCTTAACCCTCAGGAAGTCGCGCAAATGGCTCACGGAGCGAGCACCCTCTGGTGCCCTAAGATAATTTTGCTAGATTTTTAAAGCAGCGTGCACTAGCGCAACTGCCGGAAGGTTAATGTTACTGACTGGAGCCAACCCCGTGCTTCAGTAGATCCACGTATCAAGCACTCGAGCCGGCGACTACACCATCGATCTCAACGTTGTGATCGGGCATGTAGACGCGGTAGTCCTTCATAGAGGGCTTGTCGTTAGTAAAGTCATTTGCTTGCTTTAGACAAAAGATCGCAATTCTATGCTTATCTGGGCGGACTTTTGAGGTAGCTGTCATGACTGAATATTTCCGCGTCGGTTCTTTTGGAAATTTTAGAATACTTAGCGGATCCGAAAGATAAGCAGATATGGTCCGACCAAGTTCATGTATTTGATTTTAAACGGAAAGGCGAATCTTGATTGGCAGCCATTTTATTTAAATCCTACGTGGAATCCGCAGCAATTTCAAGACAAGATGAGCACATACGTTCCGTGTGAGAACTCTTTGCCACTTGACATTTCACAAAACAATATCACAATAAGTGTTTAACCCTCAGGAAGTCGCGCAAATGGCTCACGGAGCGAGCACCCCCTGATGCCCTAAGATGATTTTGCTAGATTTTTAAAGCAGCGTGCACTAGCGCAACTGCCGGAAGGTTAATGTTACTGACTGGAGCCAACCCCGTGCTTCAGTAGATCCACGTATCAAGCACTCGAACCGGCGACTACACCATCGATCTCAACGTTGTGATCGGGCATGTAGACGCGGTAGTCCTTCATAGAAGGCTTGTCGTTAGAAACGTCATTTGCTTGCTTTAAACAAAAGATCGCAATTTTAGAGATATGGTCCGACCGATTTCAATGTATTTGATTTTAAAAGGAAAGACGAATTTTGATTGGCAGCCATTTTTATCATTCACTGAATCTTTCCAGGAGAGTTTATTTATGCACTTTTGAACTTTGACCTCATCAGTGGGTATGATACAGGTCACAATTCATCGTCTACAGGCAGGAAACCAAAACGATCTTAAAGATTACATTCCGTAGAGGCGCCCCAACCTAAAAAACTAGAAAAAATTCGATATAGAAACAAAATGGCGGCCAAAATGCATCGTTTTTTTTTTTGCATGTTTTTTTCACTTTGACCGGCTGTAAAAAAATCGTTAGAGATATTGCAATATTGCAATTTTGTAGGTTGTCTTCTTTTAGGCGGCCAAAACCCGAAGATGATTGGTTGAATGGTTCAAAAACGAGAATGCCCGCAGATTCGAACAATATTGTTCCAAGAAAGCCGCCTTTTTTGACACATTACACTCGAAAATTTTTATTTTAGCGATGAAACCTTAATAAACATTTTGCAGAATAGCGCACATGTCTAAGTGATTTTACCGCTTCAAAAAAATTTAAACATTAGGTACTTTTTGCCACAAATCTATACTTTTGGATGGGGGTCGACTGTAATAACTATGAGGTTATGTGTTTCGGCTATGCAGTCTGCGGTTTACAAAAACACTATTTTGTCTTTATCCGACGTTTCGGTCCGTTTGGGACCTTTTTCAAGGATTCGATAGTGTGTGTTCTGTGGTCCACATTATCACACATTATCGAATCCTTGAAAAAGGTCCCAAACGGACCGAAACATCGGATAAAGACAAAATAGTGTTTTTGTAAACCGTAGACTGCATAGCCGAAACACATAACCTCACAAATCTATATTTATAAAAGTCAATGTTTGTATGTATGATTTATGGACTCCCAAACGGCTTAACCGATTGCGGTAAAAATTTACACGTAGTAGACATTCGTTATGGAGCATGTTTGTGTGCTATTGATTGGGGATTATCTGCCCACCAGAAGGCGTTTCGGAACAAATTGTGTTTTACTCCTATTTCGTTGAAAGTCGCAGTAACGCGCGACGGGTTTACACTAGTATATATTAAATTGGTTAAAGCAATAAAATTGATAAAATGAACAAAAAATAACAAAGTAAATCGATTAAATATTAAAACTATAGATTTCAGTTGGAGCTCCATATTGATGGCTTTGCCCGAAATAAGCTGGATAATTTCTGATTTTCAAACGATACCAACAATTTACCCCAAGCCGAACGTTTCGTTCGGTAGAAAAAATTAAAACATGTGGTTGAATGTGACAACGTTGCAATTAAGATTCCCGTTGTATATAGAAAATGACTATATAGAGATAAGGCTGCATGACTTATCATCACGTACTCCTGCTGAACTGATTGCAGAATGCCGCAATACGAAAAAGACGCAATACGAAAAAGTAGAATCAGTTACACCTGATACATGGAGAAACTTCTTCCCAGGTGTTTCTAGCGGTGTTCTTGTGGTGTACTAAGGAACCATGAGCGGAAAATTCCTACAATACAAGTACTGTAACCTGACAGCTCACCATGGACTACCTAGCGCAGAAGTTGCACAGAAGAATACATCTCAACCAATTGCCATCTCATCTACGACAAACCAATCCAATACACAGTTTTCAATGCTAATTACTGAACCAAAAATGGTGGTCAAATTCGGGGCAGCTGTTCAGGTCATAATAACAACCGCAAAAGCAGCATCTAGCACCCCCAAATCAATTGAAAGCATAATCGAAAGGAAATTAATAACAATGACGACGGGTTTACGCTGGTAACCCGCAGGTGAAAGAAGCAAATAAGAACAACTGATGGCTCCGTTAAGCTACCGCTGTGAGCTGTGTCAAATAAATGAATTTGAAAATGTCGGTTCTCGCGATTAAGAGGGACCAGTCTGTCTTTAGCAGGAGACATGTTGGTAGCCGTGATTGATTCGTAATTATGCTACCCTAAGCTCGACTCCTGCCAACAGAAGACAAAAGATTAGCCCGTAAGATCTTCAGCCTGTTTCTAATGACCGATCTGTATATTTGGCTCTAAATTTTCATAACTTGGCCTACCCAGTAATCTCTAGCTAAATGAATGTTGTTAAAAAATAAAAAAAATTAAAAAAAAGTTTTCCTGTTCCCACCAGGAAAAAGAGCTATACATTCATTAGGTAATTTTATGACAAAGTAACTTTCAAACCTAGAATTGGTGGCGTTGACTAACTTTTTTTCCAAACACCAACGTACAAAGCTCATCTGCTCTCATCATGTTCGACAGCACGTACTGCGATCCGCTCCTGCCCGAGTTCTCACTCTATATTTATGAATACCGGCACCTGCCCTGCATCATACTACATGTTTTATTAAACAATCAGCACTTTCCCAGTAAATTTCGGCTACTCGTTCCTGCGCCCGGCTGCTGATGTTTTATGACCGCACTACCCGCGCTGATGTGCAAAAAATCCTTCAGCAAGCAGAAAATTTGCTCGACGTTCGTTGATTTCAAAAACAAAACGTGCACTCGAATCCGGTCACGCCAATAAAAAAAAATCTTGGCTAAGTGCCAAAATGTCCCTCCGGAAGAAGTTTTGCGCTCTACGCGAAGGTTGCGAATATCTGTGCCACAGACACGGCACAAGGCCGAGCAAATCGATAATCCTAAAAAAAGAAGGTTCCCAAATTAAATAGTCACACCTCCTGTACAGCCCCCCCCCCCCCAGCACTCTGTCACACTTCAACTGAATAGCACTGCATCAGCGGAATTCCGGAAACCGGCGCATACAAAGTAGATCGCAAATCCCCCATCGAAATGCATTACTTTGTCTCTTTTTCTGTTCTTTTGAGCTTTTGCTCCCGATTCGCCCTCCACTTGGAAGCTCGTTTGCCTGCTTCCGGTTCCGGGTACGGGGTGGAACAAATTGAGACTTTCTAATGCAACACAAGCAACTCGAGCCATGGCACGGGTCCACCTCCCCCCCCCCCCCCCCCCCCCGGGCGACTCGCTTACCAACGAACGGATCACCGATATTTGCTTCTGGCAAACGAAGGAGCGCAAAGTAGCTTCGACGAACAAATCGACCATCGTGGGCGCATTCTGTCCAGGGCTGGTGGGAAAGAATCCTGATGATATAATCAAATTTGTAGAACTCTGAGGAGGCGCGGACGGAGAAGGTGCGGCAAGCAAACCAAAACTGAATCGAACAGCGAACGGGAGCTGATTCCGAAAACGCACCGTTCCCCGGATCTGTTTATGTTTTGTGCGTTCGTACAATCGGAGAGGGTCGGTGTTGGAGCGGAACTGTGGGAGAACTGTTTCGGTACCAGTTCTTTGGTGGTAAAAATGCCGAGTTCGCTGCAATCGCCAGGAGCAGTTTTTCTGTTTGGTAGTGTTGTTTCGGGGTGGGTTTGCGGTTTTTGATCGCTGAAAATTATGCAGATGAGGTTGTTGAGCAAACCAACCCCATAAACCAATGAAAATCCGGCTCAGTTCAGTAGAAACATTGTCTCGGAATTCATCGAACAGATTAAAGCATATATCCGTGGTTTACTCGTCGACTAACATTCCAGCATTCCGTGAATTCCCACGCAGTTAACTCATAACTGTTTTCAATTGTGAAGCATAATTTAACGGTTACTAACAGCATCATTAAATGCCATTGATCGTTCCATTTTCCCCCTTTGACTGACCACTTAAGACGCCAGTCTGGAATCTGTCCGTGAGAAAATTAACACCTTCACTTCCGGTCAGCTAGCCAACCACCATCCAACACAGACTGAACGCAGCCTGCAACTTTACACCGAAATGAGCATCATTTATCAACCAACAACAAACTGCAGGTTGGGACGATCACGGTCCGTCCGGATTGAAATATCGCCTGAAACAACAACTTCCATCCCCCCGACCACAACAAGCAAGTCAAGCCAAAATCTCTGTCCATCTATCCAATATGTCTCGCAGGGAGCGGAAACAGCCGGACCGGACCGGGGGGGGGGCGACAGGGCTCCATCGTTGTTTGATAGTGTTCTTTTCCACCTCCTGGATTCAAGTGGCGGCAGGGAGACCGACACAAGGCACCGGTGCAAGCGGTCGTGTGTCCTGTTCCAAAGCTCTTACACTTTGTCGTTCTTGTCGGGACAGTTTTTACCCTCCGGGGACGAGATGATGGTTTACATTTTACAGGCATTATTTATCGTCTTGTCCGGCTCTGATAGTGTCCCGTTACAGGAGTGCGAACCAACAAAGCAATAGTTGGTGGGGTTAGGGGGAGAGGGGTCTGGTTGGATTTGAAACTGAACCGAAAGCTAGGCTATAAGTGGTCACCCGAGGGTTCGTTCGGTGTCGGTTTCGTTCCGGCTTTTCTCTACCTCCACGCGGCACAGTACTGAGTATGTTGTAGAAATACACACAAACACACATGTACACAGCCATGGGAGAAATGACTCCATTACGAAGAATTTCCCATAGTAAATTGTCTCCTTAGTTTTCAGCTTGGAAACGGGAGAAAATGTAAAATGGGATAAAAACAGACCGCAGTAAGCTGGGAAATAATAAATCGGAACAAGTCAGTTGTGGCAAATGTTTTGCCTGGTATCAAGTTCTGATTGTTTTTAATCGTTGGAGTTTTCAACAGAATAAGGTACCATAATGCTTCGTATTCAAGGAGAATTATTATGGTCACACAAAAAAGAATAATAACAATAGTGACAAGTGAAATTGAGTCGATTCCTTGACCCATCAGGAATATCTGCTCCAAATTTGAACCAAATCGGACAAGTCTAGCTACCAGACCAACATGTTCCATGTTTGTATGCGATTTTTTTACAATGCACATGAAGAATACCCCTAACTTGCATATTCACCGCTAGGTGCCACTGAATGCATCAGTTTTTCACTGCAAGTAAATATGAAAAAGATAATTTTACTGTCAACAATTTTGTTAAAGACTGCAATTCAATCCAACTTCCTTGGAAGAAGTTATTTTTTTGAGAGTTGTCCTACTGGAGGTATAGAGCTGGGTTGTCGGAAGGGCTCCCTGTCAGAATCATCACACACTACAATTGTAAACGAGACGGAAAATGTCAACCACTAAAACGCTGCTCAAGGCCCAACTACAGCGGGCCTTGATTCTGAATGTGATATTTTGGTTCAGATGTGCGGGTGTAGGGACTTCGCGATCTCATGTGTCATCGCGAAGGCCTCGAGCGTTTATATGTTAACGTGTTCGGTCGCGATGGCGTTCGTATGTCGCGTGTGCTTCGCGAGCATGAACTCGTTTTGATTACCAAGTCCATTTGCGTGTGATCTTAAACGTTCGCGCGGACCTTCAATCTGATACTTCATTTTTAGTGTGCGGTTCCGATACTGGAAGAGAGTGAGCTCCCCCGTATCAGTGCAGTTCCCGGTCTTGCCGCATTGGAATATTGTCTAGCGGGCATAAGCATGGCTTTTTCAGCGGTCTATCTGAAGGCATGTACCTAGGCTGCTAGGACTGAGGGTAAGGATTTCTGGACGTGACCAATTCATGAATGCTCGCACGGGCGTTTGGAGATTCGTGCGTCTCAGACTGCGTTTGTTAATTTATACGCGTACGTGTGCCGGCACGACTGATACGCACGGCAAAAACCAGCAACTTACTATCTATCTAAGAACAACGTAATACTTCCAGTACGCATCGACGAACTTTTTACCCTTTCGCAACTCATGTCAAATGAGCACGTTTGAAACACGGCAACCTCTTTTATCAACTTTGCGATGCAGATGAAAGAACCGCCTTTTAAACAACAAACGAAAATATTTTCCCATTTTTTTTTTTTTGGAGTGGCTTTCGCGTAGGGGCAGGGTTGCCACATTAACTAATTCTCTTTAAAGTCTTCGAAAATGTCCTCTTTGTAGAATTTCACTTTCGACAATTTGTAATGGTTTTAGTCACTGGTAAAAGTAAACAAATGTATAGGAGGATTTTTCTCTTTCAGTTTATGTATTCATCACAATAAGGGCGATTTGCTGGTAGATATGTTTTGCGATTCGGGCCGAGTATCCTATGAAACGAATGGAACCTTCCCGATACGGCTGATACGCACGGTAGCGATTCGGCGTTTCAGCAGCTCTTGTCCAATCACCGCTTGGGCCAGCGGACGACGATATTTGACGATTCCAGTAGGCATCGACAAACGTTGCCCTTCCACAGCTCACTGTCAAATGAGAGATATAACAACAATTCGGCATCTCGCTATGGTTTGTGCAATCATCCACTGCGAAACCCTACCATCAGCAGCATCTCACTAATTCCGCCAACAGATTAGGCGCGGCAATGAAGGATATATTCCTTTTATATCAAGCGATGTAATTTTTTTGAGTGTGGAGCTGATGTCTGTGTTAGGGAAAATTTTGAGTAAGTTTGAGAAAATTGAATTTCTTTTGTTTAATTTTTTACAGATATGTGGTTTTTTCAAATAGTGTACTATTAAAACACACAAATAAATTTGATAAAGATTTTTTTATATTGGTAATTGTCTGAATCGGTTAGTGTTCGAATCATAAATATCCATCAATAATTACCAAAACGTAAGCGAAAACTCGCCATGAGGTTGCGTTTGTGAAAAAACGAACGACTGTTGGTGGAGTTCTTTTTAGAGGTTATGTTCGGCTTCCAGTCTTTGAAAAAAAATTACAAGCGGAATATATACTTTTCATCCGACGTTTCGGCGGCATGTATTGCGCCTTTCTCAAGGAATTAAGCTAGTTACCGTGTTATCGAAGGTTTGCTTGACAATATCACGGTAACTAGCTAAATTCCTTGAAAAAGCCGCAATACATGCCGCCGAAACGTCGGATGAAAAGTAAATATTCCGTTCGTTAAATATTTCAAAGACCGAAAGCCGAGCATAAGCCCTAAAAAGTAAGCGATAACTTTGTCTGTCTTCTCACATTTTCCCAATTTTTTCACAATTTCGGATTTTTCAATAGCGTATAGTTGAAATTGCTTTCAACTTACTGCCTTCGAATCGATTCGACGTGCCGATGAATCAAAGGAGATAGAGCGTACCACTGTCGAATGGATTACTGAAATGTTGTGTTGCCAGACTGTGTCTGTGTGTCGCTAGCAGGCGGGACCATTACCATGAGAACCACTAGAGGCTACCCTCAGGTAGGAGTGCTGTCACCCTTTCCGTGGTTACTAGTAGTAGACGAACTCCTGCTTGAATTGTAAAGTCTGAGATCCAAAGTAACGGACTGCGCAGATGACATTGAAATCACAGTTAGTGGCAAGTATGAATCCACGCTTGAGTAAGCTGCGAAAGTTAAATATCTTGAAGTAATAAAAGTTGACGGCTGTGGAACCAAGATGGCAAAAAATTATGGAAGAAATCCGCTTAAAAGCCATCATTGCCGAACTCTTTTTGGAAAAGAGGCTTGAAATCACAAATAACGCACTATTTTATACTTCAGTTTACAAACCAATAGTTGCTAGAATATTAAACTTGAAAATAGTAATTTTGTTTGCAAAAAAGTACGGAAAATTATCCAGTCGAAAATGGTAAAGCCTAGGGATGTTTTATGATGATCCAAGACCTTCATTTTGATGATATAGCTATAGTGATAAATCCCCCTTGAAGTCAAATATTTATCGGCATTTATTGTGCTGGTTGTTGGTTTGGAGATGCTACATCAATCGCTGTTATTTGGTTTTTGGTACAGAAAGCTAGTTTCGATACACTAGGCACATCAGCTATTAGTTGGCCAATTGATTGTGTTTTATCAACATCTGTTGAAAACAGTTTTTTTGGTGTTTGTTGTAGTAGGTTGATTTTTCTTAGCGACTTCGGAGCATTGTTTTCCGTTATGTGCTGTCTAGTTATAAAGATTGGCTCGTAGGAATCTGACCAGGGTAGGTGCACATGGCTATTTTGAAAAGAATGTTGTTTTTTGGGCTTCTTAGTGGGTAGTAGGTATAAAAAGGTGAAAATAGGTTATAAATGTATACCAGGAATATATAAATATTCCATATTTATTCTACGAATTGTTTTAGAAATTGTGGGGGTCATTTGAAAGGGGGTGGTCAGTAAACATCGGAAATCGATGATTAACGCCGTTTTGAATTCTAAGACCATTAAGTTGTGTCATTAAAAAGTGATCGGAATTCTTCATCATTGTAGTGGCTGAGAAAAAGATCGAACAATTTGACTTTTCATGTCGAATCTGTTTTACTTTCATCAAGTTGAAGTTCTATTTGGAAAAATCAGTTTTTCTGTTGACAACCGTGTTTTTCAACTCTCTAGAAGTAAAAAGTGTTCTTTTTCCATTTTCGACCACCCTCTTTCAAATGATACACACATTGATGATGGTTTTCACTGTTTTGTTTGGTGCCTGGAAGTTGCCATCTTGGATTTCAAAATGGCATTAATCATCAATTTCTTATGGCTGCTGACCACCCCTTTGTGAATGACACCCATATTGATGATGGTTTTCGCTGTTTTGGGTCGTATTCGGATTTCAAAATGGCGTTATTCATCAATTTCTGATGCCTACCTACCATCCTCTTTTGAATGAAACCCTTATTGATGCTCTTTCTTTTTATTTTCTGGTCTGATGATGGTTTTCACTGTTTGGTGATATCCGGATGTCACCATTTTGAATTTCAAATTGGAATTAATCATCAACTGACCACTTGACCAAATGACACCCATATTGATGGTGATTCTCTCTATTTTCCGGTAACCAGGAATCGTCATCTAGGATTTCAAAATGGCCTTTGATTATCAATTACCGATGCCTACTGACCACCCCCTTTCAAATGCAATCTATATTGATGACGATTTTCACTGTTTTGTGGTAACCAGAAGTCGCCATATTGGCTTTCACTGTCACGTCAATAAACAATTTCCATTAGCTACTAAATTATCCAACATCTCACGATTTCTAGGACGTCGAAAAATCTACCGAAATTTCATCACCCTACCTTACCCTGATACCTTATTGGCTACAGCGTCATCTTGCCAATACCGGGCGCATCGTAGAGCTCCATCTTTTGGGCGATGTTTGGGCGGCGTTCTTCCAGTTTCCCCGCACGTTCAGGTATCAGCGGTCCTCTTCCACTGCATATAGCCAACGGCGTCCTGTTCCTGGCTCTCTGCTGAATATTGTATTTGCAATTCTTTATTCCGACATTCGTACCAAAAGACTATTGCAGTCTGCCGTATTTTATCTGTTTAACAATATCCGCAGTTTTGTATACTTGGTACAACTCATTGTTCATGCGTCTGCGCCACACTCCATTTTCGCATATCCCGCCGAATATTGTCCCCAGCACTTTACGCTCGAAGACTCCGAATGCGTTCCTATCTGAGTCCCTCAACGTCCACGCTTCGTGGCCATAAAGAGCGACAGGGAGAATGAGTGTCTGGTATAAGGCGAATTTTGTTGACGTTGGCAGGTTGCGGGACCTAAGCTGGTTACGTAGACCGTAAAAGGCCCTGTTGGCAGCTGCGATACTTCTGTTTACCTCACGGGAAACATCGTTGTCGCAAGTCATAAGTGTACCAAGCTTAACGAAGTCTTCGACAACTTCAAATACGCCACCTTCAAGCACTACCTCGAAACCAACACCACTAGACCAGCGACCATGTACTTTGTCTTGGCTAAGTTGCTGACATAGTCAATCTTCGCTGTCTCTCTCTTAAAAGGCACGAAGGCCTCTTCCACTGCTCTACGATCGATTCCAATTACATCTCAAGATCGTGCGCAAAACCAAGCAGCAGATGCGACCTAGTGCATGCCAGCTCTGTTGAACAGCAAATTTGAAAGTACATGGCTTCGCTTCAGTCCATCTAAGGTCGCAAATGAGGTTGAGATCTGCCATCCTTGATTTTGAACCATCCAAAGTCGTACGTATGAGTCTAATCAGTTTCGCCGGAAAACCATGTTTTGACATAATCTGCCACAGATCACTTATTTTCACTGAGTCGAACGCCGCCTTAAAATCAATGAAGAGATCTACAAGTTGTACCTCCGAAATTTGTTCAGGATCATCCGCAGGCTGAACATCTGATTCGTCGTTGATCGCGTGGTATTCGCTGGCGAAGCGGTCTCAGTCTGCTAAACAGGATACAGGAGAGTATTTTGTGCGCCGACTTCAGGAGAGATATCCCCCTGTAATTAGCGCACTCCAGTCTGTATATATGGGCCAAATGAGTCCTTCCAGCCAAATAGCAGGCAAATCTTCGTCCGCCCATATTCTTAGAATAATGCGGTGAAATTTAATTACCCACAGGTGCGAATAAGAAATATTCCTGGCGTCTATTATGAACCTATGCATTATTTTTTTAGCGCAAAATTGAATTAATATTCTATACCTTTCTTACCCTGAAAATTTTGTCGAAACATTTTTGCACTAATTAATATTTGACCCACTTTTACCAGTAATTCTGATAAATACATCATTACTGATGGACTAGAACCTAGGCTCCATGTTGGATTCTAAGTAACTATTCGACGCTCCACGTTCAGTTATTTAAAAATTCATTTAGCATTGAAAAACTTTTTCAAGGGTAAACTGCTTAGTGGCTTAATCGACACGCTGCATCCACTGTCGCTGATGAACACCATCAAGATCATCCCAAGCAATCTATTTTTAACCACCAAAGAAATTCTCACAGAGCCAAATTCCTATTCCACTACTCTACGATCAACGCCAATGAAGTCGATGTCGTTTGTAAAGCCTTCACTTACGTTCTTCCCCGAGACATAAAAAAAACAAAAACTATTAAAAATCAAATTTTGTTCATTTATTTTCAAAGCGAATTGAAATAAATATTTAACGCCTCATTCACTCGCAAGTGATAGAAAATATTCTAAAAATCTTCGGATTTTCAGAAAGTTTAAATTAATTTGTTCAAAAAATATCAATTAGCAAATCAATTTTGCCTCGTCCTACCTTATCCGAACCGTGTAAATCTGTTACATGATTTTAGCAGCTTTGAAATTTTTTAGATCAACCAGGAAAATTCTATCCATCATAACAGATCGATCAACTAACATTTTATGCTGACAACAGCAGCAACGAAAAGTGACGATAAATCCATTGAAAACTTTTCGATCAATACCTAATGGATCGAGATAATTGCTCGCAACACCGAAAACGACCGATGCGCCGATCCCGATCCCGCTAAGGCTGATACCGACAGACGGAGCTAGTTCTACAGGGAGAACAATCAGCACAAACTATCTGCCAGCATCATCGTTGCAGCAAGGTGTGAAAAGTGGAACAAAGTTTTCGTGTTGGCAAAACTTCTGAACGCGACTGTGTTTACCTATGTATGTATGCTACCGAGAAAGAGCAAGTTTCTAGTCTAGTTTGCAGTTTTCGCACACCGGTTTTGCAGATTTGCACACACGCTCCTCAGTTTCCATCGTCAAATATCATATTTAGGTTAAAAATCCGTGCGAGCTTTTCACCAAACAGTCGGGGGAGAAAAAAAAACTTTGATGCTGAATAGCACTGACAGCTGCATATGTGATGAGATAGTGCCTCTTGCTAGATCCGATGAAAATCGTTTCATCCTTCTTGACGAGAAGCACCGGAAGGAACCCCTTACACACTCTAAGCACCTCTCTGGGATGTGAAGGTTAAAGCTTGTCCCGTCCCGAGTGCAGATGTTCGGACAGATGCACTTGGTTTGAGTCCGAGACCGTTTTCCGGGGGCTGCCGGCCCGCTTCAGCATGTAGGTGGTACCGGCAGGAGGTCGAATTTGAATTTTAAATTTACAGATTTCATCTGTTTTTTTGCCGTCTGTTGAATTCATTGTAGAACATGCTGCTGGTGAGCAGAAGGCGTCAGGTGGATTGGAAATGGAGCGGCACCTACCTAGCATTTCCGAAATGGTTGGTTAGAAAGAAATGAGAGGTGGAAAATGTGCTTCCGGTTGTTCAATGACGTAGAACAACATGTTTGTAGTGTTTTGGGTGGAGGGCAACTTCCAACTCTGTTATAACCATAAATAATAATTTGATCAACCTTTAGAATACTAAGGAACACAATCTCGTCGGTCCGATTACTCCGATATCGGTAACATAATTTTTTCTAGGGATCCTCTAATTGCCTTGTTGTCCGACGCGAACTGTGACGGCCACATCCCACATGTAGCTACTAAGAGTGACAATTTCAACCAAGAATGCAGCACAAACGGCGAGAATGGTAGTCAATTAGGCCCACTGACTGGTTCGAAAGAGCCAATTCCCTTTCGCTAATTGGGTATCCGATGTCCATCGCACCGTACACAGATCCGGTTCATCACATTTCACAATTGACGTTTGCTTTCAATTAACAGACTCGCGCCACATCATTCACGGTGGAATGCGTTGGCACAACCGATCGAGAAGAGCCGCCGATCAAAGCCTTTAAATTGGGGAATAATTGAACGGATGAGCTGGCCCAATTAGCGGCCGGCGCACAGTGGCGGGTCTTCAAACAAAAGTCGGACTAAACCTCAAATGTTACCTAATTTGGCTGAAAATCACAATTTAAGCTAATTTTGAGGTGCTGAGCTCATTTTTAAAGTCAAAAGTCGTGAAATATTAAATGCATTTTTTCCATACAGTGTCATTGGACCTTTCTTATAACTATGATCCCGTTTTCATGATAGATTTTCCGTTACTGTTCACCAATGTCAGCAATATCATAAAAAATGAAGAACACTACTTTAAATCCATTGTATAACGTGTTGGTTTACTGTAGATTGTCTAACTATTTTACACAAAACACCATGCGCCTCCATATCAGCAACAAAGCTTCAAAATCTCCTTAAAAATTTTGCGCACCTAGGCGCAGAACGAGACCATGATATTCGAAAAGTAGAGGTTATTTCGCATAGAATGTATACTATGTGACCGTTCCGAAATGATTCCGAAATTTGTACAGATTACATTAGTGAAAAAAGTATTTTTGATCTGACCACCTCAAACATATTTAAACTAAAAAGTTATAGTTCCCAGCAAATTTACCAAATGTATTTTATTCACTAACCAAGTTCTTTCGTTCCACTACACAATGAAACTAGTTGTGCTAAAATCTGACCAAAATCAAAAGAACAACATGCATTTGAAGTGAACAGAGCAACAGTGGTTTCGGATATGAAAATCATTAAAAAATCCGGACTTTGCTACGTTTAAACTGATGTTAAAAATCGTGTTCTTGTCCAATGATCATAAAATTTTGAATATACATCATTCAATACATGAGAAATTTGGTAAAAATATAAAATATTAATATTTCAAAAATAAATTTATGAGGTTTTGGCCAGCCTTCAGCCACTGTGCGGCGTGAGTGGATTTTCTCACCCGGTTTGGAATTAACGGCTTGACGAGCTGTTTTCTTCCGTTTGAAGTTTTTTTTTTTAAAAAAGGGTGAATTTCACTTATTTCAGTTCACAATGTAACGAAAATATAAAATTCTTTAAAGTAAAGGCAAAAAAGTAGGCGCTTAAGCGCCACTCTCACCGCCTTTCATTAGATCCCGCAATCACTAAACTGGAGGAGAAAACCTGTCCTTGTCAAACTGAATTGGTCAGAAATTATTCAGGCACTATTTAATCTTTAGTTCTCAACTATGTTGCAACAACGACTGGAGGTCATGGCTACGATAAATACCCCTTTCCCGCACTCCCCCCGTTCCATTCAGTAGCCGTTCGACGATGATTTAACTGCTCCTCATTTGTGTGAAGCAAAATTATTAACTAACCAACCCTTCGTCTAAACCTGTAATTTTCCGACACACACAAATGAGAAACAAAAATTATTAGGTACCCCACGGGACTCTCTTTCTCTCCAGCAACCAATCCCATCCCACACATAGCATAGCTCTGGTTAAAATGTGAACTCATATTCCAAAGGAATGGCAATAAAAGACCGCCGCGCACTCCCTTTAACTTCCCGTCCTGCGGATCTTACTGCATCGCTTCGCCTCGCTTCCGTTCAACACTTTCACCAACACCAGTAGCAGTATCACGAGAGGAAGAGTTCAGGCAAATAAGAAAATTCTTTTTTCGGTATGCAGCAAAGTTTTGCTTTCAATGAGATCCATAGAAAGGTAGGTAGGGAAGGGAACGGAACGAAACGAAAGAATTCTCCGTCCAGCATCATAAAACATTCTTTTAATATTCTGACTTTTGCACATTTCCATAACTTTCGACGCTGAAATGCCCTTCTTCTATGTAAATAGTTTGTTTTTTCTCCCTCTGTGCTTGGTGTGCTATTGCTGGTCATCGATTTCAGTTTAGGAGCATTTCTGGCGAATGACTCCTTCGAGGTCGAAAGGATGCCGAACCGAGCTGGAATTTACATCAAACATTGCTACGTTTCGTGGCGTGTTTATTGCACGTGTAACATTGTTTCTTTTGGTAGAAGTAACAGAATGATTTTCTTTGTAGTAAAATTTTACATGGAGTGAGGTCGTATTTCGAGGCTAACGATTCGATACTGTTGAACTCTATTAGATTTTTTTTCTAGTGATTTGTTATAAGAATTTAATTCTGTGCTCGTTTAAAAATAATAACGAAAAATTTGTTGCCAACCGTTCTCGTTACCGTGATAAATGCTTGCCTTTCTAATCTACTTCGGTAATCTGCAGGGAAGCCACCTCGGCCCTCTGATGTTTCACATTTTTCACGACGATATCGGCACCTGAAATGCGTTGTCAAAGTGCATGCTCAAAAATAATACATGCGGATTAATTTACAATAATGTAGTCATTTCTCGACAAACATATGATTACGGCCTAAAAGCCAACTGTCACAATCCACTTTGAATGGAAATTCCGCAACTCGCATAGCACTAATAGATATGAGTACTATTTTAATGAAGGTGGTAATTATATGACTGAAATTATTGCCTGAAGCCCCTATTAAAATCTAAGACGGCGCTCGGTAACCACAAAAGAGTAGAAACCTTCAATATGGGTCGCATTTGGAATGGGGTGGTCAGTAGATGACGGGAATTGATGATTGGGGCCATTTTGAAATTAATGATTTGGCCTCTTTTTAGCACAAACCGATTAAAACCATTATCAATATGGGGGTTGAGACAGGATCGTGGTTGATTTTGATTTCTAGAACCACACAGCGACAACTCGTGGAAGCATTATCAAAGAACGGGGCCGAAAAACACTCCACTGGGAAAAGGATTAACCGAAGAAGTACGTACTGTATTTAAAAACTTTATTCTACGACCTGTACTATTCGACGGTTTAAACGGCAAAGAGAAATTGTACTACATGGTTGTATCCTATTTAACCTACACTGTATTGTGAATTCGAACATCTTTTACAAACTATTATATTTATCACAAACTGACAACATTGACTGCTTTCGGGATAACCGCATCTACCGACAGCATTGTTAATTGTCAATGGGTGATGATAGGTAGATGACGGAAATTGATGATCGAAGCAATTTTAAAAACCCAAGATGGCGCAGTGGTCGGAAATTCAAAACAAAACTTGGAATAAATTACTAACGTTTCGCGGTTACATTACTAAAGTATAGTATCTTGCGCAAAGTTGACGTTCAGTATCTAGGCTTCCATGTGGTTGCATGAACGTAGTTCGGTAGTCGGTCTATAGGGCGGCGCTGCATCTACTTTTTTAAACAGGTATAGTAGAAGGATGATGTCCTCGGAAAAATTCTAGTCTAAGTAACTCTTCTGAAGAAACTAGCTATCTAGGTCCTAAAGGTTCTCTAAAATCGCGCAAAAATTTCAATAATTAAATTTTATAAAAAACTTTCTTAGTTTCAGTCCAATTGTATATCTTTTTTCCTCTGCTTATACTAGTGAACAATTTACTGCGAAATTAACAACACTTTAACCCACAACAAGCGGCAAAAACTTATTCTCTAAAAGAAATATGTTTTAGTTAGTGACTAATAAGACGCTTCTCCAAATAAAAATTGGGCGGGCTGGGCTGAAAAATTATTCGTTTTTTTCCCAAGTTTAGAAATAGATTGCGGAAGGAAATTATTCGGGAGTTTGACCTGCTCAATTCAGTGAGTAAGTTTTGTGTAAAATTCAACTATTGAAATTATGTTTCAAAGAAAGCACACTAGTTCAAAATTCTTAATACTTACGTAATTAGTACCTTAAGAAAAAATGCCTAGAATATTACTGTCTAGAACTTCTCTTAAGACACCATCCTTCTATAATGCTGTTTTCTATAGGTTTGGCGAAGCGCCGTTCTAGCGACCGAGTTCCGAACTACGTTTATGTAACCACATGCAGACCTAAATACCAAGTATCAACATTGTGGAAGACACTATACTTCTTTAGTGTAACTACGAGGGGCTATTGATGTTTTCTCAATTTCCGACCACTGGCACTGTGTGGGGCCCTCCGTGTACCATGCAATAGTGGAAACCACTATCAACATGGCAGTCATATGACAGGAGGTAGCCAGTAGATGGTAGAAATTGGCCATCTGACCCGTTTTGAAGCTCAAGATAGTGACTTTAGAGTACCACAAAAAAGTGAAAATAATTGTAAGTTTTGGTGTCATTGAAAAGGGAGCAGTCAGTAGATAACGGAAAATGATGAATGACGCCATTTCTAATCTAAGATAAAAGGTTTTCGATCGCCACAACATTGGCGACATTTCCGATAGTCTTAAAATATCGCCAAAAACACGTTTTCCTGTTACCAAAATTTTGACCAACAAAAGCAACTCTCTCGAAATCAATATTTCGCGACACAATTGTCATTTTGGGTGACTCATTCAGAGCTTTTGCCGCAATAAAGCCACATAACACAATTGGACCGATCCAAAAAAGGTAGGACAAAACCTATTTGATGCCTTAGATGTCATTTTAGAACCAACATTTTTTCGTAGTATATGATCACAATATTATCATGAAACTTGGTAAATAAAAACTTTTTTGATTAGACTAAAGAAGAGTACTCGAGCAAAAAATAGGTTTTGTTCTACCTTTTCTGGATTGGTCCCACTCTGCGTCATCGGTAGCCGATTTGACTCCCACAACCAATTTTATCTTTATAGAGAGTTACAGTAAATCAATTCTTGCCAATGATTAGGTGTGATCATGGTCACGGAGCATATCGCTAAAGCCACACAGTTAGAAGAAAAAAAAATGCGATTTCTGAACCTGACATACACATGTGTCAAAACTGTCATAGCTTTAGATTTGTTTTTAATTGTATATTAAATAAAATGACAAGAACTTGTAATTTTACACTAGAATGGTTGTCTTTTGCCATGCGTAAGTTTGTAAATTTTACCACCCAAACAGAAACGATAGCAGCGATAGCTTAATTGAAAAATGGTAACAATTCGTTATATCGAGAAATATGTTTCGCGTTTTGCAGATAAATTATGGTTTGCAGTTACGTCGCCGACAAACCTACATTTATTTTCATTGTGTTTGTTTACAATTAAGATTTTTTGGTGGTATCCAGCGCGGAGAAAATAGTGAGTTAAACGAAAGCAATTATATGACAAAAAAATCACCTCAGAGGCAAAATTCGAACCTGCAACCCTTGGGACTCCGGCCTAATGCACAAATCTTTAAGCTATTCCTGGGCTATGATGACGTCCCAGGAAGAACGCATGATAATCGCATTGGCGACACTTAGTACATTATATTACGTCGCCGAAAAAAACAGTTATTAAACTTTTTAGATTCGATTGGTAAAACGAAAATTTATTAGATGAGCTCAGCAAGCCAACTGTAGCATAGAACCCGCGGCAAGAACTGTTCGCGAAAAAGAGAGCACTTAACAAGGAACCGTTATTTACATTCCTACAACGAGAATCGTGCGAAATTGAAATGATTAAATTTCAGCGGAATTCACCGGCTTAGGATTAACTCACTAGCGCTTGATTTCTAGCGATATGGTATTCGGCCAAAACCGGTTGGTTTGGTTGGTCGTTGATAAAGGAAAACGTGGGTTTGCGGAAGTGGAACGTTGACTGTATTCAGTTTCATCATGTCCGGAACGAGATATTTAGAACAGCAGGAAGCTTCGCGTGTGTACGAACATCGTTGCTGCGTCGTACACGTAGTCTAAGTGCTAGTGAACAAAAATAGAGAAATATGTAGGTTTCAAGGTTTGTTCATGTTAAAATCCTTACTAAGACAAACAATTAAAAGCTGGTTTTCATTTATTTGTATCGCTATTTAGGTTTGGCATTCACGCTGTACTAGATAAGCGAACAATTCAAAAACAAAAACACTAATTGCGTTCAAAACCTACCAACTGAACACGAGTAGCGTCCCGCATGTACAGAAGCTCCTTATGGTGAAAAATGGTGAATTCAAAACGTGGTTTCGGTTGTCAAGGCAATACGATTCAATAGTACTTATAAGCCGAAATTTCCTCAACTTATTGGAGTTAGGTGGTCTCACACTTTTGAAGGGTAGCTAAATTATTTCGGTCGTCACTGTATAAACCTCATAAAAAATGAACACAGTCTAAACGAACCACTAAATAAAAAAATATAGCCATGTCAGCAGTCAGGCTCCCCTTAATGATTCACTAGACGAAGCGAGGAACGACTGGAAAACCGACGTAAGTGATGGCCGAATGATGACAAGAGTGGCGCCTAAGCTGCTCAGGTTATAGAACAAAATGGCATTTCTGTAATTTCTAAAAAAAAGCTCAATTTCATCGATTCAAATTAGTCAATAGTAGGAAAAAAGAGAACATCCTAGCTTCGTTTATGTATTATGAGTGTAGTTGAGCCTGGCGTAAAAAATGAAGATCGTTTCAAACCAGCTGAAATTTGACTTATCCGCAATATGAATTAGTTTAATTTTTGCATGATTGGATGGGTAAAATGCTTCTTACCCAGTCTCTTACTAGAGGATTTCTATCAGAAACGAGGCACGACTTGATAGTCGACACAAGCAGCGAACGGTAAGGAGAGTGGCGCTTAAGATGACGTGCGTATTGAACAAAATGACATATTCCTGTAATTTCGAAAATAAAACTGTTCGAATTCGTAGGCTCGTATTAAATAAATGTATTTGGAAATAGACAATATCCTAGTTTTCAGCATGATGGGCATAGTTGTGTCTAGTCAAAAGAGAGAAGATATTTTCTAACGAGCAGAAATTTGACTTAACCACAATAGGAACACGTCATTTGGATACGTAGAATTCATCTAGGCGAAGCAGGGTACGACTTTACAGTCGACGTACAGCGATGTAATGCAAAGAGTGGCACTTTTTTCTGTTGGAGACGAACCACTGCGGCCAGTGTTTAGATCAATTGTGGCACTTAAGCAGCTGCGTTTATTGAACAAAGTTTCATGTTGTTGTAGTTTGTTTAGAAATTTTCCGTATTCATCGTGTCAAACTAGTTTGAAACAGACGAAATCCTAGCTCAGTACCTGTATGATGAGTATAGTTCAGTCTGGCCAAGAAGAAGAAGATATTCAAATGACCAGTAATTTGTTGTGTCCACAATAAGAGTAAGTTGAATTTCTGCTATTTTGAATAAGGCAAATTCATTTTAGAGTCAAATCTTATACTAGGTTAACACTACGAGTTAAAACGTGTTTTAAAGCTATTTTGATCCCATTTTTCTTGTTGCTAATTATTATAACGTGTGTTAAGTCTGTACTGTGAACATAGTATTAGTTGAAGTCCTAGTTGAAGCGAGGTACGATTGGATGGTTGAGCATCGGGTGTCAAGAGTGGCGCTTAAGCTGTCGAGTTCACTAAATGAATTACCATATTACTGAAATTTCTATGGACATTGTCCGTACTCATCGGGTAAAATTTATCGAATGTCGTAGCCTTTATGTTATAGATATAATTAAGGGCTAATGTAGAAGACAAAGATGTTTTCAACCAACCAAATTTTAACTTATCCCTAATAAGAATACATCAAATATCTGGTCGTTTGCATACGAAATACACATCTTGGCCCGTCTCTTACTAGAGGCACTCGACGCGAAGCGAAGCACGATATGGCAGTCGATGCAAGCATTCGATCGGTTGACAAGAGTGGCGCTTAAGCTGCTGAGTTTATTGAATCAAATGACGCAATTGTGTAGTTTCTGAATAAATTGCTGCTTTTTTAATCGGTTCATATTAATCAAATGTAACTGGAAAACGACATCATCCTAGGTCAATTCCTGTAGGATGAGCATAGTTAAGACTGACCAAGAAGACGGAGACATTTTCAAACGAGTACGCATCAATACTACGAATACATTAACTTTCTGATCGTTTGGATACGTCTAACTGATCTTGTTCAGTCTTTTATTAGTGAGTCGCCGGGGAAATTTGAAAATTAGGGAATTGATAGTCGACGCAAGTGATGATTGGTTTGTCAGTAGTGGTGCTTATGCTGCCGAGTTTATTGATCAAAATGGTATGTTCCTGTATTTACAATCTACTGCTCATTTTTATAGCTTCAAATCGATCAAACCTAGTTGAAATCAACTAACCAACTCAGTTTAATCCTGTATGATGAATATTGAGCCGTAATGGATTCTTGTTAAACGGGTCATTAGGACAAGTGAAGTTTTTGATTCGAGGTCATCAATGTGATAGATACGTGCTCAAACTTTCTATTTCCTTGGTGCAAGAATTTGTAAACAAATGTTGACTATTTGAAACCGGCTTGTTGAGTAAAGCGATGGTTGTTTGCTGTTCGATGTTTTGGCCTATGTTGTTTCATTTTTTTAAAGGAAAATTTAAATCTATCTTTTTTTATTAAATGTCAGCAGGCTATTCTTCATCAAAAAATTTACATTTTTTCTATCGGCTACAGAGGCCTTCAAACCATTCGCTTTTTTTCTGGTTAAAAAAATCTAATTTTATGTGCAGGGTTTGCATTAGAAAAGGTGAGTGTGACGGGTACACTACTTTACATCCCTTGAAAAAGGACAACAGCAAAAGCCGAAACGTCAGGCGGTGAAAAAACGTTGTTTTGCACAAAAAGGCTATGCCGTTTTGAAAAAATTGGTATCTCATAATTCCAGTCGTTCAAATATAACCTTGAAAACGAAATTAACTTTTGATTAAAGACGTATCTAATAAGTGGAGACTCTCAACAGTAAACAACTGTCTCTTCTATTAATACAACAGCCGCTTTTACATTTACCTTAGCTCTTTGCATAATATGTTAGGTAAAACCGCCGTCTTTCGGTCTGTACAAGTGGAAAGTTTTATAGCGACGTCGTAATAATCGAAAGAGAAAGTGAACCAAGAAAGTATCTCAATGTTGGATACGACTTTTTGAAAAAATACTCCAGAAATGATTTTGGGAAATTCGGTTAGCATGACAACACCTTACATTCAACCATCTTTACTTCTGTTCAATTATTGAGTACTGGGGCTAAAATCACGGCCAAGTTACGTCAGTGATGCCAAACAGGCGACCTTTTTTGGCAAACAATTTTTACAACATTTCATAGAGGTCAGTAGAATCGTGGCACTAGCCCTGAAATTGTCCTGTACACTAACAATCACCTGCGAAGTTCTATCGAAACAGAAGTTCAACTTCCCCAATGGAATATTGAATCCAATGTAGTATGTACAGGTATGGCGAAGAGGGCACTTTGGTATTCGTATGATTAATCTTACATGAGTGGTGTGAGTGATCACAGAATAAATCGGCTTGCTTTCATCATACCGTTCGTTCCGTTCGCATAGAATCGTGCGAACGCTATGACGTCGACCCGATGTGCTTCTGGATTGTTTACATATTTTTGGTTGCCAATACTAGCAAACCGTGTGTTCTGTCACACCTATATATACCTCATTGTATTGAACCAAGGCTTGGATTTTTTGCTATGTATTTTAATAATCCAACGTTTCGATACTATACGATGCCATCTTCAGGGTACAGATATTAGTTCGGACACGGAATAATACACTTTAAAATTTTAACTAATTTTAAATTGAACACAAATAAGTAGTTACTTATCAAAATAGTTCTTATCTCTGTTGGAAGTTGATCTCATATCGAAACATAAATAAATTATTAATCGTTCTGATGGTAAAATCATAATTCATTCAATGATAGTACCGGCCAAACGAACCGAAGAATTATCCAATTCGATAATAATTAACCAAATAGGTTGCTTCTCGAAACGGCTACATAGTGCCCACGTTAGCTCGCCCACACACATGAATCATGCGTTGAGTGACATGACAGCGAGGTAAAAAAGAACCCAAAAAAAATATTCAAACGTGCATTTAAACCATCCACATTCTACGAAACACGGAACAATTGGGACAAAACGAGAAAAATTTAATTTCGCATCCAGTTTTACATTTTTAATTTCTTTTGCCGTTGTCAGAATTACCCCATCCATCAACACCATCCTGTGGTCGGCTGGTTCCCGGGAATCAGAAAACAAAAAATGAAAGCTGGCAAAGTATCGCTGCACACAAAAAAAAGTAAAACATTAAACCGTCAAAATATCCTCCCACGTTTATTTGTGTTGTATTTCAACGCTAACCAAGTAACCGTAGAATGCAATTTTCCCGTGACACACTTTGCATCCTGCCGCCGCCGCCGCCGCTGACTCGGGTTTCAGTCCTCTTCTTGACACTCCGCCGCGCCATTCTCCGTCAGCTCAAACCAATGTGCGACGAAAAAGTGTCTCACTGTTTGCCGTGCTGCCTGCCCGTGTTGGTTCCCGAAAAAAAAATCCAACCCCCCCTCCCCGCCATACCATGTGATATTAAATTTCCACATCCCATCGCGTCAAAAGCTAAACTTTGGTCGCTTGTGCATAGGAACTAGGTACAGGCGAACGCGGGCGAAACCACCCTCTTACCTGGCCATCCCGCCGCGGCGTGTGCTCGCGTGTTGTTGACAAGGTACTTCAGTAAGTCAGCTTTACCGTGTTCGCAGTATGGCGTGCTTGGTTATTTTTTTCTTTCTTCTTGTTGTTACATACAATGGAAGAGTATCTGTTCTAACCTATTCCGAACCCGTATCCGTTGTGTGACTGGGAGTGTGTGTTTGTGTGTTGTGACTTTGGCACGGTTTTCGATCTAGTTTGCATTTTTTTCTACTGATGTGAAGATGGTTGCGTCTGGGTACACAAAGTACAATCAGTTCTCAAGGTTCCAGGCAGGGTCTAGTAGCATGTCAGTGTCGGTGATCTTCAGACACTAGTTGTGCAACTGTTTGTCCTTCAATGAATCGGTTGAATGGGATAAGCTAATACAGCTATTTTAAACAAGTTGGCACTTTTATTTCAACGTAAAGATGGGAAGATTGCACCAATTGCCAGCTTTGCTATTTCGAAACAAAAGCTGGTCTTTCACGATGAAGTTTTAATAACACTACTAGGTGAACTAGTCGTCTTATTTAGTATAATATTTGCATCGACCTTACGAAATATTTAAGTTTTCTTTTACAATGCGTCGGTCGTGACGTCAACACAGAAGAACCCTTCCAACGCCGGAACTATTCATGCTACCTCTGCATGAACATGCATTGATGAAATTTATCTCGTCGTCGCCCTGGAACGATTTGGCATCCGGCCAAAGTTTACCGGGACAACAAAGTGATACTTTTTTTAGTATGCAAATCGGTTTTCATTTTATTTTTCACTCGGGAAGGGCAAAAAAGGCAACCGACCGACCTAACCACAGTTGGCGACGTTGCTGCTGTGGAGCTTTTGTTCGGGTTGCGATGCTTTTGTGTGTGTGAATGTGTTTGGTGGTGGCGGTGTCGGCAGCCGATGCTGGCTTCTTTTTGTGGTGAACATACGGTTTAGTTTGAGTATTTTGGCACTATTAGCATACGAAATGGAATAACTTCTACTGTATTGTACTGTCAGTGAGGTTAGGTTTTATTTCAAAATTTCGGAAGCAATTATCGTTGCGAAATTGCATCACAAATTTAAATTTGGACATCTGTTGATGAATGTATTTTATTTCGTTTATAGAGGTTAAGTCATTCGCATCTGTTTTCGGGTGACGAAATACTCTAACCCTATGTGCAGGGTTGGGAATCGAACCCAGGTGAGCTGCGTACAAGACAATCAATTTACCAACTACGCTATGTCCGCACCCTGTTGATGAATTTCATTTTTCAACAATCGATTGAGAAACAATCGACTCCATTTGCATTCCATTAGAATAAAAATTCATGAAATTGGGAGTGGGCATAGTTTGTATGCTGCTCGCCTGCTCTCGGTTTCTATTCCCACCAGTTTACCCATTTATGTTCGATTCTGCATTTTGGTGATACTGAATCAGTATAGCATAAAGAGTACTACTTTACTAAACACGATTTTTTTAAAATTACTGGCGACTCCATAATTTCACAATCTGTGCACAAATTGTTCCCAAAATGGAAAAATTGGATTGAACCAATTTGTGCTTTAAGGGCACAAGAACTAACTTAAAATTAAGTTGGATTTTTGTGTTTCGAATTCATCGCAACAGTAACCAGCACCAACTTGGGATCAAATTAAACGATGTATCTAAATTATTTTTTTATTTCGATTATAGAGGTTTTAACCTTAAGGTCATTCGCCTCTTCGGGTTAGAAAAATCTCTTATGAAAAATTTCCAACCCTATGTGCGGGGTCGGAACTCGAACCCAGGTGCGCTGTTTACAAGACAATCGATTTACCAACTACAGAATCTAAACTAGTATCCAAATTAGCACTAGTTAGACACTACATCCAAGCAGTCACACGATACACTTGACGCCTAAAGCAAGTAGCAAGTTCCGAGTTATATCCCGGAAAGCAAAGCCAGTAGCCCTGGTTTACTGGCTTCCCGGGACATCACTCGGGACTTGCCAGTTGCTTTTGGGCGTCACGTATGTCGTGTGAGTGTTAGTTGTTGTTGTTGTTATTGTTGTTATTTATTAGCAACACTTGACACCGAAGTTGGTGCATTCGTGTCGAAAGGAAGATTAGTCAGATACAAATTCAAGGTACATTCTAACATCCTTTAAACAAATTCGTTTCTTTGAGGAAGTTTAACATATTCGTTTCGTTGTCCTTTTTGTTGCATAGCGTTGCTCGTAAACTCTTACTTTCCTTACCGTTCAGGCTAGAGCCTTGTTGTCGCAGAAGCCGTTTCCACTCCACTCGGTCCATTGCTGCTTGTCCCCAGCCTCGCAGTCTTCGAAGGGTCCGCAGGTCGTCCTCTATCTGGTCGATCCACCGTACTTGCTGTGCGCCCCGTTTCTTGTTCATGTAGGGTCGCCCTCAAGAACCATCTTCACCGGGTCGCCGTCCGACATTCTTACGACGTGTCCAGCCCACCGCAAACGTCCTATTTTCGCGGTATGCGCAATGCATGGTTCTTCCAGCAGCTGATGCAACTCATGGTTCATTCGCCTGCGCCACGTTCCGTCTTCCATCTGCACGCCACCATAGATGGTACGCAACACCTATCGTTCGAAAACTCCAAGGGCGCGTTGGCCCCCCACGAGCATAGTCCAGGTCTCGTGACCGTAGAGGACAACCGGTCTAATCAGCGTCCTGTAGATAATCAACTTCGCGCGGCGGCGAATTCGGTTCGACCGGAGCGTCCTCCGGGGTCCAAAGTAGGCACAATTTCCCGCCAAGATCCGTCTCTGAATTTCTCTGCTAGTATCATTGTCGGCGGTTACCAGTGAGCCCAAATACACGAATTCGTCGACCATCTCGATTTCGTCATCGTCAAATCGAACTCCAGATGGGAGGTTCACATTGTCGTCTCTAGAACCTGCTCGTAAACTCTTCGGGTCGATATCGTGCGTTATCCTGGCTTCGTCGAACTTCCTGCAGTGGAGAATTAGATGCCGGACGTCTACCGTGACTCCGCAGCAATCGCATACTGGTGGCGATTTTCTTCGTCAGCAGGAACTCGTGTGTTAATCGGATATGCCATATTCGCAGCCGGGTAAGCGCTCGTTGATCAGCCGAGCTCTCGCGGTCTTTTCAGCTTGCCGTGTCAAATTTAATTTCTCGGAGCTTAACTTCAGTGGAAGCTGACCACCGACGGTACCATTGGTTTCGGATAGCTCTTTTGATGTGCTTGACGGTGTCTGCCCCCGGAACAGATATAGCTATCTTCGTTACCACGGATGCCGGCGTGACCTGGAATCCAGCAAAGCTTGATTAAACGATTTCGTAGCAGAATTTCGATTTCCTGAATCCACGGGTGCTGGGATGTGCCGGCTTCGATTGCTGATAAACAGCTGGCCGAATCGGACATTATCACTAAGTCGCTGACCGTGTTGAATGTTGTTAGCGCTGTTTTTATTACGAATGCCTGTGGAAGCCCTGTGACTATGACTGTGGAAGTGTTCTTCAAATACTCCGTATTGTCTTTCGAGCCATCAGTGTAGACGATTGTTGAACGTCTGAGACGATTTGTTAGGAGCTCTTGAACAACTGGACGAACAATTCCCGAGGGGTCTCCAGCATTGACGCGTTTCTTGGTGTCCCAAAGGATCTGGGGCGTGCGATCGTACCACTTTCGATCAGATAGTCGCGTTCGGGTGTAGATGTTTTGGGAGAGGCGTTCCGACTATTTCTGTTCGGTAAACCAGGGGAAGGTCAGCATTCTCCCTGCTGTTTCCCAACATTCTGATGGCTAATACAGTTTGGAGAATGAGGGGATCTAACGGTAGAGTGCCTGGGTAGCTTGTCACCGATCATCTTCAGGATGCGCAGCCTGGATTCGCATGCCTTCTTTTGTCCCCCAAACTAGGATATCGATAAGTAACCCTCTACATTAACCTAGAACGATCTTTCTGCCAGGAAACTGTTCAGCACGTTGATCATTCTACCGCGTATCTACCATTTCTGCAGTGTTCGCAATATACCATACCTCCAGGTGGTATCGTAAGCCTTGGACAAGTCAAGCGACACTATCAGACAGTGCTCGTCGCGGTCGGGTAATGACCTCTCCAACTCCGCAAAGTATGGCAGTCGCTGAAGGATTGGATAACCGATGCAGTCCGGGCCTGAAGAGCCCCTTCGTCCTCTATCGAGTGCCCACCCACAGCAACTCGTTCAGAGTGAAATCGGTGTTGTAAGTATCGTCGGTATCTGGCGAGAAATTCACGCGTTTCGTTTTGCCTTTTCCTTCTCTCTTGGGAACGATGGCTAATAGCTGGAGGTGGCTGATCGTTCGCTGTAATGTTGTGCCAGTTCTTCAGCTACTTCTTCAGCCTTATCCGTTTCTCCACTGGATCGCTTGATGAGAGTTCTTCGATGCTGACGTTTTCCTCTTAACCTGTTCACTGTCTGCCACATCTCCGCCGCAGTGGAACTTGGAGATATCTTCGCGACGAATTCCTCCCACGATCGCTGTTTGGCATCATGGATCGACTTTCTTGCAGCTGCCCGCGCCTCTTAGAAGCGTTTTAGTGCATTAGCTTTCCGGGGGTCTTCTACTTGAATACGCCTTAGTGCTCTCAGTGTTTTTCGTCTCGTTTTGATGGCCGCTTTAACCTCCGGACACCACGGCGGAACCGCTTTGGGACCGACTCTGTGCGGAGTTTGCTGTTTTAATCAAACGGTCAACGAAACAGTCGATTGATATTTCGGCCACCCGTCCAATCCGCTTGGTCGTAGATCCATTCCTGTCTGTTCGTTGGAGTATGTGCCAGTCCGAGAGTGGAAACGAGAATTGGAAAATGGTCACTGATATGGGTGTCCGGGAGAGTTCGCCAAATAAATTTCGAGGCTACATTTTCAGAGCAGATCGAGAGGTCAATGGCTGAAGTGACACCGGTAGCTGGATCAATCCGGGTATGCGAACCGTCGTTGAGAATGACTAGTCTTTACGACAATGTTTTCTCGGTTATAATACTACTGCCTAGTGTGGTAGATTTATTGGAACCCCTACAGATATGGTGCGCGTTGAAGTCGCCCAGTACAAGCACCGGACGCGGGAGCTGCTCTTGATATTGTTGAGTAGGGACGTAGATCGACACCACCGTCGTTTGATGTGGCAGTTGTATCCGATTGCTTGAATATTGCTACCGACCTCAAGTCTCTCGAAGGATACACTAGCTCGAATGGCGAGCATGACCCCTTGTTGCCAGTATCGGCGACTCCCAGTCTCAAGTAGTAAAGTGTAGTTGTTACCGACAGAATCTGCTGAAATCACTCGGTTTGTTTCTTGTGTTCAAGTTCGCACACAAGTTTGCGCTAAATCCTAACAGCCACCTTTCTAATATAAGTTTTTAATGTTTCAATCACGATTTTGAAACTAAGCGGGACTGCTTGGAATTTTCTGAGAAGTTAAGAGTCTCTGTTCTGATCAAGTCTTCCTTTCGGAAGTGAAGTAAAGCGATGATAGGCATACAGTGCTGTTGGGTCCGGCGGAAAATGAAAAGACCTGAATCCAATTGACACAGTTCAAAGTTTAACGACGCTTGTAAAACGCATATGCCGAAAATGGCGGATGGCTTACAACCGGGACCAGCGCACAGCCGGGGGCACTCGCCCAGAGTTCTGTAAAATTACGTGCACTTGTTTTTCACGTACAATTGTTGTGAAATTTATTCATACCAGTTTAGGTATAAGCTTGCAGCAAGTTCACAAATAAGTATAAGCAGCAACACACAAGTTCACAAATTTGCATACACCTTCTGTGCCTGCGACATAATTGTGCTCAAGTTTGTATGCATGTTTGCATACAACTTCGCGCACAGCTAGTGTGATCGACCAAAGCCACTGATTGGTCCCGAGCGATGTCTCGGGTCGCAATCACAAAAGCTTTCGTTTGTTGACGATAAAGCGTCAGCGAGCTGTTTGTTTTTTGGATTGGGAACCAACCGCTGAAAAATTGGATTGCATCAATTGTTCACATATGGGCGTAATACCTAACTTAGATAAACTTGGATTTTTGTGTTACGAATTCATCTGATCAGTAATTACTTTAATGTATAACCACAGTCATAGTGGTGTAGCGTATGACTGGTGCTAATTTGGTGCTAGTTCGCCTTTATCGTGTAACGTCAAGTTAGAGCTAGTTACTGATGAGATGAGCTCGAACTCAAAAATTCAGCTTTTTCTAGGTTAGGCGTGGTGCCAGTATGCACACATTAATTTAGTCTAATTATTACCCTTTTCAGGAAAGATTTTTTTATCTCAAATTGTGCCACTAAAGGCTAAAGGAATATAAATGCAAATTTTTCGCATTTAACATTCAAGAACGGTTAACCATTTGTAGATTTTAATAGGAGTGTGTAATGTTTCAATCATTAAAATGGTTTAACTCGAAAAAGGTGTTTTTGTGGTCAGTGCGACTGCTTCTCACCCCTGTGAGTAATCGCAGCCTAAGGAATTTGAAGTTTCTGACAGGTGAGAAACCCCTAGTCACGTCTTCCTTCGGAAGGAAAGTAAAGCCGGTAGTCTTGGTTCATGGGTCGACATCTAGTATCCAGATGGTTAAGTCGTCTGTCTAGCGTCGATGATTGGCTTTCTGTGCAGTTAGGGTCTGACGAAAAATAAAAATTATATCTGAACCCACTATACAAATCCACCTTTACCAGAATACCATAATGGCCATCCAACTGAGCCAGGTTATGATGCAGCAAAATCCGATAACCAGCCCTTAGCTTTATAGCTGAAATAAGTCATTTTTACCCTGAAAGAAACAAAGCTGTTCCTCGCTTGTAAACCCGAACATTCGGAGGCATTCTTTTGTCTTGTTCCGCAATACCCTCTTCTTTACGAGATAATAGCATTGTTATAACATAATAACTGCTGAACCCCATCAAAAAATGCTATTCCACAAATCTTTGCCCCAAGTTTTCTCGCTTCGCACGCACGCCCTTGTTGGGTGAAAATTTATCTACCCTTACACTCACCCACACCCCCTGATGGGATCCCCTCACCCGTTGTCAGCACTTTCCACTCGGTTACTGGTCGGATTAATTATACTGGATTTTGCCATGGTTGTTATCGGAAAGGCCCGCACAACAATGCGAAAAAAGGGTTTGTTATTTTGGGTGCACCCGTCACACCAACTGTGTGTATAGGTGCAAGGAAAACCCGGACCCAATTAGGACGTACATCAATGATTCATCTGCGTTCATAGTTCCGTGGCAATCTGTTAATCTGGGTGTTGACCAGTGGGAAAAATTATCAGAAGTGCAAATTTGGGTCAATAATTCGCCAGAGGGATTAGTGAGGCTTTGCACAAATTATGCGACTTATGCAAACATGTTTGGAATTTTTTGTTTACACATAAGTGAAATTAACCGGAAGACATTCGTCTTAAGATGGTTAAATCGGGAGAATTGGTTTCAACCATTGCAAATGAATGTACAAAACATTTACTCACTCGTTTTGTCTTAGGTCCCCGTTTTATTTGAATTAATTTCTTTGTGTGATTAGAGTTCTCGAATAAATCTGATTTCACATTTCGGAAGAATGAATTCGGTTGACGAAAATTAGTTTGCCTTATTCAAAAAGCTCGTAAAATCGATTGGTTGTTTTCTTATCATTTATTTTTGTATGTTCGTCTCTTATCATTTATTTTTATTATGTGATTTACCAACAGTGCAGTCTTTGAAAATGAGCCACCTTGGTTATGCAACCATTTTTTTAGATCTTTTTAATGAAAATAAGTAATAGTCTTCATTTTATTATTTTCACAAAAAAAGCACAAATTTTGTTGTATGTAGTTTTAGATGTTCGTTTACTTGACTGAGCAAACTAATTTCTTTGTTTGTTTAGTGTTTATCTTAACAACAAGGGAACTAATCCGCAGGTCATCCAATGTGCGTGGGGAATACGCATGGTGCTGTCTGAGTGGAATGATGACTGTTGGATCATGGTTGATGGTTGAAAATTAGCAATTCTCTAGAAGGAACGAAAAACAGTTACCTGTTTTCGACATGTTGAATCATGTCCATTATAGTAGTATTCCTCGTTGTATTGAGTACTTTTGAGATACACAGGCACTAAATTGATTATTGCCACAAAACCAATAGTACATGTACTACCTAGCAAACAATTTAGGATAATGACTCCAATAGCTCTTATTCAGCTTATTGTCTTGAATCAAAAGCTTGTTCAGTTTCCGATGTTTGTTGGACCTATTATCAATTGCGACAAAACAAGGAGTCCCCTCTTTATTTCTTGCATTTTTTGGATATAGCAGATTGTTGTTTAAAATTAATAAATTAGTTTCTTCTCGTCCATATTGTCTCCAATCTGCTTCTAGTAACTGTAAAAGGACACGTATTAATTTCTTGGTTTGTTTATTGTTTATATAACCAACTAAGGAACTAATCCTTGTGCGTGGGGAATACGCATGGTGCTGTCTGAGTGGAATAGTGACTGTTGAATCATGTATGACACTTGAGAATAGACAAACCACGAGAGAATCGAAAAGCAATTTGCGGTATGTTTAATCATGTATATTATAATAATTTTCCTCATTGTATTGAGTATACTTTTGAGTATACTTTTGAGCTGCACACGCACAAAATTATTGATTGCCACGAAACCAGTAGCACATGCACTATATTATTCTTTGCAACAAAATCCGGAGTCCTTTCCCCAGTTCTTGAATTTTCTGCATTCGTGGATTTAGCACATTATAGTTTTAAATTTGTTAGTTAGTTTTTTTTTGTTTCTTATAGTCTCCAATATTGTTCTAGTAATTCGCTTAAAAACACTCGCCCATGAGGGATTCCATGAGAAACCGGCCGACCGCAAAATATGACCATCGTCGATTCGAACGAAACTTTGCAGGTGTGTTCGCTGTATGAATCTCCATGATATTCTCTGACAATTGGAATATTTTGATACAAGAGTAATTTTTCAAAAGGGCGTAAACGTTTCTACGTGTATGAATTTCAAAAATTTTTTTTTTTTTTTTTATTCATTTCGTTTATTTGATAGGCACAAATGCGTTAGCTTGGCGGTGCCAAATGCTTTTGTTTTTACATTTTGGATATCTTAAAACTAGGAGGTTACAATGTTGAAATATTTTTTTTACAAAGGAAAAGAAAGTTTACAGCTATCTTAAGACTAGAAATAAGATTCAATATACAAAAGAGGGCCAAAAGATTTTTTTATGAAAAAAATTTAAAACAAGGGATTCACTTTGATATACAAGAGGGGGAGTAATAGTATTTTACGAAATATTTTACGGTTATCTTAAAACTAACAATATAGTTTAGTACACAAAAGGGGGAACAAATATTTATGAGAAATTTCACAGAAATCTTAAAACTAGGGATTCAATTCTATTTACAAGATGGAGGACAAGAGTTTCAATAAAGAGTAAAAATTATAGCTATCTTAAAACTAGGAATACAGAATACTAATTTGAATTTTTTAACTAAAACTTATGCTTGGTCAAGATATTCAAAGGGTGGCTTATTTCCGCATCAGTGTAGCAGCAGTTGTATCAAAGACAGGGGAGAGACAGGGAAAGAAGAGCAAAACTTGCAACTTTCGCTCGAACGGCGGGGGGGAGGGAGATCAGCGTATCAAATTTGCGCCTCAGTCTAGTAAGTCGTCGAGTACCGGATTGGCGGATGGTATTCTTCGGACCCGCGGGGAATCCTTCAAAAGTCATCGGACCTCGAGTCGCTCTCGCTTCAGTTTCCTTCTATGCAGGCGTAGTGGTAAGGGCGATGGCGGTTACATAGTGGCACTCTGGAGCTGATCGGTTCCACAAGGCAGGAGGAAACTCTAAAAACGAGAAATAAAAGAGAGGGGCTAAATTGGGATATTTATCGTTTTTATGAAGGTATAAATAAGGGACATATAGGGGAAATCACGAGTTGCCAGCATATCTCGGACTGGTACATTGGGTGGTCTACCTCGGGCCCGAAGGGATTCCTTTAACTGAGACCTAGCGTCACAATACCCGGCGCATACCCAGACAACGTGTTCGATGTCGTGATAGCCCTCGTCACAAGCGCACAGACTACTCTCCGCAAGCCCAATACGCCGCAAATGCGCATCCATGGTGTAGTGATTGGACATAAGTCGGGACATTACACGAATAAAATCCCGACCCACATCCATCCCCCCGAACCAAGGCTTCGTTGATACCTTTGGGATAATCGAATGTAGCCATCGTCCAAGTTCCCCATTGCTCCACGAGGTTTGCCAACTGTTGAGCGTCCTCTGACGACAAATACTAAAAAATTCGTTGAAGCAGATTGGTCTTTCGTATATGTCACCATTTAATGCGCCCACCTTTGCTAATGAGTCGGCCTTTTCATTGCCCGGGATAGAACAATGAGAGGGGACCCAAACAAAGGTAATCTTATAAGATTTTTCAGATAACGTACACAAGGACTCCTGTATCTTCCCCAGAAAATACGGTAATTGCTTTTTAGGCTTCACCGCACGAAGAGCCTCGATAGAGCTGAGGCTGTCCGAAACGATGAAGTAGTGATCTGTGGGCAGAGTGTCGATGATCCCAAGGGTGTACTGAATTGCAGCTAACTCTGCGACGTAAACTGAAGCGGGATCATTGAGCTTGAATGAAGCGGTGATAGTATTGTTGAAGATACCGAAGCCAGTGGACCCATCGAGATTTGATCCGTCAGTGTAAAACATTTTGTCGCAGTCGACTTCTCGGAATTTATTATAAAATATATTGGGGATCACCTGCGGGCGTATATGGTCCGGGATTCCACGAATCTCTTCCTTCATGGATGTGTCGAAGAATACAGTAGAATCAGAAGTATCTAGCAAACGAACACGGTTGGGAGTATATGCAGAAGGATTAATGCTCTGTGCCATGTAGTCGAAGTACAAGGCCATAAATCGGGTTTGAGAATTAAGCTCGACGAGCCTCTCGAAGTTTTCAATTACCAACGGGTTCAGAATGTCGCATCGGATGAGCAATCGATATGAGAGTTCCCAAAATCGATTTTTTAGCGGAAGAACGCCCGCCAGCACTTCGAGACTCATCGTATGGGTCGAGTGCATGCAACCCAAGGCAATGCGCAAGCAACGATACTGGATTCTCTCTAGTTTGATGAAGTGTATGTTCGCAGCGGAGCGGAAACAGAAACACCCGTACTCCATCACCGACAATATCGTTGTTTGGTACAACCTGATCAGGTCTCCTGGGTGAGCACCCCACCATGTTCCAGTTATTGTTCGGAGAAAATTGATCCTTTGTTGGCATTTCTGTTTCAGATACCTAATGTGACATCCCCAGGTACCTTTAGAGTCGAACCAGACCCCGAGATATTTAAATGTGAAAACCTGGTTGATCGTTGCACCCATTATTAAAAGCTGGAGTTGCGCCGGCTCACGTTTCCTAGAAAAAACAACCAACTCAGTTTTCTCCGTGGAGAACTCAATACCCAGCTGAAGAGCCCAAGCAGACAAATTGTCCAAGGTATTTTGTAATGGTCCTTGCAAGTCGGCAGCTTTGGGCCCTGTAACAGAGACCACCCCGTCGTCTGCAAGTTGCCTTAGCGTGCATGAATTGGCAAGACAATCGTCAATGTCATTCACGTAGAAATTGTAGAGCAGGGGACTTAGACATGAGCCCTGGGGAAGACCCATGTAGCTAAATCGCGATGTTGTTAAATCGCCATGCGAAAAGTGCATGTGCTTTTCAGACAACAGGTTTAGCAAAAAGTTATTTAAAATTGGCGAAAGACCATGCTGGTGCAGCTTCTCTGACAGAGTGTTGATAGAAACTGAGTCAAAAGCCCCCTTAATATCCAAGAAGACTGATGCCATCTGCTCTTTGTTAGCATAGGCCATTTGGATTTCTGTAGAAAGCAACGCAAGGCAATCGTTCGTCCCTTTGCCTTTGCGGAAGCCAAATTGTGTATCTGACAGTAAGCCATTTGCTTCAACCCAATTGTCGAGGCGAAACATGATCATTTTCTCGAACAACTTCCGAATACAGGACAGCATTGCAATCGGCCGATACGAGTTGTGGTCGGAGGCTGGTTTTCCTGGTTTTTGGATGGCGATGACCTTCACTTGCCTCCATTCATAAGGGACAATGTTACCCTCAAGAAACTTGTTAAATAAATTCAACAGGCGCCTTTTTGCAGTGTCAGGCAGATTCTTCAGCAAGTTGAATTTGATTCTGACTAACCCTGGGGCGTTATTGTTGCACGATAAGAGAGCAAGTGAGAACTCCACCATCGAAAACGGTGTTTCGTTCGCGGTATCGTGAGAAGACGCGGCGCGGTACGTTTTCTGTACCGGGACAGAGTCCGGACAGATCTTCTTGGCGAAAGCGAATATCCAACGGTTTGAATATTCTACGTTCTCGTTGGTACTATTACGGTTACGCATACGTCGAGCCGTACCCCAAAGAGTGCTCATCGCTGTTTCTCTCGTTAACCCGTCGACGAACCGGCGCCAATAACTGCGTTTTTTGGCTTTCATTAGACTCTTCATTCGCCTTTCTAACGACGCGTACTGTTGATAGCTAGCGGGTAACCCGTCTTCCCGGAAGGCCTTATATGCAGTGGACTTTTCCGCGTACAGCTCTGAGCACTCTTTATCCCACCACAGGGTGGGAGACCGTCCATGGGTATTCGCGCTGGGTACTGGTTTAGTCTGAGCTTGATTCGCACTGTCGAGAATCAAGCCAGCCAAAAACCTGTACTCTTCCTCCGGAGGAAGTTCTTGAGTGGATTCGATTTTAACGGATATCGCGGTCGCGTAACTCTTCCAATCAATGTTCCGTGTGAGGTCATATGAGACATTGATTGTTTCCGATGGTCTTGAACCGTTAGCAATTGAAATCACGATAGGCAAATGATCGCTACCGTGGGGATCAGGGATCACCTTCCACATGCAATCTAACTGTAGCGATGTCGAGCAAAGCGATAAATCCAACGCGCTTGCGCGTGCTGGTGGTGTAGGAATCCGCGTCATTTCTCCCGTGTTTAAGATGGTCATGTTGAAATTATCGCAAAGATCTTGGATTAATGTTGATCTGTTATCATCGTGAAGACCACCCCATACCGTACCGTGCGAGTTAAAGTCTCCTAGAACTAGCCGCGGTGCCGGTAAGGATTCCGTGATATTACAAAGCGTTCGGTGCCCTACCGAGGCTCTAGGAGGAATGTAGATGGAAGCAATGCAAAGGTCTTTACCTTTGATTAAAACTTGACAAGCGACAATTTCAATGCCTGGTGTCGAAGGGAGGTTAATTCGGTTGAAAGAATAGCACTTTTTGATCCCCAAAAGTACTCCTCCATAGGGGTTTTCTCGATCCAGACGAATTATATTAAAGTCGTGGAAGTTGAGATTTATATCGGAAGTTAACCAAGTTTCACATAATGCGAAAGCATCACATTTTAAACTATTTAGTAAAAATTTAAAGGAATCGATTTTCGGGAGGATACTTCTGCTGTTCCACTGTAGAACAGTGATCGAATCGGTGACCTCGTTCGATGACTTAGCCATCGAAGGATACGATCGCTGCAAGGAGGGGCCATTTAGTAGTCAACTGCTTCAAAAATGTTTGCACTATAGGGAGAAAACGTATCAGAAGGCTTTTAAGAGGATCAGTAACATTGAAAGCTGTGAAAATTAAGTCCACTATGTCAGAAAATTTCATTAGTCCGCTACTGGACTGAGTATCTGTTTGAAAAAAGGGGACACTTGGGGTTTTGGATGTCCCTGGAAGTGGTGGGTACTCCTTGTTAGAATTAATATTTCCAAGTCCTGGAGCAAATTGCTTCGGCTTTTGTGCATCACTTCCGTTGGATTTATTGGTTGTAGATGGCGCACTCTGAGTGGACGACACCTTGGCACCCTTACGAGGCAATGTAGGGGAGGCTGGATTTCTCCTCTTCCTGGATTCCCCTGGGTTAACCAAAGATGTTCCCTCTCGTGGGTCGTCAGATTCTTGCTCAACGTTAGCCAAACCAGCATAGGGATTTTCGGACAGGACAGATGGCGAAGCATTCTTTAGCATTTCTGCATAAGAACGCCTTGAGCGTTCCTTAAGGGAGCGCTTAATTTTATCCCCGCGCTGCTTGTACGCAGGGCATGATTTAAGAGCATGTGAAGGGCCCCCGCAGCAAATACACTTTTCAGTTTCTTTGTCGCAAGAGTCATCCTCATGCTCTCCTTCGCATTTGCCGCATCGTTTCTTATTTCCACAATATGTGGCTGTGTGGCCCAACTGCTTGCAATTGCTGCAGCTCATGACCCGCGGTACAAACAGGCGAACTGGTAGGCGAACCCTGTCAAGGAGGATGTAGTTGGGAAGAGAGGACCCGGCGAATGTCACCCGAAGCGAGCCTGATAGAGAGTAGGTAGTCTTACCTCCCTCGGTGTTTGCGGTATACAATTGTTTGCATTCTAAGATCTTAATCTGTTCAAGAGAGGGGTCCTTAAAGCAGCCAACCCCGTGCTCCAACAGTTCTTCGCATTTCAGGCCCGGTTCGGACACTACCCCATCGATTTCACAGGCCACACAAGGCACGTACGCTTTAAATTCCCGCGTAAAGCGCTCACAGCAAGCAATCGCGTTTGCCTGGCCGAGATCACTCACTAGAACACGTATCTTGTTTGCCCGAACACGTGTTATCTGAGTTACGGCCGGGTAATTAGCAGTCAGATCTCGAGAAAGTTTTAATATATTAACCGGTTTCTCTCCGGTCCGAAAATATACCACCCATGGCCCAGAGGAACCTTCTGGGTACTGCTTTATACGGGGAGCAATGCGAGTATTAGGGGGATCAGGGACTTCCATGATTGCATCAGATGGTATTTCGCCCTCGGCCATTTAAGCACGAGGGCAGAGCGTTATATAAACGGGAATGTGTCTTATTATTTGATTACAAGGTAGAGTAAAAGTAGGGAAAAGGAAAGAAAGCAAACGAGGAAAAAAAATAAAGCAAAACTTATCTGCAAACAACGTCGATTGTTCCGCACCAGCGAAAACAATGTACTGGATTTACTGTCGGCACCAGCAGAACGGCTGCTAACGAACGAACAAAGGATGACCTTGACTCACTAAAATTTACACACCGAGCACCACTGTGAAATATAACGATCCGTTCCGTTCAAAGGTTGGGAGACGTATGATCAAAAATTTTTTGTTCGATTACTGTATTTATGATAAAAATTTAAATTTTTATATTTTATATTTTGTTACCAAAAACCTAAAGAGAAAAGAAACATTTTGATTGTGATTGCATGATGGAGAAAAAATCGGTAAAAAAGTTTTTCTAACAATAACTTCGTACATGTTTTTAAATTTCATACTAATTGACATACAAAATTGTAATTTTATTACAGAATATAATTCTAAGCACCATTTAAAATCAAAATGCATTTAACAAAAATCTTCCAAAATGCGATAGTTTTCGAGATATTTTAAATTTTGCTACTTCAAAAACAATTAATTCGTGTAATTATGCTCTTTTGAAAAGTTATTCGCGTTACCCCATCAAAAATGTCAAAAATTTAATGTTTTAAGACGTAAAAGCAACCTTTTTAGTGTATTTGGATCATGGAGAAGCTTTCAATAAAAAAGTTTTCCTAACAACAACTTTTGACATTTTTTTATAATTATTACTATTTGCAGTCAAAAATACAATTTTCTTTTTGAATATGATTCTAAACGCCATTTTAAATCGAAATGCTCTTAACAAAAATTTTCTAAAATGTAGTAGTTCTCGAGATATTTTAATTTTTGTTTTAACAACACAATTATTTTGTTTTATTACGACCTTTTCATAAGTTAGTCGTGTTTATCCATCAACAATAATAGGTTTTTCAAAAGGCCCGTAAACTTTCCTGCAACTTTCTCTTTGACATCAAGGCGATATTGTGAAACATTTTAAAGTTACATGAAAACAACCAACATATGATTCAGCTATATAGTTTAATCAACAGACCCTATGGTTGAAATATATTTTGGTTGCTTGCATGTAACTTTCAAATGGTTTACAATATCGCCTTGATGTCAAAGAGAAAGTTGCACGAAAGTTTACGGGCCTTTTGAAAAATCTATTATTGTTGATGGATAAACGCGACTAACTTATGAAAAGGTCGTAATAAAACAAAATAATTGTGTTGTTAAAACAAAAGTTAAAATATCTCGAGAACTACTACATTTTAGAAAATTTTTGTTAAGAGCATTTCGATTTAAAATGGCGTTTAGAATCATATTCAAAAAGAAAATTGTATTTTTGACTGCAAATAGTAAGAATTATAAAAAAATGTCAAAAGTTGTTGTTAGGAAAACTTTTTTATTGAAAGCTTCTCCAGGATCCAAATACACTAAAAAAGTTGCTTTTACGTCTTTAAAACGATAAACATTAAATTTTTGACATTTTTTGATGGGGTAACGCGAATAACTTTTAAAAGGAGCATAATTACACGAATTAATTGTTTTTGAAGGAGCAAAATTTCAAATATCTCGAAAAGTATCGCATTTTGGAAGATTTTTGTTAAATGCATTTTGATTTTAAATGGTGCTTAGAATTATATTCTGTAATAGAATTATAATTTTGTATGTCTATTAGTATGAAATTTAAAAACATGTACGAAGTTATTGTTAGGAAAGTTTTTTACCGATTTTTTCTCCATCATGCAATCACATTCAAAATGTTTCTTTTCTCTTTAGGTTTTTGGTAACAATATATAAAAAATTTAAAGAAATAAGTTTTTTCGCAATTTAAATTTTTATCATAAATTTTTGTTTTTTTGAAAAATGACACAACATTTTTTTCAGTGTATATTTTTTTCAGACAGAAGTATTCATTCGCTGTAACTCGTTCTCAGATAGTTTTGCTGTATAAAATACAGTAATCGAACAAAAAAATGCAAACCATACATATTTTGCAGTTTTTCTAATGTGCAAAAATCTCAGAAATCGAACGGAACCTTTTAGACCTTTTTCCGAATACGAGAAGTTGGGGTTATAGGGCCTTTTTGTCATTTATATTGACTTTTATCATTTTCTCGTGCATATATCTCTATTATTCTTCATTCAATTTTCATAAATTGTACCTTGTTCAACGTGGAAAATCCTTAGGAGCAAAATAAAAATAGATTCGTTACCGGTAAAACTCAGAAACATCAAATTATCTGACATATAGTCTCGATTTCACATTTTTATCATAAAATCGCAAATATTAACTCCATTTAACAACAAAATTCTTATTTAATTTACTATTTATAGTGGAAAATGCGCTTAAGAATCACATGAGAAAAGTTTCATACCTGGAAAAATAGGTAAAGTTGAGGTATTAGGATGTTTTGAAATTCATACACGTAGAAACGTTTACGCCCTTTTGAAAAGTTGCTCTTGAGTCAAAATAATCTTTTTACCTGTGGAAAATATTTAGTCTTGCATGACGGTGAAACGTGTAAAGTTTCATTGGAATCTAAGATGGTCGCACGATTTTAAAGATTTTCGGACGGATCTTCGTGGAATTCCTCCCATGTCATCGGGGATTGGTGTCCACTAGAAGGTTGATATCACTATTATCTTGCTCCGGAGCAATCCAGCCCAAAGGCCGTGACGTATCCGGCTGCAGAACCCAGTAATTGATCCAATGAGTTCTTGCTCCTCTTTCGTAATAAGTAAGGCTGTGGTACTGGTACCGAAAATCCCGGGAATACCGACCCATTTTTGGTAGCGGAATACCGGTACTGAATAGAACTAAGTGTTTTCGGTACTATGGAAAATTTTCGATAAAGAATATATTTAGCATAGAGCTGAAACCTAACGAGAACCGAAAGGTCATTGTCTCCAGAAATGTATTCCATAATATCGGGATTCGGTATAAGTGAACGAAAAATCACTATTTTAAAGTTGTTGTTACAGGTCTTCGGTTCTCCAATCCACACTGGAGAACTATTGGTAGGAAAGGCCCTCATGGGCGACATGCAGTTTGTATAGGCAGTTTGGAAAGAGAGCTCCAATTTGAAACGATAACAAGCCCACATAAAGCAAATGAAAATTTTGAGATTGATTTCGTTTGTTGAGTTATCTGTGCGGTCAAACTCTCTAATTCCCTGGAAGCGTGTAGTTGCAAACTAGCAAGTTACGAATCGGAAACTATTATTACCGCACAGTATACTTTATTGGGGACATATTTTACGCCTGATGAAACCTTTTAATATAATGTTTCGATATCGATCAGCAAGGTAGATGGCATTATAAGTTTGATGTTAGCAACTCTCGTCGTACTGAAACTATAATATTCCAAAACTATGAGGTCAAACATAATTAGAATGACCTTGAATTTAAATTTAGAGTAGCGGAAAATAACGGATTTGATTTTTTGGGAATATTTCATAAGCAAAACTCGGATTAGTTCCCCTTATTCGAAATGTACCGATAAAACCAGTTTGCGGCCTATATCACATCCGTATTCGATTTACTGTTTAATATTTATCTATAGAAGAACGAACACCGATTTAGTATCTAGTAAATTTGGATTTGACGGACACCGTCTCGAATGGCGCGATTTGTGATTTGTTGGCGACGACATGGGCTGTCTGATTTACGAATGGCAGGCAGGCAAACCGCACTGTTGCACTGGGCAACTGTGCAGTGACTTGCGCTGAAATGTGCTCAAAAGATGCTAGATGAGAGAATCCCTTTGTAGCATCAGTATCAAACCATTCAGTTTAGCATCTACCAGCTATCGAATCTAGTGAAAGTCGCCCAGTGCGCCAGGCCTCGGAATAAAAGAATTTACCGTATTACAAGAAAAAATCTTCTGTTAAAAGGCGAGATACTATTCGACAGTAAGTGAGAGTGCTTTCTTGATTAGAATACTTGTTAATACCTGTTGTTGATCAGAATAATTGTTGGGCACATAGAAGTAGATCACTAAAATCAAGATTTTGAATGTTTAATTTCAAACTGGAGTATTTTTCGCTTTTTTAAGAAAATACTCCCATACCGGTATTTTACCAGTACTGAGGGCGTCAGTATCGTGGTACCGGTTCTCACCAAAAAGGGTCGGTACTAGAGATGGTCGGGTTTCAATTTTTTCGAGCCCGAACCCGACCTGAACCCGAGCGCATGAAAATTTAAAAACCCGAACCCGACCAGAGCTCGAAATTATAAAATTTGAAAAACCCGAACCCGACCCGAGCCCGAACATTTTAAAACTTAAAAACCCGAACCCGACCCGACCCCGATAATTTCCAATTTGAAAAACCCGACCCGAGCCCGAAAGTCCAAAATTTCATAAACCCGGACCCGACCCGAACCCGAGAATTTCAAATTTGAAAACCCGACCCGAACCCGAGAAGCTTAAATTTACAGAACCCGAACCCGACCCGAAACCCGTCGGGTTCGGGTCGGGTCCGGGTTTCGGGTCCAAAAACCCAAACTCGACCATCTCTAGTCGGTACTACTAGAATCTACAGAATCTACAGACTATACCTCGTTTACTGCAACTTTAAGGTTTTTTTTAAATCAGTGAATTAATTCTGACCATTCTTTTTAACTATTCATGATAATCCTGCTTTGTAGTAGTTAGCTTAATCATCAAGCACGCGTGCGTGAAATAGTTAGTTGATCCGTCATGCAACGTAGTTTTTTCAGGACAGTTACTGTTTATTTTGAGCCGCTCAAAATTGTTTCACATTTATGTTGCGCAAACAATTGATGATCTTATTTAAACTTTCAAAACAGGAGCCCATTTCGAAATATCATCAGTGCCATGCGCGTCAATTTTTGTACGCTTATAAGTTCTGTTGTACTGAATGAATGACTAGATTCTTGCAATATATTATTGCAAATAGTGGGAAATTAATTCCGTAGAATGCACAATTGATATAGATAACAAACCAATGGGATTTTATTAAAATCATTCCGCAGAGGTCTCTGATTGAATAAAACTAATTCACAAGATAACGGAGAAGTTATAAATATAAGTCACGACTGTCCTTCCTGTGCAGAACAGCAGAAGAATTTTCTTATGACACTCCTGCCGGTACACTTATTGATTGATGACCGCTCGGCTTAAATTCCTCTGTCCGATATGACGATGTACAGCATAACGTTTTTGCCTTTCTCATATAAAGAAAGGCTATGCAATCACTGTAAAAATCGACTTTTTAACCGAGGCCCGGAGGGCCGAGTGTCATACACCATTCGATTCAGTTCGTCGAGATCGGCAAATGTCTGTGTGTGTATGTATGTGTGTGTGTATGTATGTGTGTGTGTATGTGTGTGTGTCATTTAAACTCACACAATTTTCTCAGAGATGGCTGAACCGATTTTCGCAAACTTAGTTTCATCTGAAAGGTATATAGCTCCCATAAGCTGCTATTGAATTTTTAGTTGATCCGACTTCCGGTTCCGGAGTTACGGGTTGAAGAGTGCGGTCACCCAGCAAATTCCCATACAAACTGGTACCACCATGATGTTCAAATGATGTAAAACACATTAAAATTGATGTAACATTACTCTAGTTTGCGGGTCTGGATCACTAATGATCAATCAAAGCAGCTTTGACCACATTGGCCACCTATGACAGGTCATGACGCCCCCGGGGAACTCGCCAAGTTCCTAAGCTAATGTCACACCCATTCCCCAACGAATTCTCTACCGATTTTTACAAACTTGATTTCAAATGAAAGATACAGTAATGCCATTGACTGCTGCTGAATTTCATTCGGTTCTGACTCTTGCTTCCGGAGTTACAGGGGTGTTAGTAAGGATACACTGGAATTTCCCATATAAATCGGTACAATCGTAATACCTCAGAGGCTAAAAACTATTGAAATTGTCACCAAATAACTTCTAATCGCAGATCTAGATCACTGATTGCCAATCAAACATTCTTTGAATATATTGCCTACTATCGACGATTCCGGAAGTCCGGAATTCCGGGCATATTCCACAATTAAAGTCACATCGGTTCTTCGGTGATGACTGAACCGATTTTCTCAAAGTCAAGTCTCAAATGGAAGACAAAATATGCAGTTGAGTATTGCGTCGCCGCCCCCCTCCCTCCCTCCGTCTTGCCCTTACACCTCCATCCTTCATCACTCCCCTCCCCTTGGACCACCCTCACGCCCGCATTTCCTGCATCCATCCCGTATACCGAAATAAGATGAAGGATTTCTGACGCATCCTCCACTCCCACTCTACTAACCCCCCATTCCCTCCACTTTCAAACCCATTCCACCACCATTTCAAAATATAATCACATGAAAATACTATTGAACTCATGCTGATTAAGCTAAATATTATTCTTTTGCCTTTCTCATATAGAAAGGTTATGCAATTGCTCCAAAAACCGACTTTCTAACCGACTCATAACATTCGGCTCAGTTCGCCGAGATCGCAAAATATCTGTGTGTATGTATGTGTGTATGTATGTGTGTATGTATGTATGTATGTATGTATGTATGTGTGTATGTGCGGATTTGTTAACAAAATGTCCACATCGGTTTCTCGGAGATGACTGAACCGATTTTTACAAACTAAGATTCAAATGAAAGGTATAATATTCCCATAGGTTGCTATTGAATTTCATTTTCAACCGACATCTTGTTCCGGATTACGAGTTGAAGAGTATGGTTACAAAACAAAATTTGTTGATTTGTCCACATCGGTTTCTCGGAATTTTCTGAACCGATTTTGACAAACTTGATTTTAAATGAAAGGTCCATCAGCTGCTGTTGAATTTTGTGTGGATACGAGTTCTGGTTCCTGAATTACAGGGTGATACGTACGATCACGCAGCAAATCCCGATTCTAACGAATTCTGCGATGAATGTAAAAAGGTGAATTTTTTTCCAAAATGTAAACACATTTGTTGAATTTGTAGATCTAGGTCACCAACAGTCATTCAAAGTCTCTTTGGCCACACTGGCCACCATCGACGGATCCGGAAGCATCCAAATTCAGAATAACGGTTATATTGGTTTCTCGAAAATGGCTAGACCGATTTGATCAACTTAGTCTCAAATGAAAGGTGTTGCGTCCCCGGAAACCGATATTAAATTCCATCTCCATCCGACTTCCGGTTCCGGAGTTACGGGTTGTGGAGTGCGATCACATAGAAAACTCCGATTCAAACCGATACCGCGATGAATGCAAAAAGGTGCTCTTATATATATACTTACCAAGTGTAATAAGAATGAAAAACATTACCATAATGTTATATTGTACGAACCAGCTACTAAATCATAGTTTGGAGAAATGAGAAAGGCACAATTGCACCTCTAGGTGGATTAAAACAGGTTTTTTGTTTCAAAGTTATACTTAAACTTCTATATTACTTTGGGGGGTGGTGCCGACTTGTCGCCGGAATAGTAACTGTCATTTCCTGGAATGTGGGTCTTCGAGAGCGGAAAGTAACTTTCGTCGTCCAGCACGAACGACGTCCCGCGGTAGTTCTTTGTCATCCACCGGCACTGCGATTTCACGATTGCTATCTGCTCGTCCGTGTACTCGGGGGACCAAGTCTGCTTCCGACAGATGATGTCGTCCATCTTGAGAGTTCGGTGAGTTAAGGTATGGGAGCAGTGATATTTTCGGCTGGCGTCACGCAAACTCGTGTTCCGTCCTTGTTGTCGAACAGCTTTTTCAACGCTTCCTTCTTCTGCTTCGTCATTATTTTCGTCGGACGGCCGCTACCGACCTTTTTCCACAATGACCATGCGTTTCGTAAAACCGTACAACACGGACCACCATCATTTTCATAAAGAGTAATTTGAAAAATTCCTCGCCCAAATCACTTTTAATGTGAAAATTCCGCTGAGTATCAACGCAATTGAAGTATGGGCTCTTGATGTATTCTACCTACCTCTCCGACATTAGCCATCCATCTTTTTTGCCTTTCTCATATAAAGAAAGGCTATGCAATCACTGTAAAAATCGACTTTTTAACCGAGGCCCGGAGGGCCGAGTATCATACACCATTCGATTCAGTTCGTCGAGATCGGCAAATGTCTGTGTGTGTGTATGTATGTGTGTGTGTATGTGTGTGTGTATGTGTGTGTGTGTCATTTAAACTCACACAATTTTCTCAGAGATGGCTGAACCGATTTTCGCAAACTTAGTTTCATCTGAAAGGTATAACGCTCCCATAAGCTGCTATTGAATTTTTAGTTGATCCGACTTCCGGTTCCGGAGTTACGGGTTGAAGAGTGCGGTCACACAGCAAATTCCCATATAAACTGGTACCACCATAATGTTCAAATGATGTAAAACATATTAAAATTGATGTAACATTACTCTAGTTCGCGGGTCTGGATCACTAATGATCAATCAAAGCAGCTTTGACCACATTGGGCACCTATGACGGTTCATGACGCCCTCGGGGAACCCGCCAAGTTCCTAAGCTAATATCACACCCATTCCACAACGAATTCTCTACCGATTTTTACGAACTTAATTTCAAATGAAAGATACAGTAATGCCATTGACTGCTGCTGAATTTCATTCGGTTCTGACTCTTGCTTCCGGAGTTACAGGGGTGTTAGTAAGGATACACTGGAATTTTCCATATAAATCGGTACAATCGTAATACCTCAGAGGCTAAAAACTATTGAAATGGTCACCAAATTACTTCTAATCGTAGATCTAGATCACTGATTGCCAATCAAACATTCTTTGAATATATTGTCCACTATCGACGATTCCGGAAGTCCGGAATTCCGGGCATATTCCACAATTAAAAGTCACATCGGTTCATCGGTGATGACTGAACCGATTTTCTCAAACCAAGTTTCAAATAGAAGGCAAAATATGCAGTTGAGTATTGCGTCGCCCCCCCCCCCCCTGGCCCTTGCACCTCCCTCCTTCATCACTCCCCACCTCTTGGACCACCCTCACGCCCGCATGTCCTTCATCCACCCCGTATACCGAAATAAGATGAAGGATTTCTGACGCATCCTCCACACCCACTCTACTAAACCCCATTCCCTACACGTTCAAACGCATTCCACCAACCTTTGCAAATTATAATCACATGAAGATAACATTGAACTCATGCTTATTAAGCTAATTAAATATTATTCTTTTGCCTTTCTTATATAGAAAGGTTATGCAATTGCTCCAAAAACCGACTTTCTAACCGAGGCCCGGAGGGCCGAGTCTCATATAACATTCGACTCAGTTCGCCGAGATCGCAAAATATCTGTGTGTATGTATGTATGTGTGTATGTATGTGTGTGTATGTGCGGATTTGTTAACAAAATGTCCACATCGGTTACTCGGAGATGGCTGAACCGATTTTTACAAACTAAGATTCAAATGAAAGGTATACTAATCCCATAGGTTGCTATTGAATTTCATTTTCAACCGACATCTTGTTCCGAATTACGAGTTGAAGAGTATGGTTACAAAACAAAATTTGTTGATTTTTCCAAATCGGTTTCTCGGAATTTTCTGAACCGATTTTGACAAACTTAATTTTAAATGGAAGGTCCATCAGCTGCTGTTGAATTTTGTGTGGATCCGAGTTCTGGTTCCTGAATTACAGGGTGATACGTACGATCACGCAGCAAATCCCGATTCTAACGAATTCTGCGATGAATGTAAAAAGGTGATTTTTTTTTCCAAAATGTAAACACAACTGTTGAATTTGTAGATCTAGGTCCCCAACAGTCATTCAAAGTCTCTTTGGCCACACTGGCCACCATCGACGGATCCGGAAGCATCCAAAGTCAGAATAACGGTTATATTGGTTTCTCGAAAATGGCTAGATTTGCTCAACTTAGTCTCAAATGAAAGGTGTTGCGTCCCCAGAAACTGATATTAAATTCCATCTCCATCCGACTTCCAGCACCGGAGTTACGGGTTGTGGAGGTCGATCACATAGAAAACTCCGATTCAAACCGATACCGCGATGAATGCAAAAAGGTGCTCTTATATATACTTACCAAGTGTAATAAGAATGAAAGACATTTCCATAAAGTTATATTGTACGAACCAGCTATTAAATCATAGTTTGGAGAAATGAGAAAGGCACAATTGCACCTCTAGGTGGATTAAAACAGGTTTTTAGTTTATTTTCCACTCTTAATTATTTAACAAGTCTCATGGTGGCCGGATACCCTAGACTCTTATGGAGTACGCAGTAGTAAATACGGTCTATAGCCACAGCAAATGTCGGACTAACATTCCACCCCTTTCCTGGTGCGATTTTCGTTCGGGCTTGGCCTAAGCCGGTGGATTGGGATTGACTTGGGATTAACACCAGTTGTACATTGAAGGATGATTTGTTACTCCCAGAAATTATCATCTATCGATTTTTTGTGTAATTTCTGCTAGGTTCGATCAATAATGGAGTATCGCCCAGGGTTGGTCGCACAAGGTCATGCTGTAAAAAAATGTCCACACGTTTAACCGTTTCACCCCAATTCTTCTTGAGTCTGGTTGGATTGGTATTCCTTCCGTTATCTCGTAATCGTCCCTGAGAGTTGGAAAGAAAGAAGTCTTTCGAATTAAACGCTTCAGTTTCCTTGCCTGGTTTGTAGTACAGTATTTTCCACTATAAAAACAGTTGAAATGCCAAAAATCATCCCGAAAAAAACAGTTATGCAAGGATAATTTAGTTACTATTAATCCATTACCTGGTGACGAGTGAAGTCACCATCAATGGATCGAATTACCAACTCAATATAGATACCAGTATCCCGGAAAATACTAACTCCAGCTGATAGTTCTCTGCATCCGCACCTGACGGCAAACAACCGTAGAAAACTTTCCAACTATCAACCGGTTCGAAATTACATCCGAATCCATCTCTACTAGGTGAATTGTGGCTGCCTGTACATACACACACCAAAATGATATCTTAATTTCAACCGGGAAAACTTTCCTACTCGTGGAACTTGCCGGTACCCAGGTGGCTCCACAGCAATCTACTCGATTGTAATTCAGTGTTCTGTTCATCCTGCGCCAGCAACGGAAAAGTTATTTGGATGCAGCTGCACGGAAAATCCCATAACATCTGCTGTTCGACTATTAGAACGAAATTTGTCCGGTTGCAGCAGAATTGATTTCACTTTGGACTCCGGCTTACACACAACTGAATTTAACGCCGTATGCAAACTACTACCACTACTAGAGGGGGAATAATTCGGCGACCCTTGTGTTAGTTTTGCACTCCTCGGTGCGGCTTTGTCTGTGTAGTTAGAGACAGACGTTGTTGTTGGGTGCAGAATTTATCGCAACGGTAAACTGTCAAACAAAAGACTGCCGGGAAAATTAAAATCCCAGCTACCTGGGCCATAGAGTCTCTAGCTTTGTCCCCCTCCAACCCGCAGAAAAGGACTGCTCCATGATGCGTTCTTCTTATTTCCAAGCGAAAAAGGCAATCCCACAAATGAAACAAATAAAATAGAGCACATAATCCTTACTTAGAAACGCTGGCATGGAAAACGATGCAAAAAAGGAAATAATCTGCTTGTTTCCCACACGAAGCAACCCTGCTGAATGGACTGCTCCAGCGTAGTACATATAGTCGGTTTAGCTGCTGCTGCCGCCTGAGCGAAGGATAGCAAAAAATGGAACGTGATTCAACGACAATTGTGCCCATCTTTTCTATTCTTTTTTTTTTGGTTTCTGCTGACGCGACCGTATGGATATATGTCCGTATCCACGTGGTTTCTAAGGGGTAGATTTTTTTTTCTCTCTTTTCTCTGAGATGCTCACACAGACGATTATCCGCCAGCCTCTCGTTTCAGTGCCGGGTCAGCAAACAGTTTGCGAGGGATGCGAGTTCATTACAATAAGTCGGATCAGGCAGCCTTAGTAACAGGGCGGACTGAAACGGGGATACCGGGAACAAAATGTTGTACAATAGAATGTGAAGGAATGTCGCCAGGTTTGGCCAGAGTTTTGACTTTTTCCAATTATTTTTTGTTAAAGGTCCTTATTTGGAAAGTTTGCGGAAAACAACTGAAAAGCACAACTGAATTAAATTCGTTATGTAATTTGCGTTTCGACTGCGTCTCATCAGAGTTCGACACTAACTTAATGACAGAACTACGTTAGCACAGGTTTTACGCTAGCTCCAAAAAATGCCGGAATACTTGTGTTCTTGAGGAAACCTTTGCTCAAGCGTGATGTCTCGCAAGAAAAGGAGTTCTTTTAAAGCTAATGAGAACTAGAGAAATCGAAACATTTGGTTTGGTTTAGCAAGTTGATGCAAGATATGCACTATGCTATAATGCCCCCCAATACTTTGGGTGAAAACCAACTTTTCTCCAATTGGGTAACACCACATTTGCGCGTAAAGGGCAGAATATATATAACTAAATTAGTTATGGAATTTGTGTTACAAATTGGTCTCGCTAACTGTATTAGTTCTGGATAAACAAAAATGAAACAGTACCGCCTTTACGCATGGACACACTTGAGGCTGGAAGAAAATCGACGCATACCGTGTGACGATTGCGAAGATCAGAGGGCCCATGACACCTCCGGACATGTGCCCTAATAAACTGAAGGTTATCGTAGAAAGGTTCCTTTCGGAGCACTATCCAATGATATGGCCGATTATACCGTGTGTACCGAGGTAGAGCGGAACAATCCCGAAACGATACAAGTCTCCAATGAGGAACTCATCGCATTGGCAAAGGGTTTAAAAGTGAAGAAAGCGCCCGGACCAGATGGAATCCCCAACATCCCATTAAGAGCGGCAATCCAGACACTCGCGGATATGTTCAGCAATGTGTTTCAAAAGCTTCTAGACGACGACCACTTCCCTGACAAATGGAAGATACAGAAGTTAGTGCTACTGCCTAAACCAGGTAAGTCCCCCGAGGATCCATCGTCGTATAGACCAATATGCCTGCTGGATACACTCGGGAAACTCTTGGAGAGGATTATCCTGAACAGGCTGGCAATATTTACGGAAAGCGATACCAGGTTGTCGAAAAACCAGTTCGGATTTCGTCGAGGGCAAGTCTACCGTGGACGCCATTCGGACAGTGATCGAGAGAGTCGATATGGCGAAGAGGAAATCGACACTGTGCCGTGATAACGATAGACATCAAAAACGCGTTCAATAGCGCAAGTTGGGAAGCCATGGCGGAATCACCGCAGACAATGAGGGTCCCTAGCTACCTGTGTAAAATTCTAAGGAGTTATTTCCAGAACTGGGTCCTGATCTATGAGACAAACGGGGGACAAAAAACGATTAGAATTACGGCGGGAGTCCCGCAGGCCCTATGCTGGGTCCAACGCTTTGTAACGGGATGAATAACGGTGTGCTGACACTTAAGCTGTCCAGGGGCGTAGAGATCGTCGGGTTGGCGGATGACATTGTAATAACGGTACTGGGAGAGACGTCGGAAGAGGTGGAAATATTGGCGATCGACAGGATTGGAAATTGGTTGCAAGGAGTGAAGTTGCAGATAGCCCGTCACAAAACGGAGGTGCTGTTGGTCAGCAACTGCAAAGTACTGTAGCGAGCAGAGATCATAGTCTCGAAGCGGGCGCTGAAACAGCTGGGCGTAATGATAGATGACCTACTGAACTTCAACACCCACGTCGACTACATGCTTGCGAGAAGGCGGCCAATACTAGAAACGCTTTATCCAGAATTATGCCGAACAACGGCGGGTCATGCAGCAGCAAGAGGCATCTTCTGGCTAGCGTATCATCCTCGATACTGAGATACGGAGGCCCGGTCTGGGTTGCAGCGCTGGAGACAGCGGAATTGGGCAAAGCCGAGTAGTACGTTCAGGCTCACGGCCATGCGGGTCGTGAGCGCGTAGAGGACTATTTCATCAGAGGCAGTCTGCGTTATCGCTGGAATGATCCCTATCGGCATCATCCTAGCGAAAGTCAACGAATGCTATATACAGAAGGAGACCAGGAAAATACGGAAAACAATGAGAGATGACTCGATGGCCAAATGGCAGCATGATTGAGATTCGTCGGAAAAAGGAAGGTGGACCCACAGACTCAAACCCTATGATTGTGGTCGTGAAGGGGCGCGAGCCAAGTCTTATGACTCCTCCAGATCGGTTTACGCCCCGACGGATTCCAGCGCGGCGACGACCGTATGCGAGAAACGAGCACTAAATTAGCGACACCAACAAGCAGCTTCACGTTGAGTAAAAATCCTGCGAGGGTGGCTGTGACTGTGAAGGGATGCGAGTCATGTTTCGGCATCTCCGTATCGGTTCTCGTCTCCAAGGGGTCCAAAGGTAGCGACCGATTACGCAGCGAGGGTTGGATAGCGTGCTGACTTAACGTACGCAGGGGAGTAATACTCAACGGGAGGAAGAGGATACGGAGATACAGGAGGTTGAGGTTTAGTCAGTAGGCTTGCTGGAGAAAGAGCTGCAGTAAGAATCCGACAGTACCACAGCCAAGTCGGTAGTGGTCTCTTTTGAAGATTCCCCTCGATAAAAAACACACTGGGCTAGAGCCAACGGCCTCGAGATTCCTGGAGGCTTGTATAGAGTATGGATTCAAAGTCATATCAAAATTTGCATTCGAAAAACTCATGTGAGTTTTGCAGAAATTTGCATTGCAAATAATAATACGAAATTTTACTTTCATATTTCATCGAATAGATGGCGCCATCACTCACTTCTCAAACAAGAAAGATAGAATACGAACCCGTTCCGAATAATTACAGCAAATCGTCTGTTCTACAACTTCGTAGAAGACACCAACTTTCTATCTCTTTCCGCTAAAAAGTTCGTGATGGCGCCATCTATATAGCAAAAAGTGGAACTAAAATTTTCAAACCAAAATTTGAGTCATATTAAAATTTTCTAAACTTTCAATTCAACCATTATTTTGCGAAATATAAAGTTCATGGGTATCTTGCAAAACTAACTCTCAGACATCACATTGTTAAACGTTTCATAGCATAACCTAACCTGAAGTTATAAGCAATAAAATTGGTTTTCTTATATTTGTTTGCAGTTATTTTTCTGATGCATACAGTGACACCTAGCGGTAAAAATGCGAGACAGTGGATTTGACCCATGTAAATTGTGGCCAGAAATCTCCAACACATTGATCGCATTTGTCAATTTTGGTTCAAATCTGGAGCAGACACTTCTGGTAGGACAAGTAATACACTCAGCGGTGGGCTTCCCATGAACCATGCACATCGACAAGTTTGAACCTGTGTACAAAGTTTCGTGCATGCGTTCACCCTCAAACATGCTTCTCGTCTGAATGTACTGGCTCGCGTCGAACATCGAACCCAAGCGAACGATGTATAAACTTCAGTTCAAACGTCTGTGTACGTACACCGGGTGCGTACATGAGCACAATTCGCACAAGGCAAAAAGAGTCAACGCTAGTGATGATGAGAGTGAGAAAGAGAAAACTAGTACCACGAACCTGTGTGTACGTACACTGTGTACGTACATGGAGTTCGGTTATGCAGGCGAACATCTGCACGTTTTTTGGTACGAAATAGCGTGTTCGAACTCGAACATAAAATGTGGGTTTAATATGACTGCGCGCTACCCGCGTAATAGGAATCCCTTAGATTATGGGATTTGTGACTAATTAGGGCTGTGGCCGAATATTTCGTCTGCGTTAACATTTAGCGCCAAACTTTCTTTGGCAAAGTTGTTGTGCTTGCTTAGACCTGCAATTTATAGTAATTGGATATTCAATTAGTTGAGAACTGTGCTGCCAGGGGTACTTCAAAAGAAAGCAAATAAATCGAACCTCTCGTCGTGAAGGTGACTATCATTGAATGGGTTTAACATGAAACATATCGAAACACTTATTATTTTGAAAGGGCGTGTCTCAGGAAGATTTATCCAGAAAGTCAAGAGCTTCTAGATGGTAGAAATAAATAACTAAGAATTGTCTCACCAGGCGGCGCTAGTGCGAATGCAAATGATCAACAAATGTCAAAATCATTCTTTATCTCAATAACGAAAATATTTAGAGAGGTGATGTCTTCAGTAAAGTTGCTCGAGAAATCAAAGACTACCAGATGGTGACAGGTTAGTTTGGGATACTCTCACTATGTGGCGCTAGAGAGCGTACCACCTTTCAGCACATTATAGAATATGATGCGTCTCAAAAATCTAATAACTGAGAAAGATGGTGTTTTCGGCATAGTTGTAAATTATTAATTTTTTGGGATATATTACAATCTACCAAGTATTGAAAGCTTGTACGCTCACTAGCGCCGCATAGTGAGAGTATCCCAAACTAATCGGGCAGTCCTGGACATCTCAAGCAACTTTGCTGAAGACATCGTTTTTTGAATATATGTTATTGCATGCAAGAAACAGCATGCGACAAATGGTTACCCCTGGATTTGATAGCGTTTGCTTTATAGATTCGAATGAATATGGCTTTATCTGCGGATATTTTCGGATTGAAGTGTTATTTCTTTTTTGGCACTAAAACTTTCGATAACTCCACAGATTGTGTATTTTCTTATGCCGAACAAAATCTTAGAACATTTTGAAATTCTAAAAAATCACCCCGAAGTTATTTTGAAAAAAGTGATTTTCAGGGGTGTATCATAGAAAACTCTACAAATGTGTATTAAAATCAAAAGATACACACATAGTCTCTTCAGCAAAGTTGTTTCTTATTATATTCCCTATAACTTTGCTGAAAACAGTTTTTTATTTTCATGAATGACCAAACAAAAATTTGCTTTTCAGCTTTAGCGGAATTAATCACCAAACTAATACTTTAATAAGCTGGGGAATATTTTATAGACAAACTTTGCTGAAGACACCGTAGCTCGTTTTTTTCGTGGTCAAAAAAATTTCGATCACGTTTTTGCCCATTTTGGAAACACCACGCGGCGCTAGCTTAGTCCTGTCACTAAGTCAGTGACGGAGTCTGATGAGACGAAGTCGAAACGCAAATTCCATAACTAATGAATGGGTTGAAAATGGCTTTCATTTTATAGAATCGCTAGAACCCTCTAATTATTCCATAACCTTGCAATAATTCTTCGAAACCGATTTAGCCTGAGGTTCCGGAATTTCCCCCGTCCCCTTCTGCAGCCGGCTGCCACTACGCGGTTGTGCTCGGGAATATTTGATCAGGTTGAAATATTTTACATAATTGAAAATTCCACCACCACCCATCCAAGAACAGTTTTAATTACAGCAGCGATAACTGACTTCATCACAATAACAGACGCGAGATGCGTAGCCCGAACAAAGGGACGCCTTCAGACCCTGCAATCACTCCGCTCCGCAATGCTTTTCTTAACCCTGCTCCCCCACGGTGTAGTGGAAGAATGCACACTCCAAAAATTTCCACGATTAAGCTTCTACCGGTCTGAGAAACTTCGTTGAAAGAAGTGGGGGGGGGGTGTCGTTTGAGACATTTTCTTTCCCAAATCAAAGGCATATCAGTGGGAAATTGGCTTTTTCGCTGCCGAACCGCCGGGGCACATGATCCAAACACGTAAAGTTCGTAACAAACGGTTTTGGGCTAAAAATTTCCACATCCATGAATAGCGAATTACGGTTAAATTATTGAGCGGGGTCGGTTCAGTTCTGCCGCGTGCCGAGGTTGAAGTTACAAGCTCCAGCCTGCCGCGCTTGGGTGGGAGTCTCGCGGAAATTCATTCTGCTGTCGTGTGGCTAGAAATGGCTGGGATGGTTTTTTTTCCTGCTGGCTGTCGGTGGCAGCGTGGGTTGGAAAAGTGTCTTAAATGGGAGATGAGGATAAAGGGAAATGGGTGTAACTTTAATAATGCTTAATTATTGCCGAACTCGTGTATCTTTCAGTGGAATATAAAATTTGGGAGTCACGTGACTACCGCCTGTCGACATGATTTTTACTCGTTGACACTCTTAGATCTGTGCCGTGTGTAATACAATACATTATTGTGGATCGTGTTTTCTTGTAAGCTGAGCATTAATTGTGCAGTAGCGCAGGTTGTTTGCAGGCAGGGGTGTGTACAGAGTCCGGATCATTGAGCGTTACAGTAGATATCTTCATTTCCTTCAATGACATAGAGAATTGGAGAATTTTCTGAAATAGTGTTTTTTTGAACATCCCCGAGATACTCTATCCTTCGTAACACTGTAACTCATTAAGCTCAGATTACTTCGTGTACTTATGAAAATCAGATTGTGACATGCCAGTTATGCCTTTTTTTCCGGTTCGGCAGCGTATCTTTTTCTGCGTCTTCTTGGCGTAATGAGAAGACGCCTTGTCCGGCCAGAAGACATATTTCCCATCCGCATGATGCTCCTTTCGGCCGGCGTAACGCAAACACATTCCGTCCTTGTCGAACAGCTTTTGCCATTATATGCGCCGGACGGCCGCTACCGACCATCCGCTCCACACTAAGGGATGCCAGGATTCGGTAAACTGTACACACGGGCACGTTTTCGTCTCGAAAGTGGTCTACCGTAAACTTTTTTCCATGATGACCATGCGTTTCGTAAAACCGTACAACACGCTCGCGAAGTGTTTGCTGTTTCGACGCCATCTCCGATTGAACTGACAGTGCCCGAGCGAAAAGAAACGTGCCACCCATTTCTAGGGATTCATGAGAGCAATCCTCTTGGAGAGAAAAAATTTACGCTCTTTACTTTAATTACAGAAAGGTATTGAAATCATTCTCATTTTTATTGAACACCCGATATTGATTTGGAGAGTGTATTGCCCTGTTTCAATGCATTTAATTGGTTACAAATGAATTGGACATTTCTTCATGCAATCTAAGGTTTAATGTTCAACTATTCAACAGAATAATCAATCTAATCGGTTTTGTAGGAAAGTCATGTTAAAGTCTTATCTGCCAGAGTTCGATTTGTACCACGGAATCGAACGCTGCCTTAAAATCCACCAACTGTATTTATCGCAAGAGAAGCATCGGGTTTGTCGTTTGTCATCCTGCTCTTAAATCGGCTGTGGTATTTGCCGACTAAGAAATTAGCCAAAAAAATGTAGTCGAAGTCCGTTTGACAAGTCCAAAAAATGGTAAACTTTATTTGGGTGGGAAAACTGTTTATTGCTGTTGATTCTGTGCCATTGCTGCACAAAAAACCTTCGCGTTTATTTAATTTGTCAAAACCACTAATAAATAAATAGAAAAACTTCGAAGATAAATTTTTAACCACGCAATAACCCCATAAATCTCAAACTAGTCTTCGTGCTTCTTGCTTGACTGGTAAAATCAAAACGGTAGGGTATTTAGTCCCTTAAGGAATAACTGAGAATGGTATGAAAATCAAAAGCGAAAAAAGCTGTTTTTCCACAACTCTATGAAAATCAATAAGCTTATGTAGAATGTTATTACAGTACCGCTGATTAATTCCTATGAATTTCTAATACACTCTGTAAAGGGCGAACACGAAATTATTGCGACACATTCAACAGGGCATAACTTTTTTACCATTGGGTAAAAATCAACCAAATTTTGCACATTTTCTCATTGATGTGTATTGTTTACATGCTGTCAAACTCGAAGTCGTGTTTTTCGATTCAACGAAAATGGAGGTGAACCAACGCGAGTCGAGAGAACAAATTCTTTCCAAACACCTGGAATTTCCTGACCTGTCGCACCGGCAGTTGGGAAAAATGTTGAACATTCACCATTCAACCGTCTCCAGAGTGTTGAAGCGGTTCCAGGAGCGGTTGACGTTGGACCACGGCAAAGGAGCTGGAAGAAAACCGGGACCGGAGAACAAAAAGACGGAGGGAAAGGTGAAGGGGATGATTAAAGCAAATCCCAACGTCTCAAGCCGTGATTTAGCTAAAAAGATCGGCATGTCGCAGAGCTACGTCCAGAATGCAAAGAAGAGAACTGGACTACATACATACAAGGTACAGAACTTCCCAAACCGCGATGAGCGGCAACAATCGACGGCTAAAACTCGGGCACGGAAGCTCTACGAGAAGATGCTGGCAAAATATGGCAGCTGTGTGATGGACGACGAAACGTATATAAAAGCCGATTTTAAGCAAATTCCGGGGTTGGAGTTTTTCACCGGCAAGAGCAAGTTCTATGTGGACGACAAATTTAGGAAGAAGAAAATGTCGAAGTTCGCCTTCAAATATCTCATTTGGCAGGCCATCTGCTCTTGCGGACTGAGGAGTGAGCCTTTTGTGACAAAGGGCACAGTAAATGGCGAGATCTACAAATCTGAGTGCCTCGAGAAGCGCCTTTTTGCGGTTCTTGCAGCAGCACGACGAAGCTCCGCTATTTTGGCCAGATTTGGCATCATGCCACTACTCTGGAGTGGTATGAGGCCAATTATGTCCATTTTGTTCCAAAGGACATGAATCCGCCAAACTGTCCGGAGCTGCGCCCGGTGGAGCAGTACTGGGTAATGATGAAGCGGGAACTTCGGAAAAGCAAGAAGACAGTCAAAGACGAGAAGGACATGTTAAGAAAATGGAAAAAAACTGAAAAAATGGTACCGGATGACACTGTAAAGACTTTGATGGAGGGCATCAAGCGAAAATGCGTTCAATTTTACACTCAAGGCTCCATCGATTAACTTTTCTTTTGATTTTTGAAGTAAATATATGTATAAAACTACCCTAAAATTTTGGTTTGATTTTAAACATTATTAGAAAATTGGCATAACATTTTCGGTGTCGCAATAATTTCGTGTTCGCCCTTTAGGAAAAACTGTTTTTTTCATTTTCGATTTTACACCATTCTCCATTTAACCTTAACAGGGTCTGTGTCGTCCAGGAGTGAGTGTTTTTCTGCCAAAAAAAAAAAATTCAAGATCCAATTGCCTTGGTCGGGATAGTCCCATCGAATACGGATCACCATTACGTTGAAATGAGCTTGTTTCGGTGGGACAACATCCTGGTTGAACTGTTTCAGTACACATACCTGAAAGAGAGAAAAGAGAAAAAAACTATTACAATCAGCTGCTGGCAAATGTAACATTAAATGAGGCGTAATTAGGGACCAAGCAGTTATAAACATTCGGTGAAATTCGAGTTTTTATCGATCGTTGGATAAATTCGGGCTCAAATTGTGCACTAGAGGGACGCTCGTAGTTAACTCATCCCCCTCACAAAAAAACTTTTCCCCTTCTTCGGAACCTGTAGAAAATAACGACCCAACGAGGGAGCAAAAACACATTACATAAGAAAAGTAAGCAGCACAACAAGAAGTTTTTAGGCACACGCATGCTAACGCGCCCCACTGCCTGACTGGCTGGGGGCTGGGCGGTGGGAGCGGTTTGAAGGTTGGAAAACTAAAGCAAAAACCAACGAAAGAGATCTCATATCAAAACGACTGCTCTCTTATCGCCAGCTAGTCTAGACTTCTGACGCCAGCCATTTTCTGGCTGGGGGGGAGCCTGAGATGGTAACGTTGCTCCCTGCTAGCCTGGAATGCTCAGTTCACGCAGTTATAATGTAATGGCACTGTTTTGTGTCGATGCTTACATATTTCAAGCCGGGCCAAGACGGTCGGTCTGTCGGTCGGTCGTTCGGTCGGCTGTTTTGATGATGGAGAAATGCTGAAATCGTTATTGTGGATAGGAGGCTCTTTATAGTTTTACGGTGTAGATTTGGGTTTTATCGGAACATTTCCCAAGGAGTTTACCAGCGTAGCTTAAATGGGTGGAATAATTATCGGTTAATGTGTGTTGTTTCAGAGGTGAATGAATTATCTACCACAGGATCCGGTCGTGGAGAAGAGCTCTAGATTGGCTCATTAGCAATTACGATTTTTGTGGCAGCTTCTCCGAAGCGAGTGGGTAGCCTCAGTTAAGGTTGAAGAATATGGATGTGCTCGGGAAAGGACCCTCGATTCCTCTCAACTTGACATTAAATAATTTCCAAGATGTGCGGTTGAACCCAAGGATCATTACTATTTCAACGAAGCACTATTCAGAAAGCAAATGAAACCAACCACTAATATTACTAATCGAAACGGAAATCTATCGAAGCAGAAAGAAAAACAGCCTTATTGAGTTAGCCAGTTACGAGAATCTCCAATTGAAATAAAAACTTTTCCCAAGAAAAAAAAACTTCCTAACCGAACGGAGAAAATTACACCGATTCCATTTCACACAGGATCAATACTTCAAATGGACTCACAAGTACCCATATCAGGTAGCTTTAAACCCCGGCCCTCTCACCCTCCCGACACACACACACTCTATCGACTGCAATATGCCTTGCGTGTCGTGGGGAGGCGGCACTTTGTTCTATTTTCTGGATTCCCGAACCCACCCGAACTGACCGGGTTTATCGGCCAGAAGCAAACTGCTAACTAAGCTACAAAACCGAGTGGCGATTTAAACAAGGGCGAAACTTTACCTACTAGCTATGAAACTGAAAATAAAAACTAACTAACTGAAAAATAGCTAAATGGATACATTATGGCATCAGGCCAAGTTCAATGTTGGATTGCTCCTTGGGGTAGGTTTGTGGGTGGAACTAAAGCTCGAAGCGGATCGAAGATTGTTTTATTGTTAAATTCCTAATTTTGGACAAAATAATCAACAAGAAAATGCATTTTCGTATTTTTTCGGAAAATTTGACTCTCAATTGATTAGATGTTTGGTTTAGAATTTTTTTCTGGTTTTGCTAAAGGTGACTACTCAAAAATGCATTCCCAGGTCCTCAGGGAAGCAATCAAACACTCATGTTATATTGTAATGACGAGTACCACTCAAAAACAAACCGTCTTCGATTGACGATTTTTCCATTTTTGTCCACTCCTATTTTTTTTTATATTTCAACATTCTCTAGATCTAGAATTTAATCGATTTTTTGAAAACTGAGTATTTTTAGCGTGCTATAAAGTTTTATAAGTCTACAGATTTTTTGCAGACTTTATTTCAAAACAATTAACAGATTTCAAGCTATAATTTTAATTTAACATATACCAAAAAATACGTCCCCATTTCAAAGGTAACTTTTCTTCTCCCTCAAATGTTTAAAAATTGCCAGAAACTTCTTCATACCACCGGATACTTCCGATTTTCTTGATAGTTTCAATATTATTGTTTTATATTTTCAGTATTTTCAAAAAATTTGGCTTTTTTGATAATTTTTATGCATTTGAAATTTTAGATACTTTTCATATATTTGTTATTTAAATATTTTTAAATTTTTGAATCTTTTTGATGTTTGTGGTGTTTTGGGTATCTTTGGTATCTTTAGTATTTTTTATATTTTTTTAGTACAGATACTTTCGGAATTATTGCTTTCTTAGATATTTTGGACATTTTCACATATCTAATATTTTTAATATGCTTAATATTTTACAAAATTTTGATATTTTTAAAATCGTTGAAATTATTTAAAAAAATGAAACCATTGATCTTTGAAGTTTTTGATATTTTTGAGAGGTTTTAAATTGTGATGATTTAGATATTTATGGTATTTTAGTGGATTCGGTATTTTTAAAATCTTCGGTATATTTGATATTTTGAATAATTCGCATATGTGGGATATTTTTTATGTCGTTGATATTTTTTATTTTTATATTTTGGATATTCCTGGAATTTTGATATTTTTGGCTTTTTGGATATATTGGTTTTTTTTTAAATTTTTGGTGCCTTTTATATTTTAGATATTCTTAATATTCGGTTTAGGTACTCTGTTTCGACAATTCACTCAACATTCCGGCCACCTTGGCATAGCATGGATATTTCAAATTCACTTCTTCCACTTCTCCTTCTTTTATTAGTCCTGTGAACTGGGATCAGGCGGAATAGACTGCGTTTCTGGTGTCAGATGCAAACAGATAGCTTGACTAGTGCACGGGCAACCTCAACTGATGGGTTCGGCCGAAAGCCGTTAGGCCGAATGCCATTAGACCGAAGCTACCATCCGGCCGAAACGGTCATTCTGCTGAAACGATTATTAATCCGAAACTGTCATTCTTTGGTGGAAACGGTCATTCTGCCGAATGGGGCATTCTGACGAAACGATCATCCCCTCTAAGAACGGTTGGTTTCAAAATCGTCCAATGAAGGACGTTTGTAGGACCAATTTGGACAACGTCCAAATAACCGTTCAACGAACGTCCATCGTTGGACCCGTGTTGAACGATTTTGAAACAATTTTTTGGACGTCTCAGTGGGTCTGATGGGAACGGTCATTCTGGTGAAACGGTTATTCGGCCGAAACAGCTATTCAACCGAAACGGTCATTAGGCCGACACAGTCATTCAGCTGAAACGGTCATTAGGCCGAAACGGTCGTTCATCCGAAACTCATTCGGACGAAACGGTTATTCTGCCGACACGGTCATTCTGCTGGAACGGCCATTCTGCAGAAAAAGATTTTGCCGAAATGGTCATACTGCCGCAAGAAACATCTGCGGAAATGGGCATTCGGCAGACATGGTTATTCGACTGAAACGGTTATTCTGCCGAAACAGTCATTCTGCTAAAACGGTTATACTGTCAAAAAGGTAATTCTGCCGAAACAATCATTTGATGGAAACGGTCATTCTGCTAAAACTGTCTTTCGGCTGAAACGGTTATTCGGCCGAAACGGTCATTCGACCGAAACCGTCATTCGGCCGAAACGGTCATCAGGCCGAAACGGTCATCAGGCCGAAACGGTCATTAGACCGAAATGGTTATTCATCTGAAACTGATTCGGCCGAAACGGTTATTCTGCCGGTATGGTTAATTCTGCCCAAACTGTCATTCTGTTGAAACGGTCATTTTGGAGTCATTTTGCCGACAGGGTCGTTCTGCCGAAACGGTATTTCGGCAGACACGGTTATTCGAATGAAACGGTCATTTGACCGAAACAGTCATTCGGCCAAAAAGGTCATTCAGCCGAAACGGTAATTCGGTCGAAACGGTCACTCAGTCAAAAATGTCATTCTGCCGAAACGGTAATTCGGCCGAAACGGTTATTCTGCCGAAACGGTCATTCTGCCGAAGCGATCATTCGGTCGAAACGGCCATTCTGCCGAATCGATCATTCAGTTGAAACGGTCATTCGGCCGAAACGGTAATTAAGCCGAATGGACCATTTGGCCGAATGGTGCATTAGGCCGAATGGGTAATTAGGCCGAATGGGTCATTAGGCCGCATCGGTCGTTAGGCCGAATGGGTCATTAGGCCGAATGTGTTATTTGGCCGCATAGGTCGTTTGGCCGAATGGGTCATTAGGCCGAATGTGTTATTTGGCCGAATGGGTCATTAGGCCGAATGGGTCATTAGTCCGAATGGGTGATTAGTTCGAATGGGTCATTGGTCCGAATGGGTCATTAGTCCGAATGGGTCATTAGTCCGAATGGATCATTAGTCCGAATGGGTCATTAGTCCAAATGGGTGATTAGTCCGACTGGGTCATTATTCCGAATGGGTCATTAGTCCGAATGGGTCATTAGTCCGAATGGGTCATTAGTCCGAATGGGTCATTAGTCCGAATGGGTCATTAGTCCGAATGGGTCATTAGTCCGAATGGGTCATTAGTCCGAATGGGTCATTAGTCCGAATGGGTCATTAGTCCGAATGGGTCATTAGTCCGAATGGGTCATTAGTCCGAATGGGTCATTAGTCCGAATGGGTCATTAGTCCGAATGGGTCATTAGTCCGAATGGGTCATTAGTCCGAATGGGTCATTAGTCCGAATGGGTCATTAGTCCGAATGGGTCATTAGTCCGAATGGGTCATTAGTCCGAATGGGTCATTAGTCCGAATGGGTCATTAGTCCGAATGGGTCATTAGTCCGAATGGGTCATTAGTCCGAATGGGTCATTAGTCCGAATGGGTCATTAGTCCGAATGGGTCATTAGTCCGAATGGGTCATTAGTCCGAATGGGTCATTAGTCCGAATGGGTCATTAGTTCGAATGGGTCATTAGTCCGAATGGGTCATTAGTCCGAATGGGTCATTAGTCCGAATGGGTCATTAGTCCGAATGGGTCATTAGTCCGAATGGGTCATTAGTCCGAATGGGTCATTAGTCCGAATGGGTCATTAGTCCGAATGGGTCATTAGTCCGAATGGGTCATTAGTCCGAATGGGTCATTAGTCCGAATGGGTCATTAGTCCGAATGGGTCTTTAGTCCGAATGGGTCATTAGTCCGAATGGGTCATTAGTCCGAATGGGTCATTAGTCCGAATAGGTCATTAGTCCGAATGGGTCATTATTCCGAATGGGTCATTAGTCCGAATGGGTCATTAGTCCGAATGGGTCATTAGTCCGAATGGGTCATTAGTCTGAATGGGTCATTAGTCCGAATGGGTCATTAGTCCGAATGGGTCATTAGTCCGAATGGGTCATTAGTCCGAATGGGTCATTAGTCCGAATGGGTCATTAGTCCGAATGGGTCATTAGTCCGAATGGGTCATTAGTCCGAATGGGTCATTAGTCCGAATGGGTCATTAGTCCGAATGGGTCATTAGTCCGAATGGGTCATTAGTCCGAATGGGTCATTAGTCCGAATGGGTCATTAGTCCGAATGGGTCATTAGTCCGAATGGGTCATTAGTCCGAATGGGTCATTAGTCCGAATGGGTCAATAGTCCGAATGGGTCATTAGTCTGAATGGGTCATTAGTCCGAATGGGTCATTAGTCCGAATGGGTCATTAGTCCGAATGGGTCATTAGTCCGAATGGGTCATTAGTCCGAATGGGTCATTAGTCCGAATGGGTCATTAGTCCGAATGGGTCATTAGTCCGAATGGGTCATTAGTCCGAATGGGTCATTAGTCCGAATGGGTCATTAGTCCGAATGGGTCATTAGTCCGAATGGGTCATTAGTCCGAATGGGTCATTAGTCCGAATGGGTCATTAGTCCGAATGGGTCATTAGTCCGAATGGGTCATTAGTCCGAATGGGTCATTAGTCCGAATGGGTCATTAGTCCGAATGGGTCATTAGTCCGAATGGGTCATTAGTCCGAATGGGTCATTAGTTCGAATGGGTCATTAGTCCGAATGGGTCATTAGTCCGAATGGGTCATTAGTCCGAATGGGTCATTAGTCCGAATAGGTCATTAGTCCGAATAGGTCATTAGTCCGAATAGGTCATTAGTCCGAATGGGTCATTAGTCCGAATGGGTCATTAGTCCGAATGGGTCATTAGTCCGAATGGGTCATTAGTCCGAATGGGTTATTAGTCCGAATGGGTCATTAGTCCGAATGGGTCATTAGTCCGAATGGGTCATTAGTCCGAATGGGTCATTAGTCTGAATGGGTCATTAGTCCGAATGGGTCATTAGTTCGAATGGGTCATTAGTCCGAATGGGTCATTAGTCCGAATGGGTCATTAGGCCGAATGGGTCATTAGGCCGAATGGAGCAATAGGCCCAATGGGTCATTGAACAGAATGAGTCATTAGGCCGAATGGGTCATTAGTCCGAATGGGTCATTAGTCCGAATGGGTCATTAGTTCGAATGGCTCATTAGTTCGAATGGGTCATTAGTCCGAATGGGTCATTAGTCCAATTGGTTCATTAGTCCGAATGGGTCATTAGTCCAAATGGGTCATTAGTCCAAATGGGTCATTAGTCCGAATGGGTCATTACTCCGAATTTTTCAACCGATTTTAAACTTTTTAAGTCTTCTGGAAAGAAGAAGAAATTTCCTTTCCTACGGTACGCTCTTTAATGTACTATTGTAAAAGATACTTTGCGGCTTTCGGTCAACAATATGAGAACCACTCTAATTTTGCGATTTTCCCATGAAAATTATAAAAATTACTCGTTATTCTTCTTAAGAAGCACCTCCGTTTTAATAATATTTTAGAGAGAACATTCAATTTCGCATCCAATCCTATTTATCATCAAAATCGGTTGAAAAATGGCAGAGTTGTAATTTTTTTCCAAATTAGAAACTTGCTCGCATGAACTCTTAAGGGGTTAGTGCGGTTTTGTCTAGCACTATAAGATGCTATAATTATATCTTCCGTTATTTTTTTTCCAATTTTCAGCTCAAATTTTATACACATACTTTTGAGTGTATACGTAATTGAGCAAAAAAATATTTTTTGAATCATTTGGATGAGACTGTTCCCTTAAAAGTTCATGCGAGCAAGTTTATAATTTGAAAAAAAAATTATAACTCTGCCATTTTTCAACCAATTTCGATCATAAATAGGTCGTTGGATGCCGAATTGAATGTTCCCTCTAAATTTCTATTCAAACAAAGACGCTTCGTAGTAAAAATTTAGAGCCATTTTCATGTTTTTAATTAAAAAATTGCAAAATAATGTACAAAATATAGCATACCGTTGGAAATGTCATTTCTTCTTCTTTCTAAAACACTTAGAGAATTTAAAATCTGTTGATAAATGACGGCGTAGAAAAATTTTTCGTGCTGAATGTCCTGAAAAAATGTGTTTTTATAGCAAGAAAAATCAAACTCAAGATTTTGAGGGTATATTAAATTGATCAAACGTGGTCTTGTGTTGTATTTGACGAGATCCATAACCTTTAACAGGCCACTTTAAAAGTACATTCATTTTTTTTATTTTGTAGCACCGTGTTATTGCATTCATTATTCCTCATATGATGCAACTGGATACAAGTGGAACATTTTTAGCTAATTCACATTTTTTGTTCGCGATAGCAGCCTAAAGTATGGAAACTATAACTTCAAGAATCAAACGGGGAATGACTACATAATCCATCACTGCATGCTACACGTTTTAGTCAATGTTCTTTTTATAGCTGTGGAAATTGAACGCGTGTCTAAGCGAACAAGTCCTTGCCTAACTTTCGGAGACAAATTGTGGAACACAAAATGTCCCTGATCACCGAATCGATATATGGTAAACGTGTCTCTCTGTTGGCTTGAAACAACCCACAGTACGCCTCGAAGCAGATAGAACCACCCGAAAGGGAGGGAATGAAGAAATTTCCATCTTGCAGTAACATATTTGCATGATAAATGCTCATAAACTAGTACCGAGAATGGTGGATAATCTAAATAAACGATCGGCTCTTAGCCCGGTATATTTTCTGCCAGGCCACCCCTCCCCCTCCCGGTTCATTTTACGGTAAGGCAGAAAATTCAGAAAGAAATAGGCATATTCGAATGAAGATAAGACAACATCCGGAACTGTTCTTCCGTCTTTACCTACGGTTGAACCTACGAGAATCGGGTGGGAGGCACCCTACAATTTTCCCGCTCCGCGTCGGCGGTGCTGGAAAACCGCAAGTGTGGTATTAAGCCAAAAGAAAAATTGTATAAAATCTGCATATTTTGATTACAAAACATCACATTTCCTCTGGCAGGAATGCAACTTGGCGTTTTCCATAACGAGTCTGCTGCGGTAGGTGGGGGAACTTTCGAAATGAATTGAAATGAAGTAAGTCGCAGTCCGCGAAAGTTTCATTCGTTCCATCGTGAGGGTTTTCCAGAGGTTGGATGATGAAACTGGCACATGGAGGATGGGGGTCTGGGTGGTTTCAATGGCGGAGCTAGCTCTAAAGGAAGGTTCGACTGTGGTGTACCATGCAGTTCTAGAATTATTCTTTTGAATCAATAGGATTTGTTCAAGTATAAATAATATTTATCACCAAAAAATCGGAAAAAACAACTTTTCAAGAATTTTATTCAAGCATAAGATTAAAAATTGATAAACATTGATGCAACTTTGAGTTTTCAGATTGTTATTCCGCCATCGAGGAATAATCGCACCCCAGCGTAGTATCAGGAGCGAAAACTTCGTCCTCGATTCCGCGTTAAAAAGCCTAACGACATGAAACTAATCGGAAAATTAATGGCATTCGTTTCCCTCGCCGGCTCCCGGTAGCAGTGCTGAGTCCGGCTGAGCTGCTGTCAGTGATTGGCTAGCATTGGTCGGAAACTTTGTATGTTTTTTTCCACTCTTCCTCTCTCATTCCCTGTAGAAACGAGCCTTTTTGTCACCGCTTCTTCCATCAACGTGGGAAAATTCGATAAAAATGATTTACGGAGTAAATTGAAAGTCTGCCACTGTTAGGGCAAACGAGTGGACGCAGCCATACCGAGCCGAAACCACTCTGTCCCGGGCGGACACAAACACACACACGCACACATACACTCACATAATCACTCCTCGGACCAGGGGATCTATCAAACAAAGCAATTATCTTTTCGTTTTCTAGTTTTTAATCAAATTAGGAAGCACTTTCCGATGGGACATCGTTCAGATTTTCCGAACTCGTTTGCAACACATTTTTTTTGTGCTGAGGGCTCCATTATTCAACGCTATCGCACACGCACCAACCAACCAACCAACGAAACCACCTAATGGACCAACCGATCGACAGTGTTCGGATCCAATGGCTGGTTGGCTGGCTGGCAACGGTCCGTAGTGTGCAGCCTATTGTTGGTGAGCCATCTGTTTCTGGCTTTTGTCATCATCAGCAGTTCCGAGCGATTTTACATCACCCGATACCTATGTGCTCCCTATGCTATCCCGTGGCGACTCGGAGCATCCAGTGTATGGTATCACTGGTTTACCGAAGTCCTTTGATCACAGTTAGACTACCGAATTGGATCGATTTTACACTCGAATGGACTCGAGTGCAGTGATGCCAGAGGAGTGGTTTGGAAGTGTATGCGTTTTCCTGTGAGGGGACAGTTAATTCATTGGGAGTACCGGAAAAGTTATCGTACTGCACAAATTGGCCTACTTTGGTGGCGTTTTTTTAATAACCAGTGTTGCCATACTGTCTGCTTGTTTGAATGGTTGATTTATTGATACGCTCAAGTTTATAAACATGAACCGAATTTGGCATCATTGACCTGAAAAGTGGACTAACTTTGCAGATTTACGTTTTAAAGAGCAGGAGACGGTTCAAAAATAAAATCTGTCACGTCATATCCATAGTATTTGGGACAATCCCGGCCACTTTTGCAATTGGATGCGATTAAAACATTAGCTAGTAGTTTATGTGCTGCAATGTCTAATATTGAAAATGCTAGTAAAAAAAAATTTCGGGGCTTGCGCAATTTTTTTTTCATGGAAGATAAATCTAGTTATACGGCAACCATGACAGAGATCCTCTCTCGGTTCTGGTAATTTGTACAAGATTGATGCTGAGTTCGATTGATTTTTATCAGCAATCTAATTGGTTGAACTCGAACAAAAAGTATTAGCAAATGTTTTCAGTTTAATTTTGAATTCATGGAAAAATTGCACAATTTGCGTTACTTCGAAAAATCACAGAATTAAAAAAAAATAAAAAAAAATCAAATAAAAGAGTTTACAAAAACTAAAAAAATTATGAAACAATTCGAGATTTGCAATGTAATTTGCTTAATTAAAACAATTCACTGCAAAATTTACTAAATTTGCAAAAAAATACCAAATTTACACAATTTACATACACAACGAAATTAACAAAATTTGAAAATATAATTAGGTTAAACAAAAAAAAAATCAAAATTAAAAAAAAACTTCCGCATTTAAAAGAATTTACAAAAATTTAAACAAAAATGCCTGATTAAAAAAAATTACACTGTTAAAAAATAAAAAACAAATTTAAAAAATTAAAAAAAAAATTGTTACAAATTTTTAAAAATAGAAAAATTTAAAAAAATAATTAACCCTCCGGAAGTCACGCTTATGGCCCACTGAACGAGCATCCGCTGGTGTTCTAAGACGATTTCGCTAGATTTTCAGAGCAGCGTGCACTCAGTGCACTAGTGCGACTGCCGGAAGGTTAAAAAAAATGAAATTTTTATAAAAATTCGCAGCATTTAAAAAATTACAAAATTTAAAAAAAATTGCAAAATATATAAAAGTTTACAGAAATTAAAAAAAACAACAAAAGTTGATAAGAAATTTACAAAATTTGAAAAGATTTACACAATTTTAAAATTTTTATAAAATTCACGAAATTTAAAAAAAAACTCAAAAATTTTAAAAAATTGCAAAATATTAAAATATTTACAAAATATTTAAATATTTAAATAATTTAACCAAATTTTCAATAAATTATGAAAGTTAAAAAATTACAAAATTTGAAAAAGAAAGTACAAACTTTAAACATTAACTTTAAACATATTAACGAAATTTAAACAAATTAACATAATTTAAACCAATTGACAAAATTTTAAATTTTTAAAAATAGAAAAATTTAAAAAAATAATTAACCCTCCGGAAGTCACGCTTATGGCCCACTGAACGAGCATCCGCTGGTGTTCTAAGACGATTTCGCTAGATTTTCAGAGCAGCGTGCACTCAGTGCACTAGTGCGACTGCCGGAAGGTTAAAAAAATGAAATTTTTATAAAAATTCGCAGCATTTAAAAAATTACAAAATTTAAAAAAAATTGCAAAATATATAAAAGTTTACAGAAATTAAAAAAAAACAACAAAAGTTGATAAGAAATTTACAAAATTTGAAAAGATTTACACAATTTTAAAATTTTTATAAAATTCACGAAATTTAAAAAAAAACTCAAAAATTTTAAAAAATTGCAAAATATTAAAATATTTACAAAATATTTAAATATTTAAATAATTTAACCAAATTTTCAATAAATTATGAAAGTTAAAAAATTACAAAATTTGAAAAAGAAAGTACAAACTTTAAACATTAACTTTAAACATATTAACGAAATTTAAACAAATTAACATAATTTAAACCAATTGACAAAATTTAAACAAATTTACATAGTTTAAACTAATTTACGAACTTGGAAAAATTTAGTAGGCAAGATTTAAAAAAATTGCCAAATAAAAATTGAAAAAAATTTCAAAAATTTGCATTTGAAATTATTTTTGAAATTTAATGAAAAATTTACAAAATTATCAATATTTAAAGAAATTTACAAAATTTAAATATTTTACTAAATTTAAAATAAATTACAAATCAAAAAATTACAAAATCTAAAAAAACTAGAAAATAAGAAAAGTAAACAAATTAATAAATTTACAAAGTTTAAACTAATTTATGAGGTTGGAAAAATGGGCAAGATTTAAAAAAATTGCCAAATAAATTTAAAAAAAAAATTACAAAATTTTTGAAAATTCACACTTGAATTTTTTTTTTGAATTTTAATGAAAACTGACAAAATTTACAAAATTATCAATAGTTAAAGAAATTTACAAAATTTAAATATTTTACCAATTTAAAATAAATTACAAATCAAAAATCACAAAATCTAAAAAAAATTTAGCAAATTTACGAAATTTAAACAAATTAACAAAATGTAAACAAATTTACAAAATTAAAACCAATTGACAATATTTAAACAAATTGACAAAATTCAAACAAATTTACAAAAATTAAGCTAATTTGCAAAGTTTAAAAATTAGCAACATTTAAAATTACCAAATTTTTCAAATATTCGTGAAATTTTGAGATATTCGCAAAATTTCAAAAAGTTGCAAAATTTAATAAAAACTGACAAAATTCATAAAACTAATAATATTTAAATAAATTTGCCAAATTTAGATATTTTTACCAAATTAAAAATAAATTACGAAAGCTACAAAAATTCCGAATTTAAAATAAATTACAAAATTAAAATAAATCTACGAAATTTAACCAAATTTACAAAATTAAAACTAATTTAAAAAAGATATACAGTTGATAACATTTAAAAAAAATTACCGAATAAAAAAAATTTAAAATATGCCGCTGACTCAGGTGATTCGCATTTAATGCCAAAAGACTCCTGCGTTGCAGAAGACAAAGAGTTAAGTAGCCGGGAAACTCTAAGCTTGTTCATTGACCCTACTCCACGCTTTTCTAAACTTTCTTACTTCAAATCCTTGCTCTCCCTTGAGTACTATGGCTCATAATATTTGAAAAAATACTTCACCTTCCAGTCCCTTGCTAATTATATGTAGTTACAATATAACAAAATTTAAAGAAAATCACAAATCTTTAACAACAATAAATTAACAATCTGTAAAAATTAAAAAATATGAAAGATTAAAATTTTTTGCAATATCTGCAAATTACAAAGTACACAAAATGTGCAGAATTTTACGGAATGTGAAATTTCCAAAATTATGTAAAATTTATAAAATTTAAAAATTTCCTGAATTTTCAAAATTTTGCCAAATTTTGTTCAATTTTGCAAAACTTTCCAAAACAGAATAAAAAATCCCAAAATTTTGCAAATTTCACAAAATTGTGCAGTATTTACAAAATTTACAAATTACAACTTGCAATTTACTAAATTGTGTTATATTTTGTAAAATTTCGTAAGTTTTCCAAAATATGTGTAGCTTATATTTTTTTTGCAAATTTCGCACAAATTTGTAATTTGTAAAAAATTCTGCACATGTAAAATTTTATGTTTTCCAAATTTTGTAATTTTTGCCAAATTTTGTCATTTTTGCAAAATTTTCTTAGTTTTGCAAAATTTTACGAAATTTCGCAAAATTTAGTAAATTTCGTGAATTTTACAAAATTTTGAAAATTGCGGAATTCTGAAATACAAATTTTTAAGCCAAATTTTATAAGTTTTGCAAAATTTTGTAATTTGGGAAAATGTAAATTTTGCAAAATTTTGTAAATCTTACAAAATTTTATAAAATTTACAAAATTTTGCCAAATTTACAGAAATTTTTTTAAAATTGATAAAATTTTACAAAAAATTCAAAATTTGGAAAGCTTGTAAAGTTTTGCAACATTTTCAGACTTTTGCAAAATTTACAGAATTTTTTACAATTTACAAAATTGTGCGAAACTTGCAAAAAAATTTAAAAGCTGCACAATTTCGGAAAATTTACAAAATTTTATAAAAATTTCACAAAATTTAGCAAAATTTTGTAAATTGCAATTTTGAAATTTTTTGTAAATATTGCACAATTTTGTGATATGTGCAAAATTTTGTGAATTTTTGCAAAATTTTGTAAAATTTTGCTAAAGTTACAAAATTTTGCAAAATTTCTAAAATTTTACAAAATTTACAAAATTTGCAAAATTTTTAAAATTTTACAAAATTTGCAAAATTTTTAAAATTTTATAAATATTACTAAATTGTGTAATATTTACAAAATTTTGCAAAATTTGCAAGTTACTATATACAGTTTACTAAATTTCGCTAAAGATAGATAATTTACAAAATCTTACAAAATTTAGCAAAATTTTGTAAATTGCGATTTTGAAATTTTTTGTAAATATTGCACAATTTTGTGAATTTTACAAAATTTTGTGAATTTTACAAAATTTTGTAAAATTTTGCTAAAGTTACAAAATTTCCAAAATTTTACAAAATTTTACAAAATTTGCTAATTTTTTAAAATTATTTAAATATTACTAAATTGTGTAAAATTTAAAAGCTGCACAATTTCGGAAAATTTACAAAATTTTATAAAAATTTCACAAAATTTAGCAAAATTTTGTAAATTGCAATTTTGAAATTTTTTGTAAATATTGCACAATTTTGTGATATGTGCAAAATTTTGTGAATTTTTGCAAAATTTTGTAAAATTTTGCTAAAGTTACAAAATTTTGCAAAATTTCTAAAATTTTACAAAATTTTACAAAATTTGCAAAATTTTTAAAATTTTATAAATATTACTAAATTGTGTAATATTTACAAAATTTTGCAAAATTTACAAGTTACTATATACAGTTTACTAAATTTCGCTAAAGATAGATGATTTACAAAATTTAGCAAAATTTTGTAAATTGCGATTTTGAAATTTTTTGTAAATATTGCACAATTTTGTGAATTTTACAAAATTTTGTAAAATTTTGTGAATTTTACAAAATTTTGTAAAATTTTGCTAAAGTTACAAAATTTCCAAAATTTTACAAAATTTGCTAATTTTTTAAAATTATTTAAATATTACTAAATTGTGTAATATTTACAAAATTTTGCAAAATTTACAAGTTACTAGTTACAGTTTACTAAATTTTGCTAAAGATAGATAATTAACAAAATTTTACTAAATTCACGAAATGTTGCCAAATTTAGCTTAATTAATTTTTTTTTTGAAATATTCCCAAAATTTAGCAAAATTTTTTTGCATCGGGTGGCGTATTACTAAGCTTTACAACCCGGGCGGCATTTAAGCGCGACCCGTTTGCGATTCCAAGCACTTCTGCCTGGCTTTGTGAGTTCGTCAAACCACCTCTTCCCTATCGGATTGTGCGATTTCCTAAATCTAGTATTCAGATTCATGCTACTCAATTTAGCGCTTCTCAGAGTCATATCTCATCTACACCTAATAGTATGATGGAAGTTTGCATCACTGTCGATTAGAGTGAAATACCTATTTATGGCACCCATTTCTGTCACAGTTTGATACAACCCTTTTGAAATCATCCGAAGGAGACTATTCATTATTTGGCAAATATGCCGAATAATAGATGTATTTACTGTATATGTTATCAGCAACAACAACAGCTATGACAGCTCAAATAGCACGGGTTGTGCGGTCGGATATAACACATGCGACAAAGGCACTGTACGCCTTCCAGCTCAACCAAAACCACAATACTCATCTCAATTGGAACAAACGCAATAATCTACCTGCACAATAATGGTTATTTAAACTTTTTAACTGCTGATTGAACTGCAATACGACTGCTCCCATTCGAATAGCCTGGCGAATAGAGTACTCCCAACTAAGATAATCGTAAATTGCGTTTAACCATGATTGCACCAGCTTTTAGCTCGCTGTACAGCTCCCAGGCAAACTTCCCTGCCCGAAGGATGATAGCACGTAATGGAAAATTGAATAGATACTATCAAGTGCAATAATTTATCATTGAGTAAACTACGTTTCTTTTTACACCCGGCTGCTGTTTGCTCGACACCGGCACGGAGAGTGGTCAGGACGCGTTGTCCTATCGTACGACGAACAAGCAATTTGCTCCTGTTACAAACTGGATTTTCCGTTGCCGAAGCTGATTTGAATAATATCAATAAATGGGAACGATGCTTGCTGGGGAACAGTAATGCTGCAATTTGCGGTGCGGATTATGTGCCAGCTTCATTTTCGCTCCACTGAATTGAGCTGCCCTTTCGGAGTAGGAGATAATCATTTAATAAATTGAGTGATTTCGTTCCCGAGATTTGAAGGAGATAATCTGCTTGTTCACGCTGACCTGTTTGAATCGTTTGAGGTAATTGGATGCAAATTATTACTTCAATTATGCACTTGATGCCGATTTTATACTACAAAGTTAATACAGCACTTGATTTTGTTCATTAAATGAATCGATGGAGTGTTATTTTTTTTACATTCAACAAAATTGACTAAATTTTTGATAAACTAAAGCCACACTTTGCGCAAAAACATCTCAGATCAGATCGCAAAAAAACTTGGCATATTTCTCAAATTACGATTCCTCTTTGCACTACTAACCATAATTCAACCTTTTTCTGTGCTTATGTTGAAGCCATGATTCAGTTAAATCCGATCCGAAGCTCCTTTTTATCGTCGCTCTCATTTTACAGCGTAGTTGGATTGGATTTATTATCAGCACGCTTCAAATAGGACCTTGAAGATATAAGCAAACAATACACTGGTTTCGACACGGGAGATGACCCAGATAAAGAACCGGAACGAGATCCGTCGTACCTACATTTACATCCACGGGCGGCGGTAAACATCTACCGACATAAATTTTAAATTCACTTGATAGTCCCAAATAAAAGCATCACTTCCACTGTGGATTCATCCAGTCAGCAATATTCTTGCGGGAGGAAAACCTCCGCCTGTCGGCCAGAAGCACGCGATCGCCATTAGTTTTTCCATTCTGATACCGCCCCACTTAGCCTCTTTCTCTCTCTCTCGAACACCAACCAAGCAGTAGTAAAATTTTATGGACTATACAATCAGATCCCAAACGCAGTCACAATTCAGCTTTTTCAGAAAAAAAGTCAGAAGAAAATGCTGAGAAGATTTATTTCACTTTTTATTCTGCTGCTTTTTTATATTTAGTTAGATGTTTGAAAAAAAAACACTCGACTAAGCTCTTACATTTCTCTCGACTGCCCGTTTTTCTTCTTCTTCTTCTTCTAAGTGGCAGCTCTAACGAGTGGGTCAGCAATATAGTGGAACAGGGCACGGCCGGTTGTGTCCTTCCCTTGCTGCTCCTACTCGACTGCGGTGATAAATAAACGAATGTAATTCAATCGAAAGTTGAAGATTTTTATCTTTACTAACTTCGCGGTTGAAATGAAAACAAACAACGGTTGAATGGAAACTGATAGTTAGGCTAGTTATCTCCAGGGTGGCCGGAAGTAGTTTTCCAAAACGTACAGCGAACTAGTTGGGATGGTCGCAAGTGAAATTCGAGTCAGGCTACGTAGACCTGGTTTAAGAGAAAAATAAGTTGCTGTCATTATGTTATGTTGAGTCAGGTTTATGAGAAAGAATTAGTTTCGAACGATACCAAAATTATTCGAAAAATTCAAATAACTCAAAAATCATTATAAAACATTCCCAAAATATTCCCGTACACCATTCAGAAGTGGCTCCAAAATAGCTCTAAAATTGTTCTAACATGATTCCCAAATGTTGGTCGTAACCTTTATGATTTTCGTATTCTTTATTTTGACTCCTCTCTCCTCGATACAGTCACCATTAGGGAAAACAATAGATCGAAAACCTGTTTTTTTTTAAATTTTTGATTATAGAAGTTTTAAGCTTAGGGTCATTCGCCTCTTTTCGGGTTAGAGAAATCTCTTTTGGAAAAATCTTTAACCCTATGTGCGGGGTTTGGAAACGATGCCAGGTGAGCTGCATAAAAGGCAATCAAAGGATTTACCAACTACGCTATGCCCGTTCCCATTTGCCAAAGGTTGCGAAATAAGATTGGGACAGGCGGGCTCTCACACACAGTGAGTAGATCGTTAGTCACAACTTCCTAACCTAAAGATGCAACCAGCTGCAACATTTTAGCCGCTCACTGGAATTGCCTACTTATTTCTCACTCCGCTGTTTCGCTGCTTCGTGTGTACACTTGAATGTATATTAATTGGTAGTTATAAAGAGAAGTATCGTAGTTTGAAGTTGATTTTTTGCCTTTGAAATTTTAAATATCTCAATAATAGAGAGTTACAATTTGAAAATTGGCTGAAAGCAACATTTAAAGATTAGGGAATAATTTTTAGACTATCTATAGAAGAGAAATCATTTGAATTTTTATTAAACCCAAATGAGGGGAAGGCGCGTCATAAGAGAAGTTTTATTTTAGATTTATTTGTTTTTTTTTTTTCATTTTATTTATTATTAGTTTTGGATAAATTGGATAAAAAAGGAGGAAACGGATCCATATTTGCTTTTCATAAAAGAAGCATATTTTCTTGGGAAAAATATTTACAAGCGAGCTTGATTCCAACATCGGAGTAACAGCAGTATCAAGGACAGGGAGAGCGCGGACTACGAAGGCAGACAAAAAAGACCGTCAAGCTTGTATCTGTATGGCAAACGAAAGATTAACGACATTAATCGTAGTCTCGGACTGCTAAGACACCACGCCCCAGGGTCGTTCGTCGTGTGATCCACCTCGAACCAGCAGAGATTCCTTTTTAAAGGGGTTAGGGGTTACCGTCAGGTCGCTCTAACTTCAAATCCGTTCAATGTGGGTATCGTGGTGAGGATAAAGACGATCGCGCAATAGCGTTCTGATGAGGTTCGGCATTACAAAGACAGTACAGGGACAGTACTAAGAACGAGAAATAAATTTAAGGGGGACTAAATTAAGCTAATTATCGTTTTCAGCCCTCCAGCTGTCTTACTCTTGGCTACATTTAGGAGACCCCCTGAAGCTGTTCGATGATTTTACCTGAATTTCAGAATGTTGGGCTTTCAGTTCACAGCGCAACTTCCGGAGAGTTGAAAGATGTAGAGGCGTGTCATATAAGAAGCTCACGCCTTGTCATTACATCACGAACCAAAGCGTTGGGTGATATTCCTCAGATCCGAAGAGAAGAGAATAACTGAGACCAGACGTCACAAAATTCGGCACATGTCCAAATAATATGCTCGATGTCGCGATAACTAGTGGCACATTATTTATATTTATACAACCGCCTCTAAGCCCTAAGATGCTTTTACATGAATTTCAGAAGATTTTTTGTACTTTCAGTACACTGCGCTAGATATGGGTCATATTGAGGAGATTACGCTTTGCGACTACAGCTCGAAGCAGAGCTTTAGATGATCTTCCCCGGGTTCGAAGAGACCGCAATACTTGATACCAGGCATCACAATATTTGACACACGTCCAGGCAACATGCTCGATGTCGTGATAACTAGCACCACATTTTTTAAATTCAAGCAACCGCCAGAAGCTCTAAGATGATTTCTCCTGAATTTCAGAAAGTTGTGCTCTCATTGCATGTCACGACTTAAAAGCGGAGCGTTAAAATTTGAATACGAGGATCGTACAGAGTAGATCGTGCCTTGCCAGTACATCCCGAACCAGAGCGTTGGGTGATTTTCCTCGGGTTCAAAGAGATCGCAATAATTGAGACCTGGTGTCACAATATTCAGCACACGTCCACAAAGTATGATCAGTGTCGTGAGATTTAACGTCACATTATTTAAATTTAGGCACCGCTTGAATCTCTAACATGATTTTATCTGAATTTCAGAAAAATGTGCTTTCAGTGCACTGCGTGGCTTCCGGGAGTTAAAAGTGGTAGATGTGGGTCATACAGAGGAGATCGCTCCTTGTGATTACATCCTGAATTAGGACGCTTGGTGATCTTGGTCGGGTCCGAAGAGACCACAACAACTGAGACCTGGCGTCACAACATTCGGCACAGGTTCAGACAACATGCTCGATGTCGTGGTAACTAGCACGACAACCACAGTGACCGCGCTGTCCACAAATCCATCACGCCAGACATACGCATCCAACGTTTAATGATTTGACGTGATTCGGTAAATCACACGAATGAAATCACAACCCACATCCATCCCACTGAACCGAGATTCCGTCTGAACCTTCGGGATAATAGACGGATTGGGGCCGTTTGAGACCTGTTAATGATTTTCTTTTTAATAAATAAATTTAAAAATAAACAAATAAATAAATAAATAAATAAATGAATAAATAATAAATAAATGAATATTTAACTAAACAAATAAAAAAATAAATTAATATTTCTACGCCGCATCGCCCTCAACAAAGCTGAGGCCTTCCAAATTTATAAAGTAATGATCTACGGGCAAAAAGTGATGATCACGGAGGTATACTGAATATCAGCTAATTCTGACACGTAAATAGAAACAAGATCGTTGAGCTTAAATGAAGCGGTATTATTTTCGTCGAAGACACCGAAGCAGGCGGTCTCGGTGGACGAGATTGATTCGTCAGTGTAGAATATTTTATTTGCGTCGAACTTGCGGAAATTATCATAATAACATTTGGGATCACCTGCAAGCGTAAGTAATCTTTCTTGGGTGGATATGTAGCTCAAACGGTATCTTTTTTTTCGAACGATTTTTGAGTACTGGACAGCTTTTCAATCGGCCAATACGAGTTGTGATCGGAGACGGGTTTCCCTGGTTTTGGAATGGCGATCGCTCTCATTAATGTCCAGTCACATTTTTTGTTGGAAGCGAACCACTGTGACCAGTATTTCGAACTACTGTGTGGTATGCCCCTTTCTTAATCTAAGTACACTATCTACTATGATATATCATTATTGATGAGTGAGTGTCATTATTGAGCTTAAGCTTGAGCTTGCGTGACCACCCCTGGCTGCTATTCCGTTATCGATCTGGACTAGCTGAAGTTGCACAGGGAATATAAGTAGATATGCTTGGGAGTAGCGAAACATCTTTCAATGTGCAACTCCTGGTAATTCTAACGTGTTTATCAATAACGGCGCCGGCCAGGCCCGAACGTAGATCGCGGAAGAAAAAGGAAGGAATGGTTAGTCTGGTACTTGCTTTTGCTAGAGGCTGTATATACTGCTGCGCACTCCACAAGTATCATGGGAGGAGGATATTTGTAAGTATACAAATTGGATTTTACTTCTTCTTTACCGACGCCAGAGAGGTCACTCCACTATCTGGACTAGATATCGATCCATCAACTCATGGACCGGGGGGACCAACGGCTGTACTTCCGACGTGGGGCCACTGATTTTTTCACCTCAGAAAAATCTCAACGACCTCGGCTGGAATTGAACCCAGACCAACTGGAATGAGTGGCGCTCACGCTTACCACTCAACCACCAGCGCCGTCGATGAGTGAGTGTCGTTATTGAGATACACATTCTTCCCAGTTAGGCACTCCAGTTCGAATGAAGCTTATTACCTGTTTGGGGTTTACAGTCCAATTATTAAAAGGCTCCAGTGTTCCTGTTTACCGAGGACTCTTAGTCTGTGTTGTATCAAAGCACTGCATATGCAGAGCAGATGCTCTGATTATGCACTTTCAGATCCGCAGGCGCAGCCAATTTACCCGGACAGCGCCCGGTAGGTATTACTGTGATGATGCCTCTGATGACTCATATTTGCTTAGCCTAAGCAACGCCAGGCTTTTTTTATCGCTTGGTGAGACAAATTTCTGTGTATACGGTCTTAAGGAGCAATGTTACCGGCAAGAAACTTGTTAAATAAATTCAGCAGACGGCATTTCACAGAATCTGGCTGATTTTTCAACAAGTTGTTTGATTCTGTCTAACTTCGAAGCGTGAATTTGGTTTGACAAAAAAGCAAGTGAGAGATCCCCTATTAAAAAAAATCGAAATTGGTTCGTGACGCGGTAGATCTTCTGTACCGACACAGAGTACGGGTAGACCTTTTTTTTGACAAAAACGAATATCCAGCGGATGAATTATTACCCACTCTCGTAGATATTTTTTTCGATTGCGAAAATATCGCCCAGCGGCCCAAATAGTAGGGTTCGTCGATGTTTCTCTCGTAAACCCGTCAACGATCCGGCGCCAATAACCGCATTTTTGTATTTTATCAAGCTCATCGTTTTCGTTTCCAATGTAGCATACTTCCTGAAGTTGTCATTTAATTCGGATTGATTAAACCGTTAGCGATTGTCATTATGGTCGGTTGGTCGCTACTGTTAGGATCAGAGATTATCTGAAATCTGTGTTCACGAAAAAAAAAGTTGAAAACTGTCATATTAAATGCGTCGGAAAAATTGTGGAGTAAGGTATCATTCAAACGCACACCAACCTGATCAGAATTAAATAACAAAATTATAACAGAAAGCAACTGTCGTAGTCATCTGTGATATAAATATGGACTGGTTAATAGTTAAAATAACAAAAAATCATGACAAGTATCGAGGAATAATTTTGATAGTTTTGTTATGATATTCTGATATCCTTCTAAGAATAGTCACAAAGTTGTCGAAGGAAAATCAATGCTCTTGTTAATGTAAGAATTTGATCCCGAGAGTACATTTTCGGGATGACACTTCTGCAATTCCCCTGTAGAAAAGTGATCTCGTTCGACGAATTAACCAACGAAGGGTACGATCGCTGCAAGGAGGGTCCATTTCGCTGCCAACTTTTTTTTAAAAAAATGTGGAAGGAGAAAAGTTATCGAAAGAATTTTAAGGTGATCAGAAACGTTAAACGCTGCGAAAATCATGTTCACGATGTCAGAGAATTTCATCAGCCCATCACTAGGTTGAAACGCGGGCTGAATTATTGAAAAAAATGGGGTTTTGGTGTCCCTGAAAGCGCTGAAAACTACTTGTCTGATCTCAAAACTTCCAAGACCAGATGCTAGTAGCGGTACTTCGATATGTCATATTTGATGGCTCCCTAAGGGCAACCTTCGAGCGTTTACAGAATATCTCAGGAAAGGAAAATTCAAGGTACAATAAAAGATATCCCTTCTTGGGGATCGTCAGAGTTGCACACTTTTCGAAACTGACCCAAAAGAGCACAAGAGGGTCAATAAGGTAGCTCTCTTTAGTATTGTTGCAAAATAGTTCTTACAGTGTTCCTTAAAAAACGCTTCAGTTTGTACTCGCCTTGTTTATATGTGGGACATATCTAGAACTCATTCAACTACTGCCCACTATAGTGACACTTTTTAGAATTTTTATTACAAGAATTATCCCCATAATTCCATCCACAATTATCATACCAGGCCTTATTGTTACAATTGGTGGTATTATTTATTACAAATCATGTTCCACGGTACAGAAATGCGAACGGACAGATGTCTAAGAGGAAGTAATTTGGCAAAGCAGTCTCGGCGAGAGTCACCCGATATGAGTTTGAATTGACATAGGATTTGTTCTCGCGTGGCTTATCCTGGACGCAATCGTTTGCAATCCAAAATATTCCAAAATTTTCACTCACTGGAACAGTGGGTCTTTGGAACAGCCAATACCGTGCCCCAGTTGATCTATACATGTCAAACTTGAATCGGTCACCACGCCGTTGATCTCAACTTTGTGGGTGGGTACATAGATACGGTGCGAGAATTGCCAGATTATTTTCTCCATCATTATCATTTACTTGTTTTAGACTGGACACCAAAATTTTGAGTTTAACTGGGCAGACTATTCCAATTTCGTTCACCGTCTTTAGAAATCTTCAGACCACTTAGGGCTTTAGCTCCAGCCCTGAGTCCCAACATTGCTCTACGAAAATCTGATAGAAAGGCGAAAATTTCATTGCAGAACTAAACTGCACCGTCAGTGCTTAATAATAGTGGATTTCCCCACCACAAAGAATCTCACCTCCCGTCCCGTCAACCATGCGGAAATATTAATTGAACTTATTTGCAGTAAATAGTTGACCAGTCAATTAAAACTCAAAAGTAATTTAGTCAGCCCCCTCTCGTTCACATTCAGATGTCCAACGCAATAAAAATAATCGGGAAGCCATGCATCGATGAAGTCACCGAACTTGTAATGCGCAGTGGCAAACTCAAACCCGAGCGGTGCACCATTGCAAGCAGCAGTGCACCTTCTCCGACACCGATCTGCTCCAAAAAGCACCTCGTCTTACGTGGTGGTACGTCAAGGTTGGAATTCCCTTTCAAAATCTGCAATTTATCTCATTCCACAAGTACCCGTAAAGATCCAAATTGAAGTCGAGTGACTGCGGCCTGCTTGCTTTGTTACTTCCTTCAATCAGCTGTTTGTCCTTGGAAAAGGTTGCTTCTTGCATAGGTTTGCGGCAGCTCGCTAGATGCCACAAGAAACTGGGCGCAATTTGTCACATTTTTCCACCCATTTGCACTCTAGTTTCCACCACCTCTGGTAATATTTAGTTAGATGAGAAAAAAATGTACTGGCCACATCACCAGTTGGACACCCAGACTGACAGTGTCGAGATAAGGCTACGGTCGATCTGCACCGCAGTGAATGAAATATCATCATCATCAGCAGCATCAGTGTCCCGGGTTTGTTCTACTCTCTGACGCGAGATTCGTTCTGTCAACACAGCAGCTGAATGATACAATGTTGCAAATGTCTACAATCACACTGTTCGTTCCCGATAAGTCGCAGAACTTCAACAGGGGACACGGAAGCATGGTGGGATATTAGTGACGGTAGTACGTTGGGGATATTACGGTGGCACCATTCGTGGGGCTTGAAAATGAAAACTAAACAGGATCTGACTGACTGACTGATTGTCTGTAGCTGGCAGCGGTCGGGTCGGTAGCTGAACTCAACTGACTGCGATGCCTTCATCAATCAATTGATGTTCGATAGACTGGGTTCGTGGGTTAGTGTAACTATAAATATACTCCATTTCTCTTTCAGTAGCTGTCAGCTAACCCGATGGGCGAATTAATAATCTATACACTGGACATTCCAATCAATCATTTTAGGAAGGAAAAGTTCTTGAAACAACTATCAAATTGAGTCTTTTCCCATTCCGATCGTTGGCCCTACTTAAAAAGCCATTAGGTACAATTTGCCGGAACGATTAACCATTTCACTGACGATTGAGCCGGTCTATATTTAGGAGGTGAGGTCAGGACGTGAGCAATCAATTTATTCCCCCAATTAGTTTGAAGTTTGAGGAACAGCAGCAGCTTGCCGCGTCATAAGTCAAGGTGCCAACGAGGAAGATGAAATTGGAAAACTTTTCGTCGGATTCCAGCGATCGGCTTCCCCCAACACACATACAATCCCCACATCTGTCTGGATGATAACAACCGACGACGAGGACGAAAACGACGACGGATGGCGGGAAAAATTTATGCGTTCCTACCTAGAAGTTGGGTGCCCTTTGGACAGTAACAGCTTCAATCAACATCCACCCGATTGGTTCCGATTTATTATGGCCGCCGTGTTCGAATTGTCCAATGAAAAAGCTGACAGCCGCAGGCGTCAGTGGCAGTGATTCGACTAAATGGTGAAAATGAGTTCAGAAACAAAATAATCTCGAAGGCAATCAGTTCTCGGGAAACACGGCCTAGGGGGGTGCTACAATGCGCAATGTGGAAAAAGATACTAAAAACTATTTCATTAAGTAATTGAACGGCTCAACAATTGATTTCTTTAATTTTGGATTTTCTGAAATAATTTGTAGACTTTAATAAAAAAAGGTGTAAACAAATGCTTTCATTCGAACTAAGTCCCACCAGACGGGGTAGCACCAACTACCGACAAAAAAAAGAAAAAGCTGTAAAGCGTTGCGAAAAGTAAAGTTGGAATTGAATCTTTGCGAGCAGCTGGCGCGGTATTGAGTTCTTATTTGCATTTATAACAAAACTTCTGATTATTATTTGGAAATTGTTCAGAGAGTGGATGAAACGAAGCGGAACAGCGTTGATCGGCGGAAATTTTTTGCTAAGTTATTCTTTTAGGCTTGCAGGAACAGTATGCGCAGAGGACGTTGGGGGGGGGGGGTGTATATAGTAATAAATATTGTTTTCAATCTTTATTGCCAAATAATCCTGAAAAACAATTAACAAGGCGTTTCGGGGCGAATCGGTCTTATTCCACGGACCAAGATGCTTGGATTGTTTGGTTCATTGGTTCTATGATCATTTGGCTCTTCGTTTTTTCATTATGTGATTCTGTTTTTCGTTAGTTGTTTAGCTCTTTAGTTATTTAGTTCTTTGGGTTTTTAGTTGTTTAGTTCTTTAGATGTTTAGTTCTTTAGTTCTTCAGTTCTTCAGTTCTTCAGTTCTTTAGTTCTTTAGTTCTTTAGTTCTTTAGTTCTTTAGTTCTTTAGTTCTTTAGTTCTTTAGTTCTTTAGTTCTTTAGTTCTTTAGTTCTTTAGTTCTTTAGTTCTTTAGTTCTTTAGTTCTTTAGTTCTTTAGTTCTTTAGTTCTTTAGTTCTTTAGTTCTTTAGTTCTTTAGTTCTTTAGTTCTTTAGTTCTTTAGTTCTTTAGTTCTTTAGTTCTTTAGTTCTTTAGTTCTTTAGTTCTTTAGTTCTTTAGTTCTTTAGTTCTTTAGTTCTTTAGTTCTTTAGTTCTTTAGTTCTTTAGTTCTTTAGTTCTTTAGTTCTTTAGTTCTTTAGTTCTTTAGTTCTTTAGTTCTTTAGTTCTTTAGTTCTTTAGTTCTTTAGTTCTTTAGTTCTTTAGTTCTTTAGTTCTTTAGTTCTTTAGTTCTTTAGTTCTTTAGTTCTTTAGTTCTTTAGTTCTTTAGTTCTTTAGTTCTTTAGTTCTTTAGTTCTTTAGTTCTTTAGTTCTTTAGTTCTTTAGTTCTTTAGTTCTTTAGTTCTTTAGTTCTTTAGTTCTTTAGTTCTTTAATTCTTTAGTTCTTTAGTTCTTTAGTTCTTTAGTTCTTTAGTTCTTTAGTTCTTTAGTTCTTTAGTTCTTTAGTTCTTTAGTTCTTTAGTTCTTTAGTTCTTTAGTTCTTTAGTTCTTTAGTTCTTTAGTTCTTTAGTTCTTTAGTTCTTTAGTTCTTTAGTTCTTTAGTTCTTTAGTTCTTTAGTTCTTTAGTTCTTTAGTTCTTTAGTTCTTTAGTTCTTTAGTTCTTTAGTTCTTTAGTTCTTTAGTTCTTTAGTTCTTTAGTTCTTTAGTTCTTTAGTTCTTTAGTTCTTTAGTTCTTTAGTTCTTTAGTTCTTTAGTTCTTTAGTTCTTTAGTTCTTTAGTTCTTTAGTTCTTTAGTTCTTTAGTTCTTTAGTTCTTTAGTTCTTTAGTTCTTTAGTTCTTTAGTTCTTTAGTTCTTTAGTTCTTTAGTTCTTTAGTTCTTTAGTTCTTTAGTTCTTTAGTTCTTTAGTTCTTTAGTTCTTTAGTTCTTTAGTTCTTTAGTTCTTTAGTTCTTTAGTTCTTTAGTTCTTTAGTTCTTTAGTTCTTTAGTTCTTTAGTTCTTTAGTTCTTTAGTTCTTTAGTTCTTTAGTTCTTTAGTTCTTTAGTTCTTTAGTTCTTTAGTTCTTTAGTTCTTTAGTTCTTTAGTTCTTTAGTTCTTTAGTTCTTTAGTTCTTTAGTTCTTTAGTTCTTAAGTTCTCAAGTTCTTTATGTTCTTTAGTTCTTTAGTTCTTTAGTTCTTAAGTTCTCAAGTTCTTTATGTTCGCTTGCTTGTCTCGGAACGTTTACTTGATCATTCTTCGGTTTTTTACTCTTCTTCATCTTCAGGTGTCCTGCTTTGTTTCATTTATCTGAATATTAATTACGGGAACCCTTCTACGTCTCCTTTTTTACCGCGGTTACTGTTTTCATCTTGGCACTCGTGAAGCATTTTTTGCGGCGTTCTTAGCTCGCGCGTTTGAATGTATGCGTGTGTACTAATCTGTCAAATCCTACTGGTCAGCAGATTTCCGCATACGGTCTAGTAATCCCATATGAACAACTTAGTCGCGGGATGTAGTAGGTGCATACATTTTATTCATTTCATTCATTTTATTCATTTCATTCATTGTATTAATTGCATTCATTGTATTCATTGTATTCATAGTATTCATTGTATTCATTGTATTCATTGTATTCATTGTATTCATTGTATTCATTGTATTCATTGTGTTCATTGTGTTCATTGTATTCATTGTATTCATTGTATTCATTGTATTCATTGTATTCATTGTATTCATTGTATTCATTGTATTCATTGTATTCATTGTATTCAGTGTATTCAGTGTATTCATTGTATTTATCGTATTCATTGTATTCATTGTATTCATTGTATTCATTGTATTCATTGTATTCATTGTATTCATTGTATTCATTGTATTCATTGTATTCATTGTATTCATTGTATTCATTGTATTCATTGTATTCATTGTATTCATTGTATTCATTGTATTCATTGTATTCATTGTATTCATTGTATTCATTGTATTCATTGTATTCATTGTATTCATTGTATTCATTGTATTCATTGTATTCATTGTATTCATTGTATTCATTGTATTCATTGTATTCATTGTATTCATTGTATTCATTGTATTCATTGTATTCATTGTATTCATTGTATTCATTGTATTCATTGTATTCATTGTATTCATTGTATTCAGTGTATTCAGTGTATTCATTGTATTTATCGTATTCATTGTATTCATTTTTATTAATTTTAGCACTTTTGGTAATTTTATTCATAGTATTCATTTTATTCGTATTATTCATATTATTCATTTTATTAATTTTTTTCATTTCATGCGTTTTATTCTCATTCCATCCATTTGATGAATTTTACTATTTGTATTAATTTTAATAATGTAATTAATTTGATTATTTTATTCATTTTTATTTTTATTTTATTCGTTTTATACATCAAAATCAAAAAAAAAATATTCATCTTTTGTCCCTATATATAGCGTTATAGACAAAATCGAGGGCTGATAAAATCGGGTGTTGATACAATCGGGTCTTCACTGTATTGAGTAATTTAAGTATTTTAAGTTTTCTGAGTGTGTTTATTATTTTAGTGTATTTTGAGTACTATTAAGTTTTTTGAGTATATCGAGTATTTTGAGTATTCGGTGTATTTCGAGTGCTTTTAGTATTTCGAGTATTCTGAATGGTTTGAGTATTGTGCTCCGAGTATTTTAAGTTTTTTGTGTATTTGGAGCATTTTAAATGCTTTGAGTATTTTGAGTGCTTTGAAAATTTTGAGTGGTTTGAGTATTTTGAGCATTCTGAGTATTTTGAGGGATTTGAGTATTTTATTTTTTGAGTGTTTTAAGTACTTTTAGGAATTTGAGTATTTTAAGTGCTTTAATTATTTTGAATGCGTTGAGTATTTAGGTATTTGGGTATTTTAAGTTTTTTAAGTATTTTGAATACTTTGAGTATTTGGAGTATATTGTGTACTTTGAGTATTTTGAGTACATTGAGTATTTTAAGTTTGTTTTGAGTTTTTTAAGCACTTAGGAGGAATATTTTTATTATTTTGAGTACGTTCAGTATTTTGAGAATTTCGAGTATTTTGATTACATTGAGGTATTTGATCGTTTGAGTATTTTGAGTATGTGTAGTGTTTAGAGTACTTAGAATATTTTGAGTATTTTGAGTGCTTTAAGTATTTTGAGAATTTAATTATTTTGCGTTGAGTATTTCGATAATTTTGAGTGTTTTAAGTACGTTGAGTAATTTAAGTATTTGAAGTTATTAAGGGTTTTTATTATTTGAGTATTTTGAGTGTATAAAATATTTTGAGCATTAGGATTGAATTTAGTACTTTGTGTACTTTAGGTATTTTAAGTATTTGGGGTATTTTGGGTATTTTGAATACTTTGAGTACTATTAAGTACTTTGAATATTTGGAGTATATTGAGTACTTTGAGTATTTTGAGTACATTCAGTATTATACGTTTTAAGTTATTTGAGTATTTTTAGTATTTAGTGTACTTTGAATATTTTGAGTGTTTTTAGTATTTTGAGTACTTTGAGTATTTTAAGTATTTTAAGTTTTTTGAGTATTTTGTGTAATGATGAGTATTTTGAGTACTTTGAGTGTTTAAATTATCTTGAATCTTTAGTTTTTTTTGTATTTTGGGTGTTCTGGGTATTTTGAACATCGTGAGTATTTTCAGTGTTTTGTGAATTTTAATACCGATGGTAAATTTTTATTCAAAGATGTTTTAAGTGTATTGAGTAATTTGGATTGTTATAAGAATGGGTAATATTTTGAGTATTTCAAGTTTTTGTGTGCCTTAAGTGCTTAAAGTTTATTGAGTCCGTTGTGTATTTGGAGTATATGTGAAACTTTGAAATTTTCAAGCATTTCGGCTAGACGGTCTACCGCGACACTTTGAATATTAGAGATATGTTTTAATTTATTTTTTTTTTGACGAGCATTTACCGAACGTAGAAAAAAGTATTTTTTGCTAACTGTATCTTGAGGGTGATTCATTTCCCTCTTGTTATCCGTTCTCATCATTAATGCTGGTATGGTTTTCGCAATCAGCTGTTTCTCCCTGTTTCTTCAATCTACGGTCCTCCTTCTTTAATATTAGTTTCCTAGTTGAACCAAACCAGGTGATGCTGCTGGCTGTTGATTTGGAGATACCGGGCGTAGCTTTTGTTCTGGCTGTGTGTCGTATTTGGAGACCATAGATAAGTCGACCCTGTACTGCCCAGCCCCGCCTTTTGGTGGGTTACGGAAAAATCGTTATAGAATATTAGAAACACGATTGTATGTTGTCACTACTATGAAAACGTCGTCATATCATACAAATACATTGTAAACATTTTGAAATCACTACGTTGAATGCATTCAACGTTGAAAATAGAAAATTTGAGCAAAATGAAAAAAAAAAAACTTTTTTGTGTATGGCAATATAATTTAGTTAAAAATATTTATGCTTTGTCAAATTTTTGTAGAAAATAAAAATATTTTTATCTTATTAACTTCTAGTTTTGAACGATGTAGAAACTGGGAAAATGGCAGTTTTACACAATTTTTGAGGGTTAAATCAAGTTAAATGCAAATCCTGTAACTATCGTGAGCTGGCAATATATTTTTCGGTTTCTCATTACAAAAACAACCTACAATAGCTATTCTAAGCAAAACAAAAATTTGGGCAGCAGAGAGTTGACCTTCTTGTCTGGACAAATTTGCTGAAACTTATCATCCTTAGTCTGCTTGAAATGGTGGAACTGGATGTGAAGACAACTTCCGTGAACCTAAGCTCCTTTTCAGCTCAGCTTAAAATATACTTTTTCCCTTTTTTGTATTTGAGCAATAGTTGTTCCAGTTATTTTTGTTGATTTTCTCAATTACTTCAGTATTATCCAATTATTTCAAGCTAATAGCAATTTTCAAATTACTAATAAAAGAATACACAAAAATTGTATTTCTCCACGATACACTAATGCTATATTTCACGCTAGCTTTTAATCTCATTAACATAACAACCACGTTTGGTAAACAAAAAAGTTTCACAGTGCTAAAACTCCACAGGGAAGTATTTTGAGTTATCTGCTATTTTCAGCTTCCGTCAATGAAACATATTTATTTCATCTTAATTGCCCATCTGTCAATATCGACGTAGCTGTACTATTATTATGTGTATCCTACAATAAATATACATTTCAATTCAAACCGCTGATCGATTTCTAATGCACAACCAGCGGGAGCCCATCCCCCGGCATACGTTTTCCCGTAGAACCCGTACCATCGGGCTTTTTATTTAAATCCAGCTCAGAAATGCCCAGCAGGCCGCCTCTCCCGGCAAATTCAATTTCTTTTTCAATTTTCATTTCGATTACTTTATTTTCCGCATATTTGTACTTTCCATTTGGGGAAGAGTAACATAGACATACACACACTCACACAAAAAAAATCGTTGGTCTGGAAAGTAGCATGGAGTGGCTGCTGCACTGGTAGGTTGCATACTTTCTACTTGCGTTACCTACAAGCGGGGAACCACTCGGAACACAGCTGGTGTCCCATTCAAAAATGAATCACAAGAAAAGCAAAATTCTCCCTCGAACCCCTCCCCGCCGAGGAGGCTGCTAGTTTTGGACCGAGGTCAGCTCCAGCCGAGTTGTGCACGTGCTATACACCGTAGTATCCTTCCCGACCAATCTGGTATCCCTTTTACGGTTTGACGCCGGTGCCGTTGCCGCGGAGGCACAATGGGCTAAGTAGCTGCTGGCATTAATTCAATTACTTAGTCGCTTGGGTCATGAAAATGCAACGAATTTGGAGTGCTTTTTGTTTAATTTGAACTCTGTCTGAATAGAAAAAAAAAGAACGGAAAAAGTTGCAGTTCTCGGTTTTCGCTGAGCGAAATTTGTCCAGTCTGATCTGATTAAGGATTTATCTGACACTTTTGTATTTTTGTAAGTTACTTTTTAAGCATGTTGAGGAATATGACCTAGAACTGGATTACACAGCGATAACTCTTTTAAATATGTTCCAAGCAAATAAAGAGGAGCTTTTCTCAATTTGAAGCGAACGCATTGTACTTTGTATCATATTAGACTGTGTAAACATTTTCCAGCCCTGATATAATTATATTTAAATGTAAGCACTTTTAACAAAGAAAATACCCTGTTCTGCTGACTTTATTAGTGATTGAACAGATAAACAAAACAAGCCCCTCTTCTGGAATTGGATGGTGTTTTCATTAAATTAAATTTATATGCTCGAGCGCCCAGCCACAGGGGTGTCACGTAGTCTGCCGATGAGATTGTCACTGCTCCCAATTGGGGCTGAGATGGAGGCTTTGCTGCTGGTTGGCTAGTAGCATACAGTAAAACAAGGAAACCCGTCACACAGTATAATCCTTCGGTACAGCTTTCCGCAGAGTTTGACATTCGTAGTCTCGTGTAAGTAGCAAAAAATCAAACCGACGAAACTTCGAATGTAGTACGAACGGGATGCTAGATGGAGACGAAACAGGCATTGCTTCAGCAAAAAGTAAAACCATTTTAAAGAGCTTCACCCCCCCCCCCCCCCCCCCCCCCGAGGAACAAACCATCAAGTAAAAGCTATTACTACATTCGGGACATCGTTCAACAAGGGAATCCGTTTGTGCGGAAAGTTCTTTCTGTTCCGATCGTTCCATTCGTCGGGAAAACTCCATCCACACCGATGTTTTCGCAGGAAAAATGTTTTTCTTTTTCACTAGGCGCCGTAGGAAGTGATGCTTTTTGCGGAGTTCGGCAAACGAAACAAAATCAGAAACACCCTCAAATAACACCCACCCCTGCTTGTAGTTAGTTACTGTACCGTTTCTCGAACCGTGCATCCGGTCAAACGAGAAGAGAAAATGAAATGCGACTACAGATGGACCCGTTGAAAATACGAAATCAAGCAGCAGTAAATTTTGGCCGGAAAATCCATCCCCGACCCGACGGCTACGAAGGGTTTTACTGTCGATCGCAGTTATCCTGCCTATATTCGAGACAATTTTTTTATCACTTTTCATTCCCCTCTGCTTGTTATGGTAGTTGAGCTCTGGGTGTCATTCCAAGAACAGCCGGAACGAAACCAAACCAGAAAACAAAATAATACAAAAACCGCCCTGACTTGTGTTGGTGGTGGGGTGTTGGGCTGTTGTGTTTCCACGGTGAATAAGTTTAATAGAATTAAATTTGCTGTGATTTTCGGATAAAGGTTTGTTGCGGCACAGTTGAAATTGATGAGAGTTTATTTTAGCAATTTTTTTCCAGGCAATGCAGTATTTGGGATTGTACTTGGAATAAGTTGATTTACAATTAATGATTCCACATCGGTGAATAAATCAACTCGGTTCCCGGTCGACTTATTGCGCAGCTATACCTTTTGTTCAATGGGCCAACTAATTATAATCTCCCATACACTTACATCCAAATCGTGTTCTATGAGAACGAATATAAAAAATCGAATTCACAAAAAAAATGTTGGTAATTAATTTAATGTTATACGGCCATAATTATATCAACGTGTTAATCAGTTATATATTTTGGGTGTACCCCATTGCGCATTAATACGTTAGGCATACACATGTTCGGCATAATGGACGTTAGTCATAAAGACATTAGCCATAGTGGACATTTGGCGTAATGGACGTTAGAAACTCACTTCCCGGCGGTGAAGGCGTCGGTTGGTAAGAGCGTGAATATTTACACTTCTTTTAATCTTCTAGAATTACGCTGGAAGCTTGTCAAATTCTTTCAACACTTTACAGTGTAAACCTGAAGAAATCTTTGTTCAAATAAAAGAAGCAAACCGACCGCTTGGTATGGGCAAACTTATTTGTATTTAGGTATGGAAAAACACATTTCGATTAGGGCTTACGTGCGCTTGTTGCAATTGTCCAAGAGTCAAATATTTGCCTTGAAGAACAGCTCATGAAATGAAGAATGATAATTTATATTATTATTTGGTCGGTGTTAAATCAGGCCAGACTAAGCCGCAAAACTTCAGCAAGTAAAATAATAATAGCTTAAAGTTGTAGCCAACAAAAGTATAGCCGATTTTTGTTTGTTAATTTTCGTGTATTATTTATTATTTATGCTGCGGTGATTTTATAGTTTCAAAGTGACCCAGTATAGGTTGTAGATCTGATCAAATGCAACACAAAAAAATACATGAAAAATGTTGTATACTCTCAAAGTCTTGATGTATATAAAAAAAGTTTTTTCGGGACTTTCGCCACTACAAAATTAGCTACGCTGTCATTTTACGACCGATTTTAAATTTTTTGAGTGTTCAGCAAAGAAGAAGAAATGACGTTTCCAACGGTATATTAAATTATGTTCTTGTTATGCGGTTTTGAGACAGCAATGTGAAAATTACCTTTATTTTGCGATTTTTTTCACAGAAACCCATTTAATCCATCTAGCAGTGAGATGAGACATATCTTACACATAACAATGTTGGATCATCCATTAGTTTGCAGAGCTCATGCAAAGTAGACACACAACTAGAGGGGAGATGAATACAGTTTCGATTCCTATAAAGCCTTGAAATAACTAAATAAAAAATAATCAACAAAACAAATGAAATAGAAAAAATTAATTAAGCAAGCAAATGGAAAAAAAAAATAGTCATAAAATAAGTAGAACGATTGATATCAATCGAATTATCACGATAAATAAATCAAATTAGTTCAGCTCAATAAATGAAAAAATAAATAAATACGAGAAATGACTGAACAGAATTAATAAGATTAATAAAATGAAGGAGTTGAACAAAATGAATAAAACAAATGAAATGAATATACTAAATAAAATGAATAAGATAAAGAAAGTGTATAAAAAGAATAAAATAAATGAAATGAATATAATGAGTAAATACTAAAATGAACAAAATGAGTAAAATGAATAAAAAGTATAAAATGAATAAAAAGGAATAAAAATTAATATCATAAGCGAAATGCACAAAATAAATCAAATAAAAAATAAATAAAAAATCGAATTTATTAAATTTATCAAATTAATTAAATTAACTAAATTATTTAAATTAATACTACTGATAAAATTAAAAAAATCATCAAATTTAATAAATTGATTAAAATGAATTGAATGAAAAGTGAATTAAATTGATAAAAGAAATAAAATGAATAAATTGAATAAAATAAAAAAATGAATAAAATAATCGAATTAATTAAATTAAATAAGAAAGGTAAATTAATACAACTGATAAAATTGATGAAATTATCAAAATAATAAAATGATTAAAATTAATTGAATAAAAAATAAATGAAATTAATAAACGGAATAAAAGAAATAAAATGAACGAAAAAAATTAATAAAATGAATAAATTTAATAAAATAAAAAAATGAATAAAATATATAATATAGTCAAATTAATTGAATTAATAATATTAATGTAATTAATAAAATTTATTAATAAAAAGAATAAAAATGAATATCATGAGCGAAATGCATAAACTGAACCAAATAAAAAAATGAATAAAATAATCGAATTAATTAAATTAATAAAATTAAATAAGAAAGGTAAATTAATACAACTCATAAAATTAATAAAATTATCAAAATTAATAAAACGATTAAAATGAATTGAATAAAAAATAAATGAAATTAATAAACGGAATAAACGAAATGGAATGAACGAAAAAATGAATAAAAAAATTAAAAAATGAATAAAATGAACAACATAAATTAAATAAATAAAATGAATAAAATGAATAAAATGAAAAAATGAATAAATTAAATAACACGAATAAAATGAAAAAATTAAAAAATTAATAAAATGAAAAAATGACTAAAATGAATGAAATGAAAAAATGATTAAATCTAATAAAATGAATAACATGAATAAAATAATAAAAAAATGAATAAAATGAATTACATTAATAAAACGAATAAAATGAAAAAAATGACTAAAATGAGTAATATGAATAAAATGAATAAATTTAATAAAACGAATAAAATTAATAAAATGCATAAAATGAATAATGATTAAAATGAAAAAAATAAAAAAATAAGAATAAATTGAATAAAACGAAAAAAGAAATGAATAAAATTAATAAAATGAATAAAACGAAAACAATGAACCAAATGAATAAAATAAATGGAATGAATAAAATAAATAAAACTAATGAAAATACTAAAATTAATAAAATAATGAAATTAATAAAATTAATACAGTGAAGACCCGATTTTGTCTACCCCCGATTTTATCAGCTTTTTCACCCAATTTCGTCAGCCTTAAGGCAAATTTAAGCTAAATAATCAGAAAGAGTTATGGGGCTATATCTACGGACTGAAGAAGAATATTTTAAGTGCATCGGTTTATTAAAAAGAAAGAAAAATATATGTCCCGATTTTGTCAGCCTAAAATTCACCAAGGGGCTGATAAAAACGGGCCTTCGCTGTGTACTCAAAATACTCACAATTATCAAAATATTCAACGTACTCAAAATATTTAAAATTCTCGAAATACTCAAAGTACTTAAATTACTTGAAATATTCAAAATATTCTATATGTATTCAAAATACTCAACATACTCCAAACACTCAAAGTACTCAAAATACAAAAAGTAATCGTAATGCTCAAAATACTCCAAAAACTCAAAATACTATAAATCTTCAAAATTCTAACACATTCCAGATGCTTAAAATACTCAATACTAAAAATTCTCAATGTGCTAAAAACACTCAAAATACTAATAAAAAAAATACTGAATGAACTTGAAATACTCGAAATGCTCAAAAAAACTTTACGTACCAAAGTATTCAAAATTTTCAAAAAACTCACGTACGCAAAATACTCAAAATTCTCAAAATACTCAAAGTACTGAAAATACTCAAAATTTTCCAAGTGCTCCTAATATTCAAAATGTTAAACATACACAAAATAACTTAAATTACTTGAAATACTGAAAATATTTAAAAAAGCCAAAAATAGTCAAAATACTTAAAATACCCGAGATATAACCGATCGACAGAAAAAAATCAATTTAAATGTGCCAAATAAGGAAAGGAATAGGATATATTATTATTAACAAATTATTTTCTAAGCCGTCTACTTTGGAGACGTATCCTCAAAGAAGTTATAAAACGGTATAACGAATCTCAAGAAAGAAAAAAATATTTTGGTGATTTATACCCCTAGACAAAAAAAAAACAAATCATTTAGAGATTTAGTGCCTTCAGTAAAGTTGTTGATTAGAAAGAACATTGTAGAAGATATGGACGCTTTGTGTATCCAGCGTATCGAAATATATTAGGTTATTTGCAGCAAAAACCCTTCAAATTAGGCTGTTCTAATAATAATGTATATCATGTTTGTTCAGGGCAATGTTGTATGTGGTTTTTGCCCAAGTAATGTTTTTCTAATACTTATAATACGAAAGCTAGATTGAAAAGATTTAAAATTAATAAAATTTCGAAAATATTATTTTATGTATCGATATGCGGCACACCGACACTAAGGAAATTCGTCAACAGTTTTCCAAAAAAACTTCAAATATTTAATTAATTTGAAAATTACTCGGAGAACAGCTAGCAAAGTTCCTTAGTATTAATATAATGACGTACAGGGGATACATTCTAACACTACTACCTGAACAACAAACGGCTAAAAAATTTGTAACAAGTACAAAAAACTGCTGCGTCAAGTTCCTTAAAAAAGACGGCCAGCACCTTCAGCGTGGAAGTTATAACTAAGTATGAAGGGTTAGCAGCCGTGAACAAACAAGAAGCGAGAAAATAAACTAATCAGCAACCACGATGATGACGCGGGCGTGTGAAAAAGCGAGAGAGAGAGAGAGAGAGAGAGAGAGAGAGAGAGAGAGAAACCCACACGGACGCAGTTGACGAGAAAAGAAATGATTTTCCGCCACGTAAAAAACCTCGATGCGCAATGGCATGTTGCACTTACGAGATCTGACGGACGCTCGTTAATAGTCGTTTTATTATTTCTCTTTAGTGGAGAAAAAATTGGGTAAAAACCAATTTTTTCCACTAACGAGTAAATTGTCAAAAACCACATTTGCTCGTTAAGGCTACAAAACTTACAACTAAATTAGTTAAAGAAATTTGCGCTTCAAATTCGTCTCATCAGAATCCGACACTAACCTAGCGACAGGACTAAACTAGCACCGGATTGACGCTAGCTCGAAAAACCGAGACGCTAATTGTGTTCCTGAGCACACCTCTGGTCAAGTGTGATGTCCCGCAAGAAGTTGAAGCGTAAAGTCCATAACTAATTAAGTTTTAACGCGCAAATGTGGTTTTAAATTAGATTTTACCCGGGGGTGGGCGTAGCGTAGTTGATAAATCGATTGCCTTGTACGCAGCGCACCTGGGTTCAAGTCCTTAGCCCGCACATAGGGTTAGAAATTTTTAATAAGAGATTTTTCCAACCCGAAGAGGCGAATGACCTTAAGGTTAAAATCTCTATAATCGAAATAAAAATAAATAGATTTTACCCAAAATTGTTTTCCACTAAAGAGGAATCTTACATTGTCTTACAAAGCCAAACCAACTGTTTCGATTTCACTAGTTCCCATAAGCTTAAAATGAGCTCCTTTTCTTTTCGGGACATTATGCTTGACTAGAGGTTTGCCCTGGAACACAATGAGTATCTCTGTTTTTGGAGCTAGGCTCAATGCGGCGCTAGCTTAGTCCTATCACTAAGTTAGTGTCGGATTCTGCTGAGAGGAAACCGAAACGAAAATTCCACAACTAATCCATTACATTATTTAAATGTATAAAAGACCCACGGCTACTGTTAACTACTGCATTAAATTAGTAATTAGTATTAGACGTAGTAAATTAGCGAAATATTAGAAAAAATGTATTGAACATATTTACCGCTTTTTTACGGAATCTGATGATTATTGCCTTAGCTTCGCCAACGTTTCGTACTGAAATGTGGGCCTTCTTCAGGGCGCTACATTACTGATTTTATTAAACCTTGAAACAGAGCCAAACCACGGATCGAAATGTTGACAATGATAAAGCCACTATACTATAGCAAACCCAACAGACTACGTAACCATCAGTTCAAAGCATTCCGTTTACCTGAATACGGCTTTAGTTGATTGAAATCACATTCTTCACAGAAACTCCCCCGACTCGTCATTTCTTCATTAAAACTGCCTGATTCCGATCAGCCCCCAAGAATGCCAACGTTCATTTTCTGCTAGAAAATGTTTGCTCCAATTATTCCGATTCAACTGACGAGCAGCATCTTCTGCACATTTATCTGCTAAAGATCAACAACATTTCCGATCCGGAGGCTGATTGGGCTCTTCGATGACGCACATGTGAGAATCCGAAGCAGACAAATAAATTTAAATAAATATTTTCCGGAAAACAAACATTTCGATCGAAACAAAGTTAAATGAAGCTTCCAACTAGAGCGTATGTGACCACCGCCCACTCCCCCCTCGTCGAACGACCTACTTCCATCCCGCACAACTTTGCATAAAGCCCCGTCAACGCATGATGGATTGTAGAAACATCATCACCGGATCATCCGTAGTGGCATCATATTATCATATATCCTCCGGTTTCGTGAGGGCTGCTGCTTGCAGGTATCGGTAAGTCAATAATGTCGCCGCTTCCTAGCATCGACTGAAGAAGCTCTCGAAGAACAAAAACGGCCTCCGGCCAAGAGGATGACGTCGTCGTCATGGTCGTCGTCTTCGTCATCGTCACTGTCGCCGCAGGTCTTATTTTGTGTCTTTTCTCAACCATAAAACATTGAAGCCGAAATCGATTGCGGGCTCCAGCGTTCTTTCCGGGGAGCAAAGTGTGGCGCATATAACGGCAGTGAGAAAGACGGGGAGTCGCGGGGATATGGTAACAGTCAAATCCACATGACAGTAGCAGCTCCTTCCGGGCCTGTGCGTCGGTCGGCCGTTCGGTCGGTCGGTCGACTTGGACGAATTTCCCACCGAAAGAGCACAGAACAAACAAAATAGGTCTGGCAGAAATGCTATCTTCGCAAGCCGGACTGAAAATGTAAAGATAGATATCTTCTTTTTTCTGCTTTTCAGACTTTCTGGTATAGTTGTAATAATTTCGTCTCTCTCCTTCATCGTTTGCACTTGCTGCTGCTGTCTAGTGCGATTGGAAGTTTGGACGATGCAAAACACATATGGCGAACATGGTTTATGGTATGGGCGGTTCGGATGTGGCTGCTGCTGCTGCTGTGTTGCTGAATAAGTGATGTCCTATCCGTAGTAGATTTTAGTACCATGCGTCCGCCTCTGCGGTACCCGGGACAACACAGATCTATACTAGTTTGCATTGTCAGACAAATTTGAATGGGACAGATATTTGCAGCTCCGGTGGACTTATATTGCAAAAGTTTATGTGACATAAAGTTCGGCTGACGGGTAAAATGCTTCAAGACGATTTACGACCCAACTGTCTGAAATTGTTTATTGGGAGTCTCCGTTGAAGCTTGGCTGTTGAAGAGATTGCTGCAACGTGATTTCGTACGTCGTTCGAACCTCATTGTTTTGCTGTGCGAGTAAATGAACAAAATAATCCAACTCAAAATTAATATCAGAACTAGCAATTTTCAGTACGAACATGATTTTATGAACAACACTGAACGATGCATACTAATTGGAATGTCCTGTTCGACACAAATAAAAAAAAGAATAAACCAAAATTCGGCTGACACCAACTCAAACCGAACTCGAACGACAGTCAGCTAAAACCTATTTATCTCGACCGTGCTTCCCGGTTCGAATTGATAAACCGAGTGCCCGGGGTCAACGGCGCTTGACACTTTACACGGCGAGCAGCAGCAGCTGTTAAAACGCCAGCTGGACCCGGTGAACGAACGAGTCGATGCTGGAGCACATTTGAACTCCCCCAAGCTGCTGCTGCTGCTTCGGGAGCTTGGTGATGGTGCTTGCTTCTGTGACATTATCTCCGCTGCCGGAATTGGGTGAGCTGGGATCATTCTAACGACGAATAATGAATTTAGGAGAGGCATCCTGAAGCATCCCCACAACAGGACAGCCCGGCAGCGGTGGTCGTCGTAATGAACCAGTGTGCGCTACCGTACGGGTGTAGTTAGATTTTATGGATGAGTGGGGGGGGATGCATTTCAACGACCGTCCAGCCGGGTGTTGGATGATTAGACTAATTTCTTGCTCAGCTGTAACAACGCTCGGTATTTGATATACACATTGGGGTATCCTCGGTGGACTGTAGCAATCTGGCGAGGGTTAGGGTTGGTTGGTAGTTGCAATAATGTCATGTTATTCTGGAATGCGTTATACAGTTGAGGAATTTTGTGCCGAATCTGTAGAACGATACGAATATGATACTAGCTCTTCGAAAGAATGATAAAAAATACATGGAATAAACTATAAAACATCTGATTTTTTTCTGAATATATTTCACATAAGACTTGGCATTGGGTATAGACTATCTAAAATATTTAGAAGATGTTCAGGAATCCGCTTTGCTTTTTGTGAGAGTTATCCTATTGGAGCTGTGGAACTTGATTCTCGGAAAAGGTTCCTGTCAGAATCACTCACTACAGTTGCAGGCGAGAAGGGAAATGTCACCCACTAACTTTAATTAGATTATAAGTGCTATAGCGTTCACCAAATTATCAAGGCGTTTGTGTGTTTGCCATAACTTAGGCGTAGATGTGAGTGGATCATCGCGATTGAATGCTCGTCTTTGTATATAATCGCAAAGGGTTCTGGCGTTTGTATGTTAACATGTTCGATCTCGTGAGCTTTTGTATATCGCGTACGTGTGTATGAATTCAATTTTCAACCGTGTGGCCATTCGCATATTCTCGTGTGAAGTTGGATGATCGCGAGGACCGTGAAACTGACGCTTAATTTGGGTGCACGGTTTAGATACTAGAAGACAGTGAGCTGCCGGTCAAGTAGCCCTGAAACTTGTTGTCTAATGTATAAGAGCAATTTTTAGGATGGCTTGGTTGCTAGCACTGACACTAGGGGCTCCCGAAAGGACAGTGTTTCTTTTGCCAAAATCGTGCGATCTATTGATTGCGCCTAAATCGATAAATTTGTATCAATGATGTCTTCGGAGAAATTTTTCGACACTATAAGCCATATCATATGGTGTTCTTATGTTAATGATTAACTTCCTTAAACGTTGCTTGCAAGTGCATATTTTAAAATTATATCTTCGGCAAAGTTGTAGAACAAGCCTTTCCCAACAACTTTGCTGAAGACACAAAGTCTTTATCTTCAATATCTTCAATATTATTGCTGGTTGTGCGTGGATGATCCCTTCAAAGACAATTCATAATATAACTTTTGAAATAACATTCTCACAAGGTCGAGATCTTCAGTAAAAAGCTTTGAATTATCAACATGGAAAACTATTCTATATTATTATTTTCGAAGTACTTCGGCATATTTTGAAAAATAAGTACACTCAGGTTTTTTTTTACGCGGGGGATACGAGCCGCGTAAATGAAAACCGCGTAAATTTCAAAATCCGCGTAAATGAAAACCGCGTAAAATTCAAAATCCGCGTAAATGAAAACCGCGTAAATTTCAAAATCCGCGTAAATGAAAACCGCGTAAATTTCAAAATCCGCATAAATGAAGACCACTTAAATTTAAGAATCCGCGATAAAGGGAACCTCATTGATGGATACCGCGTAAATTCCAAAATCCGCGTAAATGAAAACCGCTTAAATTTCAAAAACCGCGTAAATGAAATCCGCGTAAATTTCAAAATCCGCGTAAAAAAATACCGCGCAAAAAAAAACCGCGTAAAAAAAACTTGAGTGTAGTTTCAAATGGTGATTGGTTATTAACGGGAAAACGTCTGAGATTACGTCAATAGTGTTTTTGAATTACTCATCAAAATAGCAAGGTTTATCATTTGCTGCTATGATTTTCGTCATTAATCCACCTATAAGTGAGATTTTTCAACAAATTTTTTTTTGGTGGAAGATATGATCTAACGTCTTGGGAGTGGGCGTAGCGTATTGGTAAATCGATTGCCTTGTACGCAGCGCACCTGGGTTCGAGTCCCGACCCCGCACATAGGGTTAGAAATTTTTCCCAAGAGATTTTTCTAACCCGAAGAGGCGAATGACCTTAAGGTAAAAACCTCTATAATTGAAATAAAAAAAAAATCTAACGTCTTTGTAAAAGTTGTGTAGATTGCTTTTACGAATATCTTTTCTGAATAAAAAGTAAAAATAAAAAGCTCGTTGTATTTGGACGACCCCCAAAATTATGATTTTTAAATATCTTTTCTATTATCACTCCTACAGGTTTCATATATTCTACAAAGTTGTTTCAATCGCCAAAATACACAATTTTTATTAATGCATAATTTTTCCTATTTCGAGTATTTTCGAAGATATTTGACATTTTTTGAAAAACAAGATTTTTTTCAAATCATCTATAACTCTACTAGAACTCTATTCAATTTTATAGTATGATGTAGCCTTTCTAATTTCAATAAGAGCTGGCTTCCTGTTTTTTCCCGTTCGAAATTTATTGCTTTTAAGACTTTTACTAATTTTACCTGGGGGTGGGCGTAGCGTGTCCCGACCCCGCACATAGGGTTAGGGATCATCCATAAATGACGTAGCATTATATGGGGGAGGGGGAGTTTTGTATTTTGTGATGATGTGTGACGACAGGGGGGTAGGGGGTCATGTCATGCTACGTAGCTTTACTCGTTTCATCTAACATCGTTTTTCATTTTTTTAAAATTTTTACGGGGTCAAGGGGGGGGGGGGGGAGGTTTACTTTCAAGCTACGTAATTGCCAGGGGGTATTTAGGAGTTTGTGACGAAATGCTACGATGGGGGAGGGGGGTGTTAAAAATCACTAAAAAAATGCTACGTCATTTATGGATGATCCCTTAGAAATTTTTCATAAGAGATTTTTCTAACCCGAAGAGACGAATGACCTTAAGGCTAAAATCTCAATAATCGAAACAAAAAAAACTAATTTTACCGAATATACCCAATAATTTCTAAGCCGCAAGAGATTGGCCAATGATCTCTTCTGGAAAGATATGTATCTTGATAAGATGAACAACTTTTTTGAACATGCTGAAGCTTTATCTACGATATTACGTAAGTTATGCCTAATAAGAGCTTTTAAGGGGTCATTCACAAACAACGGTCAATAACTTCGAGTGTACTATAAATAGAGACTTTTTGTCTTCGATAATGATATTCGCAAAAACAAGTTCTTTGACATTTCTGAATACTTTATCTTGTTTTTCATGCTTTGAAAAAAATTGTAGCAAATATCTCACTTCAAGGGGAATTAATCACTATAACTATATCGTCAAAATAAAGGTCTTGGATTATCATAAAACATCCGAGAAGGCATTAGTGCTGTACGCTTTACTGTTTTCGCGTGAATAATTTTTTGCTCGTTCTCGACGAAAAAGCCACCGGGGAAAACGTGACGAACTCATGGTTGCGACACTTGAGACCGCGATATTAAACAATTCGTCGGTGTTAAAAAGTTCACCTAATCCCCTGAAATGTTTTTATGTTTGCAGGATGGTGGGTGTTGATTTGCGTGGATGATTGCAATTGCATGTTCGCATTTGTGACCAAAGTTGTATTATCACACGGAGTTCGAGCGTTTGTATGTCATCGAGTTTCATCGCGTGGGCGCGTATAAATTTGTTTGTAAAATGTACATGTGCTTGCAAATTCGCGTAAGCTTTTAAATTGCGATCCACGAGTTGGAGTGTATGGTTCAGACCTAGAAGGATGTGAGCTTTCCTATATCACGAGAATATCCAGTCATGAGACGCCCTGAGACTCTAATGTGCATGAATTTGTTTTTTTAGACGAGACTGAAGGCTCCCGTACGTGAACGATGTGTGCGGATGATTGCCACTACATGTTCACATGCGTGAACGGGTTTGTATTATCGTAAAGGGCACAAACGTTTGATCGCGTGAATGTTGTTATGGCGCGGATGCTAGCGTGTGAAAACATCGCGTGTTTGATTTCGTTTATATAACCGGGTAGTAGTTTATCTATTCGAGTGGGATTTTGTATGTTCACACGGTCTGCGTTCTGAGAAGGTGAGCTCCCCGTTCTCACTAGAGCACCCAGTTATGGTGCCCTGAAACTTGTTATCAAGTGTTTCGTATTTTTATAAGTTCCGTATTTTTGTTTGGGGGCTCCCGAACGAGTACGATTCATGATTTCGTGACACTAATTGGAATGTTTGTAAGCAGGCGTTTGAGACTGCGTTTACACATTCGTAAGTCAACGAGAATCGGAAAAAATCATGATTGTGCAATCATGAGCGTGATTGATCACGTTCACGACCTGATTGGTATTATCGCGAAGGGCTCGAGCTATTGTATGTTATTGTGTACGTTATTTTTATCTCGTGTGCGTTTGTATGTCACAAATACTAGCTTGCTTGTAATTTCGGGTGTATTGAGGCGTATCTACAACTGTATGGTCGTTTGTATATTCTTGTGTACTTTGGAGTGTCGCCGAGAAAGAAACAGCAAAGGCAGAAACAACACATTAATGAGGCATACATTCAGTAAAGGTTAGACAGATATACGGCTCGAATATTCAGAGCCGTAGTGTGCGGTTGGCCCCCGCTAAGGGCGTCAGCCTCAGAAGGGCTCTGAAATCATGACCGGCTTTTTAATTTTTGTGAGGATAAATCATGAAATTAGTGAAGATAATGTGTCATTTCCAAGTGAACTGAACGCTGAAAAAGAAGAAAATGTAAGCAATAAAGGGTTGCAAAACTAATTCAATTTTTGCACAAAGAGAAACTGAGTCTGTTTTTAACTCCAACTGCTATTTTAACTGACTCCCCTATGTCAGAGTGATACTTGTCTAAAAGAGCACAATGATTAGTCGTAGTGAGTGGCGTAGCTCTTTTTAGTTTTTCTGCAAGAGTGCTTAGATCGTCTTTAACCCTTGATCATATGGACTCTCTCATAATAGGCATAACATTTTTTCAGCATTCTTAATGCAAGAGTCATCCTCACGATTATCAAACAGCCGAACAGGCAGACAATTCCTGTCAAAGAAAACGTAGTTAAACACCAAAGTTCATCCGATACGAGTTTGAAGGGAAACACAATTTTGTCCCATCCAGTGCGATATTTCCATTCAAAAATCCTTGCTCAATGAAGCAAAGGGACATTGAAACAGCCAAACCCGTGCTTCAGTAGATCCACGCACGATTTCGAATCAGTGACCCCACCGTTGATCTCAACTTTGTACGCGGACATTTAGACGCGATAGTCCTTCATACGATCAATCTTACAGAAACTTTCGATTAGAGGTCAGTAAAAAAGCTGAAACTATGTACAACGGAAAGTGAATGGCTATTTTCCTAGTTGATACCTTAAATGGACATTTCCGAATAAACTTTATACTAGTTCATAAAATTTTTTTACAAGCATCTTTAAGCAATATCACATGTTTCACAAAAATAGGCTTAGTGCATTAATTCATAAACTAGTAAAAAGTTTACAATCCAATCAGCCTAGGGGAGGGTATTTAAATTTGACGAAAAATTGTGAATCAAAATCAAGTAAAATTTTGATCTAATTCGTCAAAACATTGCTTAAAAATAATAACAAAAAATTACTAGAGCTTAATTATATGCTTTATCTAAAATCCATAAAAATCGAACTAATTTTTTACTAATTCCTACTTAATGGACTGCAATTCATCTGAAGTATGAATTAAATTTGTGTAGTTATAACTACGTGGTAAAAAACCGTGCGTAAATTTACGATTTACGAAAACCGCGACCGAGTTCCTAAAATTATGAAAAATAATCCACATATTCACGAAACTATTTGTGTTTCCAAAACAATAATTCGCCAATAATATATAGGGGAGAGTGGGTACACTTGATCCCAATTTTCTTTTTTTCTCATAACTTATCAAAGAAATAAAAATTTTAATTGCAAACTATGTCCTGTCAGAAATATTGAAGTCAGTTTTGAAAATCATGCTAAAACGAGGTTTTTGTAAAAACGTGTGGTAACTTGATCCCCTACGTACTAGGGTTAAAGAAATTAAGCACACTATGACTAATAAACACGAAAGTTCAGCTAATCACCAATCCTGATAAATTAATTAATAAAACTACCTTTTTAGATGCACGAATGTGTGTTTCGATATCGCAAACAACTTTGTGGAAGATTCCAAGAAGGTAGGAGAATCAATAAAAAGTGATCGCGAAAAAAACAATTTTAAGGGGTCTTCCATGTAATATATTAAAACTAGATATATGGTGTCTTCAGCAATTTCTTTTGTAGTAACATTTGCTACAACTTTGCCGAAGACACAATGTTCGAAAAAAAAATTTCGTATATCACTTATAGGTGAATTAATCACTGAACGGTATACTCCTGTGGATGTGCAATCATAAGGGCATCAACTTCTCCGAACAAACTATACTTCTAAAGTTTAGACGCTAGTAATTTTGAGCACGAAAACAACGTTTTAAAACACTGTGCCCAGAAGTGATTTTTTGAATTTTAGGAAAATTTTCTTATGCTTCAATTTGAACATTTTAGTTACTTAGACAAGATTTACAAAAATTCTACTAAACATTTAACATGTTCAGACAAGATTTGGTAAAGATTTTAATTGAATGAAAACAAGTAAGCCTCTGATTACAAGTTGACGAAAATTTGGAAAAGATTGGCAGAATTTATGGAAAGTTCACTAACAAGAATAATTTGTCTTTGTTTGAAATGATGTGCATCAACATTTTAATTTTTTTTTTATTTTAGAGGTTTTAACCTTAGAGTCATTCACCTCGGGTTAGAAAATCTCTTATGAAAAATCTCTAACCTTTAAATCAATTTACCAACTACGCTATGCCCGTCCCTCTAACACTTCAAATTGAGCTTAACTCAATTAATTACTAATTACACCCAGGTTTTTTTTACGCGGGGGATACGTACCGCGTAAAAAAAACCGCGTAAAAAAACCGCGTTAATTGGAAAATCCGCGTAAAAAAACCGCGTTAATTCGAAAATCCGCGTAAAAAACCGCGTTAATTGGAAAATCCGCGTAAAAAACCGCGTTAATCCGAAAATCCGCGTAAAAAACCGCGTTAATTGGAAAATCCGCGTAAAAAAAACCGCGTTAATCCGAAAATCCGCGCAAAAAAAACTCAGCAAAAGACTTAGAATATTTTTGGAAGTTTTTTTTGCGCGGATTTCGCAATTAACACGGTTTTTGCAAAAAATATTCTAAGTCCTTTTGAATGCAAAAGACTTAGAAGATTTTCGGAAAGATGGAAGAGACGGGTCTCGAAGATTCCTTATGGCCCGCACCCCAACAATATGGGTATTTTCGGAATGGTCTTGAAGAGTATGTGCCAGAAATTGATTTTTGACGTAATTTTGAAATAAAAGATGGCGACTTCCGGTTTAGCGAAATTCGCTATAACTCAATCAATATGGATATTTTCGGAATGGTCCTGAAGAGTAGGTGCTAGAAATTGATTTTTGACGCCATTTTGAAATCAAAGATGGCGACTTCCGGTTTAGCGAAATTCGCTATAACTCAATCAATATGGGTATTTTTGGAATGATCTTGAAGAGTAGGTGCTAGAAATTGATTTTTGACGCCATTTTGCAATCCAAGATGGCGACTTCCGGTATAGCGAAATTCGCTGTAACCCAATCAATATGGGTATTTTCGGAATGGTTTTGACGAGTAGCAGACAAACGTCGATGTTTGCCGTCATTTTAAAATTCTAGATGGCGACTTTCGGTTTACCGAAATTCTCGCATGAAAAATTTGGGCAATCGTCTTAATCACTCTAAAATATAAGATCTAATCATAAACCAGCAAAATGCAAAATATTTTTATGCGTTCATCCAGGAAAGTGCGGTGAGAATGGAAGAGAGAGAGAAGAAAGAGACGTATGTGGTGTGAGTTGGGGGTTTGAATTTATTCAAATTAAACATATTGCTTAAATTTAAGTAAATTCAACTGTTTAATTAAAACTATTTGTACTACAACTTCAGCTTCCAAAAATACCAATATTGATTGGGTTATAGCGAATTTCGCGAAATCGGAAATCGCCATCTTGGATTTAAAAATGGCGTCAAAAATCAATTTTTGGAACCTACTCGTTAAGATCATTCCAAAAACACTCATATTGATTGGGTTATAGCGAATTTCACTGAACCGGAAGTCGCCATCTTGGATTTCAAAATGACGCCAAAAATCAATTTCTGGAACCTACTCTTCAAGACCATTCCGAAAATACCCATATTGTTGGGGTGCGGGCCTTAAGGAATCTTCCAGACCCGTCTCTTCCATCTTTCCGAAAATCTTCTAAGTTTTTTGCATTCAAAAGGACTTAGAATATTTTCTGCCAAAACCGTGTTAATGGCGAAATCCGCGCAAAATAAAAACTGCCAAAATTCTTCTAAGTTCTTTGCATTTAAAAGGACTTAGAAATTTTTTTCAGAAAAAAGTCTAAGTCTTTTGCATTCAAAAGGAATATTTTTACAAAAACCGCGTTAATTGGAAAATCCGCGTAAAAAAACCGCGTTAATTGGAAAATCCGCGTAAAAAAAACCTCGTAAAAAAACCGCGCAAAAAAAACCGTGTAAAAAAACCTGGGTGTACATAAATGTCAAACTGACGAATTTATCGTCAAAAAATAGTTCAAATTTGACAAAAATTCGATTAAAATTCCACTGAAATCCGACTAATATTTTTACTTCCTGCAACTCAATAGAGTTAAAATAAGTTTAAGTTTTACTTATTTCGACGGATTCTTGGTGGGTCAATTTGGGATAATGGTTATCCTTCGCCTTAATAAGTTAAATCTAGCTTTAACCTTTTCAGTGAATTTATTATTTTGTTATTAATATATAAAAAAAATAATAAATTTTAAAGGCGAAGGATAATTTGATGGGACTTCGGTCATAACCAGATACTTTCGGAAACTAAACCTAATTCAATAAATAATTCAAATATAGTAAAAAAAATAATAAATTTCACCTAATTAAATAAAAATTGTTACTATTATTGATTTTAAAATCAAAATTGGAAATTGTTTTATTGGCGAGCATTTGAAAAAATGAATTGATTGAATATATGAGAAGCTTTCAAGCACCCCGCGTATAAATCTATAAATCTCAATTTAATCAAAAATTTATTTAGATTTTTGCGAAAATTTGAATTTAATTGAATGGTACCTAAAAAATCTATTTTACCTCATAATGCCGGCAACTCTCTCAAATTCCTATAAAAATACTAACTCAATTTCGACAAACATTTTACTAAAATTTGACAAAATTTAGATTAAAATTATTAGTAAATAAACTATTTTTTTTTTGTTTAACTAGTCGATTTCAACCAAAATCCTTCTAATAGTGAACATGGTAGATATACAGACAAAATAACCTAATAAGATAAAAGATAATTTATAGGACTTTAAAAAAAACTCTCATAAATAATACTTAAAGAAATTTGGAAAAAAAATTTAAGAAATTGGTCATTATTGAATACAACCGGACACTGAACTTAATTTCAACATATCTATAAAAATAGCTAAGAGTTGATCAAAATTTTACCTTAAATTTGATAAAAATTCGACAAAGATTTATTCAATTAAAAAATCTGGCAAAGATTTGACTAACATTTTACCATAATGTTTATAAAGGAGTATCAAATTCGATAAAAAAAATTGCAATTTGATCATATTTATATTGTCGATAGATTTAATTTGGACAGAAATTTCAGAAAATTGAAATAAACCCATTGAAAGTGTGAAAATGATCGCCCGGAGCACTACCATTATGACTAGAATTTAATTTATTATTAATTTTTTGCGGAAAGCTGATTATTACATTTATTGAAATTAAAAACAATTCCAACGATAATTATATAAACTGAAGATGACGGATCTTGCTATTAAATCTAATGCGATTAAATCCTTATTAAATTTGCAAAAGGGCGAATAAGATTTGTAAACAAACTTTTATTTTGATGGTTTCTTTTAATTTACTATAATTTCGAAGCAGAAAACAATTGAAATTACTTCTACGAAGGGTAAAAATTTACATTAACGCATATTTTTCATGAAATTCAACTCTGCAGCAGACTAATGAGCGAAACAAGTTTGTTTACAAAAAACACTTTCGCCCTTTTGACGAATTAATATTGAAATCTAATGTGTATGTGAAATGGTACAAGATTAAAGGAACATCGCAATATGATGTTAATAACATTGAGAAATTGCTAGGTTGAACCGTCTCCAAGACAAAAAATTTTGAATGAAAGTTATACACCTCTTATGCTCGAAATAGTACGACGTTGTAAAAGCGCAAAAAAACTTATTACTCGGCCAGCAATTTGTAGCAATGGAACGAAAATGAAGCTCTTTTATCAAAAATCTTGGGGTGCCTGAATGATATTGTGGAAAGCCAACAGGTCGTAGAAACGTGAACCATTGTAACAATTTCGTGGAAAGACTGTTTCGACGCATATTTGATAAACAGTGGCACCAGAAGATTGCCTTCTCTGTGGTCATTATGAAGATCTTGTACCACAATCACTGAATTAGCGGCTCCCTGCATTACTTTTAACGAAATCTTTCCCAGAATTAATGTTATCACTATAAAATCATTAAAGTTATCGAACGTTCCCGAAATTCATAAGTTACGTTATAAAAGAACTATTTACTACAGTGAAGATTAGTTTTTTACACTCCAGAAGCTGTTAAAAAATTCTTTTGGATCATAGACATAGCTTATTATTAATTTTTATTATTTATTTTAAATTTATTTTAAGTGCGAAATTGGTTCGGTTCGTCTGCTAGAGACCAATTGTCACTGTATTAGTACTCAATACGCTTTTTTCTAATTCAAAATGATATGTCTATATTTTATACCATAACATCGCATTACCCTCGATTAAATTTACAAGATAATAATCCAAGCGATCTTCGCTCCCCAAAATTAGTTTCGGTATCAATTTTCGGCGAATTTTTTTCTTGTCCGAATCATCTTCGGGCTCATTGCAACGAACTCAACATACACATCATCATTCAAATTCCAATTTTCCGCTCTACATGCTAAACAGTATGAAAGGAACCGAAACCTCGCTAAGTTAGACAAACTTGCAACATGGTAGAAGGTAGACAACAATTAATTTCGCATCAGTTCCGCACGCTTGAGCAAACTCAGTCGACAATAGACTAGCAGCACACGCGTTACCTAGCATCATCATCGCTGCTGTTGAGTTGAGATGATAAAGACACTACACATCGCCGCATCACTCGCGCGCGCTTGTGTGTGTGTGTGTGCTAGTCCGACTGCAGCTGATCAAAATCGAACAAATTTTTTCGATGTTTTTGCATAGCTTACATATGCATGACCTTGTAGCGCTGCTGAACCCCGTTCGATGTTGGAAGGCGGAAGGGAGCTACTACACGACATGGTTGGTGCCCACTGCTGAATGGCCGTATCGTTTGAAGAGGCTCGTCCACTTACCTGAAAGGGAAATGAGAAGAAGAAGAAGAAAATGAATTAATATGCGTGTTATTTGGCTTTGAAAATCAACTTAGATTGTTGCGATGATTAGGTTACGAATGAATCTACGAAAATCGTCTGGTTGGGTGTCGTCGGAAGCCCTAATGCGTGTAATTGAGATGATCTTAATTATGGACACAAATACAACCGAATTGATGTTTAATTCTACTTCAAACGATGGCAGCTATAAAATAGTACGGACACTTCCTGTGAACAATACCATACATCTCAGCCTGACAGCCTAATCACTACGTGATCCCACTGACACACACGGCAACATTCCGATGCTAAAATCAGCTAATTCCAATATCCATAGAAACTACCAAACTTGCTGCGGTTGGTTGCGACCATTCAATAAATCAATGTACAAAAGTGTTTCCACCTCGACTAATCGCGGCACCGTTTTTTTGGCTGCCACAGCTGTACCATCCTCGGCACTATGTTTGGGTTCGATCTTTGCCGGATTTTGGAATGCTTATTAGCGACATTAGCGGAAAACCTGTTTCAGTCAGTGTCTCTTCTAACTAGAAGTAAATGGTAGGTAAATACACATTGAGAAAGATCGAGCTCCTCTGCCGGGCCAATCGACGAAGCGTTCATCCCAAATAGGGATCCCTGATCGGAAGATTTGCATTGAGAGATATAGTATTGTGGAGCGACGACCTGTTCCGAGGTCAAGTGGTTCCGAGTGAAGTCGAAAATTATGGTATGTTTATTAAATGATTCTTAAAGGAATCTAGAATTATTATAAAAGGATTTCAAAATAATTTTGTAATTATTATAAAGACTCTAAAATGATTCTAACATAAATCTAAAATAATTCTTGAACAATTCTAAAATGATTCTTATAATTAAAAATATTCTGAAATGATTCTACATTGATTCAAAACTGAATCTAAACAATTCTTAAATGACACTAAAATTACTTGATTTTGAAATAAATCTAAAATGATCTGAAATCTGAAATCAAATATATTAATATTTTAAAATTATTCTGCAACGATTATAAAATTATTCCTAAATGAATGTTAAAAAAAATCTAAATGACTCTTAAATAATTCTAAAATATATCTAAAGTGATCTAAATGATCTTAAAATTATTTTCAAATAGATCAAAATTCTGAAATGTTCCTAATTTTTTTCCGAAATTAATTAGCATTTATAAATGATTTTATAATGATCCTCGAAGGAATCTAAAATAATTTTAAAATGCTTTTAAAAAAATCAAAACGTGTAAAATCGAAAAGAGCGATGGCAATTGCTGCTTCACAAAAATGCCCTGGACAAAAACACAAATTATTAATTCATATTGTGGTAAAGGCCCCAAACGGACCGAAACATTGGGTAGACAAAAAAAGATCTGCAAAATTTCCGTGAAGCTGTTTTTCTGCATTTCTTTTTTTTCTGTTCATGCTTTCATGTATTCCTATTTCTGTTGTACTGTCATCATGTCTGACTGTGTATTAATGTACCTATTTTTAGGCCCTTCTGTTTTCCTGGATTTTTAGCTTGCTGCGTTTCTGCCACTCCATAATCCTGACTTTCTTTATTTCTGTCTTTTTCAATCTATTCGTTATTTGACTTTTAGTCTTTCCTTTATAGTTTCGATTTCCTTACTTTGTCTAATAGAATTTTAGTTAACGAGTTTTAGCCTTTAAACCTATGCATGTTTAAATCTTTACTGTTTTAGTTATTCAACCTTAAATGTTTTCTTCTTTTAGTCGCTTTTGTCGTTTTCGTCATTTTTTTGCGGCAAAAGCCATGCCGTTTTAACGTTTTTGTCATTTCTAGATTTGTCCTTTTTTGATTTTTTGTGATCTTTTGTCATTTTCGCCACTTCCGCCATTTTTGCCATTCTGTAATTTTTGTCAATTATGCCAATTATTTTATTTATACCATTTTTGTAATATAGTATATTTTGTATTTTTCGTAACTTGCCATTTTTGTCATTTCTGTAATTTTTGTTATTTTTTGTCACATTTCGACATATTGGTTATATTTGTCATTTTTGTTCTTTTTTGTATTTTTTCTATAATTTTGATCATTTTTGTAATTTTAATTTTGTACTTTTGGTAATTTTTGCAATGTTTGTAATACATGTAACATTTTCAATTTCTGCATTTTTTGTAATTTTTGCAACTTTTGTAATTTTTGAGATATTTTTTGTAATTTATGTATTTTGTGCAATTTTTGTACATTTTTTTTGTACATTTTGGGTGCATTATCCCATGTTTGCAATTTTTATAATTTTGGAGCTTTTTGCAAATTTTCTGATTTTTACGCTTGTAATTTTCATAATCTTTGCGATTTTAATGATTTTAAAATTTTTACAATGTTCATTAATTTTAAACATTTTCATTATTTTCAAAAAATGTTGCAATTTCAATTTTTTCCAAATTTTTAATTTTTGCTATTTTTGTTTTTCACGTCAGTTTCATGATTTTGGCAATTTTTTAGTTTCTGTAATTTTTGTAATGTTTGCATTTTTTGTAATTTTGTAGTTCTTTGCATTTTTTCATGTTTGTCACTTTGTAATTTTTGTTAATTTTCTGTTTTATCTTATTTTTGTTGTGTTATCTCGTTGTCTTGTTGTCTTTTCATTTCTTTGCCTTTTGTTCTTTTTTGTCTTGCTTTTTTATGTTTTTTTCTGTTTTCCTTTTTGCCATTTTTGTCAATTTTGTAATTTTTGTAATTTTTGTAATTTTTGTAATCTTTGTAATTTTTGTAATTTTTGTAATTTTTGTAATTTTTGTAATTTTTGTAATTTTTGTAATTTTTGTAATTTTTGTAATTTTTGTAATTTTTGTAATTTTTGTAATTTTTGTAATTTTTGTATTTTTTGTAATTTTTGTAATTTTTGTAATTTTTGTAATTTTTGTAATTTTTGTAATGTTTGTAATTTTTGTAATTTTTGTAATTTTTGTAATTTTTATTTTTTGTAATTTTAGTAATTTTAGTAATTTTTGTAATTTTTGTAATTTTTGTAATTTTTGTAATGTTTGTAATTTTTGTAATTTTTGTAATTTTTGTAATTTTTGTAATTTTTGTAATTTTTGTAATTTTTGTAATTTTTGTAATTTTTGTAATTTTTGTAATTTTTGTAATTTTTGTAATTTTTGTAATTTTTGTAATTTTTGTAATTTTTGCAATTTTTGTAATTTTTGTAATTTTTGTAATTTTTGTAATTTTTGTAATTTTTATAATTTTTATAATTTTTGTAATTTTTGTAATTTTTGTCATGTTTGTCATTTTTGTAATTTTTGTAATTTTTGTAATTTTTGTAATTTTTGTAATTTTTGTAATTTTTGTAATTTTTGTAATTTTTGTGATTTTTGTAATTTTTGTAATTTTTGTAATTTTTGTAATTTTTGTAATTTTTGTAATTTTTGTAATTTTTGTAATTTTTGTAATTTTTGTAATTTTTGCAATTTTTGTAATTTTTGTAATTTTTGTAATTTTTGTAATTTTTGTAATTTTTGTAATTTTTGTAATTTTTGTAATTTTTGTAATTTTTGTAATTTTTGTAATTTTTGCAATTTTTGTAATTTTTGTAATTTTTGTAATTTTTGTAATTTTTGTAATTTTTGTAATTTTTGTAATTTTTGTAATTTTTGTAATTTTTGTAATTTTTGTAATTTTTGTAATTTTTGTAATTTTTGTAATTTTTGTAATTTTTGTAATTTTTGTAATTTTTGTAATTTTTGTAATTTTTGTAATTTTTGTAATTTTTGTAATTTTTGTAATTTTTGTAATTTTTGTAATTTTTGTAATTTTTGTAATTTTTGTAATTTTTGTAATTTTTGTAATTTTTGTAATTTTTGTAATTTTTGTAATTTTTGTAATTTTTGTAATTTTTGTAATTTTTGTAATTTTTGTAATTTTTGTAATTTTTGTAATTTTTGTAATTTTTGTAATTTTTGTAATTTTTGTAATTTTTGTAATTTTTGTAATTTTTGTAATTTTTGTAATTTTTGTAATTTTTGTAATTTTTGTAACTTTTGTAATTTTTGTAATTTTTGTAATTTTTGTAATTTTTGTAATTTTTGTAATTTTTGTAATTTTTGTAATTTTTGTAATTTTTGTAATTTTTGTAATTTTTGTAATTTTTGTAATTTTTGCAATTTTTGTAATTTTTGTAATTTTTGTAATTTTTGTAATTTTTGTAATTTTTGTAATTTTTGTAATTTTTGTAATTTTTGTAATTTTTGTAATTTTTGTAATTTTTGTAATTTTTGTAATTTTTGTAATTTTTGTAATTTTTGTAATTTTTGTAATTTTTGCAATTTTTGTAATTTTTGTAATTTTTGTAATTTTTGTAATTTTTGTAATTTTTGTAATTTTTGTAATTTACAAAAATTACAATGTAATTTTGGTAATTTTTGTAATTTTTGTAATTTTTGTAATTTTTGTAATTTTTGTAATTTTTGTAATTTTTGTAATTTTTGTAATTTTTGTAATTTTTGTAATTTTTGTAATTTTTGTAATTTTTGTAATTTTTGTAATTTTTGTAATTTTTGTAATTTTTGTAATTTTTGTAATTTTTGTAATTTTTGTAATTTTTGTAATTTTTGTAATTTTTGTAATTTTTGTAATTTTTGTAATTTTTGCAATTTTTGTAATTTTTGTAATTGTTGTAATTTTTGTAATTTTTGTAATTTTTGTAATTTTTGTAATTTTTGTAATTTTTGTAATTTTTGTAATTTTTGTAATTTTTGTAATTTTTGTAATTTTTGTAATTTTTGTAATTTTTGTAATTTTTGTAATTTTTGTAATTTTTGTAATTTTTGTCATGTTTGTCATTTTTGTAATTTTTGTAATTTTTGTAATTTTTGTAATTTTTGCAATTTTTGTAATTTTTGTAATTTTTGTAATTTTTGTAATTTTTGTAATTTTTGTAATTTTTGTAATTTTTGTAATTTTTGTAATTTTTGTAATTTTTGTAATTTTTGTAATTTTTGTAATTTTTGTAATTTTTGTAATTTTTGTAATTTTTGTAATTTTTGTAATTTTTGTGATTTTTGTAATTTTTGTAATTTTTGTAATTTTTGTAATTTTTGTAATTTTTGTAATTTTTGTAATTTTTGTAATTTTTGTAATTTTTGTAATTTTTGTAATTTTTGTAATTTTTGTAATTTTTGTAATTTTTGTAATTTTTGTAATTTTTGTAATTTTTGTAATTTTTGTAATTTTTGTAATTTTTGTAATTTTTGTAATTTTTGTAATTTTTGTAATTTTTGTAATTTTTGTAATTTTTGTAATTTTTGCAATTTTTGCAATTTTTGTAATTTTTGTAATTTTTGCAATTTTTGTAATTTTTGTAATTTTTGTAATTTTTGTAATTTTTTGTAATTTTTGTAATTTTTGTAATTTTTGTAATTTTTGTAATTTTTGTAATTTTTGTAATTTTTGTAATTTTTGTAATTTTTGTAATTTTTGTAATTTTTGTAATTTTTGTAATTTTTGTAATTTTTGTAATTTTTGCAATTTTTGTAATTTTTGTAATTTTTGTAATTTTTGTAATTTTTGTAATTTTTGTAATTTTTGTAATTTTTGTAATTTTTGTAATTTTTGTAATTTTTGTAATTTTTGTAATTTTTGTAATTTTTGTAATTTTTGTAATTTTTGTAATTTTTGTAATTTTTGTAATTTTTGCAATTTTTGTAATTTTTGTAATTTTTGTAATTTTTGTAATTTTTGTAATTTTTGTAATTTTTGTAATTTTTGTAATTTTTGTAATTTTTGTAATTTTTGTAATTTTTGTAATTTTTGTAATTTTTGTAATTTTTGTAATTTTTGTAATTTTTGTAATTTTTGTAATTTTTGTAATTTTTGTAATTTTTGTAATTTTTGTAATTTTTGTAATTTTTATAATTTTTGTAATTTTTGTAATTTTTGTAATTTTTGTAATTTTTGTAATTTTTGTAATTTTTGTAATTTTTGTAATTTTTGCAATTTTTGTAATTTTTGTAATTTTTGTAATTTTTGTAATTTTTGTAATTTTTGTAATTTTTGTAATTTTTGTAATTTTTGTAATTTTTGTAATTTTTGTAATTTTTGTAATTTTTGTAATTTTTGTAATTTTTGTAATTTTTGTAATTTTTGTAATTTTTGTAATTTTTGTAATTTTTGTAATTTTTGTAATTTTTGTAATTTTTGTAATTTTTGTAATTTTTGTAATTTTTGTAATTTTTGTAATTTTTGCAATTTTTGTAATTTTTGTAATTTTTGTAATTTTTGTAATTTTTGTAATTTTTGTAATTTTTGTAATTTTTGTAATTTTTGTAATTTTTGTAATTTTTGTAATTTTTGTAATTTTTGTAATTTTTGTAATTTTTGTAATTTTTGTAATTTTTGTAATTTTTGTAATTTTTGTAATTTTTGTAATTTTTGTAATTTTTGTAATTTTTGTAATTTTTGTAATTTTTGTAATTTTTGTAATTTTTGTAATTTTTGTAATTTTTGTAATTTTTGTAATTTTTGTAATTTTTGTAATTTTTGTAATTTTTGTAATTTTTGTAATTTTTGTAATTTTTGTAATTTTTGTAATTTTTGTAATTTTTGCAATTTTTGTAATTTTTGTAATTGTAATTTTTGTAATTTTTGTAATTTTTGTAATTTTTGTAATTTTTGTAATTTTTGTAATTTTTGTAATTTTTGTAATTTTTGTAATTTTTGTAATTTTTGTAATTTTTGTAATTTTTGTAATTTTTGTCATGTTTGTCATTTTTGTCATTTTTGTAATTTTTGTAATTTTTGTAATTTTTGTAATTTTTGTAATTTTTGTAATTTTTGTAATTTTTGTAATTTTTGTAATTTTTGTAATTTTTGTGATTTTTGTGATTTTTGTGATTTTTGTGATTTTTGTGATTTTTGTAATTTTTGTGATTTTTGTGATTTTTGTGATTTTTGTGATTTTTGTGATTTTTGTGATTTTTGTGATTTTTGTAATTTTTGTAATTTTTGTAATTTTTGTGATTTTTGTGATTTTTGTGATTTTTGTGATTTTTGTGATTTTTGTGATTTTTGTGATTTTTGTGATTTTTGTGATTTTTGTGATTTTTGTGATTTTTGTGATTTTTGTGATTTTTGTGATTTTTGTGATTTTTGTGATATTTGTGATTTTTGTTATTTTTGTTATTTTTGTCATTTTTGTTATTTGTCATTTTTGTTATTTGTCATTTTTGTCATATTTGTCATATTTGTCATATTTGTCATTTTTGTCATTTTTGTCATTTTTGTCATTTTTGTCATTTTTGTCATTTTCGTCATTTTTGTCATTTTTGTCATTTTTGTCATTTTTGTCATTTTTGTCATTTTTGTCATTTTTGTCATTTTTGTCATTTTTGTCATTTTTGTCATTTTTGTCATTTTTGTCATTTTTGTCATTTTTGTCATTTTTGTCATTTTTGTCATTTTTGTCATTTTTGTCATTTTTGTCATTTTTGTCATTTTTGTCATTTTTGTCATTTTTGTCATTTTTGTCATTTTTGTCATTTTTGTCATTTTTGTCATTTTTGTCATTTTTGTCATTTTTGTCATTTTTGTCATTTTTGTCATTTTTGTCATTTTTGTCATTTTTGTCATTTTTGTCATTTTTGTCATTTTTGTCATTTTTGTCATTTTTGTCATTTTTGTCATTTTTGTCATTTTTGTCATTTTTGTCATTTTTGTCATTTTTGTCATTTTTGTCATTTTTGTCATTTTTGTCATTTTTGTCATTTTTGTCATTTTTGCCATTTATGTCGCTTTTGTCATTTTTGTCATTTTAGTCATTTTAGTCATTTTAGTCATTTTTGTCATTTTTGTCATTTTTGTCATTTTTGTCATTTTTGTCATTTTTGTCATGTTTGTCATTTTTGTCATTTTTGTCATTTTTGTACTTTTTGTACTTTTTGTAATTTTTGTAATTTTTGTAATTTTTGTAATTTTTGTAATTTTTGTAATTTTTGTAATTTTTGTAATTTTTGTAATTTTTGTAATTTTTGTAATTTTTGTAATTTTTGTAATTTTTGTAATTTTTATAATTTTTGTAATTTTTGTCATGTTTGTCATTTTTGTAATTTTTGTAATTTTTGTAATTTTTGTAATTTTTGTAATTTTTGTGATTTTTGTGATTTTTGTGATTTTTGTGATTTTTGTGATTTTTGTGATTTTTGTGATTTTTGTGATTTTTGTGATTTTTGTGATTTTTGTGATTTTTGTGATTTTTGTGATTTTTGTGATTTTTGTGATTTTTGTGATTTTTGTGATTTTTGTGATTTTTGTGATTTTTGTGATTGTTGTGATTTTTGTGATTTTTGTGATATTTGTGATATTTGTGATTTTTGTTATTTTTGTTATTTTTGTTATTTTTGTTATTTTTGTTATTTTTGTCATTTTTGTTATTTTTGTTATTTTTGTCATTTTTGTCATTTTTGTCATTTTTGTCATTTTTGTCATTTTTGTCATTTTTGTCATTTTCGTCATTTTTGTCATTTTTGTCATTTTTGTCATTTTTGTCATTTTTGTCATTTTTGTCATTTTTGTCATTTTTGTCATTTTTGTCATTTTTGTCATTTTTGTCATTTTTGTCATTTTTGTCATTTTTGTCATTTTTGTCATTTTTGTCATTTTTGTCATTTTTGTCATTTTTGTCATTTTTGTCATTTTTGTCATTTTTGTCATTTTTGTCATTTTTGTCATTTTTGTCATTTTTGTCATTTTTGTCATTTTGGTCATTCTTGTAATTTTTGTCATTTTTGTCTTTTTGTATTTCGTTTTGGTGTTTTTGTCTTGTCGTTTTCTTTGTTTCTGTATTTCCATTTTTCTGGCTTTCTTTTTTCAGTATTTCCCACTTCCTTTAGTTTTATTTTTTCCTACCTGTCTATATCTAATCTTTCTGTCTTTTCGTCTTCTGTCTATGCAAATCTTTCTAGCTGTCTTTATGGCTCTCTGTTTTTCTTTCTTTGAATCTGTCTGTCTTGTTGTATTTCTGTCTGTCGGTCTGTTTGTCTTATTGTCTTCTGTCTTTCTTTTTTCCGTTATCGTGTCTTTGTTTATTGATGTCTTTGTCTTTCTTGCGTTCGCAATTTTGTCATTGTCTGTCTATCTTTATTGTAGTTTAGCTTTCTGTATATCTTTTTATATGTAATTCTTTCAATCTATCTTTTTGTCTTTTTGTTATTTTGTCTATTTATAATTTTGTATTTTTGTGAGAAGATGGCTAGAGAAATATAATGTTTGTTCTCTTGCTTGTTATCCCTTTAATATATTTTCTTGCTTGTTATCCCTTTAATATATTTTTAATTTTTGTCTTTCTTTGTCTTTTTGACGTTCTTTTTAGTCTCTCTGTCTTTCTATTTTCCGTCTTTCTGTCTTTTTTTCTTATCTATTCATCCGTCTTTTTTGTTTTTTCGTCTTTCTGAGTTTCTATATTTTCGTTATTCTAGCTTTCTTTATTTCCATCTTTCTGTATTTCTGCTTTTTGTTTTATATTTTTGCCTTACTGTCTGTTTGTAATTCTGTCAATCGATCTTTCTGTCTTTCTGACTTCTGTGTATTTGCAATTCTTTACAGCTCCCTTTGTGTCTTTCTATTTAAATGGCGATGGGTCTTTTGTCAGGTTTTATTTCTGTCTGTCCGTCTTATTGTTTTCCTCTCAGTCTTTTTTTTTTCTTTTTCTATTTATGTCTGTCTTTTTTATCTTATTGTATTTCTAGCCTTCTGTATTTTTTGTCTTATGTTTTCTGCCTTTTTGACATTCTATCTTTCTGTAGTTCTATTTTTATGTCTTTCTGTCAATATGCAATTCTGTCATTCTATTTTTCCACCGTTCCTTCTCGCTGTCATTTTGTATTTCTGTTTTTCTATCTTTGAGTTTGTCCGTCTTGTATTTCTACCCGGCTGTTTTATAGTCTTCCTTTCCACCTCTATGTTGTTTTATTCAGTATTATTGTCTTCCTCTATCGATGTATTTCACTCATTGTTTGTGCTGTTGTATTGCGATTTTTCGTTTCTTTGTATATTTCTGTCTTTTGGTTTGCTTGTTTTAATTTTTTCAAATACTGTCTTTCTAATTTTTTGTATATCTGTTTTCAGTCTGTCTCTTTGTTTTTGCCTATGCCTTTTTCCTCTATTTCTTTGTTTCTATCTCTCAGTCTACCTTTCTTTTTTCAGTCTTTCTGTTTTTCTGGCTGTCTGTCGTTTGGCTCTCCTCGTTTTCTATCTTTTCCTCTTTATCATTCTGCCTATCTTTATTTCTACCTTTTCGCCTTTTCTTCTTTCTATCTCTTTATATTCCTTTCTTTCTTTTTTTAATTTTCTATCTTTTTGTAAGTCGCAGTGGTGGTATTCTAGGGTTTTATTGATCTGTCCTCTAATTCTACATGTGAACTCATTTCTAAGAATATGGATCCAATGTGCTTTCGGTAGACTTTACGATTCTTCTCTCTACCAGTTAATTTGTAAAAATCGCTCTTTTGCATATTTTCCTACCCATTCTGAATCTCGTCCCCGAGGATATATATTCAGCTATTAAAATTAGAATATCAAATCATTCCGATATTAATTCTGCCGAATCTCAGATCCCCTAGCAACTGACAACAGCGTAAAAAAATCGAGTGAACCCTTCTGATGAGTGGGCAGCACTTTACCGAATCCAAATGCCAACCAGCTCATGCCCTCATGCTGATCGGCTGGCTGACCTAATTCAATAGACGGGCGGGCTCTTTTGTTCGTTCACTGTCATAAACACTCTCTCTCACACACACACTCGGATTTCCGGCGGTTAGATAAAATGGAAGAAAAAAGTAGACCCAAAACTCATTTATTACAACAAAGTACCCTCGAACACCACTGTATGTAGGCGAGTGGACTGCTGCCCGCGATAGGATCAGGCCATGGAGGCGTCATTGTTTCTGGCGGCACCCTTCCAACGCTGCGGTGTAATCAGGACGACGATGAGGGTCGGTCCGTGTTGGTCAGCTGCTGAAGCACCCGGTGCCAGTACAAGTACTACTAGGCACTCATCTGCTGCCGTGAGGGTATGCTTCGGACACGTAAAATTTGGCGTTAAGTGATAAACAATGGAACAGTGCTGGTGTTCCAATTTGGGTGATTATGCGTCATACATGAAATCAGTGTGATGTCGGTTCGGACTGTCGAAATAAATTATTCAAAATTCCGCATCGACGGGTTTTTGTTCTGTTCTTCCGTCACCTACCTACAGGATGTAAAACGGTGGACCTGGTTTTGAATAAATATTCTATCGGTTTCCATCGACGGACACTGGCAATTCGACTAATTTTAATGTCACACCCGGCTTGGGTTCACGTGACGTTTTGGGTGTTTGTATGGAAAACGTTCGTTTGCATATATTTGCAGCCGATGCTAACAAGTTTGTCAATCGATATGCAATTCAAATGGGACCAGGTGCACTGTGGTCCGGAACTGGTTCTAATATTTTTAGCTTGAACGAGCTTGAAGCTTCAGATCGAATGAAATTTAGTTGCCGCTGCTAGGGAAAATCGTCTCAGTTCTCTTTAACTTATGGAATTTCATAATATTCGGAAGATTCCATTCTGCTTAAATTAGTAGCGGAATAATTTGGCTCTCTATAAAAACTCTAATTGAGACAAATCTCTTTCTACCCACGTCAACAATTTAGGCGACTAAATCCTGTCGTTTACTTCGAGCTCCAACCCCGAGACGGATGATGAATAAACATCAATAAAATATCAACAACAAGAACAACCGAAAGCTCAAAACACTCGATTCGGAAGGGAAGCAATCTCTAAGGGGTTCATCATAAGTTTCAATATCCGTTTACTTAATTTTAATTACTGTAAACTATACCATTGCTGTGGGTACGAACGGAAGTACGACAGTCACCGACGGCCGTTCAGAGTGACAAACGATAAAGGAGAAGGTGGATGGGTGGTTGGATGTTAGACCTTTTACTTGATGATTGAAGACGCCAAAAGTAGTGAACTGTGACAGAGAAACTTTGAGGCTATTCAGTCGACCGGTGCTCGCTCGAGACCGTCTTGTGGGTTTCGTTGGATCGTAGCTTTAGTTTTACAGGAATTGAAAAGGGTGAAGTTCAGGTTGCAGGCGTTTTCTACGGTCGGTCCCATAACTAAGACGAAAGGTATTGGTAATGATGAGTGACAGAAATAGTCAATTCTATTTTCTGAAATAATACTTGAATAAATAACAGTGGGCTTGCTGTCAACTACAAATCGCCCATATGAATGCCAAAATTCTCTACAACAAAATGAATCTGTTCAAATATTTATGAAAAAAAATATCACGATTCAATAATGTGAGCCGCTCACGAAAATTGTAGCCATGATTGGCTTCATGTTGCACCATTAACGGATTTTCATTAATGGAATAGCTAAACAGTTACTAAAGGTGAAAATGGTACTTAACCTTACGGAAGTGACAGTTTTACACAATTTCATCATGTACGCAATTGTGTATTGATCCGATTTTTGACTAAGGTAGAAAACCCCATTCTGAAGAACAACATGAAACACGGTATCTAGCATGACAGTGTTAAAACCAACATCCCCTTATATATAAGGATGACGATAAAACCGAAGTACGTTTGCACGACTTAGTACCTCGCGCTAGTTCATACCACATAAAAGATTGTTGTCGAAATACAGAGAAGGTGGAATTCGTTACAATGGATGCAATCTGTTTCCCTGGAATTCCCAACGGTGTTCTTGAGGTTAACATGCGCCTTACCTAACCTATCCCTTCCTATCTGACTATTACAGCTAAAAAAGGGTAAGGAATTTACTATCAGAAAATAACACTGGGCAATTCATAGCAAGTTTCTGTCTAACAATGGAAATTAATGTCGAAATATTAAGTTTTCAGCATCGGTCTGTTTTTTGTTTTTGACAGGCAGTGTTTGTACTGGTTCTGCTTATATTAAACCATTCTTAACGTAATCTACGCAGCGTTTTCCATTGATATGCCTTATATTTACAGTACTGATCTGACTGGGATCTGACGTGCATGCGGACGTAATTTGGTGGCTTGCATTTGAGTTCGTGAGGTCAAATAGGATGAAACCGGTCGTACTTGCCGCTTTCTCATCACAAGGTGTTTTAGAACATCTGGGGAGAAAGCCTAATCGGAAGCGAAACCTACATCTCTGTATTGCATCATCTTGGTCATCATCCTAGAACCTACGGCTTTTGCTCGCTGTCGACCACAAGGCCAGATTGGATTTTTTTGTCACTTTGTTATTTTGTAACTTTTGCAGTTTTGTAATTTTTGCTATATGCCATGTCTTTTTAGAGTTTTTGGCATCGTTAAAGTTTTTTGTTATTTTTCGTTTTTAGTCATTTTTGTAATATGTATCATTTTTGTAAATTTTATCGTTTCTTCTCTCTGTCATTTTGTATTTCTGTTTTTCTATCTTTGAGTTTGTCCGTCTTGTATTTCTACCCGGCTGTTTTATAGTCTTCCTTTCCACCTTTGTGTTTCTTTTATTCAGTATTGTTGTCTTCCTCTATCTATGTATTTCACTCATTGATTGTGCTATTGTATTGCGCTTTTTCGTTTCTTTATATATTTCTGTCTTTTGGTTTGCTTGTTTTATTTTTTTCAAATGCTGTCTTTCTAATTTTTTGTATATCTGTTTTCAGTCTGTCTTTCTTTGTTTCTGCCTATGCCTTTTTCCTCTATTTCTTTGTTTCTGTCTCTCAGTCTACCTTTCTTTCTTCAGCCTTTCTGTTTTTCTGGCTGTCTATCGTTTAGCTCTCTTCGTTTTCTATCTTTTCCTCTTATATCATTCTGCCTATCTTTATTTCTACCTTTTTGCCTTTTCTTCTTTCTATATCTTTATATTCCTTTCTTTCTTTTTTTTATTTTCTATCTTTTTGTAAGTCGCAGTGGTGGTATTCTAGGGTCTTTTTGATCTTTCCTCTAATTCTTCGTGTGAACTCATTTCTAAGAATACGGTTCCAATGTGCTTTCGGAAGACTCTACGATTCTTCTATCTACCAGTTAAATTCTTCTATTTTTGTAAATTTTTGTCATTGATGTCATTTTTGCCAATTCAGTAATTTTTGTATTTTTTTTGTTATTTTTATTAGTCTAGTTAATTTTGTCAATTTTGCCATTTCGTCATTTGTGTAATTTTTTATTACTTTTGTTTGCCATATTCGACATTTGTCATGTTTTGTCATTTTTGTCACTGTTGTCATTTTTTCCATTTTTGTCATTTTGGCCATTTTTGTAATTTTTTGTTATTTTTGTGTTTTTTTTTTCAATTTTTGCCATTTTTGTCATTTGGGTTATTTTTGCCGCTTTCGTCATTTTTTCATTTTTGTCATTTTAGTCATTTTTATAATTTTGTCATCCTCAAAACTCTTATTTTTTATATTTTCGTGTTTTTAATCATTTTAGTCATGTTTGTTATTTTTTGCCATTTTTATTTTAATTTTATTATTTTTGTAATTTTGTAATTTTTGCGATTTTTGTAACTTTTGTAATTGTTAGATATTTTAAATCTTTAAATTTTCAATTTTTTTTGTTGTTTTCGCAATTTTTGTAATTTTGGTAATTTTTTATTATTTTTGTAATTTTTGTGATTTTTGCGATTTTTGTAAATTTTGTAAATTTTGTAAATCTTGTAAATTTTGTAAATTTTGTAATTTTTGTAGTTGTCTAATTTTTATTATTTTTTTGTCGTTTTTGTGCGTTGTGATTTTAGTATTTTTTGAAATTTTTGAAATTTTTTGTAATTTTCTGTAATAATTGTAATTTTGAAATTATCTTTTTTGTAATTTTATCAATTTTGTAATTTTTGTATCTTTGCAATTTTTGTAGGCTTTTGTGACTTTTGTAATTTTTACGATTTTTGTAATTATTGTAGCATCGCAATTTTTTAAATTTTTGTCGTTTTTGTACGTTTTGTGATTTTAGTATTACTACTAATTTTTGTAATAATTGTCATTTTTAAATTTTAGTATTTTTTTTAGATTTTTACAATTTTAATAAATTTTGTATTATTGCAATTTTTATAATTTTTGTAGTTTCGGCAATTTTTGTATTTTTTTTTGCAATTTTGATCATTTTTTGTAATTTCTGCAAATTTTGCAATTTTTTTAATTTTTGTATTTTTTGTAATTTTTGTATTTTTTTAATTTTTTTATCAACTATTGTAATTTTTGTAATTGTTGTAATTTTTATAATTTTTGTAACTTTTGTAATTTTTGTAATTTTTGTAATTTTGTAATTTTTGTAATTTTTGTAATTTTTGTAATTTTTGTAATTTTTGTATTTTTTGTAATTTTTGTAATTTTTGTAATTTTTGTAATTTTTGTAATTTTTGTAATTTTTTGTAATTTTTTGTAATTTTTTGTAATTTTTGTAATTTTTTGTAATTTTTTGTAATTTTTGTAATTTTTGTAATTTTTGTAATTTTTGTAATTTTTGTAATTTTTGTAATTTTTGTAATTTTTGTAATTTTTGTAATTTTTGTAATTTTTGTAATTTTTGTAATTTTTGTAATTTTTGTAATTTTTGTAATTTTTGTAATTTTTGTAATTTTTGTAATTTTTGTAATTTTTGTAATTTTTGTAATTTTTGTAATTTTTGTAATTTTTGTAATTTTTGTAATTTTTGTAATTTTTGTAATTTTTGTAATTTTTGTAATTTTTGTAATTTTTGTAATTTTTGTAATTTTTGTAATTTTTGTAATTTTTGTAATTTTTGTAATTTTTGTAATTTTTGTAATTTTTGTAATTTTTGTAATTTTTGTAATTTTTGTAATTTTTGTAATTTTTGTAATTTTTGTAATTTTTGTAATTTTTGTAATTTTTGTAATTTTTGTAATTTTTGTAATTTTTGTAATTTTTGTAATTTTTGTAATTTTTGTAATTTTTGTAATTTTTGTAATTTTTGTAATTTTTGTAATTTTTGTAATTTTTGTAATTTTTGTAATTTTTGTAATTTTTGTAATTTTTGTAATTTTTGTAATTTTTGTAATTTTTGTAATTTTTGTAATTTTTGTAATTTTTGTAATTTTTGTAATTTTTGTAATTTTTGTAATTTTTGTAATTTTTGTAATTTTTGTAATTTTTGTAATTTTTGTAATTTTTGTAATTTTTGTAATTTTTGTAATTTTTGTAATTTTTGTAATTTTTGTAATTTTTGTAATTTTTGTAATTTTTGTAATTTTTGTAATTTTTGTAATTTTTGTAATTTTTGTAATTTTTGTAATTTTTGTAATTTTTGTAATTTTTGTAATTTTTGTAATTTTTGTAATTTTTGTAATTTTTGTAATTTTTGTAATTTTTGTAATTTTTGTAATTTTTGTAATTTTTGTAATTTTTGTAATTTTTGTAATTTTTGTAATTTTTGTAATTTTTGTAATTTTTGTAATTTTTGTAATTTTTGTAATTTTTGTAATTTTTGTAATTTTTGTAATTTTTGTAATTTTTGTAATTTTTGTAATTTTTGTAATTTTTGTATTTTTTGTAATTTTTGTAATTTTTGTAATTTTTGTAATTTTTGTAATTTTTGTAATTTTTTGTATTTTTTGTAATTTTTGTAATTTTTGTATTTTTGTAATTTTTGTAATTTTTGTAATTTTTGTAATTTTTGTAATTTTTGTAATTTTTGTAATTTTTGTAATTTTTGTAATTTTTGTAATTTTTGTAATTTTTGTAATTTTTGTAATTTTTGTAATTTTTGTAATTTTTGTAATTTTTGTAATTTTTGTAATTTTTGCAATTTTTGTAATTTTTGTAATTTTTGTAATTTTTGTAATTTTTGTAATTTTTGTAATTTTTGTAATTTTTGTAATTTTTGTAATTTTTGTAATTTTTGTAATTTTTGTAATTTTTGTAATTTTTGTAATTTTTGTAATTTTTGTAATTTTTGTAATTTTTGTAATTTTTGTAATTTTTGTAATTTTTGTAATTTTTGTAATTTTTGTAATTTTTGTAATTTTTGTAATTTTTGTAATTTTTGTAATTTTTGTAATTTTTGTAATTTTTGTAATTTTTGTAATTTTTGTAATTTTTGTAATTTTTGTAATTTTTGTAATTTTTGTAATTTTTGTAATTTTTGTAATTTTTGTAATTTTTGTAATTTTTGTAATTTTTGTAATTTTTGTAATTTTTGTAATTTTTGTAATTTTTGTAATTTTTGTAATTTTTGTAATTTTTGTAATTTTTGTAATTTTTGTAATTTTTGTAATTTTTGTAATTTTTGTAATTTTTGTAATTTTTGTGATTTTTGTAATTTTTGTAATTTTTGTAATTTTTGTAATTTTTGTAATTTTTGTAATTTTTGTAATTTTTGTAATTTTTGTAATTTTTGTAATTTTTGTAATTTTTGTAATTTTTGTAATTTTTGTATTTTTTGTAATTTTTTGTAATTTTTGTAATTTTTGTAATTTTTGTAATTTTTGTAATTTTTGTAATTTTTGTAATTTTTGTAATTTTTGTAATTTTTGTAATTTTTGTAATTTTTGTAATATTTGTAATTTTTGTAATTTTTGTAATTTTTGTAATTTTAGTAATTTTAGTAATTTTAGTAATTTTAGTAATTTTAGTAATTTTAGTAATTTTAGTAATTTTAGTATTTTAGTATTTTTAGTATTTTTTGTAATATTTGTGATTTTTGTAATTGTTGTAACTTTTGCAATTTTTGTAATTTTTGTGATTTTTGTGATTTTTGCAATTTTTGTAATTTTAGTAATTTTAGTAATTTTTGTAATTTTTGTAATTTTAGTATTTTTTGTAATTTTTGTAATTTTTGTAATTGTTGTAATTTTTGCAATTTTTGTAATTTTTGTAATTTTTGCAATTTTTGCAATTTTTGTAATTTTTGTAATTTTTGTAATTTTTGTAATTTTTGTAATTTTTGTGATTTTTGTAGTTTTTCTAATTTTTGTTTGCTTTTGTAAATTTTGTAATTTTAGTAATTTTTGTAATTTTTGTAGTGTTTGTAATTTTTGTAATTTTTGTAATTTTTCCAACACTTCAAATTTTTGAATTTTTGGAATTTTTGTAGTTTTTGTAATTTTTGTAATTTGTAAACCTGGTGATGTGAGTTATACATATAGGCGTTCGAATAAGCTCTACGAAGACTGTTCACAACACGGCATGGATCTTGAATTCACGAAGGAAAAGAAAGCGTAGGGAAATCATATTACAACTATCGAATCTGGTTGACATCGAAGAATAGTCTCAGAAGCTCGACCAACGAGTCATAGAACGGCTAACAGCAGCAAATTTCATCGCACCGTCAAAGCAAATACACCACGCGATTATACAAACAGTAACAGAAGTATTTTTGGAAAATTTTTGGAGTACCTGTTTCGAAGTGAGGTTTCCAAAGAGCATCAAACGAGCGGAATTAAGCTAAGAGCCGAATGTTTGTAATGGCTAACCATTACACAAAAGAATTATGAATAGCGAAGACAGAAACTTATTCTCGAAATACTGTAGGGTGATTGCCCATCATCAGGGTAATGATGGGCAAGCTGTAAATCCACTCATGATGTGTAAATTACTGTTAGAAGAATTTCGGTCGAACCGTAAAAAAATCGGAGTGACAGACTGTATATAGTAAACCAAATCGTGATCGAAATTAAAAGCAATGCACCCAGACTAATTGCGCGGTCTTAAATTGATGCCCAGGCTTGATTGTAATATCTATTGTGTTTGGGATTTTTCGAACGAAACTTGGTCCAGAGAAAATTGTCATTTTGCTTAAAATTCAATACCCAAAAACCAGAAATGATAAAAGCGGGTCATGCTTTGAAGGTATCCATTCAGCGACAGACAGTCCACCTGGTTTGGCATGCCTCGTCAACGACAAAACCGAGCCATGCATATACCGAATGTTACACTATGAATATTAAAAAGTTCACCCCTTGTTCATGCCAAAACCGAGTGCTAGGTATAGCAAAACGCATATGATCGTCGTTCGACGAAACTGTGCCTATATTTCGGGAGAACAAATCGATTGTGTTTATATTAGCTTTAGTGTTCCTCGAACCTTCACACTACGGTCTCTCAAATCGATGAAATGGAGATAGCCACAGGATCCGGATCACCTGTATCCGGAATATTGGAACGCGCCGTACCATGTTGTAGCTTATCATCATCGCCGAGTTGCAAGTAGCAGTTACGAAAAAAAAAATCGTAATCAAATCGAAACATAAAAGAAGAGAATTTCCATTTATGAGGAACGATATAAAAAAATCCAATCGCAGCGTCGGCTGAGGTGAAAGATGCGTAGGCTGTGGATGATGATATGTGCTCAAGAACGGGTAAGGGGAATGAACGTAGATGGTTTTTTCAAAATGATTTTTTGATATCGATCGGTTAGTACCCTGGCAAAGAGTATCCAATCGACACGGAATAGGAATTGGAAGCGATTCCGCGCCAACTCCAGCTGTTTAGGTAGGTTAATATCGCTGAAGAAAATATTAAATTAGAATCAACATATCCAATCGCTTTTAAAAGTTAGTATTGCATGTAGTCCAAAATTTAAGAAAAAAATTCTGGTAGATAATTTTGTTGAAATGAAGTCTTGAAAAATTTAAAAACCCATCAGTAACTTCAATGAAATAGATGTTGTATTGTCGCACTTGGTCAAACCACGTATTTTTAAATCATTTCAACGTTAATGGCATCAGACAATAAATTAATAACCGTTCGTGATCAGATAAAACACCAATACCTTCATTCGAACCGAAATTTAATCGTTGCTTGACAAGCTCAAAATTTCGAAGCAAAAACCTACAAAAAATGACAACATTAACATGCCTTCGAAAGCGCATTATGTACGTACAGGCAAACAGAGCAAATCAATCCACCACCGAACCCATTTTCACTAGCCGAGGTAGACATCATAATAAAAGATGGAAAAGCAAAATGCATGCATAAAGCCGTCAGGCAGGTGGAAAGGAAAGCGTTTGTAGTGAAACAGAAAAAAATATCCTACTTCGCTTCGAACAGGGGAAGGTAGGATCTGTCATCCGAAAACTAACATTAATGCTGTATGAGTGTGTACGTGTGTACGACGAAGGCATGCATATGAATTTCAAGCCAAAGAAACCTACAAAGGCGTATCAGCGCATCCAGCTTCTGGTCCCAGACAGAAACGCGCAAAAAGGCAAACGCTTTTCTAGGATGTGTAATACTCACTTCTGGAACGCTTCATATCCCTACGATGAACGAACGCGGATTTTCATGTTTGAAACTAGGAAAGTGGCATATGGCGTTCGGAAACATGAAGGGGACCGCTCGTATGTGACATTTTCTGGTTCTACGTTCGAAGATTCAGGCCTTCAAAAAGTCTGTTTTTGAAAGCAGGTTTTCTTTCAGAATCGTGTGTCGTTCAAAGCTGAGTTCGATGTACATGTGGGTATATGTGTGCATTTTACTGTCATCTAAACTGCAATGACTCCGATGTGATCGCACATATTCCGTTATGTACAGACTATATGTGAATAAAATTTAAAGCAGAAATTGAATTTGCCAGTAGTGGTAAAAGTAGAAACGACAGCAAGCACAGATGTTTCGATTGTCGATTAGAAACGAACAGTAACTGATTTTTATTTGGATTTCTCTGGGTTTCTCATAAGCAATCATAACTTTCGTACTTGTAGGACTTCACCTATTAACGGCCGAAATTTACTATGCGCAAAATCAACTGCTACAGTATTTCACCACAGCAGAAGTAATACACGTTGGCGTAAGCATAGTGCTATTAGTTACGAGTACTACGGTTCTGAAATGCCCAACAATCTTTGCCTTGTTGGATATCATAAGAATGAAAAACAGTGCACAAAAAACAGATGAACTGAATGATTTTTTAACTAATTTGGTTATTGTCTTAAAGGTTTTATCTTTTTGAATGCTTGAATCCCGTTATGAGACTCAAACGTGTACGCGAATAAATGCTCCTATCTTCCCGACCGACGGCAAATTTAGCAACCTCCAAAAATAGGCCACAGAGAAAATTGCAATTCGTTCACGGAAATTTGTTTACGTAACTGATATACTTTCATAGGTACACTATGCGGTTTGAACGTAGGGCCCAAAAATAATTCATCTCCTTTTTTGTCGGATGAATTAGGTTATAGATAATTTTGTTAATCGCCAACTTGGCTTTCAAAATGGAGACAAGCTTCTGCAATGGCATTTTCTCATTAAGCCCATTCCAAAAATACCCATAAGATTATTGAACTAGAAGTTACCATATTAGAATAAGTGATGGCGTCAACCATCGATTTCAGTCATCTAGCGGTCAAGCCCAATCCTTAAATATACGTATTGATCGCATTATAAAGAATTTTGCTAAATCGTAAGATGCCATCATGGATTTATTAGCGATTAGAATTTTGTCCTTTGTTGGTCAAACAATGAATCAAGGAATAAAACAAATTTGAGCAAAATTGGACTATTTCAACATGTGCCCCAAAGCGATCGATTACTTCGTGAAAAGTTATTAATTTTCATATAAAATGTGCAAAAATTACATGTATTTCCCATATAAATCTTCAATCGCTTTTGGGGCACGTATGGAAATGGTCAAATTTCGAAAAAAAAATTGCATTGATTCATTTTTTTACTGCCATCCCAACATCTGGTGTCTAATTGTCAAGACAACTCAGAAAATGGTTATAGTGTATTATAGAGGAATTTGCGTAACTAAAAGTCGCTATCTTGTATTTTAAAATAACGACAAACATCGGCTCTGGCTTTTACCTGTCAAACCCTTTTCGAACATGCTCATATTGTTATGACAATCGAGTATTTTGTTGAAATTGCCTTCTTGGATTTTGAAATTTAATCTACACCATGGCGTCAAACATCGATTTCCGTCATCTACTAGTCAACCCCTTACCGAAAATACACATTTAGTTATTTATTGATCACCGAACGTTGTGGTTTAAAAAGAGAAAAAAGTACGTTTGAGATAGCCCAGGCGCCACTCTCGAATGGACTTACAAACCTTTTCGCAGACTTCCCACGAACAGCGACAAGTTTGTGCCTGTGTACAAAGTTTCGTGCACGCGTTCAACCTCAAACATGCTTCGTCTCGATGTACATGTTCGTCTCGAACGTCGAACCCAAACGAACGATGTTCAAACTCTAGTTCAAACATCCGTGTGCGGACACCGCGTGTGTACACGAGAACGATTCACACAAGGCAAAAAGAGTCAATGCTAGTGATGATGAAAATGAGAAGGAGAAAACTGGTGCCACGAATCATTGTGTTCGAGAGGTGTATGTACACCATGTATGTACATGGAGTTTGATTGTGCACGTATTTCGGTACAAAATAGCATGTTCGAGTTCGTACACAAAAGATGGGTTTAATATGAGCCCAGAACCAGAGCGAACATTGTGTACGATATTCATTTGGAAAGACTGCCTTTTCGTAAGGTCGAGTGTGAGGTGTACAGCGTCAAGTATCATTACATGTCCCGTTGTCCACCATGCTTGCCAATGTTTTCGACGAATCACCGCACTCAAAGGCACTTTCTGCACGAGAATAGATTTGAATGATTAAAGATCTCGTAAAATCCAGATGGTCTTCGATTGAATCTTGACAATAACAACAATGTATCGCGTGTTCTTTTCTCTGCTCGGAAATTTAAGCGGGACAACAATTTTGGCGCATCACATTCTCCGTTTGAAATTTTCACCAAGCTAGTATTTCTACGCCGATATTCTAAGGTCTTCAGATTGAGCAGCTGCAGGCAACGGTCACGATACGGTGGTAAATTTTTCGGATCTCAATAATTACACCCAGGTCACAGATTTTATCAACTCTCTGTGGTGATTCCCGTTACTGAAGATGAACTGATCGTTCTTCTTATGGAACGTCATTATGTAGACTTCTTTCTTTTTCGGAACAAGTTTGACGAGTAGACGCCAAAATGTCACTGCCTAACGCCATTATGAAAATCAAGAAGGCGACTTCCGGTTTAGCGGAATTCTCTAAAACCCTACCAATATGGGTATTTGTGAAATGGGGTTGACGAGTAGATACCAAATGTTGATGTCTGACACCATTTTGAAAACCAAGATGACGCGTTCCGGTTTAGTGTGCTTCTCTAAATATAATAATTCTCTACAAATCTAATCAATATAGGTATTTTTTTTAAAAAAGGCTTAACGATTGTACGCTAAATATCGATGTCTGAAGCTTGGACATGGCAAATTTCCATTTAGCGGAATTCCCCAAAATCTTTTCTATATGGGTATTTTTGGATTGAATTTGGTGAGTAAACGCCAGACATTGATACCTGAGGCCACTTTGAAAACCAAGATGGCGATTTTCGATTAATAAAATTCTCTATAATCACAGCAAAGTAAAAATTATTGGAATAGCGGTGATGAGTAGAAGCCGGATTTCAACCCCGGAAACCATATTATAATACAATGATGGGGACTTCAGGTTTAGAGAAAATCCCTTTAACCTTAATAATACAATGAAGATCCGGTTTTATCAATTTCGATTTTGTCTGCCCCAATACTGACTAGATGTTAACTGATTGGAAGTATGTACAACAATTGCATTAGTAACGAAACAATCTTTCGAGAACGGATTGGTAGAACTTCCTAGCGTATCTCGGGCAGAGCCATCAATTTAAAACACCAGTTTACATTTTCGTATCACTAAGAGCAGAAACTTAACTCCGCTAGCGAATGACGGATCCCAATAGTAGCATGTCTGTAATAACATACGTACATGGAACTATTGAGAACCAGAGCTACAGGTCCAAAGCCCTGGTAAAGGAGGATGGTTGTGATGATCCGGGCCGAGATCACCACGTAAAGCAAGGTAGGGCATAACCCCAATTCCAAGGCGTGAAGCGACCCGTGCCGAGGGATGAGTGATCGAGGGGGTGAAAAAGATGCTCGATCGTTAACGGAGCCTGTGGGGTACCTGGGCAACCCCCACAGTAAGCGTCCCTTACCACGCTAATGCGGAGCTCTGGCGTGGCGGACATATATTTCTCGCGCTACTCGTGGGACTATACATGGAGATGAATAAAAATAAAAACAAACAGACGGAGGTGCCAAACCCCTTCGCTAGAGGTGGTTTGGCGAGGTCTCCCCCCCGTGGGGAGAGTAGTGGAGCGATGAGTGCTGCATCCGAAAGCACCAGTGACCCCCCAGCGGCGGTAGGCAATAACCCTACCAATGCATCGGAGGGGCCAATATCTGCGATGCGCAAAGTAGCGAAGCAACTCGATTCTATAATCGACTTCGCTAGCGCAAAGCAGAACATAGCCAAGGAGTTGAAGTTGAGCCTTCTGGAGCTCCGGAAAGCTGTTCGTGTCGCAAGACAGGAACAGCAGGCCTATGTTGAGAGGGTGGAATGTCGGGAGAGGCCCGACAGAGAAACCCAGACAGTGGCCTCCAATAGGGAGGAAAGAGAGAAGGTCGATAGAGGTTCACAGACAGTGGCCTTTACCTTCTACGGAGCAGCCACGTCGATCGGAGCGGCGACCGAGTTCCCCTCGAAGGGAAAAGGAAAGGGCAATCGCAAGACGGCATCGAATGCGAAGCGCCCTAGGAAGTCGCCAGGCGAGGGTGCCAAAACCGACACCACTCGGCGTGCAACCGTCAAGGTCAAACGCTGCCTGGGTGAGGTAAGCGAGGGCGAGAGTGACCTCGCTGTGGAGAGCGATGGTACCAGCAACCCGGCACGACCGGGGCAGGGGGGCTCAAACCCCTGGACGCTGGTCACCAAGAAAAAGCCGGCACCGAAACCGGAGGTACCGCGGCCTGCGAGCAAGGCCAAGGACAGAGGCGAAGCCTTGTGGTTAAAAACCGACAAGGACAAATACGCCGATGTCCTTAAATCGATGAAGGCGGCCGAAAGCCTTTCGGCCCTTGGGCAGGATGTGCGTAGCGTAAGACGCACCAACACGGGAGAGATGCTCCTGGTGCTGAAGCGAGGCGCACAATCAAGTGCAGTATATAAGGCCTTGGCCCAAGAGGTCCTTGGTGAGGGCGCCCAAATCAGGTCGCTAGGTGCGGACACAACTCTCCAGTGCAAGCACTTGGACGAGTTCACGACCGCAGAAGACGTCGTCGCAGCCGTCAAGGAGCACTGCGGCGTCACAATCGAGCGGGCCTCTGTGCGATTGAGGGACGGACCCTCTGGCACCCAAGTAGCCTACCTCAGGCTACTGAATGCGGATGCCAAAAAGGTAGCCGAGAAATGGAAGCTGAAGATCGGCTGGTCGGTATGCCCTATTAGTATACCCCAGCCGCCTTCAGTGGACAGGTGCTATCGGTGCCTAGAATCCGGCCATAAAGCATACGAATGCAAAGGCATAGATAGGAGCAAGCTATGTCGTCGCTGCGGCGAGGAGGGGCATAAAGAGCGGGGGTGCACTAAGGCATATAAGTGCCTTATCTGCACCGCTAAGAAGCAAGCCCATAAACATGCTATGGGCGGACCTTCGTGTCCCTTCGGCGAGTTAAATAAGAAGAAGCCGTGAGAGTCACACAGCTAAATCTTAACCATTGTGCAGCAGCCCAACAGCTGCTGTGGCAGTCGGTCTCGGAGTCGAGGACAGATGTCGCCCTCTTATCAGACCCGTACAGCATCCCTGCCGGCAACGGCAACTGGGTGTCGGACGGGTCTGGAATGGTGGCAATCTGTACAACGGGAAGGTTCCCGGTTCAAGAGGTAATACACCCCTCCGCCGAGGGTGTGGCGATTGCCAAGATCAATGGTGTGTTCTATTGCAGCTGCTACGCCCCACCAAGGTGGCCAATAGAACAGTTCTACCAGATGATTGACAGGCTCTCGTCGGACCTCGTGGGCCGGAAACCGGTAGTAATAGCGGGAGACTTCAACGCTTGGGCAGTGGAGTGAGGCAGCCGCTGTACAAATAGCAGGGGTCAAGCGCTAATGGAAGCGTTTGCGAAACTCGATACTGTGCTAGCTAATGATGGCTCCGCTAGTACATTCCGTAGAAACGGAGTGGAGGCGTGGATTGATTTGACCTTTGCCAGCCCGAGTCTGGCTCCAGGCATGGAATGGAGGGTAGACGAAGGCTACACCCATAGCGATCATTTAGTAATCCGCTTTAAGATCAACTATGGTGTGCAGCATCCGAGGGCGGGAGATCCCTGTCAGGTACGCGGGTGGAAGTTGAATCACTTCGACAGCGAAGCTTTCACCGCGGCCCTGGGACTGGAGGCCAACACCGACAGTCTAAGCGGGGATGCGCTGGTAGCTGTTCTATCACGCGCGTGCGACGCCACTATGCCGAGATATACCAATCGCAGAATCACATTTAGGGCCGGCAACACCCACTATAACAAAAACCATACGAGTAGTCACTACAACAATAGTTTCCTGCCACCGGATAGAGTGCTTCTTGCGGCTGCAAAAGATCATTTCTCAGGACCCCCCACGAACTATAGGCCAACAATTCAGTTTCAAAGAGGACCGACATTGAATCCCTATCCAGTGGATGATTTACCACGGTCGACGATGCAAATGCACCCAACATCGGAGCGCTTGTCAACAGTTTTGTGTAAGGCGTGCCATTCTCAACATTCGTGTTTTCGACGACATTGACGCATTCCCTAGAAGAAGGAAATGACGAGGACACCGCAGTTTGCCAAGATTCGACGCCATTTGAACGACAACAAAAAGAGGTAATCTCGATTCCTCAAGTAGAGTCGTCAGTAGAAATTTTAATTTACTGTCAAAATTTTAATAGAATGAAAAGTGCATCGAAAATGAATGAAATTCACAAGAATATTTTAAGTAGCTCCTATACAATTATTTTAGCTACAGAAACTAGTTGGGACGAAAGTGTTAGAAGTGAAGAAGTTTTCGGGAACAGCTACAATGTGTTTAGAGCTGACCGAGACATTCATATGTCTGAAAAGAAGTCAGGAGGGGGAGTTTTAATAGCAATTACATCAAAATTTAATGCAGAAATCATTACTACAAGGAAATTTAAAGAATTTGAGCATGTGTGGGTTAAAACCCATCTGGCAGGTGAAACACATATATTTGCCTCTGTGTACTTCCCCCCAAATAATGCCCGCAAAGATACATTTGAAAAGTTTTTTCTTATTGCCGAAGACATTATAACCAAGCTCCCCCCAGAGGTAAAAGTTCATATTTATGGTGACTTCAATCAACGAAGCATTGACTTCTTTCCAGACACTGAAAATGAAAGCATTCTACTTCCAGTCGTTGGGGATAACGAAACTCTGCAGGCCATATTTGACAAAACTGCAAGTTTAGGACTTAACCAAATTAATCATGTTAGAAATCAGCAAAACTGTTATTTAGATTTATTATTCACAAACATTCTTGAAGACTTCTGTGTCACCGAATCATTAACTCCACTATGGAAAAATGAAGCGTTTCATACAGCAATAGAGTTTTCTGTATTTGTACATGATAACAAAAGACCCGATGACTGCGAGTACGAAGAGGCCTTTCAATTTCAATTGGCAAATTTTGACAACATAAAACAAAGACTAAGCAGTATAGATTGGCAAACGTTGTTTAGAAATGAAACAAGTATCGAAAATTCAGTAGACGTCTTTTACACAAAATTGTTTGATATAATAGTTGAACAAGTACCACTGAAAAAAATTAGGCGACAAGGCAACACAAAATATCCAGTTTGGTATAACGAGCAAATTAAAAATTTAAAAAATCGTAAACAAAAGGCCCACAAAAAGTATAAAAAAATCAGAAATGAAAGGAACTTATTTAACTATTTGGACATTTGCGATCAACTAAACCTATCCATTAAAATAGCATTTGAAGAGTATAACTCAAAAACCGAACTTCAAATAAAATCTTGCCCAAAAAATTTCTTTAATCATGTTAAAAATAATTTAAAATCGGAAAACTTCCCTTCAAAAATGAATCTTAAAGAAAATGTCGGTGTTAACGCGGAACAAATCTGCAATCTTTTCGCAACCTTCTTTCAAGACATCTATACCACATTTTCTGAAGAAGATCGTGATCGCGAATATTTCGGTTTCTTCCCAGAATTCACCACAGACATTGGCGTCAATCATGTCAGTGTGCAAGATATTATGGAGGCTCTAAACAAACTAGATGCCTCCAAAGGTTCTGGACCTGACGGGATCCCACCCGTATTTATGAAGAACTTAGCGTTGGAACTCACAGCTCCTCTGTTTTGGCTTTTTAACATGTCGCTTGAATCTGGCATTTTCCCCAATTTATGGAAAAGCTCGTACCTGGTACCCATTTTTAAAAGTGGCAAAAAATCTGACATATGTAACTACCGTGGAATTGCCATTATGTCATGTATGCCTAAACTCTTTGAAGCAATCGTTAACGAAAAACTATTCAATCAAATCAAAAACAGAATTACTAACATGCAGCATGGGTTCTTCAAAGGACGTTCAACTAATACAAATTTACTAGAATTCGTTAACTACTCATTGATTGCAATGGAGAATGGAAACTACACTGAAGCTCTTTACACGGACTTTAGCAAGGCATTTGATCGTATCGACATACCCTTGCTATTATTCAAACTGAAAAAATTAGGAATTGAATCAGGTCTTCTCAAATGGCTCGAATCATATTTAACTAACCGTCAACAAATAGTTAGATTTAAAGGGAAGAAATCGAATCCCATTCAAGTCACATCAGGAGTTCCTCAAGGCTCCCATCTAGGCCCTCTTTTGTTCATTTTATTCGTAAACGACATATCATACATTCTCAAAAACATAAAAGTTCTTATCTATGCCGACGACATGAAGCTCTTTTTAGAAATTAGGAACGAACAAGACATAAAGATATTACAGGAAGAAATACATATGTTTTACCTCTGGTGTAACAAAAGCCTTCTGCAACTAAACGTAAAAAAATGTAATGCAATAACTTTTAGTAGGAAACGAAATACACCTGACATTTCAATCACTCTAGGAAATCAAGTGGTACAAAAGTGCGAAAGAGTTAAAGATTTGGGAGTCATTCTAGATTCAAAATTAACATTCATTGACCATTACAACACAATCATCAATAGAGCAAATAACATGCTTGGATTTATAAAGCGTTTTAGTTACAATTTTAATGATCCATATACAATTAAAACATTATACATCTCGTATGTAAGGTCAATACTGGAATATTGTAGCATAGTTTGGTCACTTTTCTCAATCACACACGAAGAAAGAATAGAATCAGTACAAAGGCAATTTTTATTGTTTGCACTTCGCAAAATAGGTTGGACACGATTTCCTCTCCCATCTTATAAAGCTCGCTGTATGCTCATTAACATCCAAACACTAAAAGAGCGCCGAGAATATGCAATGGTTTCATTTCTAAACGATATAATTTCGTGTCGTATTGATTCAGTCGAACTTCTATCTAAACTTAATTTTTATATACCTTCCCGGCAGTTACGAATCCGAAATACATTTATAACAAACAATTATCGTACAAATTATGCCAAGTTTGGACCATTGAATCAGATGATGGCAACTTACAACAAGCACTGCGAAGCTATTGACTTAACAATGACAAAAAGCAAATTAAAAAAATATTTCAATTCTATTCGCTTATAAAGAACATCCTAAAGTAGTGCTATGTAAACCAGATAGTGTTTAGTTTAGTTATTAGTATTTTATGTTTTAAGTGTATACTATATTTTATCGTTGTAACAAAACGGTCTACTCTTGTTTGACGACAATAAATAAATAAAAACACTGCCAAGAAACGGTAGATGCCCGGTATACTGGTGGAGTGCCGAGATTGCAGCTCTACGGTCAGCCTACCTCAGAGCTAGACGTAGGATGCAAAGAGCTCGCACCGAGGATGCAAGAGAGAACCGCCGTGAAGTGTTTCGAGCTGCGAAATTAGCCCTTAACAAGGCTATTAAAAGCAGCAAGAGAGCGTGTTTCGACAACCTGTGTGAGAGTGCCAACGCGAATCCGTGGGGTGACGCCTACCGGATTGTGATGGCCAAGACCAAAGGGGGCTCCTCACCCCCAGAACGGTCTCCGGACCGGTTGGCAACGATTATCGAAGTACTCTTCCGGTCTCGAGCCACAAGCCCCTGGCCACCTGCACTACGAGACAGTGCGGGCACGGTCGAAATGGTGGCTCCAGTGACGAATGAAGAACTACTCGCAGTGGCTAAATCCCTAGCAATGAACAAAGCTCCAGGGCCGGATGGAGTTCCAAACAACGCTCTCAAGGCAGCGATCATAGCGAACCCGAACATGTTCAGGCTAGCTATGCAGAGATGCCTTGACGAGTGCCGTTTCCCCGATAGATGGAAAAGGCAGAAACTGGTGCTGTTGCCGAAGCCTGGGAAGCCGCCAGGCGACCCATCGGCGTACAGACCAATCTGTCTGATAGACACGACTGGCAAACTGCTTGAGAGGATCATCCTCAACAGGCTCACCCCGTACGCGGAAGGTACGGACGGTCTGTCAAGCAACCAGTTTGGCTTTCGGAAGGGTAAGTCCACAGTGGACGCTCTCAACTCAGTGATAAATACTGCCGAGATAGCGATCCAACGAAAAAGGCGAGGTATTCGATACTGTGCGTTAGTGACACTTGACGTGAAGAACGCATTTAACAGCGCAAGCTGGGATGCCATCGCGCTCTCGTTACACCGGCTTAGCCTACCGGTGGGTCTGTACCGGATCCTGGAAAGTTACTTCCAAAACCGCGTACTGATATACGAGACCGATGCCGGTCAGAAAAGGGTTCCGATTACCGCCGGAGTCCCGCAGGGCTCGATCCTAGGCCCGGTGCAATGGAACCTCATGTATGACGGGGTTCTGAGACTGAAGTTCCCTCCTGGGGTCAAGATCGTCGGCTTTGCTGACGACGTAACCTTGGAGGTCTACGGGGAGTCAATTCCTGAGGTAGAACTAACCGCAGAACACGCGATTAGCACGGTGGAGGAATGGATGAGCGCGAGAGGCCTGGAGCTCGCTCATCATAAGACGGAGGTAGTTATCGTCAACAACCGCAAGTCGGCACAACATGCAGTTATCCATGTGGGAGAAGTCGCGATCACTTCACAGCGAAGTCTGAAGTCTCTCGGAGTCATTATAGACGACAAGCTGACCTTCGGCAGCCATGTCGACTATACGTGCAAGAGAGCGTCGACTGCTGTTGCGGCACTATCGAGAATGATGTCCAACAGCTCAAAGGTGTGCGCCAGTAGACGTAGGTTACTGGCAGGCGTTGCCGTATCTATCCCCAGGTACGGCGGCCCGTCATGGTCAAGAGCACTGAGGGTAACCAGTTACCTACAGAAACTGGAGAGCACCTACCGCGTGATGTGCCTCAGAGTGATATCTGCCTACCGCACGGTATCACACGATGCATCCTGCGTGATATTTATTTATTTATTTATTTATTTATTTCAAGTCGTCAATCAGATGTAGACCGGTTTCTTACAATAATTATTAAACTAACTTAACACTAGTTAAAATTTTGGTTTACTTTAAACTGCTGCTTAAGTTTTGTTTTCGACATAGTGAAGTCAATGCTTTCGCAATGTTTGTTGTAAATATTCATCATTTGGTTTAACGGGCCAAACTTGGCATAATTAGTGCGATGGCGAATTGTACAAAAGATGCTGCGGTTACGTAGTTGTCGAGAAGGAGCATAAAAATTTAGTTTCGATAAAAGTTCGATTGAATCAATACGATGTGATACAATGTCGTTTACAAATGATACCATAGAAAATTCACGACGATCTTTCAAGGTTTGTATGTCAATTAGCATGCACCGTGCTTCATAAGATGGCAAATGTAGTCCAGTCCAACCTAGTTTACGAAGAGCGAACATCAAAAACTGCTTTTGTACTGATTCTATCCGGTTTGCATGCGTTGCTGAAAAAGGCGACCAAACTATACTACAATATTCTAGTGTTGAACGCACATAGGCTACATATAATGTTTTTATTGTGTAGGGATCTTGGAAATTATAGCTGAAGCGTTTAATAAAACCTAGTGTGCTGTTTGCTTTGTTAATTATTGTGTTATAATGATCTATGAATGTTATTTTGGAATCTATAATAACTCCTAGGTCTCTTATTCTGTCACACTTTTCTACTTGTTGATTTCCCAATAAGATTCTATTGTTCTGTATATTATTCTTTCTACTCAATGTTATGGAATTACATTTTTTTACATTCAGTTTCAGCAGGCTTTTATTACACCATGTATAAAATATATTTACTTCGTTTTGAAATGTCTGAAAGTCTTCACCATTTCTTATTTCTAGAAATAGTTTCATATCATCAGCATATATAAGAACTTTTACATTTTTTAGAATGAAGGAAATGTCGTTAACAAATAAAATAAAGAATAGCGGGCCCAAATGAGACCCTTGAGGGACTCCTGATGTAACTTGAATTGGGATTGATTTTATCCCTTTAAATCTAACAGCTTGTTCACGATTTGTAAGATATGATTGTACCCATGTAAGAAGTCCTGGCTCAAACCCCATTTTTTCTAATTTAAAAAGTAGCATGGGTATGTCGATGCGATCAAATGCTTTGCTAAAATCTGTATAAAGAGCTTCAACGTAGTTTCCGTTATCCATTGCTGTTAATGTGTAGTTAATGAATTCGAGTAGATTTGTACTTGTAGAACGCCCTTTGAAAAAACCATGTTGCACATGGGTAATTCTGTTCTTGATTTGGTGGAATAAATTTTCATTAACAATCGCCTCGAAAATCTTGGGAATGCACGAGATGATAGCTATTCCACGATAGTTACGCACATCGGATTTTTTACCATTTTTAAAAATTGGAACTAGGAAAGAGCTTTTCCATGTTTTAGGAAAACAACCTGATTCTAGAGACATGTTAAAAAGCCAAAATAAAGGAGCGGTTAGTTCTATTGACAAAGTTTTTAAAAACACCGGTGGAACGCCATCAGGTCCAGGGCTTTTAGAGCTATCCAAGTTTTTTAAGGCATCCATGATTGTATGTACTTTTATCTGTTTAATGTTAATATCTCTTGAAAGTTCTGGGAGGAATGAAAAGTATTCACGCTCTCGCTCCTTCTCTGAAAATGTAGTGTAAACTTCCTGGAAGAATGTTGCAAAAAGATTGCAGATTTCCTCTGAGTTATCGCCTACCTTTCCATCAAGATGCATTTCTGTTGGGAAATAATCCGATTTTATTTTAGTTTTTACGTAATTAAAGAAGTTTTTTGGGCAAGTTTTTATATTGCGTTCTGTTCTTGCATTGTACTCTTCAAACGCGATATCAATGGCAAGGTTCAATTGATCGCATAGATTTAAATAGTTTGTTAAGTTATCTTCGCTGTTGTATTTTTTGTAGATTTTGTGTGCTTTCTGCTTACGATTTTTTAAATTTTTGATTTCTCTATTAAACCAGATGGGATGTTTTGAGTTATAGTGACGCCTTCTTCTTTTCAATGGTATATCTTCGTGAATGACTTCAAATAATATTTTGTAGAAGATGTCTACGGCAGCTTCAACATTTTCTTCATTTCTTAAAATCATTTGCCAGTTTATTGCATTAATTTTTTGCCTCAAGCTTTCATAGTTAGCGGACTCGTAATCAAATACCTCCTCAAATTCACTATCACCAGGTCTGTCGTTAACATGCAAGAATATAGAAAACTCAATGGCTGTATGATAAGCTTCATTCTTCCATAAGGGAGTAAGTGATTCCGTTACACAGAAGTCTTCGTCTATATTCGTCATTAATAAATCTAAATAGCAATGTCGCTGATTTCTTATGTGATTTATTTGATTAAGTCCTAAACTGGCAGATTTATCGCAAATGAACTGCAAAGTTTCATTTTCCCCTACAACAGGAAGTAGGATGCTCTCATTATCAGCATCTGGTATGAAATCAATACCGCGTTGATTGAAATCGCCATATATGTGAACTTTTACGTGCGGGGAAAGACTATTAATAATGCATTCAGCAGCATGATAAAACTTTTCGTAAGTCGTTTTTCGAGCAAAATTTGGAGGAAAATACACCGAAGCGAAAACGTGAGTTTCGTCTTTAACATGTACTTTCACCCACACATGCTCGAATTCTTTTGATTTTATAGTTTTGATAACTTCTGCATTTAGTTTTGCTGAAATCGCAATCAAAGCGCCCCCTCCTGACTTCTTACCAGATACATGACAATCACGGTCATCCCTAAATACATTGTAATTGCTCCCGAAAACTTCTTCACTTCTCACTGTTTCGTCCCAACTAGTCTCAGTTGCTAAAATTACGGAATAATGACAACCTAATATTTTGTTTTGAATCACATTCATCTTAGCTGCACTTTTCATGCGGTTAAAGTTTTGGCAATAGACCAAGATTTCTGTTCTTGACTGAGATTCTCTTGGAGAAGTATTAGTTTTATGGGAATTAATTAGACCTAACTCTACCTCTTCTAAATCTTGAATCGCAATATGATTTGTCAATTCATTATTATCTTGCTCTAATGAGCGCGTCGATAGCGGCAAAAACACTGACAGGCGCCAATTCCGGAGGGGTACATAGGTGTGGCAGCAGCTGTTCGATGTGAGGTGCTAGGTTGATCGGTAGGGCACGGGTTTAAAACATCGCCTCTCTGGAATGCAATGGTAGGTCTGAACGAAGTTGAAGGTGGCCTCGAAAAACGTTTCTTTGCCTCAGCCAGTAGCTCTCTATCCAACGGAAGATTGTCGATGTCGCGGCGTTTGTTATCGTGGTACGCAAATCTGCTGTGGTTGTAATTACATCCGTTATTTTTGTCGAGAATTGTGTGGTGTTTGTAACCGTGATTCTTGCGACGCTTAGTATTATTATTACTGTTACGGGTGGTGTCAAGTGCATTAGCGGGCCTCTGTTTATTCCGTTTCTTCTTTATTCTTGCTTTCTCCGCCGCTTTTTGTTGATTGAGACGACGCAATTTACGTGCGTCGTATTCGGACCAATCAGCCTTCCATACCTTAGAGTTGCCAAGGAAACGCCAGCCTGAGTTACTGGCTGCCTCGACAGACATCTCAGCCTCTAAACTAGGGGAGGAATCTGTTGCGGGTGAAGCAGCAGTCTTTTGTTCCAGTGAGTTTACTGCACTAGAAATTTGCTTTAACTCATCGATAATATCATCCGTGAATATTGGGTTTACATAACTCATATTCTGAGCCGAACAGTTGTTAGCCATGTCAGTTATCACGCTGCTGACCTTTTCAATTTCTGAACAAATTTGTTTCAACTCGCGTGTCATATCGGTGGTCAGTTCATTGACATAGGCTGCGATGTTGTTTTTCGTAGCTTTCATCGATATGTCGAATAATGATGTTAAGTGATTTTTTGTGGTAACGACATCAGTTTTGCCAGTTTTGTTGGAAGCAGCCAGCTCATTCCACAACTCCGAGGTTTTGGCTATGTGTGCAACCGCGTTATTATGATTAGCTGCAGTTGTTTTAATTTCGCCTTTCAACTCGTTTAAGAGCATTTCGATACATTCAAATCCATCACGGACATTGAAGTTGCTAAACGTGGATGTGAGTTTGTGATTCGACTCCATAACTAGCTTGTTGAGGTTGATGGCTTCTTGTTGTTGTCTGTACAGTTTATCGAAATTTAGCGAGCATGATGCCAGTCGGGCTGGTCATTCGGGAAGATGAGGAGTGCTTTGAGCTACGTGGAAATAGGGGAGCCCGCGAGCGCACCAGGGTGACCTCGGTCGCCAGATGGCAGCGTGAGTGGGACAACTCCTCGAAAGGTAGGTGGACCCACCGGCTGATACCTAGCATATCGAGCTGGGTGGGAAGACCCCATGGGGAAGTTCACTTCCACCTGACACAATTCCTGTCAGGCCATGGCTGTTTCCGTCAGTACCTCCACAGGTTCGGGCACGCGGAGGTCCCAGTCTGCCCGGACTGCCCAGGTGTAGATGAAACTGCTGAACACATACTGTTCGTATGTCATCGGTTCGACGTCGAAAGAAGAGCAATGCTTGACGTCTGTGGCTGGGACACAACCCCGGATACCCTTATTCAGCGGATGTGTCAAACGGTGGAGAAGTGGAACGCAGTCTCGGCTGCTACCATCCAGATTGCCAGTAGGCTACAGGTAATCTGGCGAACCGAGCAACAGACGGCGGGCACGGCTAACTAGTGATTGGTTAGTTGGAGCAAAAAAGGCCAAGCGCAAAAAAAAGGGAGTGAATGGTCTGTTCATGCCGAGGCAGGTTTGGCGCAGCGAATGGCAACCGCGTAAGGGGTAAACCCAGCCACCCCGAAGCAAGACAGAAGAGTGAGTGTATAGGCGTATAAGTGGACTGCCTCATGCCAAGACGGGAGGGTCGTAGCGTAGTATGTTGGAACTAAGCTATCGATGCCTCATGGCGTGGCAGAGGAGTGAAAGGGTGAGCATCCAAGTCAGTCTCACATTGCATGTTAAGGGTGAGCATAAAAGTCAGCCTCACAGGTTGGTAGAGGCTAGCACAAAAGTCAGCCTAGCAAGGAATGAAAAAGGTGAGCACAAAAGTCAGCCTCGCATGGTATGTCAGAAGTGGGGCCTAAGAAAAATGTCCCACATGGGATGCCAGAGGGAGTGACAAAGGTACAATAGAGTGGCACGATTGAGAGTGAATCAGGTGATAGGGTGAGCACCCAAGTCAGCCTCACATGGATGGGTAGGGCGAGCACAAAAGTAAGCCTAGCAAGGAATGAGTAAGGTGAGCACACAAGTCAGCCTCGCATGGAACGTAAAAGGTGAGCACAAAAGTCAGCCTCATGTGGGAGTGTTTGAGAGTGAATCAAAGTGTGATTGAGAGAGCACCCAAGTAAGCCTCATACAGGATGTATGATCGCGTGAGTGAGAGTGAATGAGTACATTGAGTACAGCCATCCCCCCAGAAGTAATACCGAGAGGTAGTTCCTGGGAGGAATGATGGCGGAGCCCAATGGAGTTTAGTCGGTATTAATGGCTGGTCACCATTCGAGTCCGACACGCCCCCAGTGCACCCCGTGTGGTAGATTGGACCCTACCGTTAGCACGTGTACTGGGCTAGGACATAAAGGTCTTCTCCATTGTAAAAAAAAAAAAAAAGAGCGGAAACTTAAAATCGCTGAGGTAGGTGAAATTGCTTGCCTGCTTTAACGATAGCCATAAATCGGCGAAGCAAGCAAATTATCCCATCTGCCACTTTGTTGCTTATCCAGTACACAAACAGTAGAGTATCGATGTCACCGGCTGCGTAGTGAAAAGAGTGGATCGATGCTCGGGGAAATATCATTGCGATTAACTCGTATTACACCTACAGTATACCAGATGGAATAGTTGCTAGGAGTGAAAATGAAACTTAAGGGGTTTTATATATTGATGTCGGTCACAAAATCGGAAAAAAATGGTTTTCGATTATTAAGAATGTTATCCCAAATTTTGATAGAGCAGTAGAAGCAAAGTTATAGTGTTTTTCATCTTGCTCTCTTGCGGGGGTGGCTCATGCTTAAAACTTTAAACGCGTTTCGTTTAAAGTTTTAAGTATACTTTTAAACGTTTTTCCAAAAACGTCTTCGCGGTGACCACGATTGCCAAAAAAGCTCTCGAAAGATTTCATTTTTTTTTTCAAATTGTTCGTAATTTATTTGCCGTTTCCGTTCCATTTTTTCATCTAAATTTTCATATTCATGTCATGAAATTTTTCAATATTTTTTGGGGGAAGAAGCGAAAAATCGTTTTATTATAATTAATCGTTCAAGGACACCAAAAGTCTCTATAGTAATGAAATTTGTTTGGTTTTATGCTTTCTGTTCAGCTGTTACACTGGAGTTATGGCAAGCCTCTGAAAAAAAACGCATTTTGCGGAAAATATAACTTTGATATTTATTAGTATTTTTTCATGTTCTCAAGTTGATTTTTCAGAAGTCAGACCTTGTACTACGCAAGGTGTATAACAAGCATTTAATAAAAATATGGCTACAAACCTTTACAAAAATTACAGCTTTTCCCTATTTTCCTGCACCTCAACGTATATCTTAAAAAAAGTGATCAACCTACAGCTACACCATGTGCGTAATGTTCAGCAATTTAGCCGAGGGAAAAGGCGTGCTTATAAAGAACAACACGGCGTAAATTATAAAATATTAAAACCACTATTCCCGTGTCCAACCAGGTTTTTGATGAAAGGTATATGCACTGCTATTTTTTTGTTGGAGACGGACCACTGCGTCTAACATTTAGATATATTGCGCGCCGTTTAAAAATTAGGGGTAATTCAAAAATCCGCTCTCTTATGTTTAGTTTGTAGAAGTCGTAAATTGATGATTGGAGACATTTTGAAATCGAAGTTGGCAGCGCTTCCTGTTACCATAAAACACTACATCAATGTGGGACTTAGTAGACAAGTAGACAACGGAAATTGATGATGAATCCCAAGTAACAATTGAAGTTTTATAGCATGCTATAAGTGCAATTTAAGTTTTATGAGAGACTATAAAACTACCATAAAACCTGAATTGTTACTAGGGATGGCGAACCTGGAAGACTATGGCTTGTGTTTCAGCAGTTGACCTATTCTTGTACAGGCAATCAAAACTTTCCGTGACGTTGATGTTGTTACGTGTGAACGTCTCCGTTCCGTTGACGGGCTAATGGAAGGCTGGTGGATCGTTTAAATGGTTCCATAAACTCTATGGGAGTTTGAACGACTGTCTCAGTCAAGTGTAAGCCAAACGACTGTTGGTTATTACCCGACGTTTCGGCCTTTGATGTTGGCCTTTTTCAAGGGAGATATTGTGAAAAAAAAAGTTCGTTGGCTATAACATAGATGCACATTTCCTGACAGTTTACATTGTGAAATAATAATTAAATTGTAACTTACTCGGGTCTATTCTTTTTTGTTAAATAATCGTATTCCAACTTTACGGTGTCTGAAAATAATTTCATCATCCGTATTTCTTTGGTGCAAGGCCTTAATATTCCCTTGAAAAAGGCTAACATCAAAGGCCGAAACGTCGGACAATAACCAACAGTCGTTTTGCTTGTACGTGACTAAGACAGCCGTTTAAATTTCCATCGGTACTTTAACTGGTAGCTTGCTCTGCAAATAATATAATAATATGTTTAGCGCTTGTTTTTAGTTTGTCTGTGCCAAAAAAAAACCGTCGCGGCGAATTTAAAATTCATTAACCTGTTGCAACTAGCAAGTCACTTGCGCTTTGGCGAGGATGAATGCGTGTCGGTGAAAGGAAAAAAATCCCACAGCTAGTAATCGGTCTTTTTTTGCCAATGGAATCCTTAAGTCATGCTATAATTATATCAAAACGTCGCCCACCGCAGTAATCATCGGAGTGTGATGTGCGATGGTGAACTCGGTAGGCTACATTCGAACACGAAAAGTGGCGTGACGAAAAATTAAAAAAAAAGTTTTTGTTCTATCAATCCGAATTGTTGTCCCTGTCGGACGGCGCCGGTGGTTGAGTGGTAAGCGTGACCGCCACTCATTCCAGTTGGCCTGGGTTCAATTCCAGCCGAGGTCGTTGAGATTTTTCTGAGGTGAACAAATCTGTGGTCACGTCTTCCTTCGGAAGGGAAGTAAAGCCGTTGGTCTATGAGTTTGGTGGATCGATATCTAGCCCAGATACTGAAGTCACCTGTCTGGCGTCGGTAAAGAAGAAGTGATCTAACTTCTATACTCTTATTAACAAAAATATCCCCCTCCTGTAATACTTGTGGAGTGCGCAGTAGTATATACGGCCTTTAGCAAAAGCAGGTATCGGACTAACCATTCCTTCCCTTTCCTTCCGCGATCTACGTTCGGGCCTGGCCGGCGCCGGTATTGATCATAAACACTTTAGGATTACCAGGAGTTGCACATTGAAAGATGTTTCGCTACTCCCAAGCATAATCATCTACTTATTATCTGTGCAACTTCAGCTAGTCCAGATCAATAACGGAGTAGCAGCTAGGGGGGTGGTCGCACAAGCTCAAGCTCAATCCGCATTGTCCCTGTCACCCCTTAGCGTTTCTGTATACTAATTCAGAAAGTCACAAAGTGCAAGTATGGCTAGCCTATCGAAGATTAGCTAAGAACCAACCCCCAATTATTTCTACGTACCATATAATAGTGTATGTGGGTCCTAAACATTGGAAGATCGAGTCGCAGCCCGGCTGTAAACAAATGCAACCTGATATTGTGTTCGTTCCAGTTTGGCAAATTTGAAGCGCAATTTTTTTCTCCGAGGCATTAGTATTGATATCCAAAGAAGGATATGGTGTCTATCTGGTGGGATGGTAGTTTGTGTTCGTTTCAATACATAGTTAGTTTGAGTTGAATTCACACCAAAACGGCAAATTTCGAACAGCGTCCCACCGAATTGGCAAATCTTGTGTGCGTAAGTTTATCTTCTGAACCTTCTTCTAATCTCGACTTGAACGCAAACCAGCCATGGAAGCAATTCGGTAGCGACACTAGTTAAATCACCCGTCACACTTGGCTGCTCTCGAGTAGGTCCTTGGATGAGTAGCTACACTCGTTTGTCACCAGATCACTCGAATTGCTATCGACACCGAAACTCGGCTAATCGCAAAAATTTTGAGAACATTTAAGCGCCATTCGGAATCTTTGCACCGATTAACCGGTTTTGCCCCCTGCTTCAGAGGTGCGGTATCTCACTGATTCCGCTTTCCGGGTTTCTATTTTTGCCAACCCGCCCCGAAGCTCCTCGTAGCATTGGTTTTAATTTAATAAATGCGTTTTGTTTTCGAGGGTTAAGATTTTCCACGATAGCACACGACACGACAGGCGTCGCATCAGTGTTTGCTGAACTTTCAGCTAGGGCACATCTTTTTCCTCTGCCGTTCAGTGTTGATTGTTATTTTTTTTTGTTGTTTGAAACCATGCAATGAATCCGCGGTTTTCGTTTTCATTAGTTGCTTGCTAAAGCGTGACCCACGCTGAAGTGTGGCAATCAATTTATTCATAAGCAGCTTAATAAGTCGTAGTTGACCCCCGCAAGCAGGCTCAAGTGTGCAAAGAAGAAGCCCCAACGATGTCGATTTGTCGTTCAGTTTTCTGGGCGTTTGTCCTAGTTCAGCTAAACCGGGCGGCACTAATTGTCCGAGGTTATCGGTTTTACGACCGTGAGTTATCAAATCACATTATCAATTGGGAAGGATTAAATAGTTTTGGAAATTGTAATTGACCGGTTTTGTGTCTTGTAGAGAATACATACGACAGTTTTCCTAAACTTTACGATTACGACGATTTTGAGGAGTGCCGGCGAATCTATCGCGAGCAGTACATCTATTGCGTCGTTCGAGCCCGAATCAGCCCAGATGAAGAGTCACTCTTGTGGAAGAATTTAAGCGTATGTGTTGGTCGGTCGGTTTCCGGTTAGTGTTTCAATTTTAAATGTTCGTTAATTTTTGCAGCGGTTTTCCGAGGACCAGTTCCGCTATGACCGCCGAGTCCACGAGCGTGGCCTTTGTGTGCAGGACTGTGAACGCACGTCGCGCACTGCAGAGCTTTCCAAAGCCAACCAAGAAGGTTACACGTATGCTGACCTGTTCAAATCATGCATCAACTTGAAGCTGCAAAAGAACCACAACCTCCAAATCGATTCGGATGTCGAAATTTTCCACTGTTACAGCAAAGTGAATGAAAACCCTCCGCTTGGTAGGATTGCCCCCGTTTACGTTACAAACCCTCCGCCCCCAACACGATCCTATCATTTCTAGACTACACGGAGATTCTATTCATCACCACCGTCGGTCTTATCCTCGTACTAGTATTCTTCTCGACTTGGATAGACCTGAAGCTGCAGACGCGCCAACGATTCCCGGAGCAATACTTCTCGAAGCGTCACGGTACAAGCCGCGAGCGTTTGCTGACTTCGTTCTCGTTGCCACGCAGCATTCGCCGCCTGAAAGATCCGGTCAGTAGTCCGATCCGCCGAGAGCTGAACTTTCTCGAAGGATTCCGATTCATTCAGATGCATCGCGTTATCGTACTGCACATCATTCTCGGCCTGGTTAAGGTACCGAAGGTTAACCCGGAAGCACTGGAGCAGAAGCTGTACGCACCGATTATGGTTCACTACGTGGCCGAGTTTCAAAATTATATACAGACCTTTCTGTCCATATCCGGGATGTTGGTGGTGGTGAACTTTCTGGAGCACACCCGGAAGAATCCCGAGTTTAGGGCCGGTTATTTCTGGGATCGCTTGGTGGCGCGACTGGTCCGGATTGTTCCAGCGTATCTGTTTACGATACTGCTGGAAGCATCGATAAGTCGCCGGTTTATGGATGGTCCCGTTGGGGAGCATTTTGTGGGAGATTCACGAGCCAAGTGTCGTCGGATATGGTGGGCGAATGTGCTATTTATTAATAACTATTTGAGCACGGATCAACCGGTGAGTTGCATTATGTTTGGCGGGTGAAGGTAAGAGCAATGTTGGTAGAATCTTCTTCAATTCTCTTAGAATACAAAGGCCGGCTGAAAACCTTAAGGGTAAAGTTCGAACTGAGATTTCTTTACACAGGACATGTTGTGGTAGAACCTCGAATATAGAAACCAGCTAAAGAAAAAGCCGTATTTGATCAAACAGTATTTTTATGTGTGAGTTTTTCTTAATTCTTAATATTTTAATGTTGTTTCATTGTTTACTAATATTTATCAAAAATAGAAGTTTACTAAAGTCTTACGGAACTTGTTTCTAATTTGTTTTCTTCAACGGATCTAAAAATTAATAGTAATTTCACTACAATTCCAGTTGATTTAAGTTAAAAATTTTCGAAGCCCTAGTAAAGATTTGCAAAATATTTGTGAAATTTCACCAAAACATAACTTATGTAAACATACATTTTTCCTTCCTTTCCTTTTTATTAAAGCTGTTTTACTGGAAAAATTATATTTATTAAAATTCTGCAGAAATTCTACTGAAATTTTACTAAAAATTGGCTAAAACTTTTCTAATTTTTTCTTCAATTGTTTCTAAAATACTCTTGAATATGCTAACATTTTAGACAAACTGAAGCAAAATTGTAATAAAATGTTTGTAATAACATTACAAAGCATATGTCAAATTGCTGAAAAATGGGCGATTTAGTATTAAAAGTTTACCAAGCTTCAGAAAAATGTGTAGTAAATTGATGTAGGATTTTGATAATGTTAAAAGTTTACTGAAAAAAGCAAAAGCATTCAAAAACTTTTGAAATCTACAAAAAAAATTCGTCTTCTGAAACAATTTTCAAAAATATTTCTATTTTTGTACAACAATTTTACAATAATTTTGCTTAAATTTTTCAAAATTCTACCAAAACTATTTTTAGAAATTTAATGATTTTAAGAAAACTTTTTTTTTCTTGCTAAAATTGAATTTTAAATTATTCTCACTTGAGTTATACGGAAATGTTGCCATGAATTTTGTTGATTTGTTCTAAAATTTTGCTACAATTTCAGTGAAATTAAAATAAAAAAATAAACGTTTTCTAAAATTGCGGTAGAATTTCACTTAAAGTCAACTGGTAGACTGCTGAATTTTTGATAGAATTCAGCAGTCTACCAGTTGACTTTAAGTGAAATTCTACCACAATTTTAGAAAACGTTTATTTTTTTAAATTTTAGTGAAATTGTAGCAAAATTTTAGAACAAATCAACAAAATTTATGGCAACATTTCCGTATAACTCAAGTGAGAATAATTTAAAATTCAATTTTAGCAAGAAAAAAAAAGTTTTCTTAAAATCATTAAATTTCTAAGAATAGTTTTGGTAGAATTTTGAAAAATTTAAGCAAAATTATTGTAAAATTGTTGTACAAAAATAGAAATATTTTAGAAAATTGTTTCAGAAGACAAAATTTTGTAGATTTCTAGTAACACTTTTGTAGAATATTAGCAAAATTTTAGCAAGAATTTTAATGAAAATTTGGTCAAATTTTAGTAAGAATTTAACAAAAAATCTGAAAAATTTTAGTAAAATTTTGGCAGAATATTTAAATAATTCTAGTAAATTATCAGTATAAAAAATGTTCGTTAATGGGAGTATATTTTAGTTAAATTATTCTAAAATTCTATAAAATCTCAGTAAAATTAGCATGAAAATTAAAATCGAAATTCGGAAAAAAATTGTATAATGTTGTATTATTTTCAATGAAATTTTAGAAAAAGTTTATTAATATTTTCAGGGAATTTTACTACATTTTTCGAAAAATCTCAATTAAATGTCATGTCAAATTGCATTCTAAAATTTCTATGAAAATTTATAAAAAAAATTAGAAAAAATTATCAAAAATGTCACCATAGTTTTAGAACAGCAATCATTTTTTAAATTTAGCTATAATTAAACTAAAATTTTACTAAATTATCACTTAACTCATACAAATTTTTTACCAAACTTTTACTTAAATTTCAGCAAATTATAGTAAAATTTTTGAGAAATTTAAAAAGTTTTTTAAAATCTATTATAATTCAATTAAAATTTATGTCTAATTAAAAAAAATGGCATGAACAAATTTTTGCAAGATTTTTATACAGTTTTTATAAACAGTAAATAAGTGAAATTTTAGATAACATTTAAAAAAAAATTTCTTCATTCACAAAAATTTTGGCAAACATTTGAACAATTTGAGCAAAATTTTAGTATAAATCTACTAAAATTTTGTCACAAATTTAAATAACGATTTAGTTAGCGTTGAATAAAAGAAAGTAGTGTTGTATCAAAATTTGAAAGAATTCAGTAATATTTCAATTCAATTTAAGTAAAATTATTCTAAAATTTAAGCAAAATTATTCTAAAATTTTGGTAAATTTTTAATAAAATTTTAGAAAAATTCAGTGAAATTGTTTTGACAAGATTTTCGTAGAATTCAAGTAAGAATAATTTTAGCAAAATTTAAAATACAATTCTCGAAAAAGTTTGTTTTCTTAAAATAGTGAAATTTTCTTAAAATGGGTTGGCAAATGATTCGTGAAATTGCAGTCAAATTTTAGCGAAATGTGGTATAATTTTTGATGATTAAAACAGAAGCTTTTTCTAGGATGGAAAAAAATCAGAAATTGTTGCAAAATTTTGTAGAATTCGTCGAATTTTAGAAAAATTTTACTAAGAATTTCAATTTTTTTGTCAAATTAAAAAATATCAAATTTTACCAAGAATTTCAAATTTGAGAAGATTAATAAAACTGTTGTAAAAAAATAGAAAAATTCTTGTAAAATTTGCTTATATTGCATTTCAAAAAAAAATGAGTCAATGCCAGTGAAATTTTGGAGAAAATAGTGATTTTAATTGAATATCGTAGTAAAATTTTCATTATAATAAAATCTGGAAATTAAAACAAAAATTCTTTATTTTTTAAAACTTTCGGCAAATTTTAATATCATTTTCGTAAAATTTTACTATATTTTTATAATTTTTTCCAAAATGAAAATTCCAATAAAGTTATGGAAAATTTTAAAATTTCAGTTCCAATTTAATTAAATTTTTAAAATAAAAATATCGTTCAAAGAAATTTTAGCGAGAATTGGGCCGCATTTTAATAACCATTTTAGTAAAAACGCACCTACGAGTTTTACCAAATTATTATTAAAATTTCACAAAAAATTCACTAAATTATGCGACTTAAATTCAAATAAAAAAAATTATAACAGGATTGAAGAAATTCTAATTTATTAAAAATTGCAATTGTTGCTTGGATATATTACTAAAAGTTTACTACAACTAAAAAATCTAAAATTTAACTAAAATTACAATTTACTTAAATCTTCATCAAAGTTCTTCAAAAAAAAAAAATCACTAATATTCAAAAAAAAATTGAAATAAAATTGCACAAAATTTTACAAATTAAGTTGCTGATACGTGAAATCTTTTTCATAATTATTTTCTAAAATTTCATTAAAAACTTGCAAGAATTTTGACATTGCTTCACCAAAATGTTACTAAAATTTTGAAATAACAATTCTTTTGTTTCTGATTTAGCTAACAAAATTTCTTGTAACTAATGTGTCACATTTTTTAGGAAATTTTTACTTAAATTTAAAATAAATTATAGCAAAGTTTTAAAGAGCTTATCATTAACTAAAAAAAACAAAATGGTTTTTTTGTAACATTTTTATAAAGTTTTTGTACATTATCAATGTAATTTTAGAAAATATTTTTTAAACAAATTTCAGTATCTGTCAAATTTTTAGTAAAAGTTTGCCCCATTTTTGCAAAAACAATTTTAATTAAATTAAAAAAAATTTAAAAAAATAGTTAGCTTTTAGTAAAATGGTACAAAAAAGCTAAGAAAATTCAAATTATTTTTAGCATAATTTTTTTTATTTAAAATAGGTATCTTTACACCAAAATTTTTCCAAAAGTTAACTAAGCTTTTGATATAACTTGACATATTTTAGTCAAATAGTAGTACATGTGTTGTATAATTTTAGTGAAGGAAATTTTAGATAAAAATTAGTATGGAAATTGTTATAAAAACTATGTGACTAAAATTTTTTATTTTAATTTTTAGCAAAAATTGTCTGAAATTTAGCAACATTTTCGAAAATTTTTGCACAACGTGCACTGAATTTTTAGATGAATTTTAAAAATTTGACTAAAATTTTATCACGATTTTTCAAAATTATTATTATCTTCTTTTTAGCAAATTCAATGAATTCTTCGTAAAATTTTAGAATTTGTAGTAAAATTTTCTTATTTTTTGCGAATAATGCTGATAAAGTTTTAGCCAAATTTTATTGAAATGCAGTCATAATAAACTTTTAGTAAAATAGTGTAAAATTTTATCATTCATTTTTTACAAAATTTTCGTGAAATTTTGGTTGAGTTATGGTGACATTTTTGTAAGTACGTATTGAGCAAAACTTGAAACTAACTAATAATTTTTATAAAATTATTAGTTAAATTGTAACAAAACTTAAAAATAGTATTACATGGATTTAGTAACTTTTTAGAAAAAAAGTTAATTTTCGTAGACTTTCATTCAAATTAGGAAAATTCTGAAAAAATGCGCGCATTTTTGGTCATTGAAAATTTCAATAAAATTGTTGTAAATATAAACGATTTTTTGTCATATTTTTTAATTTCGTGAAATTTTAATTGTTCCACTATTATTATTTTAAAAATTTAATAAATTTTTTGTAAAAAGATTGTATAAGATTTCGTAATCTTTTATGCGAACGGAGGTCTTAGTGGAATGTACGTAATGTTTCAAAGATTTTCTTCCATTTAATTCCACTATGTTTCAAACATAGTGGAATTAAATGGAAGAAAATCTTTGAAAGAAAAACATTTTTTGGAATTTTTCATAAAACTGTAGAAAATATTTAGTAATGGAATTAGATATTTAGGACCAAATTTGAGCAAAATTTTAGTCAAAATTTAATAAAAAAAAAATTAAATTTGCGTTGTACCAAAATTTAGGTAAAATTTTAGATAATTAAAATTTGACTTCCAGACTTTCAATAATATAATCGAACAATATTTTTTCTAATTTCTAATAGAAGTTTACTAAAATTTAACGATTCTTTAATAACAAATATTACTAAATTCTACTAAGATTTGCCAAAAATTGCACAAACTTTTACGAAAAATTAGCTGATCTGTGAATTTTATTAACTATTTTTTTAAAATTTCAATCAAAGTTTGCAAATTTTTTTACAAAAAAATTACGAAATGTTCACTATAATTTTAAAATAACAATTGTTTTTAAATCTAGCGAAAATTGAACTAAGCTTTTGCTAAATTATTACTAAAATAACACAAATTTTATTACAAAACTTTAACTTAAATTTTAGACAAATTATAGAAGTTTTTTGTGAAAGTTTTAGTAATAATTTTGTACAATTTCAGTTATACTAAAAAATTAGTATAATTAACTGTGTGTTACATTTTTAAATGTTAGTATAAATTTATCAAATTTTAGTTAAAATAATGTAGCACTTTTGTAATTATTTAGTAGAATTTTAGTAAAATATTAGTTAGATTTCAGGAAAACAAAATGCTGGGGTTCTCCCGAGCAAAATTTAAAAAAAAAAGTATTACCTTTATTTTGATATATTTCCATGCTTGAGCTAAGAAAAACATGCTCAGGAAAGGACTTACTCGCGATTTACTTGGTTCATCTGGTAGAGCCCATCAAACGGCTTTTCATATGAGATAGACAAAATCGGGTCAAAACGCGGACAAAGTCGGAAGCTGATAAGCTCAGGTCTTCACCGCATTATATGTAATAATTATATTTTAGAAAAAAACATTTAAAAAAACGTGAGATTTAAGAAAAGAAACAATTACAATTTTGTCATTATTTTAATTAAAATTTGAATGAAATTTTGTTAAAAATTTAGTAAAATATTAGATTTTTTTGTGTGAAGTTTTGTATAATTTCCGAATAATTTTGGCTAAACTTTAGTCAGCCTATTTTTTTCTGGTCACCCTAATGATTACTTGTGAATGACGAGCCACACGTTAAAATGAATTTAGGGATGATTTCAGGGTAAATCTTTTCTCAGAATACCCAGCAAATGTCAAGCTCGTGTTCGCTGGTAAATTTTTCAGAAAACTTCTGATTTGTCAAGGAATTTTCAGTTGCCAATATAAATCGAGGTTTTTATTACAAACTAGATTATAGATACGACGATTTACAGTAAAAACCCGAATCTTTGAAAACTGCATCTATTATATTATATGGTTGTCAAGTCGACTCTACCAGACGAAGTCGAATCGCAAATCCATGACATACGAAAGTTATAGGTATTGGGGCCTCAATACATAAAATCATTTCACCCCAATTTTCTCAAAAACTGTCTCAAAGATTATTTTAAAGTGCATCTTTCATTTTGACTCGTATTTGAGATTGGGTTTGTGACGACTGGGCCGGTTCAATCTTAAGAAATTTTAAGGGCTATCTCCGTCAAATGAAAGAAAAGCGCAAGCTGTTTGTTGTTCGACGTTTCAGCCTTTTGTGTTGATTTACCAGGGGACATAATGTCTGTCGTTTTGTGCTAAGTTGGTTTTACTACTTAACATTTTTTATGCGACAAACCCATACCAAAATAAATGTTATAACTGAAGCAAGCTCCAGAATTGAAGAGGTTTCACCAATCAAGATCTTCTATACCGACCGTTACTTTCAGCCACTCAATTTAAATCTACACTAACCCTCTACCCTAACTTTCAGTGTTTGATCCAGTCCTGGTATCTCGCAACGGATCTCCAACTGTTCATCTTCGCCATGGCTGCTCTCATGCTAATCTGGCGGTGGCCGATCCTCAAAAAATACATATTCGGAGCTGCCTTCGCGTGGGGACTTGTTTTCACCACCATCTACGTCTACCTTCGTTCCGTCCCACCGGTCATGACTGAAGATCTGAAGCTAAACACCCAGTACAACTTTGGCAATCGCTACTTCCAGTTGTATCAACCATTCCACATGAACATTGCCATCTACTTTGTCGGCATGTTGGCCGGTTTCATCTACCACCGTTATCGGGAGGCACGAAAAGAAGTACTGCACTCTCCCCTGCTAATGATCGTATTCCGAATATCGCTGGTGCTGTACTTCTTCACCATCTTCAGTGATAACTGGGTCGTTCGGCATCAGGACACGCTTCATCCCGTTCTGTCGGCCATCTACGCCACACTGTTCAAGCATTCCTGGGGAGTGCTGTGTACGGTGATTCAGCTGCGAACGGCACTGCAACCACAGCGATCGCGATTTCGGAGTTTCTTCAGTCATCCGATTTTTGCGGTGTTGGGTAAACTGTGCTACAGTTTCTATCTGATCCATTTCATCGTGGTACTGCAGGTGGTCGGTTCGGTCAAGCAGCCGATCTACTTCAGTGTTCGGACGGTGGTAAGTAGGGTAGTGAGTGGCCGATTGGAAGGGAATAACAGAATGTATTTAGAATCGTTGTAGTAGTTAAAATAACAAATAATTCTCGGCAGCCGGCTGCCCAGAGGAGCAATAAACACATGGTAACGCTTCGGAGACTTGCATAGACCGCATCATTGATCACGGTGTATCCAGATTTTTGAAACTATTTACCACATCCGCCTAATGAAAACTGCTTCTTTTGACAAACGTAGAGGATGCACGTTTGTTCCACTAACATTCATGTCCTTCCCCGGTGTTTGTAAGGAAGTAGCCAGCGCCGCTATTAGCATTTCAAAGTATAGAACTCTCGCAACGTGCATATTGATGATGGAAAGCTACTTCCAGACTCGATTCGTTAATTCTCTGTGCAACTTCGCTCGTTTTGGTCATGCACGGATTAGTAACTACGATCATCATGGTCATGCTCAAATAACAAAATAGAATACGTACGGGGTATGGATCTGTTATCCCTTTCTGGTCGGGTACGGAGCTGGGAAAGTGTTTTGATGATTTGCATGTTGTTTTTTTTTTCTCTCTCTCTCTCTCTCTCCAGTTTGAGTACATCATGACCATCCAGATATGGACGTTACTGTTTGGTGTTTTGCTCTGCGTACTAGTCGAGCTACCCTCGCACGTGGCTTTGACGGAATTGTTAGAAAGTAAAAAGGATAGTGAGCCAACTAAGCATAGCGATGAATCGATTGCGGTTGAGGAGTTACCTAATGGAAAGCAGAAACCCAAACGTGATGAGAAGTAGGACGCGTGATAAATGTCACACGGCAACGGGCATTGTGAGATTTATTTTCAAATAAATTTGTTGTAATCTCTCTCATTATAGTTTTAAGCCCGTGTCAATAGAATGTATTCGTCTTGATTCCTGTTTACAGCTAGAAGCGAATAGTTGCGACAATGATCAACAGAAAAGAAACCATTCAATATTGAAAAGCATCCCGGCTAAATTGATTCAGTGACACAAAGACTGTAATGTGATATGTTCCGAATGTTAAAAAACGCTGAATCATCCACAGCCAAACCACAGGAAAGCGTGCGAATGAGTCACATTTCAAACATTTTGCTGAACCTTTCTGAACCGAACCGACAGCCAAGCATTGTGGATAACTAACTACCCAAGTAAAGTGCGTCACATCTGATGCTGATGCAATTGGCGACCGAACTGATTGATACGTCCTAATCACGATGACAGTTCTTTAAATCCCCTCTTTAATTGGTCGAGGAAAAACATACTGACGTAAGTACGTACGTATTTGATGTTCTGGATCCGAACGGGTTCCGTTGAATTTAGAGGGAATAGGTCAAGGTTAGGTGAATTTAATTTCGTTGAAAATGAACTTAGATTCAAACTTTTTTATTCATTTCGTTTATTTGATAGGCACAAATGCGTTAGCTTGGCGGTGCCAAATTCTTTTGTTTTTACATTTTGGATATTTTAAAACTAGGAGGTTACAATGGTGAAATATATTTTTTTTTTTAAAGAAAAATTTCACAGCTATCTTAAGACTAGAAATAAGATTCTATATACAAGAGAGGGAGCAAAAGATTTTTTTTTATGAAAAATTTTAAAACAAGGAATTCAATAGTAATAGTTTTTTAGGAAATATTTACAGTTATCTTAAAACTAACAATATAGTTTGGTACACAAAAGGGGGAACAAATGTTTATGAGAAAATTCACCGGTGTTTTAAAACTAGGGATACAATTCTATTTACAAGATGGGGGACAATAGTTTTAACAAAGAGGTAAAATTACAACTATCTTAAAACTAGGAATACAGAAAACAAATTTGAACTTTTTTAGCGGAGACTTATGCTTGGTCAAGATATTCAGAGGGGGCTGTAGAAGCAGTTGTATCAAGGACAGGGGAGAGAAAGCGTAGATGGTGACCGGGAGAGAAGAGCAAAACTTGCAACTTTCGGGCAAACGGGAGATCAGCGAGACAAATTAGCGCCTCAGTTTAGTAGGTCGGATTGGCGGATGGTATTCTTCGGACCCGCGGGGAATCCTTCAAAAGTCATCGGACCTCGAGTCGCTCTCGCTTCAGTTTCCGTAGTGGTAAGTGCGACGGCGGTTACATAGTTGCAGTCTGGAGCTGATCGGTCCCAAAAGGCAGGAGAAAACTTCTAAAACGAGAAATAAAAAGAGAGGGGCTAAATTGGGATATTTATCGTTTTTATGAAAGTATAAATAAGGGACATATAGGGGAAATCACGATTTGCCAGCATATCTCGGACTGGGACATTGGGTGGTCTACCTCGGGCCCGAAGGGAATCCTTTAACTGAGACCTGGCGTCCAAATACCCGGCGCATACCCAGACAACGTGCTCGATGTCGTGATAGCCCTCGTCACAAGCGCACACACTACTCTCCGCAAGCCCAATACGCCGCAAATGCGCATCCAAGGTGTAGTGGTTGGACATAAGTCGGGACATTACACGAATAAAATCCCGACCCACATCCATCCCCCTGAACCAAGGCTTCGTTGATACCTTTGGGATAATGGAATGTAGCCATCGTCCAAGTTCCCCATTGCTCCACGAGGTTTGCCAACTGTTGAGTGTCCTCTGACGACAAATACTAAAAAATTCGTTGAAGCAGATTGGTCTTTCGTATATGTCACCATTTAATGCGCCCACCTTTGCTAATGAGTCGGCCTTTTCATTGCCCGGAATAGAGCAATGAGAGGGGACCCAAACAAAGGTAATTTGATAAGATTTTTCAGATAACGTACACAAGGACTCCCGTATCTTCCCCAGGAAATATGGGAATTGCTTTTTGGGCTTCATCGCACGAAGAGCCTCGATGGAGCTGAGGCTGTCCGAAATGATGAAGTAGTGATCTGTGGGCAGAGTGTCGATGATCCCAAGGGTGTACTGAATTGCAGCTAACTCTGCGACGTAAACTGAAGCGGGATCATTGAGCTTGAATGAAGCGGTGATAGTATTGTTGAAGATACCGAAGCCAGTGGACCCATCGAGATTTGATCCGTCAGTGTAGAACATTTTGTCACAGTCGACTTCTCGGAATTTATTATAAAATATATTGGGGATCACTTGCGGGCGTATATGGTCCGGGATTCCACGAATCTCTTCCTTCATGGATGTGTCGAAGAACACAGTAGAATCAGAAGTATCTAGGAAACGAACACGGTTGGGAGTATATGAAGAAGGGTTAATGCTCTGTGCCATGTAGTCGAAGTACAAGGCCATAAATCGGGTTTGAGAATTAAGCTCGACGAGCCTCTCGAAGTTTTCAATCACCAACGGGTTCAGAATGTCGCATCGGATGAGCAATCGATATGAGAGTTCCCAAAATCGATTTTTTAGCGGAAGAACGCCCGCCAGCACTTCGAGACTCATCGTATGGGTCGAGTGCATGCAACCCAAGGCAATGCGCAAGCAACGATACTGGATTCTCTCCAGTTTGATGAAGTGTATGTTCGCAGCGGAGCGGAAACTGAAACACCCGTACTCCATCACCGACAATATCGTTGTTTGGTATAACCTGATCAGGTCTCCTGGGTGGGCACCCCACCATGTTCCAGTTATTGTTCGGAGAAAATTGATCCTTTGTTGGCATTTCTGTTTCAGATACCAAATGTGACATCCCCAGGTACCTTTAGAGTCGAACCATACCCCGAGATATTTAAATGTGAAAACCTGATTGATCGTTACACCCATTAATAGAAGCTGGAGTTGCGCCGGCTCACGCTTCCTAGAAAAAACAACCAACTCAGTTTTCTCCGTGGAGAACTCAATACCCAGCTGAAGAGCCCAAGCAGACACATTGTCCAAGGTATTTTGTAATGGTCCTTGCAAGTCGGCAGCTTTGGGCCCTGTGACAGAGACCACGCCGTCGTCTGCAAGTTGCCTTAGCGTGCATGAATTGGCAAGACAATCGTCAATGTCATTCACGTAGAAATTGTAGAGCAGGGGACTTAGACATGAGCCCTGGGGAAGACCCATGTAGCTAAACCGCAATGTTGTTAAATCGCCATGCGAAAAGTGCATGTGCTTTTCAGACAACAGATTTAGCAAAAAGTTATTTAAAATTGGCGAAAGACCATGCTGGTGCAGCTTCTCTGACAGAATGTTGATAGAAACTGAGTCAAAAGCCCCCTTAATATCCAAGAAGACTGATGCCATCTGCTCTTTGTTAGCATAGGCCATTTGGATTTCTGTAGAAAGCAACGCAAGGCAATCGTTCGTCCCTTTGCCTTTGCGGAAGCCAAATTGTGTATCTGACAGTAAGCCATTTGCTTCAACCCAATTGTCGAGGCGATACAAGATCATTTTCTCGAACAACTTCCGAATACAGGACAGCATTGCAATCGGCCGATACGAGTTGTGGTCGGAGGCTGGTTTTCCTGGTTTTTGGATGGCGATGACCTTCACTTGCCTCCAGTCATGAGGGACAATGTTACCCTCAAGAAACTTGTTAAATAAATTCAACAAGCGCCTTTTTGCAGTGTCAGGCAGATTCTTCAGCAAGTTGAATTTGATTCTGTCTAACCCTTGGGCGTTATTGTTGCATGATAAGAGAGCAAGTGAGAACTCCACCATCGAAAACGGTGTTTCGTTCGCGGTATCGTGAGGAGACGCGGCGCGGCACGTTTTCTGTACCGGGACAGAGTCCGGACAGATCTTCTTGGCGAAAGCGAATATCCAACGGTTTGAATATTCCACATTCTCGTTGGTACTATTACGGTTACGCATACGACGAGCCGTACCCCAAAGAGTGCTCATCGCTGTTTCTCTCGTTAACCCGTCGACGAACCGGCGCCAATAACTGCGTTTTTTGGCTTTCATTAGACTCTTCATTCGCCTTTCTAACGACGCGTACTGTAGATAGCTAGCGGGTAACCCGTCTTCCCGGAAGGCCTTATATGCAGTGGACTTTTCCGCGTACAGCTCTGAGCACTCTTTATCCCACCACAGGGTGGGAGACCGTCCATGGGTATTCGCGCTGGGTACTGGTTTAGTCTGAGCTTGATTCGCACTGTCGAGAATCAAGCCAGCCAAAAACCTGAACTCTTCCTCCGGAGGAAGTTCTTGAGTGGATTCGATTTTAACGGATATCGCGGTCGCGTAACTCTTCCAATCAATGTTCCGTGTGAGGTCATACGAGACATTGATTGTTTCCGATGGTCTTGAACCGTTAGCAATTGAAATCACGATAGGCAAATGATCGCTACCGTGGGGATCAGGGATCACCTTCCACCTGCAATCTAACTGTAGCGATGTCGAGCATAGCGATAAATCCAACGCGCTTGCGCGTGCTGGTGGTGTAGGAATCCGCGTCATTTCTCCCGTGTTTAAGATGGTCATGTTGAAATTGTCGCAAAGATCTTGGATTAATGTTGATCTATTATCATCATGAAGACAGCCCCATACCGTACCGTGCGAGTTAAAGTCTCCCAGAACTAGCCGCGGTGCCGGTAAGGATTCCGTGATATTACAAAGCGTTCGGTGCCCTACCGAGGCTCTAGGAGGAATGTAGATGGAAGCAATGCAAAGGTCTTTACCTTTGATTAGAACTTGACAAGCGACAATTTCAATGCCTGGTGTCGAAGGGAGGTTAATTCGGTTGAAAGAATAGCACTTTTTGATCCCCAAAAGTACTCCTCCATAAGGGTTTTCTCGATCCAGACGGATTATATTAAAGTCGTGGAAGTTGAGATTTATATCGGAAGTTAACCAAGTTTCACATAATGCGAAAACATCACATTTTAAACTGTTTAGTAAGAATTTGAAGGAATCGATTTTCGGGAGGATACTTCTGCAATTCCACTGTAGGACAGTGATCGAATCAGTGACCTCGTTTGATGACTTAGCCATCGAAGGATACGATCGCTGCAAGGAGGGGCCATTTAGCAGTCAACTGTTTCAAAAATGTTTGCACCATAGGGAGAAAATGTATCAGAATGCTTTTAAGAGGATCAGTAACATTGAAAGCTGTGAAAATTAAGTCCACTATGTCAGAAAATTTCATTAGTCCGCTACTGGACTGAGTATCTGTTTGAAAAAAGGGGACACTTGGGGTTTTGGATGTCCCTGGAAGTGGTGGGTACTCCTTGTTAGAATTAAAATTTCCAAGTCCTGGAGCAAATTGCTTCGGCTTTTGTGCATCACTTCCGTTGGATTTATTGATTGTAGTTGGCGCACTCTGAGTGGACGACACCTTGGCACCCTTACGAGGCAATCTAGGGGAAGCTTGATTTTTCCTCTTCCTGGACTCCCCTGGGTTAACCAAAGATGTTCCCTCTTGTGGGTCGTCAGATTCTTGCTCAACGCCAGCCAAAAGAGCAAAGGAATTTTCGGAAGGGACAGATGGCGAAGCATTCTTAAGAATTTCTGCATAAGAGCGCTTCGAGCGTTCCTTAAGGGAGCGCTTAATTTTATCCCCGCGCTGTTTGTACGCGGGGCATGATTTAAGATCATGCGGAAGGCCCCCGCAGTAAATACACTTCTCAGTTTCTCCACTGCAAGCGTCATCCTCATGTTCTCCCTCGCATTTGCCGCACCTTTTCTTATTGCCACAATAGGTGGCTGTGTGGCTCAGCTGCTTGCAATTGCTGCAGTTCATTACCCGCGGTACAAACAGGCGAACCGGTAGACGAACCTTATCCAGGAGGACGTAGTTGGGGAGGGAAGACCCGGAGAAAGTCACCCGAATCGAGTCTGACAATGAATAAGTTGTCTTATTATTCTCAGTTTTTGCTGAATACAATTGCTTGCATTCCAGAATCTTCACATGTTCAAGTGAGGGGTCCTTAAAGCAACCAACTCCATACTTCAACACGTCTTCGCACTTCAAACCCGGTTCGGCAACGACCCCGTCGATCTCCACTGCCAAACAAGGTATATACACCTTAAATTGCTTTGTAAAGCGCTCGCTGCGAGCAATCTGGTTTGCCTGGTCGAGGTCATTCACTAATATGCGTATCTTATTAGCTCTAACACGTGTTATCTGAGCTACGGCCGGGTAGTTAGCAGTCAGCTCCCGTGAGATCTCTAAAATATTAAGCGATTTCGTAATGGGCCGGAAATAGACCACCCAGGGCCCAGTTGAACTGGGTGGGTATGTTTTAATACGAGGAGGACTGGGGGAATCAGGGGAGGGAGTAATTTCGGGTTTATCCGGTATATCCATGGGAATATCATTCCCATCCAATGGTACTTCGCCCTCGGCCATTTAGGCACGAGGATAGCACGTGGTGTAAACGAGAGATGAAACTTATATTCAGGGGAAAGGGATCTAAGAAGTAGCGACAGATCGGGGGAAAGGGAAATGAGAAAAAAAGATACTTAGCTTATATAGCGGCTTGTCCGGTTATTGAACTATTCACTTCACCAACCTAGGCACCGGCGAACAAAGCCTGCCGCAAACAATGACTGGCCTTCACAATGTATATATTTATATTGATCCACTCTATGCACAGCACGAGAAAACGATCTGCTTCGATCGAGAGTTCAGACGATTGTGAGATTCAAACTTATCATCACATGCAGCATGTTTTTAGCCCGTACATTGATGCTTTTAAATGGCAGCACCTTTCGTTCATTGCATGTGCTTGGCAGGCTTTGGAACTGCGTTCTGTTTCTCCCTAAGGAATTGCATTAAATTATATTGTCCAAGAAAGGTACAATACTTAACATTAGTTAGGCGAGAAATTTACGATTGGACTTTGTCTCATCAGTATCAGAGCGGACAGACTTGACCGACAGGTAGCCGTTAAAGGTAGAATGTTTCGTACTTGTGGGACTTCACTCGTGATAAGTAGTGTTTCCATTACCAGATTTAGCATCTATCTGGCGGTCAAGTCATGATACTGAAGAGATGAAGTCGAAGCACAAATTCTTAGAGGATTTGGAACATGGCTGGACATTTTAGTTGTCATGTTGTAGCCACCAGACTCATTTAGAATGTGTTAGAAAAAATGTCTAAATAACCTAGGAACGCTCAGGAGATACAATGGAAAAATCTAATTTTTTTCCTTTGCTCTCTTTTATTACACATGGGTCCGATTTGATTCCACATTCTTCATTTTTACATGAAACGGGTAGAAACTTCCAAATTAACAACATTTTTATTTCAGGAATACATAGTTTTTTCGTAGATCCTTCACGTTGTCTAGAAAAAACAAGATCAATACATATACTATCATTTAATCCCCGAAACATTTCGTGATTCGGGGGTATCTGGTGTCGTACGCCCTTTTCCTATCTTCCGTTTTAGAGTTGTGTGGTGTCTTCGGCAAAGTTGTTGCATAGCATCAAGGGCTTTATTTGATCATACTATATTAGTTCAAAATACAGTCGCTAGGGCGGCACTGTTACCAACTTTTTAATGGAACTAGATAGAAAAAAAAAGGTTTTTGACGAAGTTCGGATAATTATAAGTATATCTTCTGAAGATACGAGGCTTGTTGGTTCTATAAATTTTAAAAGATGACGCATTTTTTAACAAATAAACTGTAAGTTGGAAATTTACCCAGAACATGCTTACTTTAAACTAATTGTGTTTCATTGCTCAGCGTATTTCTCCATAATGTAATTATAATCTACTGTGAGGAAAAAATCAAAATAAGTACTCGATCATCGTCAACTAGATATTTTGGCTTCTACTAAATTGAGAGTATGAACATGCTTCGCATTTGAGTACCATAAAAGAGTTGCTGCGGCAAGCTTCTGCAATTAAATATTTATTAGATAGTGTCTAAGAAACCTTAAAATATTTATCGGGATGAAATCTGGGCTGCAAGAAGACGGTGACAAATTAGTCTTTTCATGATTTTGGATTTAAAAAAAATGTATTTTCTTTTACAATTTCATGCCTAGGTTGTTATCAAATCACTGTAATTTGTACTTTAGATGTAGTGGAGTGCTCAATCGTATTTTCCGATTGAAGAATCGCGAGTTCGGCATAGTAGGGTTGCAGGAGGTTTGATGGAAAGGATCAATGGTGTGAACGTTCAGAGGTAATCACACCATCTACCAGAGTTGCAGCAATACACACGAGCTAGGAACGGCTTTCATTGTGATGGGCGAAACGCAAAAGCGCGTGATCGAGTGGTGGCCGATCAATGAAAGAATGTGCACGTTGAGAATCAAGGGTCGGTTCTTCAACTTTAGCATAATTAACGTGCACAGTAGACTGCCTAGAAAAATAATGATTTTTTGAAAACTCAATCGGCCCACCCCTGCGTCGGTTCCTAGTCCCACCAGGAATATTTGCTGCAAATTTGAAGCAAATCGGACAAATCTAGCTACCGGACCAAATGTGCCTGGAGTTTGTATGGGATTTTTCGACAATTTACATGGAGAAAACCCACTAGCTCACATGTTCGCCGCTAGGTGGCACTATAGGCATCGTATTATCACTGTAAGTGAATATAAAAAAGATAATTTAATTGTCTACAATTTTGTCAAAGACTGCTAATCAATCCGGCTTTGTTGAAAGAAGTTATTAAACTTTTAACTAAGAGCGCGCCGGTGGTTGAGTGGTAAGCGTGACCGCTACTCATTCCAGTTGGTCTGGGTTCAATCCCAGCCGAGGTCGTTGAGATTTTTCTAAGGTGAACAAATCTGTGGTCACGTCTTCCTTCGGAAGGGAAGTAAAGCCGTTGGTCCCCGGTCCATGAGTTGATGGATCGATATCTCGTCCAGATAGTGGAGTCACCTCTCTGGCGTCGGTAAAAAAGAAGTAGATCAAACTTCTATACTTACTAACAAATATCCTCCTCCCGTGATACTTGTGGAGTGCGCAGTAGTATATACGGCCTCTAGCAAAAGCAAGTATCGGACTAACAATTCCTTCCCTTTCCTTCCGCGATCTACGTTCGGGTCTGGCCGGCGCCGGTATTGATCAATAAACACTTTAGGATTACCAGGAGTTGCACATTGAAAGATGTTTCGCTACTCCCAAGCATAATTATCTACTGATTCCCTGTGCAACTTCAGTTAGTCCAGATCGATAATGGAGTAGCAGCCAGGGGTGGTCGCACAAGCTCAAGAAGTTATTAAACTTTTAACGAAGTGATGTCTGAGTCAGTTTTACATGGGGCCTAGCGGTGCATGGTTGTGTTAGTACTCGATTTCCACGAACTATACAGTAAAATACTCCTAGTGGGACTAGGAATCGACTCAGCCCAAGTAACAATTGAAGTTTTATAGCATGCTACAAGTGCAATCTAAGTTTTATCAGTGGCTATAAAACTACCATAAAACCTTAATTGTTAGTAGGGAGGGGTGTGCCAATAGGGGTCATTTTTTTCTTGTCACTCTAGTGCACAGCCCATACTCTGGAAGCACTGATGATGATAAGGACGCATTCTACACAAATACGACAGCTGCTCAAACCGCGACGTCAAAATCATCATAGAAGATTTAAACGCTCGGGTTGACCAGCAGGAGGAATTTAGACCGACTATTGGGAAGTTTAGCGCACACCAGCTGATGAACAACAACGGCCTTCGACTAATGGATTTCGCCTCCAAGAATATGGCCATACGTTGTACCTATTTCCATCACAGCCTCCAATAAAGTACACCTGTAGGTTACCACAACAGACTGAATCACAAATTGACCACGTATTGAACGATGGACGGCACTTCTCTGACATTATCGACGTCAGAACCTATCGTGGCGCTAACATTGACTTTGACCTCTACCTGGTAATGGTAAAACTACGCCCAAAACTCTCCGTAATTATCAATGTACGATACCGACGCCCGCTCTGGGTATGATCTTTGGCGACTGAGCCAACCAGAAGTCGCTGCAACATACGCGCAGAATCTGGAGGCAGCGTTGCCGTAGGAGGGTGCGTACGATGGCGTACCTTTTGAGAACTGCTGGAACATTATCAAAGCTGCCATAAACAACACAGCTGAAAGTGTCGTCGGGTATGCGGAACGAAGTCAACGGAACGATTGGTTTGACGAGGAGTGTAGAGAGATTCTGGAAGAGAAGAACGCAGCATTGATGCTGCAGCATGGAATACGGCTGAACGTAGAACGGCAGTGACTGAAGCGGAAGCAACAGACCCGCCTATTTCAGAAGAAAAAACGCCGTCTGGAAGAAGCAGAGTGTGAGGAAATGGAACGGTTGTACTGCTCTCAAGAAAACCCGAAAATTCTATCAGAAGCTCAACGCATCCCGCAAAGGCTTCGTGCCGCGAGCTGAAATGTGTAGGGATAAGTATGGAAACTTTCTGACGGATGGACGAAAGGAGACTGAAAGGTGGAAGCAACACTACTTTGACCACTTTAACGGTAACGAAGAAACGAATGCAGAAGGCCAAGGCAGCGGAGTAGACTACGACGTCAGTGTCATCCTAAGTTATCTTCCGACGCCTCTCACCTGTTACAAATGAATTCGTGGGAAGTTATCAGGCCGGTTTTGTCAACGGACGCTCAACAACAGACCAGATCTTCAGTGTGCGGCAAATCCCTTCAGAAATGCCGTGAATACCAGGTCCCAACGCAATTATGAACGAACATGGCTTCCCGGGAAGCTCACAAGACTAATTAAAGCGACGATGGAGGGGGTACAAAACTGTGTGAGGATATCGGGTGAACTCTCAAGCTCATTCGGATCCTGCCGGGGACTAAGACAAGGGTAGGGTCTCTCGTGCCTGTTGTTTAACGCTGCACTAGAAGGTGTTATGCGGAGAGCCGGGTTTAATAACCGAGGCACCGTTTTTAGACGATCCAACCAATTTGTATGCTTTGCTAATGACATAGACCTTATTGGGAGAACATTCGAAACGGTGGTTGAGCTTTATACCCGACTGAAACGAGAAGCAGCAAAAGTTGCATTGGTGGGAATGCGTCCAAAACAAAGTACATGCTTATAGGAGGGACCGAACGGGAAAGATCCCGCCTAGGAAGCAGTGTTACCGTCGACGGGGATGTATTCGAGTTAGTGAAGTAATTCATATACCTCGGATCTCTGCTAAAGCCTGATAATAATAACAGTCGAGAAATCCGAAGACGCATCATCAATGGGAGTCGTGCCTACTATGGGCTCGAAAAGAAATTGCGATAAAAAAAAAAAAAATCACCCACGCATTAAATGTACCATGTGCAGAACGCTGATAAGACTGGTGGTCCTCTATGGGCACAAAACCTGGACCATACTCGAGGAGCAGTCGGAGTCTTCGAGCGCCGCGGGCTTACGACTATCGTTGGCGGCATGCGGAAGAACGGTGTGGCCAAAGCCGGAAGGATACGACGTTGCGAGAATGCCGGACAACAACCCTGCGAAAATTGTGCTCTGCTTAAAGCCGGCAGGTACAAGACGACGATGAGCACATGAGGGCTAGGTGGGCTGAACAAATGGTAATAACTTTATAAGCTAAACAATTTATGCTGAAAAAAATAAAGAAAATGGTAGCTATCTATATTTAATGTCTATGACTAACAGCTAAACATTACACTAACTGATGTCACAGTGCGTTGAAGCCTAAATTTAAAAAGAAATGACGACCGTGATGGTGATTGGAAACTAGTTCCATTTTGAACTACGAAAAAGAATTTCACGTGTTCACATATTGATAAAAACATTCAACATTACGGACCCCTAAAGGGCATCGCCAACGGAACAAACTAGCTTCGGCCGTAAGCTACAAGTAAAATTCGTATCTGAATCTGAAAGCTAGCTACGCCCATGGCTAAATTGCGAACCGAGAAAAAACAACCTTTAAAGTTTGGTTTTCAACCGAGACGAGACGCCGGCAGAAATGGGGAAACACCATTACTCATTAGTCCAACAACAAAGCTCGCCAGCCAGAAGTGTACGACCAAATGAACACGCACCGTTTGTCCATCGCACGGATTAGTGAATCACTTCCAGACAACTGCAACATGCGTGGAGATGAACGAACGACAAGCCAAAATAGAAGAAAAAACTCGTAGGAATAATAAATTAGCTGAAACTGATTACAAGCCGATGCGGTAAGCGAAGCGATAGCAATAAGTGTGCGTGCAGAACGCATAAACCTACCATTGTACAAGTAATGTGACGCGAGAGTGACAAGGAAACTTCGCGCCAACATTCTACTATCCGTACTCGCTATTGTCCCAACTTTAATTACTGATTAGGTTTTATTACAAAACAAATCACCGGACAGAAAAAAATCTGTCTATCAACGCACCATCATTTCGGTCGACCAACGGAGGAAAATAGCTGGTGCTAACGGTTACCGGGTAGGGAGCAGAAAGCAAGAGAGTAATCGAGTTCATCGTTCGCTCTCCCATTGCAGTCTTTCGTTCGTTCGTACGTATGGGTATGGCTCAGAGCGCGGTTCGTTCAGTCGCCAAAGATCGTTTGCGATCGGTTGACGCATCGAGAGGGGAGCTCCCGCTATCGGTGCTTCGCATATCTGATTCGATTGTTTGATTGCTCACCCACTTAATTTCACGCTCGTGTGATCTTCACATGAGAAAAAAAATTGTTTTGTGTATGTATGAAATGATAGGCAAACATTCGGCAGTGATGTACGATGATGAGAATAATTGTCGATCTGTGGGACAGAATAAAAAAAAAACTTGTCAGTGACGGGACGCAGCAGGAAGCGACCACGTGGACGTTTCTTTTTCCAATGCGGTAGCAATTACCTATAATGGGGTACCTAGTTACTGCTATTCTATTCTGTTGGTCAGGTCACAAAAAATGTACAACCGGTTTATACTGCGTGTTATAAACGAGCGGATCTATGCTCATCTATGTTAACTAACCAGAGTAATGAATAGCTTAAAAATTAACGATTAATGATAGTAATAACAAAAAATTATAACAATCAATGCATAACAATTACTCACGGTACTGTTACCATAACCCATAACCATAACCCTCAAAAGATTATTTATGGGGTTTTTTAAATTTTATTTCCATTTTAATAATTTTTATTTGGAAACTTTATTACTTATAAAAAGATAGACACATATAATATGTTCTTTTCCGCGTGTTTTAATTGGTTGAACCAAAACTGAATGCGGTGCTTATATTTATAGATTCGAGGATTTCAGTTAGTTCATGTTTCAGTCAAAATATTCACATGAGGAAAAAATAGTTCTAAGCAAATGCAATTTTGAGATGAATGCTCATCGATTTTTTTCGATGAAAATTTCTTTAAATAATACATTTAACCGGACAGTTGGAAATGTTGGAATTGTAATTAAGTGTAATGCAGACATGGCTCGCATTATACCGCTGAGGATGACCAAAGCAGTTAGTAGGTCGAAACGTCCGAATAAATGCACCGCTTTTCATCGAAAAGAATCGATGATCCTCCATCTCAACATTGTTAGCGGCGATGAACGCAATACAAAAATTTCAATTATTAATTCGATTAACATTTTCAAGAAGACAAGAAGACATTAAAAGTGTTAGCAAAGCTCTCGATTTGTGGAAATTTGAGAGGACACCACAGTATAGAAAGAAAAGACCTCATGGTGTTAAAACGCACAACTATTGAAAGGAAAATGCAATAGCTCTGCAAAAGGATGTGCCCCAGTCACCTTCATACACGCGTATGGCAGCTAGACCTTGCGATGAATAGTGGGATCCGCCATGCGATCCACCGTAAGTGGTATATTTAGCAACAGTCATTCAAAGATTATGTAATTACTTTTCAACCTTCGGAAACGCATTATACTCTACACGCAAACAAATTTACTGGAGTTTTCGGGATTTTTAAATTATGAGTTCTTGAAAAAAGTAGTTTAAAACTCATGTTTCTAACGTTCTACAAAATTCATGTCTTCATCAAAGTTGTTCAAAAGGTCGTGAACGTGCGGAATATAAATATTTTGATTTGGAATTATCTTCAAGTATTGCGTAATTAGTGAAGATGTCATTGTCGTTTTTTTCTATATACTGATCATTAGCATCTAGAAAGTCCGTGTCTTCGGCAAAGTTGTCTAAAAGGGTACGATTGGGCAGATAGTGGTCCGGTTTTTATTGGGAACGGTATCGCTTTACGAGGCTTGTGTGATTGAAAACTATGATTTCTGCAATGTAGCGGATCTGATAAGTTTAAATCAACAGAAAGAACTTGCGATCACTTCGAGATTAAATGGATTAGATTCGAAATGTTCAAAATTTCTTATCGTTACAGCATTTGATCACGAATTAAGGAACGCTCATTTTTTCCGTGTATCTTCCTCTGTAATCAACGCATGGATCACCAGCAGGACTTTTTGTACAAAAGCATTCCAAACTAATCGATGAGAACCTCATTATTCAGAATGAGTCTGACTAAAGTCCGTTTGGACCGGGATGAGTAGCGAAACTGTGCAAAAGACAGTACTTGCTGCAATTTAACCATGGCTTGCCGAATTAATTGAGATCCGCTCCCAATTAGTTCAGCAAAGTTAACACTTTTTTTCGCTGCATCAGCTTCATACGGCTAGTTACCGCCACGCTTCGAAGCGTTGCAGTGAGTCTGGTCATTTTTTTTTAACTTTTAGTCGGTGTGATCCCAATTGAACTTGGATAAATTTATAAAAAATAAAATTCAAAGCATAGAATAAGCAAATTTAGACCCTTCCAAGATTTTTGCAGAATTCGCAATTTATCGTCCATTTCTAGATTCGCAATTAGATTTTCCAGCAGAGATTCACACTCCTCCTGGTTAGCAAATAACGATAAAAGAAACATGTTATTATCCTCCAACAACCCAACACTAACGGCGTGAGTCATGAAAATCCAACCAACCGAAGGCGCAGAGTTCGACAATTAAAGCGATCGCTGCTCAAATCGCCGTCGTCCGCCGGCTCCTCGTGAAGAGAGCTACGTGACCAAAAATGATGACGGTCATCGGCGACTCTACCCAGCGCATGCCGATGATTAGTGCTATGGAGGGTGGTGACTGGACCTTACACGGAAGACCGCTTTTTTGTGACCGCAAGAAAGCTACGCGAAGCGGATGATCGTCACACTTTACGCGATATTCTATCGGTTCCGATCCTACCCCTTCTCTCGTACAGGCAGTGAATGCGAGGTAAGTAATTGGAAGGTAGAATTCGGCGGTCTGGATTGAGGTAGGGAAGGAAGGTAAGATGTAAATATACAACAAAAAACAATTTTCGTAGAAACCAGAATGTTCCGCACCGTCACGGTACGATGGTGAAGAAGAACTGAAACAACTGTTTGCAATTGTTGCAACATTCAGAAGTCAAAGTACCAAGCGGGTTTAAAAGATTGAAAGTCCGTGTCTTCGGTAAAGTGGACTAGAAGGTTACGATTGGGCAGATAGCTGTCTGGTTTTTTTTGGGAACGAAACAATCAATTGCAAAAATCAATTCAACAATACACGTTTCGTGGATTTTTTTACCCAAAGAATTTTTTTTAACAATTTTAACGATATTCATTCCCATGTGAAAGACGACTAAAGTGTATAGTAAAAACTTTCACGGCTCCGCTATGCTAACGCATCGAGTTGCATCGAATAAATTAACTAAAGAAATTAGATAACAGTCAATAGAGAAAATATTGGACGATCAATTGTCAATTTGAAATAGAAAAATATCTAACATTTCGAACAACTTTCCTCTTCAAATGATCGGCAGAATTGTAGTGTGAGAAATTGAATGTTACTAACTTCAACTGAACAAAATAGCAGAATTTTATCATAATTTGGTCCAAAATTGTTTAACCAATCTCACAAAAAATTTCCCAATGTTTTCAAATAACATAAATAACAAAAAGTTCGTGTCTCTCTAAATTCCACATCAGCAACGGGAAGATGATAGCAAAACAAAATGGAAGCATTGCCGATCAGAACCCTTTATTTGTGACCTGGAAGCATCTGCTTCTTCTAATTCTCTCTAGGTAGCTGAAAAAGGGGTTTACCCCTGAATTTATGCAAGAGGATGCACATGCCTGACTTAAGCAAAGGTGGATTTTTTTCGGTTTCGGAATCTTCTCGTCAGTAGATAACAGTTAAGAAACGCGTGTCATTTTTGAGCGATATCGTCGCTGTTGTGCTATCTTATGACAAACGCCATTTTGGGGTAAACTGAGTTAGATATGCAACATTACTAATATGACAATTCTCTACAAAATGGCGTTTTCAGAATTTTGAAATTTTGCTTGGTTACTGAGGTATAGCAAAAAAAGTGATGAGAAATTGCCAGTTTTTTGCTTTAATTCACTGTATCTTGGGAATCGCTTAAGTAATGTAGAAGTTTTAGATGTTTTTATATATAAAAATATCTGAGGAATACAATGGCATAATTTTTAAAATAAAAATACATGTATTGCGAGAAATATGCAGTTCTACTTTTAAATTGGCAATATTTCATGTTTGGCAACACTGTAGTTAAAAATTACTATTTTTTCTAGATTGCTTGCTCGATTTCCTTCAAAATACATCTCATCGATTGTTTCTAGGCCGAATAAAGCCGAAGATATTAATAAAAGTTAATAATTGATGCTTTTTTTCTATGGAAAATTTTCCATGCACAATTATGACACGCCATACAAATTTTGTCATCAATACACGTCTACGACACGTGTGAGTGCGACTTTTGTTTACATTTATAGTGAAAACTCGCAACATAGTCAACCGAACTTCGTGGTATTTGAGAGTTTAATACAGAATAGATAGAAGCATTAATTGTCTTCTTTGAATTGTTTTTACCATTTATAAGTTTCAAGATATTCAATCTCAAACTTTAAAAATCGTTTTTCTCGAAATGTGCTAAATGGCGCTTGTCATAAGATAGCACAACAGCGACGATATATGGCTGATGGTGCTAGCTGTTGATTTGGAGGTACTGGATGTAGCTACTGCGGTTGTCATTATTGCCTGTGCAGGAACCGTAGATTTTTTTTTTATTTTGATTATAGAGATACTTAGTCTCATCCGCTACTTTTCTCGGGTTAGAAAAAACAATGTAGAAAATTCTCTGACTCTATGTACGGAGTTGGGAACCGAACCCAGGTGAGCAGCGTGCAAGGTATTCGATTTACAAACCACTGATCAAAGAACTGCCTCGTAGAAATGTGTCGTTCATATGTGCAATATGTGTTCTGTGTAATCGTAGTGTATTGCAGCTTGTCTTCTTGTCGAACATTTTAAACCTAAAAATCATGAGTCAGTAAACTCTAAAAATATCAATTTCCATCTATTCGTTCATTCGAATAAATATATCGTAGAGTTGAAATAACTAAATCAAGATTTGCTTTTCTAGGCTATACTCCCACGGCCAGCTGTTTGGAGTTCAAGTTGCCTTTGTTTAGAAAAAAAAACATAGGTTACTCTCGGTAGCCGGCTACCCAGAGTATAAAATAAAACTAAACAAGATTTTTGTTTTCTCTTTGCGTGACCGTGTACTAGAAAACTAGCTAAACAACTAGATAACAAACTATGCCTTAGAGACCTTATACCCTCCTAAACCTCTAATTCCGTGACCTATGAAAGAGTCTGATGAGCCGTCGTCCTTCCGGTAAGCAGGTGAAGCGTCAACACTTCCCGTCTGCCCTTTCCTTTTTCCTTCCCCATGAACGATGGGGATGAAGGTGGTTACCAATGGAGGCTCTATCATGCTTTGGCGATAATATGGTTTGGATCCCGAGCAGCACCGCTGTTGATTAGCAGTTTCTACAACAAAACTTGTTGAAAAAAAGCGTACATAAATCATTATTCAACTGATTTTGCAACTGAAAAAGCGCACCAGCAAAAGCTTATGGTTATGCAACAAACCGCGGCCATTACATGTTGCCAGTGTTGCTTGGGATTGGTATGAACTCCTACTTACGAATTCCTAATCAGCAGAGCAACATGATGAAGTTAGTGTGCAATACGCCAAAACAAAACGCAAATTTGTTTTTTTGGGATCTCCTCATTAGTAGCCAACAGCTGAGTGAACGCGTGTTGTCTTTGGAATTAGTAACATGGTTGATGGTGCTGGCTATTGATCCGGAGGTACTGGACGTAGCTTCTGCAGTTGTTATTATTGTTAGTATAGCAGCAAAAAATTTTGGCAGTTTGCGTTTTGGTTCAGGTTATGGTAATTAAGACTGTAGTCGGATTTTATTGTTGTTAATGAGTTCCTCTTAGCGGATTGTGATGTATGGTTATCCGGAAATTGTTTGATCACAGAACTGGCTAGTGGTAATCTGTTCTTAATATGTACGATGCGTTTTTTGTGCAATCGTAGTGTTGTATGTGTTGTATTATAAGGTCAGGTAATAAGAAAAAAATCTATTCAACTGCATTCTCATAGACAAAGGAAGCCGGAAATTTCTTAAACTAAAAATCAAGAATCAGTTCATTCCAAAGAATTATAATTTCATTATCAAACACGGAAATTTAACACAACACAACAAAATGGTAAAATATCCCACTTCTGATAGTCAAGCCGTTTCATTCTAAAGCACTTTTAAATTTAAGCGTTAATACTCATACGCTTTTCAACAGAGCACCGCCGTAAACTGATTCGTCACGGATAAATCATATATTTGAATAAGTGACGTAAAACGCAACAATCGACGTATAAGTCCCACCGATAGGGTGACCAGATGGTGATTTCTTATAAGCCTGAACAATAGAGTGACAAGAAAAAAGCGATACTCCCAGACCCACCCCTGAGCCAATTCCCTTTGTTACCAGACGTGTCTGGTTACCACGATACCTTTCACCCGGAGGATTTTAGACTAAACCCAAACGAAAAAATAACGCATAATTGTCCAAAATCAATAAAAAATCTATAGTTTTCTGTAAAAATGTCAAAATATCGGTGGTTATTAAATAGTCGCCTTTGGATTGGTAAGTAATTAAAAAATTGGTACGCCAACCGAATAATCGGAATATCTGGCAGCCCTACCAAATGGATGAAAAAAGCGGATTTGGGCTAAAAGTAACCGACAGCTTGCGAAAGTGTAGGTTCCTCAAATAAGCGCCGACTTTGTTGTGAACTGATTGAGTGGGTCCATATCCTTTTCTCAAGCGTATGAAGAAAAAAATTAGAATTCTCAATCTCCGATTGTGACGCAAGTGTAAAACCTGAACCACACAAAGCGGAAGAGTGGCGCATCGGCATGACAGAGCAGATTTCACAATGGGAAAAACTTGCTTCAAATTTCACCTATTTGCGAATAAAACCTCGAGTCGTGTCAAGTTATCTTATTATGAGAAGTACCAACAAGAATAGTGTCTCATTTGTTGATAGAGGGTAATGAGCCTATTTTGTTTATATTTCTATTATCACCGTACCCATTTGAAGTCGTTAGTTGGATCATTGTCCACCATCTTTGTTCACCTCAATGACATGGCAGGATTCTTTTTTATTCTAAAGGCGTTTAACCTTAAGGTCATTCGGTTCTTTTTTCGGGTTAGAAAAATCTTTTCGAAAAAATCTCATCTCTAACCCTATGAACTGAGTTGGGAATCGAACCCAGATGAGCGCCATACAAGGCAATCGATTTACCAAGTACGCTATGCTTGCCCCAAATTACATGATAAGATAAAACTTAAGGATTCGAGTTTTTTTTTTGCGCTTATCCACGAGTATTTCACCATTATGAGGCCATTTTTCGTTATTATGGTGGATCTTAACAAACAGGGCGAAGAGATTTAAATTAATCTGCATAGATAGTAATTAACAAAACAGTTCGATTTGCAAATCAGGACTCCTAAATGGTCTACAAACCTTACAGAGTCAAATCTTTTATCGGTTTCACACCATTTGTGATTTTTTAATTCCTTATAAAGTGATTTGTATACGAAAACTAACCGTGGTACACTGATGTCCGATATCTCGAAACAACTTCAACGTAACTTACCTGCAAAAATAGAAGAAAAATACTAGATCAGTCAAAGTTAAGTAATATATTTTTTTACATTTTAGCGACATTCAATTATCTAGCGATTACTGAGTAAGTGGGTTAAGTTATAAAAAATTAGAGCCATACTACTCTAGTGAGAGCAAGAATGTGAAATTACAGATCGGAAAACTAGAAGTGGCAGGCTTAAAATCTTACGGGTTAATCCTTTGTCTTCTGCTGGCAGTAGTCAACGGTTCTCATGGTAATGAGGTACAAATATGTCTTTGCCGTGAGACATATTGGTAAACGTGAGCGATTTATAGTAGCTCTGTCTAAGCTCGACTTCTGCTAACAGAAGACAAAAGATTAACGGAACGTCACCGCCTACTACTGTTGGTTTCGTAGTCTATTAGTATTTCCTATCAAACTCCTCCTCTCGTCGAGAAATACTAGAATCATTCGAATAAACAAAACAAGCTTCATTTCGATTCCATTCATCACTATGTTCCGGATGTTTAATTTTGTAATGCCGACTTCGGTGTTAATGATCCACAAATAAAAATCCTAGGGGATTCTTTTTCTCCCGGTGTCTTTTCTCGCACTCTGTTTATAACGCTCGTTAATGAAAACGATAAATACGTACGAAAGTTCGGGTAACGACAATACTCTTCAATGCAAACCAACATCAGCTTTGTGCGTAGCACAGCTCAGTGGGCAAACAACAGACGGTTTCTGTGTCAAAAGTTTACAGAATATTTCGGTGGTACCCAAAGTGACGAAGTGTGTCTTAGGATCGAACATAAACCATTGCAAAAAGTATTTTTTAACCATTGCAAAAACTATTTTTAAAGTCACAAGCGAATTGCATTGAAGTGAGAGAAACAGTGTTATGCTACGTCATTTGTAGAGTACTGCGAGGAATTATACATTCTTGTCGGTGCTTTAAAAATTGAAAAAAAAAATGTTGATGGAAATGAAGAAATAATAAATAAATAAATTCAGGTGTTTATTCTACTACTTTAACAAGGACCACAATTTCAACCAATGTACTTGCCATACTTAACGGTACTCCTACTGCAATGTTACCCTCCAATTGCACAGTTGTTTACAAACAAAATGTCGTACAAGCTGAATTTACGTAAATATTTGAAAGATTGTCAATGTTTTGAAGGCAAAAGCCGGAACAAGAAAATATGAGCGCCCACTAAAAACTAAGGTACCAGAACGAAGAAAAATGTGCTGTCAATTGTCACAAACAAGGTTGAACAATCAACGCACGAATTGGCACGAAACACTTGTATTTCGAGCTCAACTGTTCTAGAGGAAAAGCTAGTACCAAACTATACAGCCAAACAACCCGAAAAAAATCCACTTTGCTGCCGTACACTTCACCGTAAACACTTTGCCGACGGAAAATTCTTCATTTTGGATGATGAATCGAATTTCACATTTTTTGAGTCCGTTCCAACTATAGCTACAGAGTTTGGTTTTCGGAAGCGATCCCTGTCAGAACCACGCACCACAATTGCAGACGAGAGGGGGGATGTCACCCACCAAAAAAACACTTCTTAAGCCCTATTGCAGCGGGCCGTGATTTTGAGTGTGATATAAAGTGTACAGTCCAGACGGACGACGAAGATTTTATGATCGCGTGGGAACGAGCATTTATATGTTTATAGGTGCTAAAACGTTCACTTAAATGGTTACATTTCTACACAATTTGAAAAAAAACCTGTTTTAATCCACCTAGCGGTGCAATTGTGCCTTTCTCATTTCTCTAAACTATGGCACGGAGGCTTTTTATGTTCAACATAATTGTGGAAATGTCCATTACATTCTTAGTACACTTTGCACTTATACACAATGGCATGCCAGCCACGAACTTGATGAGCTACGTGTCGACGGTGAAACACTTGAAACAAAAAAATATCATACTCCATTAGCCTAATCAGCATTAGATCAATGTTATCTGCTTGCTAACTCATTTTGTCATGCGGGGATGGGTATGTGAGGAGGGCGAAAGTCCCATGAACGAACGACTCCCCAGCTTAAATTGGTATGCTTTGTAATATAGTGGTGGTTTAAAGATGATGGGGTTGAAAGGGAGGGGTATGAGGTGGTGGTCTGAGGGGTGATTTAAGGAGATTTTTAAAGGAGGGGAGTGAACAGTAGAGGGGGGGGGGTGTAACCCATCTCCGTAAACCATCAACTACGCCCCTGTTAAAATCCAGAAACCTTATGCGAGTCGAAAAAAAAATTTGACCGGGATTAGGTTGACGTTTTTCAGAGTGATTGCATAACCTTTCTATATGAGAAAGGCAAAAATGTGCAAAATCCAAAAAAGTGAATCTTCGTTAAATTTTTTTCGTGTTTGCATCAAATCTCGACGTTTTATGCACCTTGAATACATTTAGCATCAAAAATAAAAATTCTATTTTTAATTTTTCCTATAGTTTTTATGAGAAATTTCTGTGTGGCCGCACTCTGAAACCCGTAATTCCGGAACCAGAATTCCGATCGATCCAAAATTCAATAGCAGCCGATGGGAAGGTTGCATCTTTCATTTGAGACTAAGTTTGGGCCAATCGGTCCAGCCATCTCTGAGAAAAATGAGTGACATTATTTGACACATACGCACATACATACATACACACACACATACACACACACATACACACACATACACACACATACATACACACATACACACACATACAGACTTTTTCCGATCTCGACGAACTGAGTCGAATGGGATATGACACTCGGCCCTCCGGGCCGGGATTAGGTTGACGTTTTTCAGAGTGATTGCATAACCTTTCTATATGAGAAAGGCAAAACGAAACTGTTTTAGTGACCAAAGAGGGAACAAATTTTCAATTCTGCCGCAGAGCCAGAGCTTATATATACCCTGAGTGCACTCAAAATGCGTTTTTCTCGAAACACTTTTTTGAACTGACCGGAAATGTAATTCCAACAAATGATTTTTTACAATATATTTCGGCGTCGACGGTAAAACATGATAATGAGTTATGTTCTACCATAGACCATGCGGTAGACTTGGGTGCAACGCCCAACTCCTACTTAGCAGAAGGCAAAGAATTCTTCACATTTCCTTTCGATCATGTCCATATGAGCCTGCCTAGTCCTAGTTTTCCATTCTAAGTTTATAACTGATTCGCTCTAGAATACCTATCCGTCTTTCAATTTCATTGTTTTCGTTTCTCTTAGTCTCAAATTTGCCGAAAATAGCCAACAAAATCGATACTTATATATATTGCATAATTTTTTTAATTAGCAATTTTGTGTTTAATTATAACAGCGTTCTTCTATCAAAAAGTGTGCCATTTTGTAAAATATCAAACTACCCAAGAAATCCTACGAGGGTCGCTTGCTCTCGTTCTAAGACATCGAATGGTTTTTGGTTCTAAGTCAAAAATTGTGGGGGAATTCAAACCGTGGATCCTTTAAAAAAACTCTTAGCTGCAGGGAAAATGCCGAACAGCAACCCTCTTGTGATGAAATTACTTGAAAACATTATTTTCTGCACATCACAATTAGTACTTCAAAAGCCATTTTACAGGATCGTGATTTATCTCTTGATTGTATCATGTTTGAAATATGCCTATTTTTTCGTGTTCTACGGTGGCCTTTAACACACGTAATGCTATTTTGAGTTACCATATCTCCACTGTGGAGATATAGCGGCTGAAAACAGTCTAGGAACGGTTATTACTGGAGAGTTTTCATGTTTGCGAGATCCATGGGCGTTGGTGTGTGCGTGTGGATGATCGCGAAAGATTCGAGCGTTTGTATATTAACGTGTGTGATAGCGCAAACGTTTGTATGCCACTGTGTACTAGTGCGTATCTAACTTCGCTATAATATATTCGACTGCATAACCATGTTTGACATTTGCATATTCGCGTGGACTACGAATCTGATGCTTTGTCACAGAATAACAGACATAGCACAATTCTTCGATCGTTATAACGGTCATTTTAAGTAAATATTCTCAGGTTACGCGAGGTTTATTGCGTTGTTTTTTTTACGAGGATTCCGCGTAAAAAAACCTGCATTAATTAGAAAATCCGCACAAAAAACTGCGGTGATTCGAAAATCCGCGTAAAAAACACTCAGCAAAAGACTCTGGAAGTTTATTTTTTGCGCGGATTTCGCACAAATATATTTTGAATGCAAAAGACTTCGAAGATTTTCGGAAAGATGGTAGAGACGGGCCTGGAAGACTCTCTATGGCCCGCAACTCAACAATATGGATACTTTCGGAAACGTCTTAACGAGTAGGTGCCAAAAATTGATTTTTGACACCATTTTGAAATCCAGGATGGATCCGGTTTAGTAAAATTCGCTAAAACCTAATCAACATGGGTATTTTCGCAATGGTCTTTACGAGTAGGTGCCAGAAATTGATTTTTTACGCCATTTTGAAATCCAAGATGGCGACTTCCAGTTTAGCAAAATTCGTTATAACCCAATAAATATGGGTATTTTCGGAATGGTGTTGACGAGTATTGTGTCAGAAATTGATTTTTGAAACCATTTTGAAATCTAAGATGGCGACTTCCGGTTCAGCGAAATTTGGATTTTCGGATTGGTCTTGACAAGTAACTGCCAGATATTCATTTTTGACGCCATTTTTAAATCCAAGATGGAAACTTCCGGCTTAAAGGAATTCTCTACAACTCAATCAATATGGGTTCGGAATATTTTTTTATATTCAAATGTTCGTAAAAAAATAGAGAAATATAAAAATTACGAAATAATAGAGTTTGACGGGAACGCTTCAGAAAATACGTAGGAGTACAATATTTTTAAATAGTCTTCAAATAACTTTAAATAAAAAGCGATGACCTACATACTTTTATACATCAACCGATCACAGTTGGTGCCGGTGGTGTGAAGAACGATATTTCGTAGTACCAAACAACCCATACAAAATTTAACAAAACTACGGAGAAGCACAGAAATTTTATTCATTTAGCAGATAATTTAGAATTTATAGCTATGACCTACAACTTTTTGTGCATCAATCCATTGCAATTGGTTCGGGCTACATTTTCTGGAAGAACGTCAATAAATATTTCCTCAACAAAAATTAATAAACTACGTAGATATACAGAAATTTCATTTATTTATCAGATAACTTTGGTTTCAAAGCGAAGGCCTAGACATTTTCTAACAACAATTGCAATTTATGCTGACTACAATTTCCGGAGGAACGAAATTTTATACTACCTCAAAAAGTTTAACAAAATTACGTAGAAGTGCAGAAATATTATTTATTTAGCAGATAACTTCGAATTCGCAGCGATGATCTACATAATTTTACACTCCTTGATTGCACAATTGTCGCGATCACAATTTCTGGAAGAAAGGTAATTTATATTTCTTCAAAAAATCTAAATTTTTTTGTAGAAGTACTGACATTTAATTTATTTAGTAGATAACTTTGAGTTTAAAGCGATGAACTACAAATTTCTATAGACGAATTTCGCGACAACTAGAACAAATGTTGGCAGCACCCTCTCAGTTTTTAATAAAAACTTTCTGTACATGAGAACTTTGTCTCAAAAAGCCATTTTGCATAAATTGTTTTTCCAAAAATTATCTAGACTGCCTTTTGAAAAGGGTCAAACTTTTTTTTACCAATTTTTTTCAAATGACTATAGTCTAAAAATGACAAATCCTACAAAAAATGTGTTAGGAGTGATTTTCACAAAATTAGTCAATTTTTTTAATAAAAATATTGAAAAAAATCTTCATTGACTCCTACGCTGAAAAAAAATCGATTTTAAAAATTCAATTTACAAAAAAATCTAACCTTTGATTTGAATGAAATTTTGATCCAAGATAGGTAATTATATTCCCTACCTACCGTCAGGCATGGGAAAATTCACTCATTCGTTTGATTGCATCTGATAGCCATTCATCTTTGGTTCAGCCGCACACAATCATCATAGTGAGCATGGAGCAACGAACCATGAGAGAATGCGATGAATCCTCTCTCCACCACCATGTTTGTGCACTCCGAACGGTCAGCGAACGCACTATGTAAGTGAGTGGTTAAAAAAAATACTTGAAACGAACCGAACGTCAGCAAACAGGCAGGACTTCAATTCTGGATGAATCAAAATTCGCTCACTCATCGAATGCATTTGTTGACTCATTCAGAGGGTTCCTCGTATGTGATTCCAATAATAAGTATAAGGCGCTGTATATATCGTTTACGCAGAGCTGTAGGAATTAGATTTTTCTTTAAACTTCTTGTTCGGCTCGGAAGCCTTTTGGTGATTATAAGCCGGGAAATTACATGAAAATATAGCACAGTTTGAATACTGTGTCTGTGACAGATGACTTCTATAATAATCATAGGCAAGGACTCGACATCGCTTTTGGGAATGATTTGAGATAGTATCGTCGCATTCGGAAAGCGACAGAAATTGTTAAATTTAAAATTAATTCTTTTAAAAGGCTAACGCGATGTTTATATAAACAAATTCATTATATCGCTACGGAGCGTAATTTCCTCACCCTTCGTAGTAGCATTCGCACAGCTGTTTATTATAGTAAATTAAGAGTAAAAACGAAATTAAAGTTTTTTTTGCTATTGTTAAGATTATATTGATTTGTAGACAGAGCTGCGCTAAATAAATTTAAGTGTTGGATACGTTGTACATAAAAACGTATTGACTCCAAAAATACGTCTGTTGAACTTTTTTATTCATAACTAGTTCGTCGGGATAATAACGGATATCAATATTTTTGTAAATATCTTTGTTTTTGGAACGTGTTTGACGAGTGGGTTTTGAAATACCGTCATCGGTGATTACTTTACGCCAAAAATAGAACGTTTTGTACATTACACTCAAGAACTACGATCACGCAACTTCAAATTTGAAACTGTTCGATGTTTTACATATGGTACAAGTACCTCCAAAGTCATTGAAATGAACTTTTGGAAAATCAAGATTGAACGTGAAATCTAAAGAGCTAAAATTGACGTAAAGTCACCCCCACAAGGGGGCTACTTCACGCCAAAATTTTTTTTCGCAAAATCATGTTAACTCCTTGATTTATTGTTATGGATTATGCTCGTTATTTATGTGTAAAAGCAAATGAATGTAGTGCTCGTAAAAATAAAAGGGTGTGTTCAAAAACTGCGTACCACGCATCCAATAACCTTGTTTTGGAGAGTCGATAAGTCCTACAATGAAAAAAAGCAAGCCGAGAAAAAAAGCTCTACATGATATACTTGATATTGATGATATTGAGCCTTGATAATTAGACCACCTTGTTTTAGTATTTTTCTAAAAGTAGTTTTAATTGTGTTACGGAGTGCAAAGGCTTTTGCAACAGAAACGTTTTAATGGTCAGGTCAGTTCATCCATCTTTTATGATATATCCATTTATAATATGACGAATTTCGCGCAAACTCGAACAAATGTTGGCAGCACCCTTTCAGATTTTAATGAAACTTTCTGTACATGAGAAATTTGTCACAAAAAGCCATTTTGCATACTTTGTTTTTCCAAAAATGATCTAGACAAGCTTTTGAGAGGGTCGAACTTTTTAACCAATTTTTTTTCAAATGTCTAAAAATGATAAATCCTACAAAAAAATGTTGTAGGAGTGATTTTTGCAAAATTAGTCATTAGTTGGGCACTTTCAAGAAAAAAGTTATTTGAAACAAACATTTCCTTGTCCAAACTGATTTTTTAGTGTATTTTTATCGAAAACTAAACCAATGAAAGTCATAATCATCTCAGAATCCAATAAAACTCAGTTTGTCAAAAGATATTGTCCAATTTAGCAATTAAGGGTGTTTATACGCGATTAAAGAGTTTTTAAACTATATGGGGTTGGCTCGATCGGTAGTTACCGAAGAAGCTGGTTTCATTCCAGTAAAGCACATTCAGAATTTAAGCTGGCTTGAGGTTTCTGTCAGAATTTCGAATCAAATAAAACAACCGATCGCGGCTCATTGCTTCATTTAAAACTGATAGTGGCTGGTTTGACTAGTATTTAATAGTATTTACAGGTATGGTCCGTTGGGACCATTTTAGATGTTTCGATGCATTTTTTTTTCAAATTTACCCTTTGGTCGTTATAACATCTCGTACACTATTTTTGAACTTTATAACCTTGAATGTCATGTGTGTCATGATATCCAAAGCCATTGTTTAATATTGTGGTTGTAGTTGAAAACTGGAAAATCCAACCAGACACAATCGTATTTTCTTTTGTTTTTAGCAATGGAACACACTACTCCCGACGTCGCACAGTGGCTGGAGGCTGGCCAAAACCTCAAAAAAATTTTTTTGAAATATTAATATTTTATATTTTTACTAAATTTCTCATGTATTGAATGATGTATATTCAAAATTTTATGATCATTGGATAAGAACACGATTTTTAACATCAGTTTAAACGTAGCAAAGTCCGGATTTTTTAATGATTTTCATATCCGAAACCACTGTTGCTCTGTTCACTTCAAATGCATGTTGTTCTTTTGATTTTGGTCCGATTTTAGCACAACTAGTTTCATTGTGTAGGGGAACGAAAGAACTTGGTTAGTAAATAAAATACATTTGGTAAATTTGCTGGGAACTATAACTTTTTAGTTTAAATATGTTTGAGGTGGTCAGATCAAAAATACTTTTTTCACTAATGTAATCTGTACAAATTTCGGAATCATTTCGGAACGGTCACATAGTATACATTCTATGCGAAATAACCTCTACTTTACGAATATCATGGTCTCGTTCTGCGCCTAGATGCGCAAAATTTTTTAAGGAGATTTTGAAGCTTTGTTGCTGATATGGAGGCGCATGGTGTTTTGTGTAAAATAGTTAGACAATCTACAGTAAACCAACACGTTATACAATGGATTTAAAGTAGTGTTCTTCATTTTTTATGATATTGCTGACATTGGTGAACAGTAACGGAAAATCTATCCTGAAAACGGGATCATAGTTATAAGAAAGGTTCAATGACACTGTATGGAAAAATGCATTTAATATTTTACGACTTTTGACTTTAAAAATGAGCTCAGCACCTCAAAATTAGCTTAAATTGTGATTTTCAGCCAAATTAGGTAACATTTGAGGTTTTGTCCGACTTTTGTTTGAAGACCCGCCACTGTGCGTCGTGAATTAGCATTGAACAAAAGAGAAAAAAATGTCCCTGATAGGATTTTCCAGTTTTCAACTGTAACGATAATATTTTAACTGCACAAAAGATAGACAGATTCATGAATAGGGGAATCGGGGGCAAGTCCGACACCGCGGGTAAGCCCTACACCCCATAACTTTTCCCAGATATCAAATTTTAAATCATACAATAATAACAGGATATCATTAGTACGATTATTTTGAGTATTTCGAGACACATATATGCCATATAGATTCATCCAACGTCACAAAATAAACAAAATATGCGAACGCAAAGTTTATGCGCACTTGGATGTTATTTTTTGTTGAAACATTTTAAGGTTTTAACAGCACAAAAGCTTTGAAAATTACCAGTATTTTGCCGCACATTCTAATTTATTCTGCCGGATTGTTGATCAACAGAGTTCCGAAAAATCATAACACGAACCGGATAGCTCACCACAAAAGGGTATGTTACTTCTAAGTGAATGAATCTTAGTAACAGGGGATATATTCTTCTTGCAAAACGGATCTTACTTCTTAGAATGGCTTCACAAGCGGTAATAAAGCTAGAAAAGATTAATGGGGAAAACCAAGTGTTGAACATTATTTATTAACACCACACATTCGTATGCTTTTCCTCTTGCTACGCGATGATATTCCAGAAAGCATGCATGTGCATCACACATACTCATATACACATAATTACACTTTATCACACATACACAACACATTTTTAATGAAAAAATGGACAAAAAGAAAGCTAACAAGGGTGTCGCTCTTGCCACTTCGGGGTGTCGGTCTTACCCGCAGCGTTTTTAAAATGTTATTTTTCTCCTTTTGGCAACCAATAATTTTTAATGAATCCAACACTGAAAAAATTATATCCTGTTAAGAACCATCTAAACAAGGATTATGCACAGAATATACAATTTTTGGAGCTTCGTGGTATTTTAGAAAAATGATTGCGCTTAGGGTGTCGGACTTGTCCCCGGTTCCCCTACTGAAATAGTAAAAAGTACTTCAACATGATACAGAAGAAATAAAGTCAGTAACTTGTAGGTCACGCTAGCCGTTAAACGATAAGCTTGCGTATGTAAAAATTAAAAATCCTGCATCTTGAGCTATTTTACCTTTGCACTTCTTCCCATATATTACCTCTACAAAGGATAGAGAACCGATTGAACGATTCAATGATTGGATATGATGATTGAATCAAGATTAGACTCATCGAGTGGCTAGCAAACCAAAAAAATAATATTCCAATCTGATTCACTCACATCCAAACATCATTCTAAGAAAATATTGAGAGAATGAGAGGCTCTCCGACTTAGAACGAACGGGAGTCAATTGAGTGCCGCACAGCTGCTATCGCTAATGAGCTTTGCGACAAGCTCAGTGTATACCTCCTGGCGTTTACTTCGTGAGACAAACACAACGGTTGGTAGCATGAGATGTATCAGAATATGAATACAGATGAATGAATTTCGAATGTATTTTTCCCATACCTGCCTACCGTCAAAAATTCAAGTTGGGCACTTTTAAGGAAAAAAAGTTATTTGAGAAAAACAATTTTTGTACAACAATCGGCAACATAATGTTTTGTTCATCCAGAAATTGTAGTCAATGCAATTTACCAAACCCTCAAGTTGTGTTCTATTTCAAATCGAATTTGATTGGCCATAAATGAAACAACATTTATTTAATTTTCAATCTTACCCATCCCCAAGGACCAAAGGAGTGACATTAACCTTCTTAGCCAAGTCACTCCCAACGATATATCCCAATCCCCTATAAACTGAAACGGACGGTACGGTTGTCCTCGTTTCTTCCTCATTCAAGATTCAAAACGATTTGTTAGTTAAATTATTCATTAAATGAATAAATTAATTGCCGTATAGTTTTGAAACACCTTTTAACCCAACTCTGCACAGTAGGCCTGGCCGTTTTAATATTTGCGACATATTACAAATAATATGCTTCAAATATTAATGTTGACAAGAAAAACACTAAAGAATAACTGCGGTGTTTTCCAGGATGCTTTTCAATACTGGCTGTGTAAGGGTTAGAATAGAATAGAATTACCCATAGTACATAAAATATGACGAAGTTGATAGAGGATCAAGATCCGCAACGGAGTATCTTGCCAAATCGCTTGCTACCGCTTCAAAATCAAATTAGTTAAAGTACAGGTTATCTTTTTGCAATAACGCGTTTTCCGAACCTCCCAAAATGCTAGTTGTGCTTCTTTCAAGTCAATAATCAAAAAACCCTACGTCTACACCCAGTAATCAATGGCGACCAACTATAAACAGCGATTTTTTTTTCGTCCACTTGGACCCCTCACAAAACCAATCACGCTAGATGAGATCCACAAAACATGCGTACGGCACTAATCACAGGTGTACTTATCGGCCGTACACTTCCCACGGTCCCAACGCACCACCACCTGCGTCCAACCCGCAAAGGATGCCGCCACTCATTAGCTACGCGGTCGACGGTGTTTGCCGAAAACAGCACTACTTTAGCAACTCATCGCGCGTCCGTCCGCCCCTGATCGATCGGCACCATTTCTTTCCAGCTTGACCCGGACCAGCCTGCCCCGTCTGTCGGGTAATTTAGCTATCTCACCCCTCGAAGCCCTAAACACAGCTGGACTGTCCGATATTGATGACCGCCAGGGTTGCCATCACCGCCACCAATCAATCTTTGCGTACACAAGTCGAATTTGTTTCCCGCTATCAGGACGGTATATAATTTATGCAAATAGTATGTGTGTACTGGCAACAATCAGCAAACAGACAGATATGACCACCAATGATCGCGCGAGCATATATGCAATCGAGCAGATCCGCGATATTCGCTTGAATTTTACGCGATGCCTTGCGGATCAGTCTAGTTCGGGACGCCGGTTCGAGTAGACGCGGTGGAAAATTCGGGCACGGAACGTTGAAAAGGCTAGGCTAGTGGAGTGCGCGCGGTTCGGAAGGGTGCAGATAAAATAATTTGGCGAACGAATTTGTGAAAGTCTTTCGGTTCATTTGCCGCTGGTTTGAGGGGGAGCGGAACGTGCAACCAAGCGCAAATCGGGTTTTTCGGTGTTTTTTTTTTCCTGGAGAATATGTGAACAACTGAGGTGTGAATTTTTGTCAGATGTGAATAGTGGCAATATTGGGTTTGGGAAAAAAATAAACTAACTAGTCAACAGACTTGGAGAAGCTCCTTGGAACGACCTGGTGATTTTATGGGACTGAGTTGTGTTTTGGACGGGATGGTTACAGTTTGGTGCATTTCGGTTTCTAGAATTTGGTATGAGCCGTCCAGGAAGTGAATTGTGCAATAAAAATATTGTTTTAATTCTGTGTGATTTTGGAATATTTTTTACGGAAAACTTGTGACGGAGTGACTCCTGTGATCATATCATTCTGGAAGAGATTTGTTAACAAGGAGGTCATAGTCTGGTGCATATGAAGTTACCTGTAGTGTTCCTTTAGTAAGGGTCTGGACAAGGGAGAATCGGCTGTATCAAAAACCATCAAGATATTTATTTCACGAGCGTGCGGCAATATTGAACGCTCATTTGTCCCAATCATTCTATTCTCCGACGCCAGAAATAAGCTGTTTCATCAAACATCGTAGTGAATGAAAAGGATAGTTTTTCCGATTTCCTTTTCAGGGGGCAAAAAAAAATTAATCAGCTAGCTGCATAATCCATCTCATTGGAAATCCCTGCTCGTGTTCATACGGCCAATCCGATTTTTACTTGAGACACAATAACTAACAATCGTGAATACTAACGCTATATCTCAGTTTAGAAATAGTGCGAACCATATTCCTAACAACGATGGCATTTGGTCATGTTCTGTACATTGTCTCTATTCTCTTCAAACTATAGAGGCATTTGGGACCCTTGTGTGCCTAAATGAATGGTAGTATACATTTCTCCAGCAACTCTTGCTTATACAGCTTTGAGTCAATTGTTCTGTTGGTTATGAAAAATTTGGTTGAGTCCTGGGTCACAAATGTTTTGCCAGATTGTTGGATTCCGTGAGAATGCACCAGTCCCGCATTAGTGAGCACGCTGTCGGTTTCAACTGCATGTGTGGGTACATAAACACGAAACACGATACTTCCGTGCATAATGATCGCAAAAAGTCATCTAATTTGCCTGTACAAGATTATTCAGTTTTAGCAGTACTCAGTCTATCGGGCCGAACCTTAGGTTTATCGAATATGGTCGAGTGTTGAGTTATCAAATCACATGATATAAAATGATTTTTTTGGTCCGAAAATAGATCATGTTAGAATTGGTCGAATTATGTGGCAAGTGTTTCAAGTACCGCATGGTATTGCGTTTATGGGCACTTCGATGTTGCCATTAGGTCGATCCTTTGTAGTAGGGTTTAATTCAAATTCCATGGAACCTGAGCAACTGTTTCTCATGGGAGATATCATTATCTGAAATCACATGAGTCAAGCAACCCGCGATTAGAAAGGCTAATCGGAGGCAATGGATGAAACCAAGTAAAATAAGAAGATATTTTTAGTCGTTGTGTCCTTTAGGTAAAGGGATGCTCCCGTTGAAAGTTGACTAATAATGAAAAATAATTTTTTTTATGAAACCCAAGACCAACAAGCCATCTTAAAATCAACAATAATATTAGAATGAGAAGTAACACTCAGTTCTGGAGTGATAATAGCAACAACAGTTAGCAAACAAGCTATCGCTGAGTCGTGTCAGTCTTTGCACCTTTGCGAAACGATTACAAAACCCGTAAAAAAGGGGTCTTTAAAACAACCATCAGCTAGTTTGCCAAACAGGCGTAGTCTGAAGTTTAGACATTGCGGGTAGAAACCATTCCGAAAACAATGCGCAAGTAAAACTTACATAATACAACAACACACCGGAGCTAAACGAAACCTGGAGATCTATTCCGATGTAAAAGAATTTCATCAGTTCCGCACTAAGTTTAAATTTGATATATCAGAAAGTGGCGGAAATGCCGGTTCGTTTCTAGATTGTACCATTTGATGTTTTATATCCTGCTAAAAGTGAAATCGAAATCTTATGAGTGGCTATAAAACTACCATAAATCCTCAATTGTCACTAGGGCGGAGACCAGGAGCTACTTCCCAAGTAACAAGTGTAGTTTTATAGCACGCTACAAGTGCAACATAAGTTTTATCAGTGGCTATAAAACAACCATAAAACCTCATTTGTTACTAGGGTAGCTTCGGTTTTGTGACAGCACTTGCTTGAGTTACTATATTTGGATAATACACAATAATAAAGATGGTAACAGAAAGTAACATATATTATAGACAAGTTATATGCATTTCAAACGAAACATTTTTCGTCAGAAAACATAATTTTCGTGTATTTGACGTTAATAGAAAAAAAAAGACCTGGGTAGCCTCATTTTTCTCAATTTCGGCTACCATCATCTGTCACCACGCAAGTTATTCATATTTTTGCAGAACATACTTTTCCGACGTTCTCGATGTAATGCAAAGTAAAATGCCCTGATAATATGGGTATTTTTTGTTAGGGGAAACTTTGCCACTGCGACCACTATTCAGGTTATCTTTTGTGGCTGAATAATATGGGTAATTCTGGCTTTATTATGGTTTATTCCTAAAGATTTAATGATAAAATAATATTCCCTTAAACGTTTGCTTGAAAATATTGTCAACTTTAGAAGTGTAACATGTTCTAGAAAGTTCGAAGATTTTTTTGATTTGTGGGGGTTTGTATTGCGTTGTTGGTAGACCGGTTGCCTGGTACGCAGCTCACATTGGTTCGATTCCCAATGACTCACGTAGGGCTAGAAATTTTTATAACCCGAAATATGAAGCGAAAGACCCTTTGGTTAAAACCTCCATAATAAAACAAAAAAGGATTTTTAAGTACTATGTCAACAGTGTTAGAACACAAATGTCGAAAAAGGTTTTTTTAGAACATTTCAAAAATCGATGTCAAAAAAAAGCTCAATTCTACCTATTACATTATCGTAAAGACATCAAATTTCCAGGATAAACCACCGAGTGCTAGAGATTTTGTTCGTCGAAAGTAGCATCCTGCCTCAATTTGTACGGCAAAATGGACCAGACGACAGTCACCCGAAATGATTTTGTGTTTATTCCTACCAGCTAGGATTGAAACCGAATGCAACTGCTTTTAAGCAGATTGTCACATATCTCGTCGTAGACCGCACCGTTGATCTTAACTTTGTGCGCGGACACATAGACGTGGTAATTTGATTTTTAGTCGATATTCATCTTATAATCAGATGAGTCTTTTCCAGGACAGGACCTACAGGCGGGAACAAAAAGTTAAGAAGACGAATAGGGAGACAGAGCCTTGGTACTATATTCTATTGTACTATTATAAAATCAGTGCTTTACTCTCTGAACCACCGGACTAGGGCTAAGGATATAGAAAATAGAAAAAAAGTCTGCAACAATGCAGAACATTACAGTGAAATATGTAGGTTCTGGTTACTCGATGGACGACTGAATAACAATATCGATTCGCATGCACAAATAATGTGCAAATAACCTTAACGAAGAATGCTCACAGCAGTGTATTTTTTATTTCGTACGCATTATATGAATGGTCAATGATATTTATCCGTCATGCGCCAAAAACATCTTTAACGCTTTCATGCCCAACTTTTTGCTAGCGTATATAGGCTTCCAAAACAATTTTTTCACTCAACATTGTTGGGGTCCAGAAACACAAAAATATTATTTGGGTCAAAATATTCTTGCAGTGCTAGAAATTTGCTCAATTTCTAATTCAGTCCAATTGCCTGGAAAATGTAGTCAAAATAGTCGGAACTGATAGGTTTGATCAGTTTTCAATACTATTTGAAGATAGCGAAGATATATCAAATTTATCACCGTCAGCTTAAGCTGTCTCTGGCAGCACTGCTCAACAGGAATCCGCTTCGAGTTGCGCGTGTGATGTTCGTGCTGTAGGTCCCGTGTTTGTTGGCTCATTCGACAGAGATGTTTTGTGTCGCTTTGGAGTCGCATCATATCAGCGTGGGTGTATGGTACAGGCGTAAGAGGGCACTTCTGAGAATGATAAAAAACATAAAAGGGGCAGTTAAACTTGCGTATTGATGGTTTTTAAGAAGACATATAGAGGTGATCGCAGCTTGCCAGTACATCTTGAATCGGGACGGTGGATGGTCTTCCTCGGGCTCGGAGGGTATCTATTAACTGAGACCTGGCGGAACTGTACGCGGTGCACGCCCAGACAATGTGCTCGATGTCGTGATAGCCGTCGCCACAAGCACAGATACCACCATCCACGAGCCCAATACGCCGGAGATGTGCATCCAGCGTGTAATGGTTTGCCATGAGTCGGGACATCACACGAATGAAGTCACGACCCACATCCATCCCCTTGAACCCAGGTTTCGTCGGTACCTTGGGGACTATCGAATGTAGCCACCTTCCTAGCTCCCCACTGCTCCAGAAGTTTACTAACTTTCGAGGGTCCTCTGATGAGTAATACTGAAAAATTAGTTGAAGCAAATTGGTCATTCATAAACGTCACCTTCTAGGACACCTACCTTAGCTAAGGAGTCCACCTTGTAATTGCCCGGAATGGAGCAATGAGAAGGGACCCACACCAAGGTAAACTGGAAAGATTTGTCAGATAAGAGTATACCGAATAGCAGGTACGGCGTAAACTAAAGCAGGGTTACTGGGTTAGTAGGAGGCGGTGAACTTCTGATTGAAAATACCGAAGCCAGTGGATCCTTCGAGGTTTAATCCGTCAGTATAAAACAATTTAGATCAGTCGACTTCTCGGAATTTATTATAAAAAATGTTTGTTGGAAGCACGCCCGACAGGACTTCGAGACTTATCGTATGGGTCGACTGCATGCAGCCTAAGGCGATACGCTAACAGCGATACTGAATTCTTTCGAGTTTGATGGTATGTATGTTCACAGCGAAGCGAAAGCAGAAGAATCCGTGTTCCATTACCGACAGTATCGTTGTTGATACAACCTAAATTAGGTCTCCTGGGTGGGCACCCCACCATGTTCCGGTTATTGTACGAAGAAAGTTGATCCTTTGTTGGCATTTCTGTTTCAGATACCTAATTTGGCATCCCCAAGTACCTTTCGAGTCGAACCAGACCCTAGATATCTTACTGTGAAGACCTAAGCGATAGTTTGTCCAATTAATAGAAGCTGGAGTTGTGTTGGTTCACGTCTCCTAGAAAATATAACTAGTTCAGTTTTCTCCGTTGAGAATTCGATGCCCTGCTTAATAGCCCCAGCAGACAAATTGTCCAAGGTATTCTGTAATGGTCCTTGTAGATCGACAGCTTTGGGTCCAGTAATAGAAACCATGTTATCGTCTGCAACTTGCCTTAACGTGCAGGAATTGTCAAGACATACATCAATGTCTTCGACATAGAAATTGTATAACAGGGGACTTAGACAGGAGCCCTGGGGAAGGCCATGTAACTAAATCGTGATGTCGATAAGTCACCATGCGAAAAAATCGACACCCATTGTATTGAGAATTGGAAATCACATTTGGTTTGACACGATTTAGCATACTTACACGCTTCCGGAGTCGAAGTAGAAAAGGTTTACATTAAAGAGCAGCTCATGAAATGAAGAATGAAAATTGTGATTTTTCATTCCACAAGTAGAAACATGAGCTGCTTCTAAAGTTTCTGTTAATATTTTGCAATGTGCAACGATATTTTTTGTTTCCATCCAGTGAAAAGAGTGGAATTACCCCAAAAATCAAAACTTTTCAATGCCTAACGTACATTATACCAATCATAGCGCACTTTAGGTATTGGGACACGGTTTGTGAAATTCAGCAGAATCCAATATGTGTGTAAAAAGTCTGTAAATTGCCTTGAAAGCCTGTTGCTTGTTATCATTGCGGGACCATTGGGTGATCTTAATTCGGAATGGTGCCCTCTTCCAGGATCAAATCATTAAATGGTTTCATAAAAACAAGAAGCAATTCCAAGAATTTTGGTAACCACATTACTAAGATTTTATTGAAATTCACTAATAGTATTCCAGCACTGAAACAGATCTCTGGAAATCCGGAATCCTGAAAAGCAGTCGAATGACATAAAGAGAAATAAATAAAATTAGATTTTGTTATCATGGCAGTACAAAAAGTTGGATTTAGTGTATCGAATTCATCTCATCAATAACTGGCATCGTTTTGGCAACCGGTTGTGACTTTTTCGATTTATTGTGTAACTTGTTGCCCGGACTGATGAGATGAATTCAAAACGGAAAACCCAAAATTCATTTTTAACATGTCCTTCATGCACAAATTCGATTTAAATCAAATTTTACCTTTAAGAAGAATCCTTGCATGGTGTCAACCGATTCGTTCGCAAGCAAAAAAGAAACAAGCTTTCGATTTCACTTTCTTCGTAACAAACCAGAGCTTCTGTGCTTATAATCCGAGACATTACTGGTGACCAGCCAGCCGAATAAGTTTTTAACTGGTTGCCAAGATGGTGCCTGTTACTGATGAGATGAAATTGAAGCACAGAAATTTTTATCCAAAGTATCTAAATTTAATGTAACAAAATTAACAGGGGCAAACACCAAAAACAGCGCGGTCACATAAAACTAAAGCGATTAATAAAGATCGAGATAGACAGTTTGGATAGTTTTGGAACTATCGCTTTTATTTAGAACTGATCTACAAATATTTTGACAGCTTATCTCACCATGCGACCAAAATTCACCAAGCGAGCCGAAAATGTTTAAATTTTACGATCTTTTAATGATATATAATCTTCTAAAACATCCAATCATCTTAGCGCCAGACGGTCTACCAAAACCCGTTCGATTCGACTCCTCCCCCCAACCGTCCACCGCTCCATCCACCACACAATGCGTCACGCCAGATGATCAATCAGTTCCAACCCCTAAAACACTCTTACCCGTTATTTACTGCTTCCAGTTCGAACCGATTAAAACGCAGAAGCTACTTCGGATAAGTGCCAGTTTGTTTGGTGTGTGTGTCGTTTTTTTCGTGTCTTATTTGCATTCACACAGCAGCTGATCCTCCCAGCAGCAGCAGCAGATTGGACCACACAGAGGAGGACCGAGCTGTGACGCCGCAGCTCCAGCTGTTTTGGTTTTTGCTTTTTTTTTATTGTTGCCATTTCGGTGTCGACCAACATGACGACCGCCGTAGGTCGAAGGCGTCGCCTAGCAGCGGAGTTCCGGTGGCTGAGGTTGCTCGCGTTGCTTCTAACCATCGGCTGCCGGTTGACACGCGCCCACGTTGATGATTTTATGGAATGTGAGTTTGCAAACGGGTGTCGTTAAAATCACGGTATCATATAAGTGATGAGTTGTTTTTTTTTGTTCTTTTCATTTTTGGATTTTGGTTGAACGGTTACCGGCTATTATTCGTTCGATCATTCACCCAGTGCCCGACTACATGAAGCTACCAAAACTGTTTGTGTATGACGATTTTGGTGATTGCGTTGATGAGAACCCGGAGAGCTTCGTGTTTTGCGTTGTGCACGCCCGGGTGTTGCCGGATGAGTCGTCGGAACTATGGCGGAATATCAGTGTAAGTGTTGAGGGTTTTACTCAACTTTGTGGCTTCCATTTCCACAATAATTAATTTCTGTCCCTCGACAATCTTTATTGATCGTAATTCTTACAGTACATATCCAACAGTTATCGCAACTATGATCACTCCAAACTGGAACGTGGAGTTTGCATCCAGAGCTGCGAGAATCAGATTCGTACCGCGGGTACCACAGGCCTATCCTCCAATCGGTCCTATGCCCAATTGGCACGGCATTGTGTCAGTAGTGAAATCAAGCGCCAGTACGGTCTGGATATTTCCCAGGACTTGACCGTTTACCACTGTTACACCGCCGATGACCTTCATCCAGCACTTGGTAAGACTTTATTGAATTGTCGCTTACCCTAACACCATAACACCTCCCATCCCCCGCACAGGAACACTGGAAGCATTGTTCTACCTTGTGTTGATAGTGCTAGCCGTCCTGGTGGCATCCGCTACTCTCTTCGACATGCAACTATCCAACCGAAAGGGTCATCCGAAGCTTCATTTCCAGCAACTACCGGAGAGTAAACGAGAAAGACTGCTGGTAGCGTTCTCTTTTCCTCGGAACTTCTACCGGTTGAAAGATTCCGTCGGTGGCAGCATACGACAAGATCTGCAGTTCCTGGAAGCATTCCGAGCTATTCACATGTTCCGGGTGATCATGCTGCACGTGTTCCTAGCTCACGACAAACTACCCCAGCGAAACACTTTCTTCATAGAGGCCATTCAGCATCGGGCAGCAACCGTCGTCTACATAGCCGAGTTCCAAAACTACATTCAAACGTTCCTGTCGATTTCGGGAATGCTGTTGGTGGTTAACTTCCTTGAACACATCCGGAAAAATCCAGATTTCGACCTGTCGGTCGCATGGGAAAAGCTGAAGGCTAGACTGTGCCGGATCGTACCGGCTTACGCGTTCGTCATTTTTCTCGAGTGTGCCTTCATGCGACGGATGATTGATGGTCCAATAGGACAGCACTTCATCGGCGAGGCTCAGGCCAATTGTCGACGCTGGTGGTGGGCGAATCTGCTCTTCATCAACAACTACATTCAAACGGATGAGCCGGTAAGTTGGCGAAGTTTGTTTAAAAACCGATTTCTTCTGATTTCGTTTCCTTAGTGCTTGATCCAATCGTGGTACCTCGCAGCGGACATGCAGCTGTTCCTCTACGGCCTAACGGTGATGATTTTGATCTGGCGATGGCCGCATCTGAAAGAATATATCTTCGGTACCGCTTTCCTCTGTGCCATAGTAATCCCGACCGTCGTTTCCTACGTGAATAACGTTTCGCCGGCCATGACTTCGCATCTCGAAAACGCACATCACTACAGCCGACAGCACACCTACCAGTACGATATCTACTTTCCCTTCCACCAGAACATCGGAGCTTACTCCTTCGGAATGCTAGCCGGTTTCATCTATCACCGCTGTCGTGACTCCAGAGCAACCCTCCTAAGGTCCAAACTATTTTTGGCACTTTTTAACATTTCCGTCATTCTTTACTTCCTTAGTTTGGGAACCGTTTACTGGGTGATCGCCTTCCGGGACAATATTCCACAGATTTTACAAGCTATTTACTCAACATTCTTCAAACAATCGTGGGCGATTCTGACAACGGTGCTGCAGCTGGGACTAGCCTTGTTCACCTTGAACTCCTGGTTCAAACGATTCTTCAGCCATCCGTTCTTCGGCGTCGTAGGGAAGCTGTGCTATAGCTTCTATCTGATCCATTTCACCATAATCGAACTGGTGTACGGTGGAACAATGAGCCCCATCTACTCGAACGAGCGGGTTATCGTAAGTTCTCTACTGTCCTAGTGCACAAATCCAAGACAACTTACGAATCAATTCTTCCGAAACAGGTGACATATGTAGCGCAAGTGTTCTGGTGGACGACGGTTGTCGGAATGGCGCTGGCAGTGGTGATCGAGTTGCCGAGTGCTGCCGCCCTTAAGGAACTGTTGGATCGGCGGAAGCTAAAAACCGACAAAATCCAACAGACGCAGATTTCGACGATTGATGGCCGCATCAAAGCGGACAGGTGCTGACATTGTGTGACTGTAGGATTTTTTACCCCACGTAGATTTAGCTCGTCATTATGCTAAGATAGGTTACGTAACACTTTTTTTCGTAATCATTGACACAGTATTTTAGATGATCTGACAAATTACACGTATTTATTAATAGATCAATCATCTGCTAGCAATTTATAAACAAACATGGCGACGAGTTTTGAATTATTTTTTATCACATTCCACTGAGTGTTGCTGACATCCAGGATTCAAACAGTAAGGATAGGTAAGTACCAAAGTGGATGAATTCCGGAGGCGTTCTTTTATGATGGTGGTTGACATTCAAATTGTGGAAGCACATATTGACTTAGCCGACTTCTTATTTTGCGTTCTCAGATCAAAGATTTCCAACTGAACGAAGATTCAAAAGTCATCGAACCAAGCATTGGTTTCGCTCGACTGAGCTTTAGTTTCCCTTCCTATAAACGTACCGGTATCCAGTGTAAGTACAGGTCATAAAACTACAGGTGAAACAAGATCCAGACAGTGATTCAGTGGTAGTTTAATCGTCTGCAATGCATATATAGCAACTGCACAACAGCTGAAAACAAAATGCACAAAAAAGACTCCCGTCCAAACAATCACGGCCAATTCGAAAATTTTCATGTTCATGGCTCGGAAGGTGAATGATCAAACAGAGGAAGGCCTTCGCAGAGTTATCCGAATCGGGGTAATTCACGTTCACTTTTTTCCAGTACTTGAAATGCGTTTATTGTCCTAGGTCCGGGGAACGTTGGTAGCACCTAGCTGAGCTTGATCTGCACTGGCGGCGGTTGATTAATCTGGAAGATACTTGAGTGGGTGCGGGAACAAGTTCAATGGAAGGTGGTGAGGTGATCTTTCTATTAAATCAAGGTTACAGTTTCTAGCCTTTGTTTGGACGGCAACAACCTTACAGTGGAACCGTTCAACCAGCGACAACAATGGAACCGGCTGAATTGAAATTAAAAGGTATAACTAAAAAGAAAAAATAATTAAATAAGTTAGATAAATTAGAAAAATTAAGAATAAATAAAATAAATAGAATAAATATAAGATAGGTAAAAATAAAATAGAAAAGAAGTTGGGTAAAATAACCTAAAAGAAATAAAACAAATGAAATGAATAAACTGTATAAACAACAAAATAAAGAAGAACATAATCAAAATAAAATAGTTGAAACTGTTAAAATAAATTCAATAAACGACTTAAAATAAAAATATAGCAAAATAAAATAACTAAACATACTGAATGATATTATATAAATAACAATTATTATTATTATTTGTTTGTAAAGAAGTTAACCTCAAGTTTCATTCAAATTAATACAACATAAGGAGAAACAAAAAGCGAGAAATATTGGTTGCTTTTGCGCGTGATACTATTTCTCGGAGAGGAATCGTTATTTCCATTATTTCAATCGCCGTCTTACTTGTTGGTGGTTCAGTTTGCTCTCTTCCTCTTTTTGTGTACGCTTATGTCGTCGTCGCTAGAGCAGTTCTGGTTTTCACCGTTGAATGTTTTTAACGGCTTCTTGTGTTTGTTTGAATGACTCTAGTTTGTCTGTGTCTTCTTTTTTGGTTATTCACTCGCTAGATGTACCAGATGTTGGTTTTAGAATATCGAGAATTATTGTTGGACCGGTTGTCTGTAGTTTAGCAATCGAAGGCTATTTGTTGAAGTATGTTACATTAAAACCATTTTCTTTCGCAGTGTTGGCGCATAATTTACCGTAGTGCACAATCTGATTGCAGAGCTGGCATGCATGTTGTTCGTCACTTTAAACTGATTTAACGTTGTCAGTTCCACATTCCTTGTATGATGCAGTTGGATGTGGGACGCCGCCGAAAGATCAAGCTACACTTTCCACATTTGTCAACTGCTCCATCTTGCGCGCTCTAGGTCTTGGTTGGGGAAAGTCGATCGCAACTGTACTTTCCTTTGGTGAGCCAACTTTTTATTAATTCACTCATGTCGCTCATAATAGGGAACCAATGAGACTTTTCTGTTTCTGGCGCGTGGAAGTAACCGACCGACGCAGGGCTACATTTATTCGATTTCTTTTCTGTGAACAAGCGGTGCGTTTTTAGCTTCTCTGATGGATGATCAAGGGGTAGAATAATTATAAATTAAACGACAAATTAAAGGAAAAAAAAAGAAATAAATAGCGTGACTGAAATTAATAAAAACCTAAAATAACTAAAATAATAAAAGTGACAAGCCAAAATATTTTATATTTATAATCGCTTGAATTAAATAAAAATACATGAGATGCGACGAAAAAATAAATCAAAGAAAAATAGAAAATAATGTAGAAAATCTATAGAAAATAAATAAAATAAAAAAATAAAATAATTAAACATGAATTAGAAAATAAATTATACAAATAAAACAAAACAATTTGAATTCATAAAATGCATGAAGTAAACAGAAAAGATAAAATCAACAGCATAATAAATTAAAGAAAGTGAAATGAGCAACAGAATCATATGAAGAACATAAATAAATAAAATAATATAAAGAAGGAGATAAGAAGAATAAAATACATGGGATCCTTGAAAAAATAACATAAACGAAGCAAAATTAAATGAGTAAAAAAAATGAAATAAATCAAACAATAACAAGTATGATACACAAAAAATGAAGAAAGTAAGTAAAATACACAAAAAACAGGTCAAAATGAATAGAATAAACAAGATTGATAAAATAAATACAATGAATAAAATAAATAAAATTAACTAAATCGAAGTAATGAAGAAAAAATATTTAAAAAATAAATATTCAAAACAAAAAAAAACATATAATAAATAAAATTAAAAATAAATATTATAAATCAAATGAGACAAAAAATTAAGGAAAAAATTTATGAATTGTAAATAAATTAAAAAAATAGATTCAAAGAAATAAATAAAATACACAAAATAAACGATGTATAAAATAAACAAAGTAAATGAAATAAAAAATAAAATGAATAACACAAACAAAACAAATAAAATGAATCAAATACATCACACAAATGAAATAAAAAAGGTTACTTAAATAGATGAAATAAAATAATTTAAATAAAATCTTTCACCTGGGTTCGATTTTCCATCACAGGATTAGAGAACTTTCTAAAGAGATTTTTCTATCCCGAAAACAAAGTCAAATGACCTTAAGGCTAAAACCTCAATAAACGAAACAAAAAATAAGTGAAATGAAATAAATGAAGTAAATAAAATAAATGAAATAAATAACAGGAATAAAATAAATACAGAAAAAAATGAATAAAAAATAGAACAAAATAAAAAGTATAAAAAAAATAAATAAAATAGTATAAATAAAATGAATAAAATAAATAAAATGAATAATATAAATAAAATAAATGAAATGAATATATATTCAGCCTTACCCGGATTACTTTGGATTGATTTTTCGATCGAATGTGGTTCGAGCTAACATCCGTTTTCTTTTGCTGTCGCTGCAAATTACATTCGTCCGAAAAAACCGTAATCTTCCGTAAAGGGACTATCCATAAATGACGTAGCATTATATGGGGGAGGGGGGAGTTTTGTATTTTGTGATGATGTGTGACGACAGGGGGATAGGGGGTCATGCCACGCTACGTTGCTTTTTTAAAGGGGAATAGGGGTTGACCAGATGTCACGACAATCTTGCCCGTTTCATTTAACTAACATCGTTTTTGATTTTTTTTAAATTTTACGGAGACAAGGAGGGGGTGAGGGTTACCATCAAGCTACGTAATTACCAGGGGGGTATATAGAAGTTTGTGACGAAATGCTACGATGGGGGAGGGAGGTGTTAAAATCATTCAAAAAATGCTACGTCATTTATGGATCGTCCCAAAGCAGAATAAGGCTGATTAACAAAAATAACAAACGACCAGTACACATACTAAAATGGTAACGAAAAATCTCCTTCTTACAGCATCGTCTAACCGAGCATCACCATGCTTCTTATTCGACTAGCGAACGATGAGTACCTTCGCAAAGTTCGATTAGGGATCATCCATAAATGACGTAGCATTATATGGGGGATGCATTTTGTGATGATGTGTGACGACGGGGGTCATGTCAGGCTACGTAGTTTTTTAAAGGGGAATAACTAACATCGTTTTTCTTTTTTTTTAATTTGCGGGGAAGAGGGGGGGAGAGTTACCGTCAAGCTACGTAATTACCAGGGGGGGGGTACTTAGAGGTTTGTGACGAAATGCTACGATGGGGGAGGGGTGTGTTAAAAATTACTCAACAAATGCTACGTCATTTTTGGATGGTCCCTTAGGTCTCTTAGGTGATCCATATTGATGGTTCTGCCTGTGATGGATTGCGGAAATTTCGGTTTTTCGAAGGGTTCTCTGGAAATCTGTTATTAGATTTATTCATAGATGCTACACAAACTTTGAAAAACTATACTAAATTTGTGAATACTTTAATAACTGATCAGTGTTATGATTGAGTAAGTCCGTTCAGTATAATAAATGTTACTAATGTTTAATATCTTCAAAGGTAAATCGTAGTCACGACAAAAGGAAAGTAAATTTTGATTTCGTAGAATGTGGAAAGCTGAAAAAACAGCAAACCCACTAATAGGAAGTACTGAATCCGCAATAAATGGTACTGAAATACTCATAAATCTTCAGAAAATATTGTGGATTTCTCTAAAATTTGAAATTTTTGACATTTTCTTAAGACTTTATTTTTAGATCATTCTAAAGACTGTGGATTTTTTGGAACATTATAATTTTTCAGATACTCTCTCAAAGCCAACAACATCTACTGGATTTTTACAGTAAAATCATTCTGATATATTTTAGAATCTTTACAAATCCATTTTTTTTTATTTTCAGAAATCATTTGAATTTTTTAAAGCTTCCGAATTTTTTTGAATTTTTTTAAAACAGTCTAATCACTTCCAAAATCTTCTGAAATCTCCTGAAATCACCCGTCATGAAATTTCCTGAAATATTTTGAAATCTAATAAAAAAATATGCACGGACTTTAACCCATATAGTGAAACGATTCCACATATTGTTTGACTGATACCCTGTACAGGTCGTTAGGCTCTTAAATCCTACGATGTTTATTAGTGTTCTAAGATCCTCTGTTATCTCTTTAAACCCTAACAAACTTCTGAATTCTTCGGAATCTTAAAAAACGTATCAAATCTTCTGAAATCGCTTAAAATCTTCTAAAATTTCCTAAAATATTCTGAAATACCCGTAAAGCTTCTAAAATTTTCCAAAATCTTCAGAAATCGTTTAAACTTCGACAAATCTTCAGAAATATTTCTAAATTTTTCAGAATTTCGCTAAAATCCCCTAAAAAATTTCGGGAACTTCCTGAAACCTTTTAAAGTCTTCTAGCTTTCCAAAGCTTCGGAAATCTTTGAAATTTCATGAAATCTTTTGAAGTCTTCTAAGATCTTCTGGAATCTCTTTAAATTTTAACAAAACTTCTCAACTCTTCGAAATCTTAAAAAAGGGATTTTATAAATCTTCTAAAATATCCTAAAATCATCTTAAAAAAAGGGATTTGATAAATCTTCTAAAATATCCTAAAATCATTTGAACTTCAGATTTGTGATTTGAAATTTTCGGAAATCTGAAATTTTTAGAAATTAACTAAAATCTTCTTAAATCTTCCGACACTTTCTCAAACCTTATAAAATCTTAGAACTTCCAAAGACATCGGAAATCTTCGAAATTTCATGAGTTTTTTAAATCCTTTGAAATTTTTTGAGATGATCTGGAATCTCCTTAAATCTTACCAAAATTTTCTAAATGCTTCCGAATCTTGAAAAATCTTACCAAATGTTCTGAAATCGCATGAAATCTTCTAAAGATTCTCGAACCTTCTGAGATACCCGTAATCTGTTAAAAGCTTCTTTTGAAATCTTCAGAAATTTACTATTCTTAAATCTTCCGTAATTTTCTCAAATCTTTTAAAATCTGCTAACAACTGCAACAATCGTTTGAAATCTCTAATAACTTTTTGAGTCTCCTTAATTCTTTTGAATTATTCGGAATCTTAGAAAGTCCTCCTATATCTTCTAATTTTTTTTGGAAAATTCCTAACATTTTCTGAACTTTTTTGAGCACATCTGAATTTTTTTGAAATATTTCAATTCCTACTGAAATTTTCCGAGCGCTTTTGAAATCTTTTAAAATATTCTGAATCCCTGGAATCTTCCTATATTTTCGAATATTATTTGAAACCTTTTGAAATGTCCAGAAATAGATGATTTGTTTTGAAACCCACTAAAATCCTCTTAAATCTTCTAAAACTTTTGCAAACCTCCTGAAATCTTCGGACATCTTCGAAATCATGTAAAATCTCTTAAGTTTTGGATTTTTTTTAATCTTCCGAGATTTTCTGGAATCTTCTTAAATTATATTAATTATGAATTCTCCGGAATATTAAAAAATCCTCCCGAATATTTTGAAATTCCTGAAAATCTAAAATTTCCAGAAATCAACTGAATTCTTTTGAAATTTTCTAAAATATTTTTAAATTTTTCAATACTTTCTCAAATTTTCTAAAATCTGCCTATATCTTTTATAATGTTTTAAAAACCTGACATCTTTTGGAATCTCCTAAAAAAATTTGAAAGCTTCCGATATTTTCTTATTTCTTTTGACATTTTCTTCAATCATCTTAAATTCTTCATGCCCATGATGCTGATGAATATTTCACATAAAACATGGATATAATGTGTTTTGAAAAAGTTAAAAATCTACGGAAATCATTCAGAATCTTTTCAAACCTTCTGAAATCTTCTAAAAAGATGGATGGTTCTGTAATCACTTCGAAACTGTCTTATAGCTTCTGAAAGTTCCCAAAATCCTCAAATATCTTTTGAAATCTCTTTATCCTCCTCTTTTAACTAGGTAAAAAATTGAAAACTTGTAAGGCTTTGGTGGATATTGTTTCTCGTTCGTTTCATAGAACCAAATATGAGTCCAAAGTTTTTTTTTATCTAAGATAGACACGATCTTTGCAAAATTCGAATATAAATAATAAATATAAGGCTTAAAAAAATAGTATACCGATTATTTTTGTGTCCAAAAAGGCCTGTAAAGATTAACTTTTCTACGTCCGTAGTCTATCTGCAGTAGACTTTATGAGCTTTAAAATGAATGTGAATGTCAGTTTACGGAAAAATGCCAAAGAGCTAAGACGATACACACTCCATATGTTTGCATTTCACGACTGTTGCCGAAATAAGTTGCATCGCTCTTATGTATAGATTCTAGTAATTTTCAAGTTAAGCTTTGAGAACCATTTCAAACAAACTGTATATAGTAATGAATGCTGCTTCCACCAATGGCTGAAAGACCCAATTAGTGGAGCAGGTCGATCGATATTATTGCCGAACGTGTACATAGCTCAGTTGAGTATCCGAGCTGAGGACACAACAAACTTTTGCAGATAATATAAACAATTTTCTGTTTTTTTTCTAGTGAAAGCCCCGAGTTTCGAAAACGAAAGGATCTTAAAGGGATTTGCCTGGAGTAAACACGCTATCGATTGATTTCAAGGGTTGACATATTAAACAATCTGTTAGCGAAATGAAAAATTTTGTGAAAAAAAATGTGACCTATTCGGAATTTAGAAGCTGATTGTGTTCTCAATTGTTAATCGTATAGTTTGAAACTGCACAAATGCTGCTAAATAAAAAAAAATTAGGAACTTTTCTAGGTTGAAGTTATTTAAACATAGCTGTACAGGTCTTTTTTGGAAAATTGATATTTTTCTGACAATTTTTTATTATTTTGATTATAGAGGTTTTAACCTTAAGGTCATTCGCTTCTTCGGGTTAGAAAAATCTCAAATAAATCTCTAACCCTATGTGCAGTGTTGGGATTTGAACCCAGGTGAGCTGCGTACAAGGCAATGGTACAACCACTATATGCGCGACCCATACTACTACGTATCTTTTGAAGATTATTTTGGTGTCATGTTTGACTTTTTGCGTTAAATGGAGAAATTATGCGAGTTCTCGACGCGTGGACTTTCTATTTCAATTAGAATTGTAGGAACTAAACAAATAGAATTAAGCGGTATTGTGATTTATATTGCACATGAAAACAGTCTTATTTTTAAAAATAAGAAAAGAGAACATCCACTGACATACGACAAACATGATTTTTAGGAATGCAGGTTTTATATGTGAAAACCAAACAACTCGAAGTATTATAATCAACCTTAAAAACATTAGGAAGTACGATTTTTTGCTGTTCTGGACAACGTAGTCCTAATGGAGAATATGGGTTCAATCTGCCCTTGTTATTTTGCTAATTGGATTAAAAAACGATACGAGAAAAGTTTTTTTTTTCAATCTGACTAGTGTTCAGGGGATCTAAAAAGTCTTGAGATGGCCTTAGTCAATGTGATACCAGTTTAGAAATGCCCAAATACAGTGACCCGAAAACAGAAATTAATGCGAAGAAACTTTAAAAAATCAATTGGTTAGTAATCAGGCCCTCAACCCCTTTTAGGGTTCCATTTTTTTACTTGTATGATAATTGTCACATCGTTTCGTTTATATAGCTGTCGCTTACTCATAAACCGAGGACCGGCACAGTAAAAATCAACTTTTAGTTGAAAACAATCGAACAATCTAAATTAAGCAAACAAAACTGGATGCGAAAGTCAATATTTGCATATAAAACAAGAGCTGAATTAATTTGGCCACTCTAAATGGCGATATATCCAAAAATATTGCAAACATTGAACCAAGCCCCTTGCGATTATGATTAAAAACCTGTCTGTGGTCGTTCGGCGCAGACTGTTTCTCGTTGCGTTTATCCGCCTTACGTAACTCGTACCGATGACCCGTACGGTGCGTTACGGGGTTTTCAGCCACCGGTGAAATACTCTAGCGATAGTCAAAAGTTTGGATGCGATATTTGGAAAGAATAGTCCGAGAAAGACATATGCAACCAGTGAACCGTTGTGGGAATTTAACGCATCTTGAGAAGTTGACTAGGAATTGAAAATTGTTCTCAAGTTTAGTGGGAAGTATAGTTCGCACTGATTACTCTAAACGGTACACAATAGAGCAATTCCCGAATCGGTATCAAGTTTCCTACTTTTAAATCGATTTGATTCTGAAGTAGGTCTCATATCCCATTTTTCCGATTTCCGAAAAGGTTTTTAAGTAAATGCGTTCCCTTCAAAATGTTCCTTCTGAATCCGTATCTCACAGTTTTGAGGCCAACTTTTGGCGTGCCTAAAATACTTACCAACGATTTTGATACACCAAATTTTTGGAAAGCACGTTTTTCAGTTCAAATGGAGCTTACCTGCAAGAGAAGAACAATTTTTCCAGTATTAATAATTAGTAAAAACTCAAGTAATGTGTTGTCTTATGATACGCTTAGAATTAATGACAAATAATCAGTTTCGACCAGTTTGAATCTAGACTGAAATATGAACTAATGTATGTATGTGTGTGTATGTGTGTATGTGGGAAAAAATGTCACCTCTGTTTCTCAGAGATGGCTGGACCGATTTGCACAAACTAAGTCTCAAATGAAAGGTACAACCTTCCCATCGGCTGCTATTGAATTTTTTTTTATTGATTGGACTTCCGGTTCCAGAGTTACGGGTTGAAGAGTGCGTCCACACAGCAAATTCCCATATAAACTGAAATGAAAAATTCTCAAAGGGGGGAGTAAGGGAAAATTTCAAAATCGAATTTGCATTTTTGATGCCAAATGACTTTAAAATGTATGAAACGTTGAGATTTGATGAAATCTCGAAAAAAAAATGTTGACTAAAATTGACTTTTTTGGACGTTGGCATATTTTTGCCTTTCTCATATAGAAATTTGTTTGACCTATAAAGGCTTAGGTAGGAGTATGCGATGAGGGGTTGCTACTTTAAATTTAAAACTACTTTAAAATTTCTTAACAAGTTGAAAATTTTCAGCACGGTCCGGACCACCGGATCTTCCTCATTGATCCGCCGCTGGTTTTAAGCGATGTTTCAGTGTCGACACATAGTATCTCAAGATCCTGCCTGTCGATCCATTGTATGTATGTGCAAATCGTACGGAATATGTAATATACATTTCCGTCATTGTATTAAACATAACCAGCCATGGAATCGCAGTTTGGACAAATGAGAAAGGCACAATTGCACCACTAGGTGGATTGAAACAGTTTTTTTTTCATTTGAATGTTTCTACAAGTAATTTCGGAAACTTTTTTCTTCAATTCAACTGCTTACATTTTGGTTTGCACATCAGTTTGTCGAGATACCAATCTTACCAAGAATCAATAAGCAGAACCTTAACACCACATTTCTTCCCGGAATTTTACCTTCTACACCGGCTTCGACTTGTAGCGTATAGTACAAACACGTGTACGACCGATCTCCCCGAGCCATCGACCACCACCGTGACCATAATTAAAATAAAAAATGCAAATTTCAACATTCGACCTGTTTGCCAATTCACCAATGCCCAGCTGTGGACAATCACCCCGTTGACCCTGTTCAGGGTCACGCAAAAAAAAATAAATGTGATTCAACCGCACCCACGAGACGAAACAGCAAATTAACGCTTCGCCAAACAATGGTGCTGGAAAAATGAAAAGTACTCCGTCTGCCGATTTACTACACACTGTCATCAATTAGCACCTCCCGGTTTGGTAAAACCGCTGGCCAATTCACGGCGGCCGATAGCAATGACAACGGCAGAGATAAAACTGCAATTGACACTGGTAATTCCTACAATTTTTTAAGTATATTCCCATCCAGCTATATTGGAATTGCTGGTTACAAACCCTGAGGATCATGGATGATAATTTTGAGCTCTGATAATTTGTATTTGTAATTGTAGCGGCTTACGAACTGTAATGCTCTGGAGTGGGGTAATAGCAGCAGTTTTCCAAAAAAAGTCCAACATAAACCACAAAGTTCTTTGAAATTGAAGAATATTAAGAGAAACACGCAAAAGTTCAAACGGAATCCTTTTCCACTGACGCAGCATCAGTTATAAATGGAAAAACCTTAAAGCTCTAAAGAAAACATTCCAAGAAACTGAATTTATTCGAAAGGCGATCTAACAGTAATACATGGAACCAATTTACCTATACAACATCAAAAATATTATATAATTTAAGTAAATGCACTGGCTGAACCTCCCGAACTGTTTGGAAGATGTAAAACTGCACATAATATTTATTGCGCTATTAAAGAATTAACTTTGCATCTTATACAAATGCAAACGAATAAAACATTTCTCTTGCCTATTTTATGATTTTTAATTATTGTATTGTTTATTTTATTTATTATATTAATTTTATTCATTATATTCATATTCTTCATTTTAATCATTTTATTAAAATTAGTGAAAAATATCATTAAGTATATTTTTCACTAATTTGCTAATTTCACTACAATTACTTTTTTTGAATAATTTTTATTTGAATAATTTTATTAGTTTAATGTTTTATTCATTTTAGTACCTTCTTAATTTTTTTTTGATCATTTTAATGGACTGTTTTATTTCATTCGTTTTATGAATTTTAAACAATTTTAAATTTTGAAAATTTATCTTTTTTTCAAATTCAATTTTTTTTATTTCAATGATTTTACTATTTTTATAAATTGTAATGAAAATTTAAATTTATTTTGTTTTATTTCGATTATAGAGATTTTAACCCAAGGTCATTCGTCTCTTCGGGTTAGAGAAATCTCATAAGAAAAATCTCTAACCCTATGTGCGGGGTTGGGATTCGAACCCAGGTGAGCTGCGTACAAGGCAATAGATTCACCAACTACTGCCCATTTAAATTTATGAATTATAAAAACTGTACTTTTATTATTTTATTATTTTAATGACTTGAACATTTTCATTAAATTTAATAATTTTATCATTTATAATATTTTAGTAATTTTAAAAATATCACTAAAGATATTAGTTCAGATTTATTAATCTTTATCAATTTTACCGATTTCACTTATGTTATTAATGGTGCTTGCTTTCTTCATACTATTATTTAAATTTTTTTTATTAAATTGAACATTTTATTTTTTTTACAGTAAATAACCATTTTCATCAGCCCCTTGGACGGACTAAATGAGGGTATTGACAAAATCGGGACATATTTTTTTTCTCTTTCTTTTAATAAACAAAAACATTCACAAATATTTCTATTTTCTCCCCAGACATATCGTCATAACCCTTTCTATCTAATTAGTATACATTTCCCTTAATGACTGTCTTCAATGTATTACTAAATTTATTAATTTCATATTTTTTTCAAATTTATTTTTTTCTTTATTTTTAAGATTTTAGTAATAAATAAAAGAGATACGAATTTGACTCTTTTATTGCTTTTAATAAGCTTATTAATTAATCTTATTTTAATAATTTTATTCAATTCATTAGTTTCAATAATTTTAATTGATTCTAGTTTTTTAATTATTAGAAATTTATTAAGTTTTATTACTATAATTCATTTGAATCATTTTATTTGTTTTATTATCGACATTATTAGTTTTATAAACTTTAACAATGTTATTATATAATATCAATAATGTTATTATCTTCATTATGTTATTATTTTATTTTATTTTTCTATTAATGCACAATTTGCATCTTAAAGGTAAGAAAACTGTGCTCAGAAAATGCTTTAAGTGACTACCGAATGGATTTTCAAGTGGAGCTAATAAAATCGGCTTGAAAAGCTGAAAAAATGAAACAGACAAAACTGGGTCTTCACAGCTTCACATTTTTTTTTAATTTTAATACTTTTATGATCATTTTAAAATTTATTGAAAAAAATTTTAGCATTCGTATTAAATCCATAATTTTAGTTATATTTAATGTATTTTAGTAATTCTAATTACCCTAATAGATTATTTTTATTATTTTGCTATCTTACTGCTTTAACTAATTTTACTATTGTTTTAGTTTCATTGATTTTATTATCTTACTAATTTTACGTCGGTTCTCGTGGTAAAAAAGACAAGCCTGTCTTTGCCGTGAGACATGTTGGTAGACTTGGGCGATTCGTAGTAACTCTGCCTAAGCTCGACTTCTGACAGCAGGAGACAATAGGATAGTTCGTAAGTAATTTTTTTTTAATTTCAATGATTTCAAAAAATTTTAAAATTATTGTAATTTTTTTAAATTTAAAAAAAAATATGTGCACTATTTTTCTAATTTTACTAATTTTATTAATTTTGTCATTGAAGTTAATTTCAAAAATGTAACATATTTTATTAATTATACCAATTTTATTAATTTTATTTATTCTTGAAATTTTATCAATCGCATGGATTTTATGTATTTTTTCAGTTAACTTTATTAATATTAACTAAACTAAACTATGTTGATTTTATTGTTGTTGTTAGAAATTTCAGTAGTTTTGTAAATTTAATCTTATTATTTTGGATTTCTAATTATTTTTATTTTGTTTCATAATTATGTAAAAGTAATAAAACTAATATTATTAAGTTAATTAATTATGAATAATAATTAACTTAATAATATTAGTGATATAAATTTTGTATAATTATCATCATTATTAGACAAAAAATGAATTAAATTTATTGTTGTTTTCGAATTTATCAGTTTTATCCATTTGTTTCATTTTAATAATTGAATTTATAGGGTAAGGTGGGGCAAATCCGACCGTTGGGTAAATTCGACCCCCCTCTGTTACCGAAAATCAGAAGCACTACGCGAACTAATATCAATATTGTCGTGTAGAGCATCGAAAATAATCATAATGGTGGTATGACAGCATTTTATTAGTCTACATTGAGATGCTCATACGACATAAAGTGTGTTTTTACAACTTTTGATTTGACTTTTGTGCACCATTGACTACAGGATATTTCTGATCGTTAAAGTGATTTCATAATAAATGTGAGTGGATTTAAATTCTTTGATTAAAGTCCTACAAAGTGCATAGATGAATTTAGTTCAACCTTTTTCATATTTTTTTTAATTGCATCTTAATGAAAAATGACGCGGTGGGGCAAAACCGACCTCTAAATATTGGGGTAAATCCGACCGCTTTTTTGCTAAGAAAAATTTTATTTATCAAATTTAAATATATTTTTATTATTATTTAGTATTTTTATGTAAATTGGTTCATAATTATAAACGAAAGACACATAAACGTGATTATTATAGTATTCGCCGAGTAATTGCTCCGATGCACATGGGAATATCATTACGTGCTACTGCTCGTGATTTTAGCATTCCAAGATTGACATTGAACTCCATTTTCTTCATGTTACAATTCAATAACACAACATTCATTGATTTATCATTGAAAAACAATAAAATTTGAGCAATATCTGCACTAAATCAACCTAAAATATAGGGGGTCGGGTTTACCCCACCATTTTTGAAAACAGCAAAAATAAACATTTTTGTAAAACGCTTGTGTCTCAAGAAATCCCCGAGATCCAAATAAAATGCTATATACAAAAAGTTGCCCAGGAGTCTAACCTTTAATTTGGTATATAAGACGACTTGATCCGATGTAAAATGAGCATTTTACAGCCAAAACCATTTACTAGGTCGGATTTGCCCCACCTTACCCTATCATTAATCGAACCCATGCAGTATTTTAATAACTTCATTATTCGTATTAGTTTAATTAATGTAATATTATTATTTATCTTATTAATTTATAATATTTTAATAATATTATAAACTTTATAATTTATCAATTTTACCAGTTTTATGAATTCGATTGTTGCCTTTCTCAATAGAAAGGTATTGCAATTGCTCTGAAAACCGACTTTTTAACGGAGGCCCGGAGGGCCGAGTGACATATACCATTCGATTCAGTTCGTCGAGTTCGGCAAATGTCTGTGTGTGTATGTATGTGTGTATGTATGTGTGTGTGTGTATGTGTGTGTGTATGTGACCAAAAATGTCACTCATTTTTCTCAGAGATGGCTGAACCGATTTCGACAAACTTAGTCTCAAATGAAAGGTGCAACATTCCCATAGGCTGCTATTGAATTTCTAATGGATCCGACTTCCGGTTCCGGAATTACAGGGTGATAAGTACGAACACGCAGAAAATGTCGATTTTAATAAATTCTGCAATGAATGTATAAAGGTGAAAAATTTTCCAAAATATGACCACAACTGCTTCGATTTGTAGTATTAGGTCACTAACATCCATTCAAAGTCTATTTGGCCACATTGGCCACCATCCTCGGTTCCGGAAGCCCCGGCGGAAGTATCTAAATTCAGAATAACAGTCACATCGGTTTCTCGGAGATGGCTAGACCGATTCGACTAAACTTGGCCTCAAATGAAAGGTATTGCGTCCCCGTAAATGGCTATTTAATTTCATCCTGATCCGACTTCCGGTTCCGGAGTTACAGGTTGTGGCGTGCGATCACTTAGCAAATTGTGATTCAAACCGATACTCCGATGAAAGCAAAAAAGGTAAAAATTTCGCTAAAATGTCTCTCAAACAACTTAAATTTGCTGTTCTAGGTCACCGACGGCCAACCAAACTTTCGTTGACTACATTAACCACCATAGACGGTTCCGGAAGTGCCCGGGAAAAGCGGCCATCTTTCAAAATTTACGAACTCACATCAGTTTCCCGGAAATGGTTGGGCCAATTTTCACAAACTTAGTCCCAAATGATAGCTATAATATCCTCATAGATGTCTATAAAATTTCGTACGGATCGCTTATATGGTTCCGGAAATATAGACTAAACCGTCCGGTCACATATGAAATTCCCATATAAGCCGGAACTCAAATTTTTTTTCAAAGGGGGGACCTCATGAAATTTCAGAAATCGAATTCGTATTTTTGATGCCAAACATCTTTAAAATGCATGAAACGTCGAGATTTTATGTTATCTCGAAAAATTTTTTTTTATAAAAATCGACTTTTTGGGACTTTGCCGATTTCGCACCTTTTTGCCTTTCTCATATAAAGAAAGGCTATGCAATCACTGTAAAAATCGACTTTTTAACCGAGGCCCGGAGGGCCGAGTATCATACACCATTCGATTCAGTTCGTCGAGATCGGCAAATGTCTGTGTGTGTGTATGTATGTGTGTGTGTATGTGTGTGTGTATGTGTGTGTGTGTCATTTAAACTCACACAATTTTCTCAGAGATGGCTGAACCGATTTTCGCAAACTTAGTTTCATCTGAAAGGTATAACGCTCCCATAAGCTGCTATTGAATTTTTAGTTGATCCGACTTCCAGTTCCGGAGTTACGGGTTGAAGAGTGCGGTCACACAGCAAATTCCCCCTGGTACCACCATAATGTTCAAATGATGTAAAACATATTAAAATTGATGTAACATTACTCTAGTTTGCGGGTCTCGATCACTAATGATCAATCAAAGCAGCTTTGACCACATTGGCCACCTATGACGGTTCATGACGCCCTCGGGGAACCCGCCAAGTTCCTAAGCTAATATCACACCCATTCCACAACGAATTCTCTACCGATTTTTACGAACTTTATTTCAAATGAAAGATACAGTAATGCCATTGACTGCTGCTGAATTTCATTCGGTTCTGACTCTTGCTTCCGGAGTTACAGGGGTGTTAGTAAGGATACACTGGAATTTCCCATATAAATCGCAGTAGAATCGTAATACCTAAGAGGCTAAAAACTATTGAAATGGTCACCAAATTACTTCTAATCGTAGATCTAGATCACTGATTGCCAATCAAACATTCTTTGACATATATTGTCCACTATCGACGATTCCGGAAGTCCGGAATTTGGGCATATTCCACAATTAAAGTCACATCGGTTCATCGGTGATGACTGAACCGATTTTCTCAAACCAAGTCTCAAATGGAAGGCAAAATATGCAGTTGAGTATTGCGTAGCCGCCCCTTCCCCCCCCCCCTCCCCACCTTGCCCTTACACCTCCCTCCTTCATTACTCCCCTCTTCTTGGATCACCCTCACGCCCGGATTTCCTTCATCCACCCCGTATACCGAAATAAGATGAAGGATTTCTGACGCATCCTCCATACCCACTCTACTAAACCCCCATTCCCTACACGTTCAAACGCATTCCACCAACCTTTGCAAATTATAATCACATGAAGATAACATTGAACTCATGCTTATTAAGCTAATTAAATATTATTCTTTTACCTTTCTTATATAGAAAGGTTATGCAATTGCTCCAAAAACCGACTTTCTAACCGAGGCCCGGAGGGCCGAGTCTCATATAACATTCGACTCAGTTCGCCGAGATCGCAAAATATCTGTGTGTATGTATGTGTGTATGTATGTATGTGTGTATGTGTGTATGTATGTGTGTGTATGTGCGGATTTGTTAACAAAATGTCCACATCGGTTTTTCGGAGATGGCTGAACCGATTTTTACAAACTAAGATTCAAATGAAAGGTATAATATTCCCATAGGTTGCTATTGAATTTCATTTTCAACCGACATCTTGTTCCGAATTACGATTGAAGAGTATGGTTACAAAACAAAATTTGTTGATTTTTCCAAATCGGTTTCTCGGAATTTTCTGAGCCGATTTTGACAAACTTAATTTTAAATGAAAGGTCCATCAGCTGCTGTTGAATTTTGTGTGGATCCGAGTTCTGGTTCCTGAATTACAGGGTGATACGTACGATCACGCAGCAAATCCCAATTCTAACGAATTCTGCGATGAATGTAAAAAGGTGATTTTTTTTCCAAAATGTAAACACAACTGTTGAATTTGTAGATCTAGGTCCCCAACAGTCATTCAAAGTCTCTTTGGCCACACTGGCCACCATCGACGGATCCGGAAGCATCCAAAGTCAGAATAACGGTTATATTGGTTTCTCGAAAATGGCTAGATTTGCTCAACTTAGTCTCAAATGAAAGGTGTTGCGTCCCCAGAAACTGATATTAAATTCCAGCTCCATCCGACTTCCAGCACCGGAGTTACGGGTTGTGGAGGTCGATCACATAGAAAACTCCGATTCAAACCGATACCGCGATGAATGCAAAAAGGTGCTCTTATATATACTTACCAAGTGTAATAAGAATGAAAGACATTTCCATAAAGTTATATTGTACGAACCAGCTATTAAATCATAGTTTGTAGAAATGAGAAAGGCACAATTGCACCTCTAGGTGGATTAAAACAGGTTTTTCAGTTCAATATTACCGTGGCTGTTTTTTCTTCTTCAAAATTTTTGATTTATTTTCCTGTATATAGTTGTCATGTGATGTACAATAATAAAATGTAATGTATGCATTTAAAAGCTTTTAATGAATATAAACAACGCACACATTCTCGCGATTCATGATTGAGAAAGGCACAATTGCACCGCTAGGTGGATTAATATAGGTTTTTATATTATTTTATTAGCTTATATTATTTTGCTAATAATATTTTTGTTATTTTATCAATGTCATAAATTGGATTCAATTTTAATAATTACATTAAATTTATTTATTTTAATAATTTAAATAATTTATTAACTAAAGCTGTTGAGCTTGGTTCTCTGGAGGGATGGTCAGAAGCACTCAATACAATTGCAGTCAAAACGGGAAATGTCACCCATTAAAACACCGCTAAATGTCTATTGTAGCGGGCCGTGATACTCATTGTGATATTGAGTGTACGGTTCAGATATGGAGATGTGGAGATTTAATGATCGCGTGGGAACGAGCGTTTATAGCGTTCGAACTTGAGACCGCGTTTATGAATTTATAAGTGCCAAAAAGGTTACTTAATCATAGGGGCGTTTTCATGCTTGCGAGATCGCGGGCCTAGGTATGCGAGAATGATCGCGAAGCGTTCGAGCGTTGGTATGTTATCGTGTTTGATCGCGTGGCCGGTTGTATATCGTGTGTGCTAGAGTGTATGTAACTTTGCGTGTATAAATTCGATTGAATAACCGTGTTGTCATGCGATTATTAGTGTGGATTTTTGAATGTTCGCGCGAATCGCGAGTCTGATGTTTAATTTTAAGTGTACGGCTCAGATGTTAGAACTGAAAGCATTGACCTGGGGTGCTAGGATCAAGGGGTAGAAGCTTTCGGACTTTACCGATGCATGATCGCGTGGGAACGCGCGTTTATATAAGTACATGAATATGTTGGCCAAATTGAGGGCTTAGTTTTGCGTAGACGATCGCAATTGCATGTTCGAATTTGTAACCAGGGCTGCATAATCGTGCAGAACTCGAGAGTTTGTATGTATGTATGTTAATATTCGCGCGAACCGCGAATTTTCAGTGTACGATCTAGAAGGAAGTGAGTTCTTCCATATCAATAGATTATCTAGTATATTCGCGTTTGTTTGTTTTTTTAAGACCAATACAGAAGGCATGACCCTTGGATGTTAGTACCAAATGTAGAGGCTTCCGGACGTGACCGATTTATGTTCGCGTGGGAACGGGCGCTGGTATAATTGCACTTCAACCGGTTTTTTTTTTATAAATTCGCAAGTGCTAAGACATTGACTCAATCACAGACAGCGGTTTCTATGTAGGGACGACCGGAGTGGTATATGTGTGTAGATAATGGCATACGTGACAAGATTTATATTATCGCTAACGACACGAGCGTTTCTATGTTACCATGCTTGATCATGTTTGCAACACTGTCAATCCAACCAGCCTAGGGAAGAGATTTTAATAATTTAATTAATCTTTTTTTTACATTTCAACGACATTAGCTAAAAATTATTGGGTAGGGAAAATTATGAAAATTTAGTACTCAAGTGAGAGCAAGGATGTGAAGCATACAGATCGGAAAACTAGAAGTGGTAGGGTCATTAGAACAGGCTTTTTACCTTACGGGCTTAACTTTTGTCTTCTGTTGATGGGGGGGGGGGTCAAGCTTAGGCAGCATAACTACGAATCACTCAAGTCCACCAACATGTCTTTTGGTAAAGACGGACTTGTTCCTCTTTATTATGTGAACCGAAAAAATAGCCACGTGAGATCACCACTGAAAACCTGTCGACGATTAGCATCAATCAATGAGATTGCTGCTGCCTTTAGAATGCCGAGATAGATTTTTGTTCGACTATTGTCATTGCGCTTACAGTCGTAGCGGGTTTGCTACATTGTGTATCTACAGCGGCTACCCTCCGCTGCCGATGGATTCCTATCAGTTTTATCAATTATATTAATTTGTTCAATTTTTCTAATTTGATTATTTCATAATTTTATTAATTGTTTTAGAAAATTATATAAATTTTTTGAATTCAATTAATTTTATTATTTTTTTGATTTTATTAGCTTTATTATTTTATTCATTTCATTAGTTTCATTTATTTTATTAACTTTATTACTTTTATTAGGTTTATTATTTTATTAATTGTTTTAGTTCTATTAACTTTATTGATTTTCTCAATTTCAATAATTTTTATAATGTAATTTATTTAATAAAATTTGATACACTCATTATTTTAGTATATTATTTTTTCATAATTTCAACAATTTTGGTAATTTAATTTTTTATTAATTTTATTTTCAAAGATTTTAGCAAATAATGAATATTTACAATTCTAGTTATTTTATTTATTTATTCGTTGTTATACATTTATTTTATTGATTTATTAATTTTATATATTGTATTTTTACAATCTTCTCCTTCGGGTCGCTCCGTCTCTAGTTAGATCCGTTCTTCAGACAGATTCTGCACAATAATGATTGAGCAAAGAGTAACATAAGAAATTCGCTAGTTCTCATCAGCTTAAAATGAACTTCTTCTCTTGTGGGGGGAATCACGCTTGACTAGGGGTTTGCTCACAAGTAGTGTCCTTTTTTGAAGCTAGCGTCAATCCGACGCTAGCTTAGCCCTATCACTAAGTTAGTGTCGGATTCTGATGAGACGAAATCGATACGCAAATTCCATAGTTAATTTATTATAAGAAAAGTTTTTTTTCTCTGCTATGCGAATTAAATCGAGTTTTTTGGAAACACTTGTGGCTTATATAAAAATCTGCACATTCGCCTAAATTTGTGTACTATTCAGTTGAGTGCCACTCGGATGATTCAGTCATACGAATATTGAGTTTGAGCCGTATACGATGAGAGTGATATTCAATTCCAAATTAATGTTTACATAATTGAACATCCCTTGAGTACCACAAAAACTTAACAGAACATACCAGTTTCCTAAATTCACAGATTTTTTTTAGTTGGTTTATAATCGACCAGGTACTGAATAATTGTATACTTGCCAGCGCCGCACAGTGGGAGTATATGGAACTAGTCTGTTACCTTCGATGTTCGAACAGACTGTAACCTCGGGAAGAACTTTGCCGAAGACAGCATTATTCTAAATTCTCATAACGCTGAGATATTTTTAAAGCGCAGCGCGGAAAACCCAACTTAATCTTTACATCACCAAACAGGCATGAACTATCTCCAGAACATTGCCTCAATCATCAACTTCCAAAGCCATTGAACGCTCGTATAACTTTGCTGAAGACAGTACTCCCTTCTGTCCTAGTGTGAAAAATCCGATTTTTTTAAACCACCCGGAAACCCTTCACTTCCTGTATGTACATGATGTTGTCGAACACATCGAACTATTTACGACGATCGGCTCAATTTACATACGCCTTCTCCGCAGCACGCTTTGCGGCGTGGTTATCAACTAATTGGATAGAATATATCCCTAAAATTAAACGATACAACGGAGAAAATATTATTACCCGCCGACATGTCTGATATCCGGCTACAGTGGAATGATTACTTTTAATGTCCCCAGTATGACAGATGAGTGAAAAATCCGTGAAAAGTTACGAAACGAACAATATTTTGATTGATGAAGCAAAATATGGCAAGCTTTCGTTGCAAAATATCAATCGTTGAATATTTTAAGGCAACGGATCGAAAAATGCAAAACATTCAAAATGAAGGCAGCGCCGGCGAATTCAGGAATATGATTAACCCATTCAGATATGCACTCGCATAGCGTGGGCCTTTCATAACGAGAATCACTAATTTACATACTGGTTTCGAACATGGAAAGATGTTGGTTATTTTCCGCCACTGAAAAGATAAAAATAGCGAAAAAATTTGGCCTTAAAAGGGTAAGCAAATCATAATAAACAAAAATTTTATCCCTCCACAAAATCAAACCGCACGAAGGATGCCCGCCAGAAATAGAGTACCCTGCTACAACAAATAGTGCCATCCTTGAATCTCGCATTGAAGGGGCACCCATTGTTGACGTTTTCTAACCCTGACCGAATGAATAGGCAATTATCGGGTGAGAGAAAACAAAAATAGTGTACAGAAAAAAGAGCGCTTCACCTTCACCAACCCCCCGCATTGTTCAAGTACGCATTTATTGCACCTTCTGTTTGCTTATATACAACACCTGACACCTGACGGCGTCCGTAGGCAGTTTGCTGTACTCCGACCGGGGCGGGCGGGCTGGCAGGCTGGCGGTCGGTCGGTACAGGTCTTTCCCATTTGCAAAAAGGTCATGCCTGCAGGGGTACGTAGGTAGCCGGAAAAGGAACCCCCATTTCCTCTACAGTTTAGTTCAAGGTGCTTCTCATAAACACATACACACCCACACACACAAACATGTTGTGAATACTTCTCTCCACCATATCGGTCGTGCGAAATTCTTAAAATAGGACGACTAGTTGCGAATGGAAATTATTGTTATTCACGACAAAGCTTCAACTAAGGATGGGTGGTGTTTCTCCGCTCGGAGGTCCGTATGAAGCCGCCCTATAGTACGCCAGTAGTCGACGCGATGGCTCCGAGCCCTTTACCGGGTGCAGGGGGGGGGGGGGGAGGATGAAGGCTGATTCCCTTAGCCCCAGAATCGCGGCACCAAGCCGGGGTTCCTATCGTTTGCAGAGTGCACATTTCATTATTAGTAGGACTCGGGAAGCCGTCGTGATCGGGCCTCAACTCGACTAGCTGGTGCTGGCGCTGGCACACTGAAATAATGACTTCGCTGGAATGAGGTGTTCCATGATGGAAGGAGGTGGTGGGAGGGCGCGTTTCTGTTCGCTATGGTTTTTCCCATTGACATGTTGGTTGCATAATTGAGAGCACGAACAACGACTGTTGGTCAGGTCAGGAAGGGGGAAGGGGTCGAGTGGCGCGAAAAAGGTGGAACAATATCACAAACTACGGCAGGAAACGGAACCCGCTGCGGTGTAATGGTGGCAGGCCAATGGAAGTATGGAGTTGCCTCTTCGCTTTTCTCGTTTGTGAAGCAGCAGCAGCAGCAGCGGTGCTGATTGAAGATGTATGTCGATGCTGATGGGGGGGCTTTTGTTGAGCTGCAGGGAACCTGGTCTGCTGTTGGTCATTTGCAACCTTTGACGGGCCTGGAATTGTACGGGACTATGCAGAGTGAGTTATTGGGAATTTTTCATTAAACATTGTCCTCCATTATTGGTCCTAATGAGCTTATAAATCGGTTAGAAGTTTTTTTGACGTCTTTGGGACCCAAGATTAGCTGAAAAACTGTTCTTCCGTTTTGATCAAAGTTCAAGACAGCACAAAAAACGAAAACTTAAGATCGGTACAGACGTAAAAGAGGCGAGATAAAATTTACGCTGAATCGGCTCGCAACCACGCATCTAAAAATGACATTGGGTAGTTCAAGGTGCCACGTTCGTAAACACTCGACTTTTCGCGGTCGGATTGCGTTCGCCGATCGAACGCCTTTTGTTGGTTGTCGATTGAAGTTTGTCCCCCGTCGAGAGGATTTGACTCGGCGTTAAGTTTGGTTGGAAAATTACCACCAATTACTAGTCTACTACTAGATAGACGCTGGTGCTATGGTGGGTACACGAATGGGTAAGTTTATTTTACCGTATAATTTACGGTCCAGTGGTGCCAACGGGCACCTTTCGCGGCACGTGCAGTTTTTTTTCACGGTCTGCTGGATTCCACGTACGTGACCTAGCTAGAACCGGTAATTCTAGAGAAAATTTTCAATAGGACGTAAGTAACAATGAGAGATTCTCTTTGGGGTCTTTCTCTTCTGTTCATTACTCGGCCATTTCAACATTTACTACTCTACTCTTTGCATAATATTCTAGTAAAAACCGTCGGCTTTCGATATGTACTGGAAAATTAGTGCAAAGTGTTGTAATGATGTCGTAATAAACGAAAGAGAAAGTAAACAAAGAGAGGCTCTCAATGTTACTTACGTCCTATTGAAAATTTTCTCTAGAATTGTATGATAATTGTCGTACGGAAATCCTGCTGCGAGATGTTTCTAGATAAATCTAAGAAATATTTGGGTAAAATCGTCCTGGTTTACGTATAGTTGATTAAATCTATTACATTTTCAACATAAAATACCAAACATTGCCACATTTTTCATCTTATTCTAAGCGTCAGAAGAAGTTCGTATCTGACATTGGCGGTTTTCAAGTTGTTAAATTGTTGAGGTAGACGTGAGGGGATTTTGAAAAGTCATTACGGAACGAAAGATAAAGAGTTGGTAGATTTGATGGATCGATCAAAGGAAATTTTCTCACAAGCACTCTGAGCTGAATTATTAATAATCGTGAATTTGCAGGCTTCGCCACGGAAATCTTCCTGACATACATATTTGGCATTCATTTTGCTGAAAGTATTTACATGAAACTCAGATTTTTTTTTCTTGGATCACGTGTCTCACTTCACAGCTTAATTCAGATTAATTACGCTATCAGTGAGAAATCATTAGTACTTTCATCGAATTTTACACGTTTTTAATTAAATTAGGGATACCTCTAAAGAAAAATTTGTGAGTGACTGATGATAAACACGAGAAAACCGATACAAATCAGCAAACAAGTGATAGGGTCTTTATTCGCAGTGTTCCCAAAAAACGGGGATTTCTTAGAATCAACAACAAAATTTTATCGACCTCCCATTTATCTGAAAATAGTTTTTGCCGAGTTACCATTTTACAAGAAATTTAATTGACTGCCAGAAAGCGCTTATACGTACAAGCTGTCAGTATTCGCACCCAATTACTTTGTACCTCTGTCCAAGCCGTTTCATATATGATGGAACTGCATAAGGGTGAATACTGTAAGGTTGAGCTCCGTTATCATTCATCTTCCGTTAGCCTCTGTCCGCACTGAGTTGCTATTGCCGACCTTAGAAAGGCGATCTCACCATCTGTACCCCAGATATCGAACCATTAACACATGGTCTGGAACCAATGGCCCTACTTCCCTTCCGAAGGAAGACGTTACCTTGGAGATTTTTCGCCTCAATAAAGTTCAACGACCTCGGCTGGTATCGAACCACCCAGACCCGCTGGGGTGAGAAGCAGCTACGCTTGTTGCCACTCTACCACCGCACCATCAACCTTCAAGTAATGTTCTACCTTGTGAAGCGAACGACGGGTACGGCAATATTTCAAATCAACAGCTACAGTAGCAGTTGAACCAAAATGTATTCCCACTTTGCTGGAGACCCTAACTCATCTCGTCTAATCAGCAATCAAACAGACCGGAAAGGCAACTGACAAAACAAATTGTCGCCTCGGTCAAATTCGATGTGACACTGTTACTGGGCGTTGATCTGTTTGTTGCCTGGTGGAAAAAATGAGCTAGGTTCTCCAACAAAGTGGGAATACGCTTCGGTTCAACACAGTGACTGTTGATTGTGATTGCCGTACTCGAGATAGAACATTTACTGTAAATAAAAATGAAGCTTAAGTCACCTTTACACAGTTCCATCATACACGAAACTCCGCACTGATAACGTCGAATAGTTTAACCGTGGAAAGAAGCCTTATTGTGCGTAACCAGCTCCAATACAATGTACGACTGTCACCGCGTACTACCGTTAAGTTAATTACAAATATCATGTCTAAAAACGGACCCCGTTTTCACTGCCAGGTCCTCGCTTATCTGTTAACCATCCATAAGGCCATTACAAATATTTTTTAAAAATTATGTCACCCCCCCCTTCAAAATCGCTGAAAAAAATCAGGGGGCAAATAAATTTTTTAAATTAACCAGAATTCAAAAAATTGTCACGTTTTATAGAACAACAATAGCTTCCATAGAGTTTTGCTTTTCGTAACTGAAAACTATTATGGTAGTTTTAGAAATTACCATCCCATGATAATTTTTATTTTGACCATTCTTGGGTAAATGTGAAGTTTAAATGAGTTCCTTCTGCCTAGAGTGTGATACGTGAACAAACAATGAGTGATAATGCCAAGCAAAAGTATATCACGATGCAGGCAAACTGTGTTGCTGTTGACTACACGAAATATCCGGTAATACCATCAATTCATGAAGGGGAGCAAATGTTGAAGGTGAACTTGAAGTTCAACGTAGCTTGCGGTACTTTATGCGGTGCAATTCCACCATTTACGTCATGCGGTACTGAATATGTTTAAAAATAGTAGTCAATCAGAATCATTCGCCTCCCAGAACAACATGAAACACATCATCGAATGTAATAACATTTTATACAGTATCCCAACGTATATAGATGCTGACAGCATTGAAATAAACATACATGACCTGGCACCACGTACTAGTTCCTTCGCTATCAAACAAATCCTGTCAAAATACGAAGAGGTGAATAGTGTTAAGGAAGATAGTTGGAGGAACTACTTCCCAAGACTCCGCAACGGAGTTCGTGTGGTGAGAATGCGTCCGACAAAACCTATTCCCTCTTACTTGACTTTCACATGCAAATCACCTCATGGTGTTGAATATTCTCAACGAACACTAGTCACGCACCCAGGACAGATTCCTACCTGTCAATATTGTGATCATCCGCTACACCACGGGAAACCTTGCGCAGAGACTGCTAAAGAAATTCCACCTGATACGACCAAAGCCGGTATACAATCATCGTATGTTAAACCACAACCAGTTGGTAAACCAAAGGCTGCAGACCGGAAATTCACAAACACCCAACAACGATCGGCCCCAGTACCACTAAACCAACTGCCGTTACCAACATCGAAGTAACAACGATTACAGCAAATGTTTCCAAACCAACAACCAACACCACCAATAAGGAATCTAATACCGATGAAGAAGGATTTACAATAGCGACCCGTAAGCACAAACAACAAATAAGAACATCCGACGATGAGCAAGATGAATGCAGTACCGATGATGACATGGACGTAAACGAAAACGCGAGAGAAGACGGACCAAATGACCCCCAAGGTGCGCTCCACGGCTCAGTTGTGCTCACGCATTGTGCCGTGTCAAATATATTTAAAATTAAAAAAGAAGTCAGAAAGCTCGAGGGAAGCGAGCTGCAAGAACCGCTCTCAACAAAGCAGTCAAGCTGTACAAGAAAGCCTTGCCACAAAGCCAACGCGAATTTCCTTAGGAGAGATCTACAAAGTTGGCATAACAAAGATAAAAGGCTCAGTTGCACCACCTGAAAGGTGCCCGGAAAAGATGGAGGTCACCATCGAAAGGTTTTCCCCCACAACATGAATCTATTTACGCTGTACAGTGAGGAGGATGATCACAAAGATGAAGATCGATTTACCAACAAACAGCTTATCGAGATGGCGAAAGCCATAAAAGTGAAGCGATACATAAGAGCCCGGATATGTTCAAAACGATCCGATAATTGGAAGCGACAAAAGCTGATGTTGCTCCCGATGCCGGGACAACATGGAAATCTTTCAGCGTAGTCAATATATCCCTTGGAAATGTTAGAGAGAAGGAGTAATCCTGAACAAGCTAACGAAGTATGCGGATCGTGAGAACGGCATCTCATGTAATTCGGCTTCCTTATAGGCAGGTCTACAATGAAATCCATCCAAACGGTTGTGGGAGCTGTGGAGACAGCAGAGATAAGGATTTCGTGGTGCTCCCTTAGGCGTGAAGAATGCTTCAATAGTACTAGCTGGGAAGCAATCGCCCATTCGCTGTACAGCATGAGTAACTCTGCAGGATATTATAGAGCTACTTTCAGTACCGAACACTGATCTACGAGACAGACAAGGGGGAATCACAACTACAACTGACGTTCCTCGACTCGACGCTGTGGAACGCAGTGTACGATGGAGTATTGAAGCTGAACCTTCCCAGAGATATAACGATTTTCGGCTTCACGGATGATGTGGTGTTCCAAGTAATCGGACAATCGCTAGAAGAGGAGACACTCGACACGGAGACGATTGCCCATCATAAAACAGAGTTGGGTAAGACTAGCAGCCGAAAGACAGCGCGGTCGGAAAATATATCATCGACTTGAACTTTTAAAGTCACGACAATTATGTTAAGGGGAAGGCTGTGAGAGCAACCACAGCTTTGCTTGAGGCGCCAGTGTACTGGGCACCACGAACCAGCGGAAATCGCTGGGCCGAAGCATGTGATCAGACTAGTTTCACCGTCAGGGACAAGATCGAGTAGGTCGAGTGAAGCACCGGCGGTGGGTCGTCGAGTTTTCAACGAACCGGAAGCAGCGAACCAGAAGTAACGCTCCATCCGATATCGCCGAACCGTCCTCGCCAAGTACTGGTTGGCCCTTTGAGTAGGATTTATAGACTATGCGAGTAGATTGCGACAAAACTGGGAGCTAAATGACTCGCGCAACAGGCATCGGTATCGGAAGAAATTCCGACGAGGAATAGAGATGGCTCGCGAAAACAGGAACTAAATGGTTCACAGAAACGGGAGCCAAATGGCTTACGGAAGTTCACCACTGCGATTAGCCGGATATGTGTTCGGAGCTAAACCGCTCTAATGTATCATTTTGTTTTAAGACTGAATCAGCCTCCCCACGATATAACGCTTCGATGCAGTCTCGTGGAACAAAAGGAAGGAAGAAAAGTGAGGACTGTTAGTAGTGGCTAGGTACAAAAGTTAGTCCCACCTAGGGCCAATGCAGTTTTGAAGCTATTTAACCATACTATAAAACATACAGACATTTTCAGATATCGACGAACTGCATCTAGTAGTATATGACACTCGACACTCCGGGTGTAGCTTAAAAAGTCGAGTTTCAGAGTGATTGCACAGTCTTCCTGATATGAAAAACCTTTGACCGATTTTCATGCCTTGTGTGTACAGTCGGTCCTTATGCCGCCACAACGGAACGAAAACTATTCAAGCAACCAAAAGTTAATACCTTAATGTACTCTTAAATGTTTACATTAAGTTCATAGAGAACTTTCAAGCTTTTATTGGGAATTTAGAAATTGCACTGTTCGGAAAATTATTTAAAACCAAAACTTTAGCATCCCTTTCCTATGTGAACTTTTGATTGATTCAGTAATGTTTGCTTGAATTTTTCTAGTAAAACAAATAGCTCAACCCCGCTATACGAAATCACCCTGCGGAAACGTCCACGAGAACAATCGAAAGAAAATGTAAAAAGAAAAAAAAAATTGTGTTTATTAAAATATTTATTTTTTGTTTGCCCCCCCCTTCAGAAAAAAATTTGTACTTGGACATAATTTTTAAAAAAGATTTGTAATGGCCTAAATTGGAACGAACAAATTACATAAATCGTTAGTATCAGCCCACAGTTTTAAGAATGCACTAATCAAAAAGAGATAAACACTAGCGAATATTTGTTTCTGCAGCGATTAAAAGGCAAACAGAGAAACAACGGCGGTTTTTAAGATTGTATATAGTTCGGACAAGCCAATGAGTATTTAAACGTGAAATAATGTTAAGGGTGTAGTATTGGACACGATCGCATGACCACAAGAGAAACTTGTAGCCAGGCGTAGTTCTGTAGGTAAACGTTTAGGGCAATAGAATAGGATGATTTGTCGGTACTTGTATGCAGAATGGAATCCAACACTAACTTAGACCCAGGACTAAGCTAGTTCCTGATTGATACTAGCTCCAAAATGAGAGCATGTATTTGTGTTCATGAGCGGCGCTAGCTTAGCGGTGGCTCTAAATTAGAATCGGATTTACATGAGACGAAGTCGAAAGGCAAATTCTATAACTAATTTAGTTTTATGTTTTGTGCCCTTCATGTACGAATGATGACCGTAGTTGCTACTCCGATATTGACCATAACAAGCAAAATTGCACAGAGAATCAGCGAGTGGGGAGTATCTATCAATCCTCAATGTGTACGTTTCGAGAGTTCTATACTTTGACAATAACGGGACCGGTCACATCCTTACAGTCATCGAGGAAGGGAAGGAATGTTAGTGTAACAAATGTTGTTATGGAGACCGTGCGTACCTCTGCATCTCCACGTTTGCAACGGGAAGGAGTTTTTGTTAGTATAACGGAGCAGAGTTACACAAATCTGAATTCACCTTGATAAGTGATACGATCTTTGCAACTCTCAGTAGTGTTACCATGTGTTTATTGCTCTGGGTAGCAGGCTGCCGATATGTTCATGATAGATTTATCGTTTATTGAATAAATTTTAAAATAAAAATAAACTAACTTGTCACCATTAGCGTTAGCTACAATATTTTTATACTCATGAAGAAACATGGTTAACGTGACAGTAATAATAATTCATAATAATAATCAGTAAAGTATTATAATCCAGTAATAATACTCCAAAGCATATGCAAGCACTCAATAAAATAAGAAAAATTAATGAATATGGCAATGAAACATTTGTTCTTCGTGCTGATATGATGACCGAAATTTTTTAACTGATTTCGAATTCTTCCTGCGAATTGTTGATTCTCAACTCATTCACTCCGACAAGACCATGCGTATTCCCCACGCTCCTTAAATACCCAGTGGATTAGTTTCCTAGTTGGTTGAATAAACGCTAAACAAACAAAAAAATTAGCTTGTTCAGTTCAAAGAAATATCGGCTCGATTGGCATCATCCGGCGGATACGTGTTCCCTTACAATACCATCCAATCAAAGAACATTTAAAATTACATACGACAACATATGTGCAATTCAGAATATATCGAAATGAAGACTGCTTAATTTGCATTACAATAAGTTAGGAAAAAATAGTTGCATACCCGAGGTGGTTCATTTGCAAAGATAGCACTGCTGATGAATCAATTTATAAAAATAAGTGATACGGGACGCGGACAAAAATAGCTGACCACTGTCCCTTCATGCACGAAAATGATTTTACCCAAAAAGAAGTAAAATTTAGCATTTTACCCAAATTTTACTTCTTAGAGAGAAATGCAGCATAGTGCAGATTCTAGTGATAGCCGAAAAGTGGGCTCGAAAATATTGTCGCACACAGGTGCAATTATGATCGGTTGGTTACCGTTTTTGGTTTTTGAAAGTGATCCAACTGAAGCTGTAGAGCTTGCTTTTCGGAAGAGCTCCCTGTCAGAATCACGCACTACAATTGCAGACAAGATGGGGAATGTTACCAATTGCAGCAAAGTTTAAGGCCAGTTACAGCGGGACGTCATTTTGATTGTGATGTTAACTGTACGATTCAGATGTGAGATCGTGGAGGTTACATGATCGCGTGGGAACGAGCATTTGTATGTTCGGTCTTGAGACCGCGTTTATAAATGAATGAGTGCAAAAACGCTCATTTTATCAGTGGAACATTTTCATGTTTGCGTGATCACGTGGATGTGCGTTGACGATCGCGAAGGGTTCAAACGTTTGTATGTGACCGTATTTAATCGCAAGGGCGTTTTTATGTCGCGTGTGCTGGGGTATATATAACTTCACCGACATTAATTCGATCGTATAACCGTGCGTAATCTACATGCTCGCGTGGGTTTGATTCAGATGCTAGAAGAGAATGAATTCACTAGTGTGTCCGGAAATAGTGCCATTTGAATAATCGCACTTTTTTGTAAATTCGACGGTGTTAAAACATTTACCTAAGACGGTCGTTTGGATGTGCGGTTGCAAAATTCGTTTTTATTTTTTAGCATATTTAGAATTTATACGTTACTACAAATGTGGTTTATGTAGGATTTGATCTAAACCTGTTGGTTTGATATGGGGCGTCATTTATGGTCACTTTCGGCCCAAATACTCGTCGTGTTTTTCGTTAGTATTGGCAAGGTCCTGTCTATAATATTTAGAATTTAGGGTGTTTATGAGCTTTCATTTATTCAGTAGAAGTGGTGCTATGGTCTGGCACGAGACTTTTGAGAAAACATTTTTTTGTTTTTGCATTCTTATTTAGGTAGAAAAATCGGTGAAATTTTTTTCGCTACATATTTTTTTTCTGAAAAGCTCGTGTCGGGCTGACTATAACTAATGGAAATAACAATTATAGAAACTTGGCATTTTTCTAGCTTTAACCACTGGAACCGTAGAAAGCTTGCCATAAAGTCGGGTGTAATTTTTACGGAGTCGCGGTTACATGCCAAGCTTCTACATAAAATAATACTTTAAATTTCAAAACTGTAAGAAGTAGAGTCGACTAACAAAATAAAAAAGAACGCATTGAAACATCTTAAGTAGTTTCTTTGCAATGCATTCTGGGAAAAAAACGCTCGAAACTCGTGTTTATAACCACAAGACCTTCTTAATCATAAGGGTGCGTAGGCGCTGCCAATTGATTGATCGCTTTTGTAACCAGGGATGTATTATCGGGAAAAGATCGAGCGTTTCTATGTCAACGGGTTCGATCGCTTGGGAAGGGAGGTGTCGCGTGTATGTAACTTCGCGTATTTAAATTCGTTTGTATCTTTTCGTGAGCTTTCGAATGTTCGCACGAATCGCGTTTTTGAATGTACGGCTCAAATCTAGAAGGAAGTGAGTTCCCCCATCATACTATAGTTCCTGGTTATGGCGCCCCGATGCCTTTAGTTTGACGGAGATTTTTTTTTTTTGTTTGAGAATAAGGTTAACGGCATGGACCTAAGGTGCTAGGATCAAAGGTAATCGCTTTCGAATGTGGCCGATTCATGATAGCCTTGGAACGGTCTTTAGTATAATTGCGAGACGGCGTCAATATATTAGCAAGTACCTACTAACATGTTGAATTGATAGCCAGTGCTGTACGCGGATGATCGCGATTGTATGTTCGCATGCGTGACCCGATTTGTATTATCGCGAAGGACACAAGCGTTTCTATGTTAATGTGTTTAATCGCACGGGCTGTATGTCACGTAGGCTAGCGTTTCTATTACTTCGTGTGTTTGAATTTGTTTATATAACCGTGTAGCCGCTTGTCTATTCGCAAGGTATTTAAGGTTTAATATTCAATGTATGGTTCAGATGAAGCGAGTATCCCCCATCCCACTAGAGTCTCCAACTATGGCGCCTGTGACTTGTTCTCTAGTGTATATACCTTCCATATTTTAGAGTGGGAGCTCCCGGGCGAGTGCAGTTCATTATTGCGCGAGAGTTGGCCTTCGTATGTTTGCACTTAGAAGCGCATTTAAAATCGAGAGTTCGTAAGTGCTAGCACGTTGATTTAAGACCACTGTAAAATTTAATACCAATATCGATTTTTTTAACCTTAATACTATGTTCACACTACAAAGTTAAAACACGTTATAATGAAGGAAATGTCATCAAGATAGCATTAAAACACGTTTTCACTCGTGGTGTGAACGTAGTATAAATGTGGATCATGAAAATGATACACCAATAAATAAAAGCGACAATAATTAGAAAATGTTCAAATTTTCAATTCAATCGCAACGCCTCTTAGGCAAACCTCGAGCACCACTTTAAACGTCTTTTTTTCGAAGCAACTTTTTCAGCAATTCTGAAACATTCCTCGAACAATTGACTTTGACCGTTTCGAAATAATTACAGTGTATTCAAAATTGTTTTCTTCAGCTCGACTTTGTTGTTTTATCGCATGGTTTTTTAACAATTTTATGTCAATCTTAATATCAATTTTAATTTTCACCATTTTTTATCAAAAAGCGCACCATCTCGCAAAAATCACAAAATTGAAAAAAATTCTAAGAACTCGAAAAAAACGTTTATGGATTTATGGATCCAGATTGGAAATTGCGGGAGGCAGATTTTCGGCCGCGGACCCTTTATAAAAACAAAATGCCGCACTTGAAAATGTTTTTTACTTCGCAGATAGTATCATAAATAACATTTTGCAGGATCTCGAATGATCTCTTTACTGCGTCAAAGAAACATTGAATATGCCTAATTTCTATTATACAATTGTGCAAGCTCTTCATCGCCGGATCATTTTGATGATTGCGAGATGATGAACGTAGACATGCGAATTTGTAATCAGGTTTGTATTATCGTGAAGGACTCGAGCGCTTGTATGTTACTGTGTGCGTTCTTTTTGTGGCGTCGCAGGTTGTATGTCGCGTATGGTAGCGCGTTTTTAATTTAATTGCAATAACGCGTTTTTATAACGGTATATCCGTTTGCAAATTTCTTTGTGCTTTGGAGTTTTGCCCAGAAAAGAAGAAAGATTTCATGGACGTACGACTCCACAGCTGCCGACTTAGAACAAAAGGTGACCTAAAGTCAAAACTTACCCGTATTGGTTCAAATAGGAAGGTTTTCGGTAATTTTAGTGCGTTGAATTCGTTTTTGATATTCAAGCATATTAAAAATAAACTTTTACCTTTCATTAGGATGTCTCAAAAATATCTATTTTATCGAAATTGTTCTTAAAAATTTTGCATATTAATTTTCGTGCACTAAATCGTTTTTGACATTAAACCTTCATCACACATTAGGGTGGTTCAAAAATAATTATTTTGCAGTGAAAGTTCAAAAATTTGCTTTTTGGTTAAAAAATATTAGAAATTAACGTTACTACTTATTAGGGTGGCTTAAAAGCAACTATTTCGTCTTTTCTAATGATTTTTTCAATAGCAAGCCTAATTTATTTTTCATGTTAAATCGAATTGATTTACATCTCATTATGGCGCATTAGAAATGATTATTTAGATTTTACGGATCAAATAAGATGTGTTCGACTAATTTTGGAACATTAAATTTATTAGTGGGTTACTTGATATAAAAACAGCGTTTTCTTTACTTTTTAAAACAAAAATTTTGAGCGTCTTAGTGGAATGTGAAATTCATTCACTAATCAACTATTTTGTTGCAGGTGTGTTTTAAGTTATTTAATTACTTTTTTCATATCATACATAAAAAATAAATCAAAAACCATTTTTTCGTGTGTATAGTTCATTTAAAAATGGTCCCATTTTATTTGTGTAGTGTCGCTTACCCTTAAGATAAACCAGTTCTATATGAATTATCAGACATCGACAAGTTTCTACCTGTGTACAAAATATCATGAACGCGTTCAACCTCAAACATGCTTCGTCTCGATTAACAAGTTCGCCTCGAACATCGAACCGAAGCAAACGATGTACGAACTCTAGTTCAAACATCCGTGCATGTACACCGGGTGCGTACACGAGAACGAGAGTACAAAGAGTCATTGCTAGTGGTGATGAGTGAGAAAGAGAAAACTGGTGCCACGAACCTATGTGTACGCACACCGTGTACGTACATGGGATTCGGTTGTTCAGACGAACATGTACAGGGGTTTTGATTCGAAATAGCGTCTTTGAGGTCGTACACGAGTTGTGGGTTTAATATGAGCACAGAACAAGAGCGAACATTGTGCACGATGTTCATTTGGGAAGACTGCAAATTATGATCAAAATAGTTTCATCAAGCGACTAGAACTCAAATGTGTTCACTCAATTTGACAGTTACTGCGTAAGTTACCAAGAAATAGCTCCAGAAACATTCAATGGCATACTTCAATTGGTTGAAAATATTTATTGAATTTTAAACATTCAGAATACCTTCACCATTGAAAAAAACATACTTTCCACTCGGATCCTTTCTCTTGATCTGCAGTAAAACCCTCGAAGATTTGGACCCGCTAGTACAAGAAAGATTGAACAAAACATGGTTTTCACAAAAATCAGACCTAATATTTATTGATTCCAGTTCCAGCTTTGAAAATCCGTCACTCCCTTCTAACAGATATTTTTCTCCGTGCAGTTCTGCTGAATTCTTTCAAAAGCTCAAATACGAACCCACAATCCAATGCAAGAAAAGTCTGACTAAAAGCGTACCCGAAACTAGCAGTGCAACTATCAGCAAGGAAACCATCCCGAACCGGGAATGGAAATCTTTTGTGCTGATCCTTGCCACTATCCCTGCACAGCAGCAAGACGAGTGCGGTCGGTATTCTTAGCAGCGAGGACGAATGGGGAAACACAGTAACAAGACGAATCGTCGAACATTTCAGTGGGTGCAGTTTCGCATGATGCCATCATCCACCATTGCAACTGAATGATATGCTTTCGACAACTGCACGGCTGACAATCCCGTATGGTTTACCAAATTGGGGGGTTTTCGCCGGATTATGGTGGTGGATGATGATGGTCCGCTCACCGAGGTCGATCAGGCAGGAAAATTGAATCGAAAATAGATTTTTTGATGCAGTTTTGTCTGTGCCTGAACGGTCTGGGAATCGGTTACAATTCGACCAAACTGGTTGGTGATGGTGATGGGTGAAAGCTGGTCTTTCGGTAGAGAATTACGGCTCTTTTGAATGGATAACCTTACAGATAGGAGAAACAGATTGGATATGGAGACTTGTATGGCAAAATGACTTAGCTACGGGGTGAATTCTAGTTCAACTTGTTCATATGGAAATAATCACATCAAATTCTGAAAATTCACGATCCAGGAAATAAATCGGAGTCCTCCGTTTTAGGAGTTCAGATGCAAACTTTACGGTATTGGAATGAACATAAAAACTAAAAAATATATTAAAACGCTCGACGTCCAAAATAAAATTCTTCATTCGAGTGATGTCATCATGATACAAATCGCATTTGTCTGAACAAACTTGAAAAAAGTCAACTCATGGAATTTTTAGGTAAATATTTTGACCCACCTGGCCACAAAGTTGAGATGGACCGAAACCGTCACAAGTTCCAATTGGTTTTTTTCTTTAATGGGAACATATTTGCTATTACTCTCAGCCTCGTATGTCGGTCAACAAAGCAAATTCCGCCTGGAATATCCACACTGCATCCCCCCTCTCACCCATCGATCGATACCAGTGCATCGAATGTCCACGTCCGCGATTATGTTGCAAAGTCCAATTACCAACAGATCGGTACACGATGATAGCCGATCTCGAAGCAAACGTGCCGATAAAAATAGAACAATGTGACAAACAATAGACCATGAATAAATAACCACCCTGTTCGATATCTCTGGATATCCGCTGCGGAGACAGTCATTGGTCGTGGTTCAATTATTGGTTGTTTATCCAATAAACCTCCGCCACACAACGCGCGGCCGCGCCCCTGCCGCACCGGTGCTAATCCGCATATCGGACCGGACTGGACTGGATTGGACAAACAACACAGCCGTAGTAAAATTATCGTTCTACGATGCCAACACACAGGACATGCCATTGTCACTGATGATGGCTTCGTCGTACCTATCGATGGAGTAGTTTGCCTTGTACGCCATTGTTTCCCCTCTGATGGAGCTGGCCTGGAGCTGTTCCGGGTGTAGCGCGGGTGTAGGACATGTAGAACAGCTGGCCCGGACTCGTAGGTGGTACCGTACGGCTGGCAGTTCACTACTTATTCTTTTATGGGCACTCGTGTTTCCTTTTTTTAGTATTGTTCTATTCAACGCATCATCGCATTCGTGGAGGTACATCGACAATGGTCAACCGGAGTCGTCGGCAGTCGAGTGACTTTCATAAGCTCGTTAGCTATTATCCTTAGACCGTAGCATATCAAGGAGTAGAGAGGTTATTGTTTTCTTGTTTGGTTGGTTGTAGTTCGTTGGAAAGTGGAGCAACTGCTGAATATAGTATGTGGTTATTGTAGAATAATAAAAATGTCGATTTTTTTTAAACAATTAAATACAAAAATTTTCCACCGAACAGAAAACATTTGCTTCATAAATTTAACTTTTTTCAGTAAAATCAACTTTAACATTCCGTTTACACTTCTTTAGCTACTTATCTACAAGGCATATAAAGGCCAGAGGCGACGCGTGGTTCCACCTTCAACCTGTTCAATATACCATAAAGGCCCTCAAAACGTCACAGTCATTTCTAAAACTAATTCGACTCCATGGGACGTTTTTAGATCAGCTGATTATTTTTCGATATTCTCTTCTGACGTTACTCGGGTGGATTCGACGTCCGACAAAATCGTCGATTCCATCCGACATCATAGGGCCAATGAAAGATGTTAGTCGACGGGTTTTTCTGTTCGCAAGAGCTGAGCAAAACAAATTTGTTGTCAAAATCCACCGGTAAATCGTTAAATAATCGTCTGGTAGAATGCTTAAAAGAGTAAAAAGTAACATATCCGAGATGCGAAGAATTTGAAAAGATTTTCGAAATTAAATTTAAGCAAAATAATCATGTATAAAAAATCATTGCGCAGAGTTAAAATAATCGAAGCTCTTTTTGGACGGCTGAAAATGAACCTGATGTGACTCGTGATGAATAGAAAAAATATTCATTCAAAAATCCATGTTTTTCATTCAGTTGAATATCGTACAATAGTATTCAATTCACTTATTATTTAGGTAAATGATTTAAATGTTAGTAAAGCATGTAAAATAATAATTATCATTGCTTACATTGTGCCACGAACTACTTTGACACGTTTGATTCGTTGCTGCACGTTTCCTTCGTGCAATAATCGGAGACGAATGAAAACCTGCACTAAATGTTTGTTTGCGGTTAACGGTGCGCCCCTGAATATTGAAAATGAAAGCGATTGAATGTGATCAATTTTTATTCAATGACTTCGAATATTTGTAACTCTGTCATTGAATACTTATAAATCATAGCATGATATGAATTAAATTGAAATGTTGACTTTTATATTCTACACACCAATAAAAAATCGTCGTTCTGTATAACAATGATGTAAAGATTTGTCTACCGGTTTAAAGTCTTCCCTCAATTCTTTCAAGTGAGATAGAAATTTGAATGTGCCCCATGCAATTCATTGAATCCAGAAAAAATATTTTTCTCGTAAAATATCGGAGGCATGAGGCAATATCGTTCATTATTACGATAGAACGGGAAATCATTCAAACAACCCCTGATTTGAATTTATGTCCATTTTACACTCTCAGTAGACAAGTTATCAACATGTTAATGCAAAGAGCAAAAAATTTCTTTGAAGCAAAAGTAGACGGTTCATTATTATCGTTGAACCAACGGAATACATACGCGCCTAAAACCAATATGCCCCAAATACAGCAACATTTGTTCAGGCTACCAAAAAACAAGCGTTCGACCGACTGTTATGAACGTACGGCGACACGCGCTCAAAAATTATAAATCGCACTCGTTTGCACTCTGATGCTCATATGGATATCGCGCCAATGTATTTGTACAATATTTGACTTGAACCGGTGCAAAAGGAAATACAAAACGCTGCTGTTCCAGCCGTCGCTCATGCAGCTTCTCTATCCAGAGCATGCGGTGAGAGTACGAGGTGCGTGCATGTTTGAGGTTGAACCGGTTATGGGAAGACAGATTTTTTTTGAAATTTACCCGCTTGGTATGCTAGGTTGGATTATCGTTCGAATCAAATTGTTGAGCTGTTGTTACTTTCATTTAAAATAATTTGCGTGCTGCTGCTGTTTATTTATTTTTACTGAAAATTCGGGTCGTCAGATTTTGCTTACCTGTTCAATGAACAGGTTGAACGTACCGACGCGTCGCCTCTGATAAAGGCTCTCAAAGATAGGTTATATATGTAAATTGGTTTACTGCTGTACAGTCCCTCAAAAAAAACCAAATTGGATAAACAGCGGTTTATATACAGTAAAAACAAAAAAAAACTTCCGATGTCCATATAAAAGTCCATTCACAAAATTACCCTAGTAATCATAAGTATCCAGCCTTTGAACTATATTTGTTAAAAAATAGCACTAATATTGTATAAAACTCTATTTCAGCACTTACATTTGCAAACAAGCTTTACATTAGCATTGCAAATGCACGAAACGTAGCCGAAATGTAGCCTCATTGGAAGCTATACATACGTATATAAAACGTATATAAAATTTGATATTATGCATATAAGTCTTGCGGCATATGGACATTACATTTGTATCCAATGCTATTATAGAGCAAAAATAATACTAATATAGTGCTAATGTGATGCTGTGGTTTTAATCGTAATGCATCCCATTGTAGAAAATTATATTCGACATATATCATTCCATTCAAACGCGTCCAATGTAGTCCAGACTGCAAAACGACCACACATACCGTGAATGACGATACAAGGTACTTTGGTTCGATACTCTATAAAAGGTATTTTTTGTAAAACATTGTTGGTATGGTAACGTTTTGATCGACTGGAGGTGTTTTATGTTTGTCTATTGGCTTTCTCAGTCTTGTATATATGTATCAAACGACTTAATTTTTGATTATCCGACGTTTCGGCCCTTTTTGGCGGCCGCTTTTTTCAAGAAAAATAGCGACAGACAGTTAAGACCACCAGCGACGGCCGAAACGTCGGATAATCAAAAATTAAGTCGTTCGATACATATATACAGGGCTGAGAAAGCCAATTTAGCCAATCATTATTGGCATCGTGCGAACACCAAATTCACTTAAGATAAAAATATTCTTCTCATACAATTAGAATAGGGACAGTTACAGTGCTTACTTTCATTTCCTTCTGAATTTCACACTTAAAAGGAAATATAAAAAGAGTCCCAAAAATATTGGGGGAATTGGGGTAGTACCGATAACAGGTTTTCAACGTTTACAGTTCTACATAGAGGCTCTATAATAGCGTTGCTAATGCAAAAAAAACGAACTGTTAATCTTTGCACAGTAATTGCACAATATTTCACATTTTCTGGCAGTATATTAGCATTAAAACAGCATAGTGCGCTTAATGGTACCCAAAGAATGCTCTGTATATAGAATGTAGATACATTAGAACTTCGATTTACGATCCAAACCGCGGGTTCGTAAATTGAATTTGTTAGTAAAAAGAAAGAGTTTGTTATTTGAGATTTAATTCGTTAAAAAAGTTCGTTTCTCATTCTTATTAAAATTAGTTTTCTGAGCAAAATTTTCGATAAGCCCCAACAATAAGGGTATATTATACGGTGAAGAACCAATTTCATCAGTCCCAGGTTTTTTTTGTTCTTTTTTTATTTGAGTATAGAGGTTTTGAATTTAGGGTTATTCGCTTCTTTTCGGGTTGGAGAAATCTCTTTTGGAAAAATCTAAACCTATGTGCGGGGTTGAGAATCGAACCCAGGTGAGCTGCGTACAAGGCAATCGATTTATCAACAACGTTCTTCCCATCCCCGGTTGTATGTCCTTGAATTTGTCCACCATTATATTTTATTGGTTTTTGACCCGATTTTAACAGCCTACCGTGAACATCCATTTGACAAACCAAGTCGAATACAAGTAAATCTTTCCTTGAACATATTTTTCTTATCTTAAACACGCAAAATACGAAAACATAAAAATTTCAATTTTGCGAAACATAATTTATACTAAATCACGAGAAAGGGTCATGAGGCTATGCATAGGGACTAGAGAAGAATATTTTAACAGCTCCGGATTATTTAAAAGAAAAAATACACCCAGGGGCTGATACAAACTGGTCTTCACTGTCTCGTTAACCCCAACAATATGGGTGTTTTTGAAACGCGCTTGGTAAGTAGATGATGAAAATGGACATTTTGAACCATTTTGAAGCCCAAGATGGCGAATCCGGATTAAGCAATATTTTCGAGAACATTAACAACATGTGAATGTTGGGAACGAACTTGGCCAGTGATAATATTCTCGATAACCCTAATAATGGGTGTTTTTGGAACGGGCTTGTTAAGTAGATGATGGAAATGATAGTTTGGTGCAGTTTAGAAATCCAGTTGAGCGAAATTTTTTATAACCGCAACTAAAAGGATATTTTTAAAATGGGCTTGACGGGTAGATGACGGAAATCGACGAGTGACGCCATTTCGAAGGCCATGATAGCAACTTAGAGCTGAGCAAAATTTTCTGTAACCATGTCATCACTAATCACTATATCTACTCTATACTTGTGGCATTCCGAAAACGACGGCGCCGGTGGTTGATCTGCGTTCGATACCAGCCGAGGTCGTTGAGATTTTTCTGAGGTGAAAAAAATCTATGGTAACGTCTTCCTTCAGAAGGAAAGTAAAGCCGTTAGTCCCCGGTCCATGAGTTTGATACAGGTCAATATCTAGTTACTAACAAATGTCCTTCTTCCGTTATACTTGTGGAGTGCGCAGTAGTATATGCGGCCTCTAGCAAAAGCAAACATCGGACAAACATTCCTTCCCTTTCCTTCCGCGATCTACGTTAGGGCCTGGAGGGCGTCGGTATTGATCAATAAACAGTTAAGGATTACTAGGAATTTGTTTCGCTACTCCCAAGCTAAATTATCTACTGATTCCCTCTGCAGCTTCAGCTAGTCCAGATCGATTACGGAGTAGCAGCCTGCAGGGGTGGTCGCACAAGCTCAAGCTTTATAATTGTAGCATTCCAAAAGTGCCCACATTGTGGAAGTTATAGATTTTACCTACGCCGGAAGTCGCCATCTTGGATTTCTAAATGGCTTCGGACATCGGTTTACGTCATATACTCGTCGTATATAATGCACACACTGCTCAGGTTACAGAGCTTTTATCTAAACCGGAGCCGCCATTTTAGAATGGTTTTATACATCAATTTCCACGATTTACTCGTCAACCCCATTCCGAAAATACCTATATTGTTGAGGTTATAGACATTATCCAAACTGGAGGTGGCTATCTTGGATTTTTAAATGGCATCAGACATCAATTTCCGTCATCTACCGGTCAACGCCATGCCGAAATTATTCATATTGTTGAGGTAATAAACAATTTATCTAAACCGGAAGTCGCCATCTTGGATTCTACAAAAACTTCAGACATCGATTCCCATGATGTACTCGTCAACCCCATTCCGAAAATACCCATATTGTTGAGGTTATAAAGAAATTATCTAAACTGGAAGTAGCAATCTTGGATTTTAAAATGGTTTCAGAAAGTTTCTAATGTTTTACGTATAGCAATTTTTTTTTGAAATTTTGATTATTAAGGTTTGAACTTTAGCGTCAACCGCTCTTTTCTCGGATTAGAAAAATCTCTTATCCTATGCGTGGGGTTGGGAATCGAACCCAGGTGAGCTGCTTACATGGCACTCGATTTTCCAACTACGCAACGAGCGGGGAGACAAACCCTTCCCATTTTGAACATGCAGTAGAATATTTATATAAGACACTCAGGAGTGACATGCAGTTTGTGTGGCGAACATAGAAAAGAATAACAATCTCATTTACGGCATATGTTATTATCGCATCGCTTTAGAACATCTGTGGGATTTGAGAGGAAAGAGATCTGGTCGCAGACTGGTCAGACTCTTTATACATGATTCCTCGTAGCGTATTATTACAAGCACACCAGCTACATATAAACTGGTCTATTGAAGCCATCTCTATCGCATAGTATTACTGTGTGTTAGGGACATATTTCACCATAAGAAAAAAAATACAATTGTCATTCAAATCGAAATCCTAAAAAAATATTGATTAGCGGATTGGTTGTAAAGCTGCTGAACGCCAACGCTTTAAAAAACAAGGACATTCTATCTCCTACCAATCGTCAGTATTTCTATTGAAGGAATTTGCATCTATTTAAACAGATTTATTACATTCATACATGCAGACCTAATTAACCCTGGAGATGGAAGGTGTTAGCTCTAACGAACATCGAACGAGCTAATATAAGAATGCAACGATTTTTTTTCTAATATCGCCTTAACAAATAAGCATTATTCGTGTACAACGACTATACTTAAAAAGTGTGCAAACATATTTGGTAGGTTTAGTGAAAGCATATTTCGAATCAAGTGAAGAAGATCAGTAATGAAATATCAACTTTATGATGCAGGTAGTGATTATTAAGCGAAATTTAGCGAAATAGTATTTTTATTGAGCTAAAAAACAGGTATTCCGGATACTCGCCCGAATTTGAACAGAAAATCAATGGTAGACTCTCAGTGCACAATATTTTGCTTGATTTTGAAACAAGATTCGATCGGATGCTACGGTGCTGACGGAAATGGATTCTATATAGTCGTTTTCACTTGGTAGCAAATAACTGTATACAACCCTGGAACACCTGAATTAAATGATTAAATATGTGAGATAACCAATGAAGGTTGACCAAATACAATCGAAATACTCCGGCCAAAAATCAATTTTTAGACAGTTATTCCAGCAGCTGCGTGCAATATATCGTCATAATTGCAATAGTGATTACCACAACATAGGTTATATACCTAAGAACAACAACAGTTTGTGTAGTAGAAGCTGAGTAACCAGTCACCAAACGATCCAATGATCTGCAGTCTACCAAATCGACGTCCTTTTTCGCGCAGATATATGCAATCAATCGAATTTTAAAACATTTACTAATTCTTCTAATTTTAAGAAAATACTTTCTTTTCCATTTTTCTTCTAGGGATCCCGGGATATCCCGGAAAATCACAAATTTCTTACCCGAATCCCGGGAAACTGAAAACAATCGGGAAATGAACCCACATTTTGGTATACCAAACACACTAAGAATATCGAACTGTGGACGCCTTGTTAGTAACAAATCGAATATGGATGTGACTCACGTGACAAAAGAACATGGGAAAAAAGAAGACGGTTCAACAAAAAATTTAGTGTACCGAGACCGCATCTTGTTTTTCACAAAAAAGGAATATAATAAAAAATTGCGTTTTTTATTTGTATTTAGTTTTTTTTTTTTATTAACGACTTATAGTGAGTCAATCTTTTTCCTTTTTTATATTGTAACGACATATAATTAGCAAGGGACTGGAAGGTGAAGTATTTTTCAAATATTAAGAGCCATAGTACTCAAGGGAGAGCAAGGATTAGAAGTAAGAAAGTTTTAGAAAAGCGTGGAGTAGGGTCAATGAACAAGCTTAGAGTTTCCCGGTTACTTAGTTTTTTGTCTTCTGCAGCGCAGGAGTCAGTATCTTTTGGCATTAAATGCGAATCACCTGAGTCTGCGGCATGTCCGGACAAGCGTAAAGTCAATTTAATGACTTATGCTGTCGGAGCCAAAAAAAATTGTCTGTAGTACAGCAGGATCGATTTTTATGAGCATTTGAAGACTTTTTTGTATTAAAAATGTGGAATTTAAAATTAAGCAAAATAAAATATGAAATGAGTGGCGTTCTCAAGTGATGTGCTTTTGAAGTCCAGAATACTGAAATCAATGTACAATATCAGTTTGCTACGGTCAAGATCACATAATTTCGATACTGTCAGCTTTGGATATTTGGTATCTTCTAAGAAGTTTTATAACATAAAACAGCGAATCGCTGAAAAAAAATATTTTTGGTTATTAATCCTCCTATACGTAATTATAGATATTCAATGCGTTAAAACACATTATTTAAAAAGATATATTGTCTTCAATAAAATTTTTGGGAACGATATTAGAAACAACTTTGTTGGAGACACAAATTATCTATGTATTCAGATTATGATAACTCTTACATATGTATAACTTGCAACAAAGTTGATAAGAACAACGAAAGGATATAACTTTCTAGAGCTTAAAATATAAGTTTCTAGAACTTAAAATATAAAGATATATCGAAGAACATTGGATATGATGCGTAGATAGAGCTTTCAGAAAAGTTATTTCTAATATTATTTTCAACAACTTTGCCGAAGAAATTAAGTATTTACATCATAGTTTTTGAAAAGCTGATTCTCCAAAGATGTCTCTAGGGAGATTAATCACTAAAAAATTTTTTTTGTAAAGATTTGTTGTATTTTGTTTTAAATCGACCTTAAAACGACGACAGTTTCTAAATTATGTGATCTTGACCGTACAAAACTGATTTTGAAGATTTATTTCAGTATGACTTGACTTAAGGAATGCATAACTCGAGAATGCCACTTTCTATACAAAAAAACTGATTATGCCATTCGATTCCGCATACAAATGTACACCCTAAATAGCCACTTACTATATTTTCCTAATCCTCAAACTTCAATCACTCTGCAGTACTATTTTTATAAGTGATAACACAAAAAAATTTCAAATGCTCATACAAACCATTCCTGACGTACTACAGGCAATCGGAAAGCGCCATTTATTTATTTGACTTTCATTCTACTTTCCGAAACACAATATACAATACGATTTCAGCAAACTCAAGGCGTCCACAAGGCGAATGTCGTATTGTTTTTGGTATACCTACCTAAATATCGACTCGATCAGAGGTCTTAAAAAAATAATGAATTTTTGACGCCTCATTAGCAACGATCCCAACATGGATGCAGCTTACATGACAAATTATTTTCATCGGGCTGCCGTGAGGTGCTCTTACCCGTACCCGTTTTGCTTTTGGATTAATTGATATGATTATTTGTCTGTGTCACCTTTACCACGCCCAGCCGTTGACGGGGCTTTTATTGTAGAACTGTACATCGATACCGGGGCTAGGCTGGATTGTGTGCTGTTATAGCGATTTCAATTAATATGGTCCCTTTTAATACAATTCGACGAATATTGACTTGTATAAATAACAAACAAAACTGTTTTGGTTATAATCATTCGCAAGCGCGTGAAATTAAATAATAATAAGTGAACAAATTTGCCGTCTTCGAATTATCAGCATGAAGTACACATTCAGAAAAAATCATGTAAATTTGGGTCACAGAACTCGAAAATGACAAAGTTTAATTTTATATTACTGAATGCTGATAGGAACATGATTGCGACAGTGTTGCCATTTGTCAAAAAAAAAATGAAGCACAGTTATATTTTGTTGATTTACGTTGTAATACATTGCGCCAACTTGGAGCTTGCGTCACTGGTAAATATGGTATATTTGTAGCGTGTATGTATTCTACTTTCCTACGGTTATGTCTCGGACATTACCCACATCCGTTTTTCATTATTTTCGTTTTAGTTTTTATTTCCGTTTCAGCATTCTTATAAATAGGAAGGCTGTTTGAAAATTTCTTACTCAAAATTCTAAGTATATTTTTGTTTTAATCCGGTTATTTTATCAGAATTCTTTGCAGGGTTTTATCAATATACTGACTAGGATACCAGAATCTGTTTACAACTATCACTGAAATCGGCGGTCAAGATACTCAATCTACGTTGCACTCCTGATGGATGGAACCAGAGCGAAGCGAACGACAAAAATGATTACTTTAGTTTCGAATGCATTGTTTGTAGAACAAAAGAAATTCCAAAATTTATTCTTTCCGTGAGTCGAAATGAGTGAATCCCGTAAACAAAATGTGGAGCTGTGGCCAAACATTACATCCATGTTAATTTAGGTCCCTTCGTATTATTCCAAGTATCCGAGACGTGGAACATTTATTAGAGGTTAAAATGGAGCGTAGTGAGTCTCACAGTTTCAGGTTTTCGTATATTTTATTTATCCAACAATTTTGTACACCAAATAGTACTACGTTTCCTTTTAATGTGTCATTCATCCCATTTAAAGAACATTGTGACGAACGGCGCTCCGAATTTGGTGCGACGTAAAATAATTGTCGCATCTTTTTTGGAAAAGCACGGACTATAAAATCGATACAGTTAAGTTCTACGAAAATTAATGAAATAACATAGGTTTTTGGAACTCAGATTCATATGCTGGAATTTGTCTACATTGTAGGTGTTCTTCAACCCACTACCATCTACACCGAAGTCTAATTCCCCCGTTCATCATCTACCATTAGTAGCTCCAGGTGCTGTTCCATTGAAAATTTGACAATTACTAAGATTTTCACTCCCTCCCCTAGATGAATAATTTGTTGAAGTATTCTTTCAGCACCCATCATAGACCGTATCCTCTGGGGACCGCAGAAGTTTCGTTGAAAAGGAAAAGCTCTTAAATAAATAACGAATACCTTCCGCGAATTGCGTTTCCCCGTACCCTTCTCGGTAGCACATGCAATCCTTTAATCATGATTTGTGTTCAATCTCATCACCAACCGACTCTGAATGACGGTTGCCAAGTGCCAACCAGACAGACAGAAAAAGTGGTGGCAGCCAGCGGGAGCTGTTGATTAAAGTAACGAAATCGGGCCAAATCTGAGAAGCAAGTCCAAGCGAAAGAAATCCGATATTTTTAGCTGAAAATCGAACACCGGTAGAAAATATATTTATAGCTTGCTTCAACGCCGACTAAATGCTACTACTCCAGATTGGGAAAATCGATCCCGAACCACCTATTCTTGCATCTTCTCCATCCAAAAGTCGGACGAGGAGCACCGGATTTAAAAAAAAGCTCTAGGTCTGTGCATCGGTCGAGGGAGTGTTGGACGGCAATAAATAATTAATACCCAACTCCCCCAAAACGGGGAACACAAGAACCGACCAGACGTTTCATATTGCCCGATGTTTACGATCGGACAAGCTGCCCCAATTTGCGATAGAAAAACCTTCGCAGGTTGGATAGACTATCAATTTCTGGCACGGAATTGAAAACCCAACTTTAAGACGCTGGAAGTGCCCCGGAATAATGAGGCAACCATTCTTCACCAGTGTGAGTGTGTATTACGAGGCGATATGAATAAACATTAAACGTTATTCGCTGTGGCATTGAAACCACGCATTTAGGGTGCTATTATTGTGCTGATAGAGTGGCGCACAGATTGGGATTATGTCCCATTTTATGCTACCGGCGAAGATGCTGGTGACGTGCGATGGAAAGAAGCATAAAAACTTGCATTCTATCGTGTACATAGATTCGAAACATCCAGTCTGTACGACGACGTAATGTTACGAACACAGACGGCACCACGTGACTGGTGCCGGTTCTCAACGATCGCTTTCAATTTTTGAACTGACTGAATCAGGCAAATGGTGTGAAACCCACTTGTCTTTGCTTCTCCATTTATGACGCCAACCCCTCAAGTGGTCCTTGACCGTCACCGGAGCCTCGCGTCCCAGCATAGTGCTATGTGAATCAGAAAACCCACCGAAGGCAAGCTTCCCTGAGGCTCTTCGAGGACCCCGACCCAGCACTTGTCCTTTCCGCGCGCGTCTCATCGGAAGCGTTTGCTATTTAAGACTTTTGACATTGGTGATACAGATGAGCAGCAGAGAAATTCACGACATTGTGTGAATCCGAATTTGTCCGTTTTTTTTCTTCGTTTGTTTGTTGTTGTTGATCCAGTGTCTAATGTACAAAAAGTGGTATACGATGGTACATACCACAGGAAACTTGTGAGCTGCCCGAAACCAACTTATTTCATCTCGTTGATTGATGAATGTGTTCTGATGTGACCTAGAAAGAGATTCGGTGATTTTTCTTGTTTCAAGAAGATTAAACGAAAGCACTAACTTGATAGGCCTCCAGTTTAGGTCAACGAAAACGGCGTTGCCGTTTTGGCAATCTAGGCGAAAAGTTTTGCGGCCCTTGCATAGCTTTTTCGATTGGCAGTCTCGTCTTATTTTTTTTGTAGTTTTTGCGACAGATGAAACCGACGCTAATAGTGTTGAACAGTTCTGGGTCAAAAGCGAGTGAAAATTGGTGCTTTGTGCCAACCGTTTTCTATTTGTTTGAACCTTGAAAATATATTGCTTGCTACCCTATGACGACGTTTATACAAAATACGTTCATTTTAATAAATATTCAGCATATTTAAAAATAACAAACATACAATTTTAAACTCTCCAAACTTAAATCTAACTAGTAACAAAAATACGTAGAACCGATTGTATTTGATAACATCTATTAACACATCGGAATGAGCCAAATGTTTTAACCTCTAAAAATACAAAAAGCACTAATCAAATAAACGCTACTATAGCTTGTTTTAATTTACGGAACAATAAATCGAATAGCTCCGCAGGATTTTCTCTGGTTCTATCTATTGGAAGCCGTTGGTAAGAGCAGCGTCTACCATCCTTTTTCTACACGTTGGTTCAAATGGTAGCGCGATCATTAGGGCACTCGATTCACGCATTCGTTGTGCTCAAACAGAAGTATCTCATCATTCTCAGACCATTCCCGCTATTGCCTATACTCGTAGTGATGTCTTTTTTTACTCGATTAACGCAAATAATCGATTAATTTCTAAAATAATCGAAAAATCAATAATCGATTACAAGCTTTCGGAATAATCGAGCAAATCGAGTAGCTGCTATCAATTAATCGAGAGCATAATTAATGAAGGGTGGCATTGAAAATGAAAGTCGCAGGGCAAAAAAATATGACCAAACTTCTCCCAATTTTTCAAAATGTGTCGAGCGACCTTTTTTTTTTTGGTTGACAAACTAGGATTTACTAAGTAATCGATTATTGATTTTAATCGATTATATTGGTCGATTAATCGAATGAATTAATCAAGCTCTCAAAAATTATTCGATTAACGGATAATCGATTATTTGCAAAAATCAGACATCACTATATACTCGTTCTTAGGAACGAAGCAAAGGTACCGCAAAGCCAATTTACAAGCAACCCTCTAAGAACGGTTGGTTTCAAAATCGTCCAATCAAGGACGTTCGTTGGACCAATTTGGACAACGTCCAAATAACCGTTCAACGAACGTCCATTGTTGGACCCGTGTTGAACGTTTTTGAAACATTTTTTTGGACGTCTCAGTGGGAATCCATCTAAAATCAAGCGTTACAACGGTACCGTTACCAGGGCAGCTTGATTTAAAATAATTGAGAGATTTGAGAGTGCGTTACACAGTGGTGGGTAAGGGAGACAACACGAAACAATCAGAGCTTTCAATGGAAGCTTTCAAACGAAAGAGAATGAGAGGCCGGTTCGATCAGTTGACCCAGGTCGAAAGAGCACGTGAGTGGCGTTCATGCTGAGTTCCATCAGCTACTAAAGCATGCGCCTGTGTTGGCAAAAGAGAGCATGCGTGATTCAATCGATTTTGTCACTCAACGTTTTGATAAAAAAATAATACGAACACTATCAACTGCACGAAGTGTTGCTAGAAGACCAATAATAATTTACTATAAATTGATAAAAGAAGACCAATAATAAGTTACTATAATATGATAAAATGGCAATTTAATATTAACGCAATGTGTTGTGCTAAACAAATAGACTAAGTAAAAATTTGTGTAGTGATGAGCTTATTATTACCATATTACTACAATCAACCTACCCATTTGAAATCGTTGGATGGAGCAGCGCTTGCTACGCATTGACTCAAATAGTACGATTAAAATTGGGGTACTCAAATACTAGTAATTCACTATTTTTGGGTCATTTTTGATATTAGGGTAAGGTGGGGTAAATCCGACCTAGTAAATGGTTTTGGCTGTGAAATACTCATTTTACATCGGATCAAGTCGTTTTATATACCAAATTAAAGGATAGACTCCTGGGCAACTTTCTTTATACAGCATTTTATTCGGACCTCGGGAATATTTTGAGATACAAGCGTTTTAGGAAACTGTTCATTTTATTGCTGTTTTCAAAAATGGTGGGGTAAACCCGACCCCCTATGTTTTTGGTTGATTTAGTGCAGATATTACCCAAATTTAATGGTTTTCAATGATAAATCAATGAATGTTGTGTTATTGAATTGTAACATGAAGAAAATGGAGTTCAATGTCAATCTTGGAATGCTAAAATCACGAGCAGTAGCACGTAATGATATTCCCATTTGCATCGGAGCCATTGCTTGACGAATACTATAATCATCACGTTTTTGTGTCTTTCGTGTGTAATTTTGAACCATTTTTCAAAAAAAATAATATAAAATAACAATAAAAATATATTTCAATTTGATAAATAAACATTTTCGGTCGGATTTGCCCCAGCGCGTCATTTTTCACTAAGATGCAATTAAAAAAAGTTATGACAAAGGCTGAACCAAATTCATCTACGTACTTTGTAGGACTTTAATCGAAGAATTTAAATCCACTTACATTTTTTATGCAATCACTTTAACAATCAGAAATATCCTGTACGCAATAATGCACAAAAGTCGAATCAAAAGTTGTAAAAACACACTTTTTGTCGTTTTAGCATCTCAATGTAGGTTAATAAAATGCTGTCATGCCACCATTATGATTATTTTCGATGCTCTACACGACACCATTGATATTAGTTCGCGTAGTGCTTCTGATTTTCGGTAACAGGACCCCCCTCTGTTACCGAAAATCAGAAGGGTTTACACAACGGTAGGATTTGCCCCACCTTACCCTATACTTTGATCGTATCAAAGTATCGATACCATTTTATATGCATTCTATCGATTGTAGGTTGAGTATTTAACGAAATGTTATGGTTCATCTTAAGTGTTGTTGATTATTTCAAGTCCTTTCTAAAACAATTGCAGGTTCATTAAATATTGTTGAATATTTGACGTAAAATGTGGATGCCAATTTCTTTTGATGATTTTGCCACCCTTTCTCGCAAGGAAAAGCTACAAATTCTATGTACAACTCAAAATTATGTACATCAGCCACTTCTCACAATTTAGTCCTTTACAATTTGACGAATGATTTGCCACTTTTTCACGAAAGAGAAAACTTTTCTCCTTGCTCTAATGATTATACCTATAATCGGCGACGAGTAACGATTCTTCCGGCAGGTCCCTTCAAAAAGTAAAAGCATAAAGTGCTTAACGATCCTTTTCAAAATAACCACGTAACCGTGGCGCTATTTTTAAGATAATGCACCGGTCCATGCTCTACCATTATTGATCGATTCCGATAAACAGTTAATATCCTACCATCGGGCACTATATCGGCTAATCAATCACTCAACATCGATCAATCATCTTACGTAACCGTATCGCTGTACAGACCTAGTAGTACATAGAATAGCTGCATTCGGTCGAAATTCCACTCCACACACACACGCACACACACAAAGAGCTCAATAAGGGCGGGCGTGATGGATCTTCCGTTCGGACAAACACGAAGGATGTGTGAATCAATCATATGCCAACTGACTGCATGGACGACGTGCGTGTCGAGACTGTTAGTCCACTTGCTAGTGCTAAGCAAGTAGTAAATGAATGTAAATCGATGGCAACACTGACGTCTTGCTGCATGTTTTTCAGTATGTCGGACTCGGTTCGAGTCACTCGAACGAGTTTCTGGGAGCGATGGCATAAAACGCGCTGATAGAAACTGTGGGGCTTTATCTAATAACATACATGAAATAAATCCACCTAGCAGTGTAATAGGATTGTTCTTATTACAAAAGGTTAGATTTGTAATTATATATTGGCCTTTCTTATTCTGAGAGCATTTCTGTGGAATACTGAAAATTGCAAGAAAATTAAAAGAATGGGGGAGGGCGTAGCGTAGTTGGTAAATCGATTGCCTTGTACGCAGCGCACCTGGGTTCCGGTCCTGACCCCGCACATAGGGTTAGAAATTTTTCATAAGAGATTTTTCTAACCCGAAGAGGCGAATGACCCTAAGGTTAAAACCTCTATAATCGAAATAAAAAAAAATTAAAAGAGAAGATTTCCTATCAAAATTAAAGATTAAATCAAATTGAAGACACCAAAAAGTCTACGTAAAACTATGGGAAACGAAAGGGAGGGATTTAAAAAAATGCTTCCAAAGTCAAAGAGAGGAAGGTGTGCATTATAAAGTGTCGAGTTGCGGTTATCGGTACTTATAAGGAGGAAACACTATTCGTAAGGATCAAAGCCCACATTCAACTTATTCTGTGTTGGAACGAATTAGTACCACCCTCGCATTCTGCATACATATTAACCCTCAAAAAGGCCAGGGGAGGCTCGGCGGATTGCAATTCGCGTGTTTTACTTAAAACAAAAAAAAACTAGGGGCAGGTAATTTTCGGAACACAATCGGGGTGTTGACGTACAACAATTACACTGATGCCTACAGTGGCACCTAGTGGTGAAAATGCGAACTAGTAGATTGGCTCCATGTAAATTGTAGAAAAATCCCATATAAACTTCAAGAACGTTGGTCCGATAGCTAGACTTGTCCGATTTGTCTCAAATTTTGAACAGACACTTCATATGGGACTACGAGTCGACCCAGGGGTGGGTCGTTGGGATTCATATTTTTTCTAGTCACTCTAAGATGCAACTTTGAAGACACAATAATTCGACAAACATGGTTTTCTGTAAAGTAAGCAAAGCCTGGATGCAACACTCTCCTAGCGAAATCTTGACTTTCGGAGTAGACCTAGCACTTCGATCCAATTACATCACTAGTGTAATAACAATATATGTAATCTTTATATGGGATGTAGCAAACCATGGAAAGCAAGTGGTGGATTAAAACAGGTTTTTCATACATTAATATTAGCCAACATTTAGCAACAATTTACTTTGCAAAGATACACACTAGAAGAACTTTTATTGCACGAAAAGATTATTGTATTAGCCATCCATGAGAGGTGCGGTCTTTGTTGTTATGCTAAGCAACTATAAATGTAATCTTAGTTTTGGGCACGACTCCTAGAGTACCATAAAACCTAAATTATTACTTGGGATGTGAATTAGTTAAACTCAAGCTACCTTACACAAAATGATAAATGAGTGCAAAAAAAAACAATCCGTCAAATCGCATACATATGTTTGCCGATGATGTACAGTTATATTTCGAGTGCCAAAATTTGAATGAGGATGAAATTAATACCTTACTCAATGAAGACCTAAATAGGTTTGAGAAACGGTCTGAAAAAAACCATTTGCAGCTTAATTCATCTAAAACTAACGCCATATCAATCTCTTACTCGCACAACCGTATCAAGCCATTGAAACCTGTGCTTTTCCTTGGCTCACAAACAATAGAGTTCGTGGATCATGTTGTTAGTTTAGGTATTATTATTATAGAATCAAGATTCGTTTGGGGTAAATTTTAGTGGAAGCAATGTGGTAAAAAATATGCCGCACTACGATCAATGCAACGATGGCGACATTGCCTTAGATCAAGCACTAAACTTGCTCTCTTTTTATCATAAATTCTTCCACATTTTATTTCCATGGATTTTGTGCTTAACAGAGCTTCAGTTTCTGCATTAAGCTTTAAATGCATGTGTCCGTCTCCGTGTAATACCCAATTTAAATAGATATTCCAGAGTAACACACCTTCAAAAGAATCTGCTAGGTACCTTTTAATAATTTCCATAAAGCAAGAGCTTGCATCGTAATCCATAATATAGTACAATCTTTGAAACCGGCATATCTTTATAATAAATTCCAGGCTTTTCAAAGCACAAGAGTACGTAATTTCATAATACCGAGGTTCCATTCTGCTACATATGGTAGGTCGTTCTTCGTTAGGGGTGTAGTTTATTGAAATGAGCTTCCCCTAAATATATCCCCGTTAAACAGTACAGTAACGCTTAAGAAAAGGTGTCTTGAGCATTTCAATTTTAATTGTTTTTTTTTAAATTTAGTTTTAGATTTTGGCATTCTAGACGTCACACTCCATCAATACATTAAAACATGTCGTTGTTACTAAAGAATGTCTGTGTATGTCTTATGTTACATGGGTAATAAATAAATACAAATGCAAATACAATATACGGAAGGTATGAACTAATGAACATGTAGTGTAGCACCAGGTAAAACAAAAATGATATAAGAAAACTAGAACATCTCCTCGCATCCATCCATCACTCTCACCGTCACTATTACTGAGAAAGTAAATTCGACAAGGGGGGCGTTTTTATCATAAAAATTAATACAGGAATATCTAGAAGATAAAAAACTCATCTGATTTCAATTTCAGTTTCTTGTTCGCTGATATGAGATTCATTCCCAGTCCAGTATATTATTTTATTTTCACTGCACGATAAAAATACTAAATAACCAAAAACACGGATGCACTGCATAAATTCACTCATTTTGTTGGAATCCAAACACTGAGATTTATTGCAACTTTCGCTTTTTTCATGTAATTTTTTAAAAAATTTATCCTGATATCAGATTTTGATCAAATCCTTCATATGTAAAAAAAACAGGATTGCTTTAAAGATGATAAAATACGCGAAAATAAAACTTTTTCACTAGAAGATCCTCTTAAGACAACTTTATACCAAATAATTAGAAAGGGTTATAAGGCTATGTCTAGGTACTAAAGAATCTTTTTATCTTCGCTTTATCGAAAAGAAAAAAATCTGTGCCGATTTTTTCAATGTCCCCATTTCGTCAGCTTAAAATACACCAAGGTGCTGAAAAAAAAACAGATCTTCAAGGCATATTCCTAGATATTTCATCTACCAGTTGAAGCAGTCAAATTAATTTCCCTCGACCTCGTGAAGCAGGCAAATTTCAATTAACAAGGGATAATTTTAGCTTTCATTTCTAACTTATATATGAGCGATCGAAAATAAAAATCGCAAGGACAGAACATGCTTCGTAAAACCCGTTTCAAATATCCAAAAAAGTCACGAAATCTCTTTCATTGCATATTTGGTGGATTATACTAAGAAGTGGAAGTTAAGATGCCTTCAAATACAATATAGTTCAACAGAAAATTCCATCAAAATATACTTCTTTTGTAAATTCTTTTCCATCAGACTTACAATCAGTGTTACCACAAGTACAGATTTTTTGAATTTTATTGGTACAGATTCTGTACGGTACAGGTTACAGAATTTTGTGAAAAAGTACAGAATAGTAGATTTTTGGAGCTAAAATTTTAAAACGAAATTTTTGTTTGTCATTTCTAATAATAAGTAAAATTGAGAAAATGTGCACAGAAGCTAGAAAAGAGCTTAGTGTCTCAGCTTAGATGACACGAACGAAAAAAAAATGCAAGACAAAAATTTACTTTAGCCAGAGGGAATTGATGCAGAAGAATTTACAAATTCAGATGCATCGATATGAAATATTCCTATGTTGAATTAAAGGTAATAGAATATACTTTCGGTCTTTAGAACATTTTGTTTTAGTGCGACTACTGGTTCTGACGTTATTTACGAATTTATTGATCTTTTTGTTAAATGTTTCTTATTTTTTAAAGAAAAATGAGCGTTTGGTAAAGATTTTCGGCTAGATAAAGCAATCCTTAAAATTAATTACATAAATTACATAAAATAACACTTTTATGGTACAAAATTCGTTGTAAACTAAACCCTCACACGTCATAAAATTCGTATTTTGAAACGCTAGCTGCTCAACTGGGTTTTGTACAAGTATTATAAAATTAATAATTTGTAAAACTTTTAATTTGGTTTCCTTCCTACAACTCCTAGTTCGCGTTTTGAAATTATGTAGGACATCGAACAACTTATTTTAGGTTTAAAATCTCAAAATCCAAACTTCGGAAAGATTTGAAGAACGTAGAATGCTTTGTAATTGCACTAAGATTTTTTACGCATATATTGTAGTATATTAAAGTTTTGTGAACCAGTGCATTAAAATCGGTACTTCGTAGAAGCCAGTGTGAATCCAACATAATTTAAAATTATAAACTTCTAGACTTTTTAATAACGTGAAATAAAATATTAGTAGAACAAAACATGGCTAAATAGGTGAATAAGTCATTAGTGAAGCAAGTACCCGAATTTCAACATTTTACACCGTCATAGAAAAAAAAATGGAATAGAGAAAGTTCAATAAGTTGACCCAGAGAAACTTAAAAATCCCCATTCTACAAAAAAAAAATTAATAACTTTCACAATTTCTATCCGATTTAAACTAATAAGTGTTTATTTTAATTGGTTATTAGCAAGCTTTAATTTTCCAAAAATATATAATTTTTAGGATTGCTTTATCTTGCCCAAAACATTGACCAAACGCTCATTTTTCTTCAAAAAAATGATGAAAAATTAGGAAAAAGTTCAATAGATTCGAAGATAACGTCAGAACCAGTCGCACTAAAAAAATGTTTTAACAATAGAAAGTGCATTCAATTACCTTTAAATCAACATAATAATATTTCATACCGATGCACTACAACCGAAGATACTTGGATTTTACTGAATGTACTTTAAATTGTAAAAGTGAGATTCATTTTTTTTACTGTAACTCAAAAACTGTTCTACTGTAATTTTTTTGGACTTCATTTTCGGATTCTGCACACGATTTTTCATTGACAATGACCAACAGCTTATTTACTTCAGAAATGCTGTAAAATAGTGTTAATGGTATAGAATTCTTTAATTATTAATGGCGGAAGAATATAACTAGTTTGGAAAGGATGATGTATAAAACGGTCAAGTTAACTAAACATTATTATACAACAAAGTTTTTTTTATTGGTGCAGATTTTGGTACAGAACAGATGAAAAAGATTTTTTCACTCAAGGTGCAAAATAAAATGTGGCAACACTGCCTACAATGATCAATTTTTAAACATTTTTGAATTTTCTATATTCTCCTTAAGTTTTCTAATATTGGAATATCAAACGACAACGCATTTTAACCCTATTCCCCGCAAGAAGCTTAAAGCAAGTGACAACCAAAACACACTCAGCTGCACCCCGAGTGTTTACATTCGCTCACCACACGCTCAGCACTCGCCCGAACAAAAAAAACAAAACAAAACTGATTCGATTTGCAGCTCTGTTAGTCCCACCCGTCGAAACAATAATTAAATTAGACCGCGTGCCCGGATAGGTCACACTGGGTCAGGTGAAAAATTTCACACATTCCGTACGACGATTGTCCGGATCGATATACTATTCGGTGACCGTTGTTTTTTTTTTCGGCGGCTGCGATGGAAGTGCTCTTCTCAGAGTGATGTGTCATGTGTGTCAAGTTTAGTGGTTGCGGGGTGTGTGTTTCTACCTTGAAAACTTGTTAATGATATGGGAGACATACCGTTCACATCTGCGACGGGGGATTCGGCATCAGTGTCAGCATCATCAGCAGTAGCACAGCACCACCATCACACCACCGGCAGGAGGAAGATCCGGAACCGATTACAGTTCAGAACGGATTGCAGCGGCAGTTCAGCCCCAAATCGGTATCGAAAGTAAACACACCAATCTGGTTTCAGGGCTCGTCTCTTTTCCACAGTAAAAACACCGCAACGCACTCGTCACTCTTAACACACACAGCACAGAAACTGGGACCGAACTGTCCAACGGTTGGCTGTGCCGACAGTTCACAGGGGGTTCCCCTAGTTCACACCCTCCCGATCGGGACCAACTAAACACAACCACGGGAAAGCTAGTTGAAAACCGAAGTGTTCCTCCACTACTATACACACACACACACAGTTAGTGGTGAGAGCGAGCGGGAGAGCACACAACGGCAGGGAGTTTTGTTTTTACTTTGTCACCCCGTGGGTGGGAGTTGGGCTTCGATGGGCTAAAGTACAACACGGTCCAACACGAAGTGACTTTACGCTATCGGTAGACGCACGCACGCACGGTTTTGGGGCCAGCACGCCAGTAATGCTCCTCCTCAGTAGGTCGTACAGTTCAGAACTGGTTCCTGTCACTCAACGGGAGCGAACACTACTGTCGGAACGGGTCCGGTTCTGTTGACGGTTTCGGGAATATCGAATGTCTCACGATCGACTCGGCACTCATTCGCGTGCTGTCAGTGTGGTTGTGGGAACCACGAGAGAGCGAAGCTTGGGGAAAGAGATTTTGTCTGTAGTTGTTGAAAGCGCACACCACTGTGCGGTTCGGTCAGTCTCAATTGTGTTAGTGATGGCATAGAAAGCTCTCTTAAAAACAGCACTCCGAGAATAATTTTCAACGCATTTCACGCACGGTATTATGCTTGTACAATAGTTTCCTTAAATAGGAGTTACATCGTAACAATTACTACAAAATAACTTTACACAGTTTGAAAACCAGCCCTGTACTATGTTCACTTGCTCACGTGAGGCAAGCTCTGGCTTTCCGAAAGATATCTTCTGTCAAAAAACGATGACGTAATTCTGGCGCGTGCGCACACCGACCCCGAAAACTCGATTGCTGTTGTCGATTCTCACGTGCGTGTGTGTGTGTGTGTCTGTTGGTAGTATTGCACACGGAGAAAAATCGCAACCATCGCTACCGTCTGCTATTATCTAATAGCCGTTCCGGTGGATTTTCCTGCACCCTACACACCACGGGACCCGTACGTCACGCGGCACACAAAAATCAATATCAATTAAATCAAAATTAACACCCACCGTAAACACGCAAAACAACATACACGCCGTAGCGGCCGTAGAAGTGCAGCTGTGAAAGCTCGGTCGATCGAGGAGACGACGAAGAAAAAGCACACCAGCACCGCACTTCTAAATTTTTCCTTTCGCTGTTAGTTTGGCTGCCTTCTGAACTTCCGCAGAACACGGACCCCACAGTGTCCACAGGGCCGTGCGCCAGAACTTCCGCAGAACACCAAAAAGACGACACTCAGCGCCCGACTTCGCACGGCACCCGGAGGAAAGATGTACCAACAAAAAACCGAGAAAAATATAGAAACACACAGCACTTTTGCACCATCGAAACAACGGAACGGAAAACGACCGTGCAGTGCACACAAAAACTTTTGTCTCGTCCTTGTTTTCGCTGGTTTGACGTCTTTCGCGAAACGGATCCGCGGAACCCTTGGGGTGGGTGGCGGTCGGAGCTTTCGGGAAAAATGTAAACCAATACTGTGGGGGAAGCTTTCCCCGCTGATCGAAACGAGACAGCCTATCGGTGCCGATTCTTTCGTGTCCTGGAAAATTGTCGCCTTAGACCCGTGAGCTAGAATGAGAAGACAAACATCCACTGGAAAGTGGTTAAAGCTCGCTCCCCTCACAACGACAACATCGCGACGAAAGCTTCTCTGCGGAATCGCACCTTGAACTTACTACCACAACGACAAAAGGATCGGAATCGATCCGCTCCTCTGTTCGAATTACTGTGTTTTCTTCTAAAAGTAGTTTTCCTATAAATTCAAAGTGCCAACGGGAATGGTATTGTTTTGTCCGGTTGGGTCTGAAACGGGAAGGTTCGTTTCCCTGTCGGCATATGGTAAGGTGGAAAGCTGTACTGCGTCAAAACTAGGTATGGACATGCTGATGCTCGAAACGGGTACGGACCGTCACCGACTACCACGACGATGACGACGACGACGAAAGGAGCGGAATTGATTGTCAAACCGCTGCTAGCATTGAAAAGATATCTAGATAAGAGCGCTCGTGCGCGGAAATGCCAAAAGCGGGAAGAAAGTTTTGACGACGGGGTAGTCGGAAATTTGTTTGAAATCGACGTTGGCGTGTGCGATGTTTATCCGGATACGACCCCGGTTGGAAAGCGTGCAGAACTTACGTTGCTGGTTTGGCTGAAGGGGATGGTCTATTTTAGGAGGGAAATATGTAGCTATTTTTGACGATGGTTTTGATCAAGTTTTTAGACAAAAAGTTGTTTTTTTCGAAATTCCATATTTAATATACCCACTAAGGGTAAAACATACGAAAAAATAAGTTTTAAGCATCGATTTTAGTATATTTACAGGATTAGACGATTCTGAAGAGAATACACTCAGGTTTTTTTTACGCGGGGGATACGAGCCGCGTAAATGAAAACCGCGTAAATTTCAAAAACCGCGTAAATGAAAACCGCGTAAATTTCAAAATCCGCGTAAATGAAAACCGCGTAAATTTCAAAAACCGTGTAAATGAAGACCACTTAAATTTAAGAATCCGCGATAAAGGGAACCTCATTGATGGATACCGCGTAAATTCCAAAATCCGCGTAAATGAAAACCGCGTACATTTCAAAAACCGCGTAAATGAAAACCGCGTAAATTCCAAAATCCGCGTAAATGAAAACCGCGTACATTTCAAAAACCGCGTAAATGAAAACCGCGTAAATTTCAAAATCCGCGTAAATGAAAACCGCGTAAATTTCAAAATCCGCGTAAATGAAAACCGCGTAAATTTCAAAAACCGCGTAAATGAAAAACGCGTAAGTTTCAAAATCCGCGTAAATGAAAACCGCGTAAATTTCAAAATCCGTGTAAATGAAGACCACTTAAATTTAAGAATCCGCGATAAAGGGAACCTCATTGATGGATACCGCGTAAATTCCAAAATCCGCGTAAATGAAAACCGCGTACATTTCAAAAACCGCGTAAATGAAAACCGCGTAAATTTCAAAATCCGCGTAAATGAAAACCGCGTAAATTTCAAAATCTGCGTAAATTAAAACCGCGTAAATTTCAAAATCCGCGTAAATGAAAACCGCGTAAATTTCAAAATCCGCGTAAATGAAAACCGCGTAAATTTCAAAATCCGTGTAAATGAAGACCACTTAAATTTAAGAATCCGCGATAAAGGGAACCTCATTGATGGATACCGCGTAAATTCCAAAATCCGCGTAAATGAAAACCGCGTACATTTCAAAAACCGCGTAAATGAAAACCGCGTAAATTTCAAAATCCGCGTAAATGAAAACCGCGTAAATTTCAAAATCTGCGTAAATTAAAACCGCGTAAATTTCAAAATCCGCGTAAATGAAAACCGCGTAAATTTCAAAATCCGCGTAAATGAAAACCGCGTAAATTTCAAAATCCGCGTAAATGAAAACCGCGTAAATTTCAAAATCCGCGTAAATGAAAACCGCGTGAATTTCAAAATCCGCGTAAATGAAAACCGCGTAAATTTCAAAATCCGCGTAAATGAAAACCGCGTAAATTTCAAAATCTGCGTAAATTAAAACCGCGTAAATTTCAAAATCCGCGTAAATGAAAACCGCGTAAATTTCAAAATCCGCGTAAATGAAAACCGCGTAAATTTCAAAATCCGCGTAAATGAAAACCGCGTAAATTTCAAAATCTGCGTAAATTAAAACCGCGTAAATTTCAAAATCCGCGTAAATGAAAACCGCGTAAATTTCAAAATCCGCGTAAATGAAAACCGCGTAAATTTCAAAATCCGCGTAAATGAAAACCGCGTGAATTTCTAAATCCGCGTAAATGAAAACCGCGTAAATTTCAAAATCCGCGTAAATGAAAACCGCGTAAATTTCAAAATCTGCGTAAATTAAAACCGCGTAAATTTCAAAATCCGCGTAAATGAAAACCGCGTAAATTTCAAAATCCGCGTAAATGAAAACCGCGTGAATTTCAAAATCCGCGTAAATGAAAACCGCGTAAATTTCAAAATCCGCGTAAATGAAAACCGCGTAAATTTCAAAATCTGCGTAAATTAAAACCGCGTAAATTTCAAAATCCGCGTAAATGAAAACCGCGTAAAATTCAAAATCCGTGTAAATGAAGACCACTTAAATTTAAGAATCCGCGATAAAGGGAACCTCATTGATGGATACCGCGTAAATTCCAAAATCCGCGTAAATGAAAACCGCGTACATTTCAAAAACCGCGTAAATGAAAACCGCGTAAATTTCAAAATCCGCGTAAATGAAAACCGCGTAAATTTCAAAATCTGCGTAAATTAAAACCGCGTAAATTTCAAAATCCGCGTAAATGAAAACCGCGTAAATTTCAAAATCCGCGTAAATGAAAACCGCGTAAATTTCAAAATCCGCGTAAATGAAAACCGCGTAAATTTCAAAATCCGCGTAAATGAAAACCGCGTAAATTTCAAAATCTGCGTAAATGAAAACCGCGTGAATTTCAAAATCCGCGTAAATGAAAACCGCGTAAATTTCAAAATCCGCGTAAATGAAAACCGCGTAAATTTCAAAATCCGCGTAAATGAAAACCGCGTAAATTTCAAAATCCGCGTAAATGAAAACCGCGTGAATTTCAAAATCCGCGTAAATGAAAACCGCGTAAATTTCAAAATCCGCGTAAAAAACCGCGTAAAACATACCGCGTAAAAAAACTTGAGTGTAATCACAATAACGTTTCAGTAGGTCTGTATATATTTTTTATCTTTCCGTCAATTGGAAACAACTCAAATTCTTCAACTGGATCATGGCTAGTACTCATTAAAGACTCATTGAAGACAGTAAAATATTAGTCAAATTTACAAATATTCGATTTCACAATTATTGGTTCCAAAACAGATCGCGAAAGGTTATAAAAATAAATTTAGTTAGTAGCTTTCAACAAACTAACGAGATGGTTTACTGTGAGGTGCGCGTCAATATCCCTTCACACGACGTTGAGATCGATGGTGTTTTCAGTGAATTAAGTTCGACCGTCAAGGCTTCAATTAAGTATGGGATAGGTCGGTTCAACGATTCTAGTACACAGTGGTTGAGAATGCAAATTTAGCAGGAGTTTTGACGTATTACTAAAACTAAAAACATAGCCTTATTATGACTACGGAAGAGTTTTTGTAGTTTGTGAGCCCTCTCTGTTTTGTTTAACCATTATAGTGTGTTGCTTAGAAAAAATTTCCGCAATTTTGAAGAAGAACCGTTTTTCTCGCAATACCGAACCTCTAACATCTTTCATTAGAAAGTTATAAAAACTTACAAAAGATAGACAATTTTTTGAAAAAAATATTACAAGATATGAAAATACCGTCATTGCCTTTTTTGGTGATGTATAGGGGAACATGGGGAGACTTGAACAAGCGCAAAATTCTATTTTTGGCTATGGTGTCTTCTATTCGATTCTTAAATTTTTTTCAAAAATATTTTTATTTAATTTAAATTTAAAAAGTTTGGAATGAAAAATCCTTTCCTTGCAGAAAATATTACGTGATTAATAAATTTGCATTAAATGGTGTAATTTTTTATCAAACTTTGTATGGACATATCTACTCGCCTACTAATTACTATTAATGTACTAATATACCATCTTAATCTTTGTGAAGCAGTGAAATGATTTTACATAAATTGGAACATTGGAATAGTTATTACTAGAATTTGAATGACATTGAACGCAATAACTAATGGAGGGGAGACTTGACCAAGATTTTACGGGGAGACTTGACCAAGTGGCAATTAGCTGAAGAAAGATAAAAAATCCCTGATATTTATTATGTTAATGTTAATCACGCCATAAAAAAATCCCACCTCAAACATAAGTCTTTATATTGTACTATTAGTAAACAAAGTTGCAGCGGGCCGTAAATATGAATGTGATATTGAGTGTATGGTTCAGATGTACAGACGATTGCGTGTATCATCGCGAATGGCTCGACCGTTTATAAATTAAAGTGTTCGATGGCGTGGGAATTTGCGTGTGCCAGCGTGTAACTTCGCGAGTATCAATTTGATTTTATAACCGTGTGGCCATTCGCATAGTTGCGTGTTTGAATAATATAATAATTTTCAGTGTGCGGTTCAGATACTAGAAGAGATCACTAGATTTTCCGATTGTCTAGTATTGGTATCCAACTGGATGCAAAGACCGAGGCCGCTGGAATCGAAGCTAGGGACTTCCGGATGTGACCGAACATTGACCGCGCGAACACGGGCGTATGTAGGTTCACGCTTGATAATGCGTTTAAATTTAAGAATTGCTAAAGCATTCTCTTAATCACCAGGTTTTTTCATGTTTGCGAGATCGCGGGCTCAGGTGTGCGTGCATGATCGCGAAGGTCTCGAGCGTTTGTATGTTAATGCGTTTGATCGTGAAAGGTGCTTATATGACGCGTGTTGTAGCGCCTCATATAATTCCATTTTATAACAGTGTGGCCATTCGCATAGTTGCGTGTTTGAATGAATAATATAATAATTTTCAGTGTGCGGTTCAGATACTAGAAGAGATTGCTAGATTTTCCGGTTGTCTAGGTTTTTTTATTGGTATCCAACTGGATGCAAAGACCGAGGCCGCTGGAATCGAGGCTAGGGACTTCCGGATGTAGCCGAACATTGACCGCGCGAACACGGGCGTATGTAGGTTCACGCTTGATAATGCGTTTAAATTTAAGAATTGCTAAGCTATTGCTCTTAATCATCAGGTTTTTTCATGTTTGCGAAACCGCGGGCTCAGGTGTGCGTGCATGATCGCGAAGGTCTCGAGCGTTTGTATGTTAATGCGTTTGATCGTGAAAGGTGCTTATATGACGCGTGCTCTAACGCGTATGTAACCTCGCGAGCATGGATTCCATTTTATAACAGTGTGGCCATTCGCATGTATTCTTGAATAATAGTGCGAACCGTCAATCTGATACTTAATTTTCAGTGTACGGATTCGATTTTTAGAAGATCACTAGATTTCCCAGGCATGTTAAAAGTGCTGAAGCGTTCACTAAATTACCGAGATAGTTTGATGTTGGCGAGATCGCGGGAGTAAGTATGTGTTGATGATAGCAAATACATGTTCACGTTAGTGACCAGGTTTGTATTATCGCGAAGAACACAAGCATTTCTTCGTTTGGACTGAAAGAGATTGTGAGTGTATATGGGAAAAATAAAATAACATGTCGAATAATGATCAAGAGGTGCAAAGTGATGAACGAGGAGCGTACAAACTGACCGAGATTATTTTTGGTATGCATGAGTACTGGAGCAGAAAACTAATATAGGTACACAAAAACAAACTAATAAAGTCCGAATACTAACCGAAGTTAAGCTTTTGAATAATATCAATCAAAAACTTATTTTATAGTTCTGGGTATGTAGAGTGGTCTCCTTCAGATTCAGAATTGATTGAACCGTTCCCTATGTTATTCGGAGATTTTATCCGGCCTATCCTCAGTTTTTGTTTGTGTTTGTGCTTAATCGCAACCTTCCAATCATCGAGTTTCTCCTCACGATTGCTAGGTACTCAGATATTCTCTTATACATTATTGTCATGGCAGAATTACAGCAGTTAGAAGGTGATTGGAAATCGTAGATTCATCGGCATGAGTGTTGTGTGCAGAACTTAATGGTAACATATACTTTTTTTGTACTGTAAATAATGACACACGGCTCTGCTAAGCTCAAGCATGGAGCCGTGTCAAATTAACAAATATGAATACCCATATGAAAAAATCGTCGTCAACGCAGTACGTTACCTCGAATCTTTGACCTTGTAGCTCGTCGAGCAATCCGTCAACTATGAGGGACCACAGGTGGGGTGACAGCTTTCGTCTTTGGGGGTATCCTCCAAAGAGTTCACACCTAGAAAAAATCGTGTAAATTTACGTCTCCTATCCCTGCCATATAAGAACACCGAAAATGACATAGTTTTAATTTTGATTTCAATTTTACAAGACGTTTAATTTCGTAAATCACGTAATTTCGGTGGTGACTTCAAATACTGACGAAAAACAAAACTAAAACCTCCGACCCTTTGTGCTGTGGTTTGATGTATACACAAAAGTCGCTGATGTTTTCTACCAATCGGTTGACAACCTTGATTTTGACTATTACTATTGCAACGTTGACGAAATCGTCGCATTGATTACTGCTGCCGACTGGAGGTTGTAGCGATATATTACAACACTGTGTATGGAATATTCCGACAAAATGTTCCAGTGAATCTTATCAACAGGAAGATTAATTACAAGCAACGCTGTAATTCGCCGCTTACCTAATATGCTACGGAAACCAACAAGCGTTCCATTTTGTTTGCCGATTAGCGCATTCAACAGATCCTCCACCGTCCCACAAGGTAGTCATCTAGGCCCTCGTATATTTATACTATTTAATAACGATTTCGGTTTGTTCCTTTATTCCACAATTTCACGTGTTCAATCGGGTTTTTGATGTTTCGGAATTCTCCTCGACGGTAGCTAACAACTGACTTGTTCGCTGAAGTCTCATCAGTAACTAGCACCAATTTGGGGCCAATTTGACGATAAATCTAAACTAGCACCAAAACACTGGCACTAATTAGAGACTAAATCCAAAAAACCATAAATCTCACATGAACGCCCAAAGAAACTGGCTGGTTAATAGCTATGATTCGGGCAATAAGCACAGAAGTTCTGGTTAACTGATGAAAAAGCGGACTCTGAAACTGTCTTTTGGTTTGAGAGCCAAACGCCTCGCACTATGCAAAACGCAATAAATTTAAGCTTAAATTTTCGTCTACAACAATTTAAATCCTGCGACCAAGCATAAGACCAATTTCGGCCGATATCTCACTCTGCGGGATATCATTAGGATTCAATTCCGACAGTCATTGAGTATTCATAACTGCACCGTCCCGGCAAGTGCTACAACATAACTTTCTTTCTCCACTGTTCCATTCTATTCAAAACTCGACCAGAACACAGTTCGAACTGGTAAGCTTTCATCGCCTCGAGCGTGGCACACTCCGATTCCGGAATATTGAACAGTTTTTGGATTTGAAATTCGGACCCGTGGAATTTTCCCACACTGGCATGCTGGTTTAGCGGGGAACCATTGTGCAATCGCTCAGGTCTAACAAGAATAAAAAAGAAGAACAAAAACACTGAACGAAACCGACCAGCTATAGCTCAGTTGGACTGCACCACTATTCGCCCATACACGTGAACTCGACGGTTCGGGATTCCCCTCGAAAGCACCCAGAAAGATAAAAATTCCATAATAAGTAAAACATCTCCTCGTTCCGAAATTATGATGGAAGCGGGAGAAGCTTCAACAACAGCTGGTGGCGCGTTATACTTTCGACCATAGAGAATCCTTCCGAGCCGGCCGATATGGTATTCAACCCGTTTCACCGTCGTTGGTATGCCACCGAACGAGGAACAGAAAGGAAAGTATGCTTGAACGAAGACTGGCATTTTTTCGTGTACTTTCATCCATCTCGAATGGGTTGGTCGGTTTAGGGTTACTTGGTCGAATGATGCTTAACTGAATTGGTGGATTGGATTCCTTAACATAATTTTGTGGTATAGAATATACCCCAAAAAGTAATAAGTAATAAAACTCTGCATTATATCTGCTCTAAATCTGCATAATGTGTCTGTCATTAAAAGGCGGTAAGTCATATCTACATATGTATTGGTAATTATTGCTAAAAAAGACTAAATATTACGCTATAACAAAGCAGAGATTGAGAGATCGTTTTCTGCATTACAAATGGTATTATGAAATTAGAAAGCTCCTTATTAGCACTGCTAACGCTATTAGATAGTTTCAATTAGCAGTCATTTTCCGATGTGTTTTGTAGTCATTAAGTTATTGAGTCCCATTCCTAATTTAATGACCCTTTTCGACCCATTGAAATTCTCGCCTCGTAACCGGATACCGATAACACAGATACTTGCACTTCAACTGCACTATAGATGCATGCTTTCGGGCAGAAATCCAATATTTCGGTCATTCTTTTGTAGCCCAACAGAACAGCATACGCCATAACGAAAGTTAGCCATACCCAAAACTGATATGGCTCAATCTCAGCAATTCGAGCGATCTAAACCCCCCCGAGTTGATGGGAAAATGTAAAATTGTATGCTATCTTTCTTGCAGACTGATATCTAAGTGAAACAATCCAGCCCACATTTCCGTTGTCGGTTTGCAGCAAATCTATCTATTCGCTGATCTGATCTGATCGGGATGGGGGGACATCGCCGTTGCCTTGAATTTCAACCACGCGCCGAGTAAAATTTCGACTTGACGTCTTAATCTCGGGCGAACAAAAGGATGGGTTGACGTCAACGGCGTTATCAGCCGTTGCCAGCCAGCATTGCTGTGGTGGAAAAAAAAAAGTTCGCCATCACTGCGTTCGCTGCTTGGTTATCCGTTGGAATGCAACCTACGGGTAGGGTACTACAGAATTCACACGGGTAGTACCACGTTGCAACGGTGCGGCGGTTGCCGCATCACGCGCAGACCCCCAATCAGATATCAAAGCCAACTAAGTGGTAAATGAGATCAGTTTACCGCTGATAACCGAACCCCGCCCGCAATGTCACAGCCGACAGGCAGAAGAGTCAGAATCGCGATTTAATTTTCCTGGTCGCGACAAAATAAATGATTTTTTTTTCGTGTTTAACCAAACTGTCATGGAGTGGCTTTCACTTTATTTTCCGCCAATGCAATGGCACGAGATTCTCTGGAAAGTATGGCGTCGCCAGTGGTAAAACTTTTTTTTTCACAATTATCTAAATAAATAACCCGGAAAATTGCAAATCCCAGGAAACTGCTACTGTCACGTGTGGGTAGCTCTGCACCCTTCGAGGATGCTGGTGGGAAACAGAATACCGATACAGTGATGGTGTGCAATGGTAATAATACGCAGATATCGGAACTTTGGGGCACAATCGCACATTCGCTTTTCGTTCTCCGTTTGAGAATTCGCTACCAACTTAATCGGGATCAGGTGCAGTGAACTGAATGTTATTGGTTATCTGCTGCAATATTTAGGCACGACTGAATGAACGTAACTTGCTAGATTATCGGTTTTGGTTATCAGAATACGAATTGGTTCTCAAGAAAGTGTACTGTTTTAAATAAGAAATCTCACGTAAAAGTTGTAATGGAATGACGTAGGTCCAAGTGAACAAACTAAAACTCAAACATGTTACATAATTTGTTTTTTCAAGCATAAACCCGCAATCAGGTTTATCCAATTTTAGTAATATCATTAAATTTTGCTGACTGATTTTAAAGGTAAAAAGTAAAAAAATAATAGTAAATTGTTAAATGTAAAAAGCATAAAATAAAAAATAACAAATAAAAAGAAAAGAAAGAGTTTATACAGTAACAAATAAGAAGCAAAAAATAAATAGCAAAAAGTGAAAAGGGTAAATACGAAGTAAAGAGCAAAAAGTTAAAAATGAAGAGTAAAAAATAAAAAGTAGAATGTAAAAATTCAAAAATTAAAAGTTAAAATAAAGGATAATAAGTGAAAAGTACAAAGTACGCAGTAAAAAATAAAAAGGCAAAAAATTCAAAAGTAAACAGTCAAAAATAAAGGGAAAAATAAAAAGTTACACAGTAACAAATAAAAAATAAATAGTAAAAAGTGAAGAGTACAAATAGTAAGTACAGAGCAAAACATAAAAAATGAAAAGTGACGAGTAAAAAATTAAAAGCAAAAATCAAATTTAAAAATTCAAAAGCAAAAATTAGAAATAAAATGTAAAAAGTCAAAATAAAAAGGTAAAAATTGAAAAGTAAAAAGCACAAAATACACATTTCAAAGTAAAACGCCAAAAGTAACAAGAGAAAAGTAAAAAGTAAAACTTGAAAACTAAAAATCAAAATGTTAAATGTAAAAATTAAAAAGTAAAAACTTAAAGATAAAAATAAAAAGGAAAATTGAAAAGTAAAAAGTAGAAAATGAAACGTAAATAGTAAAAATGAAAAATGAAAAGTAAAATGCAATAAGTAAAACGGAGAAGTAACAGGTAACATGTAAAAAGTACAAAGTTAAATGTAAAAACAAAAAAAGAAAAAATAGAAAGTAATAAGAGAAAAGGCAGAAAGTAGAAAGTAACAGGAGAACAGTCAAAAAGGAAAAAGTGAAATGAAGAAGTTTCGAAGTACAAAATGGAACAATTATCAGTAAAAAGTGAGAGGTAAAAAGTAAAAACAGAGCAAAATGAGATACAAAAAAGAAAAATTAATGAAATTGTACAAAGTAAAACTCAAAGTAAAAAACAAAAACTTAAAAGCAAAACGAGAAAGATAAGTAAATACTAAAAGATAAACAGTAGAAAGTAAAAATAGAAAGTAAAAAGAAAAAGTGAAAAAAGGTAAAAGCAAACGTGACAAAGTAAAAAGTGAAAAGAAAAAAGTTAAGAAAACTAAAAGAGTAAAAAGTAAAGTAAAAGTAAACAGTAAAAAAGAAAAGGAAAAGTAAAAGGTCACAGTAACAACTAAAAAAATAAAACGAAAAAAATGAAAAGTGCCAATAGTAAGCAAAGAGCAAAAAATAATAAATGAAAAGTAAAGAGTAAAAAATTAAAAGCAAAAAATTAAATTTATAAATCCAATAATGTATAAATAATGTATAAATGTGAAAAGTAAAAATTAAAAGATAAGCATTGAAAAGTAAAAAGCACAAAATACACAGTACAAAGTAAAAAGCCAAAAGTAACAAGAGAAAAGTAAAACTCGAAAACTAAAAAGCAAAATGTGAAATGTAAAAATTAAAAAGTAAAAACTTTAAAAAAAACAAGAAAAGTGAAATTTAAAAGCAAAAAATGGAAAATGAAAAGTAAATAGTAAAAAATGAAAAGTGAAATACAAAAAGTAAAATGGAAAAGTAACAGGTAACATGTAAAAAGTAAAAAGTTAAATGTAAAAACAAAAAAAAAAGAAAAAGTAGAAAGTAATAAGAGTAAAAGTAAAAGGAGAAAAGGAAAAAGTGAAATGAATGAATTTCTAAGTACAAAATGGAACAGTAAAAAGTAAAAACAGCAAAATGAGATACGAAAAAGAAAAGGTAATGAAATTCTACAAAGTAAAACTCAAAGTAAAAAACAAAAACTTAAAAGTAAAACGAGAAAGTAAAGTAAATACTAAAAGGTAAACAGTCAAAAGTTAAAAATAAAAAGTGAAAAGAAAAAGTAAAAAAAATCAAAGAAAACGTGAGAAAGTGAAAAGAAAAAAAGTTAAGTAAAATGTAGAAGCTAATAAGTAAAAAGACAAAAGAACAATAGAGAAAGTGAAAAGTAAAACGTAAAAGGCAAAAGTGAAATGTCAAAAGTAAAAAAAAGTAAACAGTAAAAAGTAGAAGGTAAAAAGTAAAATAAAGAAAATAAAAAATCAATAACTAAAAAACAAAAAAATCGAAAGTAAAAAGAAAACAGTAAAAAGTAAAAAATTAAAGGTAAAAGAAAAAAATAACTTAACAGAAAAAAATTAAAAACGAACAGTAAATGAAGCGTGAAAAAAAATAAAAAGTTATTAGTGAAAAGTAAAACAAATTAAAGAATAAAAAGTAATAAGTAAAAAATACAAAGTCAAAACTAAAAAACGCAACAGTACAAGGTAAAAACTACGAAGAAAAATTAAAAAGTAAAAAGCAAACAGCAAAGAGTAAAATATAAAAAGTAAAATGTATAAAGTAAAATGTATAAAGTAAAATGTGAAAAGTTGAAAGCAGAAAAAGGGAAAAGTGAAAATTAAAAATTAAAAAGGTAAAAATGAAAAGCAAAAAACGAGAGGTAAACAGTAAAAAGTAAAACCACGACAAATGAAAAACGAAAAATCGAACGTAAGTAAATTGTCGGAAATTAAAAGTGAAACGTAAAAAGTGAAAAGAAAAAGCAAAAAGTCAAAATTTAAAAGAACAAAAACATGAGGGAAAAAGCTAGAAAGAAATAGGAAAAGGTAAACTGTAAACAGTGAACACTAAAAAGTAAAATGTAATATGTATAAATTGAAGTCAAAAATAAAAAATGAAATGTAAATATTAAAAAGAAAAAAGAAAACAATACAAACATGAAGAAAAAATAGTCCTTCGGAAAAAATGAAGAACGAACAGTAAAAAGTAAGAGGTGTAAAAAGTAAATAGTGAAAAATAGATTGCAGAAAGTAAAATGTAAAAGGTTAAAGTTAAAAAGAAAATAGTAAAAGGTGAAAAGTAAAAAGTAGAAAGTAAAAGTAAAACATAAAAAAGTAGAAAGAAAATGTAAAGAATAAAAAGTGAAATGTAAAATGTAGAAATAAGTAAAAAGCAAAAAAAGAAGAAAATAAAGAAAAAGTAAAATAAAATAAAAGTAAGAAATAGAAAGTAAAAAGCAACAGGTAGAAAGTAAAATATAAAAAAGTAAAAGATTTAAAAAATGGGAAATGAAAGTTAAAATATAAAAAATAAAGAAAAAAAATAAAAACAAAAAGTGAATAGTAAATAGTAAAAAATTATATGTTAAAAGTAGAACAAAAGTGAAAAGGAAAAAAAATATGTAGATCGTGAAAAGTTACAAGTAAAAAGCAACAATTAGAAAGTGGGAAGTAAAAAGTATTAAGTAAAAAGCAAAACGTAAAAAGGAAAAGTTTTTGTACTTCTTACTAAAGTAAGAAGTAGAATGTAAAATGGAGAAAGCATGCATAAAACGTAAAAACCACAAAAAATACAAAATTGAAAAGAAAACAGTTGAAAGTACTAGGAACAAAAAAAGAAAAAACGAAAAACGTGAATAAGTAAAAAGCCAAAAGTAACAAGAGAAAAAAAAAGCCAAAAGTAACAAGAGAAAAGTAAAAAGTGAAACTTGAAAACTAAAAAGCAAAATGTTAAATGTAAAAATTAAAAAGTAAAAACTTAAAGGTAAAATTAAAAAGGAAAATTGAAAAGTAAAAAGTAGACAATGAAAAGTAAATAGTAAAAATGAAAAATGAAAAGTAAAATGCAAAAAGTGAAACGGAAAAGTAACAGGTAACATGTAAGAAATAAAAAGTTAATAGTAGTATAGTAATAAGAGAAAAGGCAAAAAGTAGAAAGTAACAGGAGAAAAGGCAAAAAGGAATAGATACAACTAAACGTATTTTTTAAGAAAAGTGAAAAAGTACAATGTAAATAGTAAAAATATAAAGTGGAGAGAAAATAGTTAAAAAGTAATAGGTAAAAATAATAAAATAAAATACATAAATAGAAATTCATCATCATCGTAGCTGAACAATCCGCATACTCCGAACATAACCGAATGTGTTTTAGATTTTCATACACTGCATGTGTGCTCCGAAGTCGATCATCTCTTAATGGTTTTCTGCTGAGCATGACATCAGCTGGCCTCTTTTCTGGCATTCGCGCTATCTGCCCAGCCCACTGTGAAGTCTGTGGGGTTTTATCAGCTTTTCGATGTGAGCATGTTTGTATAGTTGGTGCAACTGCAATGCAAAATTTGTCTCTCCAATACACCGAGCGTTCCATAATCTGTTTCCTTCAACGCCCATGGCCCTTGATGCTACCGAGCAACAGGGAGTGTCAGCGATTTGCACAGTGAAAGTTTTTTACTCGTCTGTAGACTACGGGACTTTAACTGACCACGCCATCCCAAGTAACAATTGAAGTTTTATAGCACGCTACAAGTGCAATATAAGTTTTATGAGTGGCTATAAAACCATTATAAAACCTCAATTGTTACTAGGGCATCCATAGAAAGTCATATTGGCAGCTGAAACGGTGTTAAGTGAGATCGGACTAAGTCTCAGATATTAAAATATGAGAATAATAGACCTGAATAAAGAATTTCTTCAGTTACTTTTACCAGATTTTAAACATGTTACGATAAGCAAAAGTTAGGGCACACAGTAATTTCAAATTATAATGTAAAGGATGCTACATTTCCAACTTTAAACTCGTTTTTTCTCGAAATCAATACAATGTCACTTAGTCCTGTCTGACTTAACACCGACCATATGGCAATAGTTTTCCAAGATATATGAATACGTCGACAACCTCGTAGCGTATCCCATCGATCTTCACCTCGGGATCAACACCATTCTGACCGCTTCGCCCTATTCCAGTTACTGTATACCATTTCTTTTCAAAGTTTACAGTCAGGCCAATTCCTCTAGCATCTGTTTTAAAAGCCACAAAAGACTTGCACTGCTCGGCGATCAACGCCAGCGGTGTCGATGTTGTTTGCGAAGTCAAGAAACATATTGGATCTCGTGATGATAGTATCGTTTCCATTCAGATCTCCGCAACGCACCTTCGAGCGCTATGTTGAACAGTAGATTGGACAGTGCATCGTTCTGCTTCAATCCACCTAAGGTCACAAACGACTCGGATGTTTCGTCGACTGTTTTGATTGTAACTAATCCAGCAACATAGGAATCCGCTTAGTAAGGTTTTTCGGAAGGCCATAGTCAAGTATTATCTGTCACAGTACAAAATGTTTTATTGAAAGTCATATTGAAATTTTCGAAAATTTACTGGACGTTTCCGAAGATTATTACTGAACCTTCTAAAACTTCCCAAAAATTCATAACATTTCTCTTGATCGTAAATGGGGTCCCTTGAGTTAAACGAGTAGCACCGAGGTTTTCAGAACAGCACTGAGTTAGGTATAATGTTCCCGCAGTTCGTAGAAACGATCTATAGCTATTAGTAACTGCGCTAGATTGGTGCGACTTTCCAGAGTCTCCCAAATTATTCGAGTAAGGTTTATAGGAACTCTTTTCACATCGAATGATTTTATTAAATTTCTGTGACTTCTCTGAACTTGACTTCAAAGGCCTTCACAGATGGTCATATAATTCATAAAATCATGAATTCAGCCAAAATCCTTAAAATTTGTGGGATATTCTTATATATTGTGGGATTGAAGTTCTTGGACGTTCTCGAATCGTTTTTTTAAAGTTTGTAGACCCTTCATAAAGGTTTTGGAAATCTAAGTTATGTCTTGCAAATTGGCTAATCCATTTTTTTTTCTTTTGGGAAAAAGAAGGTTGCATACTAGCAGGTGTTTGGCTCTCATGCCAAAGGATAGTTTAATTTTCCTATACTGGTCAGTGACCCAGAGCTTCTGTGCTTGGCTAACCGAGACATCACTCGGTACCAGCAGGTTGGTTTAGGCGTCCATACATGTCGTGTGAACTGTTTGAATTTAGTGTCTAACTGACGCCAATTTGGTGTTAGTATTGATACATCGTCTAATTAAGATTCATAAAAGTGTTGAAGGTTACAAAAAAATCGTTGAAGTTTGTTGCAATCCTCCTAAAAGTCTTAGGACTTCCTTTACGTGCGAACAATTTCGACCAAACTCACCAAATAAATTATCGTTTTTACTTCCTGTTGTACTTAAAATCGAGGTAGAGTCTTCGAGAAAGTTTCTTGAGGTCAATTCTTGATACCAGGGTGGTCCGCGTTTTCAAATTTGTTGTCAATTTTTTTAACTATTTTATCCTTTTTTCTATTTTCGCTATAAAAGATTCAGCAACAGAAAAGTAAAAAACCAAGAGCCAAAATTCCAGCGTCATAGATCAAGAATCAAGGTGAAGTATGGAAAGGAAAGATTGATTATTTGGTTAATTATCGAAAAATCGGACACTTGAAAAATGTTTCGGGACAAGTGAGTAAAATAGAGCTTGGAACCTGATTCATAAAGCCACTTTCGATTCTGTTCGGATCAATTTACTTTCTCTACCATCAAACTGCATCGAGAACTATCGGATAATTAATGAAGTTGTTCAACCGACGGCTTTCATTTCTCTGATAGATTGCCCACATCAAACACAGGTTCCCCCAAAGTGCTCTGCTCTGTTGCTGCATAGCCTCTGTTCGACTAGGCACAGATCAGGCATTGCTCCAGCATTAGCTAGCCGGCGCGCGCGGTAGCAACTTTAACATTCCAGCTGCCAGAGTTAACAAATCGATAAAACCGAAACTAATTGCTTTTTCATCGTTCTCCGGTTTCAGTTTAGCGGCGGCCCCTAGCCAACGAGCAACGTCACGGGGGATAATTTGGAAGTAGAGCGAAATTTTCGGTGGCAATCCTTCGCTTCCATGGCTATCGTGGTTCCGATAGGAACCAATCAACCTGACGCGACGTGGTCCCCCGAAAGCGTTAGTGCATCAGATGACGGGACGCCGCCGGATTCCAGGAATCAAACCGAAGCACAACTAATAAAGAGCTACCTACATTCACGGAGCACGCGGGTTGGTAGTGTTTCTGCAATACTGCAATCTCAGTTGCGGTTGCGATATCTGATGATGATGCAATGAAATGTGGATGGATGTGCCTGCTTGCTTTCGAGAGTTGAAGCTATACAGAGAGAGGACGTGATTCGTGAAGCACTGGAATATTTTCTGCCCGGTGAAACCATTTCGAACTCGGATGGGTAAGGTTCTAACAAATATACCTATGCCAATTTGTTTTCGTTTCTGGCCGGTGGCTGCACCATCAAAAGTGAAGCACCTCGTTTGCGCTATTTTGTCCGGTCACATCGAGTTGAACGGTGTTAGTTGTTCTATATCATATTTTGTAAATATTATTTATCAGGCTTCACTATTAGTAACCGATCAAATCTAGACAAACGTGTTCAGTAACGTACGTGCAAATGAGAGTACCTTTGTTTACTTGTCTTTAATTCTTGTGCTGCAAGCTATAACTTCAATGGCTGGATACTCTTTCCATCAAGTGCATCTGATGTTGAATGTTATCATGTACATTTCAGTATCTTTACTGCCTGAAGCTTGGGATCATTGTAACAGCCAACACCATGTGTCAGCAGAACCGCGTAATTCAAACTCGAATCAATGAGGACCCCGTCACATTCAACCCGATTTGTTGGTACGTATACTCTGTACTCGTTCGAAAAATACTAGCAATACCATTTGCCTGCTACACACGGTTTGCCACCACTCGAAGATTATCACGGCTAATTTTCGATGTTTCTGCTATGGCCGAAAATTGTTCCGTTAGAACTAGAGGAATCTGCAACAGATTTAATTATATTTGCATAGTTGGAACCTGTGTACATTTTTCGCGACATGTCAAGCCACCCGTACATTCACGCTCTGCTGAAAATGTCTCATGTCTCAAACAGGTTAGCTTCCAAGCCTGGATGGTTGATCTCGTGACATGTCATGGAATTTAAATGCGTCATCGGTCTTGAGACTGGTCATGAGGATAATTTACCTGTCGCGCGTAAGGCGATACCAGTCACAAAGTTTACGAACCTGTACAAAGATGAACATTTTGTTATGGTTTGCTAGTTTGACCTGTATCTTATTCTTGATCGTTTAAGTACCGAGCAGTGGCAGATAAACGGAATGGTAGACGCTATATAAATTCAATTATTTTGAACTTTTTCAACTTTTTGATAATAAATGTAGCGAGTTACGAGGAGTTAAAAATCAATAGTTTTAGACATTTTAAACGCACACTGGGAAGTAAATACGTCAAAATCGAAAATTTTTCAACTTTTCACAGATCAATATTTTTTGTTACTGCGAGTTACGAGGTTTTGAAAATCAATAGTTTAGACATTTTAAACGCACACTGGGAAGTAAATGCGTCAAAATTGAAAAATTTTCATCTCTTCATAGAAAAATATGGTTTGTTACTGCGAGTTAAGAGGTGTTGAAAATCAATAGTTTTAGACATTTTAAACGTACATTGGAAGTAAATGCGTCAAAATCGAAACATTTTCATCTTTTCACAGATAAATATTGTTATTGCGAGTTACGAGGATTTGAAAATCAATAGTTTTAGACATTTTAAACGCACACTTGAAAGTAAATGCGTCATAATGGAAAAAAATCTACCTTCACACAAAATTTTTATTTGTTATTGCTAGTTACGTGAAGTTGAAAAACGATAGTTTTGGAATTTTTAGACACACATTAGTAAGTAAATGTGTCAAAATGGAAATTTTTTCAACCTTTCGCTAATTTTTTTTTGTTTTTCGAGTTACAGTAAGATTCCGTTTTGGCACGTTCCGTTTTTGGCATGCTCCCATTTTGGCACACTCCGATTTTGGCAACAAATGGGTTCCGTTTTTGTCAACATTCTTGTTGTACATAATAAATCTTTTAAAAATGTGCAATAGATATTTTTTGTATAAATTGACATTACATTTGACTTTATCATCCAAACATGGGAGTCATATTAATCATCAAAAGCCCAAATCATTTTTTTTAATTTTTTTTTAAATTGTCTTACAGTTTCAATACTTTACTGTGATAATTTTGTGATGTTTTTTGCAATGTTGTTTTAAAAAAGCGTTATGCATTGAAAGGTTAACTATGTTTTACACTATATGTGTCGTATTTAATAATAACAATAAGTATAGAAATGTATTGTTTATGTATAATACAAGTGGTAGCAGTGTAACTAGTGTTAGACGGCAATTTTTAGAGTCGAATGCAGATGAATGCGCTACACCGCATAATACAACGTCACTACAAAACTTGGCACTAAATTTGCAATACATATCGAAAGCCCGTATCAAGGAATACAAAACTGATAGCCCAAATAGTTTACGATGTCTTTTTGAAAATACATTTTCAGATATAGTGCACTTTATATTCGTAAATGTTGAATTTGCAAACCTCCCTAGGTGCCAAAATTTTCAGATAAAAAAGAAATAATAAATTAACACCAAACATGAATTCAGCGACGTAAAATTACCCCAATGTGAAGTTTTTATCAAATTCGGATCCCTTTTGAGGTTTTGACCGACTTTTTATGGAAGTGCTGTGCGAAGACTGAATTTGATAAACATATGAATAAAATTGAATTTTCTTATTTTTTCCTTTCATCTAATTCCATTTCATACATTGTTAAAAATCCTTGAAACATTTTTGAAGTCGTAAATTGAAAATCCAAACTTTAAAAATAAGGTTCAATTTTTGGCACGGTTCCGGTTTTGGCAAAAAATAAAATTGTTGCCAAAAACGGAATCCTACTGTACTAGGATATGAAAATCACTAGTTTTGAACATTTTAAACGCACATGGGGAAGTAAATGCGTCAAAATCGCAAAATTCAATTTTTACAGATGTATGTTGCTTGTTTTTCCGAGTTATTAGGACTTGAAAATCAAAAGTTTTGAACATTTGAAATGCACAACGGGAAGTAATTTCGACAAAATGAAAATTTAAAAATGCGTTTAAAATTAGAGGTGTGCCCAGCGCCGCCGCGCCGACGGTTGCAGGTAAAAATAGTAAACAACTCGTAATAACAAACAATGTTTATCTGCGAAAAGTTGATCGATTTCGATGCATTTACTTCCAATGTGCGTTTAAAATGTATAAAACTATTGATTTTCAACACCTCTTAACTCGCAATAACAATGTTTATCTGTGAAAAGTTGAAAATTTTTCGATTTTGACGCATTTACTTCCCAATGTGCGTTTAAAATGTCTAAAACTATTGATTTTCAACACGTCTAAACCGCAATTACAAACAATATTTATTTGTAAAATGTTGAAAGAAATACAATTATCTCATTTTCTATATTTCCAATTATCCGCCAAAGTACGGTATCCAATATTTTACCCATTTTCAATACCGGTTCATTGTCGACATGTCACATAACAAGCAAACCTGTTTTTCTATTGCCGCGACCGTTCGCAAACGAACATACATGTCACAGTTCAGTAATTGTACAGCCGCTTGACAAACCTGTTGTGTTTTGAAACATGTACAAATTTTATGACATGTCACGGGGAAAATGTATCGTGTCATAGTACACGCGATTGTGTCACATGTCGCAAGAATCCGCAACTTGTACATGTCACGAGCAAACATGCGACCAGTCACCAGATGACTGGTCATAACCATGACATTTTCCAGCTATGATATTTGTCTTTGATCCGGAAGAAGATTACGAACGGCCTGGTTGAGGTTGGTGAACCAATTTCAGTAAGGAAGTCGATGTTATTTCGGTATCTAGTTCACCTTTAGGCGAATCATTGCCAGGGGAGTCATCGGTCAGCTCCGGATAGTATTGGAGACAGGAAAAAAATGTACTATTATAGCGGTACTTAACGGCATCCAGACGTCCCACACGAAAAAAAAATTACTACTGATTCACTGCTCTGATGACCCAATAGCGGTTAACGCGCACACACAAACGAAGAAAATTAAATCCGAAATGTTGAAGAGTCGAAGACGCGCAAGCTAACCTTGAAAGGCGGATTAGCACTATTCTTTATTGCGTTACGCTGCACGGACTGGGATGATCAACGTATCGGTCTGAGAGTAACCGAACGAATGATATTTTTTCTCGCAATTATTCCAAATGCAAGCGATTTGCGTTTTATAGAGGTTATAATCTCTTTAATATAGACATTTTGAATGTTCCTAGTTCTGTTTCTATTTAGAGTAGATAACAAGTTTCTGTTAAAAAGTTCTGATTAATAGAGAATTTTCATATTTCAAATATGTGGAAGTCTTCTCTAAATGGAAGCGCTGCCCGAATAGAATGATGTCATTTAATGACGTTACTAGAAATCAGTTTTGTTATTTTTGAAAACTTTTTATTAATTATTACTGTTATCGTACAAAACTATCATAAGCCAATGATACGATGATGCGCATTGATGATAGTATTTATCATATTCATAGTTCTGACGATGCACTGCATAGGTCATCAAGTACCGTTACCATTCAGAAATGTATTTTATCTCGAGCATATTTTTCGAGGAATGATTGAAGGAATCGCTAGTTTGTCATTTTTTTTGCACATAATCAAATACAAGTAAATCTGTTTACAGATAAATTTGTCTGATTTAATTAATTCAGGAACCTAACGAAAATCGGAAACATTCGTTTTTTTTCAAGAATACATTGTAAAAAAATGTTTATCCAATAACCATTTCTAATACAGCTCAGTTATCGCTTTCTGAATTACTATGGCGCTTAATCAATATAATGTGAGTGTGTACATAAATCTGTTTTATCGACGTAGTCCACTTATCAGTGTCGGTAAAACAGGTTTTTATACACGATCAAATTGTATTGATCAAGTTTCGTATCTATCCCATAAACGAACGATACCAGAAAGTGTGTTGTATCCTTGAAAGTGAGAGATATATAAAAATTTAAAAATGTCTTCCGCATTTGTGTAATACACACTCAACGAAGAATGGTTTCAATTATATCGCTATTTAAAGACTCCGTTAATTTGGTTGCAAGTGGTCTGCTAGATAAGAAGTGATGTTGACATTGTGGTACTGCCGCGTTATCCAATTGAGCTATTGCCGTGGTCTAGCCAAACTCAGATTTTTCTACATATTAACCTAAGACCATGCGGATTTTCGAAACAGAATAAACCGATATGATGTGTGCGATTTACAGATAATTTGTTCGTATTGGCATGACAATCTTTATGACGACGAAAGTAGAATAATAGTAAAACTTTCTGTATAGGTTGTTTGAACGTTGATTGAAGCGAAATAATAATTGTGGTAGCTATACTGAGCAATGTCTTTTTTTAAATGGTCTAATGGTTCTCGGAAGGGATCCCTGTTAGAATCACTCACTATTATTGCAGACAAGGCGGAAAGTGTAACCCACTAAAACACTGCCTAATCCCAGTTGCAGCGGGCCGTGATACTGATAGTGATATTGAGTGTACGGTTCAGAAGTGCGGACGCAGGGACTTTACGATCGCGTGGAAATGAGCGTTTATATGTGCTAGCTTGAGACCGTGTTAATTAGATTATAAGTGTTATTATAAGCGTTCACTAAATTATTGGGGCCTTTAGTGTTTGCGAAATGTTGGGGGGTTTAAGGGTGTTCCACATCAAATTACTTCAAGAAAAAAAAACGCTGTAGAAAATAACCGTTTTGGGTAGAAGGAATTTAGAGTGTTTACACTCTATTTTTATCGCTGTTAGTTTTTCGAAAATTGGAAAAAATGGTGTCACGCGGAAAGTAACGTCGTGAATTGATTTTGCTCAATTCTCAATTGTCTCATCGGGACATCGGAAAACAACTCGGAATCGTGCAGTCACAACGGTAAGTCGCGTGATTAAACGTTACTACCAAACTCTGAGCATCGAACGGAGGGAGATATGCAGTCAGAATGGATGTTCTACTAGTGATCAGGGTCACAAGCGTGCATTGAAAGCGTTTAAGCTGTGTCCCTATGCTTTAGTCAGAGATGTGGCCGAAAAGAGCCAAGGACCGGAAGGGACTGCATACGTACATACTGCAGAGGACTCCAAATCATGACGGAAGGCAAAATACGGTGGGAAAGTTGCGATACCGGAAACCGTACACCCAGACCTCATTGCCTCATTATGGATGATGAGACTTACGTCCCAGCACAAGTTCGATGTTCCGGAGGAGGTAAGGAAGCAGACCCTTTCAATGTTTGCCAATAAATACATGATTTGGTAAGCGATCTGCTCTCGTGGCAAATGGAGTGCACCGTTCTTGACTACTGGGACTGTAAACGTTGAGATCTACCTCAAGGAGTATCGACAGAAGCGTCTGCTTCCTCTGTTGAAGCAACACGAGGGCCCAACGATTTTCTGGCCAGATCTAGCTTCGTGTCACTATTCTCAAATGTTGTCCTGGAGTGGTACGAAGCCAACGGGACCACTTTCGTACCCTAGGGCATGCACTTCCTTCTCAACGCACTGCGCCCACTGAAAAATAGTCTGCAATTATCAAGCAGGCACTACCGAAGCATCCTAAGGAATGAAGTTAAGCGTAAGGTGCGAGCGTATACCAAAAGCTTACTAATGGATTATATTTTATTGCCTGAAAATTTTGAAAAGGACCGACCCGCTAGGTAATTCTTACAGTGTTTTTTTAGTTGATTTAGTTGCGCGTGGATGATCGCGATTGCGTTATCGTCTTTGTGTATCATCGCGAAGGGCTCGGGCGTTTGTTAGTTAAGGTGCTCGTTCGCGTGGGCGTCTGTATGTCGCATAAGCATGTATAAATTCGATTTTAGAACCGTGTGTTCATTCTCATACTCGTGTGCGTTCTTGGATGATCGCGCGCGGACCGCGAATCTACAACCTAATTATCAGTGTACGGTTGAGATGCTAGAATAGAGAGAGTCACTAGAGTTTCGGGTCATATCACCATATCAACGTGTTGCCTAGTGAATGTGAGCGTCATTTTTTGATTGGTCTAACTGGAGGCTAGGCTACTAGAATCGAGGGTAAAGACGTCCAGACGTGACCGATGCATGATCGCGCGAACGGTGGGTTAATGATTGAGACCGCGTCTGTAACTTTATAGGTGCTAAAACGTTCACTTAACTACCGGGGTGTTTAAATGTTTGGCAAAATCGCGGGCATAAGTTTGCGTGGATTATTGCAATTGCATTTTTATGTTTGTGGCCAGGTTTATGTTATCGCGAAGGCCACGAGCGTTGGTACGTATGAAATGAAAGACATTATGAGTGTATGAGAGAGAATATGATTGTATTAGTGAATGTTTTATGAACACAATTTATGATTTAACATGCCGAATAAAGAAAAAATGCAGAGACTAAGTAAATAGAAGCAAACAAAATCCCAAAAATGACTAATGAAGTAGAAGAAAAGACAACAACATTCAATCAAACTACTTGATCTGGTCTAAATGCCAGCAAATGATTTTACATACCATTAGCAATTGCTTTCTGTTAGAATTTTATCCTGCTATGCTAGCCAGAAATGGATTATTCACGTCGTCGGTTAACAAACTAAGCAACTCTCAGAAGTGTTATCATGTGTTTATTGCTCTGGGCAGCCGACTGCCGAGAAATTATGCCGACAGATTTATCGATTGTTGAATTAGTTTGAAAATGTTTGGAAAAGCCCTGTGGTGTTCGGCGTGCTAAAACTTTTTTGCACTATTTCAGCCAAGAATAGAACCACTGGGAACCTGCTCCCATGTCGTAAGAGGCTAACTTCGATTAACAACATGCTAGGAGTTCTTAGGACAAGGTATTGATCCGTACCGAAGACTTAACCTGGACGAACCTTAAGTTTTTGCATCATAGCCTTTATTGAGTGAATCACTGACACCTTTTCTGATTCGCTATTTCCGATTGTGTTTCAACGTCTTAGGTTTCTTCTGGCGGTTGTACAATAGCTGTAAAGGAAGAAGTCTAATTCTACACTAAGTAACAGCATGTATTAATATACCGGTTCTTCCACGCCAAGGTATAACTTCCAAAGCTTTGGTTTAAAAAGCGTGTTTAAAAAAATCAAACTTTCAAGTAGGAAATTTTTTGAATTGGCCTAGGATAAAGTTGTCGAAATACACAAAAAGTTTTTTGTGTGGCAAGCGATCTGTAGATATGTCAAAATAAGCCAGTTTTTTAATTAAATCTCGTGCCGTCTACCGACAAAATTACATTGACGAATACCTCCAAAAGACTTCTTGAGGTCTCATTAAAGTCTGACACTAGCTTTGTACTTCTTTTGCTTTCCTAAACAGTGGTAAACATTTGAACACTGCAGAACTTCGCTCTGTCAGAAAATGTGGGGCCATCGGAAGCTAAAACATCGTAAAATCGCACTCCTGGTAGACGGCGCTTCAAAATGGTTGTCGGTCTTTGCCAGTATAGCTCTTCTCCCATCCATTCTCCTTCTGGACCACCGACCGATGGATCAAAAGCCCTTGGCGTTGTGTTTAGTATACTTATTACGCATGTCGTTTGCAATTTGGTATTTAACCCAATTATGAAAACGTGTCTGATAGGGAGAGTGGAGATGCCAACTTGTCATTAACATTTCGCAATATTTAATATAATTGATTTAATGGAGTAAAGTACAAAAATTAATATGATAATAAAATCATCGCGATGATATGACCACCGAATTATCAATTCTCAACCCTCATACATAATTCAACAGTCATCATTCCACTCAGACAAGACCATGCGTATTCCTCACACACTTTGTATGCCCAACTAGTTTCCTAGTTGGTCAAATAAATACGAAACAAACAAAGGAATTGGTTGATCAGTGCAAAGATATATCCGCTCGATTGGAATCAACCGGCGGATGCGTGTTCGCTTACAATGCCATTAAATCAAAGAACATTGAAAATCACATAATACAACATACGTAGAATTTTGAGCATAATGAAAAAAAACTACTTAATTATTTGCATTGCAATAAGGTCGGGACCAATTATTGCATGTCCAAGGTGGTTCCTTTTTAAAGATAGCACTTTATAAAAATAGGTGATAAGGAATACGGATAATTTATTAAAATTCTAATTTCAACGCAGAAAACGTTGGAAATTGCTTCCATGAAAAGTAAAGCTGTGGATCAAAGTATATTTTTATTGAAATTGTTCTCTGCAGCGGAGTAACGAACGAAACAAATTTGTTTATAAAAATCTATAGCCCTTTTGAAGTATTATTGAATTTTAAAATCCTCTCACTCGTAATCACAATAGACAAGGGTAATAAAAAAGTTTAGCATCGTATATTATTTGGTTTCTAGCACTCTCGTAAAACAAAATCCACAAATGATGACACCAGTGAAAAGCTGATCAAAATTGCAGTATTTATTTCAACAATTGAAAGCAAACTAACCACCTTTTGGATTGCATGATACGTCATAATTGGATTCACTATGCTTCCATTGAAATTGAAATATGGAAAATACTCGAGCTGAATTTATTAAATTCACGAGAGCACGAGTACGAGCATACTAACCAAACAACAATAAACATTCCACAAACCATAAATCTCCCTAATCTCTACCCTCAATGCAGGCTAAACTAGACCGAAAAGCAAATGCATAACAAGTTTCGGAATTGATTGCGATTTTTCAGCTGCAGCTCCACCGAAAGGCAATAATCAACACCTTCGTCCTACGATTTAGATTCGGAACAGAAGGAGAGGTAGTTTTAATTAAACTAAATTAATATCCCCACAACTGGCGCAAACAGTTTCTCGGCAGGCAGTCCTGCTTGGAACAATAGTCATTATTTTTGTCAAAAGCAAGTTTGCCTACGGCAAATTACGTGTGGAGAATGTGGGAATTTGGACGGAGAAAAAACAACGACTTAGCACACATTTCGTGTACGGCTTTGAAACTACTTGCTGTTAGCCCCCAATCCCTGCCGATTAAAGCAAGCAGCCATTCATCTCGACAAAGGTAAGTATGTGTTATCCCATGGCCATGTTGTCGATGGAATTCGAAAACAAAGGAAAATGTTTGAAGGGGTATGCCCCTTCGGGGTGGGGAAGTTCCAACTAAATGTAACGTACTAACTAATACACCGCTGTCGAAAAATATTGGGCAGGTTTTCCGGGATAGTTTAACTCTAAGACATTTTTTTTCGATTCTAGAGGTTTTAAGCTTATGGTCATTCGCCTCTTTTCGGGTTAGAAAAATTTCTTTTGGAAAAAATTCCAACCCTATGTGCGCGGTTGGGAATCGAACCCAGGTGAGCTGCGTATAAGGCAATCGATTTACCAACTACGCTAAGCCCGCCCTCTAAAGCAATAATAAACCTACCCGACTGATGGTAAGGATACCCGAACAGAAACTTGCCATCGATATTGAAACGACGTTACAACACTTCACGGATATAAACTAGTTGCGTCCAGTTCGAAACTTGAACTAGCTTCTTCTCCCGGATAGAAATCTACAATAGCATTTACCCTACAAACAATCAACAATAGATATTATGGTTATTACTGTTTCAACATATTGTTCGAAGCAGAGTTCTCGCAAAGATTTACAATAAAACTTCCTGTAACAATTAATTTTACTGTCCAGCGAAAAAATAATACAGTTAATTTATATTAAACTAGCTAATACCCATCGCGCGTTGCTGCGACACTCTGCGAAATAGGAGGAAAACACAATTTGTTCCAAAGCGCCATCTGGCGGGCAGATAATCTCCAACCAATAGCCTACAAACACGCTCCATCACAAATGACTACTGTGTGTACATTTTCACGGAAATCGGTTAAGCCGTTTGGGAGTCTATAAATCATATACATACAATATATGATTTATATATATATATATATATATATATATATATATATATATATATATATATATATATATATATATATATATATATATATATATATATATATATATATATATATATATATATATATATATATATATATATATATATATATATATATATATATATATATATATATATATATATATATATATATATATATATATATATATATATATATATATATATATATATATATATATATATATATATATATATATATATATATATATATATATATATATATATATATATATATATATATATATATATATATAGATAGATTAGAGTGACAGAAAAAAATGACCCCCATCGGCCCACCCCTGAGTCGATTCCTAGTCCCACCAGGAGTGTCTGCTCCAAATTTGAGCCAAATCGAACAAGTCTAGCTACCGGACCAACGTGCTTGAAGTTTGTATGGGATTTTTCGAAAATTTACTGCAAAGCGATCCGACTCGAAGAAGAAAAGTTATTAAACTTATAAGGAAGTGATGTCTGAGTCAGTTTTGCATGGGGCCTAGCAGTGCATGGTAGTGTATCAGTACTAGGTGCTAACAAACTAAACATTTTTATGGAATAATGGTTAGATTAAGCTGACTAGTGTGTTCGGAAGAATTGTAGTACATAATACGAGTTATGTTTTGGTTAGAAAACTTTAGTTCCAGCTGTGACCGCATAGATGGCGCCAACACTAACTTTTCAACGGAGAGAGATAGAAATTAGGTGTCTTCTACAAAGTTGTAGAACAAGATTTTTTCACTAATTTTGCCAAACATCTCGATATTCTATCTCTCTCCGTTGAAAAGTTAGTGTTGGCGCCATCTATGCGGTCACGGGTGGAACTAAAATTTTCTAACCAAAACATAACTCGTGTTATGTACTGCAATTCTTCCGAACATACTATTCAGCTAAATCTAACCATTATTCCACAAAAATGTTTAGTTTGTTAGAACCTAGTACTGATATACTACCACGTACTGCTAGGCCCCATGCAAAACTGACTCAGACATCACTTCACTAAAAGTTTAATAACTTCTTTCAACAAAGCCGGATTGACTAGCAGTCTTCGACAAAGTTATAGACAATTAAATTATCTTTCTTATTTTCCCTTACAGTGATAATACGATGCATACAGTGCCACCTAGCGGTGAAAATGCGAGCTAGTGGGTTTTCTCCATGTAAATCGTCGAAAAATCCCATACAAACTTCAGGCACGTTGGTCCGGTAGCTAGACTTGTCCGATTTGCTTCAAATTTGGAGCAAGTACTCCTGGTGGGACTAGGAATCGACTCAGGGGTGGGCCGAGTGAGTTTTCAAAAATTCATTATTTTTCTGGGCACTCTAAGATAGATAGATAGATAGATATAAAGATGTTACTGTTTCTGAACAAAAAATCCATGGAAAAAATACATTTTCATTTTTTTACTGTAAAAGTCGATTTTACATTAAAATTTACTGTAGAAACGTTGAAGTTTATTGTTTTTGTATTGTAGTGAAACATTGTAAATTACTGTACTGTCACAGTAAAAATTATGGTTTTGTTACTGTACATTTCTATTCGGGCTGTGACATTTTGTTAGAACGAAAAAACTGTTACAGTTCTCGGAATATTGCAGAACGTGCGCTCAGGGCGCCGTGTAGGACCGAATCTTTCGATCCGCGGTGTGAACCATTAAGCAATTTTAGTGTGTTCGGATGGGGATTATTTTCAAAGCATTGCTTGCAGCGTTTATTCATACATGTAAAATGATTAAATGTTCTCGTTTGATAATCAACTTTTTACGAAACGTTGTTGGTTTGGAATATTCGAATTGGATTTTGAGATTCAATGGAATTGGAATAAGTAATTAAAGTGGATTAGCTCAGGATGAAAACACACAATGTAATCTTTGTTTACCAGTTTTCGCTGGTTTCCCCGTAACAGTTAGTGACGTCCAAATTAAGCTGTAAATGTGTGTAAGAAATCTGGACCAACATTTTAAATATTCGAAAGAGCCAACATTCAAACAAAACTTTTTCAATTCTTTTATTCAATACGTCGATAGTGCAATTTAAAAACGCTCCCCCCATCACAGAGCAGTCATCCTTTCGCCACACCTTTTTTCCGTCCATATATCAAAACTGGAAATCCGATTATGTTGTTGACGGGTACGGATTGTTATTATGCCATCGATAATTGAATCACACAATGTTGCAGGGGCAATAAATGTCCAACTAAAGGCACTACCATATGTATCAATTGGATATTTCACACAGTTTCGCATTTTTCAACAAGAATTATATTTCAATTGAACAATTTAAACTAGTCTGGTCGGCTACTCAAAGATAGTGCATGGATCTTCTTGGAACGAGAAATAAATTAAACGGAGCTAAATTTGAATATTCATCACTTTGGGGGGAAAAAGTAGATGAGGACCTACGGGGAAGATAGCGATTTACCAGGATATCCCGAACTAGAACATTCCGTGTGCTACCTCGGGCCAGCAGGGAATCCTTTAACTGAGACCTGGAGTCACGATATCCGGTGAATGCCCAGACAATGTGCTCGTTGTCATGATAGCCATCATCACAAGCGCAAAGACTACTCTCTGCAAGTCCAAAACACCGCAAATGTCAATACGACGTGTTAGTGATTGGACATGAGCCAGGATATTTCAGGAATGAAACTCCAACTCACATCAGTTCCCCTGAACCAAGACTTCGTCGATATTTTTTTTTTTTTATTCATTTCGTTTATTTGATAGGCACAAATGCGTTAGCTTGGCGGTGCCAAATACTTATGTTTTTACATTTTGGATATCTTAAAACTAGGAGGTTACAATGTTGAAATATTTTTTTTACAAAGGAAAAAAAAAAATTTACAGCTATCTTAAGACTAGAAATAAGATTCAATATACAAGAGAGGGCCAAAAGATTTTTTTATGAAAAAATTTAAAACAAGGGATTCACTTTGATATACAAGAGGGGGAGTAATAGTATTTTACGAAATATTTTACGGTTATCTTAAAACTAACAATATAGTTTAGTACACAAAAGGGGGAACAAATATTTATGAGAAACTTCACAGAAATCTTAAAACTAGGGATTCAATTCTATTTACAAGATGGAGGACAAGAGTTTCAATAAAGAGTAAAAATTATAGCTATCTTAAAACTAGGAATACAGAATACTAATTTGAATTTTTTAACTAAAACTTATGCTTGGTCAAGATATTCAGAGGGTGGCTTATTTCCGCATCAGTGTAGCAGCAGTTGTATCAAGGACAGGGGAGAGACAGGGAAAGAAGAGCAAAACTTGCAACTTTCGCTCGAACGGGGGGGGGGGGGGGGGGTGGAAGGGGGATCAGCGAAACAAATTTGCGCCTCAGTCTAGTAAGTCGTCGAGTACCGGATTGGCGGATGGTATTCTTCGGACACGCGGGGAATCCTTCAAAACTCATCGGAACTCGAGTCGCTCTCGCTTCAGTTTCCTTCTATGCAGGAGTAGTGGTAAGGGCGACGGCGGTTACATAGTGGCACTCTGGAGCTGATCGGTTCCACAAGGCAGGAGGAAACTCTAAAAACGAGAAATAAAAGAGAGGGGCTAAATTGGGATATTTATCGTTTTTATGAAGGTATAAATAAGGGACATATAGGGGAAATCACGAGTTGCCAGCATATCTCGGACTGGTACATTGGGTGGTCTACCTCGGGCCCGAAGGGATTCCTTTAACTGAGACCTGGCGTCACAATACCCGGCGCATACCCAGACAACGTGTTCGATGTCGTGATAGCCCTCGTCACAAGCGCACAGACTACTCTCCGCAAGCCCAATACGCCGCAAATGCGCATCCATGGTGTAGTGATTGGACATAAGTCGGGACATTACGCGAATAAAATCCCGACCCACATCCATCCCCCCGAACCAAGGCTTCGTTGATACCTTTGGGATAATCGAATGTAGCCATCGTCCAAGTTCCCCATTGCTCCACGAGGTTTGCCAACTGTTGAGCGTCCTCTGACGACAAATACTAAAAAATTCGTTGAAGCAGATTGGTCTTTCGTATATGTCACCATTTAATGCGCCCACCTTTGCTAATGAGTCGGCCTTTTCATTGCCCGGGATAGAACAATGAGAGGGGACCCAAACAAAGGTAATCTGATAAGATTTTTCAGATAACGTACACAAGGACTCCTGTATCTTCCCCAGAAAATACGGTAATTGCTTTTTAGGCTTCACCGCACGAAGAGCCTCGATAGAGCTGAGGCTGTCCGAAACGATGAAGTAGTGATCTGTGGGCAGAGTGTCGATGATCCCAAGGGTGTACTGAATTGCAGCTAACTCTGCGACGTAAACTGAAGCGGGATCATTGAGCTTGAATGAAGCGGTGATAGTATTGTTGAAGATACCGAAGCCAGTGGACCCATCGAGATTTGATCCGTCAGTGTAAAACATTTTGTCGCAGTCGACTTCTCGGAATTTATTATAAAATATATTGGGGATCACCTGCGGGCGTATATGGTCCGGGATTCCACGAATCTCTTCCTTCATGGATGTGTCGAAGAATACAGTAGAATCAGAAGTATCTAGGAAACGGACACGGTTGGGAGTATATGAAGAAGGATTAATGCTCTGTGCCATGTAGTCGAAGTACAAGGCCATAAATCGGGTTTGAGAATTAAGCTCGACGAGCCTCTCGAAGTTTTCAATCACCAACGGGTTCATAATGTCGCATCGGATGAGCAATCGATATGAGAGTTCCCAAAATCGATTTTTTAGCGGAAGAACGCCCGCCAGCACTTCGAGACTCATCGTATGGGTCGAGTGCATGCAACCCAAGGCAATGCGCAAGCAACGGTACTGGATTCTCTCCAGTTTGATGAAGTGTATGTTCGCAGCGGAGCGGAAACAGAAACACCCGTACTCCATCACCGACAATATCGTTGTTTGGTACAACCTGATCAGGTCTCCTGGGTGAGCACCCCACCATGTTCCAGTTATTGTTCGGAGAAAATTGATCCTTTGTTGGCATTTCTGTTTCAGATACCTAATGTGACATCCCCAGGTACCTTTAGAGTCGAACCAGACCCCGAGATATTTAAATGTGAAAACCTGGTTGATCGTTGCACCCATTAATAAAAGCTGGAGTTGCGCCGGCTCACGCTTCCTAGAAAAAACAACCAACTCAGTTTTCTCCGTGGAGAACTCAATACCCAGCTGAAGAGCCCAAGCAGACAAATTGTCCAAGGTATTTTGTAATGGTCCTTGCAAGTCGGCAGCTTTGGGCCCTGTAACAGAGACCACGCCGTCGTCTGCAAGTTGCCTTAGCGTGCATGAATTGGCAAGACAATCGTCAATGTCATTCACGTAGAAATTGTAGAGCAGGGGACTTAGACATGAGCCCTGGGGAAGACCCATGTAGCTAAATCGCGATGTTGTTAAATCGCCATGCGAAAAGTGCATGTGCTTTTCAGACAACAGGTTTAGCAAAAAGTTATTTAAAATTGGCGAAAGACCATGCTGGTGCAGCTTCTCTGACAGAATGTTGATAGAAACTGAGTCAAAAGCCCCCTTAATATCCAAGAAGACTGATGCCATCTGCTCTTTGTTAGCATAGGCCATTTGGATTTCTGTAGAAAGCAACGCAAGGCAATCGTTCGTCCCTTTGCCTTTGCGGAAGCCAAATTGTGTATCTGACAGTAAGCCATTTGCTTCAACCCAATTGTCGAGGCGAAACAAGATCATTTTCTCGAATAACTTCCGAATACAGGACAGCATTGCAATCGGCCGATACGAGTTGTGGTCGGAGGCTGGTTTTCCTGGTTTTTGGATGGCGATGACCTTCACTTGCCTCCATTCATAAGGGACAATGTTACCCTCAAGAAACTTGTTAAATAAATTCAACAAGCGCCTTTTTGCAGTGTCAGGCAGATTCTTCAGCAAGTTGAATTTGATTCTGTCTAACCCTGGGGCGTTATTGTTGCACGATAAGAGAGCAAGTGAGAACTCCACCATCGAAAACGATGTTTCGTTCGCGGTATCGTGAGGAGACGCGGCGCGGCTCGTTTTCTGTACCGGGACAGAGTCCGGACAGATCTTCTTGGCGAAAGCGAATATCCAACGGTTTGAATATTCTACGTTCTCGTTGGTACTATTACGGTTACGCATACGTCGAGCCGTACCCCAAAGAGTGCTCATCGCTGTTTCTCTCGTTAACCCGTCGACGAACCGGCGCCAATAACTGCGTTTTTTGGCTTTCATTAGACTCTTCATTCGCCTTTCTAACGACGCGTACTGTTGATAGCTAGCGGGTAACCCGTCTTCCCGGAAGGCCTTATATGCAGTGGACTTTTCCGCGTACAGCTCTGAGCACTCTTTATCCCACCACAGGGTGGGAGACCGTCCATGGGTATTCGCGCTGGGTACTGGTTTAGTCTGAGCTTGATTCGCACTGTCGAGAATCAAGCCAGCCAAAAACCTGTACTCTTCCTCCGGAGGAAGTTCTTGAGTGGATTCGATTTTAACGGATATCGCGGTCGCGTAACTCTTCCAATCAATGTTCCGTGTGAGGTCATATGAGACATTGATTGTTTCCGATGGTCTTGAACCGTTAGCAATTGAAATCACGATAGGCAAATGATCGCTACCGTGGGGATCAGGGATCACCTTCCACATGCAATCTAACTGTAGCGATGTCGAGCAAAGCGACAAATCCAACGCGCTTGCGCGTGCTGGTGGTGTAGGAATCCGCGTCATTTCTCCCGTGTTTAAGATGGTCATGTTGAAATTATCGCAAAGATCTTGGATTAATGTTGATCTATTATCATCATGAAGACAGCCCCATACCGTACCGTGCGAGTTAAAGTCTCCCAGAACTAGCCGCGGTGCCGGTAAGGATTCCGTGATATTACAAAGCGTTCGGTGCCCTACCGAGGCTCTAGGAGGAATGTAGATGGAAGCAATGCAAAGGTCTTTACCTTTGATTAAAACTTGACAAGCGACAATTTCAATGCCTGGTGTCGAAGGGAGGTTAATTCGGTTGAAAGAATAGCACTTTTTGATCCCCAAAAGTACTCCTCCATAAGGGTTTTCTCGATCCAGGCGGATTATATTAAAGTCGTGGAAGTTGAGATTTATATCGGAAGTTAACCAAGTTTCACATAATGCGAAAGCATCACATTTTAAACTATTTAGTAAAAATTTAAAGGAATCGATTTTCGGGAGGATACTTCTGCTGTTCCACTGTAGAACAGTGATCGAATCGGTGACCTCGTTCGATGACTTAGCCATCGAAGGATACGATCGCTGCGAGGAGGGGCCATTTAGTAGTCAACTGCTTCAAAAATGTTTGCACTATAGGGAGAAAACGTATCAGAAGGCTTTTAAGAGGATCAGTAACATTGAAAGCTGTGAAAATTAAGTCCACTATGTCAGAAAATTTCATTAGTCCGCTACTGGACTGAGTATCTGTTTGAAAAAAGGGGACACTTGGGGTTTTGGATGTCCCTGGAAGTGGTGGGTACTCCTTGTTAGAATTAATATTTCCAAGTCCTGGAGCAAATTGCTTCGGCTTTTGAGCATCACTTCCGTTGGATTTATTGGTTGTAGATGGCGCACTCTGAGTGGACGACACCTTGGCACCCTTACGAGGCAATGATGTTCCCTCTCGTGGGTCGTCAGATTCTTGCTCAACGTTAGCCAAACCAGCATAGGGATTTTCGGACAGGACAGATGGCGAAGCATTCTTTAGCATTTCTGCATAAGAACGCCTTGAGCGTTCCTTAAGGGAGCGCCTAATTTTATCCCCGCGCTGCTTGTACGCAGGACATGATTTAAGAGCATGTGAAGGGCCCCCGCAGCAAATACACTTTTCAGTTTCTTTGTCGCAAGAGTCATCCTCATGCTCTCCTTCGCATTTGCCGCATCGTTTCTTATTTCCACAATATGTGGCTGTGTGACCCAACTGCTTGCAATTGCTGCAGTTCATGACCCGCGGTACGAACAGGCGAACTGGTAGGCGAACCCTGTCAAGGAGGATGTAGTTGGGAAGAGAGGACCCGGCGAATGTCACCCGAATCGAGCCTGATAGAGAGTAGGTAGTCTTACCTCCCTCGGTGTTTGCGGTATACAATTGTTTGCATTCCAAGATCTTAATCTGTTCAAGTGAGGGGTCCTTAAAGCAGCCAACCCCGTGCTCCAACAGTTCTACGCATTTCAGGCCCGGTTCGGACACTACCCCATCGATTTCACAGGCCACACAAGGCACGTACGCTTTAAATTCCCGCGTAAAGCGCTCACAGCAAGCAATCGCGTTTGCCTGGCCGAGATCACTCACTAGAACACGTATCTTGTTTGCCCGAACACGTGTTATCTGAGTTACGGCCGGGTAATTAGCAGTCAGATCTCGAGAAAGTTTTAATATATTAACCGGTTTCTCTCCGGTCCGAAAATATACCACCCATGGCCCAGAGGAACCTTCTGGGTACTGCTTTATACGGGGAGCAATGCGAGTATTAGGGGGATCAGGGACTTCCATGATTACATCAGATGGTATTTCGCCCTCGGCCATTTAAGCACGAGGGCAGAGCGTTATATAAACGGGAATGTGTCTTATTATTTGATTACAAGGTAGAGTAAAAGTAGGGAAAAGGAAAGAAAGGAAACGAGGAAAAAAAATAAAGCAAAACTTATCTGTAAACAACGTCGATTGTTCCGCACCAGCGAAAACAATGTACTGGATTTACTGCCGGCACCAGCAGAATGGTAGCTAACGAACGAACAAAGGATGACCTTGAATCACTGAATTTACACACCGAACACCACTGTGAAATATAACGATCCGTTCCGTTCAAAGGTTGGGAGACGTATGCCTTCGTCGATATCTTCGGGATAATAGAATGTAGCCATCATCCAAGCTCTTCAATTATGTATTGGTTGAAAAGTGCAAAAGAATGGGCTTTTTTGATTGCAAGTATACTATTGATTTTAGTAATGCGATGTTTTTGAGGAAGTTGAAACACCCCTTCTTTCTATCTCATTGGATCGATCATCGATCTACCTAATAGTGAGTCACGAAATTTATATTCTTAAATTATTTAGATAGAAAACTAGCCTCTTCAGCATAGCTATAGAGACACTTACCATGAATATTTTTTCACAACGAGTTCTTTTATGAGCTTTTAAAGGCTGTGGTCAGCTATTTTCGTCCTCGTCCCTTATCACTTATTTTTAAAAAGTGATTTGTCAGCAGTGCTATCTTTGAAAATGATCCACCTTGCTTATACAACTTCTTTTTACGATCATTTCTAATGCAAATAATTAAGCAGTCTTCATTTCGTTATATTCTGAATTGCACATATTTTGTCGTATGTAATTTCAATTTGATTTGATGGCACGCATCCGCCGGTCGAAGCCAATCGAGTTGACATTTCTTTAGACTGAGCAAACTAATTTCTTTGTTTGTTTAGTGTATTTTTGACCAACTAGGAAACTAATCCACTGGGTATTTAATGCGCGTGGGGAATACGCATGGTGTTGTCTGAGTTGAATGATGACTTTTGAATTATGTACTCAAAACCAGTTACCAATTTTCGGTAGCCATATCAGCACAAAGAACAAATGTTTTATTGTTATATTCATTGGTTTATTTTTAGTCCATTAGATCATCAATAAATTAAATTAATTGTTCTTATTGTTTTGAGTATTTCATATGCTTTGGACAAGCATGTGCCTTATATTACCGTCGTGTTAATTATATTTTGTATGAGTATAAAAATATTGTAGTTTGATTATTGGAGGAGAAGGTGACTAGTTTGTTTGTTTTTGTTTTTATTTTTTAAACTTGTTCTAGTAATTAGCGTAAAAAACCACGCGCATATCCGACATACAAAATTAGTCGTTTCAGGTATTTCGGTAGGGCTTATTTTATACCATTTAAAATACGCGTTGGATAGCATAATAACGCGCGCAAATAGTTATACAATAAGAATCAATCGTCCGCGCTGAAATAATTCAATACATAATTGTCAATTAAAATAATACCAAAATTTCTACACGATAAATAATGCGTGCATTACGAAACCTTTAATTACATAGATAAATGTCTCGAGACACTAAAAGTAATCGATTCAATTAAACATATGCAAGACTCCCATCTGTCAGCTGTCCGGAGCTGAAGTTACTTTTTTACAGTCTTCCCAAATGAACATCGCACACAATGGGCGCTCAGGTTCTGCGCTCATTCCAACCTGCACTTCGTGGACGAACTCGAACACGCTATTTCGTACCTAAACACGTGCACATGTTCGCCTGAACAACCGAACCCCATGTACGTACACGATGTGCGTACACATAGGTTCGTGGCACCAGTTTTCTCTTTCTCTCTCTCACCATCACTAGTGTTGACTCTTTTTGCCTTTTGCGAATCGTTCCTGTGTACGCACCCGGTGTACGTACACGGATGTTCGAACTAGAGTTTGCACTTGAGTTCGTACAAACTTGTCGATGTTCATGGGAAGTCTGCTTTTTTGCAAACCGAGTATTTCAAAATTAATTCAATAAACTATAAATCTGTCATAAATTCTCGGCAGCCGGCTGCCCAGAGCAATAAACACATGATAACATTACTGAGAGTTGCATAGATCATATCACTCATCAAGATGAATCCTACTACCAAAAACTCCTTCCCGTAGCAAACGTGGAGATGCAGAGGTATAACGTTTGTTACACTAACATTTATTCCCTTCCCCGATGACTGTAAGGACGTGACCGGCGTCGTTATTGGCATTTTGAAGTATAGAACTCTCGAAACGCGCACATTGAGGATAGATAGCTACTCCCAGGCCCCATTCGTTGATTCTCTGTGCAATTTCGCTTGTCTGGTCAATCACGAAGTAGCAATTACGAATTTTACGAATTGTACGGTCATCATGCTCATGCTCATAAGTTTTTTATGAGGTATTAAACGCTTTTAGATGTCCTAAAATGATTCGTAGACTACGAAAATAGACAACGTTGTGAAAGACGTTAACTTGCTAGAGCTTGTATTTATAGAACTACACCTTTTTACGACAGAAAGTAGCACATTTTCCAAGGTTAAAACGGTCAAAAGTGGACCATTCGATAACTAAATTAAATTACCAGTAAAAACAGGGCGCCGCTAGGCTTCCTTCAACCGTAATAGTTTCTCTACAACTTTGCTGTAGTGAATATTTTTTCTTTCTAAGTTATTGAAGAAAATAAATTTCGTAACTCACTATTAGAGGGATTAATCATCAATCCAATGAGATAGAAAGAAGGTGAATTTCATTCCAAGAAACTCCCTCAAAGACATTACATTATTAAAATCAATAGTTTTGCTCGTTGGGACCACTGTATGTTGCTCCAAAATGTATGCCAGCTGTTGAGCGTCCTTTGGCGACAGATACTGAAGCGGATTGGTCCTTGGCCTTTTAATGCGCCCAGCTAGACTTAAGAACTCTTATCTTAATTACTTGGGATGGAGCAGTGATTGCTGTTCTGTGCCATCTAGTCAAAGTACAATGACATAAAATGGGCCTGAGGATTGAGTTCGACGAGCCTTTAGACATTTTTAACCACTAACTGGTTCAAGATATCATATCGAATGGGCAATCAATGTCGACACTAAGTTGGTGTCGGATTCTGATGAGATGAAGTTGAAACGGGGACCTCCTCAGGGGGACCTTTTAATATCCTAAAACTGAAGACATCTGCTCTTCACTAGTATAAGTCATTTGAATTCCTGTTGAGAGCAACGCAAGGCAATCGTTCGTCCTTTTACCTTTCCGGAACTCATTTATCGAAGTGGAATAGGTTCATTTTCTAGAATAACTTCGGATATAGGATATAGGATAGCACTGCAATCGGCCGATAAGAGTTGTGGTCGACGGCTATTTTATGATGGCAATAAACTTCACTTGCATGAGGGACAATGTTATACGTGTTACACAATGTCATGAGGGTTTTCCCTCATGACATTGGTTGTTACACGTTGAATAAAGTTACCAAGCTTCTCCTCGTAGAATCAGGTAGATTCTTCAATCACGTCAAAACTCCACTATTGAAAACGGTGATTCCTTCGCGGTGTCGTGAAAAGATGTGATAGGTTTCTTGTACCGGAATCGAGTCCGAACAGGTCTTCTTGACGAATGCGAATATACCGCGGTTTGAATATTTCATATTCTCGTACATGCTGTTTCAGTTACGCTTTCGACGAGCTCTGCCTTAAAGAACGCTAACCGATGTTTCCTACGTTAAACCGTCAACAAAACAGTGCCAATAGTTGCGTTTTTTTAGTTTTCATCAAGCTCGTCGTTGTCTTTTCTAACGTCGTCTATCAGGTGTTCGATCGCTCAGGAAGATTTTATACGCGGAGCACTTCTCCACATACACGTTTGAGCGCTCTTTGTCCCATCACGGAGTGGAGGACGGTCCGCGGTTGTTTGTGCCGGGTACAAGTTTAGTCTGAGCTTGATTTGTGGCGTTTACAACCAAGCTAGAAAAAACGTTTATACTTCCTCCGGAGGAAGCTCTTCAGTGGATTCGATTTGTTTTTGGAATATTGCGGTGATGAAACTCTTCCAATCGATGTTTCATGTGAGGTGATATCTTGAACCGTGAGCGATTGAAAAAGTTTGAACTTGGCAATTTCAATGCCTGGTACCCTCTAAAGGACTCCTCTAAGTTTCTCAAAACCCTAAAATTATGAAGGAATCGACATACCCGAGCAAATTCTCATGGGTTCAAACACTTGCAACCCCGTAAAAATACCAATCAAGTGACCCACGCTAAATTTTAAAAGAATCAAAACACCACGAGGAAGGTCTCAAAACTCTTAAATACACCAGAATATAGTTTTTATTGAGATGTTAAATGAGATTTTCAGGACCATGGTGATGGTGATGGGTTGAACCCATTTCAAACACTATCAAAGCACCATGCAGTGAATTTGAACTTTGATCATAGGGGCATTATGGGCTTTTCGTTCACTGTGGTAACCACGTTCGATGGCTTAGTTTTCTAAGAATACGATCGCTGCAAGGAGAGGCCATTTATCAGTCAAGTGCTTAAAAATGTTATTACGACAAGGAGAAAAGTTGTCAGAAGGCTTAGTCAGTCTTTAAAGTATGCGTAGAATGTGTTTTAACTTTTGTCTGACGTTTCGATACTGTTTGGCAGCATCTTTAGGGCAAAAAATAGTTCGTTCCTTATCTGTAAGCTTTTTGAAGCTGACTTACTGGTTAATTTAGCTTAAAAAAGCATTCAGGCAAAGAACGAACGATTTTTTCCTCTGCAGATGGAGCCAAACAGCACCGAAACGTTGGACAAAAATAAAATACGTTCTACTCATTCTTTAAAGACTGACTAAGCCGCCAAAAAAAAAATAAAAAATACAGTAAACCGTCACAGTCGAACTCCACATGTACAAAGTTGTCAGAAGTCTTTTAAGATAATCAGTAACGTTGAAAATTGTGGGAATCAAGTCCACGACATCACAAAATTTTCGTTAGTCTTGTACTGAACTGCGTATCGATTTGCAAAAAGAGGGTACTTGGGATCTTTATGTTCCTGAAAGAGGTGGATATGCCTTGTTAAAACTTAAATTTTCATATCCCTGAGCAATTTGCTTTGGCAGCATTTTCAATAAACTTACTAGATGTAGTTAGTGCACTCACAAACGGGGACACCTTCTGGAGACAAATGATCTTACGGTATAAGCCTCAAACTAAACAAAAAACAACAAACTTTTGGACGCTTACGAGGCAGCCTAGAGGAAAAAAGATTCCTTCTTTTTTTAGACGTCAATAAAAGATTCTTGAGAACATGTAGACGATACAGGTTGGAAGAAAAGGTCCAACGAGGGTTACCCGAAGCGGGTCCGATGGAGAGTAAATATTCTTACTCTTCTCGATTATTGCTGAATACCATTGTTTGCAATCCAAAATCTTCATATGTTGTAGTGCAGGGTCCTCCAGTCGACCAACCCTGTACTTAAATAGGTCTTCGCACTTCAGACCGAGGTCAAACACAATTACCTATGCAGAAACGTAAACACAATAGTCCTAGTAGAATGCTTGCAGAAAGCAATCTGGTTTGCCAGATCAAGATCATTGATTATCACACGTATCTTACGTTCTCGAATACGGCGTTTCTGGGTTATGATCGGGTAATTGGAGGTTAAATTGTGATTGAATCTAGGGTATTGGCTTTCCAACACCCTAGATGTTTGCTACCTAGGACGATAGACCAAAACCGGGACTATTCTCTCTTTAAGTAAAAAAATGAACTTAGAATTTTCAAGTATTTTCGGTTTCGCAACTAACTAGTACCACGAATGACAAATAATATTATTCTTCCACTGAATTCATTCGACGTAGTCTAATAAAAGGCTTTTTTCGCTCTGGTAAATATTTTGAATGGATCCCCCTAGTTCCAACCTTAAGAGGGACACGGCTGTATCCAAGCGGGACATTCCAAGAAGCTATATTTAGAGAGTATTATACTGGTCGTTAGGTGTAAAGAATATTGTATTATCCCCAGTTGCAGAGTCCCTCGTCATTTCATCCCCCTGGTTAAAGGCCGCGGACATGGAGATATCGCAAACTTTTTCCAATCATCCACGACTGTCACGTCGACGACAACGACGACGACGCTCAAGTGGGGCCAATCCTTGGATGAACCAATGCGATCAAGATGGCTGCGAACCGCAAGTAATGAGATTTTTCTTCGGTGCACTTGAAATGTAGAATAATGATGAAAATTGAATAGTGGAACGAGGGTGGCAGTACACACAAAACGGTCCCTTCGACCAAAAATTAGCACGGTACACAATGATAAGTCATTGGTCCTGCGAACGATTTCAAAAATATTAATTTAATTAAAAAGTACGTAAATATCATCAACATACCAGTTAACCGTGTAAAATATCCCAACCAAGCAAGGCAATTCCATTCATACCGCGACTAACAATACCGCAAACCATGAACAGAGCAATCAGTGAGCAGACAAGAAAAAAAATAAATGAAAAGCTATCGATGGGTATTAAACTGTCGAAAGCAAGACACGGATCCACTAGAAAGACACGTCCAGCTCAAGTCTGCTGTGGACGGGCGCTTCCATGCACTACCACCACCAACAGCAGCGCAATCCTAAAGGAATGCGAAAGAAAAGAAATATTCATCTTTTTCACACCGAGCGACTGACAGCCGGCCACCGTACCGTCATTAGCGGTTTGGCACCACCCACGCATGATGGCAAAAGTGAACCCCAACCCACACCGAACCCTGGCGCAGGCCAGGGATTGTAAATGAGAATAGGGGGGTGGGTGGAAAATTAGAAGTGCACATTCCCTGAGAACACAACCGATAAGGGTAAGTGGTAGATAATGAACTCGGTTCTTTCTCGCTTTCTCTTGCTCCGTCCGACACTTTCGCAGGGGGAAATGTTTTTTTCTTTTCTGTTAACCTTTAACTGCCCAATTTATTTGATTTTTTTTCATAAATTCAAATAAAATTTACGAAATTTGAAAGCAAAAGATTGCTTCATGAAATTATGATAACTACAGAATATTTGATATTTTTTTCGAGAAGTTTCGAGCTCTACTGGAGCTGTAGAGCTAGGACCTCGGAAGGGCTCCCCGTCAGAATCAATTACTTCAATTGCAGACGAGACGGGAAATGTTACCCACCAAAAACACTACTTAAGGTCAATTGTAGCGGGCCGTGATTCTGAATGTGATATTCATGGTAAGGTTCAGATATTTGTGGGCGTAGGGACTTCGTGATCGCCTGTATCATCGCGAAGGGCTCAAGCGTTTGAACGTTAACGTGTTCGATCGCGTGTGCGTTTGTGTGTTAACGTGTATGTAACTTCGCGTCTATAAATTTGGTTTTATAACTTTTGACATATTTTTATGCAATTTTGAGAAGCATTTAAACTTAACAGCTATTAATGTGCACAGACAACAATGCGCATTAGTCTGCTTTCTACCGTTTCCCAAACCAGTCCTATTAGCAAGTACAGTAATTGACAAGTAATGGTTGCCATGATCGGATATAAGAGATAAGGCACAGTTACTTTCATTGTGAAACATTTTTTTAAGGCGAAAATAAAGCTTAAGCTTAGGGAAGCTACCTTCATTCAGTTTCATCATATAAGAAATTGTCAACTAATAAGTAGGACTACAATACCAAACAGCACATATTATCACTTCTCAGAACACGTTATGTACACATCATCCCCAGAGAATAATCCGTCTAATATAATCCAACACATAGTCTTCACCACCATCAGCTAAATTACTAATTGTTCTATTTTTAGTAATAAATTAATAAATTGATGATAATTCTTATCCTCTGGTGACAAATCTGCTTGCTTCTTTGCTGGTCCATAATACGAAGTAGATTTTTCAGTGCAGTTAATGCTTATTTTGGGCCGCTCAAAATTATTTCATATTCTTGTCGCGAAAACAATTGATCTTTTTTAGTTGTTTTCCATTCTTAATTATTTTGCCATTTTACCTTTATACTTTTTTACCTTTTTACGTTTTTACTTTACCATTTTACCTTTTTTATTTTTTACCTATATACCTTTTTACCTTTTTTACCATTCTACCTTTTAATTTTTTACCTTTTTACTTTTTTACCTTTTTACCTTTGTACCTTTTTACCTTTTTACCTTTGTACCTTTTTACCTTTGTACCTTATTACCATTCTATCTTTTTATCTTTTTACCTTATCTTTTTACCTTTTTACCTTTTTAGCTTTTTAGCTTTTTACCTTTTTACCTTTTTACCTTTTCACCTTTTTACCTTTTTACATTTTTACCTTTTTAACTTTTTATCTTTTTATCTTTTTGCTATTTTACTTTTTCACGTGTTTTCTTAATACTTTTTTCTCATTTTTCCCTAAACCTTTCAAGTGTTCATCATTCTCTTTCTTGCTCTTTTAGCATTTTAATCTCAGAGTTTTCTAGATTTTTCATATTGACTTATTCACTTGTTCACTTGTTCACTAGTTTTATTGTTTTTTTTGTTTTCTTTGTTTCTTGTTTTTTAGTTTTTTAGTTTTCTTGTTTTATTTTTAATTTTTTCCTTGTTCTCTTATATTCTTGTTTTGTTTTTTATCTCCTTGTTTTTTCATTGTTTTCTTGCTTTGCGTATTTTTTGTTTTTGCATTGTTTGTTTTCTTGTTCTCTTATTTTTTGTTTTCTTGTTTTCTTTTTTATTGTTTCCTTGTTTGCTTATATTCCAGTTTTAAGGTTTCTCTTATCTAATAGTTTTTTCATTGATTTCTTGATTTGCTTATTTCTTGTTTTCTTATTTTCATATTCATTTGTTATCTTGTTTTTTTTTATTTTCTTGTTTTCTCTTTTTCTTGTTCTCTTGCTTTCTTGTTTTCTACTTTTCTTCTTTTGTTATTTACTTTTTTTGTTTTCTTGTGTTCTGGTTTTCTTGTTTTCATGTCTTCTTGTTTCTTTATATTTTTGTTATATTTTTCTGATTTTCTTTTCTTGTTTTCATGTTTTTTTTTGTTTTCTTGTTGTCTTCTCTTGTTTTCCTTTTTTCGTGTTTTCTTATTTTCTTGTTCTTTTGTTTTCGATTTTTCTTGTCTATTTTTCTTGTTTTCTTATTTTCATGCCTCCTCTTTTTCTTGTTCTCTTGGTTTCTCGTTCTCTTGTTTTCTTGCTTCTTGCTTCATTGTTTTCTTGTTTTTTTGTTGCTTTCTCAATTTTCTTGATTTCTTGTTTTATTGTTTTTGTTTTCTTGTTTTTTTTTTATTTTCTTGTTTTCTTGCTTTCCTGTTCTCTTGTTTTCTTTTTTTCGTGATTTCTTATTTTCTTCTTTTATTTTCGAGTTTTCTTGTCTATTTTTCTTGTTCTCTTGCTTCCTCTTTTTCTTGTTCTCTTGGTTTCTCGTTATCTTGTTTTCTTGCTTCCTTGTTTTCTTGTTTTTTTTGTTTTCTTTTTTTTTCTTGTTTTCTCATTTTCCTATTTTCTCATTTGTCTTGTTTTCTCGTTCTCTTTCTTTCTTTCTTATTTTTCTTTTGTTTTCTTGATTTCTTGTTTTCTTGTTTTCTTGTTTTCTTGTTTTCTTGTTTTCTTGCTTTCTTGTTTTCTTGTTTTCTTGTTTTCTTGTTTTCTTGTTTTCTTGTTTTCTTGTTTTCTTGTTTTCTTGTTTTCTTGTTTTCTTGTTTTCTTGTTTTCTTGTTTTCTTGTTTTCTTGTTTTCATGTTTTCTTGTTTTCTTGTTTTCTTGTTTTCTTGTTTTCTTGTTTTCTTGTTTTCTTGTTTTCTTGTTTTCTTGTTTTCTTGTTTTCTTGTTTTCTTGTTTTCTTGTTTTCTTGTTTTCTTGTTTTCTTGTTTTCTTGTTTTCTTGTTTTCTTGTTTTCTTGTTTTCTTGTTTTCTTGTTTTCTTGTTTTCTTGTTTTCTTGTTTTCTTGTTTTCTTGTTTTATTGTTTTCTTGTTTTCTTGTTTTGTTGTTTTCTTGTTTTCCTGCATTCTTGTTTTCTTGTTTTCTTGCTTTCTTGATTCCTGGTTTTCCTAGTTTTCTTTTCTTGTTTTCGTGTTTTCTTATTTTTTTGCTTACCTTTTTTTTTGGTTTCTTGCCTCATTTTCATCATTTTGCTAATTTTTTTTGAATCTTTCTTATTGATTTGCTACTTAAGTTTTATTCTTTTCTTTTCTTCGTCTGTATCTGTTTTCTTTTTTACATTCTTCTTTTCGAACTTTTTCTCTGTCTTCTTTTTAAATTTTCCTTGGTCGGGCTTAGACACCACTTATTACTTTTTTTTGTATTTGTTTCTAATTTTTAGTCGTAACATTTGCTATGCAATCAACTGCGTTCTAGGAAATTGTTTGGAATTGCATTGATGTTGGATGTAACTAAATTCATTTATGTAATTTGATCTATCTTTGGAGATGTGCTTTGAAAATGTTTTTGAATTTTTATTGATTTTAAAATATAGTTTAATTTGTATTGAAATTTGTCCTTCTTTAAAAAATGAACTATTCGTGGAAAACTTGTTGAAATTTCATCAATTTTATCTGTAACTAATAATTTAAATACGATTTCTTATCATTTCTGTTGGCCTCTGGATTTGTTGCGGAATGTTATTGGATTCTAATGTAACTCAAAATTATATGAAATATTTCCCTTCTTCCAACAGAAGCAGTATATTTTTGGAATCCGATTCATTTTATATAAAATTACAAGCTTCAATAAAATGTTACCTTGTTTTCAGCATGAGCTGTTTTCTGAAAAGTTTTTGGTCGGTTTTCCACAATGTTTTTTTTCTGAATGTATACATTCTCAATGCTTCATTTTAATATAAATATAAATTTGAGTATTGTAATTTGAGGAATTTAAACGACTGTCTTAGTCAAATTAAACGACTTTCAGTCGGTTGTTTTCCCACTGTCTGCTGATTCTTAGCTGATATGTTGATCGTATTACTATCAGGATTAAGTCAGAGAATTCTTCTGCACCAGTTTGGCCAGAACGCGGATAATGTCTTGAAAACTGTCTCTGGCTCTGTTCGCAGTCATAAGTTACGCTCCTGATAATCGTCGAAAAAACTCCCTAACTGGAGGAACAGCTATATCAGCCATTTCGAAATCTCCATGCGTGCAGCTGTCAGTTTTACCCAACTCAAATGTTTACAATCGGGGTTTGTATTTGGTCGCACATAATTCCGGTTTCTACCCAACTAAGTCCATTCTCAAAAAATTAATGCGATGCTCCAAGTTGTAAAACGATTCGAAAAGCTGAGATTGTGAGGGTTAAGCCACCAAGGGGAAGCGAACCGTTCTATTATGCTGGTAGATGGTGAGCTTTTAGCTATCCGTCAGTAGTAGTACTCTTTTTTATCAGTCCCTTTTGTTTTCGATTCTTCCTGCTTATTTAAACAGCAGAAGAGAAGGCACAGAGACCGACTGCTTTAAAATCATTTTTCTCTAATAGTCCATCCACGTGACAATGAGGATGAAATTAAAAAAAATAATATGTCTGTAAATAGTAAACAAGAAATCACGCTGTTAGTGCACTGACTGCATCACGCTCAGAAGCTACCAAAATTGTCTTAAAATCCCAGGAGCAGCTTGTTTAAGGAGCCATTAACTCAACTTTCTCAATTTAAAACTAGTGAAAACAAGTAGATCATCGCTCAAATTCTGAGTTTAATTTAATTGAAAGTGCAGTCCAGAAGACTAAACATAACAAGTTTCAAGCAAAAAGTTCCACACTGACTAAAATCACCACCCAAACAGATAATTCCGCCAGCAACTGAACCGCACCGTATCATGCATTCGTTTTCCACACGAGCACACCAGAAATCAAACATCAAATGAAAATTTCAACCCTCATTGTGGCGCACACAGAAATCCGTACCCGCAACTCAGAAGCAATGCAAGAAAACCCCGCTACAAGAACATTTTGCCGGGCCAAGTCCGTTGGAACCAACAAAACGGTAGGCAATGGTACTGCGCATCCAATCCACCACGGAACGTTCAGAACAGTCGAAAACAATAGTTTGAATTAGCACCAGTCCATACTGGTGGGCGGTGGGTAGTGGTCGGTGGCTCCCTCCTGGCGAAAGCCTGCCAATCCCGCACGGATGCACGTTCCGGCGGAAATGTAAATGCCAAAATCCGGATCCACGGCACGTTCTCTCAAAAGCCAACATGACTCCGTCCCCCCAGCAAGCCGCAGCGGGTCTGCTGCGACAAAAACAAGTGAAGTGAAGCAAAGGAAAGGAAAGTTGGTACATACCCCCCCCCCCCCCCCCCCCCCCCTTATCTGGATTACGATTTCCCCCCGCAGTCGGAGGATGTAGGTTCCGACCGAAAAAGTTGATCCACTTCGGTTGGCTTGGCTTTTCGACAAGAGCTGTTGATAATGATGGTGACGGTGGTGGTGGTGATTTCAGTTTGCTTTCAATCTGATCCGATCGGACTTGATGGGAAGTTTTCAACCTGCACACACTCGAAATCTCGGCCGCCTGTTCGTTTGTCATCGTTCAGTTTAGAGTACGTGTCTTTCTTTTATCTGGCTTGCTGCGAGAAAACGTTCCTGATTTTAGGCGAATCGCTTTTCTGTTTGTTGAGCCATGGTGGGGTGGGGGAGGAGGTTTTTTGGTTAGTTCGTTTATTTGACATTGTGGTGGTGGTGGTTTGACATCCAGAGGTTGAGTTTTGAGCAAACGAAAAGTTATCTTGTCCCGAAAAAGGACTTAAACAATTTTAATTTTAAGGAAGTACGAATTAACTAAGTCGCATCAGTATATGGCGACCGACTTGACCACAATAAATTTAATTATTTTAAGCGCAGAATAATTTGGCGCGGATTTTTTTCTGGAAGAGAAACTTCAATAAGAGAAAAAGCCAATAAAGAAATATTTTGCTTCCGAACTATTAATATTTTATCAACATGCATAATATTCGAGAATTGCTGAAACCCTCCTTCGCCACAAAGTTGGTTACACCACTGCATAACTTTGCTACTGCTACTCATTTTGGGACACATTTAAGGAACTTTTTGATACAGATACAAATGTAGCAATACTGCACAGGGAAGCTAAAATTGTTCCGAATCTATTTATTATCAGACAACAGTTCTAGCGGCATAAGATATTGAGATCGACCGATGTCTACTGCTACTGCTGCTGCCAATCATTTGTCAGGCTTTCGAAAGCTAAACAGCTACTAGTGCAGAGAGCGGAGCAGGATGAACGTTAGCTGCTGAATTAAGAAAGCCAATTACTGTTTATTTAATGGAACCGATCCGCATTGTGATTGGCATTGCAGCTATATGTGCTTCTCACTTTCATTCCATTAAGCTAATCAACACGCCCTCTGGCCGATGGAGAAGGTTAATGGGGCTAACTAACCGGTTTGCTACAGTAGTTTACCGGAGGTGAAACTAGGTTTGTTAGTAGATTCCGGGGAATCATTGCATTGTGACAAGCGCGTAATCAGAGAAATTTCGAAACATAACTTTATGAAAGAAAATGTGTTTTTCGGTAACTCTTAACAAATTTGTATCTCGTTTGGTTTGAACAAATTTATGAGAAATTGTCGAGGAAGATGGCTGTGAACCATCAAACATTGCACTTTTCTTAGTGTGTTTATTTTCTGTCCGAGCCAGTGAGAAGCGAACGACAAAAACTGTTTCTTTCATATTGTGTGCCTCTTCGGAAGAAAAAAAGAAGAAACTGTTACTTTAATTCTTGCTGTGGTGATCTGTCGAGATGAGTGAGTCGCAGAAGCAGGAAGTGGTGCTCCAGCCAGTACGGTAGCTATTGTCTTCCGACCATTTCGCATAAGACCGAAAATTTGTGATGTGAAAAAATTGCTGAAGGTGAAAGTGGAGGTTAGGCTTACGGAAGTCGTCTTTATCCGGTTCTACCGTGTCAGGCATTCTGTACTGATAGCATTCTAAAACTTGGCCCAGGGTAGTCATTTTGCACAAGAACTTGTAACACAGGGTTTTGTGTGACAACGCTATAATTAAAACCCTCATTTATATATGAACAATGAGAAAATCAATGTTCGACTACAATGTCTGATAGCACTCACTTCCACCGTGGCTTCATCTGACATTTGGAAGAAATGGACTGAATTACAAAGAACAAATCTAGTAACCACTTCTCGGTGTTTCAAATGTAGTCGTTGTGATGAGAATCCGAGTGGACCAACCCATTTCTTCCTACCTGACCCTGCACGTACGCAATATAATGCGATAGTATCATTGCACAGATTACATCTTTACACATCCACAGTCTCCAATATACTACCCAAAAAAAATATTCAGATTTTTAAAAACTCAATCGGCCCGCCCCTGATTTGATTTCTAGTACCACTAGGAGCCTCTACTCAAAATAGTAGCCAAATCGGACAAGTATCGCCATCGGACCAACGTGTTCAAATTTTGTATGGGATTTTTCAACAATTTACATGGAGAAAGCGCACCAAGTGGCATTTCCACCGCTAGGTGGCGCTGTATGCAACAGTTTATCATTATAAATGAAAATGAGAAACAGAATTTTATTACTTACATAATTTTGTCGAAGACTGCAAATCAATCCAACCGCCTTAGGATAAGTTATAAAACTTTTAATAGAATCTTTTCTGAGTCAGTTTTGCACGGGGCCTACACTTCATCGAGTTCCACATTTCACTCCATAGGGGGCACCAACACTAACCAATGGATGGAATAGAGACAGAATATGAACATGTTCAGAAATATTCCTGGGAAAGGTTTATTCTACAACTTTGTGGAAGACACCTAATTTCGGTCACCTTCCGTTGAGAAGTTAGCGCAGGCGCCTTCTATGTGGTAAAATGCAGAGCGAAAATTTTCTAGTTAAAAGATGACTCATAGTATTTTAACCGTTCGGGTAATATTGACGATAAAAGCTGCGTCAAGTACCTCAAAATCAACAGCCAGCACCACCATTGATCAAGTTCATATTGGTGACCCGTAGGGGCAAGAAACAAGGAAGAAATCAGATGTTCGCGAACATGAAAGCTAGTAGTAAGAAGTAGCTACAGAATTGTACGAGATAGACATGAAAAACCGGAAGGACGCTGTTGGCGTTGAAATAAACAGGTCTCTCCGCGCAAGGGCTAGTCGCTCGCACGAAATTAGCTGAACAGTCATTAAAGCTCGTTTTATCAGTTTTAAGAAAAAAAGAACCGCGGCTCCGTTTAGATAACGCACCGCATCATATAAACGGATTATATCATAGAAAAGCAGGAGGTTTATAAAAAATTAAGCACAAAAACTCTTCAAAAAAGAGCACTTTATTGCTAGTGATTTCCAAGCCTAACTAAACTCGAACAAAGTGCTAGATATTGGTCAGAACAAAGTTAGTTACTTAAATGGCAAGTTTTAAGATCATACACAATTTAAATTTCTGTATTAGGTTAGGGCACTGTGCGTTTAGTATAAACCAGTCTTCCCAAATGAACATCGAACACCATGCTCGCTCTAATTCCGTGCTCATTTTAAACCCACAATGCGTGTGCAAACTCCAACATGCTAATGCGTACCAAAACACGTGCACATGTTCGTCTGCACAACCAAACCTCATGTACGTACGTGGTGTTCGTACACACAGGCTCTTGACATTAGTTCTTCTCTCGGTCATCATCACTAGGGTTTACTCATTGTTTTCTGTGAGCCTCTTGTTGTGTACGCACACGGTGTACGTACACGGTATTTAAACCTAAGTTTGCAAATCGTTCGCTTGGGTTCGGTGTTCGAGGAAAACCTGTACCCAAAGGCAAAGTAAGTTTGAGGTTGAACGCGTGCACGAAGTTTTGTACACAGGTGCTAACTTGTCGATGTTCATGGGAAGACTGGTATAAAAACCACGGATCTCATTAAAACGTGCTTGGCAAATATAACTGTCACGGTTTTGTCCTATCTTTCCATCGGCCGCCCATTCCTGCTAAATAACATTTTAGTTATTCAACCATAATGAACTTAATATGGCTAGTTGCAACCAGCTGCAGCATTTTAGTCGCTTTCTATGTCCAATTAGTCAATCACGGAAAGCGACTAAAATGTTGTAACTGGTTGAATCTATAACTCAATAAGATGCAATTATTGTTTCGATTTCATGGTTTCAGTAAGTGATAGTCTTTCGTTCAATAATTGTTCGTTTTGAAATACGACGATACTGAAGACCGTGTGCTACCACTCGTTTTCTACATTTTCAAATCGTTCGAATGGGTGTAATTTTTCAATTTGCTGGCGGCTTACTATCGCTGACATGATTTAAAAACGTTTCAAGATTCTTTTCTATTTCGAATGTAGCCATAAAATTATTCATTTATTTTTCGGGTTAGAAAAATCGCTTCAAGTAGAATGTCTAGCTCTCTGTGCAGAGTAGGCAATCGAACCTAAGCGAGTTGCGTATAAGGCAATCGATTTACCAACTACACTATGCCCAGACCCTTCAAAAAAATTTAATTTTAGTCTCATTTCAGAATCGTTACACGATAATTTGGAAATAATTTGGCAACATTTGACAATCATTCGAGAATCACATGAAACAGATCTAAGAATCATCTAAGACCCATTTAAGAATCATTTGATACACTTTTAAAAATGTGTGTGTGTTGACCTTCTAGTTCCCACTGGTCGGCAGTGGTATTATGAAAAAAAAGTTTTCTGCATATGGTTCAATCAATTCATCATACGCAAAAAACTTAATTTCGGGATTTAGTAGGTGTTAGCTCTACTCTAGAGGGCTCCAGCACTAACTTTTAATGAAATAGAATACGGACATATTCAGAAAAATTACTGGGAAATGTTTGTTCTACAACTTTGTCGAAGACACCTAATTTCTGTCAATTTCCGTTGAGATGTTAGTGTTAGCGCCTTCTATATGATAAAATGTAGAGCGGAAATTTTCTAGTTAAAAGATGACTCATAGCATGTTCCCATTTTTTTAAACAAACTATGGAGCTAAACCCAAACCTTTCTTCTAAAAAAACGTTTGTGGGAATCATTCTATGCAAATAACTTAATTTCAGGATTTAGTAGGTGATAACTCTACCGATTTTCCAATGACCCGTTTCAGAATGACAGAGCCCTAGCGGTACATTCCGTGGCCATTTTTCCAAAGCCTCGCTTAATTATAATACGTTTATCATTATTATACTTGTATTATAATCAAACTTTCGATTTCTTGCCACAAATGCGTGTTCAAGCAATCGACGCGTATTTAGTATTTTATGAAATATAATTGGAAAACAAATTAAAATTACTTACCAAAACCACGACTTATTGAGTAGCAACTACGGACGATCTCTTATGCTTATGCTTACCAAAACCACGACTTATTGGTTTATATTACCTAGTTTTAAGTTGCTAAGCTTTTGAAAATCATTTGAAAATCGTTTGAGACTCATCTACAAAATGTTTCGCGCCCTAACTACAATCTATAATAAATCATTAGTAAATCAGTTGGGAATGACAGGAAAATTGGTTTAGACTTATTTCGGAATCATCTGGATATGCCTTGAGAGTCATTTGCCTAATGTTGCAACGAGCAGCAGCATTTTAGTCGCCTTCTGTGGCATCCAATTGATGTCTTTGTAAGTTTGAAAACGATGTGCCGATACAGCGAACAGATATCATGAGTCAATCACGGAGAGCGACTAAAATGTTGTAACTAGTTGACTCTATAAGTCGGCAAGTTGAGATGATCGTTTCGATTTCATGTTTTTTTAGTATGTGACAGTTTTTTGTTCATTAATGTTCGTTATGGAATAAAATAAGAGAGATGATAAGAAAGCACGGAGGAAAAATAAACAATTAATTGAAATCGACTCAAGAGCATCTTTTCTATCTTTTTTATACATTCAACTGGAGTGCTTTCTGAATTGCTCTCTGATCCTCTCATTTTCGAAAGATTCTTACGTCTTCTTATTCATAGGACTATTATGCGTTAGGTGCAACAGCTTTAATTCAATTTTTTTCCTAAATTGTGTTAAAACAAACCGATAATCAAACAGACATTACAGCTTTGTTCAAGTAGCCGAACATCTCTTCCAATCTTTACAGGTATTTGTAGAAGATAAAAAAATAGAACAAATTATTTACTTTTTCGAGAATTTTCCTACTGGAGCTGTAGAGCTTGGGTTTCGGAAGGGTTCCCCATCAGAATCACTCACTACAATTGCAGACGAGACGGTCAATGTCACCCTCTAAAACACTGCTCAAGGCCAATAACAGCGGGCCGCGATACCGCTGATTATTTAAAAATTAAATTGACGTTATTCAGATAATAAAATGAGAGGTTGAAAATGATGTAAAAATCATGAAACAGCGAAAGCAAATGTTGAAAAAACTTGTTGTTTCGACAGCTGCGTCCGGCTTTGTACTTGCGAATAACTTCTTCGGTGTTCTCGTCGTCGCCAGAGTGTGGAATTGAAGTTGTTCATTCCGGCTCACGTGGTTGATTAGCTGGGAGACGCTCAGTAGTGACCTATAGTGCCCCAAGCAGCTGACCTATCGTTCCCCAAACATATGTTCATATTTTTTCAAATACAAGAATATCAAAAAACCAACCCCAAAGTCGTGTTTAGCCTTTATTTTAACGTAAGAAAAAACTAATATAACATTTGATGGAATGTACTGTAGAGAGGACGAAAGACAACGGGTTTTCGCAGAACACGCGAAAACATAAATGGGTTTCGAAAGTGTTCCCCGTCAGATTCACTTACTACAATTGCAGACGAGACGGAAAATGTCACCCACTAAAACACTGCTTAAGGCCAATTGCAGCGGGCCGTGATTCTGATTGTGATATTGAGTGTACGGTGCAGATGTTCGGGCGTGAGCGTTTCAAACAGCGTTAATCGAATTATAATTGCAATAGCGTTCACTTAATCATTAAGGGCGTAGTTGTGCGTAGATGATCGCGATTGCATGTTCGTCTTTGTGTATCATCGCGAGAGGATCGGGCGTTTGTAAGTTACCGTGTTTGTCGTGTGTGCTAACGTGTATGCATAAATTCGATTTTATAACCGTGTGATCGTTGTTTGCTTAACGAAGTGACAATATCATCATAGATAGATGACCTTACACCTACCTTACTCTACGGTAAAGAGAAAGTAAGTACGGTGTGTTCCCGTCCATTATCGGAAGCAAGTGATGCTGAAATTATTGAGATTATCCATATTTATAATTCTAGTTACTTTAAAGGCGTCATCAATAATACATTTAACAAATTTTACGTAATTTAGAAGATATCAGTAATGAGTGTTAAGTGGTTTTATTTCAATTAGTGCACAATTTCCGCGCATTTTTTAAAAAAATTCAATTTTTGGCAGTTTCCTTTAGTAGATTAAATCTTTGAAATTTATATTTGACCCAGTCCAAATTTCCTTAAATTCAAAAATCAATATTTTAGTTGTCAGATATGCTATGAATTCCAGAAGCTTCATTCGCTCAAATCGAAGTTTTGCTTAACCCTTTCATGCCCAACTTTTTTCTAGTGCGTGTACGGTTTTAAAACTATTTTTACTTGGAAACGGTGGGATCAAGAAACACGAAAAGTCTTTTTTCATTAAGATAGGTGCTTCCCTTGCAGTGCTAGAAGCTACTCAATTTTTACCTTTTAATGCTCAATACAATTCTCCTAGAATATTTACAATAGTCCAATTACGTGAAAAACATAGCCAAAGACAGCCCAAATTGACAAGCTTTATCAGTTTTCAATAATATTGCACCATACCGAAGATATATAAAAAAATCATTTTCCATCCTCAACGTAAACTGTCCCTGGCAGCACTGCTCCATCGGAATCCAATCAGACTAATTGCAATAACTTCGGTTCTAGAGCTGATCCTGGTAACTGTTAATGCTTAAATGAAAGGCAACAGCCACATTTATTAGTCTTACTTGTTTTTGTGAGTAAATCTAGCCCCAATGAAAAGTTATAGCTGTTGAAAAACGTTGTTGTCCACAAACAACATGGGCATGAATGGGTTAATCTAGGCAATCTTAGTCAGTCCCACAGGTGCTGCAAGATTATAAAAAGTCAATAGAGCTAAAGTTCTTATTCTTGCTTCGTAGAGAAATCATTAGAGTTTGTGCACGCACTTTCGAATACACCGGGAATCATTCCCAAATATAACAATGAAAATTTTACATTTTGCCATTTTTCATGAATTCTTCTGAACTAGGAGAATCGGTCTGCTATATTTTTACCTCGTAAAAGTATCATTATCATAAAAAGGCATAGGACTAAATAAAATATATAAAAAAATGTGTTAGAGAGATGTAACAGAACTGTTGAAAGTGGGAAGATGTCAGAACAAGAAAATAGAAGTTGAACCGTTTTTCCGCAATTACAAATCGCTTGCCAGATCAGTAGATTTAGAGCAAGTTTCAACTTTCTCTTTGTTCGAACATTCTTTGGATATTTTTCTACTCATTTCGATTTGTAGTCTTCTACACTGTTCAATACTCACCTTTAATCCACCACAACATGAACCTGAATTGAAATGAAATTTTATGCATTGTACATACCTGTAAATACTCACCTAGCCCTAAGAAAAAGCATACAATAAACAGATAGTAAAACGCAATCGTTGGTGTCGGTCGCAGAAAAATAGTTTTTTTCGAGTTTTCATTTTCGCGATATCCAAAGTTCCCTACAAACCCGTTCATTTCGCGCGCGACAGCTGAAAGTGCAGTGGATGCAGAAAAAGTCCTGATTCAGCAGGTAAAAACGGCAAAAACTTTCTAAAAGATCCAGAAAGTAAGAAGAGTGGTGAAGTGCGTGAACATAAATTTGGTCCTTCGAGCCGGATCTTGAAGAAAAAGTGCCCGCGAGTGAACAGAAAACTGCCCAGAATAGGCAAAAAGTGAACGAAAGGTGCCCAGAAGAGGCAAAAAGTGATTGTAAATTGCCCAGAATAGGCGAAAAAATCGCAAAGAACGGCCCCGCTGAAGACGGGTAGAGCCAGAAAAAGTGCGCGAAAGGTGATTTTCGGTAGCGTCCCCAAGCGGCAAACTAGCCATTTTACGCGGTAGTGCAAACAAAACCGCATAGTGTTCCCTCCAAGAATCCACCATCGCAGAATATTTACATCGTCACAACGAGTAGTGCGTGCGAGACACAGCCAGCTGACGATAGCGTAGGTAGTGTGCATTGTTTACCTACTGCCTGAACGGTGCGCGCCGTGCTGGAACGTAAATATTTCTGAAGAGAGATTTTCGAAAAAGTGTTAAAGTTTCGCGGTGAAATTTTTATTTGGCAAATTGACTGCTCGGGTGCATTTTGGATTCTTGGAGGTTGAAAAGTGCGTGAGTGAACGGGAATACGGCGCTACCGAAGAAGAAAATGGCCGACGAGAGGAAATTCAGTGAGTTGGAGCTGACGAAGCAGAATATTGTCGATTCAATGGCTTTGTTGGAATATTATGCGAAGGAGTTCGACAAGGACAGTAAGTTTGCGGGCCAAGTAGAAGCGTGGGCGGAAAAGTTGGAGAAATTTTACGACGAGTTTCACCGGACGGTGGTGAAATTGGAGATGTTTTCCACCGATAAGGAGCCAATCGACCTGAAAAAGGAACGGCAGTTGTTCGACGGTCGCTATTATGCTCTTCGGTCCTTCTACTTGGCCAAACTGGCGAAGAAAACACGTTCTCCCCCTTCTGCCAACCCCGCACCATCGAGACCAATGAACATCAGGCTTCCGGAGCTAAACCTACCCAAGTTTAGCGGTAAGTTGGAAGACTGGTGTGTTTTTCGCGATTCATTTGAATCCGCAGTAGGTTCCCGGAGCGACATCAGTGCGGTCGAGAGGATGCACTATCTGAAGGGCCTCGTTCAAGGAGAGGCAGCGCGCATTCTCGACCCTATCAAAATAAGCGAGCAGGGCTACAAGGACGCTTGGCGAACGTTGCGGCTGCGTTTTGAGAACAACCGGCAGTTAATCAAGTGTCACATTCGGACGCTTTTCGACACTCCAGCGATGCGCAAGGAATCAGCTGAAGATCTGCTTGCGCTGATCGATCGCTTCGAGCAGCAGATCTCCGTTCTGAAGAGCTTGGGTGAACCAGCAGACCGATGGAGCTCTATCCTGGTTTACCAGCTATCTATACGCCTCGATCCTTGTACGCTCCGGGAATGGGAGAACCACTGTAGCAAACTCGATGCTGACAACATCGCTTCGGTTCTGGGAGGAACCGCCGGCACATCAGAGGACACAAGCACTGGTGCGTCAACTTCAATGCCATCATACGTGACGATGGTAAACTTCCTCCAGAACTACGCTCGAGTTTTGCAAGCAGTTTCTTCAGCCACTTCGAACACCGCTCCTCCGCGCAGCAAGCCAAATCCGACATCCAAGCTAGCAGCCTTTCCAGTCGCAGCTACACAGCAAACTGCAGTATCCAGTACACCCTCTTCCAGCGCCAGCAAGCCGAAGCCGTGCGACAAGTGCGGTGAGAGTCACTACCTGTACAGCTGTCCGGAATTTCGGAAACTCAACCTTCGCCAACGGATCGATCTGGTAAGACAGAAAAACCTTTGCATTAACTGTTTGAGATCGAGTTCCCATTATGCCCGGAACTGTTCTGGGTCAAGATGCCGTACATGTACCAAGAAGCACCACACGCTTCTTCATACTGAGCCCTCTGACGACAATCCCGCTTCTGGTCAAGCCACCGGATCAACTTGCTGTGTTGCCCTCCAGCCGACTCTCACCGCAGCATCTGCGCTGCATGCTCCAAACTCACTGTCACCCCAGTCTGTTTCGCAAGCTCCCATCCAGCAACCGTCTACCTCTACCTCAATCGCAAACTTATCCCACATTCATGCGCCTTCCATGAGTTCTCAGACTGCCCTCGTATCACATACTGGTGAAGTGATTCCTGGAACCGTTTTCCTTCCGACTGCGCTAGTGAATATCCGTAACGGTAGAGGTCGCATCGTCACTGCTCGTTGCTTGCTGGACTGTGCTTCCCAACGCAACTTTGTTTCTGGGGCTCTTTGCGAACGACTGCAGCTTCCTCGCATCCGATTGCCGCATGCTATCCCGATAAGCGGAATCGGAAACACTACAACGCTGGTTGAATACCAGGCCACGATAACCATCTCCTCTCGAGTCACTCCCTTCTCCGTACAATGCTCCATGCTCGTTCTGCCTTCCATTACCGTCAAGCTGCCCCAGTCGACGGTAGAAGCCCGCCACTGGCCGATTCCAAAGCACGTGGAGCTTGCAGATCCAACATTCGCTGTTACTGGCGACATCGACATGATTCTGGGTGCCGCCCATTTCTTCCAAATTCTTCGATACGGCAGGATATCACTCGGGGAAGAGTTACCGCTTCTGCAGAACACAGAGTTCGGTTGGGTCGTCTCCGGAGAGTGTTTATTGGAAAACCACGATCACAGCGATCCACGCAAGTGCCAGTTCAGTAATCCCTGCACAATCGATGAATTGGTCAACCGATTCTGGCAGCTCGAAGAAGTCCACGATGCAAAGGGATGGTCTCCGTCGGAACGATACTGTGAGGAACATTTCTTGAAGAACACCACCCGCAACTCCGAAGGCCGCTACGTCGTCAAGCTGCCCAAGCGTGACGAGCTGCTTTGGCAGTTAAAGGACAACAAATACAACGCCACCCGCCGCTTCTTCTCTCTGGAACGATCACTCGGTGCGAGTCCCGATAAGAAGGCGATGTATCAGCAGTTCATCCACGAGTACGTGAGATTGGGACATATGCGGGAGATTGGCCCCGATGAAATCGACGCGCAACCGCAATACTACCTTCCACACCACGCTGTGATGAAACTCGACAGCACCACTACAAAGCTTCGTACCGTATTCGACGCATCATGCCGCTCGAAGTCCGGTATCTCGCTGAACGATGTCCTGCTTCCTGGTCCCACAATCCAGGACACTCTCGTGACGATTGTCCTCCGTTTTCGAATCCACCAGTTCGTGTTATCTGCGGACATTGAAAAAATGTACCGGCAGATTTTGGTCCATCCCACCGACCAACCGCTGCAGCGAATTCTCTGGCGCGACGATCCCGAGGCTCCACTGAAGAGCTACCAGCTCCGCACCGTCACATACGGCACAAGCAGTGCTCCATTTTTGGCAACTAGGGTGCTGCAGAAGCTCGCCGATGATGAAGGGCAACATTTTCCGCTGGCGGAACCCGCTGTCCGCCACGACTTCTACGTCGACAATTTGCTGTCCGGTTCTGACGATGCTGAATCTCTCGCCGTTACCTGCAACCAGCTCATTGCAATGCTCGCATGCGCAGGACTTCCTCTCCGACAATGGTCTTCGAATTGTCAAGCTATTCTTGATACCATTCCGTTGGAGCTCCGAGAGACGAAAACACTACTCGATTTGGACCACGAGTCCTCCGTGACTGCACTTGGCCTCCGCTGGGAACCGTCGACCGATTTTCTTTCGTTCAAGACGCCGAATTGGAAGGAATGCACGGTTCTGAACAAACGAACGATCCTCTCTCAGATCAGCAGTCTTTTCGACCCCTTAGGTTTGATTGGACCGACCATTGCAAAGGCGAAAATCATGCTGCAGAGTCTTTGGAAGCTCCATCTCGACTGGGACACACCCGTGGCTAACGGATTCGCTCACGAATGGCACGAATTTCACCAGAAGTTTTCAGCACTTGCCCACCTTCGAGTTTCTCGCCATGTGTTACGTCCGGGTTACGACCGCTTGGAGATTCACGGGTTCAGCGACGCTTCAGAGTCTGCATATGGTGCATGCATCTATCTCCGGTCAATACCTGCCGAGGGCCCTTGTACAGTTCGCTTGGTGATTTCTAAGTCCAAGGTCGCTCCGATGGGGACTCAAACCATTCCACGCCTCGAGCTATGCGCAGCTCAACTCCTGTCCAGACTTCTGAAACAAGTTCAGGACAGCATCGACATCACCGCAACCACATATCTGTGGACCGATTCTTCCATCGTCTTGAACTGGATATCCGCAACTCCATCGACATGGAAAACGTTCGTAGCCAACCGAGTGGCTGAAATCCAAGAGCTGACGTCTCACGCCGTTTGGAATCACGTCCCATCCGAAGACAATCCCGCTGATCTCGTTTCTCGAGGAATGGACCTCGATGAACTCCTTGCCAGTGCACTGTGGTGGAACGGACCGCAGTGGCTGAAACTAATATTCGCTCCTTGGCCAGCGAAGTACGTCGTAGCGACCTCAAACTCAGACCAACCGGAGGTCCGACAGACTATTGCCCTTCCGGTCGTGAGCGTAGAACCGTCAGATATCGTCGATCGCTATTCCAGTCTTCGTCAGCTACTTCGGATCGGCACACTTCTTCGACGTTTCGCCGCTAATTGTCTCCACCGTAAGAATCACCAGCCTATTCTTGTCGGCCCGTTGACGGCTCTTGACATTGATCGCACTCTGCTCAATCTGGTCCGTCGCATACAACAGCAGTACTTTGCCAACGAGATACGCCAACTTGAAACCGTCGGAAAAGTAAACCGTAAATCCAAGCTACGGTATCTGCACCCGACACTCGTAGACGGCATTATTCGTGTCGGCGGCCGGCTTCACAATGCAGCGATACCTGTCGACGGAAGACACCCGATCGTCCTCCCCAAACATCGTTTCACCGACATGATCGCCACGAGAGAACACCATAAGACGCTCCATGCCGGTCCCAGCTTACTACTATCCTCGTTGCGCCAAAGATTTTGGCCCCTCGGCGGACGGAACTTGGTTCGCAACATTGTTCACGGCTGCATGGTATGCGCACGTGCCAAACCCAAGCCGTTGCAGCAGCTGATGGGGGATCTGCCATCTGTTCGGGTCAACCAGGCGTACCCGTTTCAGAATGTTGGCGTTGACTTGGCTGGGCCAATGTACGTGAGAACGTCACTCCGAAATAAGAGATCGCCATTCTTCAAAGCCTACATCACCGTATACGTATGTATGGCTACCAAAGCCGTGCACTTGGACCTTGTGTCGGATCTGACCACTAGCACATTCATTGCGAGCCTGCGAAGATTTGTCGGCCGTAGAGGAAAGCCTGCGCATATCTACTGCGATAACGCCACGAACTTTGTTGGAGCACAGCGAGAACTGGAAGAACTGCGGAAGCTTTTCCGAACTCAAGTTCACCAAGATGCCGTAGCAAACGAATGCGCAGACAACGGAATACAGTTCCACTTCATCCCACCTCGCTCTCCCACATTCGGTGGAATCTGGGAAGCCTGCGTGAAATCCGTGAAGACCCTGCTTCGCAAAATCCTCGGAAATGCCCACCTAACCGAATCCGAGCTGCAAACCGCATTGATTCAGGTCGAGTCAATGCTAAACTCTCGCCCAATCACGCCGTTGCCGGACAATCCATCCGATGAGCTTGCTCTGACTCCAGGACATTTCCTGATTGGTCGTCCGTTGAATGCGGTACCTGATCCAGATTGCCGTGAAGTTCCTGAATCCAGGTTGTCTCGATGGGAACGAGTACAACAGCTAACTCAGCACTTCTGGAGTCGTTGGCACAAGGAGTATCTCGCCACCCTGCAAAGTCGCTACCGCTGGACAGAAGCCATGGACAATCTAGCCGTTGGTTCCATCGTCGCTCTCAAAGATGAGAGAGCACCGCCGTTGAAATGGCCCCTGGGACGCGTGCTCAGCGTTCATCCCGGCCCTGACGGGCTTGTTCGTGTCGCCACCGTGAAGTCGACCTTCGGCATCGTTCAACGCGCCATCCCGAAGCTCTGCTTACTTCCAGTTGAAGTAGCGCCACCCATCGTAGCACAGAGTCCCGCACCAACTAGCAGCCCTACGTCAACAACGCCAAATGAAGGCCCTTGCTCAGGGAACCGAGCTGCCGGACGAGATCCCGGCCCTTGCTCAGGGAACAGAGCCGCCGGACGAGATCCCGGCCCTTGCTCAGGGTACAGAGCCGCCGGACGAGCTCCCGGCCCCTACTCGGGGAAATGAGTCGCCAGACGAGATCCTGGCCCAAGCTCGGGGGTATCGAGCGGTTCGTGGTTCACCTGTAAAGAACCAAGCCTCGCCGTGTGGGTTCCTAGAACCCCCGGCTGGGACGACTCGAGTTAAGTACCCCATCCTAATTTGTTAAACCAACAGTTCGCGTACAGATGTTCCTCCTTTACAGCACACCACTCCTGGACAGTATCCTGCAGTCGGACCCGACGCACCTCGAAAAATCATCCTGGAAGCCGTAAGGAGGCCTGTACCGGCAAGACGAATCCAAATCTCCATATCCCGTTGAACGTCAGTCATCGCAAGAAGCTCGAACTTCCGCCGCTAATGCCCGTTGAATTCCTTAAAATTTCATTGGCGGCCGGAATGTTCAATACTCACCTTTAATCCACCACAACATGAACCTGAATTGAAATGAAATTTTATGCATTGTACATACCTGTAAATACTCACCTAGCCCTAAGAAAAAGCATACAATAAACAGATAGTAAAACGCAATCGTTGGTGTCGGTCGCAGAAAAATAGTTTTTTCGAGTTTTCATTTTCGCGATATCCAAAGTTCCCTACAAACCCGTTCATTTCGCGCGCGACAGCTGAAAGTGCAGTGGATGCAGAAAAAGTCCTGATTCAGCAGGTGAAAACGGCAAAAACTTTCTAAAAGATCCAGAAAGTAAGAAGAGTGGTGAAGTGCGTGAACATACACCTTGTAATTGTGTAGTCTAAAATACCACCGTCAGGGATTGTCATAGTCAATAGGCGCATAAATATTTCGAACTCTTGAATATCCATTGTTGTAGGTAGAGTAAATTGCATAAATAATAAAAATCAAATTCAAAATCAATAATTCGTCACCTTTCCTTTAACAGTGAACATATTTTTGGATTTTTAGTTTCTATTGCCTTAGATTTTGAATTGTTTTCATTTAGAACTTTCAAATTTCATCCAGTTTCTAGTGACTATCTCAAGTCATTAGAACTAATACATTTATGCAATAATTTTTCAAGCCCACGCCAAAACAAAATCCTGACTGGCGGACCTTCATTGTGACATTTTAATCGAGCAGCCCTCTTCTTCTGAGTAGTAATGGTTTTTCAAGTTATTCGAAAGGATTGTGAAATATAACAGCGGAACTACAATTCAAACAAACTTAAAACTGTCACTTTGAAAACTTCCTAAATCATCCTCACCTGGATTCTGTACCACTGTGGACAAGCAGCGACTGCCAGACTCGCCATGCTCGAACAAATCCATCCATCGGTCGACAGGCAGGAGACGAAAATATTTATCGAAACGGCAGCAAATCGAAAGACAGTTTGGCAAATAGATTAAACTTGGGCAAATAAAATATGTCTCACCATAGTCGAAATCAGTTCCGGCGTCAAACAGTAGGAAATACGGTGAAGCAAACTCAGCAAGGATGAGTTGCGGGGGATGAATTGCTGCGGATGAATTGCTGCGGATGAATTCCTTACCTATATATGTACTACACTTTTCGGTGTCTTCGCTTCTTGCCGGAACTCGGGGCCACATTTGAGCCACCAATTTTTCACCTACCCATGGATACACGAGGTAGTGGAAAGTGAAGCTCGCCGTGGTAATGTTTGTTTTAGTGAAATATAATATTCAGAGAGCTCTCTGGTTGTTATTTACCCTTGCGGAATATTCGTTCCCTCGACTCATCAATCATGCATTCGTGATATGCCTCAATTTCAATATATGGATCAAAGGATTGTGAGATTGGATTTTCCACTATAAAAAATTAAACTCGACGACCTACTCCACTAAACGTACTTTTCATCATTAATACCTCGAAGACATAAAAAAAATACTCGACACTTAGTTTCAACCAGAAACAATGAGCCCCCATGGTCGGTCATGTCTCGGTGGCATAAATTCCAAATCAACTAAATGGCCACAGTTCCCTAACCATTCGAGATGCTTAACGTTCCGGATAAATAATAGCTTTAATTTATTAGCTACTTCCATCATGTTAACCACACGCCATCACACACACACACACACACGATCCAACGAGCCAACCGATGCACATAAAAACAGTGCAAACTATCTGATCTAAAATTCAAATAATCCATCTTTACCATCGCAATCGATGGGAGTCAATGGGAGTCCCCCTTCACACCACTTGCTTCTCTCCGGTGATAGTAGTGATAGGATCATGTAGAAGCCAAGCGGCGCTAGAATTAATCTTCACCGATGCAGCAGCGTCGTGGTGGTGGTGGCGATGACGTTGGCGGACGGGATGGCACCAAGTCCGCTGCCGGGCTGGAAATAAAACCCGAAGCGGAACAGCAATGGGCGATAAAATCCGTCCCGCTGTTATCTGTCCTGACGGGACGGGACGGGGGAACGGGGTGAGATGGACGGAGGGTCGGTCGGTCGGTCCGTCGAAGGAATTACTTAGAAGGAATCGTTAGAATAATGTGAACATCATCAACCCCATTCCGGAGTCCGAGTGGCCGCAGGGTTAGGGGGCTTAGAAGTTCTCGTATTTCTTCCGAGGCGTAGTAGTAGCAGTGTAAGGATGGATAGCTGTGGAATCTACATTCCGTTGTACATAAATTACGATAATACTGAAGACCGTTTGCTATTACTCGTTTTCTCCATTTTTAAATCGTTAGAAGGGGTGCGATTTTTCCGTTTGCGGACGGCCCACTGTTTAACATTTCTCTTGAAATCATTTGAGAATCATTCCAGAATCGTTTCATCATAATTTGGAAATCATTTGGCGAGTATTTGTTAGAAAACCATAACGAAATCATTCTAGAATCTTCGAAGAATTATTAGAGAAGCATTTGATAACCATTCTAGATTGATTATGAACATTTTGAAAATTTCATCGAGAGGTTCAAATCGTTGAAGTAGAGTTAGAATATCAAAGGACCAAGTTGACTGCCCTGAGGAATCCCAGAGCTAACAGCAAAGGGAAAGGTCATGCAATCTCCATTTTTTTTACAACCGATGCACTTCCAGATATAGATGAGCCAATACAAAAAAAGCGTTGCCGAACCCAAGTCTGTTTAGTTTGGAAACTGTTATTTGGTGATTGATCTTGTCGGAGTCTGCCGAAAAGTCGGTCCGTGATTAACCAGAATTAGCGAAATTGCACAGAGCATCAACGAAAGGGGCCTGGGAGTAGCTATCCATCCTCAATGTGCATGCTTCGAGAGTTCTACACTTTGAAATGCCAATAATAGCGCCGGCCACGTCCTTACAGTCAACGGGGATGGGAAGGAAAGCTAATGTAACAAACGTTGTTATGGAGACCGTGTATACATCTGCATCATCACGTTTGCTTCGAGAAGGAGTTTTTGTTAGTAGGGTGTGGTAAAGAGTTACACAAATCTGGATTCATCTCGAAAAATGATACGTCTATGCAACTCTCAGAGGTATTATCATGTGTTATTGCTCCGGGCAGCCGGCTGCCGAGAATTGATGAAACATTTATCGTTTGTTGAATTAATTCAGCAATGCTCGATATGAAAATCTTTTAAGTGTATTCATTGAAGAATCACTAGAAAATCAGAGGTATTATCTGAGATACATTTGAAAATCATTTTGGAATTATTTGAAACTCATTTGAGAAACATTTAAGTATCATTTGAAAGTTGTATGAGAATCATTTGAGCAATATTTGAAAATCACACGAAAATAAGTTGAATTTTTTTTTTCGAGAGCTGTCCTGTAGAGCTGAGTTCGCGGAAGGGCTCCCTGTGGGAATCACTCGATACAGTTGCAGACGAGACGGGAAATGTCACCCTCTAAAACACTGTATAACGACCAGAGGCAGCGGAACGTGATTCTAATTGCGTTATTGAGTGTACGGTTGAGATGTGCTAGCGTACGTACCTCACGATTGCGTGGGAATGAGCGTTTATTTTTCTGCGTCTGTGACCTTATTAACAAGATTACTAGTGCCATAGCGTTTAATAAATCATCCGGGCGATTTTAAGTTTGCGAAATCTTGAGTGTAGTTGTGGGTGGATTATCTCTATCGCGTCTTCGTCTTTGTGTATCATTGCGAAGGGGTCCAGCGTTTGTATGTTAACGAATATTAACACGTGGACACGAGTGTGTACTATGTATGTAACTTTGCTTCTGTAAATTCTTTTGTTTATAAGTGTACTTGCACATTTACGACTTTTGAAAGTTCGCACGGGTCGTCGTTCTGCGATAGTCGGCTTTCCGTTCTCACTGGAGTCCCCAGTTACGACGACCTGAAACTTGTTATCTAATGTCTACAAGGTCCGTATTTCAGAGTGGGAGCTCCTGGACACGAACGATTTCGTGAGAGCGTTTACTCGTTACTCACTACTCGTTACTTATTATTCGTAACTCTTTTCTCTTTACTCTGTACTCTCTACTCTTTACTCTTTACTCTTTACTCTTTACTCTTTACTCTTTACTCTTTACTCTTTACTCTTTACTCTTTACTCTTTACTCTTTACTCTTTACTCTTTACTCTTTACTCTTTACTCTTTACTCTTTACTCTTTACTTTTTACTCTTTACTCTTTACTCTTTACTCTTTACTCTTTACTCTTTACTCTTTACTCTTTACTCTTTACTCTTTACTCTTTACTCTTTACTCTTTACTCTTTACTCTTTACTCTTTACTCTTTACTCTTTACTCTTTACTCTTTACTCTTTACTCTTTACTCTTTACTCTTTACTCTTTACTCTTTACTCTTTACTCTTTACTCTTTACTCTTTACTCTTTACTCTTTACTCTTTACTCTTTACTCTTTACTCTTTACTCTTTACTCTTTACTCTTTACTCTTTACTCTTTACTCTTTACTCTTTACTCTTTACTCTTTACTCTTTACTCTTTACTCTTTACTCTTTACTCTTTACTCTTTACTCTTTACTCTTTACTCTTTACTCTTTACTCTTTACTCTTTACTCTTTACTCTTTACTCTTTACTCTTTACTCTTTACTCTTTACTCTTTACTCTTTACTCTTTACTCTTTACTCTTTACTCTTTACTCTTTACTCTTTACTCTTTACTCTTTACTCTTTACTCTTTACTCTTTACTCTTTACTCTTTACTCTTTACTCTTTACTCTTTACTCTTTACTCTTTACTCTTTACTCTTTACTCTTTACTCTTTACTCTTTACTCTTTACTCTTTACTCTTTACTCTTTACTCTTTACTCTTTACTCTTTACTCTTTACTCTTTACTCTTTACTCTTTACTCTTTACTCTTTACTCTTTACTCTTTACTCTTTACTCTTTACTCTTTACTCTTTACTCTTTACTCTTTACTCTTTACTCTTTACTCTTTACTCTTTACTCTTTACTCTTTACTCTTTACTCTTTACTCTTTACTCTTTACTCTTTACTCTTTACTCTTTACTCTTTACTCTTTACTCTTTACTCTTTACTCTTTACTCTTTACTCTTTACTCTTTACTCTTTACTCTTTACTCTTTACTCTTTACTCTTTACTCTTTACTCTTTACTCTTTACTCTTTACTCTTTACTCTTTACTCTTTACTCTTTACTCTTTACTCTTTACTCTTTACTCTTTACTCTTTACTCTTTACTCTTTACTCTTTACTCTTTACTCTTTACTCTTTACTCTTTACTCTTTACTCTTTACTCTTTACTCTTTACTCTTTACTCTTTACTCTTTACTCTTTACTCTTTACTCTTTACTCTTTACTCTTTACTCTTTACTCTTTACTCTTTACTCTTTACTCTTTACTCTTTACTCTTTATTCTTTACTCGTAAGATTGCTGAATATCAATGATTGATTACGAGATAAAAGCCCACTTTCGTTGAAAATATTATAAAAAACCTGTTTTAATCCACCTAGCGGTGCAATTGTGCCTTTCTCATTTCTCTAAACTATGGCACGGAGGCTTTTTATGTTCAACATAATCGTGGAAATGTCCATTACATTCTTAGTACACTTTGCACTTATACACCATGGCATGCCAGCCACGAACTTGATGAGCTACGTGTCGACGGTGAAACACTTGAAAGAAAAAAATATCATACTCCATTAGCCTAATCAGCATTAGATCAATGTTATCTGCTTGCTAACTCATTTTGTCATGCGGGGGTGGGTATGTGAAGAGGGCGAAAGTCCCATGAACGAACGACTCCCCAGCTTAAATTGGTATGCTTTGTGATATAGTGGTGGTTTAAAAATGATGGGGTTGAAAGGGAGGGGTATGAGGGCTGGATGGGGTGGTGGTCTGAGGGGTGATTTAAGGAGATTTTTAAAGGAGGGGCGCGAACAGTAGAGGAGGGGGGTGTAACCCCTCTCCGTAAACCATCAACTACGCCCCTGTTAAAATCCAGAAACCCTATGCGAGTAGAAAAAAAATTAGGTTGACGTTTTTCAGAGTGATTGCATAACCTTTCTATATGAGAAAGGCAAAAATGTGCCAAAATCCAAAAAAGTGAATCGTAGTCAAATTTTTTTTTCGAGTTTGCATCAAATCTCGACGTTTCATGCACCTTGAACACATTTAGCATCAAAAATAAAAATTCTATTTTCAATTTTTCCTATAGTTTATATGAGAAATTTCTGTGTGGCCGCACTCTGAAACCCGTAATTCCGGAACCAGAATTCCGATCGATCCAAAATTCAATAGCAGCCGATGGGAAGGTTGCATTTCATTTGAGACTAAGTTTGGGCAAATCGGTCCAGCCATCTCTGAGAAAAATGAGTGACATTATTTGACACATACGCACATACATACACACCCATACATACACATACACACACATACATACATACACACACATACAGACTTTTTCCGATCTCGACGAACTGAGTCGAATGGGATATGACACTCGGCCCTCCGGGCCGGGATTAAGTTGCCGTTTTTCAGAGTGATTGCATAACCTTTCTATATGAGAAAGGCAAAACATCATCTTCATCATCGTGGCCGAACAAACCAACTATTCCGAATCATGACCGAATGTATTTTAGATTCCCAGACTATTCGACCTTGGGCTGCCATTCTCCTTGGACTACCCTTGAAGTTGAACACTTCTTCTAGGTTCTCTGTTGAGTATTATTTTTGCTGGTCGCTCTTCCATCGTTCGCGCCATGTTCAGCTCACTGTAGCTTGCCGTCCTTAATCAACCTCATCAACGATGTCAGCATGGTTGCATACTTCGCACAGCTCGTGGTTCATGCGTTTACCCTATTTTTCATTTTCTACTGTGCCGTCGAGTATTGACGCAAAATTGTTTTCTCAAACACACTGAGCACTCGATAGTCTACGATTTTCAACGCCCATGCATCATGGCCATACGGAACAACAGGGAGTATCAGCGATTTGTACCGGGCCAATTTTGAGCGCAACTGTAGGTACGGAATGTTTGCAGATTACGCAGACCATAGAAAGCCCTATTCGCAGCCGCAACAGGTATTCTTAGCTAGCGAACTACATCGAAATTACTTGTTATCAGTTTTCCAAGACACATGAATTCGCTGACAAGCTTGTACTGTACCCCATAGATTTGCATTTCGAGACCAATCCCTTGCTCTTTACCAGCTACCATGTACATTGCCTTGTCAGAGTTTATAATTCTTCCCATTTCAGCCTTCCTTTTAAATGGCAGCCTTCCTTTTAAATGGCACAAATGGCTCTTCCACTACTCTGCGACCAACTCCAATGATGTCGATGTAGTTTGCGATGTAGTTCCGTTGTTTTGAACATCAGATCGTCGTATCGCACCTTCGATCACAATGGCAAATAACAGATTATAGAGTGCAAAACCCTGCTCCAACCCATCTATCGTCACAAAAGAATTTGATGTCTCTTCGATTATTTTGACGCTTGATTTTGACCCACCCAACGTCATACGAACACGCTTTCCCACTTTTATCAGAAAGCCATGTTCAAGCATTATCTGCCACCGTTCATTTCGCTTCACTGAATCGTACGCTGCCATGAAATCCATAAACAGATGGACACACATTACAGAATCATTGACCAATTAATCATGTTCCGGTAAACACCAATAAAATTAATTGTCACGCGTTTTCCGCATAGTGTCAGATTGATAATTGGGTCGCAGACGGTTGATGTAATTTTGAATAAATTAATAAAATTTCGCCACATCAGTGATTTATCGTCACCGATTCTATTCGATTCAAACTGTAGTACCTTTATTTTTCATTTGGCACTCATTTAATTACCTACCACAAAGCACACATTTTAATAACGAGAACTTGAACAAAAACAATGTCGGTGGGTCCATTCAAGCTAAGTGGCTGCACTTCTGGCAGTTAATCCTCTGTACTCCCGAGCGTGAAATGTAATCCAAAAACTCAGTCATTTTATTTCATTAGCATTTTTACCGGACAATTTCACACGAAAAAGGACCCATACGTTGAAACAAGGGGGCAGATAAAAAATAATGCTCATCAAATAAGCTCCAGTGGCAGCATGGATGCTCACCGGGTCGTAAGTGCTCCGGGGGCACTCTGGGGTAAAACGATATTATTCCGAAGGCCATACTGTCCCTTATTACATTTCGCATCATTTTGATCGGACAAATATGGTAACTCTTCCCCATCACACATTATTGACCGATTGTGATGGACAGGGGATTATCCGAATGTTACTGCTCAATTTCGAACCAAAAAAAAAATATTGTGAAGTAGGGCGTGAATTGTTCGAGTACAACCCAATGGAAAGGCTTGTGCTACATTTGAGTCTTTCGCTAGTTGATTTTGTATAATGAAGCAACACGAAACCGATGTACAAGGATCGTAAAACCCAATTAAAACTCTAGCCAATGCAATGCCATTGCTGCAGTCGATATTCAATGGACTGATATTAATATTTCGTAACACGCCATTCCTTCACGGGAGCTGTGTGCCATTGAGCGAAACTGTGGAACGACATACTCGATAGAAAAAAGGATTCGAAATTCATTGTTGCAAATTGGAACGAACCTACCCCGGGGGGAAAACTCCTACATCAGATGAAATGATACCCCGGAATGCACACTCGTACATACACATCCACACATCGGAAATCCCTTACTACGGTGGCACTGTTCATAGCCGAACAGAACAATCTAAACTGGGGAAAGCAATCAGCGAGCTGGAAAACCATTTATAAGCACCAGTCGGCTAGAGCCGATAAGAGCGGAAGAAAATCCACTTTAATAAAATTGCTTATATCGCTACGCCGCCGCCGCCACCGCCGTTGTAGCAGAAAATTCCTGTCCTCCCCGCCGCGCTTGCCGATATTCCGTTGCTGGCATTATCGCGAACAGAGACGGGGGCACAATCTGACAAAGGATTTCGGCTTTGGCAGTTAACTAATTTTAGGGTCACATGCTGCTGGCTGAGCTGAATCCGCGGTGATTTCGAGGCATTGGCTGGCGAAGGTGGGTCGGGCGGGAGAGATCTCTCAGGTCAGCTCTGGCGATATGCTGGGTGGAAAGTGATAATAGAATTTCCCCGCTGCTTTTAGCGCCTCGCTGGAGGGTGGGAGCACCGTTTTGCTTTTTGCCTTTCTCATATAGAAAGGTTATGCAATCACTCTGAAAAACGTCAACCTAATCCCGGCCCGGAGGGCCGGGTGTCATATCCCATTCGACTCAGTTCGTCGAGATCGGAAAAAGTCTGTATGTGTGTGTGTGTGTGTATGTATGTGTGTGTGTATGTGTGTGTATGTGTGTGTGTATGTGTGTGTGTGTATGTGTGTGTGTGTATGTGTGTGTGTATGTATGTGCGTATGTGTCAAATAATGTCACTCATTTTTCTCAGAGATGGCTGGACCGATTTGCCCAAATTTAATCTCAAATGAAAGGTGCAACCTTCCCATCGGCTGCTATTGAATTTTGGATCGATCGGAATTCTGGTTCCGGAATTACGGGTTTCAGAGTACGGCCACACAGAAATTTCTCATATAAACTATAGGAAAAATTAAAAATAGAATTTTTATTTTTGATGCTAAATGTGTTCAAGGTGCATGAAACGTCGAGATTTGATGCAAACTCGAAAAAAAAATTTGACTACGATTCACTTTTTTGGATTTTGGCACATTTTTGCCTTTCTCATATAGAAAGGTTATGCAATCACTCTGAAAAACGTCAACCTAATCCCTAAATTTTTTTTTCGACTCGTTTAGGGTTTCTGGATTTTAACAGGGGCGTAGTTGATGGTTTACGGAGAGGGGTTACACCCCCCCCCCCCTCTACTGTTCGCGCCCCTCCTTTAAAAATCTCCTTAAATCACCCCTCAGACCACCACCCCATCCAGCCCTCATACCCCTCCCTTTCAACCCCGTCATCTTTAAACCACCACTGTATCACAAAGCATACCAATTTAAGCTGGGGAGTCGTTCGTTCATGGGACTTTCGCCCTCTTCACATACCCAGCCCCGCATGACAAAATGAGTTAGCAAGCAGATAACATTGATCTAATGATGATTAGGCTAATGGAGTATGATATTTTTTTGTTTCAAGTGTTTCACCGTCGACACGTAGCTCATCAAGTTCGTGGCTGGCATGCCATTGTGTATAAGTGCAAAGTGTACTAAGAATGTAATGGACATTTCCACAATTATGTTGAACATAAAAAGCCTCCGTGCCATAGTTTAGAGAAATGAGAAAGGCACAATTGCACCGCTAGGTGGATTAAAACAGGTTTTTTTATGATGGTTGACACATTTGTTCCAGCTAGGGGGTGAATGCGAGGATAGAAGTTAAATTTATGGCTGTCATTAGTGGACCGTAAATCAGAGCCGATTTTCGTCGGATCAGTGAACATTGCCTGTGCAGCTTGGTGCGATTCATCGAACTTTGATTGGATTTGTGAATGTGTTCTCTTGTAGTGAGCATTTGTCGCGAGATGTGTGAATCCCGGCCTTTGGACTTACATGCATTGGGTTTCTTGAGTCAATGCATCAAACATCGTTACATATCACTTATCATTTAATAGAAATAAACCGGTGGCGAAATACCATTCGGTCGAATGCCATTAAACCGAATGAGTCATTACGCTGAATGGGACATTAAGTCGAATGAATCTTTAGGCCGAATGGGTATTAGGGCCGAGCACCTTGAGATTAAAAACATCGTTAGCATGACCGTCATGGAAACCATTTCCAACCTTGACCAATTGTATTGCTTACCACACGATTCATGTAATCAATAAGAATCTGGGAAAATCAATATATATCGTCTTTAAAACATGACCTGTTCTTTTCAATTTATACAAAACTGTAATTGCTGCATTTGACTGGTTTAGTCGCAGCTGTAGACCAAAGAAGCGATAGCGACATCAGAAACGTGTCCAGTCATTGAATCGAAAATCATACGGTCGAAAAGACTTTAGGCCGAATTTTCTATGGAGATGAGCAAAGGATGAGCTCAAACTTATTCGGTTGAACTTCTAAAACTTTTCGGCATAAATTTGTATAGCTCGATTAGACCAATTTCTTACTGCTTTATTGCCTGGAGAAACAATGTGGAATATTTTCAGCAAAGTACATGATATTTAAATTGCCTTTGATTACAGCTGCGCCAATTACAAAACGTGCCAAACTTTTGTGAAAATGATGCGAACATTCGGTTCCTTATTGCTTTCCCGTGCGATCGTGACCGCTGGCGTTGTACCATACGAAGACTACGGTCGCGCCTCAATTGCTCTATTATGTGATTAAGCATGCGCTAAAACCCCGGGGAAATTTAACATTCTTTAGAACCAAGCCATAGTACTCAGGCGTATCACGAAAACAAATGACTATTGCTTTTTTCATATGAAATTATTTCACACGTTACCTTTACACTCGTAAATTGTCGCTTTTCAAGGCAGCGTTTTTTTAGTAGACCATCTTACGTAGAGTTAGTCGTTTACATTATTTAACGCAAAGAACTACAATTCAATGTTTTTTTTTGAGAGTTGTCCTACTGGAGCTGTAGAGCTAGGTTCTTGGAAGGGCTCCCCGTCAGAATCACATACTACAATTTGCAGACGAGACAGGCAATGCTGCCCAATAAAACACTGCTTTTGGCCAATTGTAGCGGGCCGTGATTCTAAATGTGATATTCATTGTACGGTTCAGGTATGTGCGGGCGTAGGGACTCGCGATCGCGTGTATCATCGCGAATAGCTGGAGCATTTGTACGTTAACGTGTTCGATCGCGTGTGCGTTTGTATGTCGCGCGTGCTAACGTGTATGTAACGTATAAATTCGCGTGTATGTAACGCGTGCGTTTTAGAATGGTCGCGCGCGGACCGAGAATCTGATACTTAATTTTTCGTGTACGGCTCAGATTCTAGAAGAAAGTGGGTTCTTCCATATCACTAGAGTTCTCAGTCATGTCTCTGTAGAACGTGGGTCTAGTTGATGAGCTTTATTTTTGATTGGTGTAACTGAATGTATGTACCTAAGTTGCTAGAATGGAGAGTAATGCTTTCCGAAAGTGACCGATTCTTGTTTGCGGGCTCGCGTTTACAACCGCGTTTGTAACATTGTAAGTACTAAAATGTTCATATTATTACCGGAGTGTTATAAAGTTTGCGCGATCGCGGGCATAGATGTGCGTAGATGATCGCGAAGGTCTTCACCCTTCGTATGTTTACGTGTTTGTCGCGTGTGCTCGCGTGCATGTGACTTCGCGTGTTTACTAGATTTCGTTACCGTGTGAATTACATATTCGTGTGCGTTCTTGGATGGTCACGCGAATCGTCATACTGATATTTAATTTTCGATGTACGGATCACATTCTGACAGGGAGGGAGTCACTATATATCACTAGAGTTCCCGGTCATGTCGCCATGGAACGTGTTGTCCAGTGGATATGAGAGCTTTCTTTTTAATTGATTCAATTGAAGTCATGGACCTAGACTTCTGGAATCGAGGATAGAGACTTCGGGACGTGACCGATTCATGATCGCGCGAGTGCGGGGGACTGTGGGTTCACGCTTGAGACCGCGTTTGAATGTTTATAATCACCGGGATGTTATCATGTCTGCGAGAGTGCGTGTGTAGGTTGCGTAGATAATCGCGAAGGGCTCAAGCATTTGTATGTTTGTCGCGTGTATGTGACTTCGTGTGTGTAAATGCGATTTTATGTCGCCATGGAACGTGTAATTTAGTAGATATAAGCATAATCTTTTTGATTGGTCCACCTGAAGGCATTGGACTTATGCTACTAGGGCCGACAATAGGGGTTTCCGGAGGAAACCGATTAATGATCCCGCGAATACGGGCATTTGGAGGTTCATTATTGAGACCGCGTTTGTGAATTTATTGGTGCTAACCCGTTCACCCGTAGTCTTCGGGGTGTTATCGGGTGATCGTGGGTGTGGTTGTGCGGGGATGATCGCGAAGGACTCGAGCGTTTGTATTATGACGTTTTTGTCGCGTGTGCTAGTGTGTACGTAACTTCGCGTGGACACATTATTTTTATAAGCGTGTGGCCATTCGCATGCTCGCGTGTTCTTCAATGATCGCGCGTGCACGTCCTGTCTAGTTTTTATTTCTAATGATCCAACTGAAGGATCAAGTGCAGAGACTTTCGGACGTGACCGATTCATGATTGCGCGAGCGGTGGGTTGATGCTTGAGACCGCTTTAGTAAATTTTTAGGTGAAAACGTTGACCAGCTTTGCGTTATCGCGAAGGCAACGTTTGTACGTTTGAAATGAGAGATTGTGAGTGTATATGAGAGAATAAGCAATTTGTGTTAATGAGTGCTAGCATGGATCTAATTTTAAATATAGCAATAAAAGAAGGGTGTCTCCAGTGAGAATTGGACCCTAAACCCACATTGTATAATATTTGAACATAGCAATAATAAAGTTCGCCAAGTTAAGTAGTAAAATTGATTACAATGTAGCCCAGCTAAAACGAAAATAATCTGCTTTGGTGGAAAAGCCCTCAGACCACATCAAGGTACAGTATCATGAAGAGGGATAAAGAACTACAATACAATGTTGAAATAAAATAATTTCAATATTTAAAATAATTTGCTGATCATCGTACATATTATGAGCTGCTCTTTCGAATTTTTTTTATATTGTTTTAGACGAATTGAACTTTATCCAGCTAGCCCAATTACAGTGCCCTTTGACCCAAACGATATTTAAAAGCTAAATCACTTCCGGATACCGTAAAGTATTAAAAATAACTATGTATTTAGACGTACTGAACAATCGACGTCCACATGGCTCTAGTGCATACGGCGAAGTCAGTATGTTTCGACTTTGCTGCTTAACCAGGACCAAGGAGTCGATAAGTTTTTTTACGAACCAGAAGATCGTTGGTATATTGTTATTTTTTCAATTCAACACATCATAAAAAGTTAGTTTATCAGAACCCAGAAGCTGTCTAGTTAGTAACCGGTAAATAGAATCTTTGTTGCATTAACTTGTTTCGTGTTCGCATGAGTCATTTCCTAGTCCTACCTCCATGCTTAAAATTTGAAGCAAATCGGACAAGCCTAGCTACCGGATCAACGTGCTTGAATTTTGAATTGGATTTTCCGACAAGTTACATAGAGAAAACCCGCTAGTTCGCATTTTTACCGCTAAGAAGAACTATATGCATCAGATTATCACTGCAGGTGAATATAAGGAAGACAATTAATTTGTTTAAAACTTTGTTGAAGACTGCAAGTCAAATCAGCTTTGTTAGAGGAAGTTATTAAACTTTTAATTTAAGTAATGTATCAGTCAGTTTTGCACGCGGCCTAACAGCGCATGCTTGTGTATCAGTACTCGATTGCCACGAATCATTCATTTTCTTGTGAAACAATAGAAATTTAGCTGAAAAGTATGTTTAGAAGAATTTTAGCATATAATGTGAGTTATGTTTTGGTTAGAGCATTTTTGTTCCATTTGTGATCACATAGAGTGCGCCATCACTAAGTTTTCAAGGACGAAAAATAGTATATCGACATGTTTAGAAAAATTACTGCAAAATGCCTGTTCTACAACTTTGTAGGGGACATCTAATGTCTATTTCTCTTCGTTGAAAAGTTAGTGTTGGCGCCCTCTATGCGGTAGCATGTGGATCTAAAATGTGTCAACTCCAACATGGCTTATGTGACGTACTAAAATTCTTCTAAGCATACTTACTCTAAAAAGCTGTCACAGAAATATTTAGTCACGACTGATATGACGAAAATTCGCCCAGATCAGCTCAGCATTGTGATATATAAGAAAGTAAGCAAATGCTATTACAGGCAACAAATACACTCAGGTTTTTTACGCGGGGGGTACATGCCGCGTAAATGAAAACCGCGTAAATTTCAAAATCCGCGTAAATGAAAACCGCGTGAATTTCAAAATCCGCGTCAATGAAAACCGCGCAAAATAACAAAATCCGCGTAAATGAAGACCACTTAAATTTAAGAATACGCGTTAAAGGGAACCTCATTGATGGATACCGCGTAAATTCCAAAATCCGCGTAAATGAAAACCGCGGAAGTTTCAAAAACCGCGTAAATGAAAACCGCGTAAATTTCAAAATCCGCGTAAATGAAAACCGCGTGAATTTCAAAATCCGCGTCAATGAAAACCGCGCAAAATAACAAAATCCGCGTAAATGAAGACCACTTAAATTTAAGAATACGCGTTAAAGGGAACCTCATTGATAGATACCGCGTAAATTCCAAAATCCGCTTAAATGAAAACCGCGGAAGTTTCAAAAACCGCGTAAATTTCAAAATCCGCGTAAATGAAAAAAGCGTAAATTTCAAAATCCGCGTAAATGAAAACCGCATAAATTTCAAAATCCGCGTAAAAAACCGCGTAAAAAACACCGCGCAAAAAAACCGCGTATAAAAACTTGAGAGTATTTTATAAAGGACTACCGTGTCTACACTCCCGCCCACAAAGTAGAGATCGACGGCGTGATCAGCGTCTAGTTTTTAATTCTATTTAAAAGCCACTTCTGGCCAAATAAACGGCAATATCACTGCATAAAAAAAATTGAATGCTGTTTGAAAATAGTCTATCCTTCTTTTGTAGAAAAACTGAAGAAAGCTTCATTCATTATGCACGATAAAATATTATTATATCTTGGCTCAGGAAGAGTGTGATTCTGTCGTCCCCTTGTTACTGCACATAAGAACTATAGGTGGGAAGGGAGCACCAAATATAACAGCTCGAGGAAGCACTGATAAAAGGCCTAATAAAGCCGCTTCCGATCTCAGTAATTCATGATCAAACAAGGAGTTTATAGCGCTTCTCTGAACGCCCAAAATCTCAAGTGGCTCAACGTGTCAACCACAGCGTAGGACTGGGTGGGCTTAGGTTGGTACACTTTGTTTTACTGCGGAACTCCTCTCAACATCGAGAAGACTTCAATTCTCACGGTATGACATGAAGTTGTCTACTTGCAGTTTTTATTTCGCTTATAAAAATTTAACTTTAGGGTCATTCGACTTTTTTCGGGTTCAAAGAATCTGTAGCAAAATTTCTAACCCTACGTGTGGGGTTGGGAATCGAGCCTAGGTGAGCTGCGTACAGGGCAATCAATTTACCAACTACGCTATGCCCGCCTCCTGTCATCTGGTTGATAATCAATATCCAAGTGCATATTATGCGCTCTCTTTGAGTATGGTTCGTAAAAATCGGCCGAACAACAGATTTGACTTTAATTCTGAAATATGCCCGAAACACGTGACTTTCGGAATTATCTAAATAACTATCTCTTTTTTTACGAACCAAGTTCACCGAAATGTCTGAGTACGTACAGTACAGTATGAAGTTGTTTATAATTTAACAAATTCTTAGCTAACTACTACTAATAAGAGTTGATCATTTTCGAAATGGGGTTTACAAGTACATGACGGAAATCGATGTTGGATGCCACTTACACGTCCAAGATGGTGACTTCCAGTTTAGATAAATTCTCTATAATCTCAACAATATGGGTATTTTCGGAAAATATATAGGAGTGGATATAGTGATGATATGGTTATAGAAAATTTTGCTGTCGCTGTCGTCATCTACTCGTCAAGCCCGTTCCAAAATTACCCATACTGTTAGGATTACAAAAAATATTGCTCAACCAGAAGTCTCCAGGCTATGACTTTTTGGATTTTGCATTGAGCGTCAAACTAGTGCTAATTTTGGTGCTAGTTTAGATTTATCTTCTAATTGGCAGCAAGATGGTGCTAGTTACTGATGAGGAGAATCCGGAACCGTAAAAACTAATTTTAAATTATTGTAAATATTGTAGCCGCCTAAACAAAAAAAAAAAACAATTTTTTTGGCATAGTTAAACTAGTGCCTAAATCTGATGCCTATCAAAATATTTTCAATGCTTTCATTGCCGCTAGTGAAAATTTACAACACTTTACTTTGGGAACCTTATCTTCAGCACTAGTGGAAAATCTCAATCCTTTCTTTTGAATATTCAGGGCACTGTCGCCATCGACAGTATTGAATTATGTCTTGCGTCAATAATCAATTATACTTGTACTGTCCATATCATTCGATATCCAGGCTACGAAGGAGTATTAAGGTTTCCGAAAGATTGATCGAAATTCAGTCCAAAGTTTGTGGCGTGAGATTGTGAACCCGAAGCAAAAATCGTCCACGAAAGTCGTGCCGACTTTGATTGATTCTCGATTTGATTTCTCCTTCCACGCAAAGATTCCCCCTTGATGCCATGACGAACAGTACAGGAACAAGGAGCAGCCTAATGAGAAATCAATAAATCCAGCAGCAATTTATCGAACCTTACTCGAGGGAAATTGGTTCGTTCACTTTCCATTTCACTACACTTTTTAGTGTTCTCTTCCCGTTTGATTTCTCCAACACCATATCAGATAAACCTCGCGTAATGGGCGGCTTCTCAAGGAATGGAAGCTCAGTCCTGATTATGCTATGCTTTCTGACTTTTAAGTGCTTTCCATTTCAGACTAGCCAAATCTTGGACTATCGGCGATGACGGCGACGACGTTGACGATGAGGATGGTTTTGATGATGACGACGACAATGACGGGGACGTGATACGACAATTTTATCGGGGCTTTATGTTTCTAATACTCGATATCGGATAGCTGGAGGATTGAGTGCGGTAGTAGAGCGGTTTTTGGTGTGTTATTTGTAAGGTGCGTGCTTCGACGACAGATTGGTGTATCCTACGATTGACAAATTGTCGGACTTAACATGCACATAAGAGATATTTATTCCTCGTTAAATTGGACGGATCGTCTTTTTTTTATATCAAAATCGCTTGGAGCGAAGCTTCGAGTGTACCTCAAACGAGCATTATTTCAATTTATTCATCGTGATTCGTGGTATTGATGATTTAGTAGACTGCAATTGGAAGTGATGGTATTTGTTTAGCACGAAACTTCGCGTGTAAAGCAATATTTGTAACGCTTTTGAAGTTTTCAATATTTTTCCTTCCTTCGTGTCCAGGGTAGGAGTTAGCTGTTTGAAAAAAAATCTACTATATGAGTTGACCATAATCATATCCAACATAATCCCAAACGTCAGCGATGAACGGTCCGTTTAATTTCGATTCGGATTCGCTGACCAACCGAGAACTATAATCTTTCGAAAATTAATGTTAGTAAAATTGATGGCAGGACAAATTCGAAGAACTGAAAAACCGAAACCCCCTGCAATCGAGCGGAAAATCGATGCTCCGTTCAATCTGCCGTCTCAAGTGGCCCATGTCACACCACTTGAGGTGAACGGAATGGAACCCACACCAACTCTCTCACACACACACATACTCTGCACACGGCAACGAACCAGTCGCAGGTAAATGGAGTGTAAATTATTTACCGAACCCTGAATCAATATCCACTTTGTGCCAAGCTGTAGTTGGACGAGGGTTTTTTTGTTGTTATGTGGCTTTATTCGGGCATAGCGACGTTCTGAGTGCCTCTATCGGCTCAGTGCACCAACTGGAGCGTGAAGGGATAAAGTAGGGATAAAGTGTGTGAAGTGGAAACATTTTTAAAAATGAGGGAAGCAAGGGGAAAATTCCTATCAAGTTCAATTGAGCGGATTGATTATCCTCGTCGGAACCTAGTCGGTTAATCAATGCACTGTTTGAGTGGGCGTTAAACACAAGCATGATGAAATGTAACGGTCTGACGACTAATCGATAAATTTGGCAAAAAAAATTACAGAGGCATTTCATCATTTATTAAAATATGAAGTCTACTGTCTCAGTCCTAATAATCAAACCGAGGGTTGCTTACCGCTCGACGTTTCGGCCTTTGGCGTTAGCCTTTATCAAGGGAAATAAAGTATTATTTTTTCGTCAAATACTCTTTATATCCTTTGAGAAAGGCACTCACCAAATGTCGAAACGTCGGGTAGTGAGAAACCCTTGTTTCGATTATTAGGACGGATAACCAACTGCCCGTTTCGTACGTTTCATTCCTGTCGTAATCTAGATTCTCATTGATAAAATTACCTGAATTAGCGCGTGACTGACTTACTGCATTCAACATAATAACGTATGACTTGGTAAACTAACTCGTGCCTAACAAACTAACATCTATCTCTTTGATCAATTTTATGAGTATCTACCGACATATTGGACACTGTTGTGAATACGACAACTCACTCATGGCTGTACCATGCCAAATCGTTCATTTGCTTAGGTTTGTGCGTGCTTCTAGCAAGTGGAATGCCAAACTTGTTCGAGTCGCAAATAGTGTGTGTCGAATTTAGTTCAAATAACTCAGCATTTGATTCTAGATATTCTAGCATTACTGGCAATGCATGGTTGAAAGAAATCGACTATGAACTTTGTTCTTATTTCTAGCTTTAAATTCTAAAGTCAGAGGTAAGGATAAAATTTACAGCAGGATTCTTTATATATTAACTGTTCTAAGGCTGAGAAAACTTGATTTTACGAGAAACAACTATTAAGGCATGTTCGTGCCTCCGTGCTGTACACTTCCCTGTTGACTGCAAATTAGAATTATTTTGACAGGACAATTGTGTGTAATTTCGTGCGAAACACGCCAAAACGAAGTGAAGACGACATAAAGAACGCAATTGCATATGTTCAAGATGGCGCCAGTATTGGATCAGCCTCTAAACAATTCATGGTTTCGTTTCTAATCATTACGTGCCCACGTGAAAGGAAAATTCTTGCCAAGAATGAAAGCGCGTCAGATATTTCGCGTAAGTTAACAATATAATAATTTAAGGTGTTGTTAGAGTAGATTATCGAAAAAACATTATCGAAAAAGAGAAGAAAAAGGAATAAAAGAAATGCTCCGAAGCGCAAACGTGATTGTCGCACAGCTAAGCAACTACGTGAGCCGGAATGCACAACTTCAATTCTACACTCTGGCGACGACAATGACACCGAATAAGTCATTCGCAGCTCCGAAAAACGTGATTTTTTTAAACATTTCCTTCCACGGTTTCATAATTTTTCACACGATTTGCTATTTCTTCATTTTCGTACCTGAACGACGTCAATGGATTGCTTGTGGGTATGTTATTAATTTTTAAATAATCTGCAGTATTCATACTCTTCAAATAAAATTTGAACCGCTGATTTTCTAAGCGTGTACATTGTTTTGTTTATCCTCAAATATAGCGACCTATCGTAAGGCCATATTTTAAAAACATTGAAAAAATATTTTCGCCTTATTGGATTTAGCCAGGCATTAAATCATTATTGCCAAAACGTTGCCAGATGTGTAACCTTTCCAACAACAGTTTGTTTGTCAAAATCAGTGCAAAAATACCATCGTACGAGCTCGCCAAAAACACTGACCTACTTGACCCCACTCGATTCTACCACTGGACTTCTTCGGAATATGAAAGGAAAACGGCTGTAAATTCTAGTCTTATTTTTATTCTTAGATTCTAAAATCATAAATAGGAATAAAATTCAAAGTCGATTTTTTTACATGTTTACTATTCTAAGATTTAAAATAGTTGATTTTACAAAAAAGCAACCATTAAGCTGTGTCCTGAACTCCGTTCACTGCATACCATTACAAAGCATCCTTAACGCTCCACATCAGGCCAGAACCGTGACGGTGTATCATGGCAGTGCAACAATTATAATAATCGTATCGCGGTAGATTGCCTTATTTATTGTACCGATGATAATGCCTTGCCCCATGTACAGCTTCATACAGCCTGCCAAACTAGATATTTTTGTTTGGGAAATTTCGCCTTTTTCTGAAATGCTCTGCAACGTTGTTCCGATGCATGGCAGTATACAGACATGCTAGGAAGCTGTGTAATGTCTTCTATAACATCCGTTTCATCGCCCATTGCAGGAAAATGTCGTCAAATATTAAACTTCACCATTTACGTAAAGTAACCTAGGCATTGTTAAAATTGAGGATTGAGAATGGAGGGAACCCCAAAAAGTGGCCATGTTCGAAAACCGTTGTCCAAATTGTCCTACTGAAACTGTAGAGCTGCGTTCTCTGAAGAACTCTCCGTCAGAATCACTCACTACAATTGCAGACGAGACGGGAAATGTCACCCACTAAAACACTGCTTAGAGCCAGTTGCAGCGGGTCGTGATTCTGATTGTTATATTGAGTGTATGGTTTAGATGTGCAGGCATATGGACGTCAGCGTTTATATGTTCGGGTTTGAGACGCAATAATCAGTTCATAGGTGCTATAGCGTTCTCGGAGTCATCTGGGCGTTTTGTGTTTGGAAAAACTGAGGCATAAATGTGCGTGGATGATCGCGAATGCACTCGTCTTGGTGTACCAACGCGAAGGGCTCGGGCGTTTATGTACACGTGTTCGATCGCACGTGTGTGTAACTATAAATTCGATTTTATAGCCGTGTGGCCATTCCCATAATCGCCTGAATTCTTGGATGATCGCGCAGACCGCGAATCTGATACTTAATTTTCCGTGTGCGGTTCAGATGCTAGAAGAGAGGGAGTTTCTATATATCACTAGAGTTCCCCGGTCATGTCGCCATGAAACGTGTTATCTAGTGGATATGGACGTCTATTTTATGATTTGGTTCAACTGAAGGCATCGACCTTAGTTTGGCTAGAGGAACTTCCAGACGTGACCTATTCATGATCGCTCGAACAAGCAACCTACAGCCTCGATTGAGAACACGTTTTTATGTATATATGTGCCTAAGCGTTAACTTAATCACCGGAGTGTTTTTATGCTTTTGAGATTGCGGGAGTGGGTGTGAGTGGATGATCGCGAAGGACTCAAGCGTTTGTATGTCAACGTTCGTGTCGCATATGATAGTGTGTATGCTACTTAGACGCGTGTTCTTGAACGGTCGTGAGCACCGCGAATCTGATTCTTAAGTTTTAGTGAACGGTTATGATTTTAAGAGAGTGCACTGGAGTTATTTAGCGTATATCAGCGTCATTTTTCTTTCTTTTTTATTAGATTGGACCAACCGAAGATCTGTACCTAGGCTGCTAGGACCGAGGGTAAGAACTTCTGGGTGTGACCGATTCTTAATCGCGCGAGCGCGCTTGAGACTGTGTTTTAAGTTGTGCTAAAACGTGCATTTAATCACTCGGATATGTTCATGATTGTCTAGGTGTGATAATTATCGCGCAAAATTCGTGTGAATGCATTTCAACGTATTTTATCGCGTGGGCGTTAGTATGTCCTGTTGTGGATGTAACTTCGCGTGTAAAACTTCTATTATATAACCGTGTTATCATTTACTTATTCGCGTGGATTCTTGAACATACATGATGTGGGCCGCGAGTCTGATGTTAGATTTTGAATCTACTGCTCAGATGTTTGAACTGAACGCATGTTCCTAGGGTGCTAGGACCAAGGGTAGCGACTTCCGAACGTAAGCGACTCAGGCTTGCATTTGAAAGGGAACTGGTGTACCTAATCGTAGATAAGACGGCGTTTATAAATTCGTAAATGCCAACATATTCTCATCATCGGATACATGATCTGATGTCTTATCGCGAAAGACACGAGCATTTATATGTTAGTGCTTGTGGGCGTTTTGATGTTGCGTATGCTAGCGTGTGTAGAACTGCGCGTGTTTCAACTCGTTTATATTACAGAGAGGCCGTTTGCATATTCGCATGGGTTTTTTTGCATTTTCGCATGTGTCGTCATTCTGATGTTTTATTTTCAATGTACACTTCAGATGAAGGAAGAAAGTGAGCTCCCCCATCTCGCTGGAGTTTCCAACTATAGCGCCCTAGTACTTGTTCGTATTAAGAGTGAGAGCTCCCGAGTCTGATTATAGTCGCGCGAGAGTAGACGTTTGTATGTTGGCACAAGGGACCGTGTTAATAAATTCATAAATGCTAGGACGTTGACATAATCGCCGTGACGTTTATACGTGAGTAATCGCGTTTGCAACTAGGTTCGTATTATTGCGAAAGATTCGAGCGTTTGTATATCATTGTGGGCGTTCTTTTTATCGTGTGGGCGATTATGAGTCTTCAATATAAAAAACTACAATTATGTTCAATAGAACATAGCCACTTTTTTACCGTTTGGTCCGCGTAGATGATTATTCAAAATAACTGGCCAGATTTTGAATATTTGAATTGATACGGTCCCAATAATTTGGCTAATCCGCTTAAATTTAATACACTATGTAAATTGAATATGAATAGATAACATGTAATGAATAAAAAACAATAGGATACAGCATCTGGATGAAAATGAATATTAACAGCAAAAATAATTCTATCTGCCAGTCTTCAGGATATCCCTTCGCTTCTATTCGCCACCTGAAACACGCGCCGTGTTCCTATCAAATTCTTGAGAGCAGCTGAATCTGAGAGCTCCACACTACAAAGCTTTAAGCATCAACATTGTAGACTGAAGCCCACCGTCAAACCCACGACGTTTTTTAAATTTAAAATGCTAAACAAGCAAGTTTGGTACAGTTAAGATAATGCAAATATGAGTTATAAAATAAAGGATTTGAATAAAAAAGAACATTTTTATATGAACCACGACAAAACCGATGCTCTATCTCTATGTGATTCCGACATATTTATTTCATTCGTCATTTCGATATGCATAAAGGTGAAATCCATTTAGTTTAGAATGTGAATAAACTTGTACCAAGCATGTCCAACGGCATCCGGTTTGTGAGAATGCGGGTGACCAAACCTATTTCTGTATACCTAACCCTACAATATCAAAAGGGAATTATTGCTATTTTCAAACCACGCTGTGTACATATGAAGAACAGTTCTGGGTGTAGGAGCAAACAGTCCACATTCTTGAAATAACGGTAAATAAAATGGAGGAATATTGTAAAAAACATCAAATGTCGATTACTTCCATCACCTTGTTAAGTAGCTGTACACCACCATCAAACTGACAGTCATCAGGGGATAGAAATGGTACAAGAACGTCCCTGAGCGTAATGAGCGGTAAACTAAACAAAACTCTAAGATGTACAGTTAAAATCAGTCAAAATAGTATAAGCATTGTCTTGAAGTCTTCGGTAATTCCCCAGTAACAAATTACTGAAAAGAGCTCGAAGTCCAACATTCATGCTAATTAACCCCTCAAGTAATGAGCAACACTAACAAAGATCCTTCTTTGTTATTCCATTCATAAGACCATGCTTCCAACAAAATTAAACCTCTCTCCGAGGATACGTACACCGAGCAACCGGAATCTTGTCGGAAGCGGTAGCAAAACAATCATTTGTCATATTCCCAGTTCAACGAGTTCATTAAAATGCGCCCCTTATCTATCCACTTCGCCGGCCCAGTCACATAATCGAACCACTTGATAACTTTTCGACTTTTCCCACCAGACCAGAATATTTCCCTTTGCTGGTTGCAAACTAAATAGAAACCAGCGGGGCTCGGCAGCGAATTTTCGCTGGAGTAATTCCAAGGATAACCATCAATTACCCTGCGAAACGGTAACTTATCTTGTATCGGAATCGATTCCGAGGGGCTTCGGGAAGATGCGGGCTCGACACGGAAATGTGACGAAAGTTAATGTTTATTTAATTTGGTGGGTACTTAATCAAACTCGGGTTTGTTGGGTGATTCGAGCACTATAACTGGCTTGTCGCGTATAATGCGAAGGAAACTGTATAGGCTTAGAAAGTTTCATTTTCATTTAATTGAATTCTTGATACAACCTTTATGGTCGTTCGAAAGCAAGTTAAATATAATTCCAGCTTTTTAGCTTGTGCAGGCTATTTTCAACAAATCCTAAAGATATAGGATCTTCATATTCAGTAAAAACTTTTAATTATAAACAAACGTCGCACATTAGATATTATTCAAGGGATTGTTCTTAAGAGGGCTTGTTTAATTTACGGCATTTGTTTGCTGTATCCAACTGTTAACTTAAAAGCCAAACAAGAATTTAATCGATAGGACGAACACGTAAAACGTAATTTTTATTTCTAGTAGTCGTTTGCAACTCGAAATACAACGAAACATGAAAATAGCTACCATTCCATGTCTGACATTAACTCTTTTTTCAATAAATTTCTATACTCCATCCAATCCCATCTAAATTTGTCGTTTATTCCGCCATTTCTAAATTGATTTGCAATGCAGCAGCAGAACCAGACGACCCTACGCATGGATCTAGAAGTTTCTTTGTGCAAACACCACTCTACCCCCTCCCCAGACACACACACACATAGAGCGATCCCAGTGACATGTCCCGGAATATAGGATTGTCACTTTTACAAGCTAGCAATAAAACACACATTTCCTCATCCCAGCCGTCGACGTTTCGCGCAGCAGCAGCACCACCAACAAAATCAATGGATTGGACTCATTTCACTTTCAATCAGCACCGATTTGTCCCTAGGAAACCGAAATGGTGGTGGGTGTAGTATCAACGCAATAAATGCAACAGTCGTAATGCGATAACAATGCTTCCGCTTACCGATAAAATTGGAATTTGTTGGGGGTACAGTCGTCGGTACGCTGTGTGTCGAAAGGCGAAGCTTCGGCGTGTATCACAGCACTGTGGATGGTGATAGGATCGGCTGGAATTATTTCAGCTAGATATTGAGTTCGTCGGTCAATGGGAGCAAAAAAAAATACCAAGGCGGAAATCGGATCCGATTGGTATAGTCTCTTTAAATTAGCTGGATTGTGTGCGGCATGAAGAAAGCTGATCCATTGATTGGATTTGGACTCGACGGGTTTGATTTCCTTAATTTGTTATATTGGGATCATCACAGTTCTATCTCACGTTCACGTTTCCTTGCATTTGTGCTATATCTTGCTCTAATATTGATTCGGGAAGGGTACGCGAGAGTCCCAGTGCTCAAGTGGCAAGTGATAAATTGAGATTCGAGTCCCAATTGGATCAGTATATTATCGGTTGATATATTTTACCTATTATAGATACACTTATTGTCAGCCCGAGACAACAGTAGGAAGTTTTAGATAGTAGTTTTGCAAAAAAATGTTTTTGATAGTAGTTTTGCAAAAAGAAATTACTTGTTTTAAACTATGCACGTTGCTAATTTTAACGGAAATTTAGTTTTTGTATCACAAATGAGATATCTACCAATTGAACTTCTTCGTGGACATGCTTAAAATAAGCTATAACTCTTGGTGTGCCTTGCCGAACGATTCAGAAGGTAAGGCGTCGGTCACATAATACACTAGTTGTAATCTCGAATCTCAGCTAGTAGGGATTATTAGCGATCAGATGAGTTATAACATTTGCGTTGAAATTGTCCTATACACCAAGAATCGATTGAGAAGTCTATCGAAACAGGTAAAGTTTCGTAACGGATTGTAGTACAAAGTGCAAGGTTACTTAGAGCCACTATACTTTTTAAATTGTCTTAAATTCAAACATAAACACATAAAACTCCTAACGTCCAAAACCACGAGCTCCAAATACTAATTGACCGCTGTATAACTTAAACAGCAACGAAATACAAGCAATTTAATTTTTAAGTTGAAAAAATTGTGTAGTTGGAGCAACTTTGTTTTGACCAATTACGACTGTTTTTGCTTTTTGGCTTAATGAAATTACGCTAATCGTGAAAAACTGTTGCACTCGATTCTAATGCTAGCAATACGGAACTACGCAATGACCTCTAAATGATAGCATATCATCTCGGATTGAATGAAAAACTATTTTTAATTATTAAAGCATCGTATTTTGTCGCGCTAATATCTTTACTTAGAATTTCAAAATCATTTGCGGTCGTACGAACTACTGGAGTATAGTAACATTTTTTTTATTCTTGTTACCATATACTCACCATTATTCTAACAACGAAAACGTCGAAAAAGATCGACATTTTCTTCCATCACATTGCACTTCTTCAAAACTATGTGCGGTAAATAAGGCCGAGCTAAAAGCTCCACGCACACACTACACACCATTGCAAACCTATTTGAACTTTACCCTAATAGCAACACAAGCTGACGGCGAGCGAAATTATCTTCCACGCACACAGCAAAAGAAGCACACTACCATTAAACACCGAAAGCCTCTCCCTATCTCTTTCGGCGCACGCAACAAGTGATCGGCAAAACGCATCATTAAGCCATTCATTGATGCTGGCCCAACCGAATTTTTCATTTTTCTCCTAACACACACCACACTATTCTATAGATCACTAGTTCTTCACGCTTCATTTCTTTCTTCAGGCAACATTTGTTGCCACTTTCCTACGATCATCACTTTTCACATGAAGATCATTCGCCTCCCGCAATTACGATGATCACAAAAACCGAACGAGACGACGCGTCGATAAAAAAGATGGGTGGGTAATGTCTGCGACATAACCGGAGAGATGTAGAATACATAAGGAACACGTTCTTCAAATATGTTGATACTCATTGGAATTTTCGGACAAAAGGTGATTTGGGCGAGGAATATTTCAAATTATTCTTTACAAAAATGATGGTGGTCCTGAAAAGGACCGGTTTTGTTGGCGTTGTTGGCCTTGGTGAGGGAGATGGCTAACGATGAAATTAATTGTTAGCATGAGGAAGTCGCGTAGTACTGGCCAATGGAAGAACAGATAATAATTGATTCCTGAAAATCAATTTTTCTTTATTCATGTAAATTATACATACTTACAAATCTAACAGAAGATTCCTGATCATATTTCTGAATCATTAGTGCGAACATTGTGTAATTTGGTTAAGTACAATGAAAGTTACAAACTTTCCAAACTCGACCTTCTGTTCATTCAGAAATATTGAAATGGGGTGTCGTGGTCACAATAAAAAAAAGATGGGTGGGTAATGTCTGTCACATAACCGGAGCGTCGTGATTTCAATTCGAGACGTTAATTTAAATCTAATAATATTCAACAGAATCACGTTTGAATGGGAAATTTTCAAATAATTCTCTATGGTAATAATGGTGGTTCTGAAAAGAACCTTTGGTATCGGCGTTGGTGTTGATGGTGATGCGCTGGATCGTTGGATATTTTTGGCATGATAGTTACGTGCCTGGCGAACTGTTTTGTAGCCTCGAACAAAACGACAAGACTGGCTTCTTCGGGTACCATTACGGCTGAACTTTATAAGCTTAGCTCGACTTTGAAATCCTGCACAATCTCACGAATCAGACACTGGTAGGGCCATTTTGTTTGCTACTAGCACGGAGCTGCACAAAAAATCATTTAATGCAGTTAGTTCACGGGGGCTGCCAAAAAGCTTGAATAGAAGCATGCGACTTCAACGTTTCTCTTAAACACATGCAACAACACATTCGTTTTGGTAATACTGATAATAACAGTAGAAAGGAATGGAAAAGCAGTGCATGAAACGAGCGAGAGGATAATTTAAATTTTTGTTCCGTGTGCAAGCTACTTCTTTCCACCCAACGTATTATGTTGCTTGTTGAAAATTTGCTACACACCTTAAAATAAAAGTTTCAGTTTAACTCTCACTAGAACACAATTGATTGGTCCTGAAAAGAACCGTTGCTTTTATTGTAATTTACGCCCACTCCCACAAACCGACCAAGTAGGCATCAGTGGCTTCATTACGGCTGAGTTTTGTAAGCGTAGCTCGACTTTGAAGTAATACACAACCTTACGAACCAGACGCTGGAATGTTAGCCAGCGGATTAGTTGCTCCGTTGCCCTTTAGTTGGGGCGAAATACTAGCATGGCGACAGTTCCTGATCGGTAGTTGGTTGCGATGGGCCACCAGTAGCTGGGGCACTTTTGCGGACCGTCATCATCGCCAACTGCTTTCCTCCGGTGGACTGGCTGCTTGCTAGTGCTTGAACGAATACGAATGATGAGAAAAACCGACCGACCAATATTCATATATGAAAACACAAGAAAGCACTACTATCGCTCTCCCGCTCGTTTTCGTGCCATTCCTGTGCCTTTCCTTTCCGTTCGGCTACCAATACTAGCATAACCAAAACGAATATTCTGTCTTTCCATCGCCTTCAATCTAGTGGCCAGTGCTAGCAAACTTGCATGTTCAGTTTTTCAATAACAACATTCCAACAATATTTTCAAAGAATGTTGCAGATTTGAAAAGAAGGAAGGAGAAGATTTTCACAAATTTAAATTCTTTTGTTTTATTTGTTAGCGCTGATAAAGGCTATTTAGTTTGCTACTAGCAAGGAGCTGCACAAACAAATCGATTTATGCAGTTAATCAACGGAGGCTGCCAAAAAGTTCGAATAAAAGCATGCGACTAGTGTACTTTGCATGTTCTATATTTTATCAATACTAGAGAGGATCAATAAAATAATTCAAATTGTTATAGCGACATGCAATTGTGGCAACACTGGCCATGAGATGGTGGGGGAACACGCACATTCGTTTTAGTTATGATGGTAGTAGCAGCAGAAAGGAATGGAAAAGCAGTGCACGAAAACGAGCGAGAGGATAATTTAAATTCTCTTTCTTTCTTTCCACACATCGTATTTCTTATATTGCTTTCTGAAAATTATTTGTTATACACCATAAAATGTAAATTTCAGTTTAACTCTTATTAGAACACAATTAATTGGTCCTGTAAAGAACCGTTTATTGTTTTATTGCGGGAGCATAATTCAGACGCACTCCCCGCGGACACGGTGAGCTAGAAAGCACTATTTTGCATTCTCGAACAAACCGACCAAGTAGGCATCGTTGGCTTCTCGGGGCATCATTACGACTGAGCTTTGTAAGCGTAGCTCGACTTTGCAGTCCTGCACAATCTCACGACCCAGACGCTGGAACGATAGCCTACTCTGTTGCCCTTTAGTTGGGGCGAAATTCTTGCAGGGCGACAGTTCCTGATCGGGTTGCGATGAGTCACCAGTAGCTGGGGCACTTTTTCCGCCGTCGTCATCGCCGACTGCTTTTCTTCGGTGGACTGGCTGCTTGCTAGTGCTTGAACGAATACGAATGATGAGAAAAACCGACCGACAGATATTTATATAATCGCGCTAATATGCACTACTATCGCTTTCTCGCTCGTTCTCGTGCCGTGCATGAGCCTTTCCTTTCCGTCCGGCTTCTAATGGCCTAACCAAAGGAATATGCCGTCTTTCCCCCACCAAGTGCTCTCGTCAAGCAACCCAATGCGAATAACCATACGAACAAACATGTAATGGACCTATATATAAACTTTTCATTATTTTATTGTTCGGTTGGTCTACCATAACGACGGCTCTGTGCGGGATGGGCTGAAAATTTTCACTTTTCCGAGTCGTTTTCGAAAGATTTTTCAAAACACATTTTTTTGTTATTAGTACATGTTATACATACTTCAAATTTTAATACAGCATAGAGGAACATATTTGCAACAAATTGGTCTAAAAATCAAATCATTCTGTTAAGTATGATAAAAGTTATTAACGTTCAAAATCTGACGCGGCGCCGCAGCCGATATTTTGAAACGGGACCCCTATATTGAAACCTTAAATGTATTCTACATTAAAAGAAACACCGCGATTCGTGCCAGGAAAATGCCGCTTGCATTTAATCACAAAAGAACACTTCCGTAAAACGAAGCCAGAAAATTGCATACCGCAATCGTCAACCATTTTGTTGAACCGCGATTCGAACGCAGCGAACGAGTTAACTTTCACCAGCAAACGACCGATCTCAACTGAACGACATGTAGCTCGCTCCCTGTTCTTCATGCAGCGCAGGCGAAGCCGGATATTTTTTCATATCGAATAGAATAACAATGCGCTAGTATTGGTGAAGCGAGGAGGAACGTTTTTCTATAGCACAGTTCGCGGACGATTTGAGAGGTACGTGAGTGACCTTGAATTTGAGTGCTAGAACCGTGGTAGTGTGCTTTGAAATAAAGAGCTTTTCAACATAAGCGGGCCTTACACGTTCAATATTTTTGTCAATATTAGACAGAATTGAATAAAGTATTGTATGTGTAATGGAAAAAAGTTGTATTGACGATGTACATTTCAAATGAGATTGAAGTATTGAAGCAATATTGTCAATACTCGTATTGACGAAAATATTGAACGTGTAAGGGCCGCTATAGACTTTTCTACGGCTCATGTACGTACACGTCACATGACACAAATACTACTTCTCAGGCTGGTAGAAAATAGTAAACAAAGACGGCAAAAGTAAGTGGGATTGTTTTCAACCAGTAAGCTGCCCTGGTGTGCGTGAGACTGGCCGACAAGAACTCACTTGAAAGTGTATGGTTTTGAAGTAATTCTGGTGTAAATCTAGGTCAGGTCGTAGGTAACAATTTGAGATTCCTTTCGGTTACTTTCTCTTTTTTTCTTTACTCGATTGTTTCAAGCTGGGTAGAAATTCGTCGCAAATTTATCAGAATTTTTTTGATGACTATCAAAATCGTGAATAGGAATCCATAAGCATCACTTATGTCCGATGGTTGTTTCAAAGTTACGTGAGCGGCGCAGCATGGCTACCGGAGACAGCGGAGCAGAGGCAGATGATCTGAAATAAATTCATGCCAAAACTCGAATAGACAGTAGGCGTGGTAGGTGTATATTTCACGATAATGCGTGAGTTCGTAATATCTTAGAGCATACAGACAACGTTGGATTTCTGGCATCTATTTCTGGGTGTGTACATTCCTCGACTGTGTGTGTATTTCTAGTGTACCATGTCGCATGCAAGTTCGGATAGGCTTCTTAAAATATTATTTATGGAAAAGAGCGCTCAGCGTATGGATGTAACCTGGGACGCAATTTATTGATTTTTGCAAGTTTGCGGTTGATTTTTTTTTTACTTTCTCGATTTTACCCATGTGTTTAAAGATATTAAAAACTGAAGAAATTTACGTACTCGTCTTGCACGATCATTAAGGACCGATTTTTTCACCCTCGCTTAACGATTAAGCCGGTTTTAAACGTACTGGTGGACCTGGTTTAAAAATTAAGCGAAGGTAAAGAAATCGGCCCTAAGTGATATTATTGCTCAATAATGATATGATCAACACCTCGTGGAAGAGCCCCTTAAGATTTATTTCAGATGTACAGCTTGGGTTGGATGTTTGAGGGCGAACATGTGCATACCAAAGAACATTACATGAAAATGTTTAACCTTTCTTTTTTGACAGTTCAGACTTTCTGGACAAACCGTTGACCGAACACAGTACACAGCGATTAATGAAAAAGAAAACTTTTCTTTTACTTACTACCAACATCTGTGATAGGCGAGTAACGGTTTGTCCGGGATTTCCACTCGAAGTGAATGTTGACAGTTGGCTTTTAGGCCGTAATCATGTGTTTGTCGAGACTTCGATTTAGGAAATTTTTGATTTCATCCACTACCCGAAACTTGGTTCGAATTGCTTTTAAATTCTAACACCATGTAAATAAACTCGCTGAACCATCATTTTTACTTTCGATGTTGTCTTCGTGCAATGTTCTATAGAGACACGGCATGTTTGTAATTGCAGACGTGTTCGTAAGAACTGGGTGCATGCAGAGCGTTCGCTCACACATTCTCTGCCGCTCAAAGGTTGGTGAGAGGCCTTGCTCAGAGAGGTGTGAGGCGTGGTCGTGATTTTCGTGTTATGCAGGGTGGTGAGATTAATTTATTAGTTTTTCTCGATTGAATTATTAAGGTGCAATGAAGTATGGTGTAGTGGTCGAGAAAGAGAAACGCGGTTTTTTTTCTACTCTGTGTACGGGATCTTAGTGAAATTAAATGAAGTGCCCTATAGTGTTTATGAATTTGCTAGATAATATCTTTCATCTAATATCTTGTTTTAAATAAGACTATCAACTATTTTCGCTTAATCGCTGTTTGAATTGTAGAATATGCCTTGGTTCAATTCGGACCTTTTGCCATAGGTACAATCTGATACAAGAGCGCGGAAAACCATTAGAGAAAAATGTACACAGCCGGTCAAGCTTGCAGTAAAACATAAGTTTTTGCAAATTGTTTGAGATATTTTGGTGTTTTAGCTGCCTATTTTAGGTGATTTGAATAATTACTATCCTCTCTATTATTAAGTCAAAGAGTCAAAGTTGTACAGAAATGTTAGGTTTAGAGAAAAAAAAGTTTAAAAATCGATGTTCGCCACTATTCCAAAAATCAAAACCAGGCTGGACACAAATTCAAAAAAGGTGGCTCACGATTTATCATACGAAACCCTGCAATATGAATATTTTTGCTACGAGAAAGATATCTAAAGGTCGAAATCTGATGTTTGCTACTACAGCGCAGATTCCTTAGTTGGGTCGTGACCTTGTCCTGACGAACACGATTTGCTAATTGGGTCGATTTTCAGATGACAAAAACGGTCAAAACAGAATTCTATCGATCGATGAAGTTTTAGTTTCTGAAGAAAGCTTCGTTGACACTAGACGGACTGTCGCTCTATAAAATTCAGCTATCGCCGTAATATTCTAAGACAAGGTTTTTTGATCATGTTAATCTTCAGGTTTTCGGAGCAGGGTAAACAGATATACGAATGACAAAGACCACCAGAGAAATCTTAACCTCTGGTATAGAAAAACAATGTACAATCCTTCAATATAGGATATACGGAAGATATTGGAAATAATTACTAAAATTCTAAAATTGGTGTGGTAGTTTTATAGTTGACTAGCTATTACCCATCGCGCGTTGCTGCGACACTCTGCGAAATAGGAGGAAAACACAATTTGTTCCAAAGCGCCATCTGGCGGGCAGATAATCTCCAACTAATAGCACACAAACACGCCCCATACCAAATACCTACTGTGTGCAAATTTTTACGGAAATCGGTTAAGCCGTTTGGGAGTCTATAAATCATATACATACAAACTTTGACTTTTTTATATATAGATAGATAGATATATGATGGAATATATCAGTAGTATTCGCAATACGCCCTATGAATAATTTGAAAACAGTTCAAAACGTTTCTGGGATAGCCCAGTCGGGTTAAACCTTGACCCGAGATACCATTAATCACTCGTTGCATTTGCGACCACTCTCTTTCTCTCCCTCGCTGTTACGAAACCGGAACCGTTTGTAAACCTCGCCCCATCATACACAATACTACAGCACAGGTAGATGGAGATACTGGTTTTAATTCTTTTTAACCCATTATAACCCAGCTGTTAAAACTTTTGATTATTTATACAGTACTTCCTAAGCCCTCATATTATACCGAAATAAGTCTGGGAGAAACCAAATAACTACTTTGGAACGTTTTGTTGCAAATAAGACCAACGTATGAAATTTCATACGCTGGACTGATAGGGTATCAAAAAATCATTACAAAGAAAACTCGGCTAATATCCTTATATTTAGCATAAAATTTAACTAAAGTTTTTTGATCATGTTAATAACAATATCTTCAACCGTTTTTGAATGATTTTAACACTTTCCTCCTCTCTCGTGCCGTTTCGTCTCATGATAGGTTCGTTGCATCAAACCATCTTTCCCTCAACCTTTGTAGTTATTTTAAGGCAAACAACATTTGCTCGCGAATATTGATGTCAAAACATATTCTGGTTAGAGCCAGGTACAATTTGTAACGTATTAAGCGTTTGTTGCCTTTGAATGCACTGCCAGTTCAGCCCGGCATATGAAATTTCATACCTTGAACTAGCAGAATTTTTGCAATTGTTTTACGAATTTCATTTTTTCCCACTGAGTCACATCTTTTACACCTCTCGTGGCCATTTGTTCTCAATCCGAAACAAGAATTAGTGTCCTATAAGAGAAAACTAATGTGTATTACTCATATTTCTAGAGCTTTTTTTCATTACATCTAAGATATCTAACAGAAACGTCATACGGAGAAAATCGCGTGTAAAAATTTCCTTGCAATTTTCAAATTTATTTCACAATTAAAGCACATAGAAAGCTATTAATTCTACTATCAGGTCTGCATTTACTCATTGCAGGATCGTATAAGCATATTACATGACTTTCGCGAAGATTATAGCGAGATAATTGATAACTATTATTTTGTTACATTTTGCCGATCACTTTTGCTATTTTGCTCTTTTACATATGTGGTCTTGGCAACACCGTTTGTAGATGGCACATTTTACTGTGGCGTTTTGACAGACGGGCTTGTAGTTGTGATATATTGCATGTGCTTTATTGCAACCGAGAGTGTAGATATGAGGTTTAGCATTGGAAAAAGATGCGACTTGGATAAACATCACAACGCAAAACATCACATCTACAAAATATTAGCAAAACTTTGCTATATGGTATGTGACATTTTGAGTTAAGATTAAAAAAATATGTAGTTATTTTTTTTTCTTTATTATTTGTGGACGATAAAGAGTCAATGCTTAGCTTTTATTTGGCATAATAAACTCAGTTTGTGTACATTTGTTAGATATGACGTTCTGAATAAACGGTAAAGATTTTGGCTTGCGTTTTGTCCAACTCTGGCATTCGAGAATGCAATCGAATTTTATCAAAAAAAGATGATTGAGCATATACATTATAAATTATTGGGTATTAAAGAATGTTCAACAAAGACCAGAAGTTTGTAAAACAAGTGTGATCCGGAAATGTTTTGCGTTATTGTATGATTCAGAAATGTGTTGTATTTCATACTCTGGGTCATAATGGGTTGGTATAATATTTTGTCGCGTAATGAAGTGTACTTTGAAATCATTTGAAGCCGTACTAATAATGTATTTATTATTCATTATTCGGTAATTGTTCCGAATCGCGGCTTTTTCGAAAAGAGGGTTAATTTATTTTGGAAATTGTTCTAAATGGCCTATTTTATAACAAGCAATGAAAAAAATTCGGGGGGAAAGTTTTAAAGTAGTTTAAACTGGAAAAATAAGTTGTTCCCACTTACCTTTCTAACAATGGCATTGCTCATGAGAAAGTAACGTTAAGGGTGAAGGTAGTGTGATGCGGCTTTGCCGCATAGTCGAGTCCAAGGATTCGAAGCGGCGCAAAGCCGCTGAGAAACCGACGGACGAGGTGGTTTTGATCTTGCTATCGAAGGGTGCAATCAAACCTGTAATCCACTCGTTTGCCCGGTATACTCAAACATAGGGGCTATCCGTAGTTTAAGGCCGACTGAGCGGTAGCGAAGTCGAACAGCATGACAAAAAGCGATGTGGCGTAGCCACATTAGGCATTAACAATGTTTTATTTAGTAACAATAGGATACCATTTATTTACAAAAATAAAATGTTGTTAGAGCCGAATGTGGCTGCGCCACATCGCTTTATTCAAGTGCTGTCCGACTTCGCTGCCGCTCAGTCGGACTTAAACTACGGATAGCCCCTATGTTTGAGTATACCGGGCAAACGAGTGGATTACAGGTTTGATTGCACCCTTCGATAGCAAGATCAAAACCACCTCGTCCGTCGGTTTCTCAGTGGCTTTGCGCCGCTTCGAATCCTTGGACTCGACTATGCGGCAAAGCCGCATCACACTACCTTCACCCTTAATGTCACTTTCTCATGAGCAATGCCATTGTTAGTAAGGTAAGTGGAACAAATTATTTTTCCAGTTTAAACTACTTTAAAGCTTTCCCCCCGAATTTTTTTATTGTTTGTTATAAAATAGGCCATTTAGAACCATTTTCAAAAGAAATTAACCCTCTTTTCGAAAAAGCCGCGATTCGGAACAATTACCCACATTACACTTCTTCAAAACTAAACGCGTTGAATAAGGCCGAGCTAAAAAGTTCTTCTACACACACTATAACGCTATTGAAAACCTACTCTAATAGCAACACGAATTGATGGCGAGTAAAATTACACTCCACGCACACAGAAAAAAGCACACTACCACCATATCTATTCGCCGGCAATTATTGAACATCAAAAACCCCTCCCTACCTCTTCCGGCGCATCCTTCAAGTGATCGGCAAAATGACGAACGTCTTTTTCATTTTTCTTCTTAATACACAACACCACACGTAATTTTTCTATACATCACTGGCTCTTCACGTTTCATTTCTTTCTTCAGGCAACCCAACACTTGTTGCCACTTTACCTCGTTCATCACTTTTCACGTGGAGCATTCGCCTCATGCGATCAACGATGATCGCAAAAACCGAACAGAACGACGCATCGATATAAAAAAAATGCCGCGATTCGTGCCAGGAAAATGACACTTGCAATTAAAGGGCAAAAACATGGTAAAACGAAGCCTATAATTGCATACCGCACTCGCTAATCATTTTGTTGAATCCCGATTCACACGCGAAGAACCGGTAAACTTTCACCAGCAAACGACCGATCTCAACTGAACTGTATACGCACTACGCTACGCAGATCGTTGCCCTTTCTTCACGCAAGCGAAACCGGATCACTTTCTCGAATAGAATGACAATGCGCTGGTATTGGTGAAAGCGAGGAAAGTTTTTCTATAGCACAGTTCGCGGCCGATTCGAGAGAGATACGTGAGTGACCTTGAATTTGAGTGCTGAAAACCGTGGTAGTGTGCTTTGAAGTAGTAGATAGCGACCGGATTCAAAATTGGCTTCTGGAAACATGCACAAAATTGATATTCTAGAAAGTTGAAGGCATTGAAGTACTGTTATGAAAATGCTAACAGCTAGTTGATTTTTAGTTCAATGATTGCTTTAATAGGTGATTTGAAGGGATTGAACATCTAAATGTGTCTGCATCTACTGCTTCTGCTGGTCGAACCGTTATGTCTCGCCCCAGCACATCGTAACTCAATACCTCGGCATGTTTGCATGAATAATATAGCGCATTGCGCACATAATAAGTGCGACTAAAAGTGCGGAAACGTAAATAAAACTGCGCTTTTACATTGAATTGTCCTGGTGTCTATTACGCACTTATGTATTATCCAACGAGGAATAAGTGCACCTCATACATGAAAACGATTCAATGTAAAAGCGCACTTTTATAAGAAAAATCGCACTTTTATGGAGTCCAGTTTTAAATGCCATCAATAATAAATGTTGAACTAATGGAATTAGCGTTCTAGTATGTAGTTGTACGAAAAAATGAGCTTTTAAATTCAGAGGTGAGCAAAAAAACGCACATGTATGCGTATGGTTTCTAAAATTCCACCCCATGCATAACCGAATCCGGCGCCTTTCGGCGTTCACATGTGCTATATAGACGTGAGTACGAGTTTCAACTAGGGTTACCAGTCACAGTCGCTAATTTTTCTATAATCAGATAGATTGGATTAACAATTTTTCAGTTGACAGATTTTTGCCATTTTTACAAACATATTGCATTTTTTGATAGATTGTTGTATACAGAAATGTCTGGATTAGTATTAAATCGTTTAGACGTTTATTTTGGAGGAAAACAAATCGTTTACATGGCGAATTTGGTGACAATAAAAACAACTTCAGTCCAAAAGGAGAGGGTGGGGACTTGTAAAAAAGTGAAATCTCAGCCAACCAATATTACCAATATTTGCAAATTTCACACAGATTTTCATCGATTTCTTTCTGTTCTGGTTTTGAAGGTGATGAATAAATTATTTTGACTGACACCCCGAATAGAAATGTACAGTAACAAAACCATGATTTTCACTGTGACAGTACAGTAATTTTACAATAATTTACAGTAAGTTTTAGTGTTATGCTACAATACATAAACAATAAACTTTAACGTTTTTACAGTAAATTTAAATGTAAAATAGAGTTTTACAGTGAAAAAGGGGGGTGGTTATGTATCTTAACATTAAAAAAATTAATTTTTCTCCATACATTTTTTTCTCGAAAGCAGTCAAATTTGATGTGAATGCACTGTATCAGTTTTTTGCTGAACAGTGAAATTTATTGTTACATGAAATTTTATTGTAAATCTACTGTGAGAACTTGGCATCGAACAATGTTGAAACAGTAATAACTATAATATTTATTGTTTTATGATTGTTTGTAGGGTAAATGCTATGGTAAAATTCTATCCGGGACAGATTTCAATGTGACCATTTTTGAATGCCTGAGTCGGTTGAAAGAAGTAGTAGTAAATCCGTTCACACTGCTGCCAAGTAAGTGTATTGAATAAGATTAGTTGTTCAGGGTCAATAAGGCTAAATAGAAATGTTAGGTTCCGAGAAAATAAGTTTAATAATTGATGTTTGTCGCCACTCCAAAAACCAAGAGGCTGAAGACAAATTCAAAATGTCGGCTTTTGTTTTATTATATGAAACCTTGTAATGTGCTTATTTTTGCTGCGAGCAAAATGTGTAAATGTCGAAAACTGATATTTGCTTCTATTATGAAATACATACAGGCAGATCATGACCTTTTTCATTACGATTCATCGAGGCATTTAGTATTTTTGAATGGAAAATTGCTTGGAAAGTAAACAATGATATCCACCGTAATCGAAAACCTGAAGATGGTGAGTTGGCCATGAAGATTTATACTTTAAAACCATATGCGATTTATAATTTATAACCATAACCATTTCAGAGGTAAGATATAAGGATTCGCTGTTATTTTGAATCAATTTAGACGGATCGAAATTCAAGGTGCCATAATTTTCAGGGCAATTTATCGTATAAAGCCTCGTTATATGTATATTTTTTATGATAAAGGTGTCTAAAAGTTAAAGATCTAGGAACTTCACTAAGACGGCGGGAAATAATTAATTAGGCACCCTTACTTAAAAATAACTTTTTATGAAAAGAAAGTATCTAGAAGTCGAAGATTGACTTTCGTCATCATGTAAAAAACCAAGATGATAAGTTCAAATTCCAGATAACATTTTATTTTCTGCAACCATGTATTTCTGAAAAGGTTAGAAGTTCAAAATTGATATGTTGTGTAGTGTTTCAAAGCTTAGATAAGCATCTTTTGATATTCAAGATTGCGTCCCTAAGTACAAGATAACAGCACACCGATTTATTTTCTAATATCCTGACAATTTGGTATTGTCGGTATCAAGAAGTTTAAAATTTAATCTCATAAATTGGTGTGTATTTGAAATTCTTGTTTAGAAATCTTCCTCGTTCTTCAAATAAACTAAATCATTACGATCTAAGATGTTGTTTGAAGAAAAAGTGGAGATATTTAAGCAACAACAAAAAATATCTCAGGTGTGAATCGAAATTTTCTATCTCGTCAAATATTTCCAAGCAATTATCAAAAGCCTAAGGTTACCCACTCAACAAATTATCAAGACGAATTTTAAATTTAGGGATAACATTTCACGCTAATACACTCGACCTGACCAATCCACTTGCTCGGTTCGGTTAAACCTTGACCCGAGATATCATTAATCACCCGTTGCATGTGCGACCACTCTCTCTCTCTCGCTGCTACGAAACCGGACACAACCATTTGTAAACATAGACTTCCCGCCCCCATTATACACAACACTACAGCACAGAGAACCAACCAGGAAATTAATTTTGCAAATCCTAGCTTTAGACTTGTAGATTACCAACCGTTGATAAGGGTTATCAGCGTACGTTTCAGCGGCGGAAAATAATTGCTAGTTTTCGAAACATGGAACAAGGTGACCATGGCCTACACGCCATCGCAGAATCATCAGGTACATTCGTACGATAGAAGCTGGTCCGTTTTACGAACAGCAGCTGGCATAAATGTACATAAACCAGATAGGTCGAAGTATCCAAATTTCAACTAATGATAATTGATAGCAATTGTATGCTATTTAGCAAATTGAAATATGGCGCGAAGTACTTCATTGTTAATTAATGTCCAATAGGTTCAGAGTCTTGTATGGTTAGATTGAATGTTTCAGTGATATCATGTTAAACTAGTGTGTCGTGTGTAGTGAATTAGAACGATTCTTATTTTTTGTTGCTTTGAAATACTCGATTCTCTAAGCAAAGCAAAGCAAAACCTCGGTACTACATTCCGTAGCGGAACTTGAACTTCTTTTTCGACAACTTTCCGAGGCAACCAATTTTTAATATACCAACGATTACTCGATCCTTCTGACACTAGGAATCCTTTCTGTTTGAGACTCGAACATACGAGGACTGGCTTATGAAACCAGTTCCGTACTCTTTGAACCATCAGACCAAGGCTCTACTTGTACTATTCGTGCGAATTTTCGGTATGAGTGTGCCATCGTCAAAACATTTTTATTAGAATTATTTGCTCTCAATGTCACGCAATGATTTAAAGCAAAAACATCATTTTGACTGCGGAATTGCTAGTTTTAGTATACACTATTTCGCAAGAAATTTGTGGTAAAAATTGATGAGCGACGTTAGGCATAACTACGTTAGGCGTAATGGTCTATTGGCATAATGTACGTTAGGCATATTGTACGATAGGAATAAAATTATAAATTTTTAGAAATTACTTAAATTCATTATTCTTCAAGGCAAATCTTTTCTTCCTCGAGAATTGTATTCTTTAATATTTTCTGGATTGTCAGCTTCTGCGATCTATTTTAATTTGATTTATAATGCTCGACGTTTCGGCCACAAATTATGACATTTTTCATCTCCGATTTATTCACTATTAAACCAACAAGCTTGAAAAGGGAAATAAAATTCGCGAACTAACCACGCAATAATTTTTTCTTTATGCATCTTTTACCGACGGTCGGAGGTTTTTTCATATGAACTTCACATACATCATGTGGGGAATAAACCCTATACATATTAGTCAAGCCTGAAAACAGTATAATGTTGGTATACTTTATTTTAATTCAAGCTTGGTGAACATCGGCTTTACATGGCTGCTTGGTATTTGTATGTCTATACAAACTTGTCAAATGGTCCTAAGTTCAAGTGTTTATCTTCTCTTTCGATTAGTACGGTGATATCATAAAACTTTCCAGTATTGTTTTAGTGTATATCAAAAGACTCTGATTCTATTGATTCACATTACTGAGCCTGTGTAAATGTTGTTAGTTGCACTAGAGAGGATATATCGAAAATACAGTTGATGAGTAATAGCGATATTGTCGCATAGTTGGCACTTTGCTGATGCCATTCAAAATTAATATTTATGACGAATATCACGATAGTTGGAGAAAACTAGTCTACCAGTTATATAAAATGAGGGACTAGACAATCGATCAATGGCTTTGTAATGTTTAAAATGTATTTAAATTTACTCGTACTTTATTTGTATCATAAAACTTATGTAGTATAATAGTATGTATGTAGTTTACACTCTTCATACCTCGACAAACATATGATTACGGCCTAAAAGCCAACTGTCAAAATCCACTTTGAATTGAAATTCCGGACAAACCGTTACACGCCAATCACAGATGTTGATAGTAAACGAAAGAGAAAAGTTTTCTCTTTCATAAACTGTTGTGAACTGTGTTCGACTAGTAACGGTTTGTCTGGAATTGCCATTCAAAGCGGATTTTGACAGTTGGCTTTTAGGCCGTAATCATATGTTTGTCGAGATATGTAAACATAATTACATGTATTTCTTTTTATTTCTATCTCAATACTCTCCACGAGTTACTTCCTAAATTCGCCATATTTGTTTACAATGCTCGTTTGGAACCGTTGTTTTGGGTTCGATTGGAACTTTCGGCTTCAGTCTTCGCGCATCTCTATACAATCATCTCTGATCGACAGAAGAGAAAGTAAACAGAGAAACTGTCATCTGCAATTAGGACCTATTGACATGTTTAGCTAGACTTCCATCACAATTTTGCCTGTGTATTGGGCTCAATGTGTATATACAAGTATAGAGTACTTGACAATCTGTAACTGTATTAGTGGGTTAAACGATTTGTTTTCCTCCACCTGTCATAGGTGGAGGAAAACAAATCGAAAATAGCTTTTCGGTCGGATTATTTTCATCATGGAACCTGACCAACCGGTATTGTGCATGTCCGGAATAAGTATTACAGTGTCATAGAGTATTTCAAAACCATTATAAATACTTTAGGCGAGCTATTTCAAATGTTCAAACAGTTTTATATATGACAGCTGGAGGAAAACAAACCCCCAATTAGTGTGTGTGATATGATTTGCATAGAACTCTATTGCAGAAAACACAGTTTGCTAGTGTTGGCAACTAAAAATATGTAAACAATCCAGAAGCACAATGGGTCGACGTCATAGCGTTCACACGAACGGTATGACGAAAGGGGCCATATTATTGGCTCGAATCAAAACTCGTCGAAACGTCAATTGACGATAGGTTCATCCGGAGCATTCATTTGTGTACATTTTGCAAGTGTTGCCAATTTTATTTTGATTCCACCACTCAATGTGGCTACGACACATCGCTTTTGCGAGTGCTGACCGACTTCGCTACTGCTCAGTTGGACTTAAGCTAGGGATAGCCACTATGTTTGAGTAAGCCGGGCAAATGAGTGGATTACAGGTTCGCTTGCTTCCGACGGCGGGTCGGCATGCAAACGAGCGGATTACAGGTTCGCTGGCTTCCGACGGCGGGTCGGCGGCTCCCTCGCCCGGCTGAACTCAACGGCTTTGCGTCGCCTCGGTTTTGGGGTAAGCCGCATCATAATGAATTTTAGCTGGTTCTAATTCGCATTCCGGCTCCAGTGACACAACCGATTCTAACTAGAATCGGTTGTGCCACTGGAGCCGGAATACGAATTAGAACCAGCCAGCATTCCGGATGAGCTTAACTTGGAAGTTTCCTAAAATTTAATCTGGGAAATAAAAACTTTCTGGCAACGCTCCAGAACCCCGTTGAACTCTAACGATTTCACCACCTGGGCGCCAGTTTGACGATGCGGAATGAACTCTATTTACTTTCGACATGTTTTGATTCGAGCCAACAACATCCAGCCGCCATCTTCGCCATACTTGTTTACACAACATTGTATTTGGCTCACATTCTTGGCGGGGTATTTGCTTCGGATTCTCGTCTGTAATTTATTATTATATTCTCGGAGTTCTAGACTTTTCTGTGGTTCATGCACGTACGTGTACACGTTACATGACACAAATACTACATCACTAGCTGGTGGAAAATAAACAAAGCCAGCAAAAGAAAATGCAATTCAATATTAAATTTGCAAAAGGGCGAATAAGATTTGTAAACACTTTTATTTCGATGGTTTCTCTTAATTTACTATAATTTCAAAGCAGAAAACAATTGAAATTACTTCTACAAAGAGTGAAAATTTACATTAACGCATATTTTTCGTGAAATTCCACTCTGCAGCAGACTAATGAGCGAAACAAGTATGTTTACAAAAAAACACTTTCGCCCTTTTGACGAATTAATATTGAATTGTTTTCAACCACGAAACTGCAGTGTTTGTGAGACCGGTCGACAACAACTCAATGCATTGCGCACTTCCCACTAACCTGGACTCCGCACTTTTAAAGTGCGAGTGATCAAACTGCTACTGGAAACTGCGAGCTGTCAAAACACATGTATTTCAAGTGGTAGAGATGTTATTTTCATAGACAGACCAGTCGAGCTAACCAGTCTACGAGAAGAATCTAATTGAAGAATAGCAAGTGCGCAGTGCGGTTAGAATCCAGTTTTTAGTGCCACAAGCAATACAAAAAGAAGATTTCTTGAGCATTTTTTCAAAACGTCATATCTGCAATGAGTTACTCTCTGTTTATACTTTCTCTTTCGATTTTTACGGCGTCACTATAACACTTTTCACTTATATTACAGTACAGATCGAAAGACGGTGGTTTTAACTAGCATATTATGCAAAGAGCTGAGGGATAAATGTTAAAGTGACCGAATTATTAACAGAAGAGAAAGTTAACAAAGAGAGTAACTCATTGCAGATATGACGTTTTGAAAAAACGCTCAAGATTTTTTCATTAGGTCCAATCTGCAAATGATAGCTCTTTTTCCGCATTCTCTTTCGATTATTACGGCAAAATCATAAACATTTATCAGTATGTTTCGAAAAGCCAAAGTTTTTACTAGCTTATTACGCAAACAGTTGAAGTGAAATCAGAAAGGTGACCGAGTAATTCGCAGAAGAGAAAGTAAACAAAGAGAGGTTCTCTTTTGTAGATTGAACCTATTGAAAACAAGTCTTCAAATAGACAGTGATTGAGCGAGCAATACAGTACATGACAATCTGTAACTGTATTAGTGTGTTCAGCGATTTGTTTTCCTCCACTAGTCACATGTGGAGAAAAACAAATTGAAAATAGCTTTTCGGTCGTATTATTTTCATGACCAACCGCTATTGTATACGTCTCCGGAATAAATTTTAGAGCGACATAGAGCATTTCAACACCATTATAAATACTATAGACGAGATATTTCAAACGTTTACATTGGCTGACAGTTTTATATACAGTCGAGATTCGCTGGTTGGACATTTTTTAACTGGACCGCTTTTTAGTTGGACCTCCGCTAGTTGGACCATTGTCCAACTAAAAAGCATCTAAACGTCAAAATCTCATGTCAAATTGACTTTGACAATCTTTCTAACAATCTTTTACATTACTAATGTCTTCTTTGGAGAGTTTTTGACATTTGTCAGTCGGTCCAACTAGCGAATTATATTCGGTAGTTGGACATAAGCTGTGGCCCAACGAACGAATCACGACTGTATGACAGCTTGAGGAAAACAAACCCCTAATTAGTGTGTGTGTGTGTGAAATGATTTGCATAGAACTCTATATTCCGATGCGCCGATCAGGGTTGCCACAGATTTTTCTGTTATGTCACGGATTTCCTTATCAATTTTTGGACATAGATTCTTATTCACAGATGATAGATTTTGCCATTTTCATGAAATTTTCGCAGATTTCTACTGATTTTTTTCAAATCAATCCGATATTTCACATATATTAACACAGATTTTTTACGGAAAAACCGAATTCAATGTGTGGGATACCAAGGTGTGAGTGTGAGAATGTACGATGTGTACGTATCGACGACCGGAACAAAAGATCTGTGTCGTTTCGCATTCACTCGACTATGTTTCCCACGGATGGACATGAAAGTAAAGAGCACTCATCAACCTTCGACGGATCCCGACACTACACTTCTATGTAATTGATGCCCAAAGGTTAGTTGGTCGAAATTTGAATAAATAAATTATTATTCTGTTAGAGTTACCTAATTAGTTCGACTCCTGCCAGCAGAAGATTATTCCGTAAGATTTTAAACCTGTTTCTAATGACCCTGTCGCTTCTAGTTTTCCGATCTGTATATTTCACATCCTTGCTCTCACTTGAGTACTATGTCTATGAAATTTTCATTCATAATTTTCATGTAATAAAAGAATTTTTTTTCCTACATTTAATAACCCAATTGCTCTGTTTCCTTGTTCTTGGGAAATTTTTGAAATGGCTAGTGTGTGATTATTTTTTATTTATTGCACCCAGTAATCTCTGTATTGGTAAGTATAGCTTGGCAGTTAAACTTCTCTGAACCTATCTGTCAATTTTAATGGAATTATAATTTCGTAGGTGCAAACCGCAAACAAAATGACCAGCACTTCCCGAGTTTAGTTGAGGCTTTTCATGTAGTCGTCTATTCAAAACTGTGAATTGGAACAACTTTTTACTGATGGTACTTTATCTTTCCAAGATTCGGTGAAGATGCAATCCACCCGCCCGGGGGAAAGCGATGCAAAGCAATTAATCTTCAGCACAATTTTAGTGATTCTTTTGGGAGCGAGTTTAAAGGAAAGAAAAGGATTGAATCGTAAACCTGCGGGTTCATTTCGGAATTGCTGCTAATCCCGTTTCGTTTTTTTTCTTTGTGCAGCAAAAAATAACGACAGTATAGTTCATCCGCATGATTTCCCCCGCGGCAGCAGTTTCTATGTGGAACATTGATGTGAATGGAGTTTTGAGTTGTTGGGAGTAACCGGTTCTTTGCATTTCGTTCAGTAAAGAACTATTGAAAAACCTACACGCTCAACAAGCTTTTCAATCCATGAATAACGTGAAGTTATGTGTTCAACCCTACACGCCACCGAAAAACTACCTAAAATGGAGTACTTTTGACTCAATCTCATGGTATCGTGCAGGAAGGTAAAATTAGGTAAACCGCGTTGAAAGTAGTTTCCATTTAACTACGGCAAAAATCATAACTCAACCTTGAGTTTATTTTACTTAAATTTAAGTCTAATTTACCTAATTTTTAGTATACCCCAAACTAGAAAAACTCTAGTAAGAGAACTGCGGAGAGAAAAACAGCATTTTTGGCAACGTATGCCCCGGCATTCTATGGGAACACGTCCATTGTTATAAGGATAGGCAATGTTCGAATGGATTCGTTTTTTGACAGCTAAACGCGAATCCAATCGATCCAAAATGGAGTCTCCGCAGTTCCCTTTCTAGAGTTTTTCTTCCCCAAACAACTCAAAAGTACCTTACTGCACGGAAGACCTCGACTGAGTCGAATCTCTCGTTTTGTTTTTGACAACACTAATAAGTGCGAAAGCGACGCACAACTCAAAAGTACCTAAAGTTAAGTTAAAAGAACTAATTCTGAAGGTTGTTTTATGTTTGCGTGTAGGGGTAGATCATTTGTGATGCATTTTTAAAAATTTAAGGCATTTTCTTGCCATCAAAATCGCTATTTGGAATGTATTTTGTGTTGCGTGTAAGACGTCAAAATCCTGCAAGAAACTAGCTTTACATCTAATAAAACATCAAACAAAGTGGATCGGTGCAAGGCGTTTGTTGAACAGACTTGTTTGCGAGGGAGTGTAAAGTTGATGCAAAAATTATTATTATTAAATGCATTATTTCAAATTCGATGCAAATTTGATGTACATTTCCAGAGTGATCTGCCGCTCGGTACAACTTCTTCAGAACAAATTTTTATCGATGTTCTACGAAAATGAAAATGTAAATACATCGTCATTTGACACTATCGGTCTAGCCACAAGGGTTAGCGATTTTGATCGTTAAAAATAAATCAACCAGATTTCGACACCCTGTGACAGACTGCAGTGGAAAATCTAACTGGTACTTTATAGAGCATTGCATGACAATGTATAACCTCACTTTTCTGACAGTTCAGAGAGCTTGTTTACATGGACTTAGAAAATTTTTGATTCCACCCAGTATAATAAACTTGGTTCAGATTCTAACACCATGTAAACAAGCTCGCTGAACTGTCATTTTTTCGAGCATTTTTACTCATATGACTCCAAACACAGTCCATACCATACTATATTCTGCCAGCTTCTGGCTCAGCTTCATTGGATCCTCCCAACAAAACTAACAATTAAGAACCGAGAATAAACGCACCATAAATTAGAGTAAATTAAAAAATTCGTATAAAAATCTATTTAGAACCACTTACGTAGCAAACTATTTATCTGCAATGTGCGTAGAATACTTTTCTTCCGAACGGCGAAAACATTTAGCAACTATTTGAGTTGAGGGAAAATTCGTAAGACACTCCGATGTAAAAAATAAAAGATGTAGTCTCGTCAACGCTCTTCACCGAAGTGTTATAAATCTGTTGAACCAGTTAGCTTAGGCTTCAAAGCAGCAACCATTTCCATTCGATTGCTGCCCGGCAACAGATAAGCTCGTTTGACCCCCGTAGTAAATGTGACAGAATCTGTAGAATAACAAACAAACCCAGCTACCATAGTTCAGCCAGCATCTGCCGGAAAAGGGTTATTTTCTCTGCCGTTACAGGTTCCTTAAATCTCAGCAGCTTACGAGCGCTCATCCTTTATCAATATTCACCCAGTCATCGCAGGCCACATTACAGCCGCTTATCAACTGGGACATTCTGTACTGTCATCATTCCGTTGTTGCGTTGTTGGGCCGAAGAAAGGCTCTTGCCTGTGCCATGTAGGACACACAATGACATGTCGTAAATAAATATGCTTACTATATCTCGCTCATGTTTCCCGCCCTGTCATGGCGGGGGTCGATCGATGAGGGTGCAGTGCTGTTAAGTATTGTTCGTGCGTACCGCAGTATTTCGCATCCACGAGAACTGAGCGACGGAAATAGTGTTAGCTTGGGACTAGCGTAAGGGTTAGGCCACAAGGTCGACAACAGTCTGTTACTGTTTAGGTGTGTTGTAGCTACATTATCGCCATGATTAATCTTAATCTTTTTATTGAATTTTGACATACTCTGCACGAGAGCTGCTTGACATCCGCCGGGATTCGATATATGACCGGGGCTGATAAGGATGGAAGGAGAAGTTACGTTACGAGTGTAATAACACAAATCATTTCCCGGGTGCTGTGCTGTCATCTTAGCGGCTACGTGACTACCCTTTGCCATCATCAGTATGGTGAACGGTTTTTCCGAGGACCTCACTGAGAGGGAACATAAATTATGACATTTTCCTGTTTGCTCCATTCCATTCGACCATAGGTTTAGGCAGGCTCTCACGTACCACATTCATCGTCGGGAGTTTCGCTCTGTGGCAATGATGATGGTCGATTCGGGTGAAACGGGTAAGCCTTTTCCACTACCGCATGCACGCTAACACATCCCGAGATTCGTACAGAAAAGAATACGCACAACGATGAAACTGGACAAACGATAGTCGAATTCCGTTCGCATAAATATTGGCACATGTCGCCGGTTCGGGTGCTCATTTATTCATGATGATGCCGCGGCTGTTCTGGACTATATCTCGCATGTCGAGTCGGCCCTACATGACATTCGCAGGTCGCGCCCATTTGCGGAGGTTTTGTGTATGTCGCTTTCCGTAGCCTAAAAAAAAGTTCAACAGCTGGTTGGGTTGAACCGAGTGCGCTATCGCCGGTTGCAAATAATCAGGTCAAGTGGAGCACTTGACGTCGGACACGTTGATGGAGATCGTTGCTGCGTTTGAAAGGATTGACCTGTGCGAGTGATTTGGAAAATGAATCAAGTTTTGAATATTCGAGCTGGCATTTGGGAAAGGATGGATATTTCAATAGGGGAAAAATGGTTTATTTGGCATACGGAATTATTTCCAAAACCATTCTAACCAACGACATACGCAATAGAGTACTTGACAATCTGTAACTGTATTAGTGTGCTCAACGATTTGTTTTCCTCCACCTGTCATAATTTCTGATAGCTGGAGGAAAACAAATAAAAAAAAAAAATTTTCGGTCGGATTATTTGCATGGTGGATCGAACCCAACAGGTATTGTAGTCTCCACTAGAGGTGTGCGCCGATGCATTTTTAATCGGCGGCGGCGTAAGCGACATATTTGGCCGGCGGCGGCGGCGTTGGCGGCGTCACGCCGTTGGACCCTATCGGCGGCGGCGCGCCGGCGTGTGTCGGCGTGACGAATATTGACGCCTATGTAACTAAAAACAATTCTTGGCAGTAAAATTCCTTTCCCAAATTGGTAACAGACTTCGCAGCACATACAAACAGACGTTACCAGCTTGAAGAAAATTCTAAAAAAAAATCATCACTCACGATGTACTAGCGACATCTGTTGAACACATTGCACAAAATGGAATTCTCGCAATCATATCAAGTAATTTTTTTTCAACTGAAGCTCCAATAGTGCCCACCTAGGGCAGATCACTTTCAGAATGTATTACAAATTTGCTTCAAATTAGAAAAAATGCATTTAATTTCCATTTTTGCAGCAATTTTGCACTCCTTTGCAGAGAAGATTGTTTAACAATCGTCCTACGCTGATCCACTTTGTTAGATGTTTTGTTGAATGTAGGGCTGGGTTTTTGTAGGGTTTTGACGTCTTACACGCAACGCAAAATGCATTATGAATTTCTATTTTTGTGGAAAGAAATGCATTTAATTTCGCTGATGCGTCACAAGTGCCCACCCTGCTTGCCAAATGCAAGATAATAAATGAATGGCGGTACTGTTTTTACAGTTGCAAAATTTAAAGAACGAAATAGAAAAATTGTCGATGTCGCATACTACGACTTCGCATGAAATAATGATTGCAATGGACAAATTTAAAGAATGCAGAGTAACGACTGTATTTCAATGACACATAATAATTATTTTTTGTTCTATGTTTGGGAAATTAAAACGGTAAAATAGTTTTTGTTTTGTTTGAGGAAATTAATTCTAGTTGTCGTTTCATTGTTTTTTTTTCATTTTAGTCTTCTTTACCGTCGCTCTTTAAGAATCCCACAGATATCGGGTACCCTAACACGAGGCGTTCCTAATGGCATTAATGGCATTACTGCGCAGAAATGTCACTTTTAATGGTCATGTAAGGACTTTTCAAGGTATACACATTACTTCATTTTCCTGGTTGGCATTTACTTTTGCTTCTTGTAAGTACAAAATAACGCATACGATTCCGTGGCACCACATTTTCTTTCAACTTAAGATTTGCTTCTATCTAGAGTGAAAAGTATGCTCGATGTGCTGGAGTCATACAGATCTACACCATAACGAAACCTAAATATACAGTTACTATCATTCATAATAATTCCACGACTTGATGTTGGGTTGAAACTGATTACTAAACAAGTCTGATTGAAAATGGTCTGAGCGTATCTCTAGTTTTCGTAGCACCTGCACTCCGCCAATTGCTCCAGCAGATCCGGGGACCAACAAATTCGAATCCATTGCATACATCTAGTCAGATTCGATACACCGAATCAATTAAATTACTAACATCCTATTAAGTGCTTACTCGGCGATCGGCATCGTGTTGTAACTTAAGAAATAATTGTGAATAACTCCCGCCTTGGGCACTTCGACAAGAATGAATTTCACATTTCCGGACCATTTTGTTTGTTTTGGTTTGCATGAGATTAAAAAGACGGTAACGTTTTTGGGTGGGTGCGGAAACTAAGTAACGCATTTAGCTCTGTGTCAAAATCTCTTCACTAACACCACGCTCGCTGATATGGCGCATTTTTTTTGTAATTTACAACGACCGTTTTTTCTACGAGTGATGAAAATTCATCTCGTGTTACGTCTTTTTTGTCTGTGATACCGGGTTGATGCAACTGACACTGAAAATCTTTCCTGAGTGGGGCTAGATCACACGATGAATAATTTTTGAGACCAGAAATCTTACCCGCCACATCAGTGCACCAGCGTCGCGAAAAGTCAAGATCATTCTGTCCAACTATTCTTCGAGAAATTTTTTTTAAAATAGGTCACGATTCAATCAATGATAAGTAAACCTCGCATTGAAAATAATTTTTGTGTTTTCAAAAAACTAGTTCATGCAAAAAGATGGCATTATACTCAAATGTTTAGTAGGTGGTTGTGTCTGGATATGCTTAATATTTTTATGATTCTAGTTCATAACTTGATGATACATTGATTTGTATTAACTTTATTGACTAAAAAAGTCAAGAATTGAATGATGTGCAACGATTTTCGTAAATTAATATCACGTGTTAACGTGATATTTTAGTCTTGAGTTTATCGTCGGATTTTTTACACAGAGTCACGTGTCTTATAGTTTTCTTAATTATTTCACGGACTTGAATTGTGGCTAAGTAATGTATTTTTGATGCTTAGCGCAGTTTCATTTAATTCCGAACATTACACTGAATCTTAACAAAAGAATAATAGGGTTATAGGTCCTGGTAGTTTCCTTGTATCTAATGCTCGCGCCTATGAGACTAGTTGCTAGCATTTGTACACAATATCTCACATAGAAATTTCAAAACCAAAGAGCAGAGCGAATAATCCATGAATAATAGTCTGAGTTCCTTGAAATTGTTTTCGTAAGTATATTAAGATTATGTGGAAAGTTGATTACTTCATGAATTATATCATGATCAGTTTCACGAGCTCGACGGGTAATCGTGTCTAGCATACTAGGAATCATGAATCGCTTAATAAATCGATGAATAATACACTGTATTCCATTGAAATTGATTACGTGCAAAGATTAAGATCAGGCACATTATCGTAAATATCATTACTTATATCTTGAAAGTGGAAGTGTTTTTTTTTAATTTGTGGACATTTCCACGCGCACGAATGGTGAATTGTAAGTTATACGCTCGCAATCATAACCAGTTGACGAAGCAAGAATGGATCCATGAATTGTATTCCGAGTGTCGTGTAATGATTTGCGAGAAAATATCAAGACTTTGTTAATTTTGTGATCTAATTCACAACCACTAATACCAAATAAACATCAATATGTGATTAATCATGAATCAGTTAACGTCGTATATTCGGACCATAGACAATGTTTCTAGATTTGTGGTTAATATTATGAGCCAACGATCTTCGAGTTCGCGAATTGTCGGCGTGGGAAAAAAGCGTCGGCGGCGCGCCGCCGGTCTACCTTTCGGCGTCGGCGTTTGTTAAAATTTACCGGCGGCGGCGGCGTGGCGCGGCGGCGCACAGGTCTAGTCTCCACAATAAGTTTCACAGTGACACATAGCATTTAAACACCATTATCAATACTTTAGGCAAGCGATTTCAAACGTTTAAATTGACTGACAGTTTTACATATGAAAGCTGGAGGAAAACAAACACCCAAGTAGTGTGAGTGAAATCATTTGCATACAACTCTATAGAAGAACATGTTTACGCTCAAAACGTTTGCTGAAGTGAGTTGCTGCCTATTTGACAACTCCGGTTGAGAGAACGCAGGTCGACGCAAAGTGCAATCCATCACAGACAAGTAACGTTGAATTGGCGGGTGTTATTAGTTTTCCTCGTACTTGACTAACATGGCATTGCATATTTATCTTGGTTACAGAATTTGGTTACCATAGCTAACAATACATCCGGAATTCTGCAGTGAAGCCATATAGACTTGTCACATAGGTTATCATATTTTTCAGCGATGTGACTGCTTCCCTGAACTTTAAAAGCCTATAATAACCAGTGATGCGAAATTCATTTTCAAGTGCCAAATTCCTATTGAATCTATCACAACCAACGGTCAAGTTCAAAACCTCCTTCAATCATCCACTTCCAAATCGTCGAGGTTTACATTTAAAAACGAACGGCAATCATTTTCCATTCAATAAAATCTGAAATAATCGGAACCACGCTGGCTGAATCGTAACTAAGCACCCTACAAAATTAAACTGTTTCTGTTCACACACAAAGTATTCGTGTTGAAGAGTTTATATAGTTCTCGTCTTCGAACCACCCTAGGTTGTCGTATAAGCATTATCTCTGGATGATTATCAATATAAGGTATTGGCATATATAACGCAAGAGGTTTGAGTTTGCGATTGGTAAGATCGAGTCGTAAATACTGCACATCGCTTAAAGAAAACAAATGAAAAATATTAATTAAAACAAATTTATGTTATCATACAAAGTTAAAATTTTCAAGCTTTTTGCGGTTTTCAGAGAGTTTGCCAGCTAAAATACTATTATGCATATGCGTACACCTTATGCAAATTATCTTAAACCAGTTTGGTGTTTATCAAATCTACAACCCTTCGCTTCTTCTTCGGATACGCACTTTTTCTCTTTGAAGTAGACCCTCTCGACCCTGTGACGGTTTATACAATAAGCAGAGCTAAACACCGTAAACCGTCTACGAATGTGCACCCGTTTCTTTGCTGTGCTGTGTGCAACGTTTATCGGGCGCTCTTCACACTGCTGAACTGCGCGATTTGGTACAAACCTGGGACGGGACCTGCGGAAAGAAAAAAAAACGCGTGTCAAATTGATCCAGCACGCAAATGTCAGATTGAACCGGCTGTCCTCAGAGTGATTAATATGGGGAATATTATATTTGAAATTGAGAAAATGCTAACTTTTTTTTTCAAATATATCTATAAATTAATCATTAGATCAATAATGATAGTGGAGATGATAGTGCTTTCATTAATTTCGAGATCGTCAATTCTTGTAAAATTCTCCCACTATCCTCTGAAATCGGGATTCACCGGAAAATGCTGAAAAGTTATCTCCGGATTTTTCGCTTTATTACGACCGCAATTTTTTACCTTGCACTTCATGATAATGGATTCACGAAAAAAAATAAATGGAAAGTTCAATGCGTGTTTGTTCTTTAAAAAAGTCATGTCATTTCTTGAACTACACCAAGTATTAGTGTGTGTGAATCGAAGAAGTAATATATAACAAACAAAAAGAAAGAATAAGAAAACACGAGTCCGCAGCAAGATGAATAGAAGTAAAGGTGGGAACATTTGGCCTTTTTGAGTGTGTTAGTTTTATGCTTGCTAAATTAAACATGGCATCCGGGCCCGTGGATGTAAACATAAACAGAAGTCGTAAAAGAAATAGATTATTAAAGGAACGATCCATCCGTGTTTCTCGTGTAAGATTCCAGGACTGTTGCTATATTTTGTAGAATTATAGTAAATCGAAAACACTCCTAGCAGGCTTATCGCGTGCAGCACTGCTTGCTGAGGCAGCTAAGGAATTATTATTCACAGTAAGTTACAAAATTGAGGATGCGTAATTATGTAATTGTCTGGAAATCTTATCAGATTTGTCGAGTTATTTTTAATAAAGTGCCTAAGATCCTACTGTTGACAGTAGAAACGGCGACAGCGTCCGATTCAATCCGTGGAAATAGTGTACTGTCGGGAACCAATTCGTTTTCGATATATGCAGCTACTTTTATTAAAATACTCACATCGTTCGTTTGACTTTCATCGTCGTTGTCAAGTTTGCTCTACGTAGGATACCGCTTGCATCAGCAAACTAAGCCCGTTCACTTGCGTTTCAGCTTTATCGGCATCGGAATCACGCATAAAGGGAGGGCAACGAATCGATGGTTTAGCTGTAATATAATACATATAGAACGGTTTTCACAATTGAAAAATACTACTACCATTTTTTACTAAGTCTGCGCTGTTTTCCGAAAAAATGCTCGACGAAAATCGTTCGACTCAAAGTCTTCGCTCTTGAAATGTGCAGAGCATATTCGCAAATTTACCACTCTGTCATATTTCAAACGACAAAACGAAAACCACTGAATTCGCACATCCGGATTCTTTGGTGCACGATGAAAGGAAACAGATGGACGAGCTTCACCCTGGATCTCACGATTTGTACATTTCGGGACAAAACACCACATTTTTACTATAAAAGCACAGTTCCGTATCAGCACTTAAAAAATTTCCTTTAACAGTTATGTGTCCAACAAAAAAAACACCTTTAACAGGCCAACGTGGGTACCCGGGTACCCACGAATTGAAATGCTCATAACTATGGCTTCCTTCAACCGATTTGGACACTTTTAGATGTTTTGGATTCAGGAACTCGTCCACTTTTTGATTCTGTACAACAGAACCGGAATAATGGATCTGGTTTTTGGTAATCCGGATTTTCCGGAGTAATGTTCCAGTACTAGGATATGATTTGTAAATTTTAATCATGTCCTAGCAATATGAGTATCAAAACTCTTTAAATTGTCTCGGAAGTCTTTTTATTGTTACAGAACCCTATGGCAATTTGAAAAATGGAATTGGAATGGAATGGCCGCTCACGGCCCCACGGGAACCTGCTCCGGAATGTCCGTTCCGGGGTCAAATCACTAAAAGGTTCCAAAACCAATAGATTCAGACTACTGATACAATTCCAAGAATTTTGATACCCATATTGCTAGTATTCCATTGAAGTTCGCAAATAGTACCCCAGACCGGGAACCTGCTTCCGGAAACCCGGATTCCCGGGAACCGAATGAAGTAGCCCGATTCATTTTTACCAAGTCCAAAAGTGGATGAGTTCCTGAATCCAAAACGGCCAAAAGTATCGAAATCGGTTGAATATTACCTTAGTTATGGGCATTTTAGTTTTGTGGGTACCCGGGTACCCACGTCGGCCTTTTACGTAGTAAAAAAATTCAGGAGCCCCTCCTCACTCCCACCCTTACTATATCAACAATATTATTAACCCAAAAGCTTGACTTAGTTAAGTTCTAAGATGTCACAAAGTTTCAATTTCCAGCTATGGATAAAACATAGGAATTTAATTAATTGAAACATAAAAAGGTACCCGGGTACCGCGTCGGACACACAACGGTTAACAGAAGTATATTTACTACCGCTACCGAACCGAAACAGAACGTATAACAACAAAAAAGCCCACTACGTCATTCATTTACGTTTCTCTTCTTCGTTTCCTCCTGTTCTTCGAAGAAGATGACAACCGCACTCACACATAGAAAAAAAATGTGTCCACCTCTCCGTCTTGAGTCCCCAGGTCCCGTCCCAGGTACAAACGAGTATAGAAAAGCGAGAAGATCGAGGCGTGTACGTACGCACGTCGATTCTCAATGCGGACGGGTAGGGAGGGTTTTCGGATTGATTTCAACACACTGCATGGTGCGGTCCGACGTGTGTGTGTGTGCTTCTAGTGAGTCGCGTTGCGCCGGGAAAAATTTATTTTTGTGGCTGTGTGTGCGTTGGGCTGGTTATTTTCATGTTAAAGTGGTTTTGGCAGCGTGTAGATACCTATAGTACCCGGTCAGCGTGGCAAGCAGAAAGCAAAAGTTGAGCAAAGTGAAATTGATGCTGGCAGAGTTTCTGCGAGCATTTTGCGCGAGAATTCTGGCAACGAATTCGCTCAAATGCAACAACCGTTTCTGACAGAAGCGGTTAAACCAACCGATGCTGCTCACTTTTATCCAGAATCGAGCCAGAAATGTACGGCCAAGATCTCTGTACGCTTCCTGCCACATCTTTGTCAGATGTTTTGCTCGATTCGTGCTAAATTCTACCAGGTAGGAATTTCCAGGATCTTTGCACAGTTTATGTCCGAGTTATGCCAGGGTTTAGCTCGGTTCCTGTCAAAATTTGCCAGAAAACGCGAGCGAAACCGAGTTCGCCCTGGCTCAACTAACCCGACAGGGTACGCGCAGAAATCTGACAGGGCTGCCAAACCAAGACTTACAGAAATCTAGCAGAGCGGTCTCTGCCAGAAAATTTTGCTCACTGGGCAGTCGTGATTCGCTGGTTGGGCCACAGCCTCTATCCAACTAACACTGACTAGCGAAGTGTGAAAAAAATTGCAGCCAAACGGACTGCCAAAAAGTGCAGCCAAACGAGCATGAGGGTTTTGAGAGGGAAAGTGCAAGAGGAAGCCAATTTGACATGAGATGTTGACGTTCAGATGCTTTTTAGTTGGACAATAGTCCAACTAGCGGAGTTCCAACTAAAAAGCGGTCCAGTTGAAGAGTGTCCAACCAGCGAATCATGACTGTACAGGCTGTGTTCGATTGGATTCGGGTTTTGCTGTCAAAAAATCGGATCCAATCGAACACAGCCTGTACAGTCAAAGTGGAGTCTCCGCAGTTCTCTTTCTAGAGTTTTTCTAGGATATACGTAATGCCTTTTTTATAAGCTGACTACATACTTCTATAGATATTTCTAAAGCACTGGAGGATTCAATTAGGTTTTTGTTTACTGAAAATGGATTAGTTGGAGCTTTTAGCTCCCGAGTACGATTTGCAAAATTTTATTTTGTTCAATTTTTTAGTCCCTAATGTGTCAAAAAATTACATAAGAATTAAAACATTTGACAGATCGTTGGAATAGCTTTTTTCAATAATAATAAGATTTCTTTTAACGGTTTTGTCAGTATTTTGATAATTAATGGTACAAATTTTAATATTTGTCCGACGTTTCGATGCTTTTTGGCATCATCTTCAGGGTAAAAATATAGTTCGTCCTTTGTCTGAATGCTTTGATAAGCTGAATGTCTGAGATATTGTTTATTGTTCGTACATCTGTGCGTATAAGTCGCCTAATATAAATTTTGGGTGAACCTATTATTTCAATTATTTGCGCTCGGTAATATAATAATAAGAAAGCAATCCCTAATCTAAAAGTTTTCAGAAAATGGCTTCAGAAAACCATTCTACACATGTCATGGGAAAAACAGTGCTTTTCATCAATATAGTGACACACAATATTGCAGACATAAACAAAGTCAACAAGAATTCATTTTCATTAAGGGGAGGTCCTCATTCAAATGAGTAAAAAATAAGCAAAATTTGGATTTTGTGTGGGCCTACACACTCAATTTGATTCGGCAATTTCCCAACAGCTGTGTAGTCACCAAATTTAGAAACTGATATCCCAGTAAAGTGAGCTTTGTTTGCTGATTTTCGGTTAAATATTTTCCGAGCAACAGCTATGAAACGCCACTTTTACTGAGATCTCAGCCAAAAAATTGTTTACTGAGATTTCAGCTGTTGAGATTTCGGCAAAAGGTACGAAAAGCTGAGATTCGGCAGAAATATTTAAGTGTGTATGACAAAACATAGTAGAAAAGAGTTTATATAGGTTATATTTTCGTCTCCATTCGATTTTTTTTTTCGATGCTGAAAAAAACAAAGTGGCACCCGTGGTGACGTTCGCTCTAAGGTTAGATTCGCGTGGAATTCCAAAACTACGAACAGCCTGTTTCCTTAGGATCGATCTGAAACACGAAACTAATAAAAAGGTTTTAAAGTTAACTAAATTTATTGAAGGAATGACCTAATAACGGGTAAAAAAAACTTCAAATTTGATGTGGTGGTGCGATCTCAAACTTTAAGATCGATTTTTTAGCCCTTTTTCCCAATTTAAGTCTTTACTGAAAATAGTGAATGCAAAAAAACATGTAGATTTTATAGGTCATTCCTACAATGTAAAAGGTTTTCTTTCGAGAAGTCAAAAGTCTTTAAATTGAACCGTTTTCAAATCAGATTGCGCGCAGTCTTGAAAAATCATGTTTTGAGATAAATGCGTTTAAAGTTTTGAGAACACTTTCGATGAATTATTCATGGTAGAATGTCAATATTTTGTAACGACTACATGGGATTACGAGTTTTAGACATCGCTGATTATGAATCTGAAATCAGTTTTTCGCAATTCAAAATGACCGATCCAATATGACGGATCCCCACTAAAAATAAGTGGCATTTCAGCTAAAATCGAGAAAAAAAGTTTTGTCATTTAAGAACACGAATTTGAGTTAATATGCATCAAAATAAAAAAAAATAAATAAAAATGGCGATTTCGATATTGCGGACTAAAATATGAATTTAACAATTTTGACTAATTTTTTTTTGTTTTTCATCGTGATAACTCACGATTAGTCTGCGATGCCTGTATAGATCAACCCGTGAATGCCAAGTAACCAATAAGCATTATAACGTAGCGTAATATCTGCTTTAGATCCACATATAGGGCAGTCTTAAAGAGTCGCAAAGCCCTAAATACTGATTTAATGCTGGTATTATGCCATTAAAGGCGAAATGTAGTGATTGACAGCTCGTTCTTGCAGTACTAATGTCCTTATATAGCACCAGCGTACAATTGTTTAAATTTTAAAGTCTAGTATTGGCACTACTACTGCTATTAGAAAGCTTCGGTTGGCTGTCATTGTATTGTCCGCCATTTCTTATGTTTCCTTTCGGTATGATGAGCAAAAAGGAAAAAAATTAAAATAAAACGTTCTGTTTAAACCGAAATTGATTTTCTTCTAATGCAGTGTGTAACCCGTCAGGGTAACAATTTAGCACTGGGTGGAAATATACCCTTTCGTGCGTACTCTCTCCGTAGAGTGTATTGTTTACGAAAATTTATGCTCACCGCTGTTTCGATATCGTTCACTATTTCTTGTAAATTTTTATATAGTTTCGCGTTTGTGAACGGTTTTGTGCGTTCAGATAGGTGTAGTAATTTTTGTTTGACAATTGTACATAGTTAACATAGGGCTTAGATAGGCCACCGCTCTCCTACTGCTGAAATACGTGTACTGGCTATGCTGCACATAGGTGATGACAGCTATGCAGCGGTACGGTTTTTTTGGTGTTGGTGTTTTCGGTCGAGGTGGAAGGCGGCCATCGAGTTTTTTTGAGAAAGCGACGAACCACGGTAGTGATCAGACGTCCAGAAGATTGTTTTTTCTCGGGACAGTTTCCCGCCACCGTAACGAAAAGTTTAGTGCGCGTGTGCGACGGTAGATTCCTGTCGAAAGTGCCGGCCCGTGGTTCGGGCGCGTAAGTTTGTGGTTTTGGGTCGCCGGAGAAGGGAAGCTAATTGCAAAGGAGCCACTCGCTTCCCCCGGCTAACTACAAAGGACCCCGTGATACCACGCCACCCTCACTGTGGAGGATCAGCCGAACGAGCATTGCTCTCCTCCACAGTTAATCGCAAAGGAGGGCGAAGCAGGTAGGACAACGGATCCACCTGAGGTAGTTTACTGCGGTATCTACCAGGGTCATTCACGGGGAGTGAGTGGACCCGGCGATTAGTCGCCCTGTCGCTTGGGAGGTTCCAACAAAAGAGCCTTGCTCACCTCCCTAGCTAATCGAAAAGGACCGCTGCCGGAGCAGCCGACGGAAACAATCCAAATACACGGCCGTTGTTGTCCCGGCCGGAGGGAACCCGCCAGTAGCAGCAGCAGTTAAACGGACGGTGGAGGAGAGTGACAGTGGAAAATAAACACGGTAAAATTAAATTTATTTGTTGGTATTCCGTTAGTTTGTTGTGTTACGAAAATCCGAAATTCTGTAGAGGCACCTAGGCCGCCCTGAAAAGAAGGGTACGCCGGGCAAACAAGAACCCGAGTAGTGGGCAAACCCCTACTTACAAGTGTAATGAATATTCTTAATAGGTTTTCGTTCTCAACATGATATGAATGTTTTTCCGAAAATTTCCTTTAGTCAGTCTCGAACTGAGGTACATTGCCTCGTCATTCATGGTAAGTGCGCTGCGTTTGCTGTCTGGACTATATTGCATATGTTCGATTGAAATGAAATATACCGAATATAATCTTCAAGAAGAGTTGTATAACAAATAAACCTACAGCATTACAATAGCATTGTAACGGCTTTCTATTTGCTCCATAATGGCACCAAATGAACATGTAAAGCTTTATATACGCATATAGAGCAAGCGATAATGCTGTATTTCGGCTGGGCATTTATGCATTATTGAAGCTAATATAGAACTTTATTGCATTGTTAATGCTGTAATGGAGTTTCAATGCAACATTAGTGCAAATGCTTATAGCCAATATAGTACAATGGCTTAATGCTTATGGTTACTTGGGAACGTTCTCGTAACCTGTAAACATGTACAGAACAACACGAAGCATTCTGGTAACGTGCATAATACCATGAAAAGGTTTCTACCTGAGGCGCGCTTCTTGAGCCGAGAGTGTCCCATGTTCAAACAATGGCCTGTAGAAATGTTTTTGATGCGCGGTTCGAAAACCCCGTTTGACACAATATAGCAGAAAAAAAAATTCAATTTAAAAAAAATGAATGAATAATAAAAGTAGCAACACTGTTAGGAAGATTTCGAGAGGAGTAAAAGTTGCAAAAGTCGAAGGAAAAATAAGAAGCCGATACAAAACCCTATTAATTATTGCATGTCACTTAATACTTGAAAGGCGGGATCCGATTCGGTTGAGACTAGGGATACTTTCTTCCCTAGTATTTTCAATGGTGTAATAATAAAAGGCTAAATGTATTATTTTGATATCCTCCTCCATAACAATTTCGTCAACAGAAAACGTAAACCAAAATAATGGCATTCCTTTCTTAAAATTTTATCCAGCCCTTTATTGAATATTAGAAGCATTTTTGGTCATGAATAATGAAAAAACCAAAATTAAGATAGTCAGACTCGATAATTCCATGTTTTGAGATTAGGTAATCGGAATAAGCGATCCGATGCCGGAAAAAGTCCAGACCAGAGTTTCAGAACCCAGAACCCTTGTCTGTCTCACTGTAAGAGGCTCTCATTACAAATTTAATGATAGGCATAAATTTCACTTTGTCTATATTGAATTGGCTTCCAGCATTTAGAATATTACCCAACAATACAAGAAAAGCTACATAGGCGATGAAACAGAGCACTGTTGTTACCTGTTTAAACATCATCTAAATTTTAACGCACTTCCCAAAATGAAACTAACATTACCCTTCGCACAGCCAACTACCTCTAGCTAATCATCTAATCACTTTGAGTAATACACTCATTTTACACCATCAATCCTACCCACACAGCAGCTGATGTCCCGCAGTCATTTAGAGGAGATGGTTACGTTTGTTCTGCTCCCTTTTCGTAATGCGATGCGATGGAGGACGTTCAATCCTTTCCAAACGGAAGCCTGCTGCTGTCCATTGCCTCGCCCAAACGGAATACATTCAGTTTGCTACTCTGCTATTATACTTTTTGATTGGTTCATTAAATATGGATTTAAAACCGCGTGGTCTCTCCTTTCTTGAACCCCCCCCCCCCCCCCCCCCCCCTTCAGAAGGATGTTCTTTGCTCGAAGACGAATGAAGAGTGAACAATCTGAACGGCCAACGGCCAAAATGCCACCATATCTTTGCTCTGGTCGATATTCGATGGGAAAAGCTTTTTTTACGATCCAGTTTGTCGATGTTGAACTATTGGCAAGACATGGAACTGCTGCTCGCAGCTGTTCCGGCCGTAGAAGGGGTGCAATTTAATTTATCTCCCCTGGGATAGCACCTGTTACCCGGAGACTTGCTCACACCAAGACAGAACAGTTTCTGGGAGTATCGCTTGTAGAGAAAGCTGAGTTCACAGGAAGGGAAAATTAAAAAGGTTCAAAGGGGCTTTTTGATCACAGCATGTTTTAATGCTCGATGATGACTGACTGTTTTGGTTACATTAAATGAAATTTTAACTTTGGACCCATTATCGATACGGTATTTCACTTCAATAAGCCGATTACGTCGGAGTTTTGATGGTGCACCTAAAATACGACGGACACATTTTACGATCGATCACAATCTCAAATCGTTTACTGCAGAGGACTGCACGCCTCAATTGACAGTAAATCGCTCCATATAATTTCGGTCTCCCAACACGGACAGCATTGGCCATCACTCTTTCCTGGAGTAAAGCAAAAAAAAAACACACCTAATATCACGTCCACTTCAGCTTGACAAAGGAAGTCTATTTCAAGCAGAAGGCTGCTCCTGCTTGGAGCAACCGGAAGCCGAGAAAAAGACAAATCCTCGACAAAGCTGGTCAAAGGCGCTTTGGTGGGCAAATCTCGCCGATCTCGTACCCCCATACCACTTCCTCGGATGCCATCGCTCTATGGGTGCGACCGACAGAGACCCGGGTTCTGTTCCGGATGGAACGGGCAGAAAAGCCACTTAACAAGGGGTGGAACAATTCATTCGTTCTGGTCAGCTCTCTCGGTTGCCGGTTGTCGCTGACGTAAGGCGGAAATTTATAACTAAGATTCTAGGTGCCATCCCGTTGGAGCTTGTCGTCACTCGCCTCAACTAACCACCGACCGTCTCCATCGGGCCAGTGACGAATGGAGTGCATGCTTCAAAGGGGCGGAAAACATCACCACCGCCGCCACCATCGCGGTACACTGCTGCTGCTGCTGTTGATTGCGGATTGCAGCGGAAGATTGCTTAACGCAGAACCGAGCGATGGAATGGGACGGGGTTTTTAGTGCTCAACACTTGGCCAGCGGGGAGTTTCACGAATGAGTGAGCTCTTTGAGTGAGAACTCAAGGAAATGAAAGACAAAAGCAGCGAATAGTCTCAAACATAAAGGGAGTACTTAGTAGGAAAAGTGCCTGACGATTTCAACGGATCAACATTTTGATGTTATACTTCAGCGAGCTTGGAAGGCTCTGGTAAATCAAACCCCCACTGGTGGATAGCAATTGCTTAACTACTAAAGTGTTCACTTTGCCGGAAGTTGTTTCACCCGGCGGCGGCGTGCGAGGCGTTAAGTGAAAAATGCCATTAATCATTACTTGCAACTTAATTCACATTTACTGCAAATAACTGCCAGCGTGTGAAAGGGGTTCATAAGTATTCAAGCGGCACCGGGAATCCTGTTCTTGCGGTACCGATGAGATTGGTTCGGAATCTGGGAGCGGCTTGCACCGGGGAATCCGCTTAGGAAGAATATGAAAGAAATTCCAACGTGAATGGCACACAAAATGCGACTCTTTTGCTCCTCTTCTTGCTGGTATAAAAGTAGGAGACATGCAATTTAAATAATTGCCTTGTTCTAGAACCTGAAGCCACTTGAAGAGATCAGAAGCGTACTGGGAGGATATTGTTTTGCATAGCATTATTCTCATCTTCTCTTTCAGTTTGAAGAAATTACATGTAATTTTTAGATATCCTTGGAATTAGAGAGGGCGAAGTTATAAAGGATAAGGCCTACCAAAGCAGGAATATTAAGGGGGTGGGGGTATGAGTTGAAGGTTACAGCGTGAAAAAAACACTTTTTATGGGAATTTTTTTAGAACTTTGCGTGAAGCAAATTTATCAAAACTTTTATACATTATAGTATATCATTTCAAAAATACGCTGTAATTTTTCTTTGCAAAAATATCGACAAACGACTCGGTGACGAAACTTACGAAAATCTAAAACTTCAGAATGATTTTTAGTCGATTTTCTAAAAATATGTAAACACGTCCTCGTTTGACACTATATTTCCTGATTATACATCATATTAACATGATTTAATCTGTTCCACAATATTCCGCCACGTCACTCGGTCAGTTGCTGCTTGTCTCCAACCTCTCAGGTGCCCGATACTCGCCAGGTTTCTGCTCCACTTAGTCCAGCCACCGGGAACGCTGCGCTCCTCTCCGTCTTGTACCTGCCGGGTTGGAGGTGAAAACCAACTTGGTGGGGTTGTTGTCCGGCATCCTCACAACATGCCCCGCCCACCGCACCCTTCTAGCTTGAGCTACTTTCCGGATACTTGGCTCACCATAGAGTCGCGCAAGTTCGTGGTTCATCCTTCTCCTCCACACGCCATCCTCCTGCACACCACCGATCTCAGCACCCTTCTTTCGAAGATTTCGAGTGCTTGCAGATCCTCCTCGAGCATTGTCCACGTTTCGTAGAGAACCACCGTTCTAATCAGTGTGTTGTACATGGCGCATTTCGTGCGGTGGTGAAGCTTCCTGGATCTCAAAGTTTTGTGGAGCCCATAGTAAGCACGACTTCCAGAGATAATACGCCTTCTGATCTCCCGGCTGGTGTTATTGTCCGCAGTCACCAATGAGCCTAGATAGATGAACTCGTCAACCACCTCGAATTCGTCGCCGTCGAGCGTAATACTACTGCCCAAGCGTTCCCTATAGCGATCGGTTCCGCCAGCCTGCATGTACTTAGACACATTTATCTTCAGTCCTACTCGTGCTGCTTCGCGCTTCAGTCGGGTATACAGATCTGCTACCGTCTCCTTGTTTCTACCGATTATGTCCACGTCGTCAGCGAAGCACACGAACTGCTCGGACCTCGTGAAAATCGTGCCCTGCATGTTGAACCCCGCTCTTCGCATGACACCTTCCAGCACTATATTGAACAGCAGGCAGGACAACTCATCGCCTTGTCTTAGTCCCCTGCGTGTTTCAAACGGACCCGAGAGGCCGCCCGAAATTTTGACAAAACACCTTACACCATCCATCGTAGCCTTAATCAGTCTTGTCAGCTTCCCAGGGAAGCCGTTCTCGTCCATTATTTTCCATAGCTCTATACGGTCCACCGTGTCATGTGCGGCTTTTAAGTCGATGAACAGGTGATGTGTCGGGACCTGGTATTCACGGCATTTTTGGAGGATTTGCCGTACCGGCCTGACAGGTCCATTTACCAACGGTGATAGGCGCCGGAACAGAATATGGGATAGCACTTTGTAAGCGACATTTGTCACTGTGATCGCTCTGTAGTTTTCACAGTCCAATTTGTCGCCTTTCTTGTATATCGGGGTGATGACCTCTTCCTTCCACTCCTCCGGTAGCCGTTCTCTGTCCCAGATTCTTTAGATTATTCGGTGCATGCTCTCCGTCAGTTTCTCCGGACCTACCTTGAAGAGTTCCGCTGCCTTGTTGTTCTTGAGCTGTTGAATAGCCTCGTTAACCTCATTCATAGTGGGCGCCGGTACATCCCCGTCGCCTGCGACACTGACATAATCGTCCTCCTCGAACGCCCGATTGTCCGCCTGCGCACCATTCAGATGTTCATTGTAGTGCTGCCTCCACCTTTCGACCACCTCACGTTCGTCCGTCAAGATGCCACCTTCCTTGTCACTACACATTTCGGCCCGTGGCACAAAACCGTTGCGAGAGTCATTCAGCTTCTTGAAGAACGCCCGCGTTTTTTGGGAGCAATACAGCAGCTCCATCTCCTCTCTCTCAGACTCTTCCAAACGGTGCTTTTTGTCCTGAAAAAGACGAGTCTGCTGTTTTCGCTTCCGTCGATATGACTCCACGTTCTGACGAGTGGCTTGAAGCAACATCGCTGCGCGTGCTGTATTCTTCTCGTCCAATATCTCTTTTGCACTCGCCATCGAACCAATCGTTCCGTCGATTCCTCTGTACGTATCCCAGGACGCTTTCCGCAGTGCTGCTTATGGCTGCTTTAGTCCTGGTCCAGTAGTCCTCATCGATGAGCTCCTCCTCCGGTGGCAGCGCTGCTTCAAGATGCTGCGCGTACGTTGTCGCGACGTTGGTTTCCCTCAGTCGGTCCAGGTTATACCGCGGCGGGCACCGGTATCTTACACTGCTCACTACGGATAGTTTTGGATGCAGTTTAACCATCACCAGATAGTGGTCCGAGTCGATGTTAGCGCCCCGATAGGTCCTAACGTCGATAATGTCCGAGAAGTGCCGTCCATCAAACAGAACATGATAAATTAACGTCTCTGTTTGTTGCGGTGATCTCCAGGTGTATCGGTGCAGGAGGTGGTGATGGAAGAAGGTGCTCCTTATGGCCATGTTCTTGGAGGTGGCGAAATCGATTAGTCTTAGGCCGTTCTCGTTCGTCTGCTTGTGGGCGATGAACCTTCCAATTACCGGTCTGTATTCCACCTCTTGGCCAACCTGAGCATTAAGGTCGCCGATGACGATGCTGACATCATGTCTTGGGCAGCGATCTATTCACGCTTCAGCTGCGCGTAGAGTTCGTCCTTGTCGTCATCGCTACTTCCGAGGTGGGGGCTATGCACGTTAATTATGCTGATGTTGAAGAACCGGCCCTTGATCCTCAACCTGCACATTCTGTCGCTGACCGGCCACCATCCGATCACACGCTTTTGCATCTCCCCTACCACCATAAAAGCAGTTCCCAGCTCGTGTGTATTGCCGCAGCTCTGGTAGATGGTGTGGTTTCCGCGAAAGACCCGCACCGTAGACCCCTTCCAACACACCTCCTGTAGCGCCACCGAACTTGCGGTCTTTCACTATATCTGCAAGTATGCGAGTGCTCCCGATAAAGTTAAGCGAGCTGCAGTTCCATGTCCCAAGTTTCCAGCCTCTTGTCCGTTTCCGTTGCGCCAATTTTGTCCATCAGAAGTTTCTTGTTGAACTTCCTGAGCATGCTATTTTTATGAGCGGCTAGCTAGGCCTGCGCCAACCTTGCAGTAACGCTGAAAGATCACGGGAGGAGAGAGATTTGGGCTAAGCGCTTATTTAAAGGCGGCGCTGGCTCACCTTGTCAGGGCTGCTTTAGGGCATGTAGTATTTAGGCCTAGAACGTGTAGGGCCCGCTACCTCGTCCTGCCACACCCGCAGTCAGCCCCCACTACTGGTTCAGGTCGCGAATCACAACTAGTTGCTATCGCATTATCCACCACCTATGACCCGCCGGTTGCTTGCAGCTCAGCTTCCCACATAGCGTTCCTCTACCACCACGGGGCCCGTTCAACACTATCGAATGTGAATTTAGCCACGTGGGTTTGCATTTTTGACAGTTATCCCAGCAAAAGTGTAGGGATCAAGGTAGTTCAATGGAAGGTGAGGTCGTGATAATTCCATTTTATAAAATAATTTTTATTTATTATTTTGTTTTCCACAAAAAGATGAAAGCGTAATGACAAAGACATAACCAGAGGAAATTTTAGTACACTTACACTGTACAGGCATTCTTATTCTAATGTGGTCATTTGTTCTGAAAGATTTCAATTAAATCAATTCTATTGGTATGCAAATAATTTCTCTAAATCGTCGCTGTTGTGCTATCTTATGACAAGCGCCATGTTGCACATTTCGAGAAAAAACGATTTTTAAAGTTTGAGATTGAATATCATTAAACTTATAAATGGTAGAAACAATTCAGAGAAGAAAATTGATGCTTCTACCTATTCTGTATTAATCTCTCAAATATTACGAAGATCGGTTGACTATGTTGCGAGTTGTTACTAAAAATGTAAACAAAAGTCGCACTCACACGTGTTATAGGTGTGTATTGATGACAAAATTTGTATGATGTGTCATAATCGTGCATGAAAAATTTTCCATAGAAAAACATCACCAATTATGAACTTTTATTCATATCTTCGGTTTAATTTGGTCTATAAACAATCGGTTGGATGCATTTTGAAGGAAATGAGTCAGGGAATCTAGAAAAATAGCTATTTTTGGTTACAGTGTTGCCAAATATGCAATATTTACAGTTTAAAGCTAAAACTGCGTTTTTCTCCCAATACCTGTATTTTTCTTTTGAAAATTATTATGCCATTGTGTTCCTATGACATTTTTACACATAAAAGCAACTAAAACTTCATTATAACTTGAGCCAATCCCAAGATATAATGATTCGAGGCAAAAAACTCACAATTTCTAATAACTTTTCTCGTTATATTTCAGTAACCAAGCAAAATTTCAAAATTCTGGGAACGCCATCTTGTAGAGATTCTTTAGACGAGTAATGTGGCATATCTAACTCAGTTTACCCCAAAATGGCGTTTGTCATAAGATAGCACAACAGCGACGAAATGCTCTCGTAGTAGCCCTGGTTGCAATTGATATCGTTAAAGAATTCATTCGACAACGTAAAAAAAATGTTGCATTTGTCTCTCACTTCAATTGGCATCTGCTATTCAGGCACTGTTTCAACATTACATACTAGACAAAATTTACCTCTAAAAATTCAAACTAATGTTATTATAATCTTCTATGAATATCTGATATAATTAAACTACACCTTTAAAAGAGAGCATAAAATGTGCAAAAATTTAGATAAATCAAAGCAAAAAAGCGACAGAGAAGTACTTTTATCCTTTATTTGGATTGTACCACATTTCACAAACCAACTATCGAAGCAACTAACAGCTCGAAATAATTGAAAGCCAGTTTCATTCGGTAGTACCACTCTTCTTGGAAAGATTCTCGAGACTCGTAAAAAGTGAACCTGCATTGTTGCCTGCCTCAAATAACTATTTCCCAACATTTTCCATCTCGGCTAACAGCAGCAATGAGGTCATAAATTTCCCACCTTTTTCTGTTAGGGAATTCTATAGCTTTTTAGTCTTCACTCAGAACTGTGCAGCGGGTTGGTGAACTGAGAGCGGAGGAGTGTAAAGCACATCACAAACTGAGAATAATAAATACTTTGGGAAATTTAACCGTGACGAAGAGATATTATACTAGTCCACCCAATCAATTTTATTTTATTCCATGAGTTTTGCGAAACGCGACGGAAGAAAACTTCTCTTTCGTGTTACATTTTTCCCTAATCTCCCCGAAGCACACACACACACACACACGAATTCTCTTAGAGCATTGCAATGCTTCGGCATCTGAATGTGGACCGTTTTTCATGCAATGCATTTGGGCCGGGCGAAACCCTGGAACTGTGTGCATTTCACGCCAATCCCTTCAATACAACTTCCTGTAGCGAACCTGCGCTAAAAGAGCCAGCCCGTGAAATGGAAATGTGGAGCAAACTGCACAAAAGCATGTAAACACCAATGCTCTTGGTTGTTTAGCGCCATATTTACGATGGCCGAATTTAAACGGTAAGCACAATGTCAGGGTTTTTCGTCCCACGTTGAAAGCTTTTCGGAATGAAAAACGACAACTGCTGCGAACAGATTAGGGCCGGGAATGTTTCGAACAACAATTGGTTGCACATTTGTAAAGCAGACCAAGGAAATTGCTTCGAAGAGGCACGTGACTGTGTAGGGTACGCGTTCAATATATGCGGAACGGCGCAAAGAGTTCCCCTGTCAGTACCAACTTCGTCAGCTTTATCAAATGCGTTTCCTCACTCGTGGCAATTTTCCGCTGAATTTAACCGAAAAGAAACCATCGTCGTGTGGTCTAATGTTGTGGTTAACTCCTACCAACCACCATTCCGAAGCGGTGATTTGCTTTCTTCCGTTCGTCACCGGCTCGGGTACGGAACTGAGAACCGGATGGACGGAAGTACCGGAAGTTGGATGGTTGCGAGTGGAATGACTTAAACAGAAACCTTACACCCTCTGCAGATCTGAAGGCTTCTTTCCGTCTCTCTCTCAAGTTACTCGATGGAAAGAAGGGTAGATAATTACCATAATCAACAACAGCAGCGTCGGGTCTGAGCGCTGGTCGAACTTTTGCCGATGACAGCAGGAAATCTGATAAAAATGAGAAACGGAATGCGATTCGGGGAAAATAAGCTTCCCGGTTTGCTATATAATGAAGGGCGCTTGCTCAGGGTACTACGATAGAGAGCAAAAAAAACTAAAAAAAAAGATATCATCCAGAGCAACAGAAATAGAAGGTAAACATAGAAATAGTGAAATCAAGAACAAAGTAAAAAGGGACCAAAGCAAAACATTTTGTTATATTTTGCCCAAGAAAAAAATCGATTAAAACTGTGTTGTGACACATATTTTTGTAAGTTCGCATTAATGTTATATTTACTTTCATCAGTATGTGGCAGCCGACTTGATCGCATATATCATCACTATTTGTGTTCACATTAATAAGACTAGTAACGGATATAGTCAGTCCCGTTAGTAAAGAAGTGCATGTGAATTCAAGTAATGTTTCAAACGCAGCCAAGCATATCATTTGAAAAACGAAGAAAGAGAAACGAGAAAATAGAGAATCTGAGAAGTATTAACACTAGGAAGAGGCAGAATGGATTTTTTTCATAAGAAAGGTTTTTTGATTCCTTTTGGGATTCCTAAAAACTATACCAGGACTTGCATCCAGCATGACTTTTAAAATTTGTATGAAAATTGATACGGTAAAACCTTTTTAACATTTTTATTTCTAGAGATCACCGTTTTTTCTAACGCATGTAACTTATTACGTAAGAGTACAGCCTATGAAGTACCTAACAACATTCCTAAAAAATACCATGCTAGAATGTCTCTAAAAATGTATAGTCTTGTTTTTCAGGGTTTTCCAAATCGTCGGTATAATCCATAATACTGAAAAAGGTTAAAAGAAGCTTAAATTATAAAAAAATACAAAAGAACTGAAAGAAAAACCACAGAAAACAGACGTTTAGGCTTGATTGGAATCGTGTGTAAATACCCGCTACTGAAATTCCGAATAAATCAGACGTCTGAAACGTTTGGCATACGTTTGTAGATGGCGCAGTGATAATATACAATGCAGTTAGAGTGCAGCTGTCAAACACGTGTAGCAAACTGTTGCGCAGATGGCAATAGTAAAACACGGATTTTCAACGTTTATCAATTTGAAAATTTACACAGGTTTTTGAAGAAATTTTGTTCTAGCCTAAACGTCTGTTATCTATGGAAAAACTATTGTTTTATTGTAGTTGCCTAAGGAAAAGTCCACAAAAAAAAACTTGAATGTGATTCCGCACTCACAATGGCGCTTCAAACAAAACCTTTCACCACTGCACTTACGGTTTCTTTACAAAAGCGCTTAGCCAGCACAAAGAAATATTTTCGGGGAATCCTCCTGGTTGCTCGCCGGATGTTGTTACTGGTGGTCCAACGCGTCTGTCTAGCCAAATCTCCTTTCACGGATGAAAGGTGCAAGCGCCGGTTTTTAACGTCCTCGTCGCCACTTATAATATTATACATTCACTGGGTCTGTAAACGTTGTGGACTTACTTTCCTAGTCTTCAGCACGGTAAAGGTTTTCGGACGACTAAACACCAACTGTACAATTCAACTGTCAGAAGTAATGAGAGGTCCTGCCTCGGTTTATTTAGGTACAGTATTTATGCGTCACATTGATCGACTTATCGATCAATGTACGCTTAACTCTTGATACCCATAATTGCGTTGTAATGTACGATTTCGAACTATGCACTCTAAATGGTTTTGCCCCCTAAGTGGGGTAACAAAATAACGCCGTTACATAACAACTATACCAGGACTTGCAACCCGCATGACTTTTAAAATTTGTATGAAAATTGATACGGTAAAACCTACTTTTTTACGTTTTTATTTCTAGAGATCACCGTTTTTTTTTTCTAACGTATGTAACTTATTTCGTAAGAGTATCGCCTATGAAGTACCTAACAACATTCCCAAAAAATACCGTGCTAGAATGTCTCTAAAAATGTATAGCCTTTTGATGTTGAATAGTTCGAATCAGAGTTAAAAATAAACGAAGGTTTTTTTGCCGGCTGAAAATGAACCTGCTGCGAATCAAGATGAATATGTATAGAAAATATTCATTCAAAATTTTTTTCATTCAATTCAAATATCGTACAATAATATTCATTTCACTAAATATGTGGATAAATGTTGTCAAAAGTTGGTAAAGCAAATAAACCAATAATTATCATCGCTTTCATTGTGCCATGGCCTACTTTGATGCGTTTGATTCATTCTTGCATGTTCGTTTCGTGCAATTTTTCGGAGACGCGTGAAAACCTGCATTAAATGAATTTGACGTTTTCGTGAGCGTTACTGAACATTGAAGATGAATGCGGTTGAATCGGATCAATTTTCATTCAATGAAGATGAATATTTGTTACTCTGAGTTCGAATTACAGCACGAACATTTTTTTCTGACAACACTCGACAAGTTGAAACACATGAAAACTATTCCAAGTTGAAATTTTACTTCTGTCCAAGAAACTATCAAATGTTTTTGAATTATCCATCTGAACATAGCGAAGTAAAATTGAAAAATAAATAATATTCAAAGTTATTTTATTTTGAAATCGGAAATTAGTGCAGTGCCAGTGTTGCCAAAAAACGATATTGGGTCTTTAATATGAACCATCGAAATTTGGCAGCTTCTGCTCTACAGACAGGATATAAATTTTAAAATACTATAGATATGAAATTATTCTTTCACTTTTTAAGTTTTTTTTTTATTTATTTCAATTATAGAGGTTTTAACCTTAAGGTCATTCGTCTCTTCGGGTTAGAAAAATCTCTTAGGAAAAATTTCTAACCCTATGTGCGGGGTCGGGACTCGAACCCAGGTGCGCTGCGTACAAGGCAATCGATTTACCAATACGCTACGCCCACTCCCTCACTTTTTAAGTGTTTTAAGTACATTGATTATATATATTTTTTAAAACTAAAATATTTTTTTTTAATTTCCGAGAATGGTAATCTGCTCGCCACTAACTATTTCATGATTCTGGGGATGTATTCAGTTATTCCGTTCCATTTCGCAGCCAATTATTGGAGTACTGAACATTTACAAGGTCGTCCCCTTCCTATAACTGGTTCCATAACGACGATTAAATCTATCCTATTCGTAGTTCGTTTAATACATTTAAGGCGACCATTTTCAAGCGACAATACAGATCTAATAACAATATAGACCAATTACATCATTCAAACACCATAAAGATTTATAAAAATCCAGGTGGAAAAGACGTCCTTGTCGTATCATCCCAGTAGTCGTTTTCATAGAGACCATTCCCTCTTTACAGTCAAAAACAGTCGTCTGGTAGGTAGTTTGATTTTTGCATTGAAATGTATAGATTGTTTGAAGTCTTCATTGGCGTTTTACCTTATAGTAAGATCGCAATAACATATGTCTTGAAAGGATTCTTCAGTGCGGATTACCCAAAAATTCATCTGGCTACTCTAAAACCGACACTAAAACCACAAAAAAAACTTTAACAATGCTTAGAATTATGCACAATCTAGACAAAAAATCAAGGAAACTTATTGTTCGGAAACAATTTCAAGCAAGAATACGATATCAATACTTTTATTTCCTCTAAGTTTACCTTTTCTTGGCTCGGAATGACAGTTTCGTTCTAGCTCGCTATGACATTAAAATTTGTTGAGTCTGTTTCTCCCTAATGTGGTTTTTGTTTGAAGCGAAACTAAGTCAGTTCCTAACCCCAACTGCTGTCAAAATATATGAACTGACAGCGGTTGGGGTTAGAACCTGACTCAGTTTCAGGTTCAATCGAAATCGCCATAAGAGAAGAGAAGACAATCGCGTAGCTAATTTGATCCAGGCCTAACCTCAATGTAGAACAAGCTTCTGATTGGTCGTTCAGCCAGTCAATAGCGTTCATAATATTTACAAACGGGATAAAAAACAGTGCAGCTGAATTTATTCTGACTATTTTTCATAAACATCAACATTCAAACATATTGAATAAAAATCCAGAATGACGATATAGCTGCATAAAAATAAAATTTAATTTTAAAATGCTGTTAGTCTAATGAATTGTTTGTAAAGGTCGCAATTAGTCCCTTTAATGTACATATTAACACTCGGAATACCAAGGGGGTAAAAAAAATGGGAACGCTTACTTTGACCGGTCATATCTCAGCCGTTACATAATCGATTTTAAAACTGTCTTCACCAATAGAAAGATATATCTTTTGTGAACACGTCGAATTAAAAAAATAGAAGAATAGAGTTGTCTACCGTAAGTTAAAGTAAAAAGAGAATAACAAAGTCAGTGAGAAAAAAATGGGAACGCTTCTTTGACTTGCCATATCTTAGCTGTTTGTTCACCAATTTTAATTCTTTCTTCACCATTGGATAGGTAAATCTTTTATAAAAACAGTGAACAAAGAATGATGGAAAGCAAATTTGTATATCTGAAGTAATTGTAAAAAAAGTAATTGAGAGTCAGTGCAGACGAAATGAGTTTTTCTGTTCAAACAATCGTATCACGACCATTTGTCAGCCAATTTCAATTTTCCTTACACCAATGCAATCCTTAGAGCTACTAGACTTGTAATATATGCAATAAATAGTAGATTTTCAAAAATTACTATACTTTTTCGAGTTTTTAGGAGATAAGATTTTTACAATGTACGTGGCATACGGCTTTGAAATTCTTTGCGACTTGTTAGTTTTACGGTTTGAAAATTACCTGTTTACTCAATAGTTCTACATATTATACATGGATATTATTATATCAAAATGTTTGCACAAACGTGGAGAAACACAATATTGTATGTAAGTTACTTAATAATAGAGTGTGTTAGGACGATTCAGTAAATACGAAGAAGTTCAGAATTTTAAAATATTCGTCATATAACTTCAAATTTGAAACGATGACCCATACATTTTAATACACCAATCGATTGTAATTGATGGCGGCTACAATTTCTGAAAAAAGACATTTTTATATTTTCTCAAAAAATAGCCAAAAGTACGTAGAAGTACAGAAATTTCATTTAGTTAGCAAATAACGTCGAATTCAAAGCGATGGCCTATACCTTTTTATATACCAATCGATTATAATTGATTTTGGTTACAATTTCTGGAAGAACAATTTTTATATTTTCTCAAAAATAGACAAAAGTACGTAGAACTACAGTAATTTCATTTAGTTGACAAATAACTTCAAGTATTCAAATCTATCACCTATGCAATTTATACACCAATCGTTTGTAATTGATTTTGGCTACAATTTCTGAAAGAACAAATTTTTATATTTTCTCAAAAAAATAGCCAAAAATACGTACAAGTACAGAAATATCATTTAGTGGGTAAATAACGTCGAATTCTAAGGGATGATTTATACTTTTTTATACACCAATCGATTGTAATTGATGGCGGCTACAATTTTTGAAAGAACACATTTTTATATTTTCTCAAAAAATAGACAAAATACGTAGAAGTACGGAAATTTGATGTAGTTGGCAAATAAGGCAAAATTCAAAATGATGGCCTACACTTTTATATATACCAATCGATTGTAATTGATTTCAGCTACAATTGTTGCAAGATAAACTTTTCATATTTTCCCAAAAAACGACAAAAATACGTAGAAGTACAGAAATTTCGTCTGATTGGCACTGCGAATTTCTGTACTTCTACGTATTTTTGGCTAATTTTTGAGAAAATATAAACAATTGTTCTTTCAGAAATTGTAGCCGCCATCAATTACAATAGATTGGTGTATAAATAGTGTAGGTCATCCCTTTTAATTTGCAGTTATTTGCCAATCAAACGAAATTTCTGTACTTCTACGTATTTTTGTCGTTTTTTAAAAGAAAATATAAAAAGTTTATCTTGCAACAATTGTAGCCGAAATCAATTACAATCGATTGGTGTATAAAAAAGTATAAATCATCCCTTAGAATTCGATGTTATTTACCCACTAAATGAAATTTCTGTACTTGTACGTATTTTTGGCTATTTTTTTGAGAAAATATAAAAATTTGTTCTTTCAGAAATTGTAGCCAAAATCAATTACAAACGATTGGTGTATAAATTGCATAGGTGATAGATTTGAATACTTGAAGTTATTTGTCAACTAAATGAAATTACTGTAGTTCTACGTACTTTTGTCTATTTTTGAGAAAATATAAAAATTGTTCTTCCAGAAATTGTAACCAAAATCAATTATAATCGATTGGTATATAAAAAGGTATAGGCCATCGCTTTGAATTCGACGTTATTTGCGAACTGAATGAAATTTTTGTACTTCTACGTACTTTTGGCTATTTTTTGAGAAAAATATAAAAATGTCTTTTTTCAGAAATTGTAGCCGCCATCAATTACAATCGATTGGTGTATTAAAATGTATAGGCCATCGCTTCAAATTTGAAGTTATATGACGAATATTTTAAATTCTGAACTTCTTCGTATTTACTGAATCGTCCTAACACACTCTATTATTAAGTAACTTACATACAATATTGTGTTTCTCCACGTTTGTGCAAACATTTTGATATAATAATATCCATGTATAATATGTAGAACTATTGAGTAAATAGGTAATTTTCAAACCGTAAAACTAACAAGTCGCAAAGAATTTCAATCAACCGTATGCCACGTACATTGTAAAGATCTTTACTCCTAAAAACTCGAAAAAGTACAGTAATTTTTGAAAATCTACTATTTATTGCATATATTACAAGTCTAGAAGCTCTAAGGATTGCATTGGTGTAAGGAAAATTGAAATTGGCTGACAAATGGTCGTGATACGATTGTTTGAACAGAAAAACTCATTTCGTCTGCACTGACTCTCAATTACTTTTTTTACAATTACTTCAGATATACAAATTTGCTTTCCATCATTCTTTGTTCACTGTTTTTATAAAAGATTTACCTATCCAATGGTGAAGAAAGATTTAAAATTTGTGAACAAACAGCTAAGATATGGCAAGTCAAAGAAGCGTTCCCATTTTTTTTCTCACTGACTTTGTTATACTCTTTTTACTGTAACTTACGGTAGACAACTCTATTCTTCTATTTTTTTTATTTGACGTATTCACAAAAGACATATCTTTCTATTGGTGAAGACAGATTTGAAATCGACTATGTAACGGCTGAGATATGAGCGGTTAAAGTAAGCGTTCCCATTTTTTTAGACCCCCTTGGTAGTCCGCGTAACTTTTTACCCCCTTGGTATTCCGAGTGTTAAAACCTGTTTTCAAATGTAAAAATTAAATCATTCGTAAGGAAATGAATTAAAAATTAAATTAAATTATTAAATTATTAAAAAAGTACCAAGTGTTAAAATTTCAGCAAAATAGGCAATTAATGGTCAGGATCGATTTCCGAAAAAACTAAAAAAAAAATGACTAAATCCAAAAGAATGAATGAAACCAGTTTCTGCAAGCTTTATTACAATTCACCACTCACCACAGACAGACAAAGCCGTACATCGTGTTGATTATTCGTTTTTTCCCCACTAGAATGCGCCACCAGTGTTAATATTTCGAATTCAGAAAGCTTCATTTTCGCTTCGAACCTTTTCCACGCATGCTTTTTGCTCACCTATCGATCCAACAAGTTCCCGCCACTCTTAGAATCACATTTTTCTATATTCCTTTAACTCGACCTCCCATCAATGGCCAATCCACCGGAGGAAAAACTCATCCATTCCGATGACTGCCTGGACGTGTATCTCACGAAACAGACCACGTCGGCCATCGGTTTGCGTTGGGACTTTCCCGAGCCATTACAGCTGTGCGAACCGTTCGACTTGTTCAAGGTGGAAAAGTGCTACAGCTGCAGGCGTAACCGCTGGGACGTGGTTCACTGGGGCAAAGGATGGTCGGTTGTGGTTCGAAATCTCGAACAAAATCTGTGCTATTCGTTCCGTATCAACGTGCTCAGACAGAATGAGGAGGACGGTAGTTTCACTTACCTGTGTCGGTCGAGAATATTTAAATCATTCACTCTACCGGATGTTCCGTCAGCGGTGGCACTGTTCAGAGCAGTAAAGAAAAGTCAATCGGCTCTTGTTCGCAAGTTTCTCAGTGTCAAACCGGATCTAGTTAATGTGCCGGTCAACGGTGAGACACTACTGTATCAGGCAGTAAGGAACAACAATCTGGAAATCGTAGATCTTCTGCTGGAGTTCGGAGCCAATGTTCACCTTGGATTGCCGATTAACGGAGAGACTCCCCTTCACGTAAGACGTCCAACAACCGATTTGATATTTGGTTTAACGTTTGTTCTTACTTTCAGCTAGCAATTTACAACAAAAATGTTAAGATCGCTCGGCACCTGATCGAACACGGGGCTGATTTGACCTCAGCTAACTGCATTGGCATGACGGCTGGGCACTACGCAGTGGATGCCAATGATCTTCACACGCTCAAGTTCGTACTGTCTCACGGCTGTAGCTCGGAGGCACGCGATCGATGTAGTTGGACATTAATTTTCCGGGCGATTTTCATGCGTGTCGATGCTGAGATTATCAAGCATTTGATAGAGAAAAAGTGCCCGTTGAAGGTCCGTGACCGCAACAGACTGATGCCACTGGATTACGCACGGTTGATGGGTCAGGAGGAGGTCATCAGAATGATTAAACGCAGACTTAAGATCTAAGGGGGAGGCTTGTTCGATTATTTACAGTGTAATTTTGCGCACAATTTTGAAACGGTCGCTTTTTTGCATTAAATAAAACTTACCTAGTAATACTTAAACCAAAACAATGATAATAAAGACACGCCTACGATGAGCTTCAAAGCGATCTTCGGAGGAGTATCAGAGAAGTGACGGCAAAGAGAAGAGTTGCAACAGTTTCTTTCGTAGCACCGTTCGTTTTCTGCTGCTCTTCCCAGCCTTCATCCAGTTTGTCCCCATCGTGATCCGGGTGGTGATGAGCATCGCGTTTCTTCCGAGTTTGTTCGGGCTGCTCTTCGACAGGTTTAATAATGGACAGCTTCGTGGAGATCGGTTTCACGCTTAGATCTTTGCTGCCGTCCTGTGAATTGATTCCACCGGGGACCAGCGGGTTCGCATATTCGGAAACTGGTGGTTGAACCGGATTTGCTCCTCGCACTCCGTAGATCGGATGCACATCAGGCGCCACGTAATCGGAGATGGGAGGGATGTCCCCGCGGAATGGTCCGAATTGAGGATTATCTCGCACGAACTGTTCCGTCTTCGAAACTGCTTTAATCGACTCCTGTCGGACGTTGCTGGATGACTTCAACAGCGAAACATCAAGCACTGCCTTACCATCGTAGGACACTGCGGAACCTTCGGGATAAACCTTGATCACGTTTTGTGTCACCGGTGGTAGATAAAACGAATCGACTCGATCGTCGGCCATCGCCATTTTGTCTTCGCCCACCTCCACGTTCATTTGTTTCAAATCGCCACTCAAATGCTCTAATCTGCTGCCCACCACATCCTTTTTCCCGTCAACTTCAGCCGACTTTTGCGCCATTGCCATACTGTCCAGGGGCGAAGGGATAAACATCGGCTCAAAAGCCTGCCGCTGAGGCTCTCCACTTCCGATCATCAGTGCATCACTTTCGATGGCTTCATCGATATCGTAGTCCTGCCGACGTTGAATCAAATTCCCATGATGTCGCATCTGGTCATCGAACTCGGCGTTTGTTTCGCCTTTCCGACGATAAATTGGTTTGAAACCACTCTCCACCACAACCGAACTTGGTTCGAATCCTGCATTCGGCGGTTGGTCCACCGGTGTTTTGTTCTCGTGGATATCGTAAGGCATCTTAAAGATCGGTTTAATGTTCAGGGGTTCCTTCATGATCGGTCGCCTGTTGTACCGGATCGGGAGGCTAATGGGATTTTGTTCCACCATTTTCATCCCCATGCTGAGATGGGGTGACATTTCCGGGATCATGTACTGGGCTGTTTTGGTAGGTTTAATGACTACCATTTCCATCGATTGAGGTGGTGGCACTTTACGGAATGGTTTGATCTCCGTCGGTTCCCCTAACAGCAGGATGGGGGCGATGGCTTTCAATGGGAGTTTGTTTTTCTGCATAAATGGTCGCATCAGTGGGCTCATCGGTTTCTGGTAATGGTTGATGATCATGGAGGGTTGTGGGATGTTGAAAGGGCGATTCGGGCGTCCGTTGATGGGCCGTCTTTCGACGGCGATTGGTCGACGCATTGGTAACTTTACCGGGCGGAATATTGGACCACTGTTGGGAGGTCGTAAATATACCGGTAGTCCGGAAGAGGACAGCACCGGTTTGGCGGAATGAACAACCTCGGTTTGAGATGGACCTTGCTCGTGTACGCTGTAGTTACCGTAGGTTTGGTTGCTTTTCAGCTTTTCCTCCAAATCTTCCGCTGCTCGGATGCCTTCTTCGATGATTTTTGTCATTTCCGGATCGTTTTCCAGGTCTAGTTTGGGATCGTCTTTCGCTTGCTCTTCGTTCATTTTGTGATTTTTGATCACATCTTTCTCACTTGATTGCTGAATAAAGTTTTCGTGCTGTTGTAGGAAGGTATCCGATGGGAGCAACTTCGATTCGTGCCGAATCGAAGGTTCCGCGTTGATTCTGTCATCGTCAGGTTCTGCGTACACTTCGTCGATTTCACTGGCAGCTGCAATATCGCAAGAATCATGCACATTGATACGCCACCCAAGATAACGATGAGTAAAACATTGATAGTACACCGTATCCGGGGTGTTTGCATCTGGCGTCCAGCTGATGAACCCTGGCTCTCCATTATCACACTTCAACGTCAGAGAACGCTGGTATGCTCCAAATGAGGGATACGAGTCGGCTGGTGGTCCATCCGGATTCGGAACCCAGTTGCATAGACGGCCAACACCGGTTGGAATAAGGTTCCCGTTGCGATCCTGTTGGACTCCGGCAAAGATAGTGATGTTCTAAAATGAGAGGGGAAAGTTTAGAACATTTTTACTATATATCCGAGATAAAGGTTAACCTTTCTGACGTCCTCTTCTTGGTGATGATATCCACCGACAGGATCATCGGTAATATAGAACGGATGGTACTTGGCTGGCACCTCCGAATCATGTCCACCTTCGGTAACAAATGTATAGGTTCTTCCGCGTACTACGTTGATCTCCGGAATCAGCAACCCATTGATGTACCAGGAAACACCCCAACCAACGTGACCTGTTGAGTATACGATCACGGTTAGTTCAATATTCAAAAGAAGACTTCGATCCTACGAGGGTACAAAGCAACCACATTAAATCTCACTCACCGGTAATCGAAGGATACCCCTGCTTGCCACCGGTCGGTCCCATCTGAGCGTAGAAGACACCATCATCCGGTTCGTCGCATTGAATCGGTGGGATTTCCCAGGCGCCCGGTTTTGCTGCGGGCCGTGCTGTCGCGGGTGCCCTGGGTCGCTGCATCGCATCAGCCCGCCGGTTGGGTTCCGAAGTTCCGGGTCGTTGCTGGGGACTTTCTTGCGCCGCTTTCTGCTGGTCGGATTCAGGCGTTGGACAGTTCCAGTAGGGCTGTCGTCCAAAGTCGACCAACTTGTTGTTTTTGAGGAACTGAGAATGATAGGATACCTCGTATCGTTGATTCAGTGGTCCGATAGCCCAAACGATAGCCTGAGATATGTTGGTAAATATTGGTAGATCGAGGTGATCTGTTGCTCGTAGTGGACGTTGATAGGTGACGATGGAATAGCCATTAACCATGGCAGCATTCAGCAGGCGAATTGAGTTGCTGTTTTCGCTGATTCGAGTATCTGGACAACTTCCACGAGAACCGGAGCACTGGGACTTGGCATCTAGATAGTAGTCCTGAGCGTACCCTTTACCGGTAGCTTTGTCAACCCAGACCACAGCTGCATCGGCTCCAACCATCACACTTTTTGCGCTATCCGGCGAGATACCAAAGGCCATGTACTCGCCATCCTCTGCGAAATAGAAAAGACGATCAGACCCCAGGTAGATACAAAAAAGGAAACAGTAATTCGTTTTGTAAGTGAGCGGTGCTCGTAATGCAGCATCATCTGGCGGTTGAGTAATAATTAGATAATCGCTACGGTGTCAACGCACTTTAATTACAATGTCGTTAAACATACCCCTCCGACATGTATTCCCGGGATCAGATTGCGCGAGTGGGCATAAAGTGTTAAACTATTCAGCCGCCGGCGTTGCTGACTGGAATGGTGTGCGGTTTGCGAGTGTAATAAACCGTCACCTCGCGACGTTGTTGACTTGTTTATTATGTGAGTAGATTGGAACATTTATCGGTACCCGACAAGCGATCTTGATTACGTGACAGTACCACTTTCTTATGATGCTAGACGCTGCCAGCAAATTTCCCAATGACCTTTGCAAACCGAACGTCGTGTCGTGTGGTGTCATTAAGGTTAAGAGACGAATGTTTCGAAACTCCCCAAGCAGTGAAACGAAAATCACATCATGTTGGCGTCCGTGTCCATACTCATTATCCGCATCGGTTTGGATTTCCTGCATCGAAGACATAAATTATCCTCTCATTGCAGACGACGCGCGTACGGAAGGAAAAAACTGCATTGAATAATCAAGTTACGTGATGACTCGATCCGATCAAGTAAAACCATCACGGATTGAGCTGCAATGACCGGATTACTTCGGAAAACAACCGTAACTGAAACCGTTGAGTAGCCGAGAGCCTTGGACCCGGCCAAACTCGGGGTCAATTTTGTGCAAAGTCACCCCAATTACCTATTGAAATCCACGGCCAAGGCCAGAGTCGGTCATTTCACTCAAGCACCAGCCCGTCAATCAAAGACCCGTTGCGTAAGATATGTTTTTTTTTGTCGTCGATCTAAATCTACTCACCTAATTTGGCCACCAGCTGGATGACGATGCTCTCGCCGGCGACGGCCCACCGTACCTCGAACGCCAGGTCATCCAGGAGTACTTCGCAGTTCAGTTTGGACTGTTCGTGGGGGTTGTTGGTTTTTGCGAGCAGACATCCAACAACAACATTTGGGAAGAAGATGGAGGAGAGAGGGAGAAGAAGAAAAACGAGGAAATGTTTTAGACCCTCGTGATATGGGACACAAAAAGATTGATAATGTTTAGAAGGGGGCCAAGAGAATGTATATGGAACAGGAACATTTGAACTCAAATCGGGTTAGTGGTTAAACGGTTAGTATGAATGGGTGCTGTTAGTCTGCTACAGGTGAAATTTACAATGGCATGTCTAGTGTAATTAGTGCGGGAGAATAATGTGATAAATTGACGTCATGTAGTTGCAACAGCTGATCCTTTAAACCTTTAATCAGCTATGTTTGAGCTGAATCCGAGAACGGATTGTTGCAATGAAACAATCCAAGAGTTGAAGGGTGAAGCGATAAATAATTTGTCGACTTAAATTTGGCGTACTTTTGGCTCTTTTCATATAGAAAAGATATGTAATCGCCCAATTTTCGACGATTTTAAACATGTATTTAAAAAACTCCTGTAAGCTCAGAATTGTGATATTTTTTCTAGAGCAAACAAATGACGTCATTTTTATGAACAACTAACGCCTCTACATGCCCGCATACAAAGTTGAGATCAATGGTGTAGTTATTGATTTGAACTTGACATACGTGGATCTACTGAGGGACTGGATTTGCTGTTTTCCTCTTGCTTCCAGCGATGCCAGATTTACAGACATATCTGTATTTTACAGACTTTTGATGTCTCCTACAGACGTAGCCAGAGATCTACAGACTTTTAAAAAGGTAATAGTGTTTATTAAAATTGCGCTAGAATAACTGTTTTCGAATACGAGTGATTCCTTCACAATAGAATTCTACTTTCAATCTATTTTTAAAGTAAAATTTTAATGAAACTAGGATTTACACAACCATCTACAGATTTTTACAGACATTTTAGTTATTCTTCTACAGACATTTCAAAAAAAAAACATGTGGCATCGCTGTTTGCTCCTGTGAGCGAAGCTTTTCAGTGACAATCACATCGAGCGAGAGTGCTTTGCGTATTCTTCGATCAAAATCGTCTGCATGATCGGTTGTTTTACAAGCAAATGGGTCTTTGTAACAATATTTTTTTTTCTCTCTCTCTCTCTCTCTCTCTCTCGAAAAGCCGCCATATATACTAACAATAGAAAGCTCTGCCACAAATCCGAAGCAAACAGCGCCTGGTTTTAGACAATTGAGAAGAAACAACAACGCTTCCAGGAACACCAGAAATCTTATGTGACATGTCAACCAGAGATTAGAGGTATTTAACTTAGTGTAGGATTGGTTGGACCTAAGCTGGGAATCAGCAATTTTGTGATATTACGAAACTCCTCCCGGCATCGAGGAGACTTCAATTTTCATGCTACGGTATAGGGTTATCTTCTCGCTGATAATTGATCTAGCTTACTCTACGATTTTTGCTACAGCTTTAAAAAGGTGGCCTGCTTTACTGCCCATAAACACATTTCCGTTTCTGTTTGTGCCTATGAACAGAGATGCCAGATACTTTTTCCAAATGTCTGCAACATTAATTTTAAAAGTCTGTGAAGTACCAAAAATGCCTAAAGTAAATAAAGCTGTAATTTGAAACTAGTGTAACCAAAGGCCTCTATTTTCAAAAATCTGAATATATGCAACCAAACTAAAAAAAACTGTAAATATCTGCAATCAAATTAAAAAATCTGCAAATATCTGCGTCATCGAAAAATCTGCAGCTAAAATTAAAAGTCTGTGAATTTGCAGACATGTCTGCAAATCTGGCATCTCTGCCTATGAAACTGCGAAAACGAGCGGAAAACGTTTGCAATAATTTTTGCTACTTTTGTTGAAATTTTAAGTCTGTCTTGTTCGTTGTTTATTCCGGACTAACGGAACCGTAATGTAGTCTTCTGGAGCCTTTGGTAGAGTCTCAGTTATGCGCCTTTTTGCTGTCTGCTTTGGCTTTCTTTTTCAGCACGACTTTCAGACAGTAATTTTGTGTGTACCTGGGAATGTTACTCCTGACTTATTTTATGACTTAACCTCACTTATTTTATAAAGTATATTAAGATTTTAGTGCCCCCTCAGGTTTGGCGCCCTTGTTGGGGACATGAGAAACTGTAACATCGACATTATCAATTCCTACTGTTTAATGCTTATAAGAAAAACACTTAATATTGACACCGGATATTACGCTCGAAGAGTAAATTTGCTGGCTTCGAAACAGTGTTGCTAAAAAGTTATAAGATTTGAATAGTTGTTCTAATGAAAATAATCAGGTTTAAGATACAAATATTAGAGTAACTTTTCAAAGATTTGAATGAACGGTTCTCGGATGTGACCAAAATTTTAAGGATCCACTAAGGGATTTTGAGTAAACTCAAGGCAGGCGAATAATATTGCTTGTTGTGAGAACTTTACGCGAGATTGTAATGTATATATTCCAGCTGCAAGGGTAGAAATTGAAGGTGTTGTCAACGATGAGAGTTTGACATGCAAGGATCTGCTGTAGTGCGGGGTTGGCTGTTGTAGAGATCGCTTATTTCAGTCGGAGAAAATATGGCATTGCAAATGTTTGAATTCAGTGTTAATCGTGGGAGATGGTTTGAAAACATACAACCAATCAAACTCTTATCGGGTGACGTTCGCTGGAACCGCTTTACCTGGTTCGTCTGCCCGTCCGTCTGTTTGTACCGCGGGTCATGAATTGCTCTAATTGTAAACACACAGCCACCTACTGCAGCAATAAGGACCGCAGTGGAAAGTACAATGAAAATCACGTGGAAGATTTGTGCAGTAAGAATGCTGAAATGTGTCCTTACTGTGCAGAGATTCCGCATGATATCTACTAAAGCGCCTCCTTGCGAAAAGTTCCACGGTAGTTCCATTCCTTAAGGGAGGCAATCAGATATATACGATGCAAATTTGGATAAAAATTAGGTCGTCAAATTCCAATTTCGCATTAAAAAATCGATTAATGTGTCAGTGTGATACAAACTTTCTTATTGCAGCAATCATTCTTATTATAATCGTAGAGGCCATACGCTAGACGGGGCTCCAAAAGTGGCGTCTCTTGGAAATGCTGTAACCAAACTGAAGCAATTAGCCCCTGCTCTCGGAGTATTAAGATCAGAGAAGAAGTTCTCAGCACTCTCCGGAGTAGTTTCAGTTTGAGAATAATCGCCGCGCTGAAATTATCAAACTCTCGGACATTGTGAACTGGATAATAGTAACTTTCAGTATTGCTGATTATTATCCTATTAAAAGTCTGTTGTTAGCTTTTCTACCTACAGTAAGAATAATTTTAAAACAGTTGACTGCTAAATGGCTGCTCCTTTCAGCGATTGTATCCTTCAATGGCTAACTCATCGAATGATGTCACGGATTTGGCCACTGTTCTACAGTGGAATTGCAGAAGTATCATCCCGATAATGGATTCTTTCAATATTTTTATTCGCTTGATTCTTAGTATTGAACCTCTAGAATAGTCTCCCGCAATCTCGGTGGCCACACTGAACTTCTTTTGTTTTAAACTCATCCCAAAGGACCAAAGGAGTGACATTAATTTTTTTTAGCCAAGTCACACCCAACGATTTATTATATCCCCCTAAACTGAAACGGTCGGTACGGTTGTCCTCGTTTCTTCCTTCTTTAAGATTCAAAACAATTCGTTATTTAAATTATTCAATTAATGAATAATTTAATTGACCAACTCTGCACAGTAGGCCTGGCCGTTTTAATATTCGCGACATATGAAAATATGCTTCGAATATTAATATTGACAAGAAAAACACTACAGAATAACTGCAGTGTTTTCCAGGATGCTTTTCAATACTGGATGTGTAAGGGTTAGAATAGAATAGAATATGACAAGACAAGACAACTAGTAAGCGATTTCTGGAGCCAGCGTGAAGCCAATTTGACGTCTTCGAATTTGACTAATGGGATACTGTTTTCGTTACCACAGGGCTCAATTCGCAGAGTTGGCATCATGATCAGTGAGACTAGACTAAAAAAATAATTTGAATTCGTCAATTATGTATCGTGCAATTTCAATTCATTAGATAACGTTGAATATTTGAATAAAGACTCGACATATCAATAATTTATATATTTGTATTATGACGGAATGTTAAATTAATTAGTACCAGCTAAATTTTTGGGCGAAATGTTTGTTAATTAAACGGACATTGTGTTTTATAGCAACATATCTAAATACGAAAAAGAAATTCGCTGCACTGCCACGATCGCTAGTCGCATGCAGTCAATTGTCATCAATTATTCAGCAGGGCACAAAAAAGCAAGAAAACCGAAAATAAGAAGCCAGTTGTCTCGTCTTGTCTTAGTTTTAAACAGCCATGCATTCCTCACGTGTATTCACTATAACACTTGGGGAGTGCGCGTAGCGTATTGGTAAATCGATTGCCTTGTACGCAGCGCACCTGGGTTCGAGTCCCGACCCCGCACATAGGGTTAGAAATTTTTCCTAAAAGATTTTTATAACCCGAAGAGGCGAATGACCTTAAGGTTAAAACCTCTATAATTGAAATAAAAAAACTATAACACACACAAAGATTTCAAACTATCGGCAACAATTTGACAGCGATAAAAATACAGTGTAAACAATACACTCTAAACGAATTCTACCCAAATTATCAAAAGAAAACAGAAATTTTATTTCTACAGCGTTTTTTTCGTAATGCCATTTGATGCGGGACACCCTTTAATAGCGTTTTTATCGAAACCGCGTTTTTCAAATTGGCGAACACAATATCACAAAAATTATTCAACGAATTGACTTGATTTTTTTATGAGAATGCACAATATGTGTAGCCTGTCAATGAACCATTTGTTCCGGACCAAAATCACTTGATACGCATTATACTAGTAATAATGCTGAATTCGCATTAGAATCATGCTTATTTACAGATAAATCATACGGTTCGTGTTTTGGATGATCAATCAAAGTAATGAGTGTCCCATATCAAATTGCATCACGGAAAATAACCCATTGGGTATTTTGTCTTGAAAATTTGGGTAGAAGTGGTTGAGAGTGTATTGTTTACAATGTATTTTTAACACTGTCAGTTTTTCAAAAATTGGACAAAATGGCGTCACTCAAAAAGCAACGTCGCGAATTGATTTTGTGCAAGCACCTGGAAAATCCTCAACTCTCTCATCGGAACATCGGAAAACAATTCGGGATCGTGCAGTCAACGGTGAGTCATGTGATTAAACGTTACACTATCAAACTCTGCGCATCGAACGGAAGGAGAAATGCGGTCAGAAAGGATGTTCTATTAGTGATCAGGATCACAAAGCCTGTAGTGAACTCGTTTAAGCGGAATCCCAACGCTTCGATCAGGGATGTGTCCAAAAAGTTGAATCTGTCCCAGTCTTTCATTCAGAGAGCCCAGTACTGGGAGGGACTGCATACGTACAAAATGTAGAAGGCTCCAGATCATAACGTACGGTCAAAGACACTAGGAAAGTCACGGGCCCAGAAACACCCAGATGCCGACGAAGCCTCATTGTCTCATCATGGATGATGAGACTTCCAGCAACTCCATACACCACTGTTCTTCACCACCCTGTAGAATGTTTCGTAGGAAGTAAGGAAGCAGAAACTTTCAGTTTGCCAATAAATACATTATTTACCAAGCGATTTGCTCATGTGGCAAACGAAGTGCACCGTTCGTGGGACTAGAATCGGGGAGATCTACCTCAAGGAGTGTCTACAGAAGCGCCTACTGTACTGTACTGTACTGTCTACTGAAGCAACATGAGGGCCCTGCGATCTTCTGGCCGGATCTAGCTTCGTGCCTCTATTCAAATGTTATCCTGAAGTGGTACGAAAGCAACGGGGTCACTTTCGTACCGATAAAACATGAACCCCTCCCTCCAACGCACCGGTACTAAGGCCCATCGAAAAATGCTGGACAATTTTGAAGCAGGCACTAAGGAACCATCCCAGGAGGTAAATCAAGCAGCAAGACGTTTAATACTAAATCCAGACCGAGTTTGGGAACTGGTCCAGATCTGAGAACTGTGCCGGATCCGGAAACTGCCTATAATTTTTATTTGGCTATCCAACCTACCCAGTAAAAAAAATCCGTAATTTGCGCTGGTTTCTGCCAATATTGGGCAGTTTCCAGCCTGAATTTGGCCAGAAATTCAGCCTGAATTCCGATTGGTTTGACCTGACACTAACACTATCATAGAAATCGACCGAATTATCCTACATGCGAACAAAGCCGAAGCTGACACATACTTAAAAAGTGTTTGGTACAACAACCGAAATACGTCATTCCGCCGTTTATTACCTTCGCGGGAATATGAGTTTAATTCCGTAATGCGCAAATGTGTGGTCTGTTATCGAAAAGACAATAGAATCTTACGCAAAAGTAATAGAAACATACCCGTTGGATTTTGGGTGCAATCATAAAATTCATTCATTGAGAGTTCATTGATGACGGCATTTTGTAAAACTCAATACAATTGGATCAAACGGGCCCTTTGACTTATCACCCGGTGTAGGAGAGCTTTCTCGCGGTTAATAACTACAACCAGTAAAGCCCCTCCATTACCGCTCGAAAAGCAGGACAAGTACTTTAAATTCTTTCATCTTGCGAATCCCATTAGCCACAATAGACGTATGTTCAAATTCTTTCAAATTAAATAAATATTTTGCTGCTATCTACACAACACCATACGGTTTATCACATACAGAGACAGTAGTAATGCAACGCACTGAACCCACCACCATTAGAATCGCGGATACTTACAAGCGCATACAATTTCAGTCCGAGTCACATTCCACACCGGAAAGGGCCGATGTGGTTCTCCGACGGAGGTAGTACTAGAGCTACAATGCAGCAGAGGTAGTAGTGGCAGTAGAGGTAGATTAGAAAAAAAAAACTCATTGTCAGAGAAAGAAGACGCCATTTTTGATCCAACCGGAAGAGTGTTGCCACTCAGAGCGTGGATACATAAAATGCGTTTTTTTCTACAATAAGCCATTCTCTTACAATAAGTTTTTCTAATGTAGACAGTAGTTTTATTTAGTGGTAGTGTATGTAGTAGCCCTACAGGAAAAGATCAGGACTGCGTGATTGTTAATTGCCTACCATAGTTACCAGTTTTGTACAAGAGTCCATTGCTCCAACAGCAAGCGCCAGCAGCCGGCTACCAGTGATTAACAGTCTAATTCACACGTGTATGTCGGTACGTGTGCCACCCTGGCTTGGCGCTAATTGGTCGTTTATAGCTCGTTTGTGTTCGATTGTCATTCGGTCGGTTTATGTGAACGGGTTTCGGTACAAGGAGGGGGAAAAAGTGACAATTACGAAAGGTGCCATTGTTTGTTTGGAAATAAAAGTGTGGAAGTGGTCCTCGTCAAAATGCTGTCGCATTTGAATGCTGCATGTTTAGTGTGCTTTAGCAATGGTTATTAGCTACGAATGATTTCTGGGTGCACTTGGCGGATGGGTAGGCCTCGAGGCGGGTGCTTGACTCTAGATGGCGATGCGGTTGTGCGGTTTGTTTTGTTAATGGAGTGTTTTGATTGTATTATTTAGGCTTGAAATTGGTTGGGTATAGCAATAAAAACGAGCAATTTCACAATTTTTACACGAATCGTACAAGAGCTGTTTATTGTAGCCGATTTTCATGGGACAAATTGAAAATTTCCTTTTTTTAAATATAGAATACTGAGTTGAGAGAAAAAAAGCACCTGAAACGAAACTTGGTATGGTTGTTTTACAAACTATTTACAGAGTTGGTTGTGTGGTTTTGTGAGCTGCGCGGAAAACTTCTTCGTTAAAGCGTCGGCAGATAGTTTATGATTTTCCATTTTTCCGCTTCCTCGTAAACATCCGCTGTGTTTTATTTTCAAACCACAAGCTAATAGTGCAATTAATGCTAGTTATTATCATAATTTATTTTTAATTGATTAATGATGCAATAAACAAGTTGAATTCACTGAGCGTTGGCTGAGATGCATGTATGTGGGAATTTGAACGAAAAGGAAAAGCGATGCGTCTGGGGGCAATCAATTATTCTCTGCCAGCTTACTTTTAATCATAAGAAACGAAACAAACAAAAAAAAACCTTACAAAACTACAACTCGTTGTTCGTGGTCGAACGACGTCTACTGAAATCAGTTGAAAAATGACCCAATATTCTCGAGAATTCCCGGGTTGCGGTTATTCTGGTTACTGGCCGGGGTCCGGCGTCTACTGTTAGTTACCTGTGGGCTGATGCCCAGCATCTTCAGAGACGGTGGCACGTTTATCTGATCCGGAATGCGAGCATGTCCAAAGTCAACGGTGAAGGCTTCGCACCAAACGCCAAAGTGACCGATGTCGAACACAGTCAGATCCCCGGGCAGGGTCAGCACGATGGTCTTTTTATCGTAACGACGCAGTGGAGTTTCCTTACCGTTTTCGTCCGGAATGCGTATACCCTGAGGACTAGGTTTCGGACCGCGACCGACCCAGAATTTAGCATCTATTAACGGTTGGAAGAAGGCAATGCGAATTGGTTTGAAAGATCAGTTGATTATGTCTATCCCCACAAGCCGGTGCACTTACCTGGTGCCTCCCCGTCATAGTTGAAATTTGGAATCAGTAAAGTTTGAGCATCCACAATCACAATGCTATCCGAACTTACGTCATGTACCCCGCCCAGTTGTCCAATTTTGGTTGGTCTGGGAAAATCCAAATCGGGTCGAATGACTACATCTCCAAAGTTTACGCTGAAGTCGTCACACCACACCGAGAACCACCGAACGTCCCGCAGGGTTTTTCCTTCCGGAAGTGATAACGTAATGTCCTCATTGCGATACTTCCTCAGAACACCGGCGCGTCCTCGTTCATCCCGCAATCGATAAGCGCCCTTATTAGTTGGTGCCCGTGTGTTACCCACGTAGAAGTAAGCAGCTGAAGTACATCATTCCCATTAATTACTGGTGGTTTTTTCGATATTTGACAGAGTACAACACTTACCTGGACCTTCTCCGTCATAGTTGAAGTTCTTCAGAAACAAAGTCCGAGCATCTACCGCATACACCGATCCAGATACACCGTGATGCAGCTGGGAAAGATCACCGATCTTGGTCCCGTAGTACCCTTGAAGAGCATCCACGCTGGAAATGAGGCTACCTGCAACCGAAAATAAACACACACAAAAAACACCATCAAAACACAATCCGACAGTCCGTGGCCGCGCCGTAGCGCGTAACGTAGAAAGTAAAACCGCTTTGCTCTAATTTTGGGGCAGAATATTCGCGCGAGCGTATTTCGAAACCCAGCTGCATATGTGATCAAATCTGGCTCTGTTTTTACTTTCCCTTTCCACTCTCGCATGACCGCATAGAGCCATTTATTCGAATGCCACACGCTAATATAAAATAATCGGGTTAACGACTCCCCCAAGCCGCTCATACCTTGCCACCCGACATCAACACATTGTCAGTCAGCAAGCCGACCATTCGTAAACAAAACAAAGACACGGGTTTCGTGCCCAAATGTCAAACTTTTCAAGCCTCCGTGATGCTGGCTTCGCAAGCATCATTTCCCTTTCGTTTGTCCTCTTTTTAGTATGTTTAGGGTTGCATTATGAAGCGGATGCAAGGCTAATTTAAGCGAGAGGATAGTAATTTCTATTCAATCAGAGAAACCGATTAGCTGCTGCTGTCTTTCCGTTTTTAATCTAAAAGCTTCGACGCGCGGAACGCGCACAATCATCAATCACACACACGATCACGAACACGTTCATCACCGCCCTTTCGGATGCTGATTGTAATTGTTTCCATTATTGAGCGGTGGCGGGCTCAACAATCATTCGCCTACAACCTTCTCCGTCAACTTTCGCTAGCGGAAAGAGCACTATCGGCCGTTGCGGCTGCCGGCCCGCAGGCTACACGGGAAACCTTTTTGGATGGCGCCCAATCTAGCGGAAAACGGCGGACGCGGCCGCTATGCCCAAGACCACCAATAAAAAACAGTCGGACGAATCGTGAGAAACTGCTCGTGAAATGTGTAATAGTAAAGAAACTTATTTCGAAAGGTGCTTGGCGGCCAGCGGCGCCATCGTCCCAAAGAAGGTATAATAATAATGGGAAAAAATGCAAATTGAATTGCCTAATCGAACCGTTAATCGATTTGATCGAGTGATTGATTGATCGGGTGCTCGTTGGCTGCGGAAAGGTTGATTGAGTTGTTTCGAGCATCAATGGTAAGCAATGATCGAGCTATATGTTTGATGATCGGCAGTATGGCAGTTCAATGTTCTGGTGGGCGGTAGTCACACGGGCGAACTGAAGTGTCACATGAAACAAAAAACGCGTCAGGTGTTGTCTCAATAAATTAAATAAAAATACATTGATACAATAGCGGCATCTCTATAATAGCTCGTGTGGTAGGTGTCTTCGACGCTAATACAACAGTAAGCAAAACACAGAAGACACGAGCAGCGGTAAGCTGCAGTTTCGTAGGTATCGACACATCGTGAGCTTTAAAAAAAGTGAGTAGGACACACTACCGCTAAAATAAAATGTTTAAGTAGCACTAACACATTTATCTAATATACATAATTTAAGGTCGAACAGCTCAAGAACTGTACAGGATGGCGTTGGGCCTGTGGCCTTCGACTGGCATGGTTCATTCTCACTGGTTCGGATGCCTTCATGGCTGGTAGGTAGACGTTAGAGTCTGTGGTATTATAGAGTCCCGTACAGCGGAATGCGCAACACTGCCTTCTTCTTTGTTTCTGGCACCCACAGTTTTTGCTGTAACTTTGAGTGACTTCAACTTATGTAACTCACACAATAAATTAATATGAAGTGAATTGAAAACCTACTGTTTTGTGGCCTATAGCACTTTATTCATGATACTATTACATGTAATTTATTTTACATTGTTACAAAGAAGTATAATAAGCTGACCGTCAACCGTCTAAATAAGACACTGTAGTCTTATTTAGACGGTTGAAGTATTTCGCCATGATATTATTTTTCTGAACACTAATACTTTTCTTGCATGTTCTCCGAAAGAAGATTGTTTGTTTACGTTGCACAACAGTTTATAAAGAAGAGTTGCACAAAGACTGAAGCAAATCTACCTATCGAACTCTCAAAAGATCTACCTATCTAATACGAAGAATAATAATCCTCGAATGCGTGGGGAGTATCGTTATTATGTGATTATAATTATGAGCAAAAATTTAATGATTTAATATTAACATTATTTTAAACCAGGAGTATTTCGCTTGAAGATATAATTATTAAAAAATATATGTGAATTATTAATTTAGGCCTCGTTTTAGCAGTAATCACCCCGTTGGATTAAAGAATTTTAACTAGCACTAATAAATTATTTCAATTTAACTTTTAACTCTCGACCGAACTCGTAATCTGCCTGGCTTGAGATTCGTTGACGTTTCTAGCCAGCCTACACGCTAAAAGCGCATACACCAGATCTTAGGCAGTGCGCCCAGCAGTAACATTTCTAGCCGGCCTACACGCTAAACACGCTTCCTCCAGATTTTAGACAGTGCGCGCAGCAGCACCAATGAGACTAATACCGGAAAGAAGTGCTGAACTCGCACCAAAGAGATAGTTAATTATTCAGGACTTATTTTTCTAATTATTTAACGCGACCAAGCACACTTATTCCTACTAACATTTGAAGAGTTTTGAACGTCTGTCAGTCGGTCCAAATAGTGAATCGAATTTGTTAGTTGGGCAGAAGGTGTGGATGAACCAGCGAAATCACGACTGTACCACTATCTACGCATATTATGGAATATCATACACATTTCAAGTGATAGAGAAGGTATTCTCATAGACAGACCAGTCGAATAAACCAGTATACGAGAATTTATTTGATGAATGTTAAATGCGCAATGCGGTTGGGACCCAATTTTTATTGCCACAAGCAACATGTATTTCCTAGTCTGCCTGACAATAAAATTTGCGTCATGATAATTTACTTGCCTTCAGTGCGATCTGCTTTATCGACGGGCTTTTATCTGTCACATTCAAAACAACTGCATTTTAAAAGTGCGCTATATCTAGTGATGTTTGATTTTTAAATCCGCTAATCGAATAATTTTCGATTTATTCGTTTGTATAATTGGCCATAATAAGCGATTTATAGAACTAATCGAGTATGACGTAACCTATATTAAAATAAAACAAAATATTCGTTAGCCAAGCAAAGAAAAAAATAGTGGCTTTGTTATAAGGAGTTCCGATTATGTTTCGATTAATCGGTTAACAGCTGTGGTAATCGAATATTTTTTAAAATATTAGCAACTGTTAGATAATCGAAGTAATCGATTCATTTGTCTCGATTAGTGTCACGATTAGTGACGATGGATCTAGCCCAGTCCGACGAAGAGTTCCCCGGTGAGAGAAGTTCGAAAGTGTGACAACCAGCCAGGTGCCGAGGTCAGTTTGACGATTCCGGTGGAGTAGGGCATCCGGTTTGCTGGAGCCCTGGGGCGACTGGTGGCGTCTCGTCGCTATCTACTCAGTCTAGTCCCCAGTGGTGAATCTAGCTTATGCTGGCGGCGAGTTCCCTGGCGAAAGAGGTTCTCCCAATACAGATTTTTCTTTGGTTTGCGCTATATCTCGATCAGAATAATCGGTGGGGTGCCGTGGTCGGTCTTGCGATTCCGGATGGAGCGTGGCGTCCAGTTCCCTGGTGTTTCGGCGACCCATACTTGCTGCCCTGTTGCAGTCTATTCGAATAGTCCTCGGCGGTGGATCTATTCCGATTATTCCTGTGGAGAGTTCCCTGGCGGTGATTTCTCTCCCGAAACCGTTGCTCGATGTTCATCACGCCGTTTCCACTGTAAGACGGTCATGATCTACATCATAACTCTGTTGACTGCGTTCCACGTCTTTACGTCGCTTGTCATTCTGTAGGCTACATTATCCGGGCTGATGTCTGGTCCTCTCGTTTTAAGTAGCTCCCTGTACGTCACTTCATACCTCAGACATTCGAAGACCACATGCTACGGTGTATCCTCGACGTTCTCACACTCCGGGCACAATGGTGACGTTGCGTACCCGAGCCGATAAAGATACTTCCTGAACCAGCCGTGGCCAGACAGGTGGAAGGTCATCTCTCCGTGCTTTCTATTGACCCACGCCGACAGGTTTGGGATGAGCCGGTAGGTCCACTTTTCTTTATCCATATTGCCCCATTCCTGCTGCCACGTCACCATCGAGTCGATTCTCATCAACTTCCTCACGTTCCTCGCGTTTCATTGATTGTAGCACTTGACATTCTCCGCCAGGGTGATGCAGAAGGGGGTCATCTCGGCGATAACGCATACTGCCTCCGAAGATATTATTCTGTACACAATCGTACGACCACTGGCCGGGACGTCCTGTTCAGCTTTTCGAGGCTCCGCTTGGTTTTCAGCGCCGCACCCTAGGTTGGAACCCCATATCGCAGTATCGATGACGAAACACTAGATAACAGACCGACTTCTCGCAGGTGCAATCAACATGGTTGTTAAAGCTCGGTCGTTGATTATCAGTGCACGCTTCGATGCAATCACGTGCCCTTCGACGGCGATCTGTATCCGCTCAACCGCTTTGCAGTTGCTGACCAACAACACATCCGATTTGTGGTAAGCTATTTGCAGCTTGACCCCGTTCATCTAGCTCTCGATCGCGTCTATTGTCTCCGTAACCAACACCTCCATTTCTCCGAGACACTGTAGACACTCATCACCGTTAGTGACACGTCGTCCGCGAAACGCACGATTTTCACTTTCTCGGGCAGTTGCAGTGTTAAGATCCCATCGTACATCCCGTTCCGAAGAGTTGGACCGAGAGTGGAGCCCTGAGGAACGCCCGCTGCGACTCGCATTGACTTCTGCCCTTCGTTCGTCTCGTACAGCAGTACTGTACTGTGGAAGAAGCTCTTCATGATCTGGCTCATTCTTCTGTGCAGCGCTGCGGCATTGGCCTGAACGAGGCTGGGTGGCCCAACGACTACCCTGACTTTGGCAGTAATAGCTTCTGTACCTACCACATTTCGGGGAAATTGCCACTATCTAAACACTTCTGCAGTAGCATCCTGAACATGTCCGGATATGCCAGGATCGCAGCTTTCAGCGCCACGTTTGTTATTCCATCCGGACCGGGGGCTTTCTTTGCTTTTAGTCGCATCGACGCTTCTTTGAGCTCATCGTTAGTCGCTTGCCACTCTGTTGGGTTTGCTCCTTCTTCTTCGCCGTACGGTGTCAGTGACCAGGTAGTTGGATCGTGCTTCGGGAAGAGACCATCAACGATTTAGCTTTTTTATTAGAGGAAACTTTGCCACTGCGACCTGACCTGACCTGAATATTCAGGTTATCTTTTGTGGCTGCCCCTGTTTGCTCTACATGTTACAAATTGCCCGACTCCAATGTAGCTGAAAGCGAGTTGTCTTTAGCTTACCCGGGTATATTTCAGCTGGTGTCGACCGGCCCTCATTTTCGTCATGACGACTCAGTGCGCGTCCCCCAGGGGTTGGCGTCTACTTCTCAGCACAGTTACTTATGGCAAACTCGCTTGAACTCCACTTTCGTCTTCCACTTTAGCTTGCAGGTCGTCCTTCTCCGTGCTGCAGCTAGATTCCATTGGCTAATTCGGTAGCGAATCGCCTGGTGGTCGCTATGGAGATACATTCTCATACACACTCGCACACTCTCCAGTTCATGTTCGCCGTCAGTCAAGAACTACGGAATGTGGCGGAATTTCCTATATCTTTTTCGCTAATTAATAAGCTCCCAATTTTGTCACGATATCAGGATCCATTTACCTGCACGCTTCGCCGCTATCTACAGTTCTCGGCTGTAGACCTAACCTCCACAGCGAGCCGATCGATAGTAGTCGAGGTCTGTCGCCAATTTTCACTACAAGGAAATATTCTCACATGGAAACTATTGCAAGTGAAATTTTGAGAATTCCATTTAATATATAAGGTATATATTTGTTGAATATATTCAATTTTTTCAAATATCTCCAAAATATTTCGCGGAAGGGGTGGTTTGGCCTCAAAACCCCCCTTTCCCCGTACTACGCCATTGTTTTTTTTTAATTTCCCAATAGTCAATTTGGCAGCTGCGAAACTACCCAGTCGAACAACGAAAGTGGGTGCTTTAAGGTCGACCTATTCATTAACCAACTAAGTTGGGTTTCATCGGCGAACAATTTTCGTCATAATATTAATCGCCAAATTTAAGCTATGTCCGGTTTCAGTTTTAAACAGACGTTCATGTTCTACCCCCATAAGAGTCGGTGTCGACTCAAATTAATTGGTTGCTAAGTCCGGCCGTACGTGTTCGAAAACTGATTTAGTTGGTGGGTAAAATGGAGGATTCTTTATGGTAAACTTTAATTTGACACAGTTAAATGAGCTAGCTCAACGAAGCCGTTGGTCTTTTACAAACTTTTACAAATAACGAATATTAGAGTTTGTCCGCCCGATCTCATGCGCGTCTGCGTCTTGGGAGTTATTCATTTCGCTCTCACTTACAGGTCTCGAGTGTGCATCCACGTCCGTTGGTATTAGGGCAGAAAACGAAATGTGTGTAAATACCTGCTACAGATATTCAGAATATGTACATCAGACGTCTGAAACACGTTTGACAAACGTTTGAGAAGGCGCAGTGATCGATGCAACGCAGTTTGAGCGCAGTTGTCAAACGCGTGTAGTTTCGCAGATGGCAATAGTAAATCACTGATGTTCGACGTTTATCAATTTGAAGGTTTACACAGATTTTTAAGGAATTTTTGTTCTAGCCTAAATTTCTGTCATCTGTTGTAGTAGTTTCCTCATTGATAGTGCTGACTGATTTTGTAGTACTGGATGCACCTTTTGACGTTGTCATTATTACGCGGGGCGGTCAGAATTTTGCCATCCTTTTCAATTCTGCTAATAAAAGAGTAGAGTGGGGTCAAGTAGGTCAGTTTTTGTGCGAGCTCGTTCGATGGTATTTTTGCACTGATAGTGACAAACAAGCATTCGTTGGAAAGGTTATACATCTTGCCACGTTTTGGCAATAATAATTGTATGGCTGGTTTAATAATTTTCAAGCGTAAATCTAATAAGGCAAAGGTACTTTTTTCGATGGATGCTTTTAAAGTCTGAGGGTACGATAGGTCACTATATTCGAGGTTAACTAAAACAGTGACACGCCTAGAAAATCAGTGGTACAACTTTTATTTGAAAAATATGAACACTACAGATTATTCAAAAATTCGTAACACAAACAATACATGCAATCCATTGACACCATTGAGGTAAGAAAATGAGGAAGTCGCAAATGATGTGGAATATCATGAAACCACGGAAGGAAATGCAAATAACATCTTCGGTGTCCTCGTGGTTGCCAGAGTGTGGAATTGAAGTTGTGCATTCCACATTAAGGAAAGGGAAGAATATTTTAACAGTTTCAGTTTATTATAAAAAAAACCTATTTTAATCCACCTAGCGGTGCAATTGTGCCTTTCTCAATCATGAATCACGAGAATGTGTGCGTTGTTTATATTCATTAAAAACTTTTAAATGCATATATTACATTTTATTATTATACATCACATGACAACTATATACAGGAAAATAAATCATTATTCGAGTTCTAAAATTTTGAAAAAGAAAAAACAGCCACGGTAATATTGAACTGAAAAAAGGTGCGAAATCGGCAAAGTCTCAAAAAGTCGATTTTTATAAAAAAAAATTTTTCGAGGTAACATAAAATCTCGACGTTTCATGCATTTTAAAGATGTTTGGCATCAAAAATACGAATTCGATTTCTGAAATTTCATGGGGTCCCCCCTTTGGAAAAAAAATTTGAGTTCCGGGTTATATGGGAATTTCATATGTGACCGGACGATTTAGTCTATATTTCCGGACCCATATAAGCGATCCGTACGAAATTTTATAGACTATAGCTATCATTTGGGACTAAGTTTGTGAAAATCGGCCCAACCATTTCAGGGAAACTGATGTGAGTTCGTAAATTTTGAAAGATGGCCGCTTTTCCCGGGCACTTCCGGAACCGTCTATGGTGGTCAATGTAGTCAACGAAAGTTTGTTTGGCCGTCGGTGACCTAGAACTGCAAAGTTAAGTTATTTGAGAGACATTTTAGCGAAATTTTTACCTTTTTTGCTTCCATCGGAGTATCGGTTTGAATCACAATTTGCTATGTGATCGCACGCCACAACCAGTAACTCCGGAACCGGAAGTCGGTTGGGGATAAAATTTAATAGCCATTTACGGGGACGCAACATCTTTCATTTGAGACTAAGTTTGGTTGATTCGGTCTAGCCATCTCCGAGAAACCGATGTGACTGTTAGTCTGAATTTGGATACTTCCGCAGGGGCTTCCGGAACCGATGATGATGGCCAATGTGACCAAAGAGACTTTGAATGGCTGTTAATGACCTAGTACTACAAATCGAAGCAGTTGTGGTCACATTTTGGAAAAATTTTCACCATTATACATTCATTGTAGAATTTCTTAAAATCGACATTTTCTGCGTGATCGTACTCATCACCCTGTAATTCCGGAACCGGAAGTCGGATCCATTAGAAATTCAATAGCAGCCTATGGGAACGTTGCAGTTTTCATTTGGGACTAAGTTTGTAAAAATCGGTTCATCCATCTCTGAGAAAAGTGAGTGAGATTGTGTTCGCGTACACACACAGACGCACATACACACACATACATACACACACACACACAGACATTTGCCGAACTCGACGAACTGAATCGAATGGTATATGTCACTCGGCCCTCCGTTAAAAAGTCGGTTTTCAGAGCAATTGCAATACCTTTCTATTGAGAAAGGCAAAAAGAAAAAAATATGTCCCGATTTAGTCAATGTCCCTATTTCGTCAGCCCAAAATACACCACGCAACTGATAAAAACGGGTCTTTAGTATTCACTATGTTCCACATTAATAGGTAAGGTTAATAGGTTTTTTTAGGATATTTTTTTCAGTTGCATCGAACTACACCAATTTTAAGTAGTTTTCAACGGTTTAATTTATCGACTTCTTCCAAGAGTGGACGAACCTGTTCCCATTCTTGCGATAGTTTATGTTAAAAGGGTAAATAAATAAATTGGTATACAGAAATTTTCAGCTTTTTTCCTACACAATATTAATAAAAAGCTTATTAAGAAACTTTCCCTAATAAGGTTGCGAAAATTAAAAAGTATTTGAAAATTTTTAATAGATTTTTAGAGCAGCGTGCACCCAGTGCACTAACGCAAGTGACGAAAGGTTAACGAAAAGTTTCGTGGAAAAGAAAATTCAAGTAATGATGATGAATTTCCCTAAAAGCTTTCAAGAGCTTTTTATTTGCACGCATGCACTTTAGAGGTAGCGTGATATCAAGAGCTGCAATTTCAGTTCTTAGTTCTCAGTCGCGTTGAAAGTTTGAGTAGACGCTATCGAGAGTATGAACTTTAAATTGATTGAAAAATGTTTTTCCGATTTTTTCGGTTCAGCACAACATATATAACCCCTTTAAGAAAATTCAGTTTTCTCTACACGATGGATATATTGAATAATTTAGATGTTATTAACAGAGCATTAGCAATAATTCGTTTGTATATCTATTTTATGGGCTATTATTCTGCTTTTCCATTGATTTGGTTTAGCGTTTGAGATTTTTAGCACTGATGTTGTCCTCTGCTGATTTGAGCGATTTTCTGAGTCCGTCCACTATCCCATGTGTTATCAAAAACATCGCCCAGCATCAATTTTGAAATGTTCTCAATCGATATCCGAAGAGAATAATAAAAGTTATAACAAATGTCTCGCGCACTGTTAGGTGGATTAAAAGCGTTTTTTTTTTCATTAAATGATCCAATTATACTCATTTCTGAAAATTTCAAAACAGTTTCTGTGGAACAATAATTTTTAAACAATGATCTTTTTCCCTCATTGAACTCCATCAATTTCGAAAGCTGGGCACCACTTTGACTCTTCAAAGTGACCTTTGTTTACATTCGACGAGTTTTGAGTCGAAGCAACAGCATTATCGACCCGGACTCGCCCATGCAACTTCACTCTCATCGCTCAATCGACAAGTTTCAACTAGGTATACGGTCACCGCGAAATCCCACCACGGTAGGCCAAATATTGGCACAGTGCATCGAGCGGCATTTAACCTTTCGATAAATCACTTTTCTTCGCAACACGTCGACCGCTATTCATAGATGATTTCGCGCAAGTAATACCCACTCCAGTGTAGGATATTAATGATTGCAAGAATCACTGCTTTTTATCTGCATCTGGACAGACAGGTTTTAGGCAGGTACCTCTTCAGCCACCATCCCCACCACCACCGGAGAGCACGTTACATCTTTCACCCGGCGACGATCACTGCGCGTCATCTGTCCGGTGGTATGGTGGTTCGAACAGGCAGCCGCGCAACCGGGGGACCAGCTTCTGTCGGTGGCAGGTTTGAATCGATTTTATAACCAGTTGAACGGGTGTCGCTTCAAGGATGATCAGATCAGATGCTTTCTAAGCTTTCCAGGTTTAAATGTCCTGTCGATATTCGACACGATGAAGTTACCACAGAGAACAGCATTCTTGTTCGTACAAATATGTTGGAAATATTTGTGTGAACATTTGAACGAATATGCGTTAAAAAACTAATGCCGCCGTACCAGCCTATCCCAACTAGAAGTATAACTATGTCGACCATTTTTTAAAATCTCTATGAGATCAGCTGTCAATTCAGTCACACTCACCTACTTAACGAAATGGCGACAGTAGCACGTTTTTTTATACTAGTTAATAGCTCGAGATGAACACCTGTTCTCTGCGGAGTTAGTATTAAGTCTGCTGTTTCGACTCGACACCCACATTATACCTAGATCAATTCAAAACGCCATAAGAATTTTGTTATTAAGCCATATGTTGTTTTTGGTATTGCCGAAGCAGCTGACCAAGATATGTAGTCGAACCTTTCTTTTTATTCTTTGTAAGTAAAGTAATAAATGAAAAGTATTTTATGTACATGATTCACTAGAGCCACACCTTTTATTCTACTACATTGACCCCTATCGTTTCGCTGGGTAAATTGTCAGAGATCCTAACCTACACACAAATAAAAATCAGTAAGAATAAACAAATTTTGGTTTTAATTAACAATTTTCCCACAAAAAAGATTCAGGTTTTATTTAATCAATACTGTTGCATGAAATTACCAACAAATTCATTTGTTGGCTTTTCAATAGTTTCAACAAATATTTTGTTTGAAACAACAAAATCATGATAAGCGTACCCTAACAAACAGGCGCAAAGAAACGAAAAAAATCTTTAGTATTAACCAAAGAAGAGAATAACTCAAACTTAGCTGAAATCAAACATCGATTCTGTTGGTTTTTAACAAAGGAAACAGTTAGATCTAATAAATTTTATTTTGTTTCAACAATGTTTCTATTTAAAATGCAAACGTGCTTTCGAGAAACGCCCCTTCCAGTTTGAAACAGTCATTCGTCAAGTTTGAAATTCAACTAAACGCGTTTTGTTGTTTCAAAAAGGCCTGATTCTTTTGCGTGTATGTGTCTAAAGGCTAAAACCATTGGCAAAACAAGTCCAATAGTGTCAACCAAGGGCGTGTTCATGTAGAAAATCAATTAAAAATCGTTCTAAAGCTTTAAGAGTGGGACATTTGAAAAGTCGTGCTCTGTGTAATAAATAAAAGTTTTATTCTTTATTTAATGACCCAATTCTCTTAAACTTGTGTCAAAATCGTGCATAAAAAATCTAACATCCCATACCACCTATCGTTCCCATTAATCAGCAAACGATTTCATCCAGCAACTCAACGCCTTCGTCTGATTGATCTATCGTAGCGCAGATCACATCGCCAAAAGTCAAGGTCTATCTCCTCAAATGTTAAAGAATCACAGAAACGAATAAAAATAAGCACTACACGCACACACACGTTAATGCAAACGCCGCGCCATATTGTCTACTGAAATCGATCAGGCAACCACCGGTGGTGAAAAACTGGAACCGGTCGAAATCCAGTTTTCGGCGCAGAAAAACGACAGTTTCTGCAATTCCATCGCTAACCGGCAACGGCGGGGATCTTTTGGAACATGCAGAATCCTACTTTGGTCGGTAACAAAAATGGTAAATCAGATTGGGACATGCTCTGTGCGCAGGCAGATCCTCGCTCGATTGCGCAATTATCCGTCTACTTAGGCTGCGTAGTTGCAGGCAGTTTTGCGAAAGAAGGTGTCTTCTGTGATGAAGAGTTATACCTAAGAGAAGAGACGACAACAGGCTTCTTGCTCTTCTTAATTTTATCTACCAGGCCCTGTCGTAATTCCAAAGACAAGAAGCATCCATCGTTGCCAGATTCCATTTATAAGTTTTTCACAATTGCTGAAAATAATTGTACCTCAAATATCAACCCGCTGTCAAAAATTCACAATACTAGATGCATTTAAAAATTGAATTTTATGTTTATTCGTGTCTCTCTTAACAATACACGTAGTTATATCGTCATTCAGGGTATTTATTCAATTTGCATGAAATGTTCATGTGTATGAAAAGTAGCCAAAATAAATTCAGCAGCACTGTTTTTCATCCCGTTTGAAAATATTATGAACGCTCTTGACTGGCAAAACCAAAGAGAATAGGGAAAGAGACGAATAGTGTGAAGCCAAAAATACCTTATTGAGCAGACCAATCGTGCAATGTAAATAAACATTACTCATGCCTGAGTTGGAGGAGATAAGTATTGAACTTCTATCAAAAAAGAAATTTGAATTTTCGTCAGAATTTAGTTCAATCGTGATTGTAAGGTGCATTCTAGAGTATATGTATGAGTAAAAATAAGCTTTAGAATTATTTCATCTCTGTTTCGAAATGCACATCGTTTGATAAACAAATCCATCGATCGACATACGGTTTGTTTTCAAAATATAATAGGAGTCATTTAAAGTGCTGCCTGTAGAAGCGGTTGCCAAAATTCTAGTGTTGAAATCATCATAAAGGGAGTGTTGCCGTTTTGACTGATTTTCACTCTTCGTCTCTTTCACTATTCTCTTTGGGCAAAACCACCAATCAGAAGCTGGTTCAATATTGAGGTTAGGACTGGATTAAATTGGCTACGCGATTGTCTTCTCTTCTCTTAGAGTTATAACTTAGTTTTAATTTTTTCAAAAACGTTTTCAGAGAAAAATGTCCAAGCCGTAATTGTTTGTGTTACTAAAGCTCTGCAAGTGTTTTAGGATACAAATCGGTCGACTTGGAAAGATCACTGTTAGCGTGCTGTCAGCAATTTGTCTACTTTTACTTATGGGCATGAGAATGACGCTTTAAAGGACAATATTCCGGTATATGAGCTGTGATAGTTGGAAGTGATCGATAGTGTCAACCTGGGACGGGACGTGTAAAGTGAAAAAAAAGTAACTGTCACCGCGAACCGGCAATGGCCTGTCATTGCGAACCGGACCTTTCTTGGCGATTTTCATTTTCTTGAAATGGACAGTGTCTGGGTAGTATCGTAATCAGCCCATGGACAACTTGACAGGTAGTGCTTGTTTCATATATGTACCACCGACTTGATGGTGGCGCTGCATTGTCTGTACAAGTACCACGAACAACGAAACGAAAAAGTTTCAAGAGAAAAGCGTGTTTCGTTACGTGTGTTATGAACGCCGTCAATGTGGCTAGAACAACATTTAGAAAATGCGTATTCCAGAATGTAGATAAAGAAAACTATTATTAGATAATAAATTTATCCCTAACTGGAAACCGTCAGCAAAGTTATATAAATCTTACTATAAATTTTGCTGGCAGTCGTTGTTTTTAGCAACCGGCTCTCTTCCTTCCTAAAAATATTTTGGTTTTCTTGTTGTGTGAAGTTTGTAATCGGTTAATCGTTGGTGATTTTATTTCTCAAGAAATATAAAAAAAAACATTTTGGCCAATGAAACCTACGGCCTTGTTTCAGGTTCATTAAGAACGTCAAGAATTCTAGTATTTTGATCGGAAAAATAAACAGTATATGTAGGATTTTCGACACATTTAGCAAAATTGGTTTTGAATAGAATTTGTGTGCTTTTATCGGAATTCTGGCCAGCAAACTGGTAGTGCTCGGTTTCAGCAAGAATGCTGCCAGAAATGTACAACTTTGTTCGACTACTGACAGAGTTTTTTTTAGACTATTGCAATAATTCTGTCCGGAAGATATTGCGATGGTTTTGGTACGGATCCCGGAATTATTCTGGCGTTTTACTCGACCCAAGTCTGATAGAAACTTAACGGAGCGGCATCTACCGGACGATTTCATGCCTGAGGAGATGTTGATTCGATCCGGAAGATTTTCGGAAATCTTAATATAAGTGGAAGTGGCATGATTTTGAAAGTCATCTTCTTGTATTTCCGATAAACAATTTATTTTATTTTGGATTTTTTACATTCAAAAATGGAATTTATGTTTCTGTTTAGGTATGGTGGAATGAGGAGAGTTTCTAATTTCAACAGCGAAATAAATTTGATGATAGAAATGCTTGTTTATTTTTTGCAAATATGGAAAATAATAAATGGGATACGCCTTTTTCAAATTTTGCTCCATTTGAGCCGCCATGACATCACCAAATCACCACAAAATTTGCTTATGAGTTCAATATATGGGACCTTACAAGTTGTCCCAGGGCTGATCGTAATATACAAGGTGTATTTAGAAAACATATTTTACATGTTGCTTAGATGCATGTAGATGCACACAAACAAATATGCAAAATGCACCGAAGGCACGTGCAATTTTATTATTCTGCTCAACAGTTATGGTTCGTTTCGGTAATTTCCCAGCAACCGTGAAGTCAGTAAATTTAGGTAAGATTTGTTTTCTGATTTTTTGTGAAATATTTTCCGAGTCTCAGTGATGAAACGTCACTGAGCAAAAAATTGTTTATTGAGATCTCAGCTGTTGAGATTTCGGCAAAAGATGCGAAAAAATCTGAGATTCGACAGAAAAAATTAACTGTGAGTATTTGCAAAAATCGGACATTACTATTACTACTCTCATCTCCACTGCTGTAAAATGTATGTATTGAACATAATTCGGCTCTCCATTTGTTGAAAGCACGCTCGAAGCATATGCCGAAAAATGCATAAAAATGATAACAGAATAAACGAGACGGAAATAGAAAATTTGCAAATTCCGAATAGTTCAGTTTCTCAGTGTAAGATTTGCATATTCTTAAATCGTTCTTAAAACTAGCTAAAAATGAGTTCTTTTGACTTAATCGATAAATAAGGTAAATTTAGGTGAACCCCGTTAAAGGTGGTTGCTACTTAACTACGGCTATAATTACCACTCAATGATAGATTTTTTAATACTCAACCTTGAGTTAAGTATACTTAAATTTAAGTTAAATTTACCAAACTTTGAACTTACCGAAAACAACTCAAAGGTACTTTATTCCACGGAATAACTCGACTGAGTTGATTCTCTCATTTTGGTTTTGACAACACAAATAAGTGCGAAAGATACTGCAAATCTCAAAAGTACCAAAATTTAAGTTAAAAGAACTTAGTATTTGGGTTGTTTTATTTTTGTGTGCACAATGCCATTCACAGAACCACATCATGCTCTTTTGGCTAAAATTTATGACAGTCCGTTAGCCTGCAATTTTTGCCACTTCGCTAGTCTGTGTGTAAAGAGTCTGTAGTAAGCAGCTGTGGAACGGGAATCGCAGATAGATTTTTTTTTCTTTTTTCATGTTCATTTTATCTTTCGTCTCGCATAGCCTCTTATTCTGTTTCGCATCTTCGAACTGTCTGCATCTGACAGTTCCCTCCGGCTGCATAAGCCCAGTCAAAAAGGGCTAGTTGCTGGCTAACGGGGGGCAATTTGCCAACTCGGATGCGCTAATTGCCCTTCAATTTGCCAGCAAATTGCTGGCAATTTGGGGGCTATTTCAAATGCAACATTTGGGTGATTTGCCGCCGTCATTTTTTTGCCGACCTACTCGCCTTTAAATCGCCCCCAAATCGCCCACGGAACGCGCTTTTTCATCGCTTTTAGTTGCCTTATTTGAAAATTACAAATAATACTTATTTTCGGGTTCATTATCTACTCACTTAAACACCACCAAACTATATGAAGAATTAATGGTGAATATGATATTGCACACCAAAACTTACCACAATCTGAAGTTCATTAGGAATTTAGATCAAAGATCTTGTTCTACTATACTTACACATGATTTCACAATTTCCCACATACGTTGGCTTAATGAAGTGCACTAGACAAACAAAATTCATGCGAGAACATGCCAATTGTTAAAAAAATTTAAGCTTAAGCCAAACATGAACCGCCATGTTGGAAAAACGCGAAAAACAACCGAAAGTCCATTTCAGCCGCCAGAAAATTTGTCTGAGTATTGAAATTGCCTTTAAATCGCATCCGCAAATTGCATTTGTTCCTGGGGGCAATTAGTCAAACTTTTTAAATCGCCTGACCATGTTCGTCCGCATTCTTTTAATGTAGAATACATTTAAGGTTTCAATATAGGGGTCCCGTTTCAAAATATCGGCTGCGGCGCCGCGTCAGATTTTGAACGTTAATAACTTTTATCATACTTAACAGAATGATTTGATTTTTAGACCAATTTGTTGCAAATATGTTCCTCTATGCTGTATTAAAATTTGAAGTATGTATAACATGTACTAATAACAAAAAAATGTGTTTTGAAAAATCTTTCGAAAACGACTCGGAAAAGTGAAAATTTTCAGCCCATCCCGCACAGAGCCGTCGTTATGGTAGACCAACCGAACAATAAAATAATGAAAAGTTTATATATAGGTCCATTACATGTTTGTTCGTATGGTTATTCGCATTGGGTTGCTTGACGAGAGCACTTGGTGGGGGAAAGACGGCATATTCCTTTGGTTAGGCCATTAGAAGCCGGACGGAAAGGAAAGGCTCATGCACGGCACGAGAACGAGCGAGAAAGCGATAGTAGTGCATATTAGCGCGATTATATAAATATCTGTCGGTCGGTTTTTCTCATCATTCATATTCGTTCAAGCACTAGCAAGCAGGCAGTCCGAAGAAAAGCAGTTGGCGATGACGACGGCGGAAAAAGTGCCCCAGCTACTGGTGACTCATCGCAACCCGATCAGGAACTGTCGCCCTGCAAGAATTTCGCCCCAACTAAAGGGCAACAGAGTAGGCTATCGTTCCAGCGTCTGGGTCGTGAGATTGTGCAGGACTGCAAAGTCGAGCTACGCTTACAAAGCTCAGTCGTAATGATGCCCCGAGAAGCCAACGATGCCTACTTGGTCGGTTTGTTCGAGAATGCAAAATAGTGCGTTCTAGCTCACCGTGTCCGCGGGGAGTGCATCTGAATTATGCTCCCGCAATAAAACAATAAACGGTTCTTTACAGGACCAATTAATTGTGTTCTAATAAGAGTTAAACTGTAATTTACATTTTATGGTGTATAACAAATAATTTTCAGAAAGCAATATAAGAAATACGATGTGTGGAAAGAAAGAGAATTTAAATTATCCTCTCTCGCTCGTTTTCGTGCACTGCTTTTCCATTCCTTTCTGCTGCTAATACCATCATAACTAAAAGGAATGTGCGTGTTCCCCCACCATCTCATGACCAGTGTTGCCACAATTGCATGTCGCTATTACAATTTGAATTATTTTATTGATCCTCTCTAGTATTGATAAAATATAGAACGTGCAAAGTACACTAGTCGCATGCTTTTATTCGAACTTTTTGGAAGCCTCCGTTGATTAAACTAAATAGCCTTTATCAGCGCTAACAAATAACACGAAAGAATTTAAATTTGTGAAAATCTTCTCCTTCCTTCTTTTCAAATCTGCAACATTCTTTGAAAATATTGTTGGAATGTTGTTATTGAAAAACTGAACATGCAAGTTTGCTAGCACTGGCCACTAGATTGAAGGCGATGGAAAGACAGAATATTCGTTTTGGTTATGCTAGTATTGGTAGCCGAACGGAAAGGAAAGGCACAGGAATGGCACGAAAACGAGCGGGAGAGCGATAGTAGTGCTTTCTCGTGTTTTCATATATGAATATTGGTCGGTCGGTTTTTCTCATCATTCGTATTCGTTCAAGCACTAGCAAGCAGCCAGTCCACCGGAGGAAAGCAGTTGGCGATGATGACGGTCCGCAAAAGTGCCCCAGCTACTGGTGGCCCATCGCAACCAACTACCGATCAGGAACTGTCGCCATGCTAGTATTTCGCCCCAACTAAAGGGCAACGGAGCAACTAATCCGCTGGCTAACATTCCAGCGCCTGGTTCGTAAGGTTGTGTATTACTTCAAAGTCGAGCTACGCTTACAAAACTCAGCCGTAATGAAGCCAGTGCCTACTTGGTCGGTTTGTGGGAGTGGGCGTAAATTACAATAAAAGCAACGGTTCTTTTCAGGACCAATCAATTGTGTTCTAGTGAGAGTTAAACTGAAACTTTCATTTTAAGGTGTGTAGCAAATTTTCAACAAGCAACATAATACGTTGGGTGGAAAGAAGTAGCTTGCACACGGAACAAAAATTTAAATTATCCTCTCGCTCGTTTCGTGCACTGCTTTTCCATTCCTTTCTACTGTTATAAGTATTACCAAAACGAATGTGTTGTTGCATGTGTTTAAGAGAAACGTTGAAGTCGCATGCTTCTATTCAAGCTTTTTGGCAGCCCCCGTGAACTAACTGCATTAAATGATTTTTTTGTGCAGCTCCGTGCTAGTAGCAAACAAAATGGCCCTACCAGTGTCTGATTCGTGAGATTGTGCCGGATTTCAAAGTCGAGCTAAGCTTATAAAGTTCAGCCGTAATGGTACCCGAAGAAGCCAGTCTTGTCGTTTTGTTCGAGGCTACAAAACAGTTCGCCAGGCACGTAACTATCATGCCAAAAATATCCAACGATCCAGCGCATCACCATCAACACCAACGCCGATACCAAAGGTTCTTTTCAGAATCACCATTATTACCATAGAGAATTATTTGAAAATTTCCCATTCAAACGTGATTCTGTTGAATATTATTAGATTTAAATTAACGTCTCGAATTGAAATCACGACGCTCCGGTTATGTGACAGACATTACCCACTCATCTTTTTTTATTGTGACCACGACTAACGGTTTAATATAGACACCCCATTTCAATATTTCTGAAGGAACAGAAGGTCGAGTTTGGAAAGTTTGTAACTTTCATTGTACTTAACCAAATTACACAATGTTCGCACTAATGATACAGAAATATGATCAGGAATCTTCTGTTAGATTTGTAAGTATGTATAATTTACATGAATAAAGAAAAATTGATTTTCAGGAATCAATTATTATCTGTTCTTCCATTGGCCAGTACTACGCGACTTCCTCATGCTAACAATTAATTTCATCGTTAGCCATCTCCCTCACCAAGGCCAACAACGCCAACAAAACCGGTCCTTTTCAGGACCACCATCATTTTTGTAAAGAATAATTTGAAATATTCCTCGCCCAAATCAGCTTTTGTCCGAAAATCCTAATGAGTATCAACATATTTGAAGAACGTGTTCCTTATGTATTCTACATCTCTCCGGTTATGTCGCAGACATTACCCACCCATCTTTTTTTTTTCGACCGGGAGACGTTGCATTGTGTTGAAATTAGGGCAGCCCGAGGCTAGTTGGTGACGGTGCCGGTGGTTGAGTGGTAAGCGAGACCGCCACTCACCCCAGTTGGTCTGGGTTCAATCCCAGCCGAGGTCGTTGATATTTTTCTGAGATGATAAAATTCTGTGGTCTCACCTTCCTTCGGAAGGGAAGTAAAGCCGTTGGTCCTGGACCATGTGTTGATTGGACGATATCTAGTCCAGAGAGTGTGGGAGTCACCTCTCTGGCGTCGGTGTTTGGCCCCGTAGCGGAAATAGGAAGACGGAAAATAACTAGAACTAAAAGAATAAGAAAAGACTAGTTGGTGGTTGGAGTAAGTTGGCGGACTCCCTTTTCTCCGTTTCCGTTAGACGCTATCTCTCATTGTGTTGCCCAAGAAATGTGAAATGCATTCTTCAACGAGATTACGTTGCTTAACATTTTGTTTTATAGAAGTTGTGGGCGATATTGTTTTTTGAGCATTTAGTGTTATTTTCTATAGCACACAAAAAAAATTAAGTCCATATTATACTATAAACAAACTTTTTTTTCAAAACTTTTTTATAAAACGTTTATTTATTTTATTTATTTATTTCAAGTCGTCAATCAGATGTAGACCGGTTTCTTACAATAATTATTAAACTAACTTAACACTAGTTGAAATTTTGGTTTACTTTAAACTGCTGCTTAAATTTTGTTTTCGACATAGTGAAGTCAATGCTTTCGCAATGTTTGTTGTAAATATTCATCATTTGGTTTAAAGGGCCAAACTTGGCATAATTAGTGCGATGGCGAATTGTACAAAAGATGCTGCGGTTACGTAGTTGTCGAGAAGGAGCATAAAAATTTAGTTTCGATAAAAGTTCGATTGAATCAATACGATGTGATACAATGTCGTTTACAAATGATACCATAGAAAATTCACGACGATCTTTCAAGGTTTGAATGTCAATTAGCATGCACCGTGCTTCATAAGATGGCAAATGTAGTCCAGTCCAACCTAGTTTACGAAGAGCGAACATCAAAAACTGCTTTTGTACTGATTCTATCCGGTTTGCATGCGTTGCTGAAAAAGGCGACCAAACTATACTACAATATTCTAGTGTTGAACGCACATAGGCTACATATAATGTTTTTATTGTGTAGGGATCTTGGAAATTATAGCTGAAGCGTTTAATAAAACCTAGTGTGCTGTTTGCTTTGTTAATTATTGTGTTATAATGATCTATGAATGTTATTTTGGAATCTATAATAACTCCTAGGTCTCTTATTCTGTCACACTTTTCTACTTGTTGATTTCCCAATAAGATTCTATTGTTCTGTATATTATTCTTTCTACTCAATGTTATGGAATTACATTTTTTTACATTCAGTTTCAGCAGGCTTTTATTACACCATGTATAAAATATATTTACTTCGTTTTGAAATGTCTGAAAGTCTTCACCATTTCTTATTTCTAGAAACAGTTTCATATCATCAGCATATATAAGAACTTTTACATTTTTTAGAATGAAGGAAATGTCGTTAACAAATAAAATAAAGCATAGCGGGCCCAAATGAGACCCTTGAGGGACTCCTGATGTAACTTGAATTGGGATTGATTTTATCCCTTTAAATCTAACAGCTTGTTCACGATTTGTAAGATATGATTGTACCCATGTAAGAAGTCCTGGCTCAAACCTCATTTTTTCTAATTTAAAAAGTAGCATGGATATGTCGATGCGATCAAATGCTTTGCTAAAATCTGTATAAAGAGCTTCAACGTGGTTTCCGTTATCCATTGCTGTTAATGTGTAGTTAATGAATTCGAGTAGGTTTGTACTTGTAGAACGCCCTTTGAAAAAACCATGTTGCACATGGGTAATTCTGTTCTTGATTTGGTGGAATAAATTTTCATTAACAATCGCCTCGAAAATCTTGGGAATGCACGAGATGATAGCTATTCCACGATAGTTACGCACATCGGATTTGTTACCATTTTTAAAAATTGGAACTAGGAAAGAGCTTTTCCATGTTTTAGGAAAACAACCTGATTCTAGAGACATGTTAAAAAACCAAAATAAAGGAGCGGTTAGTTCTATTGACAAAGTTTTTAAAAACACCGGTGGAACGCCATCAGGTCCAGGGCTTTTAGAGCTATCCAAGTTTTTTAAGGCATCCATGATTGTATGTACTTTTATCTGTTTAATGTTAATATCTCTTGAAAGTTCTGGGAGGAATGAAAAGTATTCACGCTCTCGATCCTTCTCTGAAAATGTAGTGTAAACTTCCTGGAAGAATGTTGCAAAAAGATTGCAGATTTCCTCTGAGTTATCGCCTACCTTTCCATCAAGATGCATTTCTGTTGGGAAATAATCCGATTTTATTTTAGTTTTTACGTAATTAAAGAAGTTTTTTGGGCAAGTTTAATTGGCATATTCCAAATACAAAATTTCCCCAGTAACCACTAAGCCGTGAACTTGGCATCAGTTCGGTTCTATCGAAGACTACATATTAAGAAGACTGATATCTCTTTCCTTCCCCCCCATACAAACGAGAAGCGACAGAGGTTACAGTAGGTTTGTTCCAGTACCAGGAGAAACTGGAAGTACTCCGGAGCAAACAGGGAGAAAATCGTTCCTGTACTATCTTCTTCTCTTATTTCTTCTTCTGGTAGCAAACCGGAGTGAAAAGGAGCAAGAATTTTTTGCTCCGGAGCAACAGGGAGTAACTTCCATGTACTGGAACAAACCTAGTACCTCTATTGTATGAAGGTAGGAAGCTCAATGCACAAGTGTATATATATATATATCAGTGGCGGATCCAGGGGGAGGGTCCTGGGGGTCCGGACCCCCTCCGAAATTTTTTAACCTTTTGAGAAATTTTAAATTAGTTTTAATTTTATACTAGTTTTAAACATAAAATCAGTTGAAACCAAATTTTACCACCAAAACTGATTTTCATTAAATGAGCTTTTGACGTATAATTTATTGTACAATGTTCATTCCAAAATCAAAATTTCGGACCCCTCCCGAATTTTTTTTCTGGATCCGCTCCTGATATATATGTGTGTGTGTATGTGTGCATCACTATGGGAAGTACCACATTTACCCGCAAATGGCGTTGCTGTTACTGTCTCCAGATTCTGGACAGAGTTGCCAGTCTTCTGGATGCGCAGTCTTCGATAATATGCTAGTCGAGATCAGAGTATTTCGATATACCTATACTGAAAGAGAAAGTAATCAAATAGAGACTCTCACTTACTCTTAGGATCACTTGATGTAATTTTACGTTTCGTTGAATATTGAGTTCTTCTTCTCATTAAATTGATATCCTCGTTTGCATCACATTATATTTCATTCCACAAAGATGATAACGCACATTTACGCATCAGTACCAGAGCCCGCTGCTAGATGGTGTCATCTTAATCATTACGTACAGGTTAGTGGCGATAAGTCAAATGTTAATTCCGCAGCGGTCTTATTGTTTTGTCCAAAAACTGAGTTCCCTGTTTACGTCAGCCGCCTTTTAGACTGTAATATTGCGAGTTGTGCGGTCGGATATACGATGAGGCCAACATAGAAGTTCATGCCAAACGGTTCTTGAATCTAAGCTTTTCCTTATTTTAGAAGGCACGTTTAATCAAATTTACTGTACGTTTACGCTAAAGATTAATTTGTCGATGAGAGTACTACACACTATCATCGACCGTCGGATACACACTTCAACTTAGAGACGTCCTGTTTGATTTGTTTAGAATGAAGTATTTTAGTACACAGTCTTTATGAATTGATGCCTTTTGTCTTAGCATGCTTGAGTAATGCTTGAGAATAGTGAAGATTGACTAAAAGAAATTTCTCCTGGCTTAGAAACATTTGTCGAATGAATACGATTGCTCTGTTTCAACTGAGCATCAAATAGTATGCAATTCCTATTCAACTTCAAAACTCACCAAGACTTAAAAATCGCACAGAAAAACCCGCGTGAGTAAAATGGTTTACCGACAGCAAAATATGGGTCAATAATTTTCCTTTCTATCGCGGCCGGCTGTGTACAGTGTTAGCATTAAAACTCCGCGATCAGCGGCGAGATCGTTAAAATTAAGCAGCAGACCCGAAAAGCAGGTGATAATAGCTTCAAATTTAAGAAAACCAATGTTTAATTCAAATTTTCTCTACGCGCGCTGTCCGTCGAAAAGCAGCCGGTCGCTTTCGATAGCAGGGTTGTAGTTTTTGATTTGCATTTTTGCTCTGGAGTGATTTATGTTTTAATTTCTAAAATTTTGTGATTCCGCCTTACGTTTTTTTGATTCAATTAGTTTATTTGATGGTCCCGCCTTACTACCATAATTTCGGCCAGGCTCATATCTTTCATGATTTACGGCTCGAAAGCAACGTGATGTTCAACAAAGTAGCTAACAAAATAGGGGGAAAGGGACAACACCAGCTCCCGGTTAGTCTATTAATTACCTTGACACCATCTCGCGCGAGCCACGGGGCAAAATTGCTTGCCTTCTCGGTTTTGCTTCCGACAGCAGAGCAATCGGCCGCTGCTTTAACTCATCGGAGAAATTGAAATAGTGATTTCCCCTGCAACGCAGTACGAATGTGTGCCGTCCCGGTGTTTGCCCCCCTGCCAGTGCATTACAGCTTAAGTCGCAATTGACCCAAATAAGTGTGGATTCTCTTTTTCAGTGACACCATTCCGTTCAAATCCCATGGCTATGAATAATGGTCGATCCCGACAAAACACACACTCGCGCGTATGCTATAAAGTCCAATCATTCAACAACTTACATATCGCAACTGCTCCAGCCACAACGATAAACTCTCGTCTCGACAGCATCTTAACGGTTCTCCGCTGGTCCGTCCTACTCCAGTTCTTCTAGGGGAACGTTTGTTAATCCCACAATTAGTGCTTCACTGGTCAACCGTCTTCTCCTACGGCAGCAGCACTCAAACCAAACCACATTCACTTCGACGCAGTACCAGCCGTAACTTCTTTCACTGTCACTTTCCTACTACTTGCTACTTTGACCGACCGAAAGATAACTGCGACAATTCACATTCTTTGCCCGCAAGGCAGAACTTCACTTTCCACTCCGGTCGTTCCCGGGGCCTTCACAAATTTGTCACTTTTCCCTCTGCCAAATCAACCAATCGTTTACGCACTAGTTTCCTATGTCGTTCACACCGAAACGGAACGGACCCAGCTCCTGGTGGGGCCCCTTCAAGTCCCGTTGGAAAATTACCCCGCGCGCGCTTACTTCCAACTCAATATGTCTCGGGTCCAATGCAACGCACCAAATCCAAAAGATCTCCCTTCGATCGGAGATTCACTTCAGGGAAGGTTGATGATCCGCACCGTTCAAAAGCTCACAACAGACTAACTCCTACCAACGGGTTGCAGGAAAATATGTACACATTCGTGTGCGGCCGAGCTGCGTTGGGATCGCGCTGCTGATCAATCGGGCTCCCCGAAAGCTCCGATCATCATTGCGGCTCTCTCTCTCTCTCGGTGCTGTTGAAGCTGCACCGCGCAACGCAGTGGTTATCTCACTGGGCGACGGGTTCGTCGCTGACGTCGGAGTCATTCTATCGGGAGTGGAGTTCTGTACTTGAAACGAGCGATAAGAACAAAAAAAACACACGCAACTTTGAATGAAGTAACAAGACCTGCTAGTGACCTTTACTGGAGCTAAAAAAATGAGCATCATGTAGGGGGAAAAGAAATGCTAGTCACAGGTGCTGTGGAAATATACAAGGCAAAGCAAATAATGTGCGTGATGTCTCTTCAGCTTATTTGGGATGGATATTTTTTGCACTATATCCATACTAACCTAAGTACCTAAAGTGTTATTTGCATTTTATATGACGTTATTCGTGTTTTAATGTATAATATTCTAACAATTTAGGAGAATACTTGTCCAAGCGCGAGATTCAACACGGTGCCACAAAATAAAAAAAAATATACTTTTTAAGTGATCTGTTAAAGGTTGTGGATCTAGTCAAATACAACACAAAACTACGTTTGATCAATTTCATATGGTCGGTGTTAAGTCAGACCGGACTAAGTCGCAAAACATCAAAAAATTAGATAATGATAGCACTGGATAAAGAATATCGTCAGCTACATTCAACTACTGCCAGATTTGAAATATGTAACAATAAACAAGAATTATGGCAAAAATTAATTTACAATCATACTGTAAAGGATGCTGCGATTCAAACTTTAAACTCGTTTTTTTCGAAATCAATATTTTGTCACTTAGTCCGGTCTGACCTAACACCGACCATATACCCTTAAAATCTTGATTTATAGCAAAAAACTACTTTCGGCACAGAAACTTTTTGGCGCGGTCATTTTTCAACCGATTTTTGTTCTGAAAAGAAAAAAAACAGACCTTTCCAACGATTTGCTAACATATGATCTTTTGTTAAAAATACTATGCGATTTTGGGACAACAATCTGAAAGTATCTTTTATTTCACGATTTTTTTCATTAAAAATTACGAATATTATTACATTTCTATTAGGAGGCGTCTATTTTTAATAGAAATTTAAGAAGAACATTTAATTCCGCATCCAACGACCTATTTATTATCAAAATCGGTTGAAGATTGGCAAAGTTATATTTTTTTTCAAATTAGAAACCTGCTCGCATGAACTTTCAAGGTTACGGTCTCTCTTCTTTCCAGAACACTCAAAAAATTTAAAATCGGTTGAAAAATGACCGCGTAGAAAATTAACCTAGACTCCGCACTTTCAAAATGCCAGTGATCTTAAAACTGCGAGCTGTCAAAACACATGTACACTCAAGTTTTTTTTACGCGGTTTTTTTTTGCGCGGTATTTTTTTACGCGGTTTTTTTTACGCGGATTTTGAAATTTACGCGGTTTTCATTTACGCGGATTTTGAAATTTACGCGGTTTTTGAAATTTACGCGGTTTTCATTTACGCGGTTTTTGAAATTTACGCGGTTTTCATTTACGCGGATTTTGAAATTTACGCGGTTTTCATTTACGCGGATTTTGAAATTTACGCGGTTTTCATTTACGCGGATTTTGAAATTTACGCGGTTTTCATTTACGCGGTTCGTATCCCCCGCGTAAAAAAAAACCTGAGTGTATTTCAAATAATAGAGATGGTGTTTTCATTGACAGACTGGTTGAACGAACCAATCTAGGATAAGAATATACAAGAAGAATGGTAAGTGCGCATTGCGGATAGAATCCAGTTTTTAATGCTACAAGCAATATATAGCCCTATAACAAAATAAAATAAAAAAAATAAAAATTTATGAAAAACTATTTTTATAATTTTTACTATTATTTAAAGACCTAGATAATATGGAAAAAATAATTACAGCATCTTTTATGCCATTTTGTTTTGTTCTAATATTTCAAAAATCTTTTGGTCAAGTCTCCCCGCAGTGCAAAGTTGTCCAGAAAGAAATTTAGCAGGAATTTTAGCGTTTTGCTAAAACTAAATGACCTAGCCTTGCAATATGTTTGGGAAAGTTGTTGTGCTTTTCGTTTAAAGAGAGGCTAGGGTGTTTCTAAATTCAGCAAGATTTAAAATTTAACTTTTTAACGATTCGAGATAGAGCTGAAGTGTTTTCGGTAAAGTTGTAGAATAACACATTGAAGAAAAAAAATTCTTTTATACTTTCCATTGCACGACAAATCCAAATGTAAGCTTTAGGGTGTTCCTTGGAAAAAACGGTTTTATTTCTATAACTCTTGTAGTTTTTATTTTACACTAAAGTAACCCTTGGACAACTTAAAAATTATTTTAGGGTGCATAATTTGTTCATATTCACCAACTACTAAACTTTTTCCGTTCAAAGTTATAAGAACTTTTACATAATAACTTTTTCAAATAGCATTATCTTCAATTAGGGCGCTTAACATTAAATACCGTCATATGTAATATCATAATTTGTAGTACAAATTACCAAAAAATGGCCAATGCGATATTTTTGTATATCTTGTAATAATTACTTAAAAAGTAATTTATTTTTAGTAGAAAGTCTATGTAACTTTATAACAAAAGAAGCTAGAGATTTAGTATATCAAGACAAACGGTTCTCAACTGCAAAAGTTGTATAAATAACACCGTTTTATTTAAAGAAACACCATAATTTTTTTCCTTAAATTTCTTGTAAAATGAAAAATACAAGACAAAGTTCTTCGACAAAGTTTTTTTTTAAATTAGAGTTTCTTCAATTTTCTGGAATATTACAAAACTGTATCTCGAACCATAAGAAAGTTAATTTTATGGTTTTAAATAAATTAGAACCTCCCCAAACCACTATTTAAAATAATAGAACAGTCATGTAAAGTGCAAAATTTTATCATGAAAACGAAGCTATATCTTTTATATTGTCCACCGTAAAAGTAATTTAAACATACTACCGAGGGTCAATTAGTAAAAAATCAAATTTTTAATAACACTTTTGCATTTATTTTTCTAACATATCCTCTAGATGAGTTTTTGAATAGAAACATTTTTTTTATATTTCATCAACAATCTAGCTTCTATTACTCAAAAGATATAAGTACTTATGGCATCAAAAATTAATTTTTTTTATCAATTTCGTGAAATTTTACAAAATAGCGTACTCGCCATTTTTTGACCTATTCTACCTCTATTCATGACTTTATATTTAGTTGAAAAAGAATCACCTTTTCTTTGCCCCAATGAGTGATATTAGTATTCCAACGAACCCCATTTTCGGCGAAGCGCTCATGGGCCCATATTATTGGCTCGAATCAAAACTCGTCGAAATGTCAATTGACGATAGGTTCATCCGGAGTGTTCATTTGTGTTTACATTTTGTTAGCGTTGCCAATTTTATTTTGTGTCCACCACCCAATGTGGCTACACCACATCGCTTTTACGCGTGCTGTCCGTTAAACTAAGGATAGCCCCTATATTTGAGTAAGCCGGGCAAGCGAGTGGATCACAGGTTCGCTTGCTTCCGACGGCGGGTCGGTGTTCACCTCGCCCGGCGGATCATCAGCGGCTTTGCGCCGCTTCGGTTCCTAGGCCTCGGTTATGCGCAGCGATGCCACATGTTTTTTTGAAATGTCTGTAGAAAAATAACTAAAATGTCTGTAAAAGTCTGTAGATGGTTGTGTAAATTGTAGTTACGCTAAACTTTTACTTTAAAAATAGATTGAAAGAAGAATTCTATTGTAAAGGAATCACTCGTATTCGAAAATAGTTATTCTAGTGCAATTTTACTAAACACTATTACCATTTTAAAAGTCTGTAGATCTCTGGCTACGTCTGTAGGAGACATCAAAAGTCTGTAAAATACAGACATGTCTGTAAATCTGGCATCGCTGGTTATGCGGCTAAGCCGCATCGAAATGGTACCCCTTAAACATTCTAACTAGAATCAGTTGTGTCACCAGAGCCGGAATACGAATTAGAACCAGCCAGCGTTCCGGCTGAACTCAACTGGGAAGTTTAGTAAAATTTAATCTGGAAATAAAAATTTTCTGGCAACGCTCCAGCACCCCGTTGAATTCCTGGGCGCCATGTTGACGATATGAAATGAACTTTGTTTACTTTTGACAAGTTTTGATTCGAGCCAACAACATCCAGCCAGATTCACTAGAAGTACACACCAGAAAATGCATCTAAAACACAGCAGGATAAAAAAAACGGAAATAGACAACATGCAAACTCTGCATATTTCTGTTTCTCAGTGCGCACCAAGAAACCCTCTAAGAACGGTTGGTTTCAAAATCGGCCAATGAAGGACGTTCGTTGGACCAATTTGGATAACGTCCAAATAACCGTTCAACGAACGTCCATCGTTGGACCCGTGTTGAACGATTATGAAACAATTTTTTGGACCTCTCAGTGGGAACGAAAACATGCAGAGCCTGCACATACTAGGGCACTCAAGTTAGAGTGTGCCCACGAGGAAGAAGAAAACACATTACGTATCCCGTATAAATAAATACCATTCCAGAAATCTTCGGAACCATTTCCAAACTATTCGTATAATGCTCACCATATTGGGAATACTACTGATATATTTCACCATTATAATTGAACTGTTATACTACCATACCCATTTTAGTTACCATTTCCAATACCTTCCCTGTATCCTATGTTGGAGATTTGTATACTACATTGTCCTTTGGCGCCAGAGGTTAATATTGCTCTGGTGGGCTTTGTTATTCGTATATCTGTTTACCCTGCTCCAAAAATCCGTAGTTTAAGATGGTCAAAAATCCTCTTCTAACAATATTACGGAGATAGCTCAATTGGATAAAGTGTCAGTCCGCTTAGCCTCAACGAAGCATTCTTCAGAAGATGGCGAGAGCAAAATAGTATTTCATCAATCGATAGAATTGGAATGTGAAGTGGAAAATATTTTTTTCTCCAGTTAATATTTTATCCATCGCTAAACCTAAAATATGCATGCCACCATAATCTGTATGGTTCTTGAATGGTATGTTGTCAAAATGTATATGGAAAACAGCACATTTTGGAATGGTGACTGTTCTTAACAACCCGTTGTTTGTATGGTCGAGCATGGAAAAACGACACTGGTTATGTTCGATATTATACCAGGCAATGGTTAATCTATTGTTGAACGAACCATATTGAAAATGGTTTTAAAACGATTGATGCAATGGTTGGCATATGGTACACATTTATGCGGGATCCAAACGAGCATGAAATTTGACGTATTTCTATTGCGAATATGTCAAATTTCGTGCTCGTTTGGATACGTCATGTGTTTTCTTCTTCCTAACTAGAGTGCTCTAGCACATACCTGACTCCCAAGACGGATGCAGTTGCGCACATTTTTTTTTTTCTATGTGTGAGTGCGGTTATCATTTTTCTTCGATGAAGCCTAAAAAACAAGATATGAAGAAGAAAAGCATACAAAATAATAAAAGCATGGAATGTAGAAAAGCACAAATAAATGATGTAGTGGGCTTTTCTGTTGATATAAGTTTTGTTTCGGCCCGATCATATAATAATTTTTATCGATAGTTTCGAGATAAAAAGTGCCCCTAAGACTTCGAATCGGAAGATCCGAGGTGAAACTCGGGCTTTTCTCTCGTTTCATCGTGCGCTATGAATCAGGATGTTCGTCCGGATGTTTATGTTTACTTCCAGAGGCCCGAGCGGCCATGCTTAATTCTGTTTCCACCTTTCTTTCTCTTCATTTTGCCTGACTCCCGTCGCCCACACTCCGCCACGACTCCCATGCACCTCCTAGAATACACCGCTAGTAAGCACTCAATAAGTGAATAGTCCGATTACGCCTAAAGTTTGTGATATTATAGAGTCAGGGATGCCAACGGTACCGATAAACTACATTTTTTCGGTATATTTACATTTGCACAAGCCGTACAGCCCGCTACAGCGACGCATCAACACAGCTCTTGCCAGAATGGTAGCCAAACAGAGTACTTTTTCTCGTAGAGCAGTAGAATACATTTTTGTTTTGCTGCTGTACTCCGACTGCTCGGTGAGAGTGTGGCGTAGTAAAGTTTGTTCTCTCGCTTTGTACATTTTTCTCTGCATAGTCAAAGGGAGAGGCCCGCACACGAAAGCGTTGATGCCGGCTGTGGCGTAAATGAGCCGCATTCATTGTCGTCATTTTTGAATAAAAATATTAAAAAGATTGAAAATATTTAAAAATGTAGAATAAGGAAAGAGAAGCTGTACCGCTCGCGTCTGGTGGCTGTACTGGGGACAGTAGTTTTTTGTCATGTTACTGCTTTGCACACAGGCAGCCGTACAGCGCTGGGCGTTCTGCGCTAGCGAATGACAGCAGCATCGAGAGAGAAATGAGAATGTAGGCAGAAAAATTACAGCCGCAGAAAAGGTAGGCATTTTGCATCCTTGTATAGAGTACCTACAGAGGAATGAGCAACACTGCCTAAAATGATGCCATCTTCTTAGTTCCTCTTGTCGGCCGATCTCACGAACACTAATGGAGTTTCTTGGTTCGAATCGGTAGATCCGAGATGAAGCTCGGCCTTTTCTCACTTTTTATCGTGCGCCAAAGAATCAGGATGCTCGTTCGGATGTTTAAGTTTACTTCAAGGTCCCCGGACGCCATGCTAAATTTTGCAAATATAAAAACTAATACACCCAAAAGTGTCAAATGTTCCCACCTTTCTTTCTCTTCATCTTGAATCTCACTTGCTTTCGCCGTTTTTGTTTATTGTTTTCCACCAGATTGTGATGTAGTATTTGTGTCATGTGACGTATATGTACATGAACCGTAGAAAAGTTCATGCTTCTGCGGAGAAGAGAAACCACAATGCCCGACTGTCCGACGATTCTTTGGTACACTTTTCCAGCGAAAAACGCTTTAAAAAACTTATTCACGGTGGACGTTCACCAGAAATTATTTCAAAACATTAATTTGTAGACCATATGCTACCAAACTACACATACAACAATGCTTGTCAACGGTTTTGTGCGCATATTATTTCAATATGCAAACATAAAAAACACCTTTTATATTATGTACACCAATAAGTAAGCATGATACTTTGAATTACATGAATCAACGAATTAGCTAACATCTTTTTGATTCATGACATTAATCAAATAAACCGATACAGTAAATTTTATCCAATGATCAATCAATCGATCTAAGAAGATGTCAATTGGGTCATTAAGCTATATATAGTTTTCCGTTTTATTCGATAAATTTTAGGTCCAATATACATAAAATAAAATTATTCAAAAAAAATCGTTATAATACGTAAAAACGATTTTTTTCGTTTTTTAAAATAAATCTTATGTAAATTTGGCAACCATACATAGGAAAACTGCGGTTGTTTACATCTGGGCTATCAAGCCAACAGCCAAAATGAAAAAAAACTATATGCATTGAATAGTGTTTATGTCAAATAAAAATAACCCTGTGGGAAAACCGGGAAAACTTGTATTCATTTTTTTTCTGACAGGGCATCATTTGTCGTGAAATTCGATATGTCAAATGCTTCTGATAGTGTCAAATCCAGATTGTCAACATTTATTTTAAATTTAAATTTTGTTTTCACGTTTCCTGAGTTGGAAAAAAACAGTGCTGCGATCACGAAAATTAGCTTTATCGATGTATGTAATAAAAAAAGATATTTTTTTCTCATTTAATGACACAATTATTTGTTTGAATCTTGAGAGATGTAAGGTTAGAAATGTTTTTCGAACAGAGAGTTAAGGACATTATACATGCGAGCCACAACAAAGCTCCTACGCCACACAGGCCCCTCTCCCCTGCCTAGCCATGTATCTGACATGAGCAAATATAAAAATATGTTTTTCAACACACTAACCTTGCTGGTGTGCCACGAAACTACTACTTAAGGAAGCTAGAATATTTTCCTATGCAATCAATCCGAGTTTTTGACGGAATTCCATCTGTAGCTCCTGTTTTGTGCGAAAATATAACCCCTCTTCACTTGGGGTTCCTTTCGAAACACTCTTTTTCTCGTTTTCATTGCACTTTTTCAAATGCACTTTTTTCACACACCACTGCAAAAATACTCGCGAAAATTTAATCGTTTACTAACAAAACCTCAAATTTTCTGCCAATGTACAGATGACCAAAGGAAAATGTTCGGAAACTCTCATTTGTGCGTTTGAATTTTCACTTCAGATTTCAGTTTTTCCTAATGTAAACAAGCGAGTCGGTGCCTAGCAACGTGGCTTCCACATATCTTCACCTTAAAGCAAGCTCGCGAATGTTTATGCATTTTAGAAATTGTTTTAAGCTGAATATTGGATTCTGATAACGATTTTTGCCTTTCTCATATAGAAAGGTTATGCAATCACTCTGAAAAACGTCAACCTAATCCCGGCCCGGAGGGCCGAGTGTCATATCCCATTCGACTCAGTTCGTCGAGATCGGAAAAAGTCTGTATGTGTGTGTGTATGTATGTATGTGTGTGTGTGTATGTGTGTGTGTGTGTATGTATGTGCGTATGTGTCAAATAATGTCACTCATTTTTCTCAGAGATGGCTGGACCGATTTGCCCAAACTTAGTCTCAAATGAAAGGTGCAACCTTCCCATCGGCTGCTATTGAATTTTGGATCGATCGGAATTCTGGTTCCGGAATTACGGGTTTCAGAGTGCGGCCACACAGAAATTTCTCATATAAACTATAGGAAAAATTAAAAACTGAATTTTTATTTTTGATGCTAAATGTGTTCAAGGTGCATGAAACGTCGAGATTTGATGTAAACTCGAAAAAAAAATTTGACTACGATTCACTTTTTTGGATTTTGGCACATTTTTGCCTTTCTCATATAGAAAGGTTATGCAATCACTCTGAAAAACGTCAACCTAATCCCGGCCCGGAGGGCCGAGTGTCATATCCCATTCGACTCAGTTCGTCGAGATCGGAAAAAGTCTGTATGTGTGTGTGTATGTATGTATGTGTGTGTGTATGTGTGTGTGTGTGTATGTATGTGCGTATGTGTCAAATAATGTCACTCATTTTTCTCAGAGATGGCTGGACCGATTTGCCCAAACTTAGTCTCAAATGAAAGGTGCAACCTTCCCATCGGCTGCTATTGAATTTTGGATCGATCGGAATTCTGGTTCCGGAATTACGGGTTTCAGAGTGCGGCCACACAGAAATTTCTCATATAAACTATAGGAAAAATTAAAAACTGAATTTTTATTTTTGATGCTAAATGTGTTCAAGGTGCATGAAACGTCGAGATTTGATGTAAACTCGAAAAAAAAATTTGACTACGATTCACTTTTTTGGATTTTGGCACATTTTTGCCTTTCTCATATAGAAAGGTTATGCAATCACTCTGAAAAACGTCAACCTAATCCCGGCTGATGGTTTACGGAGAGGGGTTACACCCCCCTCTACTGTTCGCGCCCCTCCTTTAAAAATCTCCTTAAATCACCCCTCAGACCACCACCCCATCCAGCCCTCATACCCCTCCCTTTCAACCCCATCATCTTTAAACCACCACTATATCACAAAGCATACCAATTTAAGCTGGGAAGTCGTTCGTTCATGGGACTTTCGCCCTCCTCACATACCCACCCCCGCATGACAAAATGAGTTAGCAAGCAGATAACATTGATCTAATGCTGATTAGGCTAATGAAGTATGATATTTTTTGTTTCAAGTGTTTCACCGTCGACACGTAGCTCATCAAGTTCGTGGCTGGCATGCCATTGTGTAAAGGTGCAAAGTGTACTAAGAATGTAATGGACATTTCCACAATTATGTTGAACATAAAAAGCCTCCGTGCCATAGTTTAGAGAAATGAGAAAGGCACAATTGCACCTCTAGGTGGATTAAAACAGGTTTTTTATTGAGCTACTAGCTAGCCTACTATTTAAATGCGCGACAATCCATTACGTAGAGTGCATAACAAAAATTAAAGATTCCCAACCCTAAGACATATTGACTATTCACTAGTATACCCAACGCGGTCACTTGCAGCACGCTGTCTCATTTAAATGATGGAAGTACTGTGCTAGTCGCTGAATAACTCAGCTGTATAATTCAACCTTCCTGCACATTCTATCTCGCAAACCAGTTTTCGGGGCATTTCTTACTAAGCATTCGTAGTCATAAAAACGCTCGAATGTGGTAATATTTTGCACGAGCGCAACATCCTCGCAAAACTTCTTCCTCGTCTATAGACGCTTTTGCGCAACGTCATTCTGCACCACAAACCTCATGCAACGCAGAAGCTGAATGATGGCAACCGTCGAGTTCAGTGTGTGTTTGTGTGGATGTTTGCTCAGTGGAAGAAGGTTTTCGCTGCAATTTGTTTGTATGATTGAGCAACTCGTCGCTGAAGACCCTCGCTGAGTTGGCAAAATTAAGGAAGATAGTTGCTCGTAATGGGATTTCAAATTAATGAAAAATCATCCTTCAAGGATGCAACCCGGTTTCGTTAGATCTCGTGCTATAAAATTTTAAGATTTATGGAGCAAATGTGGTATCAAAAGTAGGGTACCCCAACACCGGTAGCTGTGCGCAATCGTTGCAGATTGCGAGTATGCTCGAACACATTTTTATAGGTAAACCCCAATAACTTCGTTCAGTAATATCAGTTTGTTATCAATTTGATTCCACAATCGGGACAACCCTACCCATCGTTCGAAACCTTGCGCAATCATCCAAGTCATCTGATTCTAAAAAAAAAAACTTCCATCGCCAAGCAGTTGAAGATGAAGAGGTCAATTGTTGAAGATAGAGCCTTTGCTATGTAGACTTGTGTCCTACATTTTTACTCGTTGTATGACTAAAATGGTACCCTGCAGATCGGGCGTAACTTCTGCTGCTGCTGCTGTTGCGGTCAATGGGTGGGTGAAGAGTACCACCGGATGAAGGCAATTTCAGCCAACGGTTTCCGCTGCCGTAGAATTATGGTCGGCAGACTTGGTGAAAAAATTGGCATCTTGCTCGCTTTGGATGGAAGAAAATGAAAATCAAAACAGAGAGTGCATAGTTGCTGCAAAAAAATAAGATCATTGTCTCATGCGAACGAATTCATTACGCTGCGAAGATTAGCAGTCTTTCCTGTAGTTATAGTTTCAAACTGATAAAATGTTTCATGGGAAGCGGAAAACTCGGGGCTTTTCTAGTTCAATTGCGTGACCATGATTTGTTTGCACAATTATCATATTATATGTATTGTCTCAAACGGATTTTTCTACTACCTAGCTCCAATTACGTCCAATTAGCAAGGTGAATTGAAACATCTCAGACAAAGCCAGTCATGCCATCCGACAATCGATGCAACGGTAGCTGGCAGAACTATCACAGGAACCACACTAGACGAGTCCAATTTGCATTGAATGGGCGCCCAGTTAAATCCCCCCTCCCCCATCATCTGCCGACCCAGAATTTCTCAAACATCAGAACACAAAACAGTTTATGCAATCGCTCTGCTCTCCCCCACAGGCCTATAATGCAACACATCTAATTTAAATATCATTAGGTATCGCATCATCTCACATCAGCAACCGAACCGAGCAGGGGCTGGCCAGCTTGTCTGAATCTTCTGCCCGTTGATCTTTAATAGGTGCGCGACAAGCCACCTATCACGATCTTCCCGCGAGGTGAGATAGGTACAACCCCCGTACCTACCTATATGATCCGATGGCGGTGACGACTAGGCTAGACAACATTCTATTTGCCCCATAGCCACGCCAGGTTTGCCTAGGCTTTGAAGCCTCGAATCGTGGAAGTAACTGCACCGTCACTGTTTCTGTCAGTTAAGTAAGCGGCGGAAGAGCTTTGAATGCCTGGCGGTCAGGTCATGACCATGATCTATAAGCAGCGGCATAGAAGGGAGCTGCCGGGCCGCAGTTTACCTACCAACACCAACAATGAGCGGTGCGATATTCGAGTTGGGCAAAATGGTCAAAGCAAATGCAGCGGTGGAGATGATTAGCTTCAGTTTAAGTGGTTTGAGGTTCGGCATGGTTGAGTTGCAACTTATTAATAAATTCGAAATGATCTTGCAATAAAATTGAAAGACTTCAGCACAGAACTCGATCTACTGCAGTGTTCTCAAAACTGAATTTTCAGGGCGTTATATCAGTATTGAATTGATGTGGATGAAGGAAAAACAGCGGGTCTAGTTATGTACAGTATGCACACTAGGCTCGATGGTGGATCCAAGACATGTTGTCTTGAATTAAATATATTTGGAACAACATGAGATATTGCTTAAAGCTGTTCTCAACTCCCATTCGACAGTTTTCGCGACTCCACCCGCGTTGCGGCTTGGTAAGGCCAAACTGTTGTCGATTGGGGTCAATTGTGGTTGTTTGACGCATTCTTGATCACTTCATCAGCCTTTCGGCTAAAAATCGGCACACAGCCTCAATGGATTATAAGAATTGCATATTCAGGTGCAATGAAAGTATTCTTTTCATTATCGTTTCAGATAGCAGGATATTGTCGCAGGTCGGGAACTAAATGGATGAAAGGTCGAACCAGTTCATGGATCAAGCGAGGCTCCGTGTTAGCTTCAGAAAACTCGTGAGCAGAAGGCTTCGTAATTGCCAAAATCAACGGCGTCGTACATGAAAGCTGTTACGCACCTACAAGGTGGATGAAGCAGTTTAGCCTAATGTTGGAACAGTTAACCGAGCAGTTTAGCGGCCGTAAACCGGTAGTCATTGGTGGTGACTTCAATACCTGGGCTGTGAAGTGGAACAAAAAAGTAACCAACACAGGAAGATATATTCTGCAGGATGCACTAGTGAATTTAGACGTATGATAGTGCAATGAAGGTTCCGTTAGCACATTTCGGAGAGACGGGAGGGAGACCATCATCGACGTCACATTCTGGAGTCCTTAACTGACGGCGTACATGGACTGGAGAAGTATGCGCACAGCATCCATCAGGCGATTCGCTACCACATCGGCCAAGGAACGCTGCTGCAGCACGGAGAAGGCGAGCGAAAGTGGAAGATATTTTCGTTGGGGCACTTCGGCTGGGCAGCAAAGCCGAGAACATTAATGCGGCTGACCTAGGGAGGGCTTGTGACGCCACAATGTAGTGGAAACTGGAGCCACGCAGTAGATGTCCAGTTTCCGGTCTGGATGGAATACCAAACATGGCGCTGAAAGATGTAATTTTGGAATATCAAAACATATTCAGGATGGTACTGCAGAAGTATTTAGATGGTGGCAACTTCCCCGACATGTAGAAGGTACAGAAGCTGTTGATGCTATTAATGCCAGGGAAGGCCGGGCGATCCCGCCTCGTGTAGGTCAATATCTCTGCTGGGTGTACTTAGGAAACTAGGAAAACTAATGAACGACCGGTTGAGCTTCAACAACCACGTCGAGGAGCAGGATCCAAGAAGCAACACGAGACATCTGCTACCTAGTGTATCGTAATCGAAACTGTGATATATGGTTCCGGCCTGTGGTGTAGCGCTGAAAACCAAGCGGAACCGCGAAAAGCCGTTCCGGCTGATAGTCCTGCGAGTCGCGAGCACATACAGAATAATATCGTTGGAGCTAGTATGCGTTATCGCCGGGATGATCCACATCTGCATCACCCTGGTGGATAATATCGAAGGCTACAATCGGAAAAGTACCAGAAACGTGAAGAAGTTGGTGATTATCGATTTGATGGCGAGGTGGCCGCAGGAATGGGACTATTTGGAAAAAGAAAGATAGAAGTGAACTTCCACCTGACACAGCTCCACGGTTACATCAGGAAGTATCTTTATCGGTTCAGGCACGCAACGCTATCGTTGTACCCGGCGTGTGAGAACATCGAGGATACACTGGATCACGTGGTCTTCGAATTCCAAGGTACGACGCGATACGCAGTGAGGTGATTGAACCGGGATGACCAGATAATGTTGCTCACAAAACGATAAGTGATGTAATCTCGTGGAACGCGGTCTCCATCAGCGTAAGCAAGATCCACTGTCGGAAACTAGACTGAGTAGATCGCGACAAGACACCTCCAGTCGCGGATTCATGATAACTTCTCTCGCCAGGGAATTCTCCGTCGGAGTAAGCTAGGTCCATTCTCGAAGACCAGAACGAGTAGCTCGCGATCAATTCAAGAGCATAACACAGAAAGTGGTTCTAAATGGTTCAGGAAGGGAACCAAAGGGCCTAAGAGAGTTTCTGTGTGATAGGGCACCGAATAGTGATCCAAAGAGTCCAATAAATTGCAGTGCTGAATGGCACAAGGGCACAGATGGCTTCTGGAGTTTGCCGCCCACACTCTCCTCGTAGGAGAAGAGCACTAATTCTCTAGCCACCGCTAGCTTTCTTTCAGTCATACAGAAATTGCCACATTGCGTGGATGGTCGAAAAAAGGTAGTGTTTCGAGGAGTGCTGTTACCCTACGGAAGCAATTAACTACTAAATAGATGGATTAGAGTGTGTTCGAAGCACATAAAAACCTCTCCCCGAAGTATTGCCGTAAGGTAGTACTGGGAAGGAATCAGGTTACGTGCAAGAGTAGTTGTTGTAATTGAGTAATTGAGAGACTGCCCAAACCCGTTCCACGTGTTGTTGGTTTTTTATACATTTTGATCCCATTCATTCATTCATTCAAGGTGTTTTTGTATATTTTTTCATCCTGATTACAGCATACTGGCCATGGTAAACGATAACGGAAGGACATGAACCACGAATTGAACGGGCGACTTTGGGCTGATAGTCGTACTGTTCTGCTTCCTGAGTAAGGAAGGGTACGTTCGAAGCTCGTCACCAGACTCGGTGGTTTTAGGTTCAGCTGTAACATTCCTGATTAACGCCGATCCTGCTCTGGACTCGGTCCCCATGAGGGATCGTGTTCAACCCTCGGTTAACCTCACTGCTTGCATAGATGACCAATGGACGTCATACAGCGAGTTGAGAATTGGTACCCACCAGCACGTAGACATCCAAAAAACAAATGTGATTGGAGAGGTACGCGGAGCCAAGGAAGACGCGATTGCGTTTGCAAGGAGTGGTAAGCTGCAAAGATCACCGGTAGCCACAGCGCGTACCAGCTTGGTACAGAGTGAGCTACGAGAAAACCAACTTAAGATGGGATTACTGAATCGAGTGTTCACCCCGAGACCAGGTGGTGACACCACCCTGAATCACTCACATCTTGGGAAGTCGTACTTGACGGAGGTAAGGAAAAGGATCGAAGAGCTCTATGAGTTCGCGAAGGACAAGCACAATGTACACACCAAGTTGAAGCAGTCTTAAATCGACCGTAACAGCTGTTGCACGCGAGCAGAAGGCGCTCTTGATGAGAGCTGTATCAGTCGAAAAAGCTCTGGTAGATAGCGGCAGAACACGCACCGGTAGAAACTGAGGTGACACCGAAGAGTCACCACAATCCTCGTTCGGAGAGAAGAGCAAGGGACACGCCGAGGGAGGACAAGAAAAAGCAAAAGAGCAGGTTGGAGGGCACCAGCGACCAGAGGAACGTGGGGAAAGACCGTGGCGGGAGCATCGTGGGAAGTCTGCAGGCGAAGCGAAAGGAACGGAAACAAAAGGAAGAAAAGAAGAAGGAACAAGAGAAGAATGAAAAACGCAGGGCTCTCGAGAGAGGTACAAGGGCAATGCACTGATCATCGAAGCGAACGATAAGAAGTCCTGCGCCGTTCTTCTCAAGAAAGTGTGAGAGGGCCCAGAGCTTAAGAAGTTGGGAGAAAATATTGTTAAAACAAGGCGCACTCAGAAAGAGGAGATGATCTTAGAGTTAAAGTGAGAGCCCTGTTGCAGGACGCCAAAGTCGAGTGTAAGGGTCTAGACGAGATAACGCGTAGAAGAACTGAACTGAACGAGCACTGCATCTTAGATGTACCAGCGACGATCCGGATTAGAAAATCGCATGGAGGCCCTCAAACGGCGGCGATTCGATTACCGGTGGTCGTTTCTAATAAACTGGCGGAGACAGGCAAGGAGGCAAGTCGGATAGTCGGTGTGCTCGCCGCTCCACGAGTTACCAAACACTTGGATCTCGGACATCAGGCGAGGAACTGCAAGGGCCCGGACAGGTCTGCACTGTGTATAAAAGGCAGAGGAAAGGGGCTAGTTGACTGCACGAAGCAACCGTGGTGCATGATCTGCCCTGCCTACAAAAAAGCGAAGGCAGGCCGACAATGATGCAGATAACCCAGCTAAATCTCAATTGTTGCGACCGTGCACAGCAACTGTTGTGGCAGTCGACAACAGACGAAGTGCGACGTTGCAATTATTACAGAGCCGTATCATGTTCCTTCCGATAACGGTAACTGGGTGGTGGATAGTGTAGGGATGGCAGCAATCTAAGTGATTGGCAGTTTTCCTGCCCAAGAGGTGGTGGATAGCACACGCGAACGGCTTCATGATCGCCAGAATTAACGACGTATTCACATGGCTATTATGCTCCCTCACGGTGAACACCAGAGCAGTACAAACGGTTGCTGGACGCACTAACCGACTTGTTAGTCGAACGAACGGTTGGTATAGGAGACTTTAACGCTTGGGCCTTGGAATGGGGTAGCAGGCTGACCAACGCAAGAGGTTACAGCTTGTTGGAAGTCCTGGCGAAGCTGGATGCAAGACTGTGTAACGAAAGTTCCGATAGCACATTCCGTAAAGACGAGAAATCCATCATCGACATAACATTCTGCAGTCCATCGCTGATGGATAACATGAATTGGTGAGTTCGTGTACACACCTAGCGGCCACCAAGCGATCCACTACACCATATCGGTTCGCGGTATTGTATTGTAACGCGGAGAGTGATGACTGACGAGCGGAAGTGGAACATAAAGGACTTTGAAATGAACCTTTTTGTGCTGTCAGCTTCACTCCAATTTCGAATGCCGATGAGTTATCGGAAGCAGTAGCGAGGGCACGCGAGATAGTGCTAAGCAAGTCCATCTGCTACAAGGAGTTGTGCAGAGAAGTAAAAGCTGGCCCCTGGGGTAGTGCTTACCGTTTCGTATTGGCCAGGATCAAGGGTCCAACGACGCCAGTCGAAATGTGCACTAACAAAATGAATATAACCTTAGAGGGTTTTCTCCCGAATCACGACCTAACCGCATGGCCACCTACGTCGTACGTCAATGTAGACGGTGTAAATGTTGTTGATAATCGAGTCTCCAATGACATCCTTATAGTGGCAAAAGGGCTGAAAACGAAATCTCCCGGACCGAATGGTAACCCCAACGTGGCACTGAAGACCACGATACTGGCGTGTCCGGACATGTTGGAGATGGTACTACAGAAATGCCTGGACGATGGCTACTTCCTGGATGGATAGAAGATCAAAAAGCTGGTGTTGCTGCCAAAACCATGGAAGCCACCAGGAGATATAGCATCGTATCAGTCTAAATGCTTGCTAGATACTCTTGGTAAACTTTTTAACAGGGTCATCCTCAACAGGCTGACGAACTACGCTGAAAGTGGTAACGTACTATCGCAGAGGCAGTTCGGGTTCCGGAAAGGGATCTCAACGGTGGACACCATCCGCACAGTCGTCGCGTTGAAGCGAAAGAGAAGGGAATCGACGTGAAGAACGCGTTCAACGGCGCCGACTGGGTGGCGATTGTACAGAATGCGGGTTGTCTGCACACAGAAAAAAAATGTTGGTAAAAATAAGAGTTTTTCACTCTTAGCAAAAAACAACCAACGCATACTCTTAGTTTAAAAATAAAACTTTTGTTTTGAGTACTATTCTTCATATGATCAAAAGGAAAACTTTTACTTTGATTATTATTCTTGATTAATTTAAAAGTTTTTCTTTCAACCTAATAGTTGGCGTTGGTTGTTTTTTGCTAAGAGCGGAATACTCTTACTTTTACCAATATTTTTTTTCTGTGTGTGTGAAAAGCTCAGAAAAGTTACTTTCAGAATCGAGTACTGTTCTACGAATCGAATATGGGGCAGAGGTCAATTAGGGTCACGACGGGAATACCTCAGGGCTCCATGCTTAGCTCAACGCTCTGTAATATAATGTACAATGGAGTGTTAACACTGGAACTGTCCAGGGAAGCTGAGATCGTCGGCTTTTCAGATGACGTTGTTCTAACGATAACCGGTGAAACTCTTGAGGAGGTAGAGATATTGACGGCAGAGTCAATAGGCATCGTGGAAACCTGCATGTCTGATGTCAAGTTGCAGTTGGTTCACCACAAGACGAAGGTAGTGCTGGTCGGCGTGCCATGATCAGCGTCTGGGGACAATCCGTCCCATCGATGCATGCGCTGAAACACCTTGGTGTGATGGTCGACGATCGGTTAAACTATAACGGCCATGTCGACTATGTATGTGAGAAGAAATTCCGCCACGGTGAAACTCTCTGCCGGTGTAGATTAGGTCTACCGCTGGGGATCAGTTGAGTAGTACGCGACGTAGCACTTGGTTCGGGTCGTCGAAGCGTCAGTGAACTGGACGTCATGCTTCACCGGAATCGCCAGACCGACCTCGACACCCTACCGGGTACCGCGAGGCAGGCTGGATCCACCGCTGGGGATTAGAGCGAGAAGATCGCGTCGAATAGCTATCAGTGGGTTGTTGTGGCGCTAGCTAACCGGAAGTTACGCTCCATTCGAAATCTCTGGACAGACATCAGCACCTACTGGCTGGCTCGTTGAGTAGGCTATGTCCACCGCCGAGGACTAAATTGATCAGATTGGGACGAAGCGGGGAGCTAAATGGCTCACTGAAACGAGCATCGGCATCGGGAGAAATCTACCACCGGGGAATTCTAAGTAGGGTAGGTTCACCGCGTGGACTATCCAACTATATTGCAACACAAATGGGGGCTAACTGACTCACTAAACAGATTTCGGTATCGAGAGAAATTCCGAGGCCGAAGAACTCTCCGTCGGAGTAGGTTGGTGCACCGCAGGATAATATTCAACTAGATCTCGATAAAGCTGCCATCTAATGACACAAGGAAGCGGCTATCGTTGTCAGGATAAATTCCTCCGCGGGGAGCTTGCAGCCGAGTAAATTCGCTTCCGAGTAGATCGTGATAAAGCTGGGAACTGAATGACTCATGAGAATATAAACTAAATGGCTCATGGAATCAGCATCTAAACGGCTCACTGGGACGAGAGCTAAATAACGACGTAATAAATGGAGACAAGAGAAGAGTCGAGAGTTGTTTGATCCGGATTATTATGGCATACTACTGCCTGGACATTTTTAGCACTTTTTAACATAACAAGTTCTTCATATCATCGTGATGCCTAAGTCAGTTTTGCATTAGGCGACGATACTTGTATTATTATTGTTTGGAGCGAAACTGAGTCAGGCTCTAAATCCAACTTCAATAAAAAGACTGACAACGGTGGGGGTAGCAACCTGACTGAATGTCGAAATCAAGCAAAAACGGTATCAGTCACATCTGATACCTGCTGTTATCTCTGGTTTAGCTGATGAGGTACCACATTTCTGCTTCAGCCGTCCGTTTCAGGTCACATGCTGTTTAGAGCCGCTCGTAACATAGTGGAAGTCGCGTCTTCTAGTTTCACTGTCAAAATAAGATCGATGATCTGTAATTCGATTTTTCCTAAAAGCTATTCATTCTCCAGCCGGTAATGCGGCGAGGAGGGATACGAATGGTATTATGAGGGGAAAATGACCGCAAGATATGCAATGTTTCCTACCGTGATATTATTTTACATACCACTTTATGGCCGTCAATCTACTGTGTCTTTGGAACCATCATTTTTTGGGAAGAAATGCGTTCATTAGCAGAAACACTGTTTCAGCGAATCAGAACTATTGATAAAAAAAATCTATTTTTGATTAGTATATTGATGGTGTAAGGAAGGCCCCCCAACATTTTTTTTAACTTGCAGAGGCATTATAAATTAATTTCAATTTTATATTAGTTTCTAACTCCAAATCATTCCAAACCAAATTTGTACACCAAAACTGAATTTCATTAAATAAGGTTATTACGTATAACGAACAGTACAATGTTCATTTCATAATCGAAATTTAAGGCCCAAGCCATTTTTTCTGGATCCACGCTTTGTGTACGGACAAGTTGAAAATATTAATTTTGTGGACTTGAGATTGACATATTGAAACTGTTTTGTCAATATTTTTGCTGGCAATATTCTTGTCTCGTTTACTAACTGCTCGATGATTCGGCGGTCACCCTATAAATGAGGGAACTCACGAGTGCAGTGCTGATTTACGCAGTCACTCCTAATCAGCGTTAACTTATTCAAACAGCCGTGTTTCGAATGACTGCTCATGTAACTTGCAATCTTTTCTCTATTACCATTAGTTTACATACAATTTTACCCCTCGATCAGCATACTAATACATTTTGCCGATTAATCACTGAAAAAGTTTAATTACATATTTGCAGATCATTGTGCGCACTGCGCAATACAGAACTCTCACCTTCGAAAACGTATTATTTTACAGTGATTACCACCGGCGCAACCAATTCACTTACGCATTAGCGGCAATGATTGACAAGATTTACGCCGTAGGCGCCAAAATCCAATCGAATTTAGTCGAACAAACTGTTAGACATCGAACGCTTTTCAGTATAGACAGACTACCATTAGACGAAGTGTAGATCGCCAGCGGCACTTTCCAAACAGCGTGATCTTGAACGTTGCAAACGTAAATAAACAGCCACTCATCGATCAGGCATGTGCGAGAGTGAGAAACGATCTTTCCTATCTCTTCGAGAGCGCCTCTTTCAATGCAACACAAATCAAAGAGAGCGAGTGACTCACGAAAATCAATGTGCGCGGTTCACTTATTTTGTTAACGTGTTGTATGGTGCTTTTGTTATTGATTTTTTTTAACGATACGACCTGTTAATCAAGTTTAAAGTTTTTGTATTTCCCATAATCCCGAATTTCCCGTAGTGAACCACCCAATTGTTTGGATGTTTACGCACTACTAAAACTGTTGGTAGCCGTTCAATGTAGGACCATCAACGGCACTATTGGCATCACTGGATCTTTTAGCCTCTCTCCGCTCTAGCGGAGCAACAGAACACGCAAGTTCCCCCAAGGTTGGCCATGGTATAATAACGATCGACTAAGCGTACATTGCGGTCAGTTTGCAAACAGAATTTCGAAGCGTTCGGTCGTAGCGCGTGGTTCCACGTATAGTATTATTTCGCTGGTGATTTACCGTGTTCCGTATTCTGCTGAAGATAAGAGGGAGAAAGTTCAAGTTCAGTTGATAAGTGGCTCATTATCGGTCTCTGCTGTTAAACTGAGATAATCGTTCGACTGGTCGGTTGTAAATTGAGACCGTTTTCATTTTCACAAGTCAACTTTCTGGATCGTTCCGTTCGCAGCGATGAGGAACCTTCTGATCGATCAGGTAAGCCAGGCGTCGAGCTCATCTGCATATTTTTAGCATGCTGCGATCATGGATGTGCAATTTTGACAGTGTCAGTTCTCGGGAAGAACGCTCAGCTGTTGCCTGCTGCGTATTTTGCGTTGTGAATTTTGCTTTCAGCGAGTTGTCCGAAATGCGACGGGGGCTTGTAAGTCGAGAGCAATACTTGCGGAAAATTTAGTGGGTGAGAAAACATTTCCTCATTTTCCACCGGACCGGTGTGATCTGCGTTGCGTTTGCTGTTTTTGTTGTTGCTGATGTTGTTGACGCCGTTTTTAGCTTGGCAATTTGTTTCTAATTATAGAAACGATCTTTTTGGCAGAACTCATTCGGATCTGTGTGAAGTTTTGCATACCTTGAATATTGACCGCGTACCTGTTGGGAATTGCGCTTCGTGTAGTTGCTTAACCGAGTAAAGGTTCTATGACGCTATCGTAATGGATACAAGGTCGTTCGTAGATCTAGCTTGAAAAAATGTACTTTTTTTTCTTTTTTTTTTCTAACATGAATCAGCCTTCCTATTTGCTTAACTGTTAGCGATGAATTGAAAGGCAATAGTCTCAGTAATTAGCCTTACTTGTTGTAAACAAATCTTGCCTAAATCAAAAGTTATAGCTATTCAAAACGTTGTTGTACATATTAACATGAGTGAGGATGAAAATATGTAGTTTAACTGCGTTATGAAGCTGAATTTCTTTTCGATATTTGGGCATTCGAGATTTTTGACATTGAAATGTCTGGGGATTCTACAATTTAAAAAAAAAATCTGTGTAACTGTAGCTTAGGCTTACGGAGGCCATCTATCTTGAGTCACAGACTAACAGACACAACACTTTAAAACCAAGATTCGCGCGCTTTAACGGTCATTTTAAATATATTTATAGTTGGGACTGTGGCCACATTTGAAAGTATGACGCCACTGTCATATGAACAAGCATATGGGGGATAGCCCACTAGTGAAAAATTGCTTCCAAACCTGAGGGGTAACCCACCAGTAAATGAGTGTTTGGGACCGTGAATAAAAGGTGGAGCTAGTGTTCTGTTAGTCTGTGCTTGAGTATCGTCGTTTTCGCAATGCAGTATTGATATTCAACGCGTTAGCCCAAGCTGAATTTTTCGTTTTGTAGAACAACTTAAATCACGTCATTGAAGGTGATAACGATAGAATGAAGTTTTCCGTGTATATAGAAAATGACTGTATAGAGGTAAGACTACATGACTTATCACTGCATACCCCTTCTAAGCTAATTCCAGGGTGCATGTCGTAATACGGAGAAGTAGAATCCGATGCAACTGATACTTGGGGCAATTTCTTCCCGGGCATTTCTAACGGTGTTCTTGTGATGAAGATGCGTGGCGAAAAATCTATTACCTCCTACTTGACTGTAAAACTCTCAACTCAGGGAGCTATAATTGAACACACTATGTACCCATGAGGGGCGAACTCCTACGTGCAAGAAACTGTAACCAGACAGCTCACCATGGACAACCTTGCGCGGAAGATGTAGAGAAGAATGCATGTTAACCGATTGGCAACGCATCTACGGCAAACCAACCTGAAATGTTTTCAGTACCTATCCCTGAATCACCATATTTGTGGTAGCTATTCAGACCTTAATGACAACCGCAAAAGGCGCATCCAGCACCCCAAAATCAACTGTAAGCAACTTCGATGAAGAAGTCAATAACAACGTCGATGGATTTACACTGGTAACTTGAAAGTGCAAGAAACAGGGAAGAACATCAGATCGCGAGCCTCAAGACAGCTTTAATGATGATGAACATGACAGGAGAGAATAGAATGAATTAAATCCCTCATGATGCAGTAGGCGAGTAAACAAATGTTTCCCCGCCGCGATAAAGGTCTCCGAGATCCAACGGATAACATTATTTTTTACACCTTGTCATCATATCAATGATCCACGGCTCCGTTGAGCTACTGCTATGAGCTGTGTCAAAAAAATTAATTAAAAAAAATATTATTTATACACCAGCCGATTCTGAGGGGCTTTTTTTAAAAATTGGTAATAATTTAAAATCTGTGCTGACGGTACAGGAAGAGATTTTCGGCAGTGTTGGCATAAACACGTATACATTTCAAACGAATACCAACGTTGCCATATATACCGATTTATCGTATTTATACCGATTTTTTCATTCTTCACCAATATACCGATGAAGAGACTAAAATACCTTTTTTTTTAATTTATTACGATAAATACCGATTTTCAATATAACATTTCAAATAGATCATGAGTTGTTGGTGTATCTTTTGAAAAGTGCCCTCTCCTACAGACTCTTCAGACACAGACTACCCGGAGGTGCTGCATGGTGTTCTGATAGTGTTTGAAATGGGTACAACCCATGAAAACACTATCACCATGGTCCAGCACATCCTAAACCATGTAAAACCCATATTCTGGCGTATTTATGGATTTTTGAAACCATTTTATGGGATTCTGATGGTTGTAAAATTTGCAGCCAGCCTGTCAACCAAATGAACATGAAGGCTGAAGTTGAGAGTTGTCCCCACAAGTAGCCGGACGCATCTACACACGACGCGAGGCATAAGCTCCTGCAGAGCAACTACTACGCGGTGCTGCTTTAGGATAATGGAAGTAGCTTGAAAAGTATAGTTATCGGCCGTATTTCAAACTCTGCCGAATCGGAACTCACTATTTGAGTTCCAGTTTACAGGAATATACAAAAATTGGAACATTCCTCAAGACAAGAGGTATGGATAAGGTGTGATATGCCACCGGCAAAGCCATTGAAGGTGGATTGCCACCATTCGACGCAGTAGCTAGGATGAGCTTGGAAACTTAAATCCGCTAGCGGTGAACTGACTGTAATGACTCTTCGAGCCACGGTAAATGACAGGGTAGATGTGAATGTTTCGACTGGACGTTGTGGAATCTAGGGTAGGTTTCGGCAATGCAGTCATAGCCCTGAAGAAGGCCCAAACCAAGGGTCGAAACGTCGACGAAGATAACAAACAATCGACACAATTCGTAAATGGCAGGAATTGCTGAAGCTGGTAAATCTATCCAAACCTGGAGAAAGTGGTGTAAAACCCGTAAGCCCGGAAATCGTCTCCAAAAACCAGAGTCTCTGCGTCAACCCTTTCGCATATCAAGTTTCGCGTTGCTGACTCCTGCTATTAAATAATACTATTGTTGGTCAGATTATTTTGTTAACCCTTTCATGCCCACTTTTTTCTAGTGCGTGTAGGGTTTCAAAACTATTTTTTCTTGAAAATGGTGGGATCAAGAAACTCGAAAAACCTTTTTTCATAAAGGTAGGTGCTTCCCTTGCAGTGCTAGAAGCTGCTCAATTTTTACCTTCCAATGCTCGCTACAATTCTCCTAGAATATTTACAATAGTCCAACTCCGTGGAAAACGTAGCCAAAAATAGTCTAAATTGATAAGTTTTATCAGTTTTCACTAATATTGCAACCTAACGAAGTTGTATGAAAAAATCATTTTCTGTCGTCAACGTAAACTGTCCCTGGCAGCACTGCTCCACCGGAGTTCAAATGGACTATTTGCAATAACTTCAGTTCTAGAGCTGATCCTTGTAACTGTTAATACTCAAATGAAAGCCAATAGTGACATTTATTAGGCTTACTTGGTTTTGTGAGCAAATCTTGCCTCAATCAGAAGTTATAGCTGTTTAAAATCGTTGTTGTCCACAAACAACATGGGCATGAATGGGTTAAATAAACGAATGAATTAATAAACTGAAACGTTGGATTTGAATGTTTCGTGTTCCAATTGTCAGTGAGTGATACTAACTTGCTGACTATATATCCAAACTAACACCAAATTGCAATTCAGGTAATAGGGATCTTTAGGGGTGTGCGGGTTAAGGCATATTCTGATGCAGATTAGTACCGTGAGTTAATATCTCAGTCCTTTTTCAATTTTTTGGCCCGAAACTATTGAAAAAAACATTTTTTAGTTTGTTTCCTTTTAGGACAATAACACATCCAAACCCATGCGACTTGCACGACCCTATAGGTTGCCTTATCAGATCTACCATAGTTTGCAGATGAAACTTGAGATGGCAGGTTGCTAGCGGATTGACAAAGTACCAGATCATGCTGTGTGGGGTGCTGTCCCGGTTAACAATGAGGCGAACGAGATATTTGCAGATACGTCATTTAGTAGGACAACTGTCAGTTTGCTGGTTGAGTTTAATTTGGTTTTTTTAAATTTAAAAATCATAAAAGAATAATTAAGGTTTAAGAATGATATGAGTGTACTCGTAAGGACACCCGCTACCAATACATATGAAAAACTGGCACAATTTTTCCAAATTAAAGATCCCTATTATAGAATGTGTCGCAACTTGCCTAAAAAGGAATTGCATACACAAATTTGTATCTTCTCAGATAGCCAAGCAATCCCTAATGCACTTAAATCCTTTACATGTACATCCAAACTGGTTTGGGAATGCATTCAATTACTTTAACAACTTGCCATGTAAAACAAAGTGAATCTGGGCGCCTGGGTTGAGGGAAATGAGAAAGCGGATCAACTCGCAAGGTTAGGCTCTTTGAAGCAATTCATTGGACCAGAAACATTCTGTAGTATATCTGGCTGTTCTCTGAAAGAATAACTAAAAATTGGCACAGAAATATGGTGCAATCCATAAACGATTCATAACACCAGATAATAAAGTAGCTCAAACACTTCTCAACTTATCTAAGAAAGATTTCAGTACTTATACTGGGTTAATTATTGGACATTGTGGTAGCAATAATCACATGAAGATAATTGGGATTTGTAAGTAGTGGTTTGCCACTACTCGGGTTCTTATTTGCCCGGCGGACCCTTCTTATCAGGGCGGCCTAGGTGCCTCTACAGAATTTCGGATTTTCGATACACAACAAAAAAGATAAACAAAAAAAAATCAATAAGTTAACCGACTTTATTTCTTCTCTACTACACTGTGCACTGCTGCATCTCGTTGATCTGCTGCTACCGTTGGCGGAAAGACGGGCGGTTTATACCGACCAACCGGAATTACAAAGGCCGAATTCTCCCGGAATGTCGTCGGCTGCTTTGTTGGAACCTACCTAGCGACGTTGGAGAATTATCGCCGGATCGACTTAGTCGCCGCAAGCGATCCCGGAAGTCACCGCAGTGCACCTCCCAAGAAGAATCTTTGTCCGCCGCCCTACTTCGTTCCCCTTGGCGATTAACTGTGAAGGAGAGCTAGGCTCGTTCGACTGATCCGCCACACTGAGAACGGTCGGTGTTTTGATTCCTTCTCGTTTAGCCGGAGAAGCGAGAGCACTCCTTAGCGATCCCCTTATGGCGAATCAACACTTTCGGCGGTATAACTTGCCGTCGCACGCGCGCACTCTACCTCACTGGCACTAGTGGCGGGAAACAGTCCCGAAAAAGGATCGATTATTCTGGGTGTCTGTTCACTGCCGTGGTTCGTCACTCTCTAGCCAAAACTCGATGGCCGCCTTCCGCACTCGACCATCACAAACACAATCCGTCTCACCGGATAGCTGTCAACTATAAGCAGCCTAACCAGCGCGCACGTATTTTTGCAAGAGGAGAGCAGTAACCTAGCTAAACCCTATGCTAATTATACACAGATGTCAAACAAAAATTACTACACCTACTACTATCTGCTCAAACAAAACCGTTCACAAACGTGAAAATGAGCAAAAATTTACAACTAAATGTGAACGGTATCGAACAGCGGTGAGCATAAAATTATGTAAACAAATACACTCTACAGCGAATGTACGCAAAAATAGGTATAAATGTGCTAAATTGATACCCTGGCGGGTTACAGATTGAAGCCCCCCACGTGTCGCTTTTGCAATAGATATCGACTATCTTTGGAACATTTATTGTGACATTATCCTGCACTATTCACAAAAAGGAACAAATTCTTCGGATTGGGACTAACTGTACCATCGAGAATCTGGTCAATCTCTCCTAAACAGGTAGTGAATTTCATACGATTTATAATATCTGATTGGGAAATGCTAAAAATCCAGTAACAGCGGTTACTCAAATAGTATCTAGCTGAGATGGTAAACAAATATTAAACAGGGGATATTCCACGATAGATAAAAACTGGTCGCAGTGGTTAATGTACCCAACAAAGGAAAAACACCAAATTGGTGTCAGTTAGACACTAAATCCGAACAGTTCACACAAAATATGTGAACGCCTAAAGCAACTGGCTGGTACCGAGTGATGTCTTGGTTACCCAAGCACAGAAGCTCTGTGGTGACATTTACTACGAGTGGAATACGAAACATTCAAATCCAACTTTTCTAAGTTAGGTCTTGTTCCCTCATAAACAATTTGGTTCCTTTGGGAAAAAATATATGTTGCATAAAAAACTGAAACGTTAGAGGATTTTCATAGGATAGAGTTTTCAGTACGTGTCATGCATTCATCTGACAAAAAGTGGTTTGTTAAAACAAAACGACGCCTCTAATTTATTTTATATAAAAGAAACATCAACATTTTCCTCGTGGCACGTACATTCGCGTCCCAATTTCGTCAAATATTTTCCGCCATAATTCAACATCGGAAACATTTTGCGTGTTATCCATTAAATTTACACCCACTCTCGGCTGTTAGTTTGCTCTAATATCAAAGTGCGGATCCCTCCTCGCGCGTGCTAATTCCACGGGCTGAGCATCAGTGAAATTTTACACACGACCCGAAAAACGGCCGACTTTCCCGCGCCGGCTGAAATGCCTACAACATACCCGTTGTTCCCATTTCGAGGCGAACTTGCCTTTTCCCTTCTCACCGCATAGCAATTCACACCCAGGTGCACCGGGTAGCAATACTAATTGATTGCGAAGCAATTATTATGCTATTTACGACTACAGCACGTTTCCTTATTTGTACAAAAATTACCACTGACCGAACCGTGACCAAACTGTAACGATGGCTGACAGACAATTGAACCTCTCACCGAGTGAGTTATACCTAGAGATCTTCCGTGTGCCGGTACCCCACGGGTAAGGTTGATAAAGCAGTCGGAATTTTATGGCGCCGCCCATCGGCCTGCTGTTTAAGCTGACTCAGTTTCAAAAACTGGTACTAATTTGAAATTACAATTAGGTGACTGACTAAGTGACTGATGGCGTCAAAGAATCGGTCGGCTGAACCTGAAGCCCGACGGCTGACCTCCCGCGCAGCAGCGGTTTCCTTTTAGGGAAACCTGTTTCAATTTGTATAGGTATATAGTCGGTATATAGTTGGTATAGGGAATCAAACTTGAAACGATGTGGATGTGATTGAAAGTTGATGGATGTACCAAAACACAGCAGGGTAGCGTTGTAGGCATCCCCGGGCAGACTAGAAGAATAGGAAGATACTAGAAGAACTTTGGTGCAAATAGGGAAAAAGTGGTCCTATTTTTTATAGCCGTATATAGGACCCCCCCCCCCGCGCACTATTAAATTAAATGATGTTTAGGTGCTCAAACTGGTATTGACCTTGTAAATTGTACATGTACATCCTGTGGTGATCTGGCTTTGAAATGTACATTCCGTCGTCTGAGCATGTACTTGAGTTTGTGCGGTCAGGTCAGAAGGGATTGGTTGGGGCTGCTGCATTCTCACCACAAAACACTGTTGAGAACATCGGAGAAAGAGTGCCGAACCAAATCCTGGGCACCACCGCGGCGTTTCAGTAGCATCTGGCGGCGTTTACGGGTTGCAGCTGCAGTATTAGTTGAAACCTGGAAAATCCAACCAGCGACAATCGTTTTCTCTCTTGTTTAGTGCTAATCCATAAAGTAATGCGCTGTATAGCGCATCTTTGTACGAATACAGCGCACTATTTCCGACGTAATTCCATTCTTTAGAACCAGAAAAATACGATTGTCGCTGGTTGGATTTTCCAGTTTTCAACTGCAACCAGAATAGAACAATTCCAAATGGCGTCCAGGATTGTCCAAATTTTTTCTAAACTATATTTCCCTCAGAGAATGCTATACCCACAATTTGCATTTTGATCTCGCACCATACACAAGTCTAGCAAAATTTTCTATAGTCAAAAAAGTCTCCATATTCCTTTAGTCTCACGCTATGCGCTTCTACCGGTCGCGACCCGTGCATTCGGTGTTTTGTGTGTGGGCAACGAATGATGCAACCGCCGGTGAAAATGCGCACCACAAACGCCGGTTTATTGCACAACAACGAGACATGCTCTAAAAATAGTCCCTTTGGACAAGGTGGCTCCTTTTAGAGGCAAAGATCATTGGCGAGCTGAGTGAGATCAGCCGCGGCGGCATACCGCTCGGAGAGAGATCTACCCCCCACCCCCCCCCCCCCCCAGTGAGATTTCTCCGTTGAAAAGTGAGCGGGACCGGAAAAGCGATGGGAAAGGAAAGTAAGATAATTTGTTGTGTCTGCTGGGGTGATGATTAAGACGGATAAGAATGGCTGTTGATTCATATGCGCTAAACAAAGCGTTTCATTCTGTTGTTTCGGGGGATATATGACAGACAGCGCTAATTTGGCAAATCAGAGAAAGAGAATCGGCATTTGCGGAATGCCGGAATGTGCACTTTGGTCATAACGTCAATGCCCGCTTTGAACTTGAAATATGCCCAACAGCTGTTCCGATTGATGAGTTTCTTTTAAATTTTATTGAACGCTCTGAACTATTTTTTTTTCATTTCGAGTTAGACTATAATTTCAACCACTCTATTTCCTATATTTATAGATCGTAGACGATGGCTATGCGGTGATAGACGACTTTCTAACCCCGGAGGAGGTCTCCGAGCTGTTGGAAGCGGGACAATCCCTTCACAAAGATGCCCCCAAAGAGGAGCGAAGAGTTTTCAGTACTATTAATTCCAAATCAGCCCAAAGCAAAGACCGGTATTTCATCGAAAGTGGTGACAAAATTCGATACTTTTTCGAAGAAGGTGCTGTCGACGAGAACGGCGACCTTCTGGTGGATCCCTCGGTCGCACTGAATAAAGTGGGTCACGCGCTGCACACAGATCATCCGGTATTTTCGGAGGTCACGTTCTCAAATCGGGTAAAGGAAGTATGCTGGCAGTTGGGCTTCAGGAAGCCAGCGGTAGCGCAAAGTATGTACATCTTCAAGAACCCTGGAGTTGGCAGTGAAGTTAAATCACACCAGGATGCCACTTATCTGTACTCGGAACCCAGCTCTACCATCGGTTTCTGGATACCGCTGGAGGATGCAACGCAGCAAAATGGCTGCCTGCAGTTCATAAAAGGTTCTCATCGGAGTGGCGTACACAGAAGGTAGCCTTACAATATTAATGTCCTCATTTTCAAATGGTTGAACTCTAATTCGCCACCAACAGGTACATTCGTAACCCGGACCAAACTTCGGAAGAGCTGCTAATCTACGATCGACCGGCTCCTCTCTACCCACAGTCCAATTTCGTTCCGGCACCGGTGAAGGCAGGCTCCCTAGTTCTAATCCACAGCCAAGCGGTGCACCGGAGCGATGCGAACAGATCGAACCATAGCCGGCATGCGTACACTTTCCACGTGATCGAAACGGAAAATTGCGACTACTCCAAAGATAACTGGCTGCAACCGGCCGCGGATCGACCGTTTCCGGTACTGTTCGAACGGGATTGAGAAGCTGCAGATACGCGTGATCCGCGCTCGTCTCACAGTGTGCCATAGATGATGATTTTTTTTTTTCTGTATGTTGTAAGCGAAAAATATATATTTTTACTTAAGCTTTAAACTATTGGCCATTCAGAAATTTTCGAAAGAATCGAGTAAAACTCTATGCTATCAAAATTGACATGCAACTGCTAGAGCAGAAAGTTCGTTGAATTATTGCACATGTAATTAGTCCGCGTTACTGTCTGTGGAATTTACAACTGCTTCCGTACATCATAATGTGAAATGACCACAATGTGCATCAGTTAGCAAGCAGCGTAGATGGTTCTGGAGGAGTGCTTATCTTTTCGCCACACAGTGTCTAGTCAGATCTAGCTTATTTTATGCATCACTGAGATGGAGAAATTATAATTACCAAGTGTTGTTTCTGAGCGATTTCTTTCTTTCAGTTGAACATTAAATAAAATTATGCGTCGAGGGGAGTCACTGGACCGAATTTATGATGTTGATCCCATCGGTGGTACAGATCCGCTCGAGTATAAAACAGGAATAACAACACTGCTGTTTTTTACTAGTTCATATGGTAATATTCCTATTACAGCAGTAGAGCCTATTGTGACTCTGTTCCGCACCTCTTGGTTTTGAACCAAGCATATGAGATAATGACTATCCATTTGGCTAAAAAAGGTGTACAAGAAGAAGTTCAAGTTTATTTTTAGTAGCGCTGCGAATGTTCCAGATTTATCTGGAATCTTCCAGATTTTTCCCAACTGAACAGCGAATGTCTGTTCAAGCCAGACATTTTACCAGATTTTTCAAATTTTGCCAGATTTTTCCAGATATTTTGAATTCTACGTTACAACCCAGCGGGGATTCCATTATGCCAATTTTTTTAAAGCTTCTAGCAAAAAGTCAAATTTTTATTCTATCAGATTTTTTAAACTATAGAAGTAGTATCACACAAATTTTGGAAATCTGGGTCTTATTCGATAAATTCACTTTCTATGAAGACCAAAATGTATGCCAAATTTCGAAGACTTTGAGGTCGCTGTCAAGTGACAGATTTTGCCAGACATTTTTAGTTGAACTGCCAGATTTTCTTCGAAAAATAGTGGCAACCCTGATTCTTAGTTAGTTATGCACATATTTTATCGGAAGTATCGGCTAAATCCAAGTTTTGATTAAAATCTTGAAATATCTGGGGCCCTATTCTCACAGTCACGTCACCTAGTGACTACACCGAGGAAAAAGTGCTTAAGAATTTCATAAGTCTCGACTTATGAACCTGTACAATTTTGATTCCATTACACACTTATGCATTACATAAGCATGTATATGAATTTCATAAGTTCGCCTTATAGGATTCATACACGTGTCTTAAGATTATTATAAAAATGTTATTGTGAAAATGCCATAAGGCCAGACAAGTGACAACATTGTTGGATTTAGTTTTAGGCCGATGACAAGCTGAAGCGGAAAGCGAAGCGTTTGCGGACGCGTCCATAGTGTTTTGCCGCGTTCGCCCCGCTTTTACTATGACAGTATTACGCGTTCTACATGCACACGCCAAAGAGATAGGTCAAACGCATTCGCTTCGCTTACCGCTACCGCATCGCAAATCGCGTAAGCATGTCATCGGCCTTAGTCTGGTGCTCTGCTTCCAATTAGTAGCAAATAAATGTAAGTTATTTTTTGTTTATTGATTATTGTTTCAATTATTTATGTTATTATTTTGCAGCATCTCAATGTAGTGAAATAGCAGAAGTTTCAACCGTAGGTGTTTAGCCAATTTCGAGGAAACATCTAGCATCATAACAGGTGATTTTTTTAACTGGAGCCTTCTAAATATAAGTGTGGTTATGTTTATTTTCATCTAATTTAAGAAAATACATGTGTAGAAATGAATAAAAAATGTTTTCTTATTTATTTTTCCTATCAGGTGCATATATCACATACACGAATCTCATAATAATTCTCTTTTAAATTTATATTTTAATGCGATAATTAATATAATCATATTCGTATAAAGGTCATAAGGGGCCGTACACAAATGACGTAGCTTTTTTTCGGCGTTTTTCGATCCCTCCCTCCCCCCTCGTAGCATTTTGTCACAAAACTCTAACCTCCCCCTTGTAAATAACGTAGCATTTCTGACAACCCCCCCCCCCCTTTCCAACGCGACCGGGGAATGAAGAAAAAATATGTTTTACAATTTTTTTAAATACGTGTGTTTACAAAATTTTTGACGGATTTTATCAACATTTTGATTATAACAGCAAATTGCGAACAAAATAAACCCATTTCATGACAAATATCGCGTTAATAATTTTGTTTTGAGTTTTATATGTCATGGAACATGAACAAAAGATCTCTCAGTTCACGATGCTGCAGCTGCCCATGATTCTAAGAAGCATACATTCGATAAAATTACTAAATTTTGTTTGGTTGAATCCGAAGAGAAAACTTAATTCAGCTAACAAACTAAGTCTACTAGTTAGCAAGATTAGCTAACTAATGTAGCAGGTTAAATCCGTATACACGTAAACTTACCACATTAAAAATTTCATGAAAAGTAACTTGTGTGAATTTAAATTTATTTCTCTTGGGTCCTCCATTCCCATCATCCATCAAATTGTTTTTTTTCTAATCAATGGGTTTTAATTCTCGTAAAAAAAAATCTTAATGCTACGTCGCGCAACTTCTGACCCTACCCTCCCCCTCGTCACACTTCGTCACAAATTTAGTATACCACCCCTACCCCCCAAAATGCTACGTCATTTATGCATGGCCCCTAAGAATGTCCAAGGGAATTTCATAAGTATTTCTTATGAAATCCGTAAGTGATTTGATGGCCATTTTCCTCGTTAAACCATAAGACAAACTTATAATTTTCATATGAGATACTTGCGGCGCAAAGTCATAAGCGATTCTTATAGATTTCAATAGTTATTTTTCCTCGGTGTTGAAGAAAATTTCCTTCTAGTCACTAATGTCGTTTTCGATTGAGAACCTAGACACTAACGCAGGTTAGTTGCTTCAAACCTGGGACGGGACCTGCGGATTCGTGTTTTCTTATTCTTTCTTTTTGTTTGTTATATCTTACCTTTTCGATTCACACACACTTATACTTGGTGTAGTTCAAGAAATGACATGACTTTTTTAAAGAACAAACAAGAATTGAACTTTCAATTATTTTTTGTGAATCCATTATCATGAAGTGCAAGGTCAAAAATTGCGGTCGTAGTAAAGCGAAAAATCCGGAGATGACTTTTCACCATTTTCCGGTGAATCCCGATTTGTGAGAACAGTGGGAGAAGTTCACAAGAATTAACGATCTCGAAATTAATGAAAGCACTATCATCTCCACTATCATTATTGATCTAATGATTAATTTATTGAAATATTTGAAAAAAAGTTAGCATTTACTTAATTTCAAATAGAATACTCCCCATATTAATCACTCTGAGGACAGCCGGTTCAATCTGACATTTGCGTGCTGGATCAATTTGACACGCGTTTTTTCCGCAGGTCCCGTCCCAGCTTCAAACAAACGTTTTTAATGGAACTGAGTTGGGTTCTCGCAAAACAGCGGTAGTGCGAGCGAACCCGAAATATATTTCAGGTTGGAACCCAACTCGGTTTTCAGTTCAGTGGAGCATAACCTAGGTTCGAAACTGGCTTCAAACAAACGGTGTGACAGCATATAGTTCCGAAACTGAGTTAGTTTCTGCCTCAAGCGAAAACGACATAAGTGACGTGACTGTGAGAATAGGGTAACCAACCAATTTTGGATCCCTAGAGGAAGTGAAATTACATGAACGTCAAAAAATGTTTGCTTGCCTATGTTTTTTAATGCAATACATGCATGAGTCTGCTCCATAATTACTGTTCTTGAAAGAAAACTGGATGTTTTATACATTGACATAAACTCGAAAATGACATTTCTTCACAGCATGAATTTTTCACATTTCGGACCCTTCCACACTAATTTAGACAGTGTTCCAAGCATATTTTGGACACACAGAACGTGACTGAATATATTTTGGAAACAGTGAAGTTTTTTCTACTAAACTGACCTACTGACTTGTTCTCTTTGCAGTATATTTAATGCATGAAAGAAGAACATAAGCAAATCAGTGACTGCCAATCAAAAATGGTACATTAATCTTTATATGGAAGGCTTCTAAACTAAATTAGTTCTATCATTTTGAGAAATAGAAAAACTTTCGGCACAGAGAACAGACATCCATGATCGAACAAAAATATTTAAAAAACGTGTGTAAACATTTCAATTAATATACGAAAAACACTAGCGCTGCCACACCAACCTATCCCAACTATCCGTCAAATCGATTCTGGAACCGGTTCGAAATCCTGGATGGATTCAGCATGGAATCTAGCTCAAAGAAAACAACCGATTCCGACTCTATCGGTTGACGCATTTGAGCTGGAATTCATGCTGGAAGTCCGAATCGGTTCCGGACTAGTTTGACTGGGTAGAGGAATAACCGCTGTCAATTTTGTCGCACTCAGCCACAAAAAAAAAACATGACGACAGTAGCGCACCTGGTTTAGATATCCAAACTACCTTCGAAACCGTTAGAGATTTTACACAAGTTGAATGCTGAAGATGGACGTCTGTTCTCTGTGCTTTCGGTACAATTGGGTTACTGCAGACTAAACAAAGCAGCATTAAATGTTATGCAATAGAGTTAACAATAATATATTTCGTGTAACAATTCATCTGGAGCAGTATTATGGAGTAACATCCTCAAGTGGATGATAAATCAAGGTTCAAAGTTCGTCAGGAATCTTCTTGTATTAAATATTAATTTTTTTGTTTACGAGGTTGCTTCTTGTTATTCTTTCTAAGCTCAGTTTTTCTTTATTTCTCTTCCTTTACTTTCCTTTTTACTTCAGTTTTCGCCTTGTGGTATTCAACTGTTCGGCGCAATGTTAAAACAGCAGGACTACGTCGCTTGAATCGTGATGTTCCTATTCGTGGGAGTGTTTCAGGCGATTCTAGGAATTCAGCAAGCACACTCTTATTATCATTATTTATCTGTGATATGTCTCTTAGATTTGTCAACATTTGGCTCGTCGAATTCAACAAATTCGAACTACAATTGTTCTTCAACATGGATTTCAGAAGTCTCCTCTTTGGTCATATTATGGTCTTCAATGAAATGTTCCTCAATCGTTTGATTTTCGACATTTATTGGTTTGAACATTTTTAAATAATTTAACCAAAAAGAGCAGGCGACGAAATTTTTCACTTTTTGATTATTCTAACTCGATAAAGAAATAGCTGTCAAGAAAGAAAATCGAGGGGTGTCCAAAATAGGTTGACATCAATTTTTTAAGACATATTGTGGACACCATTTATTTAAATTTTTTAGATAAAACATTGCGAAGAAACCTTTTCAAACACGTAACATGCATAATACCAAATCAGACAAACTAATTAAATCGATAAAAAAAATTATAATTGTACATTTAAATCCTATTTGAAAATGTATCATTTCCACCGGTTCCTCTTGGCTATTGTTGAATTATGAAACGTTTTCGGTGATATTTTTGAAAGCTGTGGATTCGGTTTAATTTTAAACAATTAGAGATGAAATAGTGATATTGAAGCTTAATAGACAACCCAATGAATGTAATTGCTGCATCAAACCAAACAAATGAAGAGAAACTTGGCAGTGTAGGAGGCTAATACATTACCAGGGTCCAAAATATGTAGGGGTCCAAATTAGGTTGGTTACCCTAGGGCCTCTGGTAATTTTCCTCATTCACATAGTGAACCGATACAGGATGTAGTGGCGCCTTATCCAACCCTCAAATATGAGAGATCAATGTGGCGAATGACTGTTTCAAACTGAAAAGGGCGTGTTTCGGAAGCATGTATTTGGTTTAGTTCAACAAATACTTCTGTTTACATTTTAAATAGAAACATTGTTGAATCAAAATAAAACTTGTTAGATCTAACTGATCCCTTTGTTAAAAACCAACAGAATCTTTGTTTAATTTCAACGAAATTTCAGTTGTTCTCTCCTTTGGTTGATACAAAAGATTTGTTTTTGTTTCTTTAAACTTGTTTGTTCGGTTAAACTTATCATGATTTTGTTGTTTCAAACGAAATATTTGTTGAAACTACTGAAAAGCCAACAAATGAATTAGTTGGTAATTTCAACCAACAGTATTGATTGAATCAAACCTGAATCTCGCTAAAACATGGTTTTATCTGGAACGGAATCTCGCAGCAGTAGAACCACATTAGAACAAGGAACAATTGCGATTTTTTCGATTGCAAACGGATCCCAAACAAAAAGGTGGCGTGATCGAAGTCTTGTACATATGTTCCTGTCTTGTAAGTTTGCTGGAAACAAAAGATTTGTTTTGTTTTGCTGATTCAGACCGATAACGGAGCGACTTTCCTTTTTTAATGTTTGCATCATTAGATATTCGCAACCCTCATGCTGATTTTCGTCCTCCCATCAAACCATGCCATTTTCTCGTTGGCGTTTCTAAACACGATGGTTTTGTAACAAATTTGATTTGAGGATATAACTTTTATCTTTAAAACATTTAGTAATTTTAGTGGATTGGATAACAATACTTTCTTAAAAGCAATGCCACATAATGCTGAACATTTACGATTGACAACTCTCTTGTTCGTTTGGAATGACATTGACAGTTAAATTCTCGACAAACATATGATTACGGCCTAAAAGCCAACTGTCAAAATCCACTTTGAATGGAAATTTCGGACGAACCGTTACACGCAAATCACAAATGTTGGTAGTAAACGAAAGAGAAAAGTTTTCTCTTTCATAAACTGTTGTGAACTGTGTTCGACTAGCAACGGTTTGTCCGGAATTTCCATTCTAAGTCGATTTTGACAGTTGGCTTTTAGGCCGTAATCATATGTTTGTCGAGAGTTGGAATTCCTAAGGAAACATGGTGTCACTTTGTTATTCTAGTCTCTTTAGTGGTACTCGTCTTCTTTCTTCTTCTTGTTCTAGTTATTCACTGTCGGCCAATTTCCGCCATGAGGCGAAACAGGTGACTCCCAGAGATGATGTTTAAAGAGATGCGCGAAGACTGGAGCCAAAAGTTCCAATCGAACCCAAAACACCGGCTCCAAACTAGAGCACTCTAGTTAGAGTGTGGCCAAGAGGCCATGACGTATCCAAACGAACATGGAATTTGACGTATACACAATAGAAATGTGAGATTTTATTATAAGCGCGACAATACGAAGAGTCGCAGATTTGACAGACACAAAGCAGATTCAAGATAATCTGCATAAGGTGTATGCATGTGTGTACAATAATATTATTGGTGGCAAACACCTTGAGAACCTCAAAAAGGCTAAAAGCACTAGTTTCTATTCTCAAAACTTGGGCTTTTACGTCACTTGCAGTTTGACAAGACTAAAATTGACAAGACCATAATTTGATGTTGGAACGGTCTATCCCGGCTGGATGTTGTTGGCTCGAATCAAAACTTGTCGAAAGTAAACAAAGTTCATTTCATATCGTCAACCCGGCGCCCAGGTGGTGAAATCGTTAGAATTCTACGGGGTGCTGGAGCGTTGCCAGAAAATTTTTATTTCCAGATTAAATTTTACTAAACTTCCCAGTTAAGCTCAGCCGAAATGCTGGCTGGTTCTAATTCGTATTCCGGCTCCGGTGACACAACCGATTCTAGTTAGAATATTTAAAGGGTACTATTTCGATGCGGCTTAGCCGCATAATCGACGCCTAGGCACTGAAGCGACGCAAAGCCGCTGAGGATCCGCCGGGCGAGGTGGCCACTGGACCGCCGTCGGAAGCAAGCGAACCTGTGATCAGTGATGTCCCTATCCTCTGTGCAGTAAAGAGAAATTGAAATTACTCCCCACACTCTGGCAAGCAAAACGAGAGCGCTTCTCTTTCGCTCATATACACCACCGTATTTGATATGTGTAAGCGCACGTTGATGGCAGAGGTAAATTTTCATACACCCAACACTGGAACGATCTAGAGTGTGGAGAAGAGCTCTTAAAATTCTCTGTGGCGCGCTCAGATAAATTCGCCACCGCGCGCGCCCCAGAGTCGCTGTGGTGTATTCACTGGCGTGGTTTCACTGGCGTGTATTCACTGGCGTGTGATCTTTGGTTTGTTTTCGTCTTAGAAGCGGCAGTGCGGGCGAGATTGATTTAATTTGCACAGTTTGTTGCGTTGTGTTGTGTGGATGGCGGTGGCTTATTTCAAGCTTATATATTTTCTACTGAAGATTTCATAGTTGCTTGGTAAAGCTTGCGAGTTTATAGAGTGTTGTTACACTACCGTGGGAAACCTGAAGTATTCGAGCCTAGGGGCAAACAAGGAAAACGTTTTACGAATCAATGTATCGGCTGGTATAAACAAAGTTTTATAATGATCTGTAGTATCAGATTAATCGTATAACAGATGTAAGACGGGATTTGTATATCCACATTAGGAACGGCCTATTTTTCGTTCGACTAAATAACTCAATGGTAATTTTACTTATTTTGATTGCGAATTTGGCGACGCCAAAAAGTAAAGTGATCCATTACAAGTAATGTCCTGGTATTACACACGTTCTCGATTATTATCATACGCAGGCATTGTAATTCTCTCTCACTCACGCGAGAAGAGGCTTATCCGATGTCCAACTTTTCCGAGATAAAGTCCACATAAAACAAGATAACGTTCACGAGAATTCACATTGTTACTTGTTTTTTTCTGTAGCGCGTTATTAAAAATAATGACGTGCCAATTTAGAAGCGCTTCTATTTGCCGGTACAGTGCTTTCAAGGGGTTACAACACTGTAGATTTTTTAAAACATTTAATTTTTATTTATTGGTTGAATTTTGTTTACTGGTGCTTTAGGATGCTGAAAATGATATTCCAAAAAATGAATCGCGAAAACAATAAATAAATATTCAAAATTTTTCGCAACACCTCTTATGTATACCTCGAGTATACTGAAAACGTTAACCGTGTTTTTGTCGAAATAATTTTTTTTTGATCTGGCCGGAAATGTAACTCGAACAAATGATTTTTGATGAGCCTAAAATTTTTACAGCATGTTCACGATTACTTTCTCCAGCGATGTACGTGGGATAATTTTTTCATTGCATAATTTTTTGATAAGCAAATTTTGTGTCGATTTTTAACACATTTTCAGCGTTTTTCGACTAAAAAATGTGCATTTTCGCGAAAAATCAAGACATAGAAAAAATCTTACGTATGCTGCTTGCTGTCGTTCTAAGAAGTTTAAAAAGCTTTGGTTTTTGGCTCTGAATCAAAAATTACGGGACATAGAGTTCCGGCCGTGGACCGCTTCCAAAAAAAAACTCCCCGACGGGAAAGTGCTGCACAGCCGCCATCTTGTGACGAAATTACTCGAATAAATCATTTTTTTTTGCAATAAAGTAATGTTATATATCTCATTAACCCTCTGGAAGTCGCGCTTATGGCCCACTGAACGAGCAGCCGCTGATGCTTTAAGACGGGTTTGCTAGATTTTCAGAGCAGCGTGCACTGCCGGAAAGTTAAACAAGATCTCGATTCATCTCATTATTGCGTCAAGAAAAATTCCCGAAATATGCCTATTTTTCGTGCTCTATAGTGGTGTAACCCCTCAATAATTAGTTCTGGAATCTTTTGACGGCATTTTTCTTCTGTGCCATCATTTACATAAATTAGCTGGTTTTCTCTCGAATTTCCATGCGATGGAATAATAAGAGAGAGAATTAAAATTAAAACCTAACATGTTCAGGTACGAGTATAGCAAAGAAGTTCAAAATGGCAAATCCACCGTCTTTGCAGTACATACTAAATTGTTCCAAAGAACGTTTATCTGTTTACCGTGTTTTTATAATTTGTAAAACTTATAATATTAAGTTTATGTATCAGAGGATGTTTATGACCTCACCGAATAAAAATCTTCTTGTGTAAACCTTGAACCTATAGTTGATTTCGTGACGCGAGGATGTGCTTTTGTTTTCATTTCGATCCGCAAAAGGAATACGATCTACGTTTATCCCAAAAATTAACGTAAACTTCGTATTCTAACATATATTAATCAATTCACCTGTAAGTATATTCATGCATACACTTCGAATCGAGTACATTTCCGTCATTTTTATTCTTAGTCCAATTAGGTGATTTAAATTTTCTGATAAACAGAAATATATGATTTGATTCCTGATGAAATAAGTTTTTAAGGATATTTAGTAATATTATATTAGACAATACTAATTATCCTCAACATATTCCATTTTCTTCTCAAAATTTATCAATTTCGAATGCTCTAGTAATGCTAACAAAGTAAATACATAATAGTTCAATAGTTCCGCACTTAAGGTGTGAGTCGCATTTTAGTCATGCTTGGGTCAGCAAAAGCTAAATATTTTACGCTTTTTGGCTATTCTCGAGCGACGTAGCGATACAAAAAAATATTTCGTTCTAGTTCTAATATAATTTTTTTGAAAATCTACACTTTTACTGCATTACAACGATAGCATTAATTAGACTAATAATATAGTGCAATAAAAGCAGAATGTTGAAAGTTGTTATACGTGTCTTATGAACTGCCCTAGAATTTTAATTGCAAATATGGGAAATCATTCAACGTATCTTTGGTATGTGTGCAAAGAACTAGAATATTTGAGTGAAAATTCTGCTAAAAAATCGATGAAAAGTTCTATGGGCGATGTCAATATATTAAACGAAAGCATTTAATCCCAAAAATGATAACAAATGTTAAGATTGTTTATTAATCAATTTATGTATGTGAAACTTCTTGTACCATTACACACAGAAAAAAATGTTGGTAAAAATAAGAGTTTTTCACACTTAGCAAAAAACAACCAACGCAGTTTAAAAATAAAACTTTGGTTTTGAGTACTATTCTTCATTTGCTTAAAAGGAAAACTTTTACTTTGATTATTATTCTTGATTAATTTAAAAGTTTTACTTTCAACCTAATAGTTGGCGTTGGTTGTTTTTTGCTAAGAGCGGAACACTCTTATTTTTACAAATATTTTTTTTCTGTGTTTATCACTACCATGTATCATTAATATAGCCATTGCTAATTACGGTTCCTATGGGACATGCAACTATAGATACATTAGCTCAACTATATATAACTTTCATATTCGGTCATACAAACAACGGATTGTTAAGAACCGGCCACCATACCAGAATTTGCTTTTATCCATATACGTGTCTTATATATATATATATATATATATATATATATATATATATATATATATATATATATATATATATATATATATATATATATATATATATATATATATATATATATATATATATATATATATATATATATATATATATATATATATATATATATATATATATATATATATATATATATATATATATATTTTGACAACATACCATTCAAGCACCATTTTAATTCTGTCGATTGATGATTTTTTTTACACGATGGCTTCTGAAGAAAGCTTCGTTGACACTGAAGTAGCCTGACGCTTTATCCTATTGATCTATCGCCGTAATATTATAGAACGTAGTTTTTTATATCATGTTAATCTACAGGTTTTTGGACTCTTTGAAAATCCCTCGGAAATCCCCTGTTCGAAGATCGTGCAAGATGTTTTCATAGGGCGAACTTTTTTCTATATTTTCGTTGATATAAAAGTTCGCAAGCGATCTTTTCTTCTTCCGATATTTGCTTGAACCGAATAATGTTCCCAAACATCGGCACTCTTGAAGTTCACTGACGATTTTTTCCGTAGCGATATTTTATATCAGTGAACTTTTTATTAGAAAATCGGCGAGGAAAACATTCTGTTGTGAACATTGATATTTTGAAATTATCCCAACACTACCTTTTTGATAAAACACCTCATTCAAGAAAGTTATAATGAGGAATAATTTATCACACAAAAATCGCTTGTTTAAACTTGACGAAACACCTTACTTGTTACTTGAAAATACGAAAATTTCACAGAGATTGACAGAGATTCCGACAGATACTACCAGATGCCTAATACTTTGTTTTGCTGTTGATATTACGTGCAATGAATCCGTGCATTATAATTACGGTCTAAAATACTAACTGACGCAAAAATCTAGAATACGTATAATAAACATTGTTGCTGCTGACCCATTTATAACATCCTTTTATGGAACACAAGATTCATTGTTCATTTAAAATAAGCGTGAACACTAGTGGCCTTTTTTCTTGACCCCGAAACTGAGCCAATTTATTTCGCTCATTGACGCGCAGACTCCCGGTCCTAGCTCCTATGCTCTTGAAACATTCGCTTTCGCCTGCTGTTTAAACGATTTCCACGCAAAATAATAGACAAATAAACAAATGAATAACGGGTGTACGCTCAATTGTGATGTTGTATGTAAATTAATTATCGTCACAAGCGTATACCTAATTTTACTGAATATGTCAAGCCTGTTGACGAAATCTAAGATTTCGTTTTAAACTTGTAGGATTAAGTTATAATAAAACTATCAATACTTATAACACGAGTTTGCATATCAGGTGCCTCTGGTCATTATAAAACTCTCTATACGATGATACGTAAAAAGTTTTCCCAATTTGCTCCGAGGACCGAGTACTTTTAGTTTTGCAGGTAGTGTAACAATACTTTATAAACTCGTTCGCTTTACCAAGCAACTTGTATGAAATGTTCAGTAGAAAATAATATAAGCTTGAAATAAGCTACCACCATCCACACAACAAATGCAAATCAAATCAATCTCACTCGCAATGCCGCTTGTAAGACGAAAACAAACCAAAGATCACACGCCAGTGAATACACGCCAGTGAAACCACGCCAGTGAAACCACGCCAGTGAATACACCACAGCGACTCTGGGGCGCGCGCGGTGGTGACTTTATCTGAGCGCGCCACAGAGAATTTAAAGAGCAAGAGAGCACGGTTATCTCGCACCCAACTACCTCAACACCAGCGCACACTTGAAATCGGTCTATACAGCTCCGAAAGAAAGAGCGTTCTGCTTTTTTCTGTGGTGTGTGATCATTGTATCCTCTGTGTAGGCATCACACTTACGCGCCAGTGCATCACTAGGGTGAAATGCCATCACTGCCTGTGATCCACTCGTTTGCCCGGCTTACTCAAACATAGGGGCTATCCCTAGTTTAAGTCCGACTGATCGGACAGCACGCGCAAAAGCGATGTGGCGTAGCCACATTGGGTGGTGGACACAAAATAAAATTAAAATGAACACTCCGGATGAACCTATCGTCTATTGACCTTTCGACGAGTTATGATTCGAGTCAATAATATGGGCCCCATGATGTGTTTGACAGCTCGCAGTTTTAAGATCACTCGCACTTTGAAAGTGCGGAGTCCAAGTTAGTGGGAAGTGCGCAATACTTTCATCATTATATGTTACAATTAATTTAAAAAAACGCTAAAAAAATTATTTCCGTAATTATTATTATATTTTAACAGCCCTTAATGCATTATTCCTCGCATTCTTTTGAAATTTAACTCAATGCCTCAAATTATTCTGAATCTGCTCTATTTGCAATAATTTCAGGACATACCAACAGATCGTTCCGTACCATCTGGATTTGGTTTCGTATGCCAACGACAATATTTTTTTTTTTAAATTGGACAATCCGTAAGACGTTTATGATCAACTGATTATTTCTTCTGAAGTTACTCGGGTGTGCGCGAAATTCGCCAAAAAACGTCGATTCGATCCAATATCAAACGAACCTGATCAATGATAGGTTCGTCGGAAGGGTTTTGTCTGTTCTCAGGAGCGGAGCAACCCGCCACTGAATTGTCAAACAAACGTCTTGTGGATTGCCTAATATGCACAACACGCTATTAATATGATATCCCTAACCAGTACGTCTCCAACGCTTACTCCAGCGTGTGCAGTTCGTACAAATCAGTTCGCTTCTGGTACACCACCGGTATCTGTTTTCGAATCTCGGTGCACACGTTGAAATCCAGCTCAGCGGACAGCATAGTCGGTCCTTCCTTGCCGTGGCACACCACCCGGCCCCAGGGATCGCAAATGGTCGAATAGCCATACACGACGTAATCCTTGCTAACATCCCGTGCCGGGGAGCAAAGCACCACAAACATACTGTTGTCCAGCGCCCGAGCCTGAGCGATCAATTCGAAATGCATCGGCCCAGTGAAGACGTCGAATGCAGACGGGAAAACCAACAGATCGCAACCCAACTGTTGATAAACAGCGGCAAATTCGGCGAACCGTTGATCGTAGCAAATGCCCAGGCCAACCTTCAGCTCACCGATGTTAAACGTGAAGAACTGATTACCCGCCGTTAGCACACTGGATTCCTTAAAGGTACACACTCCGGGAATGTCCATATCGAACAAATGCATCTTCCGATACTTTCCCATAAACTGACCCTTGGGTCCCCACACGGGACAGGTATTGTACAGCTTGTCGCCATCTTTTTCCGGGAACGTTCCTCCAATCAGGTAGATTCCCAGCTCCGAAGCCACGTTGGACAAAGCCACGGATGTTTCCCCTTTCGGTATAAACTCGGCCGTCCTCGCGAATTCCGCTGTGCTGTAAGTCGAATTCCAACACTCCGGCAGAACAACCAGCTGGGCCCGCTTATCCTTGACCACCGTTCGGATCAAATTGATCGCGTTTGCGATTGCTTCCTTCTTGGTCGGGAAGCCGTCCAGCTGGAGTAGAGCGATCCTCAAAGTCGGCGCCATTTGTGTAGCTTAGGCAGAACACCGGCGATGGATGAACTGAAACTGCCAAATGTTGATGCTACCGTTTATATAGGTCTTCAGGGGGAATACAGCTTATCGCTTCTCGATGATAGTGCAATCTTCGTGGGGCAGGGTGGTAAACCAGCGAAATATCAACAGTAGGTCATTGTTGATAGACCATGTTGTCATTGTTTTTTTTGTTTCACGAATCTACTGTTATTTACATTTACCAGATTGGACTATTCTGCTTGGTTAGTTAGGGACACTGTGAACTCGCTGGTTGGGCCACATAACCTCCGTATTTGGCAGGAGCACCACTTCTTGCTTCTGCGACTCACTTATCTCGTCGGATCACCACGGCAAGAATGAAAGTAACAGTTTCTTTTGTCCTCTTTCGACGAGTCACATAATTTGAAAAGCGCTGTTTTTGTCACACTCAGCATACTGAGTAGCTATCGTGGTTCAAAATAGCAATCTTCCTCAACATTAATTTGTTCAAACCAGACAAGGTACAAATTTGTTAAGAGTCACCGAAAACATGTAAATTGATTTGTGAAAAATTTCGGGTCGGTCTTTAACTTTAGAAAATAATTTTCTAATTTTTGCTAATATGTTGAATTTACGTTCGGATAAGCCACTCAAAATACAATGCTAGTTCAGCGTATTCCCACAGCGAGAGTAGTTGACACTAGATTTGGACGTTTTTCACCCAGTGCTTAAGAAGGGGCACCTGGTGTAAAGTGTTCGAACCGAAAGTTATTTTGCTTTACGATATTTGGGGAAAGGCAACAATGGAGCTTTTGTGTAATGTTAAGATCTATTTATACATTCATTGAGCAGGAAAAAATTATGTTCAGTCACGCAGATACGCACATACGAACGTTCCAAGAGTATACGTCCAACCATTTCCACGTCGAGGAGTGCCGCGATGAACACGATAACTCTTGATAGAATGGTCTGACACGATAAATCCAGTAAGAATTGTAAAGCTTAGATTTGTAGTTACTCGATGAGCCAAAAAAAGGTAGTTCGAGTTTCGGAAAATGACTTCATGAAAACTAAAAAAAAAAATACTTTACTGTAAAATTCGCAAACTTTCCTGCAAAATAGTAAAGAGAAAAAAAAAATTAATCAGTTTTCTGTGTTTCATCGACAGGCTACACATATTGTGCATTCTAAAAAAATCAAATCAATTCATTGATTAGTTTTAAATTAAAAGTTCGACAATTTGAAAAAAAACGCGCTTTCGAGATAACGCTATTAAAGGGTGTCCCGCATCAACCCAGTTAAACTCATTCCGGAACCGGTTCGGATTTCTGAATGGAGTCATTATGGATTCCAAATCAAATGCAACAACCGATTCCGACTCAGAATCGGTTGTTGCATTTGATTTGGAATCCATAATGACTCCATTCAGGATTCCGAATCAAATTCCGAATGGTTTGACCGGGAAATTGCATCACGGAAAAAAACGCTGTCGATAACCCATTGGGTATTTTTCTTGAAAATTTCATTAAAAGTAGTGTAGAGTGTATTGTTTACACAGTATTTTTATCGCTGTCAGTTTTTCGAAATAGCTGCCGTTAGATTGAAATCTGCGTGTTATAGTAAATACACGCGAGAAATGCAAGGCTGTTTAAAACAAAAGAAGGTCACCGAGATTGCAGGAGACTATTCTAGAGGCTCAATACTAACAAGTCAAAAAAAGAAGTCGATTTTTTGCCCTATATACCAGACGCCCCGCTTAACAAACAAATTGAACGTGTAAGGGCCGCTAAATACTACTTGACGTCAAATTTCGACATCCAGGTACTTTTAGGGTAGTCGTTAAAGTTGCCACCATCCGGATTTGACGCGAAGACTTCGGTATTAGGAAACGATATCCGATCCTTTGATTTTTACGTCAATTTATCCGGGCCTATGATATATGATTATACTTATAACTTTCCCCACATCTTTCAAGATAAAGTCCCAAGCACTATAACGTAGCCTAATATCTGCATTAGATCTAGATATAAAGCAGTCTTAAAGCGCCGCTGAACCATATATCCTGATATAATGCCAGTATTATGCCAGAAAAGGCGAAAATATAGTTCTATTACTGCGCAGAGACTTACAACCCGTTTGTGCGGTACTAATGCTTGTAATCGACGGGGGTAATTACAATTTCATTTTAGTTACAATGGAAATTTCTTTTTATAAGATAATCATCGCCATATATGTAACTTGTACTCAACTCCATGACAAAGAAAGGAAAGTTCGGTAAAGCACGGTGTCATCAACTGATTCGTAACGCTACATCAGACATTGAAACTTCCTAGCCACAATCATTGAAACTCTCCGCTATCAATAATCCCCGGTAGAACATAAATTATTTTTATTATCACAATTTATGAACCTATTACACTATGCACTTGGTAATAAAATTCCGTTGATGCAGCACAATAACTTCTCGGACAGTTCACTTCTTAACAACTAGCTCATACAAATCTTCCCGCTTCTGCTTCAGTACCGGGATCTGCTCGCGCACTTCCTTCAGCGTTTTAAGCACTAAATCGGCCACCACGATTTCCTGAAACTCGGTCCCCATTTGAATGATTTGACCCCATGGATCAACGACCAGCGAGTGTCCGTGGCAAATCAGTTCCGCGTGCGAATCCCTAGCAGGTGAACAGAACGCAACAAACACCTGATTATCTAAGGCACGACCTCTGGCCAACAGTTCCCAGTGCATCTCTCCGGTGTAGGCATCGCAAGCGGCTGGGTAAATCAGCAAATCGCAACCCATCTGTCGATAGGCAGCGGCAAATTCCGGAAAACGCATATCCCAGCAAACACCCAGTCCGATTTTGGTTTCCCCGACGAAGAACGTTGTGTAACAGTTGCCACGGGTGATCACCTGGGATTCATCAACGGCAAATTGTTCGGGGATGTTTGCGTTGCGTAGGTGGACCTGTATGACAAGAATAACATACAATAATGGTTACACCATTATTGTAGAACCGGATACTAACCTTACGATGTTTTGCCACCAGCTCACCATCGGGTCCCCAAACCGTGCAAGTATTGTACAGCTTTCCACAGAAAATCTCCGCAATAGAACCTCCAACAATGTAAACACCAAAATTACTAGCTGCCCGGCTCAGTGCTTGACAGGTGAGTCCGAGTGGTACTTCTTCAGCACTGGCTTCGAAACTATGCCCATTATAGGGACAGTTGAAACTTTCCGGTAGCACAACCACATTGGCGTCCTTTTCCTTCTTGGCGATCCGAATCAAATCTACAGCATTCTTTAAAATCTTCTCCTTCGGTCCAGCAATTCTCAGCTGAATCAGCGCTATTCTGATGACCATCTTTACGGTTCTGCGGCTGTCAAGAATCTACTGACCGAAAGAACTAACGATCGGAAGCTGCCTGTCTCAATTATATGTATACCACTGACCTCGCTAGAGGCCAACTGCACTCGATCGACACATTCGGTCCGCAAGTGATCCTCTCTTTGATAACGACACCGGCTGACACGAATACAGCAGCCGGAATCACTTGATAGCGATTGTGTGGCAGGGTAGGATGAATAATCGTTTGGCGTCATGCACTGTACAATGTATGTATATAGAGCTGTTTCTGACATAAGGAAAGGACGCTTTTGTTTTTCGCGTCGATCTCGTGGTCATCCCGATCGGCGATGGCGGGCGATGAGTGATGATCGGTTCGGTTTTGTTTTGATCGGTATGTCTCGGTAGCGGTAAACATCGGGGAATAAATAGATTGATCGGTGAGTCGCATCTTGTTCCAATTATAAAACATGAAAGAAAAACGAAAGTGAATTGAACTCAGCTTCGGTTGACATGATATAAAGCTAATTTGGCTGTTATGGAAGTATCAAATTCAATGAAACAACCACACATCTTGATAGCATATCTATTTTCTTTATTTAAATAAAACTGCGCTGATAACGAACCCGTATTCAGTACGGTTACAAGAGCGACACACGAATGATGTCCATTCGAATAGCACTAATCCAGCTTCGAGTTGTCGGATCAAAACGAGAAATTCTCCGCAAAGCCGTAGAAAGCATACAAACAGCGGTTAATGACAAATTAGCCACTGTAGTGGTACTACCCGAAAGCTTCAACTGTCCATATGACGAGGAAGCGCTTAAACAAAGTGCAGAGAGAATTCCATCCGGTGAGACCAGCGAAACATTATCCAAAGCAGCTAAAGATTTTGGAGTTTATGTTGTGGGCGGATCGATTGTTGAAACCAGTTCTGATGATGGACTACTTTACAATACTTGTGTAGTTTGGAATCCGTCCGGTCAAATGGTGGCTAAGTATAGAAAAGTATTTCTTTACATCTCAAAAACAAGAAAAGGAGATCTAACAATAAATATTTGCCTAGATACATTTAGGGGACGCCAACAGCTCTTCCAAACCAATCATTCAAGAATCGGCACTTTTCACCGCTGGGAACTCGTTCGCAACATTCCAAGTCGGATCGGTGAAATTCGGCCTAGGAATCTGTTGGGATATGCGTTTTCCGGAGATGGCCTCGATTTATCGACAGCTAGGCTGCGCAGCGCTCATCTATCCATCTCTGTGCGATGTGAAAACTGGTGAGCTACACTGGGAACTACTGGCCAGGAGTAGAGCTTTAGACTATCAAATGTTCGTAGCTTTCTGTTCGCCGGCAAAGAATTCAGCAGCAAAGCTGGTGGCATTCGGACATTCTTTAGTTGCCGATCCTTGGGGGAAAACGATTGCCATGGGGAGCGAAGGGGAAGAAATTGTCGTTGCTGATTTGAAGCTGGATCTGCTTGCAGCGGTTCGGTTGCAGATTCCGGTATCACAACAGCGACGGGATGACTTATACGAGGTGCGGAATAAAACAAGAATGGACTGAAATAGATTTCAGTTAATATTGTAAATGTTTTTGATCAAGACTGAAATCCGAGTTAGCTTATCTTTCGACTATGGGAACGTTCTTATTCAAATCAAACCGAAAAATTTTGACAAACATTAGTGTGATCAATAAAAGAAGAATAAAATTCTTATTTTTTAAATACATCGATAAAACTCAACTTTCTAAATGTAGCAATATATATGTCCTTTAAAGCTTCAGGTTGATTTATTATTTTTATACGAAAAAGTGAAACACGTCCTTATTTGATACTATCGGCACAGACTAACAGACATAACACTATGAGGGAATTCCCTAAAAACATCGATCCCACAATTTTCCCAGAACACTAGCTCCACCTTTTATTCACAGTCCCAAACACTCATTTACTGGTGGGTTAACCCTCAGGTTTGGGAACGATTTTTCACTAGTGGTCTATCCCCCATATGCTTGTTCATATGTCAGTGGCGCCATAATTTCAAATGTGGTCACAGTTTCAACTATAAATATATTTAAAATGACCGTTAAAGCGGGCGAAGCTTTGTTTTTGAGTGTTATGTCTTTTAGTCTGTGCTGATAATTCGAATGCTGCAGTCATGGAAGACGCATATTGCCCCGAAGGGTTTGATCTGTCATACAACGTTTACTTACTACGAGATCAGAAAGCAAACTGACAATTTTTTCATGTGTTCTGCTTTTATACGTGTGTCGCGTTTCATTGGATGACAAAGGGGCAGTCCTAGCGAAGCTCGCTCCTTGGTAGAATTGTACGGGCCAATACTCCATGATTGGCCCGTACAATCTATTTAAACGACATTAGCCGGAGTTGTATCAGCCACTTAAAATAGACATCTTCACCCTTATCCTTTTGTTGAGTTAACTGTCAAAGATGTGACAAAAATCAAAGTCAAGTAAGACCGATAGCACAGACTAACAGACATAACACTCAAAAACAAAGCTTCGCCCGCTTTAACGGTCATTTTAAATATATTTATAGTTGGGACTTTGACCACATTTGAAATTATGGCGCCACTGACATATGTGGGATAGACCACTAGTGAAAAATCGTTCCCAAACCTGAAGGGTAACCCACCAGTAAATGAGTGTTTGGGACTGTGAATAAAAGGTGGAGCTAGTGTTCTGGGAAAATTGTCGGATCGATGTTTTTTAGGGAATTCCCTCATAGTGTTATGTCTGTTAGTCTGTGTTAACAGTCTACGTGTATTCTACTTCACTTCAGTTATGTCCCAGACATTACCCAACCATCTTTTTTAACATGTTGGAAATTTTATTTCATTCCAAACCAAATGTGGTTACTAATACTGATTTCCATGAAATTAGGTTATTATGTATTACACAAGGAATTCCACGAAGATCCGCCCGAAAATCTCTAAGATCGTGACCGACCATCTTAGATTCCGATAAAACTATACAGGTTTAACCCACAGTTTAAAAAGAACAGTTGCGCAAAGACTGAAGCAAATCTACCTATTGAACACTCAAACGTCTACCTATCGGACACGAAGAACAATGCTAGAATGCGTGGGGAGTATCGTTATTATGTGATTATAATTATGAGAAAAAAATCAATGATGTAATATTAACATTATTTAAAACCAGGAATATTTCGCTTAATGACAATTATTAAAAAATATATGTTCACTGATATTCAAATTTGGCACTATTTCAAACACCGGAACAGCTCTGGGTAATGTTAATAATTTTCCACCGACAGTGGAAATATGAAGGTATTTCTCATAGTTAAAGTGCAGCTAAAATTTTGACAAATTTGTGTATGCATTCCACTTATACATATGTACTTATTCAAATTTATCTTACGCTGCAAATTCGATTGTTTTTTGTCACACCCCAATCAGACGACAAGCGGCAAAAATCAATGCATTTCGTTCTTAGTTGCGGATCAGTTGAGAACCGGAAAAAGCTTAAATTCTTTATACGATGTTATTTATCGTACTGATTTTTACAAAATAAAACTAAACACTTAATTTTAAATTTTTAAATGCGCAAAGTTAACTTCTAACTGAAGCGTTCGGGTGAAGTCATTTGAAATTTAACTAAAAATAAAAGGTTGCCAAAATTTAAAAAAGACCTATAATTGGTCCAATGTTGCCAATCCTCTTTACGCAACTCCTAAGACAAGACATGACAATAGAGGGGGTCGTTTTTGTTCCAATTTTACGTCAGAATGTTCCAGCTCCTGATTGGTTGATTCTGACTTTTTGCACCGTACGCAATGTTACTGCAGGGATAGCGAAATGATGTTTGGCAGTGTTGCTATATTTAGTGGAAAATAATGTAATTACTTTTGGCAAATAATATTATTATCGTTAAAAGAGTAAAAATGAATAAATGAAGCAGAAATTTTGCGACAAAGTAGAACAAGTATCTACCACACGTTTGCCATATACGTGGTTAATTATTTTAAACAAAGATAAGACAGCAACCAAACCGTAATCTAAAATTTGTCAGAGAATGGTTTCATCAAACCTTACTAAACACCCATGACATGGAAAAACGGTGCCCTTTATTAATATAATGGATTCAAGATACAAAATATTGCAGGCATAAAATAAATTAACAAGAATCCATTTTCATTTTAAAAAAATAGCAACACTGTTCGGAAGATTTCGGCAGGGTGGAAATCTGCGAAAAGAAGAATGTCGAATGAAAAATAAGAAGCCGATTGTCACGTCTTGTCTTAGCGCAACTCTACTATTATGGCGATTTCGCTTGAACCTGAAACTGAGTCAGGTTCTAACCCCAACCGCTGTCAGTTCATACATTTTGACAGCAGTTGGGGTTAGGAACTGACTCAGTTTCGCCTCAAACGAAAACCACATTAAAAACTCTGGTTTAACCGGCATGGAAGACTAAACATTTTCCACAGTCAATAAGATTATTTTGACTCAAGCGCAATTTTTTAAAAAGGGTGTAGACGTTTCTACGTGCAATAATTTCAATTTTTTTGTTCGATTGCACTATTTTATACAATAAAACTATCTGAGAACGAGTTACAGGAAATGAAAACTTCTGCACGAAAAAAATATACACTGAAACAAAATTTGTGTCATTTTTCACAAAAACAAAAATTCATGATAAAATTTCAATTTGCAAAAAAAAATTCTAATTTTTTATATTTTGTCAACAAAAACCTAAAGAGAAAAGAAACATTTTGAATGTGATTTCATGATGGAGAAATTATCACCAAAATTTTTTTTTCTAACAATAACTTTATACATGTTTTTAAATTTCATACTAATTGGCATAGAAAACTGTAATTTTATTACAGAATATAATTCTAAATATCATTTTAAATCAAAATGTATTTAACAAATATCTTGCAAAATGCGATAGTTTTCGAGATGTTAGGAATTTTGCTCCAACAAGAACAATTAATTCATGTAATTAAGTCCTTTTTAAAAGTTATTCGCGTTACCCCATCATAAAATGTCAAAAGTCTAATGTTTATCGTTTTACAGACATAAAAGAAGCTTTTTCAGTGTATTTGGATCATGGAAGCGGTCAGCGTGGCAAGCAGAAAGTTAGCAAAAGTTGAGCAAAGCGAAATTGATGCTGGCAGAGTTTCTGCGAGCATTTTGCGCGATTTGTGCGAGAATTCTGGCAACGAATTCGCTCAAATGCAACAACCGTTTCTGACAGAAGCGGTTAAACCAACCGATGCTGCTCATTTTTATCCAGAATCGAGCCAGAAATGTACGGCCAAGATCTCTGCACGCTTCCTGCCACATCTTTGTCAGATGTTTTGCTCGATTCGTGCTAAATTCTACCAGGTAGGAATTGCCAGGATCTTTGCACAGTTTATGTCCGAGTGATGCCAGGGTTTAGCTCGGTTCCTGTGAAAATTTGCCAGAAAACGCGAGCGAATCCGATTTCGCCCTAGCTCAACTAACCCGACAGGATACGCGCAGAAATCTGACAGGGCTGCCAAACCGAGACTTACAGAAATCTAGCAGAGCGGTCTCCAGAAAATTTGCTCACTGGGGAGAAGCTTTAAATAAAAAAAGTTTTCCTAACAACAACTTTGACAAATTTTCATAATTCATACTTTTTGCAGTCAAAAGTAGAATTTTATTTTTGAATATGATTCCAAACGCCATTTTTAATCAAAATTCTTAAAACAAAATTTTTCTGAAATGTAGTTCTCGAGATATTTTAAATTTTGTTTTAACAACCCAATTATTTTGTTTTATTACGACCTTTTCAGAAGTTATTCGCGTTTCTCCATCAACAGCAATTAGTTTTTCGTAAGGCCCATAACATTTCCTGTAACTTTCCCATTGACATCAAGGCGATATTGTAAACCATTTGAAAGCTATATGAAAACAATCAAAGTATTATTCAACCATAGGATCTGATGATTAAACCACAGACTAACAGACATAACACTATGAGGGAATTCCCTCAAAAAACATCAATTCGGCAGTTTTCCCAGAACACTAGCTCCACCTTTTATTCACAGTCCCAAACACTCATTTGCTGGTGGGTCACCCCTCAGGTTTAAGAACAATTTTTCACTAGTGGTCTATCCCTCATACGCTTGCTTATATGTCAATGGCACGATAATTGCAAATGTGGCCACAGTCCCAACTACAAATATATTTGAAGTGACCGTTAAAGCGAGCGAAGCATTGTTTTCGAGGGTTATGTCTGTTAGTCTGTGCCCTAAGTGTAACATTTGTCCTGGCCAGACGGATAGCATCGAGCACCACCTATTCAAATGCAGCGAAAACAAACTCATTTGGACTTACCAACGAAGCGTTTTTCTGGGCATGGATCGACGGCTTTTACAGCTGCAACATGAGGACTGGATATACCCGGTCTTCCAACAACAAAATAGACGCACCCGCCAGCAAATCCTCAAAGAAATTTCGTCAATGTTATGCTACATGACAAGCGTACCAGCAAATGAGAAGAATGTGAATAACTAAATTTTATTTGACATGTAATTAAAAATTAGAAACCAGGACAATAAGTTTTACAAAAAAATTAACAATGGTCTTTATCAGTCATAGAACAGCAGATATTTGGGATAATCCATAAATGACGTAGCATTATATGGGGGGGGGGGGAGTATTGTATTTTGTGATGATGTGTGACGACAGGGGGGTAGGGGGTCATGTCATGCTACGTAGATTTTTAAAAGGGAATAACTAATATCGTTTTTTATTTATTTTTTAATTTTTGCGGAGACAAGTGGGGGGTAGAATTACCGTCAAGCTACGTAATTACCAGGGGAGGTATTTAAAGGTTTGTGACGAAATGCTACGATGGGGGAAGGGGGTGTTGAAAATCACTCAAAAAATGCTACGTCATTTATGGATCGTCCCTTACGGTTATTACAGTTTCTACATTATTCGATGACAATGCGAGACATTTGTTCACTCATTTGGTATTTGTTCGACTGAGCCGATGTGAACTGCGCCACACTTTAGAACGCATACTAGTGACAATTGTTACTATAAACTGTCCGTGTCCGATAGTCAAAGTACTGTTTTAGGCAGGGTGTTTGTATTTGCTAAGGAAAGACCTATCTGATGCGCATGTACCATTCCACCGCACCCTCTGGAGGAACTATTACTAGAGTAGCAAAAATGGGAACTTGTTCGTAGAAAAGCTTTCTTGCGCTAATAAAGCTTTTCAATATGATAACGAATCTGAAGTGCAGACGATCAGTGTATATATTTTAAAAGACTGCCACCACTACCGCAAGTGATTGGTAAACAAATCCGTCGCAAGAAATTTAATTTACGTATTTCTTATCATAGGCACTAATATTTGTGTAGCGACCAAACAACTGATAAGAGTTTTGTTTCGTAACATTAACTTCGGTGCTATGCAAAACATGGCTAGAGGTAGGTATGATAAATCGACGCAAATTCAATGAGTTCACCTAACAAAAGATCCGTTCTAGCCGGTTTCCGCATCGCTCTACTCCAGCTGAAGGTCGGTGCAAACAAAGCTGAAAACGTAAAAAATGCCCTGCTGAAGATACGTAGCGCTGCGCAGGAACATGGAGCCCGGATCGTAGCACTACCGGAATGTTTCAACTCACCGTACGGAACGCAACATTTCGCCCAGTATGCGGAGGAGATCCCCGCCGGCGAAACCAGTCAAAGTTTGTCGGCTGTGGCGAAACAGTTGGGCATCTACCTGATAGGCGGTACCATCCCGGAGAAGATTGGAACGGAAAATAAGATCTACAACACTTGCACGGTTTGGTCCCCGGAAGGGTCTCTGATGGCGACGTACCGTAAAATTCATCTGTTCGACATCGATATACCCGGGGGAATCACGTTCCGTGAGTCGGATGTGCTCACCGGCGGTGAACAGTTGGCCGTTATTCCCGTCGATGGTGCTAAGATTGGCATAGGAATCTGTTACGATATTCGGTTCGACGAACTGGCACGTATTTACCGGAACCAGGGTTGTGATATGTTGATTTATCCGGGAGCTTTCAATATGAAAACGGGCCCGTTGCACTGGGAACTTCTGGCCAGGGCTAGAGCCACTGATACTCAGTCGTATGTGGCAACGATTTCTCCGGCAAGGGACAAATCAGCCGGCTACGTAGCATGGGGTCACTCGATGGTGGTTGACCCTTGGGCAAAGGTTGTGGCGTCGGCTAAGGAAGGCGAAGAGATGGTTCTGGCGGATGTGAATCTAAAGACGGTGGACGAAGTACGTGAGCAGATTCCGATTTTCCGTCAGAGAAGAACGGATTTGTACGAAACTAAACTGCTGTGAAATTGATCACTGGAATATGGACGGCTTCACTAATTTTAGTGATGATGATCCCAGGGTTTGGGTATATAACGCGAATGTTAATTATGTCGTTACGTGTAAATAAAACAATGATTAATTTTTGATTACTGTTTCTAGGTTGAAGCCCCAATTTTACGCTGAAGCTTTACTATTGCAATGAATCGGTATTCAAATTGTTTAAAAATTTATAGTACGGTGCCAATGCATGCATGAGAAAGCAGTGACTATCGATTTTTCCTAACTAAACATTTAGAACAAAGTATTTAATTTGCTGCTATGACAAACTGATGAAAATTTGCACAGCAATGACTCTAATCCTATTCAAATAATCACACTTATTCTTGTTTACGACGAATGCGAGATTCGTTCGAAAGCGATTCGAACGAATAGTAAGCCCATTTGATTTCGCTGTCGTAAACGGGAATACAAGCCACTTTCGAACGAATCCTGCATTCGTGGTAAACAAGAATAAGCGTGAATACTTAACATTACAGTTCTGGATCACCCAAGGACTACTTTTTTGCCACTTTTAATGCCTTAACAATCCCCGAAAAATTGGCCAAAATTTAGTATACATCAACCCTTATCAATAAGAGTAAACAAATTCTTGGAAATGCTATTCTAGATCATTAATAGACATGAAAAGCGTCTCTTACAAACCGTACAAATTTCGGAAGATAACGACCTTGTACAAACATAACTCACCTCACAGACCATTTTCGTATCAATATAAATAGGTTCGGAACAAACATGCAACCGAAAATAACTGAGTCAACTGCTCCGTCATTGTAAAGGAACCGTATTCCTCGAAACAGGACTGCTTGTTGACAAATCTAGCATCATCTCCGCTGCAGCTCTTCAGTCAGGAGTAGGTCATCCTCCAATCAGGTATGCTATAAATACTCATCGGGTTGAACTAGCAAAACTGGATCAAGCGGTAGAACGCCACGGTGCTGTTGCTTGAAATACATCTACATCATGCACAAAGCCCATATGTAACCGAGTAGGACGCTGGTACGCTGTGGCGACAAACGGAATCTGACCTAGTTGAGAGAATGCATTCTCAGTTCAGCATAACCAGCATAAATAATTCATAGAGCATCTTGCTGCGTCTGCTTCCGTCCGCTCTTCGTCTGTATTTTCGTCCGTTTAATTTGATCAGTTTGCTCGAAAGTCGCCTCCGGGTGGGTCAACCATACATTGTGGATTGAAAGAAAATCCGATTTTGCCGATTGGTTCGTTAATCTATTGTTACTGTTTGGGGCAATTCTCTGGATGGACAAGCAAACAATAACATATTTATATCTTTTTCGGATGAACTTTTCTGTGGCTCTAGGATGGGGATCTTAGTCGGTTTCTTTGGTAGTTGAATACATATTTGAAACAATACATACCCAAAAAAGGAACAGATTAAATCATTCGTGTCTGTAAACTAAGTCAAGGCTATAATAAACCAACATTTGGTAAAGCTGAACCGCTTGCAAAAAATATTTCGCAACTGTAAGGTGTCTGAAATGATCAATTTATGAATGTCTGCTTCAAAACGCCCGAGTCTGGAATTAGAAACGTGCGAACAAAGCATTGTTTTGAACGTGCTGTAATTATTGATGCATACACATGCCGGTGCAGTATGGAAACACCATTCAGGCGATAGCCGAACTAAATCCAGATGTAAATGCACGTATCCCTCTAGATTTTCACCTGCAATAATGTATAAAGTAGGGTGTTATAATGCCGAATAAATTACGTGCAACCCAAATTGTTTCATGAACCCGGTCTTTAGCTTGAAGCATCCTAATAATTATAATGCATACCACCCACTCAGTGTACATCGATTGCTGCAATTCTAATTCACAAGAGACTACACGTTTCGCGGTGTACGTGAAAGCTATTATAACAGTTAATTTAATGAAAGTTAAAACGCGAAATGTAATTAGAATGAATGTTAAATTATCATTATTAATTCAATAAGTAACCATCATTACCTGGTAAATTCTGCCGGGAAATTCCTATCCATTCAGCAGAACATATAAATGCGAACATAATATGGTTGTCGACTGAATATCCAAGGAACGGTCGAATGGCCAACATTATGCACAAATTCAAACAGCATAAATATGGAATCCATGGTGATCTATTTCCTAATTTCACAACTCAGGATGAGCTTTAGTGAACGAGTGATTTCATTCAGTTGCGAGAGATTGAAGCCAAAAAAGCTGCAAAATACCTATTTTGATACGCGGTAAAAAGCTCTACAGGACCTGTTCCGGCAATTATCCAGCTGAATTTTCAGATTGAATATCTGTATTTCGAAAAATACATCCGTTATTTCTGTGATCGTCGTTATTTGTCAAGGGATAGCGTTTATTTTTTTCTGGAATTTAATTCTCGATATCTCAAAGTTTTTTGGCATCACTGCAATAGTCATTTTTACAGCTCCGTTCGATAAATAAATTTGAGATGTTAAAAACAGTCAAAAGTGAATAGAAAAACTAATAAGTGACCAGTTTTGAAGAAGTTCTTCAATTGTGTAGTTAAATTTCGAGGATAGATGAATGGTTTAGGTGCACAGGAAGTGACTGGAAAATAGGTTTGTTCCAGTACACGAAAGTTACTCCGGAGCAAACATGAGCAAAAAATAGTTCTAGAGAAAATCTTCAATAGGACGTAAGTAAAAATGAGAGATTCTCGTTGAGGTCTTTCTCTTCTGTTCATTACTCGGCCATTTCAACATTTACTACTCTACTCTTTGCATAATATTGTAGTAAAAACCGTCGGCTTTCGATATGTACTGGAAAATTAGTAGAAAGTGTTGTAATGACGTCGTAATAAACGAAAGAGAAAGTAAGCAAAGAGAGGCTCTCAATGTTACTTACGTCCTATTGAAAATTTTCTCTAGAGTTGCTTCTTTTTACTCCGGTTTGCTACCAGAAAAAAAGGAAAGAAGAGAGTAAAGGAACCTCCGGAGCACGGCTCACAGAAAGGAGGCTTGCCAGGTAACTGGCATCCCTATCTCTACATACAGAGTTTGACAATAGGCATCATCGTTTTTCCACCGATCGATGGGGGTCAGTTTGACAACGTCAAAATCGCTTAAAATGTCATCAACAAACAATAGTAGCAGTAAACAATAGAAAACAATGAAAACTTTAACTGATTTGATGTAAACTAAAGTGCTTCTCGTTCGTATTTAGAATTAATTTCGTTCATTTTGTTACAAGCAAAGTTCTTATGTTGGCTACGAAAATATGACGTCACGTCACCCTCTTGAGGCTTGCTATTCCGCGAATTGACAGTTTTCGGTGACGTCAGAGAAATCGTTGAGATAAACAAACGGATTTCTCGAAAGTTGTTAATTGACAATATTTGAGCTCTTACGGTGGAAAAAATAATGTGCAATGGATTTTTGACGTAAATTACGCCATAATTACACTAGACACAGTGGATAATCAGTGCATCTATGTGATTATTAGCGTAAATCGGGAATTTGGATGCATGCCATAGAAAACATATCCCACCGTAATTTTCTGATCTTAGCAAAGGTTTTGGACATCCGCATAGCTTCCTTGTGATTTGCCAGGTGCCGATCATTCGTTAGCAGCAAACAATATATGAATTTCATGTAATTGTTTTCGCCGACGATTTCTATGACGCGCTCTCGTCAAATGTTTACACTCTAACGAGCTAGCCTAGTATATGTAAGCCGTGCTCCGGAGTGCTTCCACCCACTGAGACGTCCAAAAAATTGTTTCAAAATCGTTCAACACGAGTCCAACGATGGACGTTTGTTGAACGGTTATTTGGACGTTGTCCAAATTGGTCCAACGAACGTCCTTCATTGGACGATTTTGAAACCAACCGTTCTTAGAGGGCAGTTTCTCCCGCCCGGTCAAACCATTCGGAATTTGATTCGAAATCCTGAATGGAGTCATTATGGATTCCAAATCAAATGCAACAACCGATTCTGAGTCGGAATCGGTTGTTGCATTTCATTTGGAATCCATAACAGAGATGCCAGGTACTTTTTTCAAATGTCTGCAATAATAATTTTAAAAGTTTGGGAAGAACAAAAAATGTGAGGCAAGCTAGTGTAACCAAAAGCCTTTATATTCCAAAATTTGCAAATATCTGCAACCAAACTAAAAAATCTGCAAATATCTGCAACCAAACGGAAAAATCTGCAAATATCTGCGTCATCGAAAAAATCTGCAGCTTAAATTAAAAGTCTGCGAATTTGCAGACTTGTCTGCAAATCTGGCATCTCTGATCCATAATGACTCCATTCAGAAATCCGAACCGGTTCCGGAATGAGTTTACCCAGTAAAGTTCAGCCGGAAATGAACCGGAATTCTGGCTGGTTCCAGTTCGTACACGGGCTCCAATGACACAACCGATTCTAACTAGAATCGGTTGTGTCACTGGAGCCCGTGTACGAACTGGAACCAGCCAGAATTCCGGTTCATTTCCGGCTGAGCTTAACTGGGTAACTGGGTGGTACTGGAACCAGGGATGCCAGGTGATATTTTGAATAATCTGTGCGCGGCCCATTTAAAAATCTGTGTATCTGTGTCACGGAAAACGTACAAATTTGGCTGAAAACAAGATTTGGTGACATATTTTTTGGTTTTTGCGCGAATCAAAAATTAAGCGCAAGGTAAAAAAAATGAGAAATCTGTGCATTCTAGAAGAAAGCTGTGGAAATATGTGCGTCAAAACAGAAAACTGTGGAAATCTGTGCAGGTTTTGCAATCTGTGCAGCATATTGAAAATCTGTGAAACACAGATAAATCTGTGCACCTGGCATCCCTGACTGGAACAAACCTACCCTGTCAAAAAAAAATGCGGACGAACAATTGGTGTGTTCTCCCTTGTAGTTTGTTTGTCTAGTGCACTTCATTTAGCCAAAAAAATGTGGGAAATTGTGGAATCGTGTGTAAGTATAGTGGAACAAAATCTCTGACCTAAAGTCTTAATTAACGTCAGATTGTGTTAAGTTTTGGAGTGCAATAATAATTTCACCATTGATTCTTCCTATAATTTTGTGGTGATTACCTAGTTTACTGGTAAGTAGATGTGAGTAGATAATGAATCCGAAAATAAGTATTATTTTTAATTGTCATACTAGGCAATTAGGGGGATTAAATGGCGCGTTCCGTGGGCGATTTGGGGGCGATTTAAGGGCGGGTTGGGCGGCAAAAAAATGACGGCGGCAAATCGCCCAAATGTTGCATTTGAAATAGCCCCCTAATTGCCAGTCACAAAGGGCAAGTTGCTGGCTAACGGGGGGCTATTTGCTAACTCGGATGCACTAATTGCCCTTCAATTTGCCAGCAAATTGCTGGCAATTAGGGGGCTATTTCAAATGCAACATTTGGGCGATTTGCTGCCGTCATTTTTTTGCCGCCCAACCCGCCCTTAAATCGCCACCAAACGCGCCATTTCATCGCCCTTAATTGCCCAATATGAAAATCACAAATAATACTTATTTTCGGATTCATTATCTACTCACATAAAGATATCAGTACACTAGGTAATCACCACCAAACTACAGGAAGAATCAATGATGAAATTGGCATTGCACACCAAAACTTACCACAATCTGACTTTCATTAAGACTTTAAGTCAGAGATCTTATTCCACTATACTTACACACGATTCCACAATTTCCCACATTCGTTGGCTAAATGAAGTGCACTAGACAAACAAAATACAAGCGAGAACACACCAATTGTTGAAAAAACAATTTTAAGCTTAAGTCAAACATGAACCGCCATGTTTGAAAAACACAAAAAACAACCAAGTTCATTTCAGCCGCCAGAAAATTTGTCTAAGTGTTGAAATTGCCTTTAAATCGCATTCGCAAATTGCATTTGTTTCTATGGGCAATTAGCTCAGGCGAGTTGAGTCACACGTCAAACTGTTTAAATCGCCTGACCATGTTCGTCCACATTTTTTTGACCGGGATGATGGGAAACCTGCTAGACAAAAGAGAATGAAACAGTTAGCAGTTAAAACAGCGATGCGATTATTGAGTTGCGGTTCTCATTCTAATGAATTCTTGAGCGTTTTTTCAAAACGTCATATCTGCAATGAGTTACTCTCTGTTTATATTTTCTCTTTCGATTTTTACGGCGTCACTATAACACTTTTCACTTATTTTACAGTACAGATCGAAAGACGGTGGTTTTAGCTAGCATATTATGCAAAGAGCTGAGGGATAAATGTTAAAGTGACCGAATTATTAACAGAAGAGAAAGTAAACAAAGAGAGTAACTCATTGCATATATGACGTTTTGAAAAAACGCTCAAGAATTGACAACAGTCAGACGATTCTCTTCTGAATCTCTCACTCATTGGAATCATTATTGAGAGAAAGGGAAACTTGACCGTCATTTAATTAACAATATAAATGACGGTCATCTTATTACAAACAGCGAACTAGAATTACCAAACAGGCGGTTTCACATAAATAGCTATACATAAAAGAAATAGAAAGGTGTAGAAAAAATCTGACTTTTTGTTCCGGAGTTACAGGTTGGTTATTGCGGTCACATGAGAATTTCTCATTAAACCATTACAATCCTAATAACTCATAGGTTAAAAATCTATTGAAATTAACATCAAATTACTTCTCAAATGGAACGTATAATATGCAGATGGGGGTTGGAAATTAAGTTTCTTACACAAGCCATTGGCAACAAGCTTTCGTAACTAAGGTGGCCGAACGCCACCTTTCCAGCAAGCGCAAGTACACAACTAACTTCTCTCTGCGATGAGCAACAAATGCGGTTGCTAAGCATGGCGTTAATCCACCTCAATACACATAACGGGTTAAGCTACCTTGTGTCCATCTGATCAGAACTATTCGAATAAAGTCCCAACTTATTAAAGTCAGGTAATGTGGCAATTCAACTCTAATTAGAATCAGCTGAATATTTGATTAATTCCAGTTTGATCCCTAGCGAAAAACCATCAAACTACAAAAGGGGAATAGTAAAGGCAAAGGCAAAAACAAATGACGAGAAAAGATTGGTAAATAATTGAAAACACTTTCCAAATCCAATAACCTCATTCAACCACATCATCATGTCCATGACTTATGACAACCCAATAAAATCACGTAGCATTACGCTGAGCATTTACCACACGCCCGCACCCCGCTTGCTGGGCGACTGCAGCTCACCAATTACGTCCCACGTGGTCTCGCACTTTTCTGTGCGCCAAATCAGACAGTGACAGTGTGACTTTGCTTGATTTCAAGTTTTCCTCGTTCATAAATCATCGAAAACAAAACAGCCAGACGCAACTCACGGTGGACGCTTTTTCCTCATACACACACGGGTGCTTCTATATACACCAACAAAGGACAGGGAAAACTTCAATTCTTTACTTCTGGTACGAGGAAACGTCGACTGGCAGGCCAGCTAACTGAACTGCAAAACCGGGAACGGCGAAAAAATGAAATCGCTTATAATTCTCCCCATTCTGATCTGGGGCTGGTGGTTGCACGGGGCATGAAGCACCTCTCTGATAACTTATTGTGGCAAGTTAGGTGGTGTGAGTGCACTAAGAGCTCGTCTTCTTTTTGCCCTCTTGCAAAAAAAAATCTTTTGTGTTATTATTTTCCGAGGGCTTTCTGAAAAATTCTTTGGACTATTTTTTGTTCCTCCCCGGCGACCGTTTTCCCCAGTGTATGGGATGAAAAATGGAGAGCAAGTAAAACAATGCAGAGCTTTATATTCACTTTATTTACTGAGTGGCACTTTGTGCTATTTTTTTTATTCGTTTGGCAACTATCCTTCCGGCATACAGTGGGGTTGAAGATGCCCGACCGATGACGAGGAAGTCGGAACGTGGTGGGCACTAATGTAGAATACTAAGTGAGGCCATTTTCGAGTTCCGTGGAAGGTGGGAGTGAAGTGATGATCGAACCCAGCATGCTTCCTTGTGCGGCCTGAAATAAGGAACCGCAAACCTCTCCCGAACGATGTTAACCGACAGCAACTTTGTAAGATATTTTGTTACAGTATTTGCACCTCGGGAAGGACACTTGTGGAGACGGTTGGCCTACGAGGCAAGGTCCTGTGATGTAGCAAACACTGTAAAATAGTCTGTTAGCCCGCATGGCTTCGGGGGGGAAACTATACCGAGACGGGATAAAGGATGTCTACTCTTGAGAATGTTTCCTCTCGGTAGGTGCAGGTACATGAAGCCACACACACCATAAGTTCATCCAGGCGCAAGCTCCACTGCACGGTACAGTAGGGATGATGAGATATGAAATATAAATGAGCAAACTTTAGTGATGAATAGTCATATGATTACATCTTTCTTTCAGGAATAAGCGTGGAACGGTTCGCTTATTGTGCTGTCTCTGTTTGACCTTGTTTCTTTTTCTCTTTTATTGACTGTGCTGGGATTTCACTGTGTTCTCCGAAAAGGAGGTAGTGAAATAATGAATGTTGCTATCAGCTAGTTTATCACGCTAATTTGAGTTACTTTACTGTCATGTAAGTACACTGATATTTGATGTGAAACTGACAACATCCCATTGTCGATAATTATAATGGTATTGTACGATAGATCGGAGTAATGATAAATAACAGTCGCTTGGATTGTTACCTTTCAGGGTAACAATTTAGCACTGGGTGGAAATATACCTATTTTTGCATACTCTCTCCATAGAGTGCATTTGTTAATATAATGTTATGCTCACCGCTGTTCGATACCGTTCACATTTAGTTGTAAATTTTCGTTTATTTTCGCGTTTGTGATCAGTTTTGTTTGTGCAAATAGGTGTAGTAATTTTTGTTTGACATTTGTGAGTAAGGGTTAGATAGGCCACAATTCTCCCTTGAAGTCGAAAAGTGTGCTGAATTCGCGAAACGGTGGTTGTCAGCGACGGCGGTGGTGGTTTATTTACATCGTGCGAGAGGCGGCCATCGTAGTTGAGCCAGTTACACGGTTAAATAAAACAACCTGCAGAATAAGTTCTTTTAACTTACTTTTGAGTTGTGCGTCGCTTTCGCACTTATTAGTGTTGTCAAAAACAAAAAGAGAGATTCGACTCATTCGAGGTCTTCCGTGGAGGAAGGTACTTTTGAGTTGTTTGGGTTGAACTCAAAATTAGGTAAATTCAACTTAAATTTGAGTATAAAAAACCTATCAATGAGTTGTAATTTTTGCCGTGGTTAAATGGAAACTACCTTCAACACGGTTTACCTAATTTTAAGTTCCCCCACGATACCACGAGATTGAGTCAAAGGAACTCAATTTTAGGTAGTTTTTCGTTTCCGTGTAGTTTCGGACAGTTCGGTTTGTTTTCGGTAGTGACCGGTTTGTTGTTCAAACATCCAACCCGCCAAATAACGCGTGTATGCGGAAGCGAATTCCCGCAAAAGTACCGACTCGTAGTTCGAGAACTCTGGTCTGTAGTCGGGTCGCCGATTAGGGAAGCTAATCACAAAGGAGCCACTCGTTTCCCCGGCCAACCATAAAGGACCCAGAAGACGCCAAGTCGCTCTCGTAGTGGAGGATCAGCTGAACGAGCCTAGCTCTCCTCCACTGCTAATCGCCAAGGAGAGCGAAGCAGGTTGGACAGCCGAGGTAGGTCACTGTGGTGTCTGTGGTCTTTAGCTAGTCGCTAAAGCAGTAATTCAGGGAGAACTCGGCCTTTGTTGATCCGGCCGGTCGCACCATCCTCCATTCCGCCCGCAGCAGTGTGTCGACAGCAGCAGCAGTGAAGTGAAGAATTATAAGGAAAAAGTGGGTAAATTTGATTTATTTGTTTTATTCCTTTATGTTTACATACGAAATTCCGGAAGGAGCACCTAGGCCGCCTTGACAACAAAGGTCCGCCGGGCAAACAAAAACCCGAGTAGTGGCCAAACTGTTACACGATCTACTTTGCATTGCCTGAAGAACTATGAATTATCAAAATTCTTATTTTTTGTCACGGTTCATAGCGGTAGCTTAACGAAGCCGTGGAACTTTTATATGTTTAAAATATGTAAAACAAACAATTATTATTTATTATCTGTTAGATCTCGTGAGCGCAAGTTTTTATTGCAATCGGAGACCTTCTTTCACGGGAACGAAACATTTATCTGCTCGCGTTCTGCGTTTGGGGGGTCCTTTGATTCTCTCTTATTTTTCATGTCTAGGTCATCGTAATTTGGCCTGTGTTGGTGCCCGTGATAAAATGTTTTTCTCTGGTTCTTGTACATACGCCGATAATAAAGCAACAACAGCACTGTGGGCGTGAATTAAACTCTTCGGGAGAACTTGGGGTCCCAAACCGAGGTTGGCTTACTGGTCCTACATGACCATCGCTAGACCACGATTAACTTATTCCTCCATCGTGTGGAGTGGCCTAAAGTTAAGCAAAGCTAAACTAACTAAAGTTCAGAGGCTAGCCTACCTCTCTATCACAGGCGCTATAAAATCAACACCCACTACAGCTATGGAAGCCATGCTTCATCTACCAACATTGCACAAACATGTTATGGGGAAGGCGAGACTTGGCTCTCTGAGAGCGCTAAAGGGTAAACCACTATTTGATGGGGATTTAAATGATCACCTGAGTATAATAAAGGAACTCAAACTAAAGCCTGTCTTGACCTGGGAGGGAGAAACAGACACTACGCACGAAGTGTAAATAATAGCACTTGTCAAGAAGCAAGAAAACTTTCGACAGCCAAAATCAATCAAGGTGGGCGACGCATAAATGAGCAAATTTCTTTTTGCGTGTCATTGATGCAAGCGTGTTACCGGCACATGACTTCAATCGTGTGATGGAAAGGAGCTTGGGACAGTATAAAATCAGTGAAAGTTTTTTTTCCGGGTGCTTTACATTGATTTGAAGATAAAGTCAGACGACAGTTTGCTTCCAGTACTCGAGTGTAAAGGGACAAATTTCGGAACGATGTGTCTAATCTTCTATTTTTAAAATAGGATTTTTGTGCCGTTCTTCTCCTTCATTCTACCACGGTTTCCTAAAATATTTCTTACACTGATTATTAAAAACCGATACAATATTTAATTCAATCTGAAAAATAGAATTTAATTTTATAAAAATTTAACTAACAGAATCCTTGAATAAGGAAACTCGCCGGTAGAGGCATGTTTATCTGATTTGTGAAATGTTGACCAATGCATAGGTATTTGATAGGTAGATAGGTACGGCTGCAGCCTTGGAACGTAAATATCCACATAATGAAATAACCAAAAAACGATTGATATAACATGTTTCCGTTTTTATATTTCCACATTATTTACTACTGAAAAATATTGCCAACCTAAATAAAGTACAGAAAACTGTTTCCACCTTTCTTTTTACATCATCCAACAATTTTAACCGTCGAACTGTCAAATTTATCCAAGGTTATTTTGCAAATAACTTTCGAAGTGTAAGATTTTAACTAATAGATAGAAATGGATTTTTTTCATGATTCTGATCATCAGATTAAGCTGCATGAGCACCCGAACAATAAAAATATTATGTCGATGTCAAACTTCACATCGAAGTAACTTGCCAATTTTTTCGAAACTTTGTTTATATTTATTAGCATGCATCTAAGCCTACGTTGATGATTTTAATTTTTCAGTATACTCTCAAAAGAAACTTTAAACTGGAGAACCGTCAAATCTGACTAGCAAGGCTCATTCTAAAATTGTCAAATAAGTCACAAATTTTTAAAACTTTCTTCTCACGATTTACACCATTATTATTTGTCTTTACTATAGATATGAAAATAGTTTTTATCACATGTTTTAACTAGAAAGATGATATAAATTATTTTAAACCAAAAAGTATTTTTGAATTACCAAAAACTTGCAAGTCACAGCATGTTTTTTGATTCTATATTCCCATTTCTTGGAGTAGAGAACATTTACAGCTAGGGTTGCCACCTCTGGAGAGGCTTTGACCCGGAGATTTTCACTGATCTGGGGGGGGGGGAGGGGGGGGGGGGGTGGTGGATTTTGAGTGGAATGAGACAGAAATTGGAATCAAAGCGATTGCTAGGCATTTTAGAGCGCTTTAATCGCTTTTTATTACTACGTTAAAGTAAAGATGTAAATTTTTGACGTTTGAGAACGGTTTTATCGGTTTAATGTGGTGTAGTATTTCACTTCCCCGACTAAGTGCCAAGAATACAAAAGCACCAGAGCTACTCTCACTGTGGAGGTCGAACGAGCATTGTTCTCCTCCACAACTAACAGGAGAAGGAAAGCAAAGGAGGCAGAGCTGCGACATCACACTATGTGGTGTCGGTTATTCGTCACCAACAAATTTTAATTTCGCAACAAAGGGGCTAAACTCACCTCCCTAGCCCAGTTAAGGATCGCTGCTGGAGTAGCAACAACACCGCAAGAACTCGATTGATGTTGACCTAGTCAGTTGGATTAGAAAAAATCTGCCAGACCTTAGTAAAGCTGGGGATAAGCACCACTAAGAGTGAAATGATTTGGTAAAATTGCAGTAAAATAACTTTTTTACACCATTTTGAGCGACTTAGTGGAATGCAACATTTCAATTGTAGCACATAGCGAAATATTACTTTCCTTAACCCTCTGGAAGTCGCGCATATGGCTTGCCGAACGAGCAGCCACTGGTCCCCTAAGACGATTCCGCTAGATTTTCAGGTCAGCGTGCACTCAGTGCACTAGCGCGACTTCCGGAAGGTTAATTTGTAGTAAATTTTGTTTTTCATTTTCATTGCTTTGTGAAAGAAATTAGCAATATTTGGTGAACTCTTCGCCACCTTGAAACGAAGGGTTAGTCGGGAAAAATAAATCTGAACCAGAGTAATAGTTAATTTAGACTTTTTAAATATTTTGTAAAGAATCAATTAATTCCAAAAAAATTGAACCTATGCTTCTTCCCACCAAATCCGGAGAAATTGATAAAAAAACCCGGAGACCCGGAAATCGCTCATGAAAACCGGAGTCTCCGGGTCAAACCCGGAGGGGTGGCAACCCTATTTACAGCGTCGTCACATTTCCATAACTGGTTTCATAACAAGCATAAAATATATTTTAGGCGTAGTTCATTGAGCTTAAAATGTAAATATTATTTGAGATTTTCATATAAAATTAGCGTTTATTTTACATTATAGCAAGATCGCAATATTGTCTTAAAACGATGCTCGAAACTTTTGAACGCATCTAAATTCTTATTCATCATTGAATACATAGAAATACAATTTATTTGATAGTGGCAGCACGGATTACCGAAAAATTTATCTGGCTAATTTCAAAACGGCATTAAAATCACAGAAAAACTTTAATAATATTTACTGCTACACCCAATCTAGACAAAAAATCAAGGAAACTCATCGTTCGGAAACATTTTCAAGCAAGCATATGATAACAATACTCTCATTTCCTCGATGAACACTTTTTTGTGGCTCGGAGTGACAGTTTCGTTCTGGCTGGCTATGACATTCACATTTATTGAGTCTGTTTCTCCCTCCCAGGTCTTGACTAGAGTTCAAAATAAAATGGAGTCTAAGCCGAACTTCGATATCTCATATGAGGTCCACAAAGTGAATCGTCAGATATGGGATGCAGGGGGTCCCATACTACCTCAAGGTACAATATCATTCTATACGGATGATTCAAGAATGGGTGACCTGACTAGCTCGGGAGTCCACGGACCAAGAATTAAAGAAACGATATCAATGGATAAGTGGCCTACAGTTTTCCAGGCAGAGGTACATGCAGTATAAACCTGCTCGGAGGTCTGTAGGAAACGAAACTAAAGACATGCAAAAATCGCAATCTTTTCGGACAGCAAAGCAGCACTGTTGGCATTAAGATCGTCGAAATGTGAGTCCAAACTGGTTTGGGAGTGCATCAGATCTTTACAACAACTGGCAACACGGAATAAAGTAATGATATTCTGGGCACCTAGCCACCAAGGAATCAATGGCAACGAAGTGGCTGACATTAGCCAGGCGTGGTTCATCAAACATGTTTGCTGGACCAAAACCATTTGTAGGTATATCTATCTATGGCATCAAACTATAACTTTCGGCTTGGACAAGATACCAACTACTAAACGACTGGCGTAACGTAGAAGACGCTCGAGAAGCTAAGAAAGTAAAACATCCAGATATAACGAGAGCCAAAAACTAATCGATCTAAAACGAAAAGATTTGCGTATAATCACAGGTTTATTTATGGGAAATTTTCTTGCTAAGTATCATCTGAAAAAATTGACAAAAGTCAAGATGAGATTTGTCGATTCTGTAACTACGAGCCCGAGAGTTCGGAATTCGGATTCTCTGCCATTGTGGAGCACTATTTATTCGAAGGGAGCGGTGTACTAAGCGGTTGGGACGACACATGTGGGCAAACAAACAATTCGCTTCCAACTACATTGGATTCGGGCAATTTGTAACATGTAGAGTAAACAAGGGCTGCCACTAAAGATAACCTGAGTAGTGGTCGCAGTGGAAAAATTTCCCCTAACTGACCAGTGTAAACCCCTCGTCATTGTTACTGCTTTTCTTGCTGATGTTACTGACAGTTGATTTTGGGGTGCTGGATGCTTTTGCAGTCAGCTGTCACAAATTTGGCCACCGTTTTTGGTTCAGGCATTGGTATTGAACACTTTGTTTTGAGTACGTTTGTCATAGATGAGTTGGCAATCGGTTGAGATGCGTTCTCCTCTGCATCTTCCGCGCAAGGTTGTCCATGATGTGCTGCCTGCTTACAGTCCTTGCACGTAGGAGTTTGTCCCTTATAGGTACATAGCGTATATTGTTTAATTGCTATTCCGCGAGTATTGAGTTTTATTGTGAAATAGGAGGCTCTTTCGACCTGCATCATCAACACAAAACGCCGCTAGGAGTACCCGGGAAGAAGATTCTCCAAGTATCAGGTGTAACGGATTCTGCTTCCCCGTATTGCGACATGCATTTGGTATTTGGCTCAGGAGGGATGCGAGGTGATAGTTCATTTTCTATATACACTGGAATCTCAACGTTGTCACATTCAACCACGTGTTTTACGTTATTCTGCAAAACAAAACGCTCGGTTTGTGCTAACGTTTTGAATGATATTATTATTGCATTGCGAAAATGATGATTCTGGAGGTACGCGACTTCCGTAAGCCTAAGCTGCATTTTCACTTTCATAATATATTCCACTTCACAAAAACTCGGAACAAATTTTAAAGTCAACGATCATGGCGTTAGGTCCGAGTAGAGAAAAGAGTCTCACTTTTGCTCATAATGACAAGAATAATCCAATGATTTCTTTGTTCTCGAGACAATGCACACTACTCTGAGAGGCCCGTAATTAACCTGATTTGATTGTAGGTCAGACTGCGGCAGAGGTAAAAAGTAGACTGATGATCGTTTGTATCCAGCTTTTTACGTGCCATAATGGCGGTCCGAATTGTTTAGATCGTAATTCGTTTAATTGCCAATAATTTTGACAATAATCGTTTACGCCAGCTTGACAGCAACGCCCAGTTGAAGATATCGGGCATTTATTGAATAAACAACGCATTGGACTAACGTATGGTGACTTAATCTCACTGGGCGGTTGACGTAAACGATTATTGTCAAAAACCCAGTGAGCAAATTTTCTGACAGAAGCCGCTCTGCAAGATTTTTGTCAGTCTTGGTTTGGCAGCCCTGATATCTGCGCGTATCCTGTCGGGTTAGTTGAGCTAGGGCTCGGTTTCGCTCGCGTTTTCTGACAAACTTTGGCAGAAACCGAGCAAACCCCTGGCATAACTCAGACTTAAACTATGCAAAAATCCTGGCAATTCTACCCATTAGAATTTAGCACGAATCGAGCAAAACATCTGACAAAGATGTGGCAGGAAGCGTGCAGAGATCTTGGCCGTACATTTCTAGCTGGATTCTGGATAAAAGTGAGCAGCATCGGTTGGTTTAACCGCTTCTGTCAGAAACGGTTATTGCATTTGAGCGAATTCGTTGCCAGAATTCTCGCACAAATCGCGCAAAATGCTCGCAGAAACTGCCAGCATCAATTTCGCTTTGCTCAACTTTTGCTAACTTTCTGCTTGTCACGCTGACCGGGAAAGGGCCATTAAACGTATTACGAACTAGACAATTTAGACCGCCATTATGGCACGTGAAAAAACGCTCCCACTACGACCCAGCATTTTTGTATGGTTTATGTCAGACATGACATGCTTGAAAAAAAGAAAACATTTTCCTAGCTCAAACAGTAGTTTAGAACTGGTTTAGAATCCACAACTATTTAATTGTGGTATTGAAAACACGGGCATATATAAAGTTTAAATTCGCTACGGTCGGGTTTAGTTTTACTTCTAAGTACTCTTTTCCTGTCTAACCACGTCTAATAACATTTTCCTAACCTTAGTCAGAGCTAATCCCATCCAATTATCGTATAATTGCAATCAATTACGGGATGATCCTATTCTTGCACTCCGTGTAACAATAAGACATAATGTGCCGTGCTTCCGCAAGCCATGAAGGTAGATTTAATTTCTGGATTCCGTATCGTTTTACCAGCGGAAAGTGGCAACATTTTCCCGCCAGTTCATGGAATGCCATATGCTACTCCAGTCTTATAATTTATTCACTAAATATTGGAACGCTTCACCTTCGCCGACGAAGCGTTATCCCACAAATCTAATTTTCCACAAAACAAAACGACCCGGCTAACATTGACCTCCAGCAATTCGGCGTAAAATGTATATCCTACCGGAATGTCGGGGTGGAAAATCCCCCGAGTTTTTCAATCTCACTAATTCACCCACCGTACGGATGCACGAGTTTTCCTCAGATTGCCACACACACAACACAACACCCGAGGAGCTGTGGCTGCCGGCAGATAATAACAAGAACTATTTTACGGTTCATTTTCGCTCCGTTCGACCGTCCGTCCGTTGGCGTTAGCTTGGCAGACGGTACCAAGCAAGAAAGCAACAGGCGAGTGATAGAGACACGTTCAGAGACTGAAAAGGAATGCTGTTTTTCGGTAATCCTTCCAAAGGTTTTTCGGATCCCATTCGACCGACCGACCGAAAGAAGAGCTCCTGGGTTTTATGCGAATCGTTAGTTTTTATTACTGCGAATATTTCGAGCACTTTTTCTTGGTGAATGACTGTATCCGGGGGACGTATTTGTTACAACGTTATGTTTTCTCTTTACTTCGGAATGTAAATTATTTGTTTGGTATGCATGGGTTTTTTTTAACTTACTACTTTGCTTGGTTTCTGGAATTGAGATGTTTTGTTAAATCGACTGTCCAACTACATGCATAAACATCTAATATAAAACAAACGTCAATTGCCTAAATGACAGAAAAGCCCATTGGCTATGTAAATTTTTCTAAGGATGGTACCATCCCTAGTCAACTCTGCTAACATTACTGTTTTATAAGACTCGACAACATGCCAATCACAAAGCAAACCTCAAACACCGCCCACCAACCCCTTTTTGACAACTAAACCAAGCAATTGATTCCGCTTTCCAGCACCACCCACTCCTGTCGACCAAACCAGTACTTTTCCTTTCCATCCTACATTTAAGAGGGACAAATTGATAGCCGATCTCTTGACTGGAGCAGACCGCACCGCACTGACGTCTTCCATAATTAACCAGTTTCCAGACCTGGTCGTTGCCGAATGCAATGCACTCGACCAACCTGTCCGGGTAGATCCTATACCAGCTTGGGTGGTATATGTTGTCATTCATCACTTTCTCTAAACAGGGATCAAGCTCGTCTGTATAAGCACAGAAGTGAAACAATGATGCAGTTTCTGAATGTTGATTGCATTCGTTTTGAGAGCTGAAATTTGCATTCCTCTCGGTCCGTTCGGACGCAGGACAAATCGAATCGAATAAACTAGGACATTTAACTTCCCCAGTCCCGGCCTAGAGTTACACACCTTTGTTTCTTGGCATTTGTTTAGGGCCTATTCGTGTCCATCCGGAGTCAAACAAGGTCGTAAATTATCGCACCATGTAGGATCGATAAATCGCTGTTTTTGCTGGCTGCTTCCTAATAAAATATGGATGCCTTGATTCTGTGTTGTTGCGAGAACACGAGTGGGTTTCATTCTGTTTTTGGTACGGGTTTGTTTATTTTGTTTGTTTTGACAAGTGAACGGAGATTATAAAGCGGAGAGTGGCTGGAGCTTGGAGGAAAATACCGATGGGTCATATGGATGTATCCTGGCCATCTGGGACTTCTTAAAGCATTGGAAGTTGCTTTTACGAGCCAAATTAGTGATTCGTATGTTGAATTTATTCTTTAAAACCTATTTGTTGGTTGATTCGTAAAAAATTGCATTCTTTTTTGAAATTACTATCACAGAGAACAGACATCCATGATCAAACAAAATATTTAAAAAACGTGTGTAAACATTTGAATTAATACATGATAAACACTAGCGCCGCCACACCAACCTATCCCAACTATCCGACAAATCCATTCCGGAACCGGTTCGAAATCCTGAATGAATTCAGTATGGAATCTTGCTTAAAGAAAACAACCGATTCTGACTCTATCGGTTGATGCGTTTGAGCTGGAATTCATGCTGGAAGTCCGAACCGGTTCCGGACTAGTTTGACAGGGTAGACGAATAACCGCTGAACTCAGCAACAAAAAAACAAGACAATAGCGCACCTGGTTCGGATATCCCAGCTACCTTCGAAACCGTTAGAGATTTTACACAAGTTGAATGCTGAAGATGGACGTCTGTTCTCTGTGTTACTATTATAGGGCTGCAATTTTTGACACTTCGCTAGTCTGTGTTTAAAGTGTCTGTACCCCTATTAAAGGCTAGTTTGCAGTTCGGAAAATGGGTCACAGGATTTGGGCCAGAATTAGATCAGGGAAAATTTTCCGCTGAAATCTCTCCAAACTGTCAAAACAAAAGTTCTGTTGCTTTTAAAAATTCCAACAATATCAAAATAGCAACGAATTTTAAACCTAGAGAAAATACAATTTTCATCGTGAGAAACAATTTCTGTTGAATTATCGATAAACATATGATTACGGCTTAAAAGCCAACTGTCACAATCCTCTTCAAAGCGAAATACCGTTACTGCCCAAACACAGTTCACAGTACTAAATGTTATGGAAAATTTTTCTCTTTTGTTTACTACCAACATCTGTGACTGGCAAGTAACCGTTTGTCCGGAATTTTCATTCGAAGTGAATTTTGACAGTTGTCTTTTAAACCGTAATCATATGTTTGTCGAGAATTGTTTCCGGCCGGAATTTTGTGTGGAGACTTGTGTAGTCTCATTTCTCACCACGAGATTTGAATTCCCGAGATGCATTTAAAATAAACAGGGACCTAAATACCGTGTCACGTTTCCCGAACTGTAAACTAGCCTTAAGCATCTCTTCACGTTCCAGTTACGTGGAAAATCTTGTAGATCAATTTCTATCCAGCTTATAAATTTTTCAGTTCGTAATACGTGTAATGGTCCTTTTTTGACAATAATCGTTTACGTCAACTGCCCAGTGAGTTGAAGTCATCCTACGTTAGTCCAGTGCGTTGGATGTTTATTCAATGAACGCCCGACGTCTTCAACTGGGTGTTGCTGTCAAGTTGGCGTAAACGATTATTGTCAAAATAGGCAAACGTATTATGAACTAAACAATTTTGACCGCCATTATGGCACGTAAAAAGCTGGATAATACACGCTCATTTAAAACTACTCAAAATTTGAGTTCAGAGCACTGAATTTCAAAACTAGAAGCATTATGTCAAAATATGAGTTTCAATTTGAGTAGAATCAACTCAACTCGTGAGTAACTATTACGTTTTCGAAGTTTTGAATGAAAAAATACTTATTCTCAAGAAAAGTGTGTGGAGTCGGACATCGGCAAAATTTAAAACAGAAAATATCTTGCAGTTGAACAGTCGACACGAATAGTTTATAAATATAGAAATTATAAAACAAAACGCTCTGCTGGGGATGTGAATGTTTCAGATTCAATTCTACTTTAAAACTCCTATACAAAATAAAACGCTCCTGAACATGCCCTAAAGTGTTTGTTGTCCAAAGCATAAAATTTACAGCAGAAGAACAGAGGGGCAGATCGCAGATAGAAAAGTACCCGTATATATAAATACCATTCCAAAAATCTTTGGAATTATTTCCAAACTATTCATATAATACTCACCATATTGGGAATACTACACTCAAAAATTAATTCACTTTAATTTTACGTGATTATTCACTTAAATACATATTTTTCGCTTGTCAACATACATTATGTGATTCCTATAAATCATATTTGGCAGTCATCTAGAGGTTATGTGTATAGCACATAATCTTTAAATGACTTTTACTTTTTAATTCAGCTTACGTGAATTTCATGTGCGAAAAAATCAACCGTGAATATGGCCAACAACTTGCTGGTTGGTGTTCTATTTTCATAAAACTATGTTTTCAATGTAAGTTTTCTATTTATTTATTCTGATGATGGATAAACTCCATTTTCCTTTCCTATAATTTCAGGGATCGAAGGATGCATGGCCAAATTTTCATTCAACAAGCTCCTGGATCAAATTTGCAAGTAGGGGATGGTGCTTATGAAATACTTTTCAACCAGTTATGTGCTATACAAGATGTTAAAAGTGTAAGTTGTATTGTAAATGAATCGAAGAAATAAAAACAAGCAGTTTATGTTTTTTGAAACGTTAAAAATTAAAACTTGTTATTACTTAATACTATCCGAATACATTATCTAACTCATCAGATAAAAATTAAGTGTTTTTCACATAATGTGCAACACAAATTCACGTAATGATTACATGAACACAATCATGCTTTATATGTTTGACGCCAGGTAATTGTTATGTGAATTTCAGTTCCCAAGCATGTGAAAAACACGTAACTTTAACCAGATATTGATTTATTGGCCCATCCTATTAAATGTACGTGAAAAGTGCGGTGGATGAGATTCATATATATTTTCACGTGAAAGTAACGTGATTAATTTTTTGAGTGTACTGATATATTCCACCATTATAACACAGACTAACAGACATAACACTCAAAAACAAAGCTTAGCCCGCATTAACGGTCATTTTAAATATATTTGTAGTTGGGACTGCGGCCACATTTGAAATTATGGCGCCACTGACATATGAACCCAGTGAGCAAAATTTCTGGCAGAGACCGCTCTGCTAGATTTCTGTCAGTCTTGGTTTGGCAGCCCTGTTAGATTTCTGCGCGTATCCTATCGGGTTAGTTGAGCTAGGGCGAACTCGGTTTCGCTCGCGTTTTCTGGCAAATTTTGACAGGAACCGAGCTAAACCCTGGCATAACTCGGACATAAACAGTGCAAAGATTCTGGCAATTCCTGCCTGGTAGAATTAAGCACGAATCGAGCAAAACATCTGACAAAGATGTGGCAGTAAGCATGCACAGATCTTGACCGTACATTTCTGGCTCGACTCTGGGTAAAAGTGAGCAGCATCGATTGGTTTAACCGCTTCTGTCAGAAACGGTTGTTGCATTTGAGCGAATTCGTTGCCAGAATTCTCGCAAAACTCGCGTAAAATGCTCGCAGAAACTCTGCCAGCATCAATTTTGCTTTGCTCAACTTTTGCTAACTTTCTGCTTGCCACGCTGACCGGGAACAAGCATATGGGGGATAGACCAGTAGTGAAACATTGTTCCCAAACTTGAGGGGAAACCCACCAGTAATTGAGTGTTTGGGACCCTGAATAAAAGGTGAAGCTAGTGTTCTGCGAATATTGTCGGATCGATGTTTTTTGAGGGAATTCCCTCATAGTGTTCTGTCTGTTAGTCTGTGATTATAATTCAACTATTATCCTTCCATACTCATTTTAGGCTGTGAACCATTTGGCGATTTTTTTGTTAAAATTTGACAGGGCGAAAGTTATTTTCTCTTGAATAGAAAAATTTAACCGAGAGAGCGAACCATTTCAAAAGTTGACATATGGGTAGTTATTTAGAATTGACAGCTGCGATGACTACAAGTTGGAAGAGGTGTGAACATTTGTCGATATTTTAAAATTAGTTTTTTTTCTTATTACATTTAGTATGACAGTCATAGCCTCGAAAAGTAAACGTCCACATCATGAAATAACCCAAACAAAACTTAACACATTATCGTTTCCATCTTTATCCCTTAATTTTGCATTGAAAAATATTGACAACCTCAATTAGGTACAGAAAATGTGTCCACCTTTTTATTCTGCATCATGGGCAAAATTTTGACCATTGATCTGTCAAATTTATCTATCGCTTTGTCAATCATGCTCCAGAGTAGAATTATTTTTCAAATGACTTTCGAAGTGTTAGATTTTAACTAAAAGTTAAAAATTTCGCAAAATGGTTCACAGTACAGACACTTTATATAACAGACTAGCGGAGAGAAAAACAGTAAAACTAGCAACCATGAATGTAAACTGGCATCACGGCAGCTCCCATAAGCTTTGCATGGGCTTCCTCTTGCACTTCCCCTCTCAAAACCCTCATGCTCAGCCTCCTGGCAACCCTATACCATCATATGGAGTTTGACAGCGACCTACATATAGGGGGCGTTATAGCTATAAAGCCCCAAACAAAGAATTATGTTCGGCACTATGCTCGATATTCAAGCATTCCACACGACGTTTTGCATCTTGTGGGATGATTTAATATCATATCATTCAGAAAATCGACATTTTGTAACTAAATACAGCTTCTAATCATTCGGTTCAAAATCAATGTTTTGCCTTTCATGGCAGTGATGTTGGCTGTACAGAGACGTCGTCCTTGACAGGGGGCTGCTCATGCTCGTTTGGCTGCACTTTTTGACAGTCCATTTGGCTGCAATTTTTGACACTTCGCTAGTCTGTGTATAAAGTGTCTGTAGTTCACAGCCAAAATAAAGTTCTGCGTGTAATGGATACAGAGTAGATGTACACTCAGAAAAAACCTTACGTTCAAGTTAGTTCTAATGCCATTTTTAATACTTATATTACAACGGTAAGTATTATGTGCAAAGATGCTCGAAGACTGAAGCCGAAAGTTCCAATCGAACCCAAACGGTTCCAAACAAGCAATGTAAACAAATATGGCGGATTAGGGAAGTAACTCGCGTGAGGAGTATTGAGATTGAAATATAAAGAAATGCATGTAATTATGTTTACATACAAAGAGCGTAATCTTTATATACATACATTTTAAATAACTTTTATTATGCAAATAAAGCACGACTTGCTTTAAACGCATTTTAAACATTACAAAGCCATTGATCGATTGTCTAGTCCCTCATTTTATATAACTGGTAGACGTAAAGTCTGAACATTATAAACTTACCGACTAGTTTTCTCCTACTATTCGTTATAAATAATAATTTTGAATGGCATCAGCAAAGTGACAACTATGCGACAATATCGCTATTACTCATCAACTGTATTTTCGATATATCCTCTCTAGTGCAACGAAAAACATTTACAGAGGCTCAGTTACGTGAATCAATGCGTTTTCGCGTTGCATGATTGAGTATTTTGCGAAATAATTTTCAAAAGAAATTCGTCAAGCATTCATTAAAACAACAAGTCACTCGCTGTTTACATAAAACTACTGGTTACCAAAACTATCTTGGTAAACCGTGCAGCCAAATTCACTGTTTTTCTCTCCGCGTGTTCTTTCTTTTCTTTGATTATGTGAACCTGGGAAGGGACTTGCCGATAGATGTTTTCTTTTTCTTTTTTCTGTCCATTCTATCGTTCGTCTCACATAGCCTCTCTTTTTGCCTCACACAGTTTATGGGAGGCAATGGACTGATTGCATTTGACAGTACCCCCTGGCTGCTATTTGCATGTCTCCGAGTATGTCTCGTCTCAGTTTTGAACGGCCTCTTCAATCGATCATGTCGACACGTGTGATCTACGTGATTTTAGCAAACGTCAAATAATTTACGTGTTTTTCCGGCGCGAAACACTCATATTTCAAAATGGTAGAGAATTTAAATCGTAATAGCATGAGCATTTTTGAAAATTAAATAATCAAAATTTAAAGATTTTCAGATTATCAACGCTGCGAACAGGCGGTATTTGGGCATTCTTTTACACGATGGCATAGTGGAAAATAGGGCTTCATAAAAGTAGTTCTCGTAGTTCGACAAGAACACTAAACTCGAAAAAAAAATCCTCACGTTCAAGTTACATGAAAAATCCCGTTGGTTGAAATTTAATGCCATCTCTAATACTTCATATGACAACGGTGAGTATTATTCGAATATTCTGACTACGTGATTTTGGCAAACGCCAAATAATTTACGTGAATTTGATGTATTCAAAAATGGCAGACAATTCAATTCGTAAGAGCGTAAACATTTTTGGATGTCACTGTAAATTAGTTAATAATCAAAATTTAAAGATGTTCAGACCGTCAACGTTGCGAACAGACGGTATTTGAGCTATTTCTTTTTTTATAATCTAGTTATTTCGCTTAGTACAACGAAAGTTATTCCCATTCAGAAACTTGGGAAGCTTTTCCAGTGGAAGTTTTCGAAACGGGAGCTCTGTACTACATCGTTGGAAGTATTCTACTTCAAAGAACAAACCAGTGAAAAGGTTGAGGGCCGCTGCCCCAGTGGGCACCAGCCCCTTGTAGTTTCCCCCCGGTTTAAAAATGTTTTTTGAAAATTGTTAATATAACTTTAATCTCCACCTAAGCACTTGATTGCGTAGAATTATTCGCATTAAAGCAACTAGCACTCTCAAAACAGTATCGCCTACGCAGTACTTCAACAAAAGTGCCGAAGCATTACAAACTCAAGCTTCAACCGTGAATCAGCCGATGATTAATAGCCCCTTGGGCTTGTGCTATTGATTACCGAGCCAGGGAAATCCGAAGCCCGCGTTGCGTTCCCCCCAATCCGACAATCACTTTCAGCATTCTCTCCGAGGAGAACGATGGACTGGTTGAGGCAATGATTCAAAGGCCTACCCCTAACCAGGATGGCGCGGCGCTGATGGCGGTGCCGAATGGCGGTGGGAACGTCGGAGTGTGAAGAACGTCAGAAACACCCTGCAGAAGCTTGCAAAACTGATAGACACCAAACAATCTGGCCGGAACAAATGTCCGTGGGCAAAAGATTGCTTGCAAAACAAGATTGAAGCTGTCTGGAGGCTTTCACGCTACGGATAGCGCTGGCTCGGATGGATCGAATGTAGGTGAAAAAAACCCCAAGGTAGGCAAGTTGAGCAAATAAAACTATCGCAGATCGATTAGGCGGACGACACGGCGGTGGTGGGTGAAAGGATGAAGAGAGAATATCCTTCAACCCCTCCTCAATCATATGATGTTGTGTTTGTGTTGTTTATCATATTGGTTTTCGCTTGAGACCTCACTTGACAGAGCATGGACAGGAGACTGATGTCCTTTCTGACCACACTAATTTATTATCCTGATGACTATCATTTATTCCGACAGTCGCCATGGCTGGGAAGTGAATATGGAGCGCTTCCCGAGAATTCATTTTTTGTGGAAAATAAGGGCAAATTTTGTGCTTTGAAAGAATTAGCTTTAATGTAGGTAGCTTTGAATTAATAGTCAATGTGGAATTGTCCTATAATCCGAAACCAGAGAATTCAATATTTATTTGAATCTTGAAAACAACGTTCTCTAATTAGGCGTTTGATTATTTCGTGTAGAACACAAACTCCTTTATTGGTTTCGAATAGGTGGAGAGGGATAAGATAACGAATTGAGAATTATACTCTACCGTCGAGTAGGGAGTTGGAATATTTGATTGATGGCATTTCATGTATTGAATTAATAATTTCAATCGTGTATTGCGTTATCTCAATAATGACATTAGCAGTCGGTAGCGATAATAATCCGTGTCGTATACTATCCTAATAAGATTAACAAGTTTGTCTCCATTTAAACGGTGTCGGAAGCATAAGTAGCTCCCACCACCAATACATCAGATTGTTTCAGTTACTGGCTTTCTACAGAGAGGCAAGCCGTAAATCGTTATCAAAATGGTAAACGGTGGTGAATGTTGCACTTGTTATGTAATGATATCCTTTGCATGAGTTAATTATAAGTATGATCTGTGGAGATTCCAATTGAATTGTAATCATCGCATAAAACAACGGCCTTGAAGTGGTCATAAGACGACCAAGTCCTATTTCATCTAATGTAGTGTTTGTGTAAATCGAAATACAGAAAGGTCCGGGTTCTGCACTATGCCTTTTAGTCATTAACTTATCTGCTTGCGATAGCGACGGGATAATTGCCAGGGCAATTATTTTGGTAATATACCATTAAATAGTGGGAAATGGAAAGTAAAAAAAAAATCTGCGGTTGGCTGTGCCGCCCGATGAGATGTTGAAAAGAAAATAGTATTCAGTGTTACTCACCGACTTAACAATTGAAGTTTTTTAAGACCATCGTCCCTGTGCCTTTGCGGGAGCTAAATTGTGTACCTGACAGAAAGGCGTTTGCTTCGACCAAATTGTCGAGACCGGACAGGAGTATTTTCTCGAACAGCCACCGGATACATGAGAGAATTTTCTTCGGTCGATACGAGTTGTGGTCGGAGCTTGCTTTTCCCGGTTTTTGGGTGACGATGACATTCACTTGTTTTCAATCGTGTGGAACAAAGCTACCCTCAAGAAACTTTTTAGATTACATTTACTGAACAAGCGTCTCTGGGCAGGGTCTGGCAGATTGTTCAACAAGTTGAATTAGATTCTGTCAGGCCCTAGAGCTTCTTTGTTGCATGACAAGAGCGCCAGAGAGAACGTCACAATCGAAAAAGGTGTTGCATTCGCGATATCGCTTGCGTTTGCGTTATAGAGTTCTATGCAAATGATTTCACTCACACTACTAGAGGGTTTGTTTTCCTCCAGCTGTCATATATGAAACTGTCAGCCAATTTAAACATTTGAACGTAAAGTATTTATAATGGTGTTGAAATACTCTATGTCGCTGTAAAACTTATTCGGGAGACGTAGAATTCCGGTTAGTCATATTCCATCATGAAAATAATCCGACCGAAAAGTTATTTTCGATTTGTTTTCCTCCATCTATGACAGGTGGAGGAAAACAAACCGTTAAACACACTTATACAGTTACAGATTGTCGAGTACACTATATGTATTAACATCGATGCCAGATTGATTTTCGTCAAAGTATTGTGACGTGACCGACAAATCACAACTCTAATCGTAACCTCAATCCTACACCATGCATGCTTCCAAAAACCTCCACACATACACACGTATTTACAATCATGTAATTAGACGCCCTAGCATAATCGTTTCCGTACCGTCTGGTGCCCTTTCGGAGAAAGGTCCCTTTTGTTTCAATTCATTTACTGACTTCAAAGGAACGCTTCAAAGGCTATGCTTCATCGGGCATATTTCCTCCTCTGGACTGGTTGATTGCAGCTGAAGCACAGTAAAGAAGGCGAAGCAAACTGCATAGTTCAACGAGTGCATGTGAATTGACCTCACAGTGCGTACCACCTTTTCCTAATATGACATGTATGTTTAGAAAACAGTTTCTGTAAGGACCTCTTCAATGGCAGCGCACTCTACTTGTTACTTCTACCGCTTTTTGTAGTAGACGAACGAGTGCATTTCGCTTGGCAAGTAAAACACTTCGGAAAATGTTAAATCATTGTCGATTAGATCGATAAGTATGCTTGGAATTCTGACCGATACATAAATAGCTCTACACGGAGAACTTTATTTAGACATGGATAGCATATTTTTCGGTTTGTTTCCATTATGTTCAATGCATAATACGTAATCGGTTCTATCCACTTATTGAATTCAAGGACAAGCCGGAAAACGCATAAAAATCATAGCAGAATACACGAGGCGGCAATATAAAATAATGAAAACTGCATATTTCAGTTTCTCAGTATCCTGTTGATGTACTTTCAAAGCTGGCATTCGATTAGAGGTACACCGAGCAAAATTTACATTGAATTTCCATAAAAACGTCTTATGACTTTCTGACATAAGGATTTTAAATGGATTTTATAAATCTGTCTTATGATTTGGAGGGGATATTTTCCAAATCCATCTCTTATTATTTTCATAAGACAGTCTTATGAAATTTATGAAAATGTCCGAATGAACGCCATAGGTGCCCATTTATGAAAATTGCTGACATTTATAAGTAGAAAACATAGCAGAAATAACGATTTCCATAGAACAGTCATATGAAATTCATCACAATGTTCGAATGAATGCCATAAGTTTTTTATTTATGGATATTATTGTGCATTTATATAAAAAAAGAACATGGCTGACATTTCTCGAGCATTTTTAGTAGACAAAAAATCAACAGTAACAATCAACCTTGAGAGGATATTAGGTTTTACACCAACCGACATAACCCCACAAAATGAGCCGGATGAACTTCGTTTAACAATTCTCGGTGGTTTGTTTACATGGGAGTTACGTGATTTTGAATATAACAGATGGGCACTCGTTGCACTCCAACTCACGCAACTGACAAAGTAAACAAATCACTGAGAATTGTCAAATATGAACGTCATTCCTCATGAGTTCATTCGTGTGGTCATCTTGTAGAACTCAATTCGGGACAAATTAACCGCCAAGTGTAGATCCCTTCAGAAGATTGAAGAGAAAACTCTCACTAAATATTAAAATTTGTACATAATGAGCAACGCTTCGTCAATATTTCTTGGGAAACTGGGCTTAGACAACTGGGAAACTGGACTTGACAACTGAATGATAATGATTGTTACTTCTCAAATGATTTTGATAATTATAAAATACGCGTCAGACGCTAATTATATGCACAACTTATTTCATTTCAAATAATCGGATATCTTCTGTTAAAATCATAACCATGTAAACAGATTTAATGCTCACAGTAATTTATTCAATAACATAAAAACAATTTAAAATTTTGTTGCAATTTGACTGAAAGTCTCACTTCTTCTGTTTCGAACAGCGGTAATCAAAAAGTGCTGAAACTATTAACTCCTAGTTGGCCGTCCAGGCCAGTACTGAATTCATAAGAAACAATTATGAACTTTTCACAAAAGTGACGTTTATGAAAAACAAAATACAATTTTATAGAATCAATAACAGATCTCATATGGGTTTCATGAGAAAAACTTATGAAATTCTTAAAGGCATATATTGGAGCGAAGTCATAAGACTGTTTTATGAAATACATTATTTGTACGGCTATGGAGTGCATGAATAAAGACGAATGAATTCATAAGCCTGCCTATGACATTCTAAAAGCGTTCAATGACATCGTCAGAAGGTTAGTTCATATGCCGAGACTTATGAAATTCTCAGATGCTTTTTGCTCAGTGAAGAGCAACTGAACTAAGAGTAAAGCCTAGTTGGTGAACTGCGCGAACCTGTCAAATGCTACAAATCATCGAATTGATTTAGAAAGTGTAAGAGAAAGCATCTTATAATTTCACACCTCAATAGCGAAAAAAATCCAAAATAAATCCACCACAATCCGAAGACAACAAACCTCCAGAAATGCACTATTTCAAATTTGTATGAGCTTATTTCATTGTTAACACCGTACTCCTGAATGTAGCAATTAGAGTTGGGTTCAGAACTAGGGGCAGATCACTTGTGATGCATTTTTAAAAATCAGCGAAATTAAATTTCTTTTTATCAAAATAGAAATTCGTAATGCATTTTGCGTTGCGTGCAATGTATTTTGCGTTGCGTGTAAGACGTCAAAACCCTACAAAAACAGCCCTACATTCAACAAAACATCGAACAAAGTGGATCAGCGTAGGACGATTGTTAAGTAATCTTTTCTGCGAGGGAGTGCAAAGTTGATGCAAAAATGGAAACTAAATGCATTTTTTATAAGTTGATGCAAATTTGTTATACATTCCTAGAGTGATCTGCCCCTAGGTTCAGAAACAAAACCGGGAGTTGTATAAGGCTACTACATTATATGTGAAAATTATAATAACAAATCCAAAATCCCACAAGAACTGGAAATTGGCCACACACACACTGTTTAACAAAGTGCTGATAGAAACATATAATTACCTAGAGAAGGTACTTGGAGCTATCGTTTTCCTTCGCAGCCAATTAGTGCTTGGTTGAGAGCGCGGGAAAGTTGTATGTAGCGGTTTGGCCACTACTCGGGTTCTGATTGCCCGGCGGACCCTTCTTGTCAGGGCGACCTAGGGGCCTCTACAGAATTTCGGATTTTCTTAATAACAACAAAAAAAGTAAACAAACAAACTAAATTTACCGATTTTTATTTCCTTCACTTATCCACTTCACTGCTGCTACTAGGTGAGTCACTGCTGCGGGCGGAAAAGCGGGCGATTTTTTTTCGACCAGCCGGGACAACGGCCGAGTTCTCCCTGTTTACGTTGGATGCTCCGGAAACGGTCTTTTTCGATTAGCTAAGGAGATGAGCAAGGCTTTTTTGTTGGAACCTCCTTAGTGATAGGGCGACTAATCGCCTGGTCCACTCACTCCCCGTGATTGGCCCATCTAGATACCGCAGTAAACTATCTCAGGTGGATCCGTTGTCCTACCTGCTTCGTCCTCCTTTGCGATTTACTGTGGAGGAGAGCTATGCTCATTCGGCTAATCCTCCACAGTGCGGGCGGCGTGTTATCACTGGGTCCCTTATAGTTAGCCGGGGGGAGCGAGTGTTTCCTTTGCAATTAGCTTCCCTTCTCTGGCGACCCAGTACCACAAAGTTGCACACACGGACCGGCAATATCGACGGGAATCTACCGTCGCACACGCGCACTACACTGTTTGTTGCAGTGTCGGGAAACTGTTCCGAAAAAAGCAATAATCTTCTGGACGTCTGTGCACTACCGTGATTCGTCGCTATCTACCGTTTTCACGATGGCCGCCTTCCGCACTCGACCATAACAAACCGCTAACCGCCTTGTCGCAAAGCTGTCAATGATGAGCAGTATAACCAGCGCACACGTATTTTCGCAAGAGCAGAGCGGTAGCCTAACTAAACTCTATGCTAATTATACATTAATGTTCAACAAAAATTACTACACCTATCTGCACAAAAATAACCGTTCACAAACGTGAAAATGAACAAAAATTTATAACTAAACGTGAACGGTACAAAACAGCGGTAAGCATAATTTACGTAAACAAATACACTCTACGGAGTGTATAGCCAAAAATAGGTATACTTCCAGTCAGTGCGAAATTGTCACCCTGACGGGTTTCAAAGTTAGTGTTGATAGTAGATCAGGCTAAAACAGAGTTGAACAGTTTCATTGCATCCGCAAATCGCCTGCCAGATCAGCAAAGATAGGGTTTTAATACAAATTGTTGATATGTTTGCATGAGGAACATGGCCACTTTTTGTTTTATATTCTCTTGGCAATGGCAGGTACTAATTTCTGAAACCGGATGAAACTTGCCATTTAAATACAAAATAATAACATACGGTGCAAGTAGAAATGAGATATTAACGCAGTTAAAGAAATTAACCCTTATGCCTCGTTTCCTTTGAACAAGGTTGTTACAAAATATCCAAGGATAGATTTCTGAAACAATTATGTTCATATTTTCATGTAAGTCACGTCCATTTCCTCAGCACTAACCAGTTTCCCCTGCTACCATGTGTCACACTGAAGATTCCGAACAAGAGCTTCCTGCGTACGTAGCGCCTAATCGGTCCTAAACGAGATCCTTTTCATCACAATCCGTTCTTCGAGCCATCAAAACGCACTCATCGAACATAATCGCCGATAATAGTCATAAATTTACCTTCCTAGCACTGGATTGCTAAAGTGTATCCCCGAGGTCCGGTCTTCTAAAACTCCCTCCTCATTCACCTAGCAATCGGATGGAACAGCCAAAGGTGGGATTCAACCACGGAGTGGCTGCGTGAGGAAGCATCCCACGGATAAGCGTAAATATCCTGACGGAAACATCCTCCTTCGCACTTTGCACAACACGTGCAATGTTCGGTGTTTGCCATACTCCGCACGGTTTCGACCTCAACCCACAAAATTGCCAACCTACTATCATTATGTTCGATCAATATTTCTCCTCTTCCGATTGGCAAATAGACTAGTCGTCTTCCGGTTGAGCAAACTTCGAACGTACAGTACCTACTGTTTTCGCGTTTCCTATAAGCTTTCGTTTACTAGAACTTTCATTTACATTTTGCTCATTTTGTACCCCCGGAATCATTAGCTCTAATGGTTCCGAAAATCCTTATCATACCGTACCTCTACTATCCTGAGCTAAACACCTATACCGATTGAGACCGAGCGGTGAGGATGATGCAGGCGCTCACCTGTGATGATAAAAGTGATGATAATGATGATGATAACGTTTCTAGGGTTGCACGCAGCTTGAAATGAAGCACCATCCTGTCTCTATTAGTATTACGAGCCATCTTCTGCCCAAAATCCAAAGGATAGGGAAACGAATACGAGCGTGAGAAAGACCGCAATCTCATATTCCTTGATGATTGAGGTTGAGTTAAATTTCGATGCCGGTCGATGAGGTATGGGCGGAGGCTGTCCGTCCCGCGTGGATTTGGTAGGTCCCCGTTCGTAAGGAGTATACTCCTACTGAAACTAGAGTAGACGAGGGTACGACGAGTGCATGATTTATTGGTTAGGGAATTAAACGCAATATCCTGCCGACCCTTAGTGACCCGTTGGGTTGGAAGTTACCTAGTCGAGAGTGATTAATCGGATGATAAACGGAGGGATTGCGATATCATAGTGAAGCGGGTGATTAAAATATGATGTTAGCCTAATCAACCACACGAATATGCTGATTTAGTAGTCGGGCGGGTTTTTCGTTGCGAGAGAATCAAGTTGTTTCGAAATTAATTGAAGATTAAATGAATATATCTTCATGATTCCAGAAATCCGAGGAACCACGAGTTACATAATTCAGAAATGGAAGAATCCGTGTTGTTTCTTAAAATTTTACTGATATTTTCATTTTCTGTATATCGGATGCAAAATAAGTAGTTGAAACATCTCCCGATGCCTGTAATATGACATCTGCGACAGATACTCCCGATCAAGCTCACAGAGCAAGAGACCGTGGATTCTGTGGTTAAAATGAAAAAGCTAATTCAAAGTACAAAACGTGGAATTTATTTAATCAAACTGAACAAACTAGGTTCGGGTGTGTGGTGTAGTTTATTGAGTTATTGTGGGGTTCGATATGGTCAACGTTCTGTTACGGTACGTACCGATGCTACTTCGTTGCACGTGGTGTTCGATGCTGGCGAGCGCTCGCGGATGACTCCGGACGATCCTCGTTGTTCGCTGGGTTGGGTGTTGGTGCTGCTTAAGTTTTCTCAACAAGCCGTCAGGACAAGATTTCATAGAAGTGGTGACAGCACACCACCTTGAGGACATACGCAAACACATTGATGTCTCGATAGTAAAGCATAGAAGTTCCCCTTTGTGCAATTTGCATGATATCAGCTTGTGGATTTCAAGGCAGTGTACGATTCAGTGCAACGAACCGAAATGTGGTAGCCAATATTGCCTGAAAATATTCGTACGGCGCTGGATGAACCCAAGCGGCAGAACAGCCATCGAGACGTCCGACTCGTTTGTGACGTGTGAAGCTTTTTGGCTTCCGGACGACACCACTGGAGTCGCACAAAACATTCTCTACACATATCGTTGATACTTCCTGAGGCTCTCTATGGACATGAGGCGTGGTCGTTAAAGGAGACAAATTAGCGATTGTCCACTAGAGTGGGACATGGTTATATGAAAAAAATAAAATTTCGCTCCGAGTAACTTTTTGAGTCCCATTTAGCTCCCAGAAGAACTCTACAAATTTTCAGCTCGATCGGTGAAACTATATTTTTGCGCCCGCGGTTTAAAGTTTACATGGGATTTCGTATGGGGAAATTGTCTTCTGCAAATTAATTCTTCCAAGAGGTGCCCCTTACCTCCTAAAAATAAATAGATGTCTGATTTTTATAGGAAATTTGTCCAGGAAACAAAGTCTAGAAGACTGCAAAACGATTTGATGCTTGTGGAAAAAGTTATTAAACAAAAACCGATTGATGTTTTGAAGATTGATGAAAATTTCACTTTTCATAGCATCACTGCTTCTGACAGTCTAATTATATACAAAAAGTTTCAACTTTCTTTTCTTATGTACAAAAGAAGCCTCAATTTATCCCTTCAAACCTTGCGAAATGGCCAAATAGTGTAGATAAACGATTTAGACACATTAAGGAAGGATTAAAACAAAATTGCGTATAATTGGACAACCAACAGCAGTGGTGCTAGAAAAAATGAATATTTTATCAATCGTCAGAGCATCAATCAGTTTCTGCTTAATAACTTTTTTCTCAAGCGTCAGATCGTTTTGTGGTTTTCGAGACTTTATTTCTTTGTTAAATTTCCTTTTAAAGTCATTTAACGATTTATTTTTAGGAAGTAATGGGCGACTCCTGTAGGAATTATTTTGTAAAAGTTAATTTTCCCATACAAAATCCCATGTAAACTTTAAACAGTGGGCGCGAAAATATAGTTTCACCGATCGAGCTAAGAATTTGCACAGTTGTTCTAGGACCCAAATGGTACCTAAAAAGTTGCTCGGAGCTGGAATCTAATTTTTGTCCCACCCTATTGTCCACTGTTTTGCAACATATTCGAAATTTTTTGATACCTATGGATAGCCTCAAAGTTGTTTTCCTACGCAGAAAATCGGCCATGACGTGTCGCTAGGGAACTGCATAGTCGATTCACATTTATCGTTGAATTCTCGGGAATCAAATTTAAAGCCACGTAAATAAAAATAGCAAAGTAAGTAAGATGAATTCTCAGGTGCCCCAAAGTCGTGCAAAATCAATGATTTTGGGCCAGACTGAATCAAATTCAACTAGTTGAAGAGTCTGCCTGATCCAGTAATGAGACGATAATTAAATTTATTCCATAAGCTTCGACAGCAATAAGTTCTACACGAATGGAAACAACAGGTTCTCATGGCAAAGCGGGACAAGTGTTTGCCGTGAGACATGCTGGTAGACTTGAGCGGTTCGTAGTAACGTTGCCTAAGCTCGACTACTGCCAGTAGAAGGAAAAAGATTATAAGCCTGTTTCCAATGACCCTGCAACTTCTAGTTTTCCGATCTGTATATGTCACATCCTTGCTCTCTCTTGAGTACTATGGCTCTAAATTTTCATAGCTTTCCCTACTCAGTAATCTCCAGCTAATAAAATGTCATTTAAAATTTAAAAAATTAAAGGGTTGTGTACAGGACACGACCGCGGTGACATTAAAAATACAGCTTTTTTATCTATCACACATATCGACACACGTTCTTGTTCACTCGCCTGTTTTCATATGTTACAATTTGCTATATACCCTCCCCATTAAAACATAATTTATTGAAGGTCTTTTAACGGTAATCTATTAATTAATCAAGTATCTCACTAGGTGATTGGCATTATTTGGCTGATCCATCTAGTAAAAATAGGCTGGTCTGTCCAGAAAATATATTCAAAAGAAAAGTTCCATATTGAGAGCTGTGATGAGGAAACCCACGCCCGCCAACGGAAATATACAGATTCTCCATAAAATATGAAATTTCATTTTCCATTTAAATTTTCAATAATGTACTAATGAACTTAAGTAAACAATCTTAAGTGTAAGTATTTCTTGATCGATTAGTGGTGGAAAAATGAAATTATTTGATAAATTACATTGTTATGCAACGTTCGCACTACCAGTTAAAACGGGTTTTTATGCTATCTTGGTGACATTTTTCTTGTTGCTAATTATTAAAACGTGTTATAACTCTGTAGTGTAAACATTGTATTATTAAACCAATTCTGCAGCGTTTTATGTTATATAGGTGTTTTATGTGGTAATAGGACTGACATAATTATATCTTCAGTACAGCGGTTTGTTTCATAATTTAAAACAGATTTATTTTAAAATTTAAATTAGTATACCCAACCGTATTTGTTGTATACCTTAAAACGCAATTAGAACTGTATTTTAAATACATAGGGTAGGACAGATATTCTGACTGGTTAAACTGGGAAAACAATTTTAAGTCCAGTAACGCTTAAGACATGGCTTGAATTTGTATCGAAAAAGAACACCCGCTTCAACTGCTGCTGGGACGGTAAGTTCTGTTTTAAAATTTTCCGTTGTGTGCAGTACGAAACAAAAGTGTTTGAAATTAGAAAACAAAAAGTTCTGCTGGGAATGTGATTGTTTCCGATGCAATTACACTCAGATTTTTCACGCAGGGGATACAGGCCGTGTAAATGAAAACCGCGTAAATTTAAAAAAACGCGTTAATGAAAACCGCGTAAATTTCAAAATCCGCGTAAAAAACCTGAGTGTACTCTCCTATATAAAATATTACGCTGCTGAACAGTGCAATAACTACAGAAGCACGTTGTCAGATGCCTTACTGATAAAAAACATATAACCGAAATATGAAACATGAAAACCAATTGGCTCTTTACCCTACGCAGCTACAAAGCGCCGTAAACATGGATTAACAAGTTACAACGCACACGCATGCATAAAAATAAATATATTTTTTTCAAACGCAACACTCTTAAGCAGCACACACCGTATTGAATTAAATCCAAACCACCTCGCCCACCCACTTTGCAAATCATTCTGTGACACCATGCTGGTACCCGACAAATCCGCACACGGCCACCGCTGCCGAAAATGCATAGCGTCTACCGCTTATTGTAGTGCCCAGACGCTGCAGCCATGATCTTATCCGTTCGACATAAGAATAAAAACTGATTCAAACGGGTACGCGTCACCTCTATTTATAAACTAACCGTATATGGTTTAGTCACTTAGGTGCGAGTGTGTGCAAATGCCAACGTTACCGAAAATTGATAGCGCTTATTGCATCGCCCGGAGACGACGTTGCTCGTGTGGGATAAGAGCAACAACTGATTTAAACGGACATGCGTTGCTTCTATTTATGACTTTTCGTGTTTCATTGAGCAACTAAGCTGCCCTCTTTTGACGGCTGTGTCTGAGAAATCTGCCTCACGAATGGTATTTTTCCCGTTTTTCGTGAACTTTTTAATTTTACCAATTTCCAAAAGTCTACTTTTATTGGGGAGATATTAAATTATTACCAATATTTAAGTTAGGTGTTTCTGAATCGGTTGGTGTATGAATGATTAAAATCCATCTAGTAATATCGGAGTTATAAGCGTGCAAACCTTACATAGTTTCGTTACATGGGAGATAGTTTAGATTTTAGAATGACACCTAGCCCCAGATAGTGGAGTAAGACATTTTTAATGTCAAAAAAGAAAATGTGATGAATGAAATATTAGTAGAAATAAAAAAGGACAAAAGACAAACTTTTGGATGGACGAACTCCTGGATACATTGTGGGTGAAGTTACTGATCAGTTACTTCTCAGCGAGTTATGTGTTATGGTATATGCTTTCTTAATATGTAAGTTCTAGTGTAAATTCATGTCCTTCAATAGATTATTTGTAAACAAAATGAAGAAATAAATATGAGCAGCTTATGTTTTAAAATAAATACTTTTATTATTTTTATTGTCATGTAAGTTTATGTATCTGGATCATTAAGAAAAAAATATTTTGATTATCAGATAAAAATTACGTGTTTTTTGCATATTGCGTAACGAAAATTCACATAATAATTACATGAACACAATCATGCATTATTTGTTTGACACCAGGTTATTGTTGTGTGAATTTGCGTTCTTAAGCACGCGAAAACGCGTATCATTGACCTGATGATTTAGATTACTATTATCTGTTGACCCAGATACTGCAGTCATCGGTCCACCCTACACGCAACCATAAAATAACCTACAGAATAAGTTTTTTTAACTCAAATTTAGGTACTTTTGAGTTGTGCAGACCTTACGCACTTATTAGTGTTGTCAAAAACAAAACGAGAGATTCGACTCAGTCGAGGTCTTCCGTGCAGTAAGGTACTTTTAAGTTGTTTGGGATATACTCAAAATTAGGTAAATTCAACTTAAATTTAAGTAAATTAAACTCAAGGTTGAGTTATTTTTGCCGTAGTTAAATGGAAACTACCTTCAACACGGTTTACCTAATTTTACCCTCCTGCACGATACCACGAGATTGAGTCAAAAGTACTAAATTTTAGGTAGTTTTTCGGTGGCGTGTATAAAATGTAATCACGTAAAAGCCACGTAATTTCTTTTTTTTAAATGGTGGTGACGCCGTAAATACACGGTAAAAAACGTCAGGTTGATGTAAAGTGTTTTACTTAGCAAACATTACAATGCGATGTGTCAATCAATTAGAAGAGATATCATATACAAGAAGAATGAAATCAACAGCAAATCACTTCAATTTGGAATGGTTTGCACATTGCTGTTCAAAAATCGTATGCTGAATCCTGTACATTTCCCTCCTGATATATCTATATATTGCGTTGTCTGAAAATAAAAAATGGCATAAATAACATTGGCCACAACAAAAATCGTATAATACTCACACTCTAGAATACTCAGGGAATGCCGGCTTTCCACTTTTCGCTCCGACTTGTTAACATGTATTTGTTGTTTATTAAAGAGACATTATCGTGCTGGTACTTTTGACAACTTGAAGAAAGAAACATCTATTCAAAATGAATAGATTTGTACAATGGTGCGAATTCAACACAAATACATGTCCATCTAAAGGTGGTTTCCATTGAATAGTTTTCAAAGACTAGTCAATCCGATTGAAGTGCATAATCATTTGGATTTAACGTAACTATTTTTAGCGTGTAGAGTTCGGAAAATATTCATAATTTTCTGCAACGTCAATTAAATCAACAGCCATTACAAGCTTTACCATTCATAAAAAAGTGTTCTCATTTTGCTCTCTTGTGGGTATATTTGAATTAGACCTCTTAATTTTTAATCTTTACAATCTCGACGCCAAGATTAGACTTGTAGTAAAGTTACCACCCTACTGTTGGTATAGGAGTTAACCTGAGTCGGAATTAAATTACATCATAACCCATCTGGGCGATTCAAAGAATTAATCTAACTCTTCCAAGTCCGAGGCGATTCAAAGAATTAATCTAACTCTTTCAAGCTATCCATTATATGGTGACATTTGGTTAACCAAAACAGTACCGTGGTGGTGGCATTAGGGAGCAACAACTAATGCTAAAATTTATTTGACAAAAAATTAGAGCTCCCACGAGTCTCAAAAACTTTGTCAAAAACTGCCAGAAGCAACCGGTCGTTCGGTGTTGGCTCAAAGTTCAGTTAAACCCGGATCATTGACAACGGCCAAACTCGGCGAAGCAGTTGGAGAAAATTTATATAATTACAATATTAATAATTGATGGAAGCTGTGCTGTGTTACCTGGATGGCATCGCCGAACTTTCCAGGCCTTTTTATTTTAAAATTACAAACAAAAACGATTCAGTGTGGCCTGCAGGAGGTTGAGTCATTCCAGGATAATTTCATTTTTTCGGATAAACTGCTGGAAAGAGGAAAGATATCCATTGTCGTTTCAAGTTGATAATCAACCCACATTAATATTCAACCTGAACAAACACACCCGGTATCCGGTATCGCAATTACTGCAACGAAGTTCGACCGACCAAATGTCACGCTGTTACAATTTTATGATTGTAAATGGCATGTATGTCATCGATGCAATCCGCGCAAGGTTTTAATTTGTTTTCGAGGTACAATGGTGAAATCAGTTGCTGAGCGATCGTCGAACTGCAACAACAGGAATGGAAATTATAATTTCGATGAAATTCTTCGGTTTATTGTGGTTGGTGCTGACCTGCTGACTTGTTTGTGTATTGCTGAATTAATCATTTTGCACCGTATTGTCATAATAACTATGAAAACATGTATCGGAAAAGTTACGTCACTTCTCTTCCTTTCATTTGTTGTAAGCAAGGATGCAAAATGCCTACCTTTTCCACGGCTGTAATTTTTCTGCCTACATTCTCATTTCTCTCTCGATGCTGCTGTCATTCGCTAGTGCAGGACGCCCAGCGCTGTACGGCTGCCTGTGTGTAAAGCAGTAACATGACAGAAAACTACTGTCCCCAGTACAGCCACCAGACGCGAGCGGTACAGCTTCGCTTTCCTTATTTTACATTTTTTAATTTTTTCAATCTTTTTAATATTTTTATTCAAAAATGACTACAATGAATGCGGCTCATTTACGCCACGGCCGGCATCAACGCTTTCGTGTGCGGGACTCTCCCTTTGACTATGCAGAGAAAAATGTACAAAGCGAGAGAACAAACTTTACTACGCCACACTCTCACCGAGCAGTCGGAGTACAGCAGCAAAACAAAAATGTATTCTACTGCTGTACGGCAAAATGTACTCGGTTTGACTACTGTTCTGGCAAGAGCTGTAGTGATGCGTCGCTGTAGCGGGCTGTACGGCTTGTGCAAATGTAAATATATCGAAAAAAATGTAGTTTATCGGTGCCGTTGGCATCCCTGGTTGTAAGGTGTAAACGAACCGAAAGTATTATACAGTCGTGATTCGCTGGTTGGACACTTTTTAACTGGACTGCTTTTTAGTTGGACCTCCGCTACTTGGACCATTGTCCAACTAAAAAGCATCTGAGCGCCAAAATCTCATGTCAAATTTACTTTGACAATCAATCTTACAATATTTAGAGATGTGAACAGATGTATTTACACAGCCAACATCTCCTTTGGAGAGTTTTTGACATTTGTCAGTAGGTCCAACTAGCGAATCAAATTCGTTAGTTGGACAAGGCTGTGGCCCAACCAGCGAATCACGACTGTATAATATTCGAAATCTATGATATTGTCGGGAGGATTTTTTAGGAATATAACCGTGATATGTCGTGACTGCACTGTTCATTCAGTCTGAATCAAAAATTCACCAGCCAGTTCGCAGCTCCTAATCCTTGTCTTTTCAGTCTTGATGTATTTTCTTCTGAATATGCTGATGCTCCATCCATCCCCTTCTAACATCTAGTTACAAACGATAGACAACTTTTGGTTTTTTTTCGGTCGATGCTCTATAATAAGATGGACTAGAAATTTCATCTGGTGAAATTTTGTGCGGAAAAATGGCGTTTGTTTTGGGGACATTTAAATGTTCACAGAATTTCAAGATACATCCAACTTTACACGATACATTAACTTACGGGTATCGATTGTTGCTTCACTTATTTATAGATATAAATTACCCACGATTGGTGAAAAAATTATAGCAATTTGTGGAGCAAGGATGACTTTTGAAGCTACAGCGATAACGCGTATGTAGGACTACGTAAATCAAAAGGAATTGTAATGAAATCGATAGTTCAAATGAAAACGTGCATTTAAATCAGTTCACTTCCAGTATCATTCAAGAGTTGATTCAAACACGTACCTGCGTCCGATGCAAAATCGCCGCTCTGAAAGGCATCCCAACTTAGCAACTTCAAAGCAAACGCAATGACTGACGTTTCCCTGGAACTGACTGGAGAAACCGGAGATTCCCCATCACATGGTGCCCACCGGCAGTAGCAGCATATTTGCGAGAAATTCGTCGACTGGAACGACGATGTAGTTCGTATGCCCCGGAGTCTCAAAGGAACCGGTGAGTCATGATGCAACTGGAGCTGACAGATGTTTCCCATTAAAATTAAAACACACTGAGCGGTAACTAGACCTAGGTAGCAGATATAACTGCTCTGTATTGTATAGCAAAAAAAAAACTAAACGAAGAAGGCTGTTGTGAAAAAGATGACAGTTGAAGCTACCAACCATCCATCAATCACTTGTATCGGAAGGAAATGCTATGAAAGTCAATTTAAGTAAGAGAACCACTCGAAAGTTCAATTGAATACTACGCTTTTGAGTTGTATTTACTTCCTATTATCGATTGATGATTGATGGAATGGGGCACCGAAGTTTTTAAAATAATTGAAAGATGAATAGTAGTAAGAATGAGCCTTGTGATTCGAAGAAAGTATAAGAATAATGATTAAACGCTCGAATGAGATCAAGAGTAGGGTTACCAGATGGTCGTAAATAACACAATTCTCGCCAAACATATGATTACGGCTTAAAAGCCAACTGTCAAAATTCTCTTTGAAAGGAAATTCCGGACAAACCGTTACTGGCTAAACACAGTTCATAGCAGTTAATGAAAGAGAAAACTTCTGTTGGTTTACTACCAATATCTGTTCTTGGCGAGTAACGGTTTGTCCGGAATTTTCGTTCAAAGAGAATTTTGACAAACTACGTTTGAGAATTCTCGGTGGTTTGCTTGCATAGGAGTTACGTGAGTTCGAATGCAACAAATGACCTTTCTTTGCACTATAACTCACGCAACGGACGATGTAAACACACCAGCGAGAATTTTCAAACATGAACATTATTTATCATGAGTTTATTCATGAATATTACGTGAAAACCCGCTGAAAACTAAATAAATATCACCAAGACGGATACAGGTGGGCACAGTTTTGTCTCTGTACTAGTGAGGTTGTCATTTTTCTTCGTTGAAGCCGATAATGAGGGATATGAAAAAAAAGCATAAAAAATGACTTAGTGGACTTTTCTGATGCTATAAGCACAGATAAACTGTGATAAAAGTTTTGGTTCGGTTTGGTAATATTCCGTGTTCGAATCGACAGATCCCAGTTAAAACCGACCTTTTCTCTCTTTTCAACGTGCGTCAAATAATCGGGATGCTCGTCCGGATGTTTGTTCACTTCCAGGGGCCCAGCGACTATGCTTAATTTTACAAGTATGAAACTAATACACTCAAAAATGCCGAATGTTCTTTTCTTTTACTTCATGCAATAAGCACAATTTAAATAGTTACGTGAAATATAGAGTGGAAAATATTCACGTCACTTTTCACGTAACTTTGAAGTGAAATATTTTTTGAGTGCTACTCTAGTAAAAGTGCACGGTAAAAAATTGACACGTCAAATCCAAATGAATCGGATTGTCTTCTATAACTACCAAATGAAGTGATTTAGGAATCCTCCCACGGTCCGGTTTGTGAAGTTCGAATTGCTTTTGTTTAGGAAATAGGATGCTCTCGGTACCCAGAGTTAAAAAAGAACCAAGAAATAAACAAGATCTTTTCTTTTTCGAGTGATCGTGTATTCGAAGACTAGCTAAACAACTACCTCATAAACTATGATGTACAGGTCGCATCGCTTGCTTGTAGTGAATTCTAGACCTTATACCCACAGAGAACAGACGTCCATCTTCAGCATTCAACTTGTGTAAAATCTCTAACGGTTTCGAAGGTAGTTGGTATATCCAAACCAGGTGCGCTACTGTCGTCATGTTTTTTTTGTGGCTGAGTTCGACAGAATTGACAGTGGTTATTCGTCTACCCAGTCAACCTAGTCCGGAACCCGTTCGGAATTCCAGCATGAATTCTAGTTCAAATGCATCGACCGATAGAGTCGGAATCGGTTGTTTTCTTTGAGCAAGATTCCATACTGAATCCATTCAGGAATTCGAACCGCTTCCGGAATGGATTTGACGGATAGTTGGGATAGGTTTGTGTGGCGGCGCTAGTGTTTATCGTATATTAATTCAAATGTTTACACACGTTTTTTAAATATTTTTGTTCGATCATGTCTGTTCTCTGTGTTATACCCTTCTAAGCTTCCAACTCCGCGACACTGATGAATCCTCGTCTATCCGTTAAGTAGGTGGAGCATCAAACCCTTCCTGTCCACCTTATCCTTTATCCTTCCTTGGTGGATATGGGGGCGACTAGCAATGATGACTGCCATGTTGTTGAAGTTCTAATATTGGTCGGATTGGTATGTATTCCTACTTATCATTTCCTAAGCAACTCTTATTAAATAATCAGCAATCAAACTTGATGAAGTCAGCCCAGTGAGCAAATTTTCTGGCAGAGACCGCTCTGCTAGATTTCTGTAAGTTTTGGTTTGGCAGCCCTGTCAGATTTTTGCGCGTATCCTGTCGGGTTAGTTGAGCTAGGGCGAACTCGGTTTCGCTCGCGTTTCCTGGCAAATTTTGACAGGAACCGAGCAAAACCCTGGCATAACTCGGAAATAAATTGTGCAAAGATCCTGGCAATTCCTACCTGGTAGAATTTAGCACGAATCGAGCAAAACATCTGACAAAGATGTGGCAGGAAGCGTGCAGAGATCTTGGCCGTACATTTCTGACTGGATTCTGGATAAAAGTAAGCAGCATCGGTTGGTTTAACCGCTTCTGTCAGAAACGGTTATTGCATTTGAGCGAATTCTTTGCCAGAATTCTCGCACAAATCGCGCAAAATGCTCGCAGAAACTCTGCCAGCATCAATTTCGCTTTGCTCAACTTTTGCTAACTTTCTGCTTGCCACGCTGACCGGGAGCAATCCGCCAAAATCCTCGTCACAAAGCAAATGCATTTTGTTGACAACTATGATTCGGGTCTTTTTGAGGTTCCGTTTGATGCTTGTCTAATATTTTTATATTAGGAATTGGGCTTGGGTGTGTTGGGAGGGTTCTGTCCGTGGGCACCATCTGAATGTTCCTCGCGGTATACCAACCCATGGCCTTTTTCTGAAATTGCAACTGCGTTGTTTGAGGAAAGGCAGCAGACACAGGTTGTGATGTAAATGTCACTTTTTAATCCAGGGGTATAGATGGCCTGCCACACGAGATATTTCTTTGCGAACTTCGTCAGCTTAATGTAAAAATGTGAAAATCTGTGCCACCTTCCCTCTGCCAGTCAACGTATAGTATTACTGTCCAGGAAGCTGTTTAAAGTCTGCCATCCTGTACCAGGTAATCAAACTTCGCGTAAGAATAAGAGTAAGAGTAAGAGGTAAGAGGTAAGAGGTAAGAGGTAAGAGGTAAGAGGTAAAAGGTAAGAGGTAAGAGGTAAGAGTAAGAGTGAGAGTAAGAGTAAGAGTAAGAGTAAGAGTAAGAGTAAGAGTAAGAGTAAGAGTAAGAGTAAGAGTAAGAGTAAGAGTAAGAGTAAGAGTAAGAGTAAGAGTAAGAGTAAGATTTCCAGTCACATTTTCTTGATTCGAAAGGTGATGAAAGCGGTTAGTCTAGGTCCAGGTGTTGATAGGTTTAAATTTAGAGATCATATGATACAGTTGCTTTCTGGCGTTAAGAACGACGTTGAAGAAATAAAAAATAAAAGAAAAGGTGAAGGAGCAAGAGTAAAATTAATTACGCAGGTTGTATCTATTTGTGGTTTCTTGTTTCAAAGTACACTCAATACCATCGGAGTAAATCACTTCCTGAAAAAACAAACTCCCCCATTTCTCAGATTCTACAAATTGCCACCCATGAAGCAAGAACCGCTGTCGTATTACAATTTCACGAACCACTTCCACGAACTCATCGCTTTACTTTTCCAATTAACCCAGCAAATATAATAAGCTGAAAAAGAAGTCGGAGAAACCCCAACCGAAATTAAAACCCGTCCGTACGGTACGGGTACCCCCGGTACCAACCAAGCGGTCATGAATGGCATTTTTTACCTGGCTTCACACATCGCAGATTCTTTAATTTTCGCCTATATATGTCAATTGTTTTCCGCTTCGCACGCTTCAAACGGCACTCGGGAGAAAGGAGGAAAAAACCCTGCACACAGAAGTTAAACACGGCCACGTCCCGGTAAGACAAGGGTATGAACACCTTTCTATTTCTGAACCAGTCGGAGCATTGCCTGCCTGGCAGGAACGTATGTACGTAGATTAACTCTCTTGATTGTGTATCCTCGCTGAAAACAAACCTAACCTAACCCGAGTCACCCGTTCCATTCTTTTAATCGTTGCTCTGCCTTCCAAAAGAAAAAAAGGCTCCAATCTGCCACGAGCCAAGTGTTTCCGTTTGCTGCGCGTCTGCTCTTACGCGGGTATTTTCGGGACAGGGCTGCAAAAATCGTCCCACCTGTCCTGATGGAACTACCGCATTGGACTGAGTCTCTGATGTTGGTTCAACGAAAGTAGGTAACTCCGCTGCATTTGGTGAGTTCCTTCGTATAGATACAGCTGACTGGATTCGTCGAAAGTCGATGAATGGCCATTGCGCATGAGCGAAGCAGAGCCCGGTTGAAAGCATATTCGACCAACAGGCGATCAGTTTCGATCCGGATGTGGCAAGTAGTAATACGCTAAAATGTTGGAAATGTTAATTGCTTTCGGATGCACGTTTAGTTTTGAGTTTCGGTCGATTTATTATTCGATCGTTTGTAAATAAATTACTTTTCAGTACTATAGTTGGCATTATGTTATCGCAAATCAAAATTCATATAAAGTTTATAGAATTAAAACTTATCACTAACCTTATCTACGATGAATAGTTTCGGGATAATCCATGAAATTGATCATAAAATATCAAAGCGTCCCTTCCATTTTTACAGCATGACCCCCCTCATACAACTAATAACGTAACCAAGAACAGTAACGGAGCCTCCACAGCATCCAACTATTTTACATTGTGCTGGAAAATGATTCCACCCTCAGCCGGGTAAACCGGGTACAAACACTATCGCTCACTACACGTACAATTAATTATTCACAACTGAATTAGCAAGTTTTTCGGGCTCAGCAAGACTAGCAGCTAACGTGGCAAGAAACAATGCTCATAGTGACGGCACCGGCCCACCCAATGTGTGTTTCCGTGTATGTGTGTTCGAGTGTCGTGTCGCGTCGCTTCGGCTCTGTTGGGGGAACGGTAAAAGTTTTCCGGTGTTTTGTGATCACCGGCAACCGTCAGGCGGAGAAGGGGTGGGAAAATCGTGTCAAGGAAACTGGCTGTTAGCTTGGGTCTACATCGGAAGGCAGGAATTGATTATGCTCTCAGGGATATCATACTGCTTCTCGTTGCAGAATCCATCCCCCATACGGTCGAAGTGGGGTAGATTAGTTTTTCAACCTCCTGAGGTGGTGTAATATTACGGTCAATGCTATTCTGGTTGAGTTTCTAAGCATTGCACCTGAGTTGAAGTTAAAAGGCGGATGAGAATGGTCAGGAACAGAAGCGATGTAACGTTGGACTACACTGAGGGGCTATTGGTATGCAAGGGGTTGTTTCTAAAAATATATCCAGATTAAAAATAATGGGGGACTGAAATAAGCAAATTTTCTTGAGGCTCTATATACATTCAGTAATGAGGAATGTCCGATTCAGGCCCTGGATTAAGTTTGCCGCGTAAACGGAAGTGATCAACGTCGCAAAATATAAAATACAAAATTCAAACCACAAACTCCAAAATACAATACAAAATATAGAATACGAAATACAAAACAAATTACAGAAAACAAAAACAAACACAAAACACAAAACGCAAAGCACAAAACACAGAACACAAAACCCAAAACACAGAACACAAAACCCAAAACACAGAACACAAAACACAAAATGCAAAATACAACATGCAAAATACAAATACTAAGAGGTTAAATCTACAACCTAAAACCGAAAACCCAAAACCTAAAACCTAAAACCTGAAAACGAAAACTTAAAACCCAAAACCTAAAACCTAAAACCCACAACCTAAAACCTAAAATCTAAAACCTAAAACCTAAAACCTAAAACCTAAAACCTAAAACCTAAAACCTACAACCTAAAACCTAAAACCTAAAACATAAAACCTAAAACCTAAAACCTAAAACCTAAAACCTAAAACCTAAAACCTAAAACCTAAAACCTAAAACCTAAAACCTAAAACCTAAAACCTAAAACCTAAAACCTAAAACCTAAAACCTAAAACCTAAAACCTAAAACCTAAAACCTAAAACCTAAAACCTAAAACCTAAAACCTAAAACCTAAAACCTAAAACCTAAAACCTAAAACCTAAAACCTAAAACCTAAAACCTAAAACCTAAAACCTAAAACCTAAAACCTAAAACCTAAAACCTAAAACCTAAAACCTAAAACCTAAAACCTAAAACCTAAAACCTAAAACCTAAAACCTAAAACCTAAAACCTAAAACCTAAAACCTAAAACCTAAAACCTAAAACCTAAAACCTAAAACCTAAAACCTAAAACCTAAAACCTAAAACCTGAAACCTAAAACCTGAAACCTAAAACATAAAACCTAAAACCCAAGGCCTTAAACCTAAAACATAAAACATA